>NC_062551.1:18379274-19579274 GCF_016906955.1 Phacochoerus africanus | reverse complement strand
TCATGGATGTTAGTCTGATTCGTTTCTGCTGAGCCACGACGGGATCTCCCAAACCAAGTTCTTTAGATGCTGTGGAGGGGCTGGGCATGTTGAGGGCAGACCGGGATCTCTGTCCACAGCGGTCCCAGCGGCTGGGTGTTGACCTGGCTCAGGAAGGGCGTGGAGAAGGTTGTCCCGCAGCCCGTCCACAACGGCGGCGGGCCCACCCAGAGCACTGCTGCCTGCGTGGAGGGTCCAGCTCAGGTACTACCAGGGCTGGGAGCTGAGGCAGGTTGGGCAGGGAAGGGGCGGGAGAGAGGCTGTGTGCACCTGGACTCTCTGCCCATGTTGTGTCTGTCTGTCGCGGCAGGCAGGAGCGCAGATCCTTGGGCACTGCAGCACTGGGGGCTCAGGTAAGGCCAGGAGGCAGGTGGTTTCACACAGGGAGGTTGGGGGCTGTGGGGTCGGCTCCTGCATCCCGGAAAGAGTCCGCAGAGCCAGCGCCTCTCATCTGCCTGCGCCTGGGTTTGAACCTGGGCTTGAGTTGGGCTGACCGAGGGGGGCGTGGGGGCTCAGGGCAGCCTCTTGCTGCTGACCATCTTCCTTCCCTCTGCAGATGGTCCCCACGCGGTCCCCAGGGCCCAAGACGCTGGGTGAGTCCCCATCCCCGAGCCTCATCTGTAGTGTGTGGGGTGGGCTCTGGATCCACATCAGTGCGTGACCTTGAACGTGCTTCATCTTTTCTGGACCTCACGTTTCTTGCCCACAAATGCGGACAGTGGGCCCAGTGCTGCCTATGGCTTTCGGTGCTGATTACGGGGAGATCCCTGGTGGGGGCCGCCTTCCGAGGACGGGGAGGAGGTGCAGATGGGCTCCTTAGACAGAAGCTTTGTGTAGGGGGGGGCGCAGTGTGGAGCCCGGAGGCGGGGCCTGGGACACTGCGGTGCCTCACAGCTGGCAACAGCTTCAGACTTCTCAGAGCTGAGGGAGGGGGTGCAGGCTAGGCAGGAGGCCGTGGCAAATGGGGGAGCCCATGTCCCTCTCCAGGGAGGGGCCTCTGTCTTGCAGGAGTGCCAGCCCAGTGTGACCAGATCCACCACCTCTTCAAGAGAAGCTCGAAATTTAGGTTTTTACGTAATCCTTAATTTGTAGATATTGCCAATTCACAGAAAAGTTTTCAAAAACACCGTGAGCCCCCACCCCCAATAAACCTGAAGCCTCCGGTGTGCCGCCTCGGCTGAAAATCCGGAGTCACACATTCATGTCCCTTCCTGCCTTAGACTGCGTGTCCTTGAGCACAGAGCCTGGTCCCCTGACACCCAGCACAGTACCTGCCCAGAGACGTGAGACTCAGATGAGATGAATGAATAGATGAATGAATGGATGAATATATGCAATCACACACCTCATTCATTCATTCATTGCGCCAGCTTGCTCTTTATTTCTTTGTCCCCTGGAGGCTGCCCAGATCATGGGTCCCCAGGGCCACTCTGCTGACTTGTGAGACCAGTAAAGCGATTTAGGATGAAGGCATCCAGAGGATTTGCCAGCGTTCCTTTGGGCCAGATCTGGGGAATGGGTTCCCCTGGGAGCATGGAGCTCCCTAAAGAGGGCAGAGCTGCCTGGAGGCCTGGTGGGTCTGGGGACCCTGCCTTCGCCCCAGGGCCAGCTGCATGATTTGTGGGTCCTGGTGCAACATAAAAATGCAGGACTCATTTAAAAAATATTAGAAGTTGTCACGCACTTGTGGCCCTAAAAAGACAAAAGACCAAAAAAAAAAAAAAATTAGGAGTTTAAGATGGTGACAACAGAGCATGAACCAAAAATGGGCCCTTCTAAGTTCGAGGCCCTGTGCAATGGCATTGCTCATGTACCCACAAAGCCAGACCTACTTGCCCCAGTCACGGGGAGACAGGAATGCTGCATTCAGGTCCCCATGCAGCACCTACTCTTGTCTGCTACCCATGAGGCCAAGGCTGGGCCTATGGCCCCAGAGCCTGTCCAACCCTCGTTCAGAATTTGAGGTGGGTGGGCGTCCCCCCACCACCGGGGGCCCCTTAAAAGTATCCAGTTCAGGGTCCCCACTGGGCAGAGTGGGAGCCAAGGAAGGGCTGGTGGAGGCTTGTGACCCCAGCAGGTGGTTGGGACAGAGTATCTGGTCACTCCTGAAGTCGTTTGGCTGACTACTGGCCCCTCTGCAGACCCGGGCCCTGGCTGCTCAGGTGGTTCAAGCAGAATGTGGAGAAAATGCTGCCTCAGCCCCTGAAAACCTCTGAGGTAAGTTGAGGAAATGGGGGGAGCGGGCAGCTGAGCACCCAGGAAGGGCCTACCTACTCCAGCAGGTGTGCCCCGACCCCGGGGCCCACGGAGGGTGCTCTCCTCCCTGGAGGGGGCTTGATGGGGAGGAGTGGCTGCATGATGGGCGGGGGATTCAGGGGAAGGGTGGGCCGGGTGGGCTGGCCAGGACCACCAGGGCCTTCCTCCTCTGTGACCTCACTTCCTGTTTACGGCCCAGGGCTGGAGAGACGAGTCTGCAGATGCCGCCTTGGGTCCAGGTACAGGGAGGGGACCTGGGAAGGGCTGCCTGGGATGGTTGCAGACTGGGCTGGGGATACTGGGCCCTGAAGGATGCTCGGGGAGGGGTTCAGGGCTTGCAGGGGATAGGATGCTGTGGGAGTCCCGAAATCCTTCTCTAGTCCAGCCTGGGAGACCCGTAGCCTGGGACAGCATTGCGGGGTCCTGGACAAGTCCCTCCTCGTCTCTGCACCTTGGCTCCAGTCTGTCTGATGAAGGGGTAGTTGGGGTGGTCCCAAGGGGCTCCTCAGTCACGTTGGCACCTTGAATTTGGCCCCCTGTGCCCTTGAGGGGTGACATGGAGCCATGCCATGTTCTCACCCTCCTGCCCTCCCTGCTGCCCAGAGCCCCCAGGACCCCCCTTGGAAATGAAGCCCACGCAGCAGGCTCAGGAGAGCCCCTCCCTGCCTGCTCCCTACCCCCCAAAGCCTGAGGAGGAGCCGTCTCCAGACCCCCAGCCCGACATCCAGGCCTCCTCCCCGCCGCTGCCTGGGGACTCTGCCAGGTGAGCCCCCTAAACGCTTGACCTCCCATGAGCAGCATGCTCAGCACCTGGTCCCAGCCTAGCGCCCAACCTTCCCCAAAGGAGTCTTTTCAATGAGAAAAGTAGCACATGCACCTGGGAGTAAATTCAAAGGGGTTTCTGGTGGCCCCTCCCCAGGCAATTGCATAAGCAGCTCCTCCTGCTCCACTTGCAGACAAGCGCTCAGCACATTTTTCTTGAAAGGCACATACTGGCAGCAGCTGCCTGTGGATGCTGTTTCTCACTTTTTTTCACCTGAAAATCTATCTTAGAGGAGGTTTTTTTTTTATGTTTATTTTGAACACTCAATATTTTTAATAACTGCTGTTCTTATTTATTTATTTTGTCTTTTTTTTTTAAGGGCCACACCCACGGCATATGGAGGTTCCCAGGCTAGGGGTTGAATCAGAGCTACAGCTCCCAGCCTATGCCACGGCCACAGGGGTGCAGGATCTGGGCTGTGTCTGTGACCTACACCACAGCTCACGGCAACACCGGATCCCTAACCCACTGAGCGGGGCCAGGGATCAAACCCGCATCCTCATGGATACTAGTCAGGTTCATTAACCATTGAGCCACGATAGGAACTCCAAGAGGAGGTTTTATACCTAGAGGTCTGCTCCATTCGTTCAGTGGCCGCATAGGACTTTGGACTTCGTTACAGATGCACCAGATTTATTTAACCATTCATGGCCATTTAGGGTTGTTTCCACTCTTGTTGCAATGAAGAGCCTTATAGAGGCATCACTTCATTCACGTGCATGTAAATCAGAGGAAATGGAAATGTTCGTCCCTTTAAATTTGGGATAGAGGAGTTCCCGTGGCTCAGTGGTTAGTGAACCCGACTAGCATCCATGAGGACTCAGGTTCGATCCCTGGCCTCGCTCAGTGGGTTAAGGATCCGGCGTTGCCCTGAGCTGTGGTGTAGGTTGCCCTGAGCTGTAGGTATATGGCCTGGATCTGGTGTTGGTGTGACTGGTGTCAGCCGGCAGCTGTAGCTCTAATTCGACGCCTAGCCTGGGACCCTCAAAGTAAAATAAAATCGGAAGAGTCACTGCTAAATGCCTAAATGCTCCTGCCCTGGCCATGTGAGGGCCTGCAATGCGCCTTGGGAGTGGGGGGCACTGAATTACCTGCTAGGGTCTGAACAGAAGCCAGAGGCATTCCTGGGGAGGTGGGGGATGGGCAATGGTTTTGGGGACCAGGGACTTGGGTTCTGGTTTGCCTTCGGGCAGGCTTGCTTCCTGCCTTGGGAGGAATCTGACGCTGGCCTCAGTTAACCCACGAGGCCCCACCTGGACATGACCCACCCTCTCTCACTTGCAGGTTGGGGGCCTGGCTCCTGCACCGGCTGGAGATGGCCCTGCCACAGCCAGTGCTCCGTGGGAAGGCTGGGGAGCAGGTTGGTGCTGGGCTGCAGTTGTGGGGGCCCTGGGTGGTGGCTGGAGGGGTCTTGGGAGCTTAGGCAAGGGTGGGGTGATCTCTGGGTGGGTGGATGGTGACAGGGGATGAAGAAAGCCTGCAGCGGGAGCTCAGCCCACCCAACCCTCCTGTCTGCGTGGCTCGCATTCATTCTACGCACACTCTCTGGTCACCGTGGCCGCAGGACTGAGAGGTGCTTCTCCAGCCCCGCCTGCTAAGAGGTCACAGTCAGTGGGGGAGGTGCTTCCACGGGGTGCGGAGGAGGGGGCTCTCAGGAGCATCAAGGAAGACTTCCCAGTGGGGGTGGCCTGCAAGCTGAGACCTGAAGGAGGAGGAGGAGCGTGGATGAATGTGAAGTGGGTGGTGTGGGAAAGGCCCTCCAGGCAGAGGATCAGAATGTGCAAAGGCCCAGAGACAAGGCAGGCCCCGGGATGTTCTGGAAAGAAGTGGGGCTCGCGGGAAACCAGCGGGCCCTGTGCCTTCCTGACAACCCAGGGCTCCCGCATAGACCCTGTCACCCCTCCCTCTCCAAGAGACTGACACCTGGCCCTTCTTTCTTGGGGACACCTGGACTTCTCCACAGAAGCACTTGGAACTAGGAGCTGGGAGGCCTGGATGGCAGTCCCTGCCGCAGTGGGAGGTGGACAGGAAGCTTCAGGGCCTTTCCCCTGCGGGCTAAGCCCTCAGGCTCGGTGCTCACGGCCTCTGTGGGGGCAGAGGAGGCACTGCTTTGGCGCATTTCAAGAGGGGGAAGGGCGTGTCCAGCGGCGGGCAGATCAGTGGATGAAGGTGTGCTCGCTGAATGCGGGTCCCCCAGGCCAGGGCTGGCAGGGCGAGGCCTTCGAGTCAAAGGAGCTACGAGAAAACCCTCCGGGGAAGGACGGGAGAGGGTTTCATATGTGGAGAACTGGCGAGGGGCATTCCAGGTGGGCCCCCAGCCTGGGCAAGGGAGCTGAGGGAGGACCAGGCAAGCCGTGACTGGGTAGGGGAGTGACTAGAGCAGCAGGTGACCTGAGGTGGGAGGGGAGAAGCAGGGCGGGACCTTCTGCAGTGACCTGATTTCCGTGAGGAGACCCTCCTGCCTTGTGGGTGCCTGATCGAAGCAGGGAGGCCCGTGAGGAGGTCACAGCAGTTTTTCCCCCATACAGGAGGCTGATTCCCCTGTGACGTGTGACGTGCAGACCAGTAAGTGACACACTAGTGGGCCCTCGTGTGCATCTCCGTGGGGGTTGCCTGGTCTGAGTGCACAGGGGTAGTGGGGCTGTCCCTGTCCAGCCTGGACGCAGGGATGGCAGGCTGGCCAGAGTCTCCAGATCTGGAGCTGGGAGACCTCCAGGCTCCGCAGGTGCCGCCTCTGGTCAGCCTGGCCGGGTGATGGCCAGAGCCAGGCAGTATCTGGAGGCCCCTTCTGGGGCCCCGGGGGTCTGGGCACATAGGTGGTCCTGGGCCTGCCTTCCAGCTTCTATGCAGAGAAGGTAATTCTGAAGTCAAGTCCATTGGACCCCCCCGCCCCTCCTTCCTGCTAGGAGGTCCTGGAGAGAGCTACCCACTGTCCCCCAAGGCAGCGCATTTTGCTCAGCCAAGTCCCTGGTTGGGGGATGAAAGGGGAAGGCTGGGGTCTCTCTCTGGGGGATCTGGACCCCACAGGACTCAGCTTTCTTGAGCAGAGAGGGTGTCCCCTTGCCTGTGGGCTGTGTGTTCTTTTACCCCAGACCTGCAATATGACTGGTGCCCAGACTGTGGTCAGGAGGGGAGGTTGGGGTCCAATCCTGCTCTTCCTTCATGTCGTGGTGGTGCCTGGAGAAGCCTGTGCTGCGGGGGCCTTTGCTCATTCATTCGTCCATCCATTCACACATGGCCATAGAGGGCTGATGGGGGCCAGGCCTGTGACAAGCACTAGCAGCCAGCAGAGCAGCGTTCAGGCCTGGGGCAGTGGCTCTGTTCCATCCGGACACAGGCCCACAGGGCGGGGTGGCCTCTGCGGAGCCCGGGTTGGACAGAGTGGCTGTGGGAGGTGATGGGGGATGGTTTATGACGACATCATCATCGGGGGGCTCAGAGCAGGGCTCGCTCAGCCTGGAGCTCATGGCCAGCTGGGGGGGGGGGGTGGGCAGAGCAGGGGGCCCACGGCTGTTGGGGAAGGCGGAGGGGCAGAGATGTGCCCAAGTCACAGAGATGGTCATTTTGGAGCAATGCTTAGAGACCCCTCGGCTCGGCAGCAGCTTGCAGACCAAGGTTAGAGAAACAGAAGACCTTCCCTGGAACAGAGACCTGTCCCCTCCCCCCTGCCAGGGCTGCTCTGAGGATGGTGCCCCAGCCCCCTTTCACCTTCCTCCCTGCTCCTCTGGAAGGAGACGGGGCACAGGCAGCTGTAGGCAGGTCCCCCGCCTGGCCGGGTGGCGGGGGCAGCCCGAGGGCAGACTCACCCCCTGGGGCCGGGAAGCAGGTGTGGCACTGCCATAACAAGGGACCGTAAACAGGTGCCTTCAAACAGCAGGAATGTATTTTCTCGCAGTTCAGGGGGCCGGAAATCCAAAACTGAGATGTTGGCGGCTTGGATCTTCTTGAGTGGGAAACTCTGCTGGGCTTCTCTCCTGGCCGTGGTGGCTGCTGGCCATCCTCAGTGTCCCTTGGCATCTAGCTGCCCTCCCGTCTCTGCCTTTCCTCTGTGTCCATCACATCGCCCCCTCTATCTTCTGTAAGGACACCAGTCATGGGATTTGGGGCCCACCCCAAATCCGGCGTGATCTCGTCTTGGGATCTTTAAGTGGTGACATCTGCAATGACTGTTTCCAATAAGATCACACTCACAGGTGTCAGGGAGTAGGACTGGATGTAGGACTTGAGGGGACCCCGAGGGGCTGAGGGGTGCATGTCCCTCCCCTGCTCCCCGCGCCGTCCCCCAGCCTCCGGGTCCTGTCCCGCACTCCTTCCCTCCGCCTGTCCATCCCGCCACCCACCCTTCTGTCTTCTCCTTTGTTTCAGGGGTGGCGGCAGCTGGAGGCCTCTGAAACAAAAGGGAAGGCAGCCTGGGAGAGTGCAGATGGACAGACGGACAGATGGATGGAAGGAGAGAAGGGTGCCCTGAAGAGAAGACCTGTGGGGGGGGGGACACGGTGGCCACTGACGCCCCCTGACCCTCCTTAACCCCCTGCTTCCCTCCCAGTCCCAGGCAGGGTGCGGGGAGCTGGTCCCAGCACTGCCTCTCAGGGACCGAGCCTGGCCCCTTTGCGCCGGAGCCAGGGGAAGGCCGGCCCAGGGCAGCCTGTGGGATTTAGGCTAGACAGCAGGAGGACTTCCCACTGTGGGAAAGCCCGCAGGACTCTCTTTGAGAGGATGCTTGCACTGCTCTCAGCGTGGCACCTGGCACACTCGGTGCCCCCATGGGACAGTTTTTGCCAGAAGAGGATCTCCTTAGGCTTGACCATGTTCTCACCCGCAGAGAGTCAGGGACCACTAGTGGACAGCAACAGATGCTTTCACTGACATTAAAAAGCACGTGTTAGCACATCAAACCTGTGAACGAATGCTCTCATTGCTTTGGGCAGGGCTGCCTTGAGTACCTAGGTTTGGGAAGTGCGTGGATTGATATGGCCTGTGGGGGAGTTCCCGCTGTGGTACAGTGGGTTAAGGATCCAGTGTTGCCACAGCTGTAGCATAGGTCACAGCTGCAGCTTGGACTTGACCCCTGGCCCAGGAACTTCCATATACTGGGGGTGCAGTTGAAAAGTGAAAACAACTCTCTGGCCTGTGGTATAGGGGTTGCTAAAGGAAAAGTTAGCCAGGGGTCCTGAGCTGGTTGCCCTTGGTCCCAGCTGGCCCAAAAATGTCTTCACTGGGGGCAAGGAGTGATTTCAAAAATTAGGATTAGTTGTCAGGAGTTCCCATTGTGGCTCAGCGGGTTAAGAACCTGACATAGTCTCTGTGGGGACGCAGGACTGATCCCTGGCCTTGCTCAGTGGGTTAAGGATCCGGTGTTGCCACAAGCTATGGCCTAAGTTGCAGAGGCGACTTGGATTCGTTGCTGCGGCTGTGGTGTAGGCAGGCAGCTGCCGCTCCGATTCAGCCCCTAGCCTGGGGACCTCCATATGCCACAGGTGTGGCCATAAAAGTAAATAAATAGAAATAGTGGTCAACATTGTAACATCAGGTGGCTCTGCACAGAAAAATCTGGGTTCTCTTGACAACTGGGACAGTCTGGCTGTAATGGTTCCACACTGTTCTTGTGGCCTGTGGGGGACAGTCCGAAGGCAGGTGACATTCTCCACTTCACCATGTACACCACCTCCCCAGCTACTCAGGCCCCTGTGTTTGAAATTCATGAGATCTCAAACTGGCGGCGAGGGGAAGGCTCCCTGGTGGACAGAATAAAGTGAGCATATGCCTGGAGGCAGGTGTACAGGGAGAGTGGTGGGCCCTGCAGCTGATCTGGAGCCCAGTGTCCTTGATGCACAAGGGAAAACTAGAAAAGTTGGGGCCCGATGTAAGAGGACGAGGCTGTAGGCAATGGGGAGCCATCGAAGGTGGTTGATCAGGGGAGTGGCTTCGCCAAGATTACCCTGAGGCTAAGCAAGCATTGGAGGCGGAGAAGGCAACCGAGGCAGGGATTCTTGGACCTCTGAGTCACATCTGAAGCATCTGGGAGCAGCTATGAAGAATGTCCCATCTTCAAACCTTCCAGTTTAGAGTCTGGGAGCCTGATGAGCTGCCTGTTCAAGAAAGCACCCTCCTCCCCAGATGCTTCGGATGATGGGGTGGTGGCAAGGACCACCCTTGGAGAAATACCCAGTTAGTGAGAGGTTAGTCTTTCAGGGGCTGGGGGTGTGGGGGGGAAGATGTGGGTCTGGACCAGGGAGAGGCAGAGGGAGCAGGTGTCGTGACAGGGAGGAGGGGCTTTGCCGTCAAGGCCTGGGCCTTGCCAGCAACCCAGGGCCTGGGTCGGGGCCTTGGCCTAGAGTCCATGCCTCTGGCTCCCTGTCTCCTGGTCCTAGAAACAGCAGCTCCCTCCCTGGGTAGGGCTGTTGACTGCACTGCTGGAGCCAGAACCCATTCAGCTGCCCCGAGGGTCATCCTGGGCCAGCAGGGGGATGCTGTGCAGGCGGGGGGTGTGCCCGCAAGGGACTCCAAGGTTAAGCTGAAGCCCCGGATGGAGCAATAGCTTCTATGTGAGTTCGAGCACCCATGGGGCTTTGTGGCCCCATCTGTGACCTGGGCACCTGGGTGGACCCTGGAAAAGGCCAGGAGAGCTGTGAGATGCCTGTGGGGAGGGCTCGGTGCTCCATAGGTGAAACAGGCCTCCTTCCCTGCCCCGGGGTCGTACCCCAAGGCTGCTGGTGACCTCAGGCACCATCGTCTTATTTGGCTCTAAAGTGGGGATAGGCCTTGCACAGAGATGAAAGGAGGAAGTGCTTGTAAAATGCTTGCTAACTAATTAGTACCTAAAAAGAAAGGGTTAATGAGAAGGAAGGTGAGGGGGTAGCAAGGACCGCATGAGTGCCTCAGGCTTCGGGGCACCAGACCCCCATCTCATCCAGCACCCGTTATGGAGTGGCTGCCAGTGTTTGGCGGGCACTCCTGAGGCATGTTTGTCACCTGGGATGGCACCAGGGAAACGAGTCAGGGGACCTGGCACTGCCTCCGGCATCCTGTGTGGCCTTGGACAAGTCACTCAGGCTCTCTGGTCTATAAAATGGGGAGAGTACCATTCTTACCTGGCAGAGTTGCCATGAAGGCTCCTGAGCTGTTTTTTTTTTTTTTTTTGTCTTTTTGCTATTTCTTGGGCCGCTCCTGCGGCATATGGAGGTTCCCAGGCTAGGGGTCCAATCGGAGCTGTAGCCACCGCCCTACACCAGGGCCACAGCAACGCAGGATCTGAGCCGCGTCTGCAACCTACACCACAGCTCACGGCAACGCCGGATCGTTAACCCACTGAGCAAGCGCAGGGATCGAACCCGCAACCTCATGGTTCCTAGTCGGATTCGTCAACCACTGCGCCACGATGGGAACTCCGCCTGAGCTATTCTGACTCCTGCGTGTCTCCTGGATGTCACACAGGAGTTTTACCCTCAGGGGCTGAATGGGATGGAGATGCTGCGCCATTGCCAGGTGGTAACAGAATGACTCATATACGCGACACGTATGTCCCACACTGGATTCAGGGCCACAGCTGGAGGATCCTCCCTGAGCAAACACTGGGGCTGCTTATAGGGATGGGGAGCTGGGACCGTAGTTCAGGTTGTGCATGGGGGGCTTCTCTGGAGGGCAGGCAGGCGCCTCCTCTGAGAGGCAGGGTGACATGGGTACCTGGAAGCCCGGAGGCAGGAGGGGCAAGTGAGGTGACTCTTGGAAGGCAGATAGCCCCATGCCTGGACCTAGGGGGTCACCCCATAAAAGAAATTGTTAACCTGTGTCTCAATTTGCTTATCTGTAAAATGGGGACTAAAATTAAAAAAGGAAAATAGGGAGTTCCCATCGTGGCGCAGTGGTTAACGAATCCGACTAGGAACCATGAGGTTGCGGGTTCGGTCCCTGCCCTTGCTCAGTGGGTTAACGATCCGGCGTTGCCGTGAGCTGTGGTGTAGGTTGCAGACGCGGCTCGGATCCCGCGTTGCTGTGGCTCTGGCGTAGGCCAGTGGCTACAGCTCCGATTGGACCCCTAGCCTGGGAACCTCCATATGCCGCGAGAGTGGCCCAAGAAATAGCAACAACAACAACAACAACAAAAAGACAAAAAAAAAAAAGGAAAATAGGAATAATAGTTATCCCCATTTCAGGAGTTCCCACTGTGGCACAGTGGATTCAGAATCTGACTGCAGCAGCTTGGGTCGCTGTGGCATCATGGGTTTGATCCCCGGCCCAGTGCAGTGGGTTAAGGGATACAGTGTTGCCGAAGCTATGACTTGGATTCAGTACCTGGCCTGGGACCTTCCATATGGTACGGGCGCGACCATAGGAAAAAGTTATTCCCACCTCAAAAGGTTGATGTGAGGACTAATTGAGTTAGTCCATGTCAATCATTTAGCGCTGAGCCAAGTCCTGGCACATAGTCAATGCTCAATAAACACAACTAGTCTTACTGCTGTTATTACTATTCCACACCATGAACAGAAACTTCCAAAGTCAAACTTGATATAACTTGAAGCCAGTTTCCATTTAAAGCTACCGTTAATAATTCAGGCATGGCTTAAGGGCCACCAAGACCCCTGGAACTTTGGGGAACACCTGCTATCCAGGCAGTTTCTGCCTTTCTCCCCTTCTCCCTCATCTGGGGGTGGGCTTAGGCTCCTAATGAGATTCCCCGGAACCCACTTCTGCCAAGCTCGCAGCCCACAGGGTTTTCATGGCCAGGGACCAGGGTCCATGGAGAAATGTTGAAAGTGAGGCCACCTCCACAAGAAAGTCGAGTTCCCTTGGGCCATGGAGCTTCTAGTCCAGGAGGAAGTCTTTGTAGACTTCCAGAAGCAGGTTACAGACATGTGGTATGCTGTCACCAGGGGCTGGCATCTAGAGAACAGGTGGTGGGTAAGCTCTCCCTGCATCCTTTGGGAAGTGCCAGACAACCGCATGTGGGCATGGTAGGGCGGACCCCTGAGCCAGTGTCTCTTGGCGTCACCTGCATGCATAGTTTCTGTTTCTGCACAAACCTCCAAGAAGGAGGTTAGTCAGAAACAAAGACTAGCTGTAATTGAAGCTCTGTCTTAAGAGGAAAAATACTGGGAACCAGTGGAAGGAGACAGGGCGAATGATCATGGGCTTCAACCCCCCCGTTAGCACTGGTCTGGCTGTTAATAGTCCCGCTGATGATGGTGTGGTTTCCGCTGCTTGGCTGAGAGCTGGCGCACGGCTGGTGATGACCAAGGCTCCCTGGAGGGTCCCTGGGTCTCAGAGGCCCAGACCCACCCTCTTCCATCCCCTGTGTTCCCTGCAGTCAGCATCCTCCCTGGAGGGCAGGAGGAGCCCGCGCTCATCCTACAGGAGGCTCACCCTCACTGGGAGGAGGACGAGCATCAGGAGGGCAGTGCCAGCCCGCAGGACTCAGAGGCAGCTCCCGCTGATGAAGAGGAGATCGAAGTGCTGGAGCAGGTACCCAGGTGGGAGCCAGAGAAGGACCCGAGAAAAAGATTGTTTGGGAAGATAACAGGCATGTGGTGCTGAACCCCAAAGGCATAAAAGGGCACAGAGTGGGGACCAAGCCCGCCTGCTCTTCCCTCCCACTCCCACCCGACACCCACACCCTCCCCAGGGGCACAACGGCAGCCAGCTGCTTCTGTACTGTTCCAGGCCCTGTGTGAGCACATGCAAGCATGGATTCTCTCTATTTTTTGCATGAAAGATAACACATCACACGCATTGACCTATGTGCACCTTGCTATATTCATTCAACAACTGAGATCTTCCCACATTTAATACATGGAGTCATCCTCATTTTCTTTCTTTCTTCCTTTTCCGTCCCTTCCTTCCTTCCTTCCTCCCTTCCTTCCTTCCTTCCTTCCTTCCTTCCTTCCTTCCTTCCTTCCTTCCTTCCTTCCTTCCTTCTTCCACACTTGCAGCATATGGAGGTTCCCTGGCCAGGCTAGGAATCTAATCGGACCTGCAGCTGCTGGTCTATAGCACAGCCACAGCAATGCCAGGTCTGGGTCGTGTGTGCACCCTACACCACAGCTCACAGCAGCACCAGATCCTTAACCCACTGAGTGAGGCCAGGTATCAAACCCACATGCTCATGGATAGTAGTTGGGTTCATTACCACTGAGTCACAACAGGAACTCCCATGCTCATTTTTTTTTTTTTTTGCCACTGTATGGTATTCTGTCATATGCACATGCCAGAGTTTATTTAAGCTGTCCACTATTGCTGGCCAAGCACCCTTATGCACACCTCTGTGCACGTGGCTATTTTTGCAGGATATACAGAAAGGAGTTGAAGGTCAGCGGGCATGGGAACGTGTAACCATGGTAGTGACCCTGGGGTTGCCCTCCACAGTGACCTTGTCACTCTTGCCACCTGTGATCTGGGGGTAATACTCAAGCCGGGAGACCTCAGGTCCTTGGGCCCATGACCTACATGGCAAAGATGGGGAAACTGAGGTCCAGGGAGGATCAAGGGCTGATCCAGCGTGGGCACTGGGGCAGGTGGGGGACAGGCCCTCATGCAGTGAGGGAGCCTTGTTGCTAGAGC
The DNA here is from genome assembly GCF_016906955.1 of Phacochoerus africanus. Lineage (NCBI taxonomy): Eukaryota > Metazoa > Chordata > Mammalia > Artiodactyla > Suidae > Phacochoerus > Phacochoerus africanus. The sequence goes on along the minus strand of NC_062551.1, from coordinate 19,565,599 downwards.
CCGGGGCTGCTGGGGGGTGGGGGGGCCTCCCCATGTGGAGTCTCAGGTGGGAAGTTCAGGTCTGGTCTCGAAGGTCACAGCACATCCTACTGAAAATGGGGGCAGGAGGTGGACTTGGGGTGCAGCTGCAGGCGACCTCATCCCCTGCCTCTGTCCTCAACTCAGGGAACTGCCTCGGATTCAAGAGGAGAATGAAGAAGAGGAAGAGGAGGACGGAGAGGAGGAGGAGCAGAACAGAGAGGAGGAGGAGGACAGAGAGGAGGAGGAAGAGGAGGAGCAGGAGCCCGAGTAAGGCACTAGCGCCCAGCTGAGGGAGGGCCTGGGGAGGGCTGCTGGGGTGGGCATGCTTTCTGCTGCTCATGGGAGCTCCGCCCTTTGTTGTGTCTGTGTGTCACTAGGCACTGACTGGACAGGCTGGGGGGTGCTATGGGGGCACCCCTCCCTGTGCTCGTAATGACCCGGGACTCATAGGATCCGACACTCAGCAGCTACCTCCCCGCTTCCCACACCCACATGTATCAACAAATGTAGAAAGAACACAACGCCACAAGGTGGGGATTTTTGTCAATTCACTGCCATGTCTCCAGAGCCTAGAACACTGGGCACCAAATAAATGTTGGTTGAATGCTTGGAAAGAGGCAGGGACCCAGGCATTGGGCGCCCAGCTCTCCTCTGTAGTGAACATCATCAAGGCAGAGAGCTGTCTCCCACCTTCCCCATGGTTGCCCCCCAGCAGTTGCATTTGACACCTTGTAAGGCTGCCCTGGGTTCTGCTCCATTGTCCATTTATGGTTGATTCTCTGATCCATAAAGATTTCAGCAGTAAAACACACAGAAGGAGTTCCTTCCGTGGCACAGTGGGGTAAGCATCTGACCACAGAGGCTTGGGTTGCTGCGGAAGAGTGGGTTCAATCCATGGCTGGGTGCAGTGGGTTAAAGGATCCAGTGCTGCCACAGCTGTGGCGCAGATCAGCAGCTGCAGCTTGGAGGGAACCCCTGGCCCAGGGATTTCTGTATGCTGTAGATGTTGCCATAAAACACACACACACACGAGTTCAATTACAATAAAGTTTAAAAAGGGAGATCATAGGAGTTCCCGTCATGGCTCAGCAGTTAGTGAACCCAACTAGCATCCATGAGGACACGGGTTCGATCCCTGGCCTCGCTCAGTGGGTTAAGGATCTGGCATTGCTGTGAGCTGTGGTGTAGGTCGCACATGTGGCTCAGATCCGGCATTGCTGTGGCTGTGGTGCAGGCTGGCGGCTACAGCTCCAACTGGACCCCTAGCCTGGGAGCCTCCATGTGCTGAGACTACGGCCCTAAAAGCAAAAAAGACCAAAAAAAATAAAAAGGGAGCTCATAAACCACCAAAGTTTATAATATATATCATCAAACTACCTAAGATACTAAATCGTCACTATTGCCACCACTAAAAAGAATTGATCATTATGTGACATGACAGGTGCTCATTATGGCTCTAATGACAAACACGATATAAACGTATTAGCGTGTTGTGCCCCTTAAACTTACACAACGTTACCGTTGAATGTATTTCAATAATAAGGAAAGCAATCTAGGAGGGGAGAGGATTCTCAACAGTGTGGGATGAACAGCAGGGCTGACGGAGAGGGGGACGCACTTGGAGGTGACGAGCAGACAGCTGGGTGCCGAGTGGGGCTGGAGGCTGAGAGGCTGGACTGCAGGTCCAGGCGTCTGGTCTCAGAGATGGACTTGAAAGTGGGGCTGGAGGAGGTGCCCGGGGAGTGGCTGTGTTTGGAGGAGAGCCTGCAGGCCAGATCAGAGATCAGGGAGACGAGGAGGAACCAGAAAGGACCAAGGAGGAGGAGGAGGCGGTGGCATCCATGGCGGGGAGGGAGGCGAGTGGAGGGTGGGGCCTGGAGGCCCCGTTGGAAAGTGTTTCAAGGAGGAGGGAATGACCCCCTGCCTCACGGGTGGCCCATGTGCCCCGTGTCCTGGGAAGAGTGACCCTGTAGCTCGTGGTAGTGGTGGGAGATGACCCTTCAGAGGCAGTGGGGCTCGATTTGTGAAGGCCTTGAACTTGGTTTCCTGGGAGCAATGGGGAGCCATGGAAGGCTTGTGAGCAGGGGAGTGACGTAAGCTGATAGCTGCCCAGTGGGGAGACTGAGGCGGGAGGAGCAGCGATTGTACCACAGATCTGGTGGGATGATTTAATCTGTGCCCTTACTCCATCCCCCGGCATTAGTCCTTGTCACTCTGCCCTCTGTGCTATGTCCTGGCTCATACCCTTCCTTGCTGCCCCTTTGGTCGTGGCACCTTGGTAGCACTGTGAGTGTTAGGAGCATAAGCTTTGCTTCTCTTAGCAGAATGACATGGACAAGCAGCCTACAGCCACCTGCAAACACTGCAGGTGTGCACACGCTCGCACAAATGGCCACCCGGAGCTTCAAACTCAGGGAACTTTGGGGCCTGGGCCCCAGGCAGCCATGAGGGCCCCTGTGGTGTCAGAGTGAGTGAGCCCCAGGCCAGGGCCAGGGCCAGAGGGTCAGGCATGGGACAGGCGGGCTGGGCCGTCTCTGGCCGGGGAAGGGTGTTCTTGCCAGCTTTGCAGAGGCACAGGGGTTACTGATGACGCGCAGGCCCTGGTAACGGCCAGATGGTCGCCTAGCGACCTGGTCTCTGCTGGCAACAGCTCGGCTTTTCCTAGCAACCACAGCCTTTTGGTCCCCACCTGGCCTCCCTGGGGGTGTTTTGCAGAGTGCCCTGCACATCCCCTCAATCTGATTAGAAGCAGGAAGGACGGGTGGCTCATCCGCCACGCGAGCCACACTGGCTCCGGAGCTGGCCTCACAGGCTCAGGGCTGGGCTGGGGCTCCCCACATTCTCCCCTGGCACACACCGACCCGGGGCTCGGGATGAATGTCATCGCCCCCAGCTGAACTCCCGCACCTTGCGCATCCTTGTCGGCAGAGACAGCGGGACCCAAGTAGGTGGCTGCTTCTCCCTCATGTCTCCCCTCCTTCCTTTCGCCGGGGTCAGGGTGCCGGGTGAGACATCTGCTGAGGGCTGAAGCGGGGACCTCCACCTGGGACCACAGCCTGCCCTGTGACATGGCGGGAGCAGTGGCTGGTAAACCCTTGCCAGCCGGCTGCCGCTGCTCCCCTGCCCCTTCAGCGTGGAGAGCTGGTACCTATGGAAGGCCTGCCTCAGCCAGTCTGTCTGATTCTCTGCTTGGAAATCCCTGGCTCTTGGGAACTTTCTAGAACTTGGTGGCTTGCTGCTTCTGGGCCGGTCCCGAGGGGACCTTGGTGAGGTACCAGGCGTGCTGCTGACCAGGGGCAATATGACTTCTGGGTCATGGGCCCCCCAAACAGCCCCTGGTGGTGCGGACAGGGCCCCTGCAGGGCTCCGTATGTGTTTCTGGAGCTGGCGATGTTTGTGCAAAATGTTCCTTGATTTGAGTGGGTGACTCACAGCCCTGCAGAATGCCTCCTCTGGGACCGATGATAATAACAACAAGAACAATCCTAATAACAGCTGTCATTTGTTTAGCACTTGTTTTCCACGCCAGATGCTGTGCGGAGGCTCCCACCGTTAATCCCATTTCACAGATGAGAGAGCTGAGGCTCGGAGACCGTAGCCCGCATGTCCGGGATGTCCTGCCAGCAAGCGCAGAGCTGGGGTCCTGTCCCAGTACCAGGCTGACTCCTGGTACCACAGACAAGGAAAGAGCTTCCCGGTGTTGGCAGATGGAGCATCCATATGACACTGGACATGGGGAGGTTTTTGACTTCTCCACAAGCTTCTCCCTGGCCCATCTGCCCTCACTCAGATAAGCCAGGCTGTACAGTACAGGCTGGACAAGTCATCCTGCCCATTTGACAGATAAGCAAACGGAGGCTTCCTGGAGACTGGCTTAGCGAGCCTGATTCTAGAATGAGCCAGACCCCCCTCCCCGCCCCCCAAGACTCTGGCCAGGGCTGTGGGAAATTCATTTCCCGGGCCTTTGTGCTCTGGGAACGGAGGAGGCACCTGCGTCTGTTTCAGGGAAGGGGACTCTAGCCAGCGCTCCCATGAAGGGCCGGCTTCTCCGACAGGCGTGGAAGGCACAGCTCCCATAATACTTTTAGAGGCCCCCCAAGGGTGTTTTAATTTCTTTTAAAATCGGGCCCCCAAATGCACTTTTAGATGGAAGAGAATGTTTGAATATGTAATATTCACATATTCATCTTTATATAAATGCAGTCACAAAACAGAATTTGAAAAATATATTTATGGAGGAAGATGCCCATGAAGGCTGAAGTGCCCGGGTCCATGAAAGTCGCGATGGCTTCTCTCTCTAAGATAAACTTTGTCCCTGGGCAGGGTGGAGAGTTTGACCCTGATAATTCACACCCCTCACAATGGAAACACATATATAATGAAAAGAAAGCAAGTGAGTTGGGGAGTTCCCATTGTGGCTCAGTGAGTTAAGAATCCAATTGGTATCCATGAGGACGAGGGTTCGATCCTTGGCCTCTCTCAGTGGGTTAAGGATCCGGTATGGCTGCAGGCTGTGGCGTAGGTCACAGAGGCAGCTCTGATTTGACCCTTAACCCAGGAACTTCCGTATGCCGCTAGTGCGGCTGTAAAAAGAAAAAAAAAAAAAAGAAAAAAAATGAGTTGGGTGCTCGAATCCTCTAGACACTTGCCCCACTCTTCCTTGTCACCTGGGGCTGTGAAGATGCTTAGAGGCAGGCGCTGGAATATTAAGCTCTTGGTGCTGGAGTCACAGACACCCATCTCTTATCCAGCTTCACCTTGGACAGGCTGTGTGAACAGGGACAGCCCAGCTGACCTCTCTGAGCCTGTGATTTCTAAGCTCGATGGGCTCAGTCACAGCCAGGCTCTCACGGTTATTCGGGTGAGGATTTGGTGAAACACTGTGTGTGTGAAGTGCTTGGCCCAGAGCCTGGCGCACAGCCCTTGGGAGCTGCTGTGACAATATGATTGCAGCTGATTCCTGCTCCCAGGCTGCTGGCTCTGAACTGCCTGGGCTGCAGTTCTGACCATCTCCTCACCCAGCTCAGGAGGGCTGAGACTTGGCCCCCTGGGTGGAGGATCTGGATCCAGATTTTCTGGGCAGCGGACAGCAAAGATCATCACCCACGAGCCCCTTGGCCCTGGGGGTGAGGCCGTTAGGAAGCAGGATCTAATTCTAACCACAAAAATCACACTAGCCCAAGCCATCATTTTATTTTATTTTATTTTATTTTATTTTATTTTATTTTATTTTATTTTATCTTTTGCCTTTTTTTTTTTAGGGCTGCACCCATGGCACATGGAGGTTCCCAGGCTAGGGGTCGAATCGGAGCTGTAGGCACCAGCCTACGCCACAGCCACAGCCACTCCAGATCCAAGCTGTGCGTGTGACCTACACCACAGCTCACAGCAACACCGGATCCTTAACCCACTGAGTGAGGCCAGGGATCAAACCCGCAACCTCATGGTTGCTAGTTGGATTCATTTCCGCCGCACCATGACGGGAACTCCCAAGTCATCATTTTAACCCAGAGATTGCACCCGGGCATCTCAGGGCCCAGTTTAGCCTAGAGATAGGCTCTTTTGGATACTAACATTAATATAGCTGTTAATATAGGCATATTCATTTGGATTATCAGCATCTAAAGATGAGATTCAGAAGTTCCCATTGTGGTTCGGCGGTAACATGCCCAACTAGCATCCATGAGGACACAGGTTTGATCCCTGGCCCCGTGCAATGGGTTAAGGATCCGGCGTTGCTGTGAGCTGTTGTGTAGGTCACAGACATGGCTTGCATTCCATTTGGCTGTGGCTGTGGCTGTGGCTGGCAGCTGTATCTCTGATTCGACCCCTATCCTGGGAACTTCCATATGCCTTAGGTGTGGCCCTACAAAGAAAAAAAAAAAAAAAAAAAAAGGAAAAAACCCCAGCAAAACAAACCAAAAAAACCCCTCAAAATAAATAAAGATGAGATTCCACCTCTACAATGTATGGTTCAGGCTTCTCCTGAAAATCAGCAGATCTGGCCACAGGGCCCGCATTCCAAGCAGAGAGGGCTGCTGGCTCAGATGGGCACAGGCTCTCTGACTTGCCATAGTCTTCTGCACCCCCTATAGTCTCACCCCAGCAGTTGCAGTGTGATTCTGATCTCACGTCTTGGAAAGAACCAGGGCCTGTGCTTGCAGTTTGTGTGATGTGGGACAATTTGCTGTGTGATTTTGGCCAGGTCGGTTGATCTCTCTGGGCTTTTCTCATATTCCCCCTGCTCTGCCTACATCCCCAGGGTTGTCTAGACTCTCCCAGAGGGGAAATGCTGGGTGTGTGTTTTGAACATTTATGGTGCCCTTTGGTCCACCCCCAGAGGACAGTGCCTCAAAATCATTCTCTATGATTTTCTTTGAACATGCTGTTCCCCTTTCCTGAACACCCTTCCCCATCTCACAGGCTGCTTCCTCTGGGAAGCCCCCCTTCCTAGGCAGGACTGTGGCTGTGCCCTTCATAACCACTTGCTCTGGTGGGTGACGCCGGCGGTGGTGGGATGTGCCACTTGTCCCACGCCAAGAGCTTCAAGAGGGTGAGGACCTATTCTTAGGCATCTGGCGCAGAAACTGGCACTCAGCACAGGTCAGGAAACACTTGACACCCATAACCCCAGGCCTTTCCCTCTGCCCGTGCCCCTTGCAGTCACAGTGTCCTGCTGGATAGCTGTCTGGTGGCACAGGGTGACAAGGACCAGAGTGGAGTAGGCGGGACACAGCACCAGAGCGCCTCAGACCAGGTATGGAGCAACCCCGGGCCTGGCACCTGGGCCCCTCGGAGGACTGGGCTGGGGTCTTGTCCACTTTGTTTGTGGGGTGGGAGTGGGTTTTGGCTAGTGAGATGCCCACTGGACAGAGGGGAACAGGGGAGTTGGTGCTGTGAGGCCCGGCTTGTACCAGGGGGCAGATGGTGTCAGGCGGGGCCTTGGGTGATGCGGCCATGGATGGGGGCAGGTGGACTTGGACTCAAATCCTCTTGTGGCTGTGTGACCCTGGGCATATCGCCACCCCACTCTGGGCCTCAGTGGCCGCCTTTGTGAAATGGGGCTAAAACCCCCTCCCCAGTGGTTTTTTTAAATTTTGTCTTGTTTTGTTTTGAGGGCCGCACCCATGGCATGTGGAGGTTCCCAGGCTAGGGGTCAAATTGGAGCTACAGCGGCCGGCCTACACCAGAGCCACAGCCACAGCCACAACCACGGCAGATCCGAGCCACATCTGCAAACTGCACTGAAGCCTGTGGCAATGCCGGATCCCTAACCCACTGAGCTAGGCCAAGGATCGAACTTGCAACCTCATTGTTACTAGGTGGGTTCGTTTCTACTGTGACACCGCAGGAACTCCCCTCCCCAGAGTATTGCACACAAGTGTACACGGTGAAGGGCAGTGCCCAGGTGGAGAGTGCCCTGGGGGCTGCTTTAGTTGCTTTCTCCCCCCACAGAGAGCGCTGCCCAAGAATTTCCCCTCATTATCAAGACAAGCCCAGGAGCTGGGGCCTGGGCCCTGGGGCTCCTGTGTGCACTGGATGCCCCAGAAGGTGGGCTGGAGGGTGTGATCAGCCCGGCAGGGCAAGGAGTGGACTGGAGGCCACAAGGGCTCCTGAGGGCAGCCCTGACGGGGGCTGGGCTGGACGAGGGTTTGGACCTGGTAGGATGGTCACAGCATCAGTTTCCTCTTTATCTTTTGCAGGAGCTGCAGGAGGTGGCTGAGGCCACCAGCTCAGGAGGTAGGTGTGAGGTGGGGGTGGGGCTGCATAAGAATGTTTAGGATGCCCTCAGGCTGGGGTACAGGGGCAAACCCTCCCCTCTCAATTGCTCCCCACACTCTCCCCATCCTCAGGCCAACCCATTCTCTGCATCTTCGGGTCAAGTTATCAGGGCCTGATGATGTATTTCAAAGGCTCCAGGGGAACTGCATCGGGGCACCCCAGGACCCAGCAGACCCTGCTCCCAGCCAACCTGTCCTACCCCCCACGGCCCCCACTGGGAGTGCAGCCCTCCAGGCTACCACCCAGTGAGGGTTTGGCTCACATGTAACATATCTCAGTGAAAAGTGGAGCCAGAGCTTGCTTAGGGCGTGTCCTAGACTTTGTGTCTTTTTTTTTTTTTTGGACACAGCGTACAGCGGCTTGATATGGGATCTCAATCCCCAGGCCAGGGATGGAACCCAAGTCGCAGCGGTGGAAGGAGTGAATCCTATCCACTAGCCCACCAGGAAACGCTTGACTCCGTGTCTTTTGAGCTTTTCCTTACTAAGATCCCCCACACAGGTTCGATCATTGATCACGCCCACCGCTAATCCTGAGAACTCCAGGGACAGTGAGGACAGAGTCTAGGGGAGCTGAGGACCATCAACCGCACACTGAGCCCCCGTCTTACAAATGTCCACAATCCTCAAGGCACTAGCGCCCCAGCTCCCCTGTGAGGCAGACAGACCATTTTACAGATGAGAAAACTGAGGCTTTTTGTGGGCAGCATTTGGCCCAGTGGTCAAGGACACAGACCTGCATTTCATTCCTGGCTCCTCCCTCTTCCTTGCTGTGTGACCTACAGCCAGTTCTGTGACCTCTCTTAACAGTGGCTCCCAGATCAAGAAAGAGGGGCAATAACAGTAGCTGCCTCAAAGGGCTGTTGGGCAGAGTGGGGGTGACAGTGCATCAGAGGCACGCAGCCCGGTGGCTGGCACTGAGGGAGGAGATGTAATGGGGACCGTGATGCTAGGGTCCCAGCCAGCCAGCGACGGAGATGGAACTGGACCCCCGTGTCTTAAGTCCAGGTGTCCTGAGCCTGGTCTTTGGTAAACATCCTCTGTTAACTTTTATGCAAATCTGCCGGAAACCTGCTAAGTCTGCACCCCACCTAGACAAACAAGACCAGGATCGCCTGGGTACAGACTCGGGTTCCGTGGGGTTGGTTCCACCCCTTTCCCCGGGTCATTTGGGAGCAGGTGGCCTGGGAACCACACTTTGAGAAACACGGAGGCACAGCCCTTTGTCTGCTGTTTCTCACAAGTGTGGATCCCAAACCAGCAGCTTTGGTGTCACCTGGACATCAGAACCTCTGGGAGCTGGTTAGAAATGCAGAATCCCAGGCCCCACTCCAGACTTGCTGAACTGCATTGCAACAAGATCCCCGGCTATTTCTCTGCACGTTTGTGTTCGAGAAGCAATGGCCTTGAGCCCTTGTTCTCAATCATGACTGCACATTGGAATCATCTGGGGAGATTAAAAAAATCCTGGTGCCAGACCTCACCCCAGACCATTAAATCAGAATCTCAGGGGGTGGACTTGACATTGGGCATTTCGAGACCTCCCCAGGTGTTCCCAATAGGCAGCCCATTTGGGGAACTAGTAACCTAGGAAAACTTACTGCTTTCTTCTTTTAAATTTATGTTTTATTGACACATAGTTGATTTACAATGTTGCATTCGTGAGAAGTTACTGCTTCTGATTGGAAGTGAAATTAATTGAGCTCCAGGATTTCTTTGGGATGGAGAATTCTACCAGGCTAAGACTGCTAGAGGCTGGGGGTCTAAGAGCCTGAGGGGTTTGGGGTTCTTTGATTCTAACTTCTGAGCCACGACAGGAACTCCTGATTCTAACTTTGAGTCTCAAGTAGGATATGCTACGGTGGTTGGTTAGCAGACAAAGCATGAGAACTGGTGGGCTGAGGGTCGTCTCTCAGAGCTGCTGGGCGGATCAGCCCCGTGTCTGGGGATGCTCCTGACACTGAACTCCAAGGACCAGAGTGTTGTGCCAGATGGGGTGCAGCTGCTGCAGGCAGGTGGGCACCGGGCTGGTCTGTATTGGCGCTGGTGGGGAAGAGCCCCCCGCCCCCGGCCACCACCCCGCCTCTCCCAACTCTGTGTTCCTCATTGCAGCCCCCAGGGTCCCGCCTCTGCCTGAGACCCACCCCTGGCCCCAGCACCATGGCTAAACCAGGCCGGGATATGGAGCTGAATCACCTGGTTCAGGACCAGCCACCTGGCCAGGTGGCCCCCGGACTTGGCCCCCCAAACCTCGTGGAGCACCTCCCCAATGTGCCCAGCTACCGCCCTCCAATCACCCGCATCCCTGTCCTCATCTCCCGGAGGACGGCCTTGTCCAACTCCAACTTTGCCAAGGAGACCAGGAGCTCCATCCGTCGCCTAGGTAGTGTGACATTGCCCACCTAGCATGCTGGTGTCTGTGATGTGTGCTTCTGCATGGCGTGGGCTGTTTCCTGCATGGGTGCCATGGTCTTGGCATAGGGACTACTAGGTGGGCTCATGGAAAACCATCCCCTCCTCCTCTGCTGACCAATGCCTTCGTCTTGCTTTGTGGTGATTTGAGGGGTATTAGTATCCTTTTCTCTGTGCCTAAAATTCCACAATTAGCAATTCATTTCTTTGGGTTAAACATGGCTTTCTGCAGAACTTCATTTTTCAGACAGGTCAGTCACTCACACCCTAGTTTAAACAAGTCACTCAGGTCAAAAGGCTTGCAGCAGGGATTTGGGTGGGGTAGGAGAATAATCAGAGGGGATTGGACCAGGAGAGGAGTGTGAAGGTCCATCACAGGCAGAGTCTACTGACCTTGGGCGTCTGCTGGGAGTTAGACTTTCTGAGGACTGTTGGTATCTGCCCAGCAAATTCCATTTCAGGAAAGGAGAGGCCCCTACATGCCCACAGGCAGACTGAAAGGAGAGGCGTCCTCAGGGGCCAGTGCAGAGAGGGAGCCTGTCTGGACCGGTTTAATTTTGACAAGGTCCCCGCAGTGGCCTTCAGGCTCCTGCTGTTTGCTGTCTGATGACGAACTGCTGGGGGACTAACTGGTGCCTCTGGGCCAACCCTCGTCACTTTCTGCCTTGACTCAAACCAGACCTGTCCACTTGATCTTTGATTTGTTTGTTTTTGGATGACACTGGGCAAGGTTGCCTCTGAGATCTGCAGACAGGTAGAGCCGAACATTTCGTGAGCAGAGATCCAGTCTTGTCCTCCCCTCCTTCTGGCTTGGGGTGGGCAGAGGGGGGCTGAGGGGGCATTCAATCAACCCCAAGATAGGGGAGGAGACTGCAGGCTCCGTCTTCAGGGCAAGCCCTCAATCTTCTCACGCCACAGGCTCCCCCACAGCACCCACCGTATCACTCCTCACTTTTTGTACTTTAAATACCAACTCTGCCTTAATTTGCTTACTATTTTTCTCTCAGTGGATTCACTTTTCATTTAAGTGCATTTAAACAGGAAGCTTTAGGGAGTTCCCATTGTGGCTCAGTGGGTTACAAACCGACTAGTATCCATGAGAATAAATGTTTGGTCCCTGGCCTCGCTCTGTGGGTTAAGGATCCAGCGTTGCCGTGAGCTGTGGTGTAGGTTGCAGATGTGGCTTGGATCCTGCATTTCTGTGGCTGTAGCGTAGGCTGACAGCTGCAGCTCCAATTTGATCCCTAGCCTGGGAGCCTCCATATACTGCAGATGCAGCCCTAAAAAGCAAAACAAACAAAAAACCAAAAACACAAAACCAAACAGGTAAATTTTACATTATAATTCAAATGGAAAACCAGCCTGGTCTGCAGAAATAGGAGGCGTAAGTAGAAATAACTGCAAAGAAGAAAGAAAAAAAAAAAAGAGAGAGAAAAGAAATAACTGCAAAGATAGGGAGAACAAGGCCATGTTGGTGGTTTCTAGGGAGGTGCGTGTGTAGCCAAGGGCTCCCGGCTGAGCCTGCTCCCCTGGCCGCAGAGGGGATTAGGGCACGTCCGAGAGGCGTTAAGGCCCCAGCAGCACTAAGCCGAGGCTTCCTCGCTGCACACTCAGGACCTAAGAGAACCGGAGAGGGAGCGAGGGAGGAGTGGTCTCATCCTGCTGTCCTTTGTCGTGGCCGTGCCATCTAAAGTCATCGGGTGCTCTCCCTGGTCCCTGGGAGCCCCACATTTTGAGAAGTAGCCCCAGTGACACATTGTGACAGTGGGCTGAACCTGCTGCGACTGACCCATGATGATCTGAGATGCTGCAGACAGGGACAGTGTGTGGTGAGAACCATATCCCCATCAGTGACACGGCTCGACACCTCTGAGCCGAGGTTTCATGTTAACAGTGGCTTCTGCGTGTGCTGGTCACCACGCTCGGGATGGGATAAGAGTTTTAGCTCTAGAGTCAGGCTGCCTGGGTCCACATCCTGGCTCTGCAGCAAATTTCTTCTCTTTTCTTTTTGGGCCATAGCCACAGCATGCAGAATTTCCTGGGCTAGGGACTGAACCTGTGCCACAGCAGGGACCCAAACCGCTGCAGTAACAATGCCGGCTCCTTAACCCACACAGCAAGTTTCCTAAGCTTCCTGTGCTTTGGTTTCCTTCGCCACAAAATGGGGACAGTGATAATGGTGACGTTATAGGGCAGCCGGGAATGATGAAAGAATTTATGTGTATAAAACACTTAAAGAGTTCATAAAATAAGTGCCTGGTGGCCACGTAGGAAGTGCTTACCAGTAAATACTATTATTCTCTAAACCAATGTAAGTATTATACTTTATATTCTTAATCATAGTATTCTTCTATAAATCAGCAGAACATAAACCAATATAATTTCTATTTTGAGTTCCTACTTGGCCACGATGGCAGGAAATGAAACCCTAGGCTTAGAGTTTCCCCCTCCTCTGGGAGAGGTCAAGTTCATAGGGTCTTGTGCGCCGAAGGGCAGGGGGTGAGGGGACCAATGCTCCCTCCCAGGTGCCCTGAGACCAGGGTGTTCTCTTCTGCCGGGGGACCTTGCTGGGGGCAGCCTTGACCCCTGAGCACTTTGGAGGGGCTGCCCTTGTCCTGGCTGCCTCTGTGCCCCTGGCCCACCTCTGGCTCACCTCTCCAGAGGCCTGGCAGGAGGCAGAGGCGACCCTCACCCTGGGGCTCTCTTGCTTTCTGCAGCCTGGGGCCTCTCTGGTGGGTCTAGCAGAACTTCTCCAGTTTTCAGAGCTTCAGTTCTGCTCATCCTCTTCACCTGAGGGCTTAGTAAAATAAATGCCCCAAAGTCTTGAGCTCTGCTTACGCTCCAGCGCACCCAACTTCATAAAGTGCTGGCTCTTCCCATGGTGGTCATTTAAAAAAAAAAAAAGTCACAGATCCAAATATTTCAAAATACTCCCCTCCCTGTTTTGGGATGTGTGTGCCTGCCTTGCAGGTGCCCAGGCCTGTGCCTGGCTGCTATTGGGCGGTCCCGCACAGGCGTAGGGGAAGTGGGGGCACCATCCCAGCCCCTCAACATCCTCTGAGTTCCACCTCGGGCAGAGCTGTCCCCACAGTCCCTGGGGTGGGTAACGAAGCCCAAAATAGGACCACAGCCAGGCCCCCTGGGGGAGGGAGGACCCGATGCTCAGGATGCAGGCCCCTCTGAGGTCAGGAGAGAGGCTGGGTTGTTGAATTTTGGGGGCTGTTGGCATCTACAAAAGTAAGGAAATGCCAAGGTTCCCGCTATGGTGCAATGGGCTTGGTGGCGTCTCTGCAGCGCCAAGACACAGGCTTGATCCCTGGCCGGGCACAGCGGGTTAAAGGATCTAGCGTAGGTCAAAACTGCAGCTCAGATCTGACTTCTCTCTGGGAGAGCTCCACATGCTGCGGGACAGCCAGTAAAGAAGCATAAATAAGCAAATAGCAAATGGGTACCCAGAGGGGTCATATGCTATACAGTAGTCTGTTACTTTTTTTTTTTTGTCTTTTTGCCTTTTCTAGGGCCACTCCTGCAGCATATGGAGGTTCCCAGGCTAAGGGTCCAATCGGAGCTGTAGCTGTCGGCCTATACCAGAGACACAGCAACACAGGATCTGAGCCGCGTCTGCAACCTGCACTACAGCTCACGGCAACACCAGATCCTTAACCCACTGAGCAAGGGCAGGGATTGAACCCGCAACCTCATGGTTCCTAGTCGGATTCATTAACCACTGAGCCACGATGGGAGCTCCCAATCTGTTACTCTTGATTGTGGGAAGCTTCTAAATTCTCCACTGGAGCTGTGTGCCCCCCTCGCCCTGCCTCTTCTCACACTCCCCGGAAGTGGGAAGTGTCAGGTCACCCCTAACTGGGGATGGGGATAACGGAGGCCCAGGGAGGGGAAGCAGACAGGGCAGCCTGCGCTGGGTCAGGCCCTAGGACTCGGCATCACCACCCCAGGCACCCCAGGCTCCCTTTCTGAGTGCGGCCACCCCAGCCCCACCCCAGGGCCTTGATGCCTCTCCCAGCCCAGGGAAACCAGGCTGGGCTTGGGAGCGCTGGGCTCCAGGCGGCATCTGGGAGCACCTCTGGGTTAGTGGCTGGCGTGGCCATGGGCCTCAGAGGGCCTGGGCTCTGCGTCCCCTCACCCCCTGCGTGGAGCTTTCCCGTGGGCCCTGTTTCGAGGCCAGGCTGCCGGAGGCCTCTCTGCACGAGCTGTCTGTGGCTTCTCTGTCAAAAGAACACAGCGAGGCCCCAGGACCTGGCTTCTGGGTCTCTGACTCTGTGCCCTCTGTGCCCTCTGTCCTCTCCCCAAGTGCCGGCCACGGAGGAGCACCCAGAAGTACTGGTGGAAGATACGGATGCCGACAGCCAGCCCCTCATCGAGGAGGAGGAGAAACCACCCTCGCCCGTGCTGCCGCCCCCTTCCCCTGCCACGTCTGACACCCTCGCAGTCCCAGGATCGGCCACAGGGAGCCTCAGGTAGGGGAAGAACCAGGCCCAAGGTCACGGGGCCAAGGGGGCTTCAGGGCCGGACTCCGGCCCCACCCTTCCTGCTTCTCCTCATTCCTGGCTTCCTGCTCTAGAAAAAGCTCTCTGCTGCTACATTAGAAGGAAGCGCTGTTGCAATACTCTCTGCTGCTACATTAGAAGCAGGTAATAAGTGTGACTGGGCTGATTTCCACTCCCTCCTTTGACTTTTGACTCAAACAGCGGAAATACTGAAGAATGCTGGAATAAGGACTACCCCTCACCCCGCCGCCCTAGGCGGTGCTTTGATTCTTCTGCCTTCTCTGCCCTGCCCTGTTAGGGAGCCCACGCTTTCAAGCGGGTTTTTTTTTTTTTTTTTTGGCTTTTGTTGTTGTTGTTGTTGTTGCTATTTCTTGGGCCGCTCCCGCGGCATATGGAGGTTCCCAGGCTAGGGGTCGAATCGGAGCTGTAGCCACCGGCCTACGCCAGAGCCACAGCAACGCGGGATCCAAGGCGCGTCTGCAACCTACACCACAGCTCACGGCAACACCGGATCGTTAACCCACTGAGCAAGGGCAGGGACCGAACCCGCAACCTCATGGTTCCTAGTCGGATTCGTTAACCACTGCGCCACGACGGGAACTCCTTTCAAGCGGTTTTAACAGAAGGGGTGATTGGATCACATCTCCTCTGAGACCGCGTCTTCTTTAGTGAGCCCTTTGCCGCGTTGCTAGGCCGTCACCTTACACAGTCCCGCTGCGTAACATCCTCCAGCTCCACGTGCCGGGACGGACACAACAAATCCTCTCTTGTTGGACACTGTCCAAAATGATGCTACAGATACCTCTTCGGTCTTCTGCTTTCTGTCCGTGGGCTCCCTTCTCAAGAGTGGGATTCACGGTCAAGGTGGCATGTATTTCTGTGTCTCTTGCCATAAGTTTGTTGCTGCATGGTTAGAGTTGGTTTGGAACCACCTGAGCCAGGTCGCTGAGAAAGAGCCTGCATAGAGCTGTAGGCAGACTGTGAAGTGCAGTGCAGTGCTTGGTGAATGGCTGTTTAAGCTAAAGGGGAGCCATCAGTGTTTCTCCTTGAGCTGGCTAGATGGAGAGAGATGGTTATTTTTTCTTGATGAACTCTTGCTTTCATCCATAAGTAATTTCTTAGCTGAGGTCAGAAGCCTGCCAGAACAGGCATGGCTGGATATAGCAAACTGAAGTCCCCTAGATTTAAATTTTAAAAAAGAGTCATAGTCTCACCTAGCTCACAGACCCATCAGTCCCCATGTTTAATTCACTGAGTCCTGCATGTAGAAGAGACAACAGACGACACAGCACCACCATGGTTGCAGACATCTGGTCTACCTCCCTCTGTTGCCTTAAAAGGGTGGGAAAACTGTGCAGCCTTCATTACAGTTCAGAGCACGGAAAGGACTAAGATCATTTAGGACTAGACTCCAACCCTCCTGTCATTTGCTTTGGAGCTGTGCCTGTGAGGCTCCTCTTAGTATCATTCATTCATTCATTCATTTATTCATTTGCAAACATTTATTGAATATCTTTATGTGCCAGGCTCTGCTGTAGGTGTTGTGGGTGCATCAGGGAGGACCTGGCAGGGGCCTGCTCCCACAGAACTGATATTCTCTTGGGGCTGAGAGGACAATGATCCTGTAATCAAATAAGACTCTTCCAGAGAGTGCTAAGTAGAATGGGACCTTGAGGAAATGAGGCAGCCTAGGCCGGAGGTGGGCCCTAAGAAGGAAGTCTGAGGTGGGGAGTGCAAGGCCAGTGAGTCTCCCTGTGGTCAGGGATGGAATGAGCATTGAGGGCAACTGCTGGGAGCCCAAAAGCGACCAAAACTGAGGGACAGAGGGGCACACGGGCAAGGCCCTTCTCACAGCCTGAGGCCGTGGTTTGGAGTGGATCCCAGCTTGCCACTGACCAGACGTGAGGCTAACAGTAAGACTTTTAACCTTCCCAGGCCTCCATCTCCTCCAGTATAATGTGGGGATTAAACAGCACCTGTTTTATCTAAATCCTGTTTTACTAGGATTACTGCGAAAATGCAGTGAGCTGCCCTACGTGAGGCGCTTAGCACAGGGCCAGGCGCAGGTGGTGCTGCTGACTCAGTTCCCCACTCTGAGTCCCCTCCAGGCCTGGACAGAGCACCAGGCTGGGTGCAGGGGGACTGAGTTTAAGCCCCAGTTATGAGATTTTTTTTTGCCCCAGTCTTCTCGTGGGTGGCCATCGGTTTAATTAGCGTGTGAAAAATGTGAACCCATAAGTTTTGCCGTCATAGGCCAGTTGGCAGAAGGCAATAGGGTCGTTTCAGAGCCTTCTGGATAAAGCCCTTGCTATACGTCCCTCTGACTGTATGCCTCTAGAAGCCCTAACGCTGGACTCCTGAGTCACAGTGGTTGACGATGGGAAGGGTACCAGGTGGATTCAGACGTGGATGCCATCAGCCAAGACTCCCGTGGTTGCAAATGCAGCGCTCCATGGCAGGCGTGGACTGAATGACGGGGACCCCAGGGTGAATGCAGTCTTCATTCTTCACACAGAGAAGTGGGAGCTCCAGGAAGGGGTGGGGCCTGACCCAGGTCACACCATGAGCAGGGGACCAGAGTCCACAGCCCACAGGGGTAAACTTTCCCAGCCAGGGGCACATCCACGAAAGGAGGAAGGCTGAGCTTCCAGGAGAATTAACAAGCAGGATGTGAGCCCGCACACCCTCTCTGGCTGCTGGAAGGGTGGTGTGATGGAGCGGGAGGCGGGTGGTCTGGGCCGGGCAGGGCCCTCAGAAGGGAACAGGATGTTTAAAATGAGACCCGCAGAGCCCTCAGTACCTCATTGCGTTGCGTAGATTCAGCCCCATTTTACAGAGGGGGAAACTGAGGTGACTGAGAGCGTTGAAGCAGCTTGCCAAGGTCGCACATTGGGAAGAGGCAGGGCTGGGGTGCAAGCTTAGGGTTGCCTGATAACCGAGTCAGTGCTCTTACTTTTCTGCGAGGCCATTGAATGGACGCAGAGACTGAGGTCCAGAGAGGGGGACGCGTCCCCCTCTCCCTTTCTCTTCCCCTGCAGGCACACGAGGACCCTTTGGCAGGGCCATCCCCTGTCCCCACCTCCCAGCCTGGATTCGCTCTGGGTGCTCTGCAGGGCTCCAAGCTGACTGGCCCCTCTGCCCCCGAGGCCCCTGCCTCACTGAAGGGCCCTTCCATTGTCTGTGCTCCTGCAGGAAGAGCCTGCCCTCCCCAGACGATGAGGCTGAAGAGCTCAAGGTGCTGTCACCAGCTGTGTCCCCTGTGGTCGCCTGGTCAGACCCCACCAGCCCACAGGGCACCGAGTAAGTGGGGACCACCTCCGGGCTCTCAGGGGGTCAGAGGACTGGGTGAGGATGGGTGAGCAAAGAGGTGAGCTGAGGAGCATGGGTGGTTTTAGAATCCTCCACCCCCCGGCGCATGGTGCCAGTGGCTTCCACGCAGTAAGGCTGAGCTAGGTCTCCTGCCCAGGCTGCTTCAGGAGGTGTCCTGCACAATCTCATCTGCAAGAGGGGCTCGGACTCTGGGCCCCGCTGTGTCCACAATGGGGAAGCCACATCTTTATAAGCTCCCCAGGTATTCTTTTTTTTTTTTTTTTTTTTTTTGTTTAAAGTATAGTTGGTTGGAGCTCCCATTGTGGCACAGTGGTTACCGAATCCAACTAGGAACCATGAGGTTGTGGGTTCGATCCCTGGCCTTGCTCAGTGGGTTAAGGACCCGGCATTGCCATGAGCTGTGGTGAAGGTCGCAGATGTGGCTTGGATCCCGCGTTGCTGTGGCTCTGGCGTAGGTCGGCGGCTACAGCTCCGATTCGACCCCTAGCCTGGGAACCTCCATATGCCGCGGGAGCGGCCCAAGAAATGGCAAAAAGACAAAAAAAAAAAGAAGAAAAAAAGTATAGTTGGTTTACAATGTTCCTTCAATTTCTGCTGTACAGCAAAGTGACCCAGTCACACAAATATATACTTTTTTGTTCGGTACTATTTTCAATCATGTTCTAAACCAAGAGTTTGGACACAGTTCCCTGTGCTGTGCAGTGGGACCCCATTGCTTCTCCATTCCAAATGTGACAGTTTGCATCTACAACGGGTCTGTGCAGTATGTCTAGAGGCTACAGTGAGGTGTTGGGACCTGTGTCTCTGATCTTACTGTCCCAAGGGCTGGGCCCATGGGAGATGTTTTCCCGAAGAGTCTCTGCAGCCTGGTGACCGTGCATCCCCCAGCCCTCGGCTCTGGCCTAGCATCCTCACCTTCTCCCCAGTCACAGCTCTTGGAGTGACTTCAGGAGACAGAGGCCTTTCCTCCCAGGCTTTTTTGCTGTCCATAATTTTATGGAGGCTGCATGGTACATTTTCTGAAGGTTAATCATTCTCAGACTGAGTTTCCTCCCAGGAGATGTTAAAGTGGGTTTGAGGTTTTGATGGCAGGCTGGGCAGGAGTTACTCTCTCAGGCCAGGTGGGTTGGAGATGCAGCTCTTGCCTGGGAGCACAGGGGTCCCTTCCCATGCAGCCTGCTCAGCCCTGGGTGGCATTTCCACAGTGCCCAGGACCGCGCAGCTTCCACCTCCAGCCAAAACAGTGCCATCATCAATGACCGGCTCCAGGAGCTGGTGAAGCTTTTCAAGGAGCGGACAGAGAAGGTGAAGGAGAAGCTCATCGACCCTGATGTCACCTCTGATGAGGACAGTCCCAAGCCCTGTGAGTCCAGAGTTGGGTCATCGGACCTGGGGTGGAGAGGGTGACCCCAGGGAAATGGTTGGGGAGCTGGAGAGAAGCCCAGACCTCCGCCCTCTGGAATTTGGGGGTCCCATATGTGCAGATGTAGTGGTGCAGGTTCAGGGGAGGAAAGAAGGTCAAAGTTCTGACCAGTGACCCAGCGGTACCTGGTCTCTCCTCCCACCCTCTGCCCCTTGCCCACGGGCAGGCAGGTGGTCCACCCTGGGATGTGTCTCATGGTCTTAGACTCAGATGGTGTCCATAACCCACTCTCCAAAGACACAGTCTTATTTTTCAGAGGCTTCAGTCGTAATATTCTTATGGGGCGACCTGAGCCTTTCCTAGTTTCAAAACGCCAGGAGGAAATAAGAACCATGCTCTCATGCCAGGGAGGTTTTCTAGGTCTTTCCAAAGAAGGGCTGTGCCTTAGATCTCATGGTGCCACCAGTGGACCTAGCAGAGCTGACTGCATTGTCCTAAAGCTAGAAACATAGCTGTATTGCATCTATGAGCCAATTGCTAGGTCACTACCAACCTCATCACAGATGCCCGGGAAGGCTGTGATCCCATTTGATGTCTTCAGTGTCTTGTCTTAGAGATGAAAAAGCTGAGATTCCTGCTCTGGAAAACCTAGAGCAGTCTTTCCCTGATTTCTGGCCCTGGAGGGGTGGAAGACCTGGGTACTAATGCCCCTAGCCCTCCAGAGACAACCAAGGCTTCCAAACACGGGCATACACTGTTTGGGCAGACCCTCCACTGAAACACCCGACCTGCCCAGAAACAGCTCATTTTAGGCAGCTCCCGAGAAGTGTTCCCAGATTGACAGCTGGTAAGAGTTTGGAATCAGGTGCCCAGGCTCCTTTAAAGAGGATTGGGAAGCGGGGGCAGGGGTGCTGTAGGAGAGCACAGAGCTTGCAGTAAGTTATGGGGTGGTGCCAGGGTCCCTTGGCTCCAGTTCCAGAGTCTGCAGTTGGGAGCTTTCTCTTTACAGTCTCTACAAGAGCCTCAGGGCACGGTCAGAGGGTCACCTGTGTCATCCCATAGCACCAGCCAAGAAAGCCCCAGAGCCAGCCCCGGACCAGAAGCCGGCTGAAGCAGGGCAGGCGGAGGAGGAACACTATTGCGAAATGCTCTGCTGCAAGTTCAAACACCGCCCCTGGAAGAAGTATCAGTTTCCCCAGAGCATCGACCCACTGACCAGTGAGTCCTGAAAGGGCAATGGGCATCACCACCATGTCGTATGGGAGGGCAGGAGGATGGGAGGCTGGGGGCAGAGTGAGGGTGGGCCCCAAACAAGCTGAAGCCCCTGAACTGGGAACATAAGATCACATCTGGAGTTCCCACTGTGGTTCAGTGGAAATGAACCCAACTCATATCCATGAGGATGCGGGTTTGATCCCTGACCCCGCACAATGGGTTGGGGATCTGGCTTTTCCATAAGCCGTGGTGTAGGTCGCAGATGCAGCTTGGCTCTGGTGTGGCTGTGGCTGGCAGCTGTAGCTCCCATTCAGCTCCTAGCCTGGGAACTTCCATAGGCCATACAGGTGGCCCTAAAAGAAAAGGGGGAAAAAGATCATACCCATTTCATAGATAAGGCAACTAAGGCACAAAGGAGTTAACTGGCCTAAAGACACACCTAGTCAGTGGCAGACCCAGGAGTCTTTTTTTTCTACTCTGCTCTGGCTGATTCCTTCCCAGAGATGCCACTCTGGTGAGAAATGGCAAAGAGTTCCCTCTAAAGCGAATTCCCTCTCGCTTGTCCTTTACGCCATGTTCTGTTCTTCAGGAATAACAACCTTTATACGTGCACAGCCCTTTACAGTTTATGAAGGCTCTCCCTGCCTTTAAGAGTGAAGATAGTTGCACATGCTCCCCCTTGCCACCACATTGCAGAAGAGCCACACGCAGTGTTTATAGGAGAGGGAAGACAGACAAGCAGAAAGACGAACGCTCCAGCCCTGATCCCAGCTGACCTTCTAGCACATTCCTGCCCCCTTCCGTCCCTCCAGATCTGATGTACATCCTGTGGCTGTTCTTCGTGGTGCTGGCCTGGAACTGGAACTGCTGGCTGATTCCCGTGCGCTGGGCCTTCCCCTACCAGACGCCGGACAACGTCCACCTCTGGCTGCTGGTGGATTACCTGTGTGACCTCATCTACCTCCTGGACATCACCGTGTTCCAGCTGCGCCTGCAGTTTGTCAGAGGCGGGGACATCATTGTGAGTCACAGGCAGGTGGAGGGAGGGGGCAGACCCCGCAGCTGCAGCCTTCAGGAGGCCGAGCCCTGCCGCCGGGATGGACTGCACGACACATGAGCAAGGAAACCTCGGGACTGGTGCCTGTGGCTATTCAGCAACATGGGCGCTTATTTCCCATATCTGTGATCCATTCCAATGGCATATCAGGAGTTTCTCTTATCTCTGAGTGGGTTAAGAATCCACCTCGTATCCATGAGGATGCGGGTTCGATCCCTGGCCTTGCTCAGTGTGTCAGGCATCCGGCATTGCCGTGAGCTGTGGTGTAGACCATGGATGTGGCTCCGATCCTGCAGTGATATGGCTGTGGCGTAGGCCGACAGCTGTAGCTCTGATTCGACCCCTGGCCTGGGGTGCCATGGGTGTGGCCTTAAAAAGGAAAAAAAAAAAAAATTACACATCAAATCTTGCTGAAGGTGAAAGGGTTCCTGGCCCACCTGATGGAATTAAGAGGTGGAGAAGTGCTCCAGAGAATGGCCTTTCGAGCAGGTAGACCTGGTTTAAATCTCAGCTCTACCATATCACCTCTTGGAGCCTCAGTTTCCTCCTCGGTAAAATGGGGATAGGACGTGAGACCCCATGGAGGGGATGTGTGCAGGGGGCTCCGCACGCAGTCGACATGCCCTGGGGGTCCTGCAGAAAGCACGCTGCTCGGACCAGATGGGGATTCCATGTCCCGATGCACTTACAGGAGAGGAAGCTCAAGTCCTGATTACCATGTGGCAGGGTCCCATCTCCCTGTGCAGGTCACTTTTGAAAATTCCGTGCTGGTGGAACCGGCTCCACTGTGTGCAGACGAGTTGAGGTTGTACCTCTAAAATAATTTAGAGGAAACAGAATTCCCTGGGCAACCTCTTTCCCAGTCTGAGCGGAGCAGCGCCAGCTCCTCAGTGAATGAGGTTGCGGATGGTCCAGGCAAGGTCATTGTGCTGAGAAAATAAGCTCGATGTCCTCGCTTTCCATCCAAGAAGTCAGAATGGAGCTGAGTGACCTTGGACACTCCCCTCCCCCATCAGCCCCGGGAACTTGACCCACCTGTAGACTGTGAGGCTTTCACCTGAAATTCCACTGTGCCTTTCAGCTCTGCGGTCACAGGGCTGTTGCTCTGATAGGAAGGTGGAGGCTCTGCGGGGTTTCCATCTCTGCTCTCCTGGGGTCAGGGATGAAGTTCCCAGGCCATGTCACGGTCATTACTTGTTTTGTTCCAGACGGACAAGAAGGAGATGCGCGACAACTACCTGAAGTCCCAGCGCTTTAAGGTGTGTCCCGGGGGTCTTGGGACATGGTTCTCTGGGGCCCCCGGATGCTTTGGGGCAAGTACGGTGTGGTCCCCGCCAGGACCGGCAGGGGCTGGAGCCAAAAGAGGCTTGTTGATGGGATGTCTCCCTGGGGCGTTGCAACCTCACTTTTCCACTGGAGGTGGAAACACCTGCCACTTAGCCCATCCCATGACCCGGGGGTTTCCTGATTTTACACCCTGTGGTGTCCTGCTGGCATTTCAGATGGACATGCTCTGCCTCCTGCCCTTGGACTTTCTCTACTTGAAATTCGGTGTGAATCCTCTTCTGCGCTTGCCTCGCTGTTTGAAGGTGAGACCATCCCAGCCTTCAGCCCCTCTGCGCTCTGCACCCGCACTGCCATCTGGGTGTTTGCCCTGAGCAGCATTTGGGAGGCATCAGAAAAGGGGGCCCTGGGGGAGGTGGGAAATTCCTTATGATTGTTAGTGCTTCTCAGTGGTGCCACACATTAGATATCTGGATATATTAGAATTTCTGGAGACTTTACAAGTGCCTACTCCTCAACCCCATGAGATGAGTGGTGTTAGTATCAGCATATCACAAATGAGATGCCTGAGGCAGAGAAGTTAAGGAACTTGCCCAAGGTCACACAGGAGGGAAGGAATAGAGTCTGGCTTTGAACCCATGCAGTCTGTCTCCAGTGCTTATTTTCAGTAACTCTAGAGACACAGCAGAGGGACTTCTGCTTTATAAGGGTCTCCATCTAAAAGATGGGGAAACTGGGAGTTTCCGTCGTGAGTCAGTGGTTAACAAATCTGACTAGGAACCATGAGGTTGTGGGTTCGATCCCTGGCCTCACTCAGTGGGTTAAGGATCTGGCGTTGCCATGAGCTGTGGTGTAGGTCGCAGACATGGCTTGGATCTGGCGTTGCTGTGGCTCTGGTGTAGGCCGGTGGCTACAGCTCCAATTTGACCCCTAGCCTGGGAACCTCCATATGCCATGGGTGTGGCCCTAAAAATACAAAAAAAAAAAAACATAGGGAAACTGAGGCTTGGAAACTTGGGTGACTTGCCCAAGGTTACAGGAGTCAGGAAGTGCCCGGAATGGATTTAAATGTGAACCTGACACCTGTTTCATCACTGGTTGTTGCCACTCCACCTGTCACTGGGTCAGAGCCTGTTCCAGTGAGGGTGACACAGTGTAGAGTAGAGACCTGGCAATGTCTTTTAATGTGCCCAGAGTGGACAGCTGATCAGAGCGCTCAGAATCCCCCAAATAGATTTTTTGGGCAGGCCAATTAAATTCATCTTTCTCCTTACATGATACCTGATGCCTTTCCCCCAAAGTGGCTATGAGGGAATTTACAAAAGAGACAAACACAATAACTTTAATAACCCTGAGAAACAGGGCAGAGGAAAATGGGAAGAATGTAAGTGCCCCAAAGAAAAGAAAGCACATCTTGCTAGAATTCAGCCTGAAAGCTGCTTGCAAGCTTCCTGGCTGCCCAGAGGAAGAGGGAAACGGGACGTGGCACCAGTCTTTTCTGATACATGCCAGCCTCCTGGGGCTGTTTGGTTGCTTTAGAGCCAAACATCAGAGTACGGAGGGTTGGATCCACAGCCCACAGCCCAGGTGGGATCCATAGCTTGGTGACAGCAAATGTAACTCATTCACCTGACATTTAGCAGGGCTCCGAGCATGCAAGTCTTTGCCTCCAAGGTGAGGGTTCAAGTCCAAGGCCTTTCTTCATCCAGTGCAAACTCCAGATGGAAATTAGAATGAACGCTTGGATGATAGTGAGCACGGCCCGCAGGGAATCTCCATCAATGTTATTTTCAAGAGTCAAACGTGTGTACAGAGACCTAGAGGAAAGTGTGATGACATGAAAAGAGCTTGCAGGGTTTTTGTTTTGTTTCGTTTTTTTTGTCTTTTTAGGGTAACACCCATGGCATATGGAGGTTCCCAGGCTAGGGGTTGAATCGGAGCTGTAGTCGCCGGCCTACACCATAGCCACAGCAACACAGGATCCGAGCCGCGTCTGCAACCTACACCACAGCTCATGGCAACGCCGGATCCTTAACCCACTGAGCAAGGCCAGGGATCGAACCCGCAACCTCATGGTTCCTAGTCGGATTCGTTAACCACTGAGCCACAACGAGAACTGTGGAAAGAGCTTGCGGTTTTGAGTCTGATCCGGGTTCAAAGCTTGACTCTGTCACTTACTGGCTGTGTGTCCCTGAGTGCCAGTTTCCTCTCTGTAAAAGGAGAACGATAATACATAACTCACATGTAAAGAAGAACCAAGGTAATGTGTATAAAGTGCTGGATCCAGGGGGCTCAGTAAAGAGCAGTTATTCTCATACTTAAAAATTTTTTTTTTTTTTGTCTTTTTAGGGCTGAAGCTGTGGCACATGGAGGGTCCCAGGCTAGGGGTCAAACAGAGCTGTAGGTGCCAGCCACAGCCACAGTAACGCAGGATCCAAGCCGCGTCCATAACCTGCACCACAGCTCATGTCAACACCGGGTCCTTAAGCCACTGAGCGAGGCTAGGGATCAAACCTGCATCCTCATGGATGCTAGTCGGATTTGTTTCCTCTGAGTCACAACGGGAACTCCTCTTATACTTTTATTACAAGTAAAATATTATAAACGAGCCTTTGAAGGAGATCAGTGAGGGGCATTAGGGATGCTGTTTCTTTATATAATCATTATCATTATAAGTAAACATTGAAAACAAGGTCCTTAACCTGGGCTGCATGTACCTTAAGGTTTCATGATAGGATTCAGAGGGCCTAGGGAGTTCCCTGGTGGCACAGTGGGTTAAAGACCTGTTGTCACTGCTGCGGTGTGCATTCCATCCCTGGCCTGGGAACTTCCTCCTGCCACCAGTGCAGCCAAAAGAGGAGAAAAAATGGATTGGGAAGATCTAGGAATCCGCTGAAGTTATATGCAAACTGTGAGCACATGATTATATGCCATTTCCAGGGAAGAGGGGCCAGGGTCCCCATCACATTCATAAATGGAGTTTGAGGTCCCCTCAAAGGGCTGGGGACCTCCCATTTTGAACGTTTGTTCTCTAAGCCCCTCCTGCAGGGAGCTGCAGAGAGAAGGCTCAGTCCTGGCAGCCGTGGAGGTGGGCCGGGAGGGGAGGGCTGCCCCTGCTCCACTGACAGCGGGTGGCCCTGACGCCTCCTTCTTCCTCCCAGTACCTGGCCTTCTTCGAGTTCAACAACCGCCTGGAATCCATCCTCAGCAAAGCCTATGTTTACAGGTGAGATCCCTGCACACGCTCACACACACATGTACACGCCCTGGGGAATTTGCAGCAAGAACGGAGCCACACATTCTCTACCCCCGTCACTTCCCCTTTCACCTCTCTTGGCCCCGTGGCCCCCTCACCACTGCTGCCCACCGGAAGCCCAGCCTCTTCCTGGCCCTTCTGCAAAGGGATGTTTGTGTTTTTTTTTGAGAACCAGGAATGTCCTGTTTCCCCCAATTGTGAGGAGGGCGCGCATAGGCTGACATGCACAGCAGCCCTGCGTTTCCAGGGAGCTGGGCCTCAGTTTGATCTTGGCTCAGGGAACTGACCCCCCCCCCCCAACCAGGCCGCTCAAGCACAGGGGGAGCAGCTCTAAGGACACGGTGGGCTGTCTTGCCGATGGCCAGGCTAGACCAGCCAGGCCAGGATCGTGGACAGGGCTCCTCTCCACATCTCTCATGGAGCAGCGCTTCTCTGCATGCATCTCTCCCTTCTTTGTCCCTCTGCATGGATGCACCCCTCACCCCCCACCCCCAGCCCCTCCACTTCCCCAGAAGTGTCTGCACATGTAGCTCTGGGCCAATTCCAGCCCCCAGCCTTTGACAACTTTCTGTTCAAGCATCACCACTCCTAACCAACAGCATCTCAAGAGAGCAGCAGTTTGGAGTTCCTGTTGTGGCTCAGTGGTTAACGAATCTGACTAGGAACACATGAGGTTGCCGGTTCGATCCCTGGTCTTGCTCAGTGGGTTAAGGATCCGACATTGCCAGTGAGCTGTGGTGTAGGTCGCAGACTCGGCTCGGATCCTGCGTTGCTGAGGCTGTGGTGCAGACCGGTGGCTATAGCTCCGATTAGACCCCTAGCCTGGAAATCTCCATATGCCGTGGTAGCGGCCCTAGTAAAGGCAAAAAGACAACAAAAAAAAAAAAAGAGAGAGAGAGAGAGAGAGCAGCAGTTGGCCCAGTCCAGCCATTGGCTCGTTCCCATTGGCCAAGTGTCCATCCCACTAGGCAGCTGGGCAGGGCTGTAAGGCTCCACAGGGGGGTCTCTGAGGTGGGTATGGGGGGAGGTGGCCTGTTCCCTGCAGTCATGACCCCTGGGGTGAGATGTCACCGCCTCCCTCTCTGCTGCTGTGTTCATGCCTTGCCTTCTTCTGCAGGGTTATCAGGACCACAGCCTACCTGCTCTACAGTTTACACGTGAACTCATGTCTGTACTACTGGGCGTCGGCCTATCAGGGCCTGGGCTCCACTCACTGGGTTTACGATGGCGTAGGAAACAGGTGAGCCATAGTCTTGCTCCCGAGTCTTAATAATTCACGGTACTAAGCCTCCTGGAAAGGAGTCCCACCGCCACCTCGTTGCCCAGGCCACCTTGCTCCAGGGGAATCACTGTCATGATAAGGCGAAGTCCATGTCTCCTGGTCCTCGCTAATCTAATATTTCCTGAGCACCTGCCACATGCCAGGCTGAGGGGCACAGAAAGATCCTTCCAGCATCCCAGAGTCTAGCGGAGTTGGGCAGTTCCACGCACATGCGCGTCCACTCCTCCACCCTGTGGGCATAGCCGAGTGGGAAGGAGGCCAGAGAATACTGCCCAGCACAGCTCCCTGGGCATCGCTGGCTGTGGAGGAGCTGGCCAATGACGTGAAATCTACTTGCCAATCCAGAAAGCTGCCGCACATTGTGGGCCGTGCTCAAATGTTGATGACGATAATAACAATAGCAGCAGGAGTTGCCGTCGTGGCTCAGCGGTAACGAACCCGACTAGGATCCATGAGGATGCAGGTTCGATCCCTGGCCTCGCTCAGTGGGTTAAGGATCCAGCGTTGCTGTGAGCTGTGGTGTAGGTCACAGACGCAACTCGGATCTGGGAATCTGGTGTTGCTGTGGCTGTGGTGTAGGCTGGCAGCTGCAGTTTCAATTCCACTCCCAGCCCAGGCCTTCCGTATGCCACAGATGCGGCCCTAAAAGGCAAAACAAAACAAAACAAGCCAAGAGCAGCAGGCATAGGAGAAACACGGCAGATCGGCCTTGTTCTAAGCCCTTAACAGTAACTTAATCTCCCAACAATCACAGGGACAGACACACCATCATCTTCCCCATTTCCTCGATGAAGTAACAGATGTGAAGTGACTCCCTCAGGCTGCACAGGTCGTACCTTTGCTGGGATTTGAACCCAGGCAGCGTGTCTACAGAGTCTCAACTGCCCAGAGCTGTGGAGGGGTGGGGAGGGGGCGTGGGCAGCTAAGTTCTGAAAACTTAAGTTTGATCGTGGCCTTGGTAGGTGGAGAGAAGGGGCAGAGTATCCCCGGGGGAGGGGACAGCATGAAGACGCGTGAGGAGCTGCCAGGTATTGGTTCGAGGAGCTGGGAGCAGGCCCGTGTGGCTGGAGGGCGTGAGGAAGGACCTGTGAGGGGGGAGGCGTCCAAGCCCGGATCTCAGCCCCCGGCCACAGCGGGCTGCCGCTCGGTGCTGGAAGTGCAGAGACTACTGAAATACGCTGCAGGTGTAGAGAACACATGGCATTTGGAGGCCAGGAAAAAACCATCTCGTTACTCATTTGTAACATATTGGTTACATGTTGATATATTCAGCTTGATATTTGGGGTTAACAGATATTACATTATTAAAATTGATGTCACCTGTTCCTTTTTGCATTTCAAAAATATGGCTACTCAAAAGTGTTAAATCTCAGAGTTCCTGTTGTGGCTCAGTGGGTAACAAATCTGACTAGGAACCATGAAGTGGTGGGTTCGATCCCTGGCCTCACTCAGTGGGTTAAGGATCGGGCATTGCCCTGAACTGCGGTGTAGGTCGCAGATGCAGCTCAGATCTGACGTTGCCATGGCTGTGGTGTGGGCTGGCAGCTGTAGCTCCGATTGGACCTCTAGCCTGGGAAACTCCATATGCCGCGGGAGCGGCCTTAGAAAAGGCAAAAAGACAAAAATAAAAAAAATAAATAAAAAAGCTAAATTTCCTATGTGGATTGCATCAGGTTTTTATTGGATAGCACTGTCCTAGGCAATAGGGAAGCGGCCAAAGTTTCTTTTTCCCTGTGCCTTTATATACATATATGTATTTTGATTATGAAAGAACGATCAGGAGCATTTTCTGTTTCTTTGAGTCTAAGATACAGTTCATTGCGTGATACATTATTGAGTCAATACAGTTTTTTTGGGGGAAAAAAAAGAAATATTGCACTAAATGTACAGTAAGATAATCCCAATTTTAGAAATGTGAAAATGTGGAAAAATTTGTCACCAACAAGGAACTAGAGTAATACGATATTGTGCTTGTGCTTCCATTGCAAAGTTTTAAAAACCATGGTATCTATGCCTGCGCCACCGAGGCAGCGACATTTCTGTAGCCATTTGCTCATCATTGGCCACTTGAGATACGTCTAGTTTTTCATCATGACGTGATGCTGAGCGGAGCATCTGTGGATACGAATCTTTGTCGTCTTGTCTGACAGTTTCCTCCTGATAAATTCCTAAAGGGGATTGGCAGGGCCAAGGGTGTGACCTTTTTATGCAGTTCTTTTAAAAAAGGTATTATTTTAATGAATAGGCTATTTCTAGAGCAGCTTTAGGTTTACAGAAAAGGAGATTGGAAAGTAGAGAGAGGAGTTCCCATCGTGGCTCAGCGGAAATGAATCTGACTAGCATCCATGAGGATGCAGGTTTGATCCCCGGCCTCGCTCAGTGGGTTAAGGATCCCGCATTGCCATGAGCTGTGGTGTAGGTCGCAGATGCAGCTCAGATCTGGCATTGCTGTGGCTGTGGCGTAGGCCAGCATCTACAGCTCTGATTGGACCCCTAGTCTGGGAACCTCCATATGCCGTGGGTGCGGCCCTAAAAAGATGAAAAGGAAGGAAGGAAGGAAGGAAGGAAGGAAGGAAGGAAGGAAGGAAGGAAGAAAGAAAGAAAGAAAGAAAGAAAGAAAGAAAGAAAGAAAGAAAGAAAGAAAGAAAGAAAGAAAGGAAAGAATGAATTCCCACACACTGCCCCATTTTTGAGGGGTGGCTGGGTATTAAAAACTACCATTTACACTCTTATTCCTTGCCTTTCACAGTGTTTTAAGCAGGAGAATGACAGGACCCAGAGGGACCTTCTGATGATGGCTGGTGGGAGGATGGATGGGGAGGACAGCCGGGAAGGAGACCAGTCAGTTAGGGAGACACTGGTTTGTTCGTTAGGGCAAAAAAACCACCCAAGTTGAGGTTGTAGATCTGGCATTGCCATGGCTGTGGAGTAGGCCGGCAGCTGTAGCTCTGATTCGAACCCTAGCCTGGGAACCTCCATGTGCCTCAGGTGGGGCCCTAAAAAGCAAAAGCAACAAAACAAAACAAACAAACAAACAAACACCCAAGACAGGGTTTGTGTGATGACGGGGGTGGAAGACAGTGTGGGAAGGAGACAGACGCACAGCAGGTCAAGGTCAGGAAGGAGCCTGGAGATTCAGAGCACAAACTTCAGAAACAGGAGTCTACGGGGTGATTCCTGGCGCCGCCAGCTGCTAGCAGTGGACAGGTCACTTCTCTTGTCTGAGCCTCAGTTTTCTGATCTGCCCAGTGGGGCTGATAATGGAACCCACCCCTTGAGGAGGTAACTGAGGATTAGCTGCCTCTGAGTCACTGGTCCAGTGCCAGGCCATAGTGGGCACTCAATCAGCTGCAGTGACAAAGAGACAGAGGAAGAGTCCAGGGGTCAGGGAGTCCCCTCATGCAGGCTCCGGGCCGTGCCCACTAGTGGCACAAAATGCTCTCAGTCCAGCATTCAACACGTGGACCTCCTCCACCCGCTCGCTCCCAGGAGGTGCTACAACAGGCGGTCACTCGTGTCCAAGGAGGCTTCTCTGTAGAGCAGCTGTTGATCCAGAACAGCCCTCAGGACAGATGCCCCAGGGTCAGCCACAGTGGCCTCAACTGTCGCCTTCTGCAATGGGCCTAGGGCCTGAGAAGGGCTCTCCTAGAGAGTCTCAGGTCTAGGGCAGCCCAGGCAGGTGGCAGGGAACCCTGACACCCACTGTGAGGTGGAGTGTGCCGGGGGTGGGGTCACAGCCCAGCACCCCCACATCACCACCAGCGCTGCCCCCTCTTCCCCTTGGCCGAACCCATCCACAGCCCTGCTCCTGAGCCCATGACCAGACTGTTCATTCATTCATTCATTCATTCATTCATGTGTCCCCTCACAAGGCGGCAGAGAGAGGACTCTAAGGCCCCTTCTCTGCCAAGAGAACAGAAGCTTTCCATTAAACCTTGCTCTGTGACCTTGGGTAAGGCCCTTACCCTTTCTTTTCTTTTCTTTTCTTTTCTTTTTGTATCTTGTCTTTTCAGGGACATACCCGCTGCATATGGAAATTCCCAGGCTAGGGGTCTAATTGGAGCTGTAGCCGCCGGCCTATGCCAGAGCCACAGCAACACCAGATCCTAGCCGAGTCTGTGAGCTACACCACAGCTCAGGGCAACGCCGGATCCTTAACCCACTGAGAGAGGCCAGGGATCGAACCCAAAAACTCATGGTTCCGAATCAGATTCATTTCTGCTTACCCTCTCTGAAACTCAATTTTCTCATCTGCAGAATAAGTAGGATTACATTCAAATTCCTTGTGAGGAGTTCCCATTGTGGCTCAGCGGGTTAAGAACCTGACTAGTATCCGAGAGGATGCAGGTTCGATCCCTGGCCTTGTTCAGGAGGTTAAGGATCCAGCATTGCCTCAAGAAGTTCACAGAGGCGGCTCTGATCCAATGTTGCTGTGGCCATGGTGTAGGCTGGCATCGGCAGCTCTGATTCAACCCCTGGCCTGGGAACTTCCATATATCTCGGGTTCAATCCGAAAAAGAAGACAAAGAGACCCCAAGATCAAATTCCTTGTGAGAAATAATAAACGGTGTGTATCATGTCCAGCCCATGCCTGGACAGGAGCCAGTGACCCCACTTCCTAGCTGTGGCCATTCTTGGGGGGAAGCCAGCACACCAGAAAATGGGCTCCTTACCTGGGTCACAAACCCCCTTGAAATTGGAACTAAATTTTGGGAGCATTCTGGCTTTTCTAAGGAGAAGCTTCCTAACTTCCCATAGATTCTCAAAGAAGTTTGTGTCTCAACAGGCTAAGACCATCACGGGCAGACCTGGGAGCAGTGGCAGGCTGGGCAGGACAGGAAAGAACGGGCCAGCCACCTGGGACTTCCCTCTGCAGGTCCCTCGGGAGCTCTCGCTGCTCTGCAGGGGACAGGCCTGCTTTCCTGGCTCTATTACGCTTTCCCAAATGAAATCCTACAGGGAACCCCGAGATATGCAAAAGCAGGAGTAGTGAAGGAGGGTCCCTCCAGAAGGCCAATATCATCTCTAATAATAACTTTCAAAATGGTGACCCTTTCTCCACTGCCTGCTCTGGGCCAAGGGCTTAAAGATCTGAATTCCTCTATAACTGGGTTCTTCGGCCTCCTCTGCTTCTGCCCAGTCTGGGGCAGCCGGCCGGGGTCCTCACGTGCCCAGGGGCATGGAAGACACAGGAGGCTCCTAAGATGTGCCATCTATGCCAGTGGCTGACTTCTTCAGCCAAGAAGGGAAAGCTGGAGCTGTGTGGGCATCACTCATCTTGCTTCTGGTGGCCCAGCAGCACGCAGCGCCCAGGCAGCACCCCAGCTCAGTGCCTCTAAAGGCTGTTTAGCTCGCCGTCTGGTGGCCAGGACTGGTATGACGGGGGATTGACAGGACAGTCCGGGCTCCTGTCACTCCCATCAAGTTATTTTCATGTGCCAGGTAGGTGGTAATGAGGGGCCGGGAGCTCTGCCCCGGGCCTCACAGCTAGTGAGAGGCAGAGCCGCCCACCACCCCAACTCTCCAACAGCCTCTGCTTCCCCACCTCCCAGTGCTCAGCGCACACCGACTTGCCTGTCCCCACTGGACAGTAAGCTTCTTGAGGACACAGGCGAGTCTGTTGTTCCCCACTGCAGGCAGCAGCGACAGTGAAGGCTCTGATAGCTGACATTTACTGAGCTCGCTCCCAGGAGGTGCTACAACAGGCGGTCACCCTTATGCTGGGTGCTCTTTTGCACCTCATGTCGTTTTCAGGTTCGCCCTGAATCTCTTGTGAAGGAGATTCTCTTGCTGAGCTTGTTTCAGGGGAAGGTCACTGAGGCTTGGCGAGATGGGTAACGTGTCCAGGATTTGCAGCTAGAAAGTGGCAGAGCTGGGTGTGAGCCCAGGCAGTCCGGCTCCAGAGCCCATGCTCTAACCACCACGCTGCACAGATAGCCAGTGAACGGAGCCCAGGGGAGGACTAGTTTGGGGTCATTCTCAGACCAGGTGATTGGTTACCTGGATGATGTTTTGCAAGGCCCAGCTGAGCAGTGACCCTGAAGCATGGAAATATCAAGACACGGGAGCCAGGCCAGGCTCTGGGCTGCTCCTGTGCCCTGGTGGGAGGACAGGAGGCACAGCAAAGTCTGCTGAGGTCGCCCTGTGTTTAGGCTTGGCTGACCTCACCCTTGCTGACCTCTGGCAGGGCCTGATCTGAAGGTGCGGACAGGAGTTCCTGTTGTGGTTTGGTGGGTTAAGAACTCAGCTAGTATCCATGAGGACTCAGGTTTGATCCCTGGCCTCACTCAGTAGGTTAAGGATCTGGTGTTGCCGTGAGCTGTGATGTAGGTCGAAGGTGCAGCTCGGATCCCGTGTTGCTGTGGCTGTGGCATAGGACGACAGCTGTGGCTTCAATTCAATCCCTAACCTGGAACTTCCATATGCCCCAGGTGCGGCCCTAAAAAAAGAAAGAAGAAAATAAAGGTGTGGGGACAGGTGTGTAAGGGACTCTTGCTGCTTTGTGATAGACAAGCTTGGGGTATTTTCTATGCCTTTTGCCTGACTGTAGGAGCCCATCACCCATACCTCCCTTCCCAACAGTTTATGCATCTGTGTCAAGCGGTTCCTGATGGCTGGTGACAGTTCAGAGAAGCAGATGACATCAGGTTTCCACTCCCAGCTCTGGAACTTGCCAGCTGCTGACCACAGGCATTCCCTTCCCCTTTGGGGGCCTCAGTTGCACCATCTGGCAAATGGACGGGCAAGAGCGAGAGTCAGATAAGGTGATCCTCAGCGTGTCTTCCAATTATGAGGTTTTTCTTGAACCTCATGATGAGATAGCAAAGGAAAGGCCATGGACATTGACAACGTATTGAGGGGAACGGCGGGAGCCCAGGCCTCGGGAGCCGGAAAACCCTGGTTATCCTCCTGCCAAGTCTTCCTAGCAATCCCTGGGAGCCTCCGTTTCCACATCTGTAAATGGGGATGACCGCACATCTGTGCTGGGTCCAGGCAGAACCACCATCAAGCCAGACAGCACCTGCAAACATGCTCTACAAGCTGCAGGGGGCGCTGTGGGTGAAGAGGTGTTGCTACTCTTAGGATCAGGGTGGGGCCTGGGATGACCGAGGTCCCCTTCCTATTCTCTCCTAGTTACATTCGCTGTTACTACTGGGCTGTGAAGACCCTCATCACTATTGGCGGCCTGCCCGACCCCAAGACGCTCTTCGAAATTGTCTTCCAGGGGCTGAACTATTTCACAGGCGTCTTCGCTTTCTCCGTGATGATCGGACAGGTAGCTGGGTCACCAGTCTGGCTTCCAACCCCCCTGCCTGCAGGACCCCTCTCCCTCCCACTGCTCCCAGCAGCACCGTCTCTGCCTGTTCCTTTCAGACCAAGCCCAGAAAAGAGCACTGGACTGAAAGTTAGGAGCTCGGAGTTCTGGGGCTCCCTGGGTGAAGGGGTGGCGATGGCGGTGTAGGTCCCATTTCCTCTCTGAGGCTGCTTCCCATATGACAGGTCAGTCCCTCTGGGGTATCTGGAGAGCTGGGCTGACCGGCTTTCCGCAGAAGCTGAGGATTTGGGCTCTTCCCTTGGCGAGAAGCCCCAGGTGGATTCTGATGTGCTGGGGGCACAGCTCATATTACAGTCAGTGCATGAAGTGACCACTAGGGGTCCTCAGAGATGCCTTTGAGGGCTCTGCCTGGAGGAGCGGAACCTGGTTCCGAGTACCAGAATCAGACCTGCCCCAGCATCAGCGCCCCCACAGCGAGGCTTTCTCTCCTGGAACTTGAGTCCACCCAAGGGGCCAGCAGCCTCACTCCTCCTTGTACACCCTGGAGGCAAAACCTCTGTGTGTAGACACAGGATTCCCTTTCCCCTGATTTCCTACCCCCCCCCCCCCCCGCGAGCATGCGCCCCTCCCCCGTGTTAAGTAAATGTGCCTGTGACACCTGTCCCCGAAGCCTGGCCCCCACTCTGACCCAGTGGCTTCCTTGGCCACCCCCCCACCCCCCTAGATGAGAGACGTGGTGGGGGCCGCCACCGCGGGGCAGACCTACTACCGCAGCTGTATGGACAGCACAGTCAAGTACATGAACTTCTACAAGATCCCCAGGTCCGTGCAGAACCGGGTCAAGACCTGGTATGAGTACACCTGGCACTCCCAAGGCATGCTGGGTAAGACCACATCCCTCACCCCCCACCCCACCCCTGCCACCGGCTCCCCTCACCCAGCGCCCTGCCTTCCTGGGCCCTGAGTACTGGGGCCTCTGTTGGCTGCGGCCCAGCATTTAAGTGAGGGGGCCTAGGGAGGCCTTGGGAGGTGACCTCCCACTGGGCCATCGGGAGACCCCTGAAGACTTGAGGGGCTTGTCTTCTGCTTGCCCTGCCTCACCTTGAAAGGCAGCTCCCATTTGAAGATGGGAGTACAGCTGAAACCAGGAAGGAAGGTTCTGTTTCTCTCCCCTCTCCTTCTCTCCATGTGCATCCATGAAGAGAATGTATACTTTCTAAATTTTTTGTTTGTTAGGTTTTTGCTTTTTAGGGCCACACCCATGGTATATGAAAGTTCCCAGGCCAGGGGTCAAATTGGAGCTGTGTGGCCGGCCTATGCCACAGCCACAGCAATGCTGGATCTGAGCAGGTCTGCAACCCACACCACAGCTCATGGCAACACCGGATCCTTAATCCACTGAGCGAGGCCAGGGATCGAACCTGCGTCCTCATGGATACTGGTCAGATTTCTTTTCCCTGCACCACAACGGGAACTCCTATTTTCTAAATTTGTTTTTATGTTATACCTTGCTTCTGAAATTGTTTTGGCTAAAACAATGCTTTTGGGGGGGCTGTGCCCACGGCATGCAGAAGTTCCCAGGTCAGGGATCGAATCCTCACCACAGCAGTAACAGCACCAAATCCTCAACTGCTAGGCCACCAGGGAATGCCCAGTTTTCATTCACTGTTGTTTCTGCTATCTTGTCAATGATCAGGTGTGCTCAGTAATTCTTGCAAAGTGGGAGGATCTCACCTATAAACTGTTTGCAAATGTAGTGACATTTTCATGGATTCTAAATGGAATCCTTAGTGAAATTTGGGTATGCTAAGTATATGCTAATCGACTTTAATTTTGTCCTATTTCCTTTTCATTTTGGGGAGCTATGAATTTTGTTTTCAGAGGCTGGACATCATTTTGGAGGCCTCATGGCCCACTGCACTGTGCCTTAGAGTCCCTCAGAGCCCTAAGCAAAATGATAGGGCTCCCCCCTCCACCGTCACCTCCATGGGGTTCAGTTTGGTCTCAAAGAAACCACATTTGCAGCTCACACTCTCTTGACCTGGAGGTGTTGGAAGGTCTGTGGACAATGCAGTTTCCAAGTTCACTTCTGTCTCATTTTGTTCCAAGGACAGCTTTGTGACATTGGTAGCATTGTCCCTTTTCACAGGGTTCATGCTAAGGACCAGAGAGGGCTCTGACCTGCCCAGGGTAGCACAGACCCAGTTCTGAGCCCTAAGCTATGTGCAGTGGGTGGGCCATAGGGCTGGACCCTGGCATGGATTTCTATCTCCAGCTGCCACCTTCACTCCGTGCCAACCTCTCAGCTGTGCACTATAGAGCCCATGATGGGCAGACACACTGCTTTCCCAGGATAGGCTCTGAAACCACAGGGCCCAGGCGGGGGGCGGGGAGGGGGTGCGGGGAGGGGTCCTGATTCCATCCCCTTGGACTGCATGGCTGTGGGCATCTTTGCCCTTCGAGACTCCCTTTCCTTGTCTGTAAAGTGGTTATAGTACTAGGTGCCTCTTGAGCTGCTGGGAACGTTTCATGAAATCATCTTGGTAAAATTCTCTGTAAAAGAGTGCCTGGCATATAGTAACTGCTCTACATACTTTAGTTCCTGCTACTGTTGTTCTTATCACGTGCATGGCAAAGACAGATCGTTGGCACACAGTTGCCATGAAGGGTGTGACATGGGCTATGGCACAGGGCTTGGTAACATCATAGTTGGGCGGGAGGATGTCAAGGGAAGACTTCCTGGAGGAGGTGACATGAGGGCTGGGTTCTGAAGAAGGAGTAGGAAATAACCAGGAAAGTGAAGGGGGGGTGTTCTCAGCAGAGGGAACGGTGTTGGGAAAGGGCCTGGAAGCAGAGTGGGCACCTTCCCACTCCAGAGTGGTTCCAGGTGGGAGAGGAATGGCGTGCCCGGGGGCCCAGCCAGTGCAGCCTGAATTGGCCCTGTGTTTGTGAAGGAGGGGCCTGGCCGTGCCTCTGACCCTTGCCAGGGTCTTGTTTGCAGACGAATCAGAGCTGATGGTGCAGCTTCCAGACAAGATGCGGCTGGACCTTGCCATCGACGTGAACTACGACATCGTCAGCAAAGTGGCACTCTTCCAGGTATGGCCCACCCAGGGTCCCCACCCTCAGGACTCCGGAAGGCCCTGAGCCCATGCCTTTGTCTTAGCAGCTCCTTTCCCCTCCTCTTGCGGCCAGGGCTGTGACCGGCAGATGATCTTCGACATGCTGAAGAGGCTTCGCTCTGTTGTCTACCTGCCCAACGACTACGTGTGCAAGAAGGTGAGGGGCCCAGGGCAGCTGCAATGTGGTCTGGGATCACAGCCCCCTGCCTGTCAGAGCTGGGCTGGAAGGGGTGCCTTTGCGGCCCAGTGAGGTTTGTGAGTAGGGGGAGAGCGGAATTGCTGGGAGCGGGGAATGTGGTGAACTGACCCCAGTCTCCAGCTTGTTTGGCACAAGGAGCCTTCGTCCAGCTCCAGGCACTGAACGCAGATGTGTCTCAGGTCCTGCTCCTTCTCCGTGGGACTGTGGGGGCCGGGATAAGGAGGCTCGTTTTACAGGAAAGAAAAGCGAAGGGAGTTCCTATTGTGGCCCAGTGGGTTAAGAACCAGACATTGTGAATCTGCAAAATGAACACAATGAACTTCCTTGCAGAACAGATACTGACTCACAGACTTTGAAAAACTTATGGTTTCCAAAGGAGACAGGTTGGAGGGTGGGGAAATGGGCTGGGGGTTTGGGATGGAAATGCTATACAATTGATCATTGTACAACTACAAATATAATAAAATTCATTGAGTAATAAATTGAAAAAAAGAACCCAACATAGTGTCCGTGAGGATGCAGGTTCGATCCCTGGCCTCGCTCAGTGGGTTAAGGATCTGATGGTGCTACAAGCTGCAGCCTAAGTCGAAGATGCAGCTCAGATACAGTGTGGCTGTGGTTGCGGCGTAGGCCTCAGCTGCAGCTCCGATTTGACCTCTAGCTTGGGAACTCCCATATGCTGCAGGAGCGGCTGTACAAACAAAAAGAAAGTAAGGAGCCTAAAGAGGGGCAGGATCGTGACTGTGTAGATGGAACTGCTTCTAGGGTCTTGGTTTTCCCATCAGGAAAATGGGGCTAGAGAAGGGGTGGGATAGGTCAGAGGTTACAAACTGATGGTCCCTGTGCAAGAGCCAACCATGGGATTTATGGGATTTTTTTGGGGGGGCGGGCTAAACTAAAATAATTTTTTGAATTAGTCTCCAATCTTTAAAAATTGGAAGGTGTCAGAGTCCTCCTGTAGTGCAGCAGGTTAAGGAGCTGGCATTGTCACTGCAGCAGCTTGGGCCTCTGCCGTGGCACTGGTTCAATTCCTGGCCTCCTGGCATGGGAATTTCTACATGCCACGGGTATGACCAGAAGAAAAGAAAAAAAAAAGGAATATTTCACATAAAAATTCAGATCTCTGGAGTTCTGGCTCACCGGGTTAAGAATCCGACTAGAGGATACAAGTTCGCTCTCTGGCCCTGCTCAGTGGGTTAAGGATCCGGTGTTGCTGTGAGCTGTGCCGTAGGCCACAGATGTGGCTCAGATCTTGCGTTGCTGTGGCTGTGGTGTAGACAGGCAGCTGCAGCTCCACTTTGACCCCTAGCCTGGGAACCTCCATATGCTGCAGGTGTGGCCCTAACAAAAGAAAAAAAGAATCCAGATTTCTGGCTGAAAACAGAAAATCAGCTAACACTGAGCCCCACTTTCCCAAATAGGAAGCGTCAGCTGGAGTGGAGAGGGGCTGGCCCCGAGGGGACATCGTGTTCTCCTGATGCCACGGGCCCCGCCCCACTGCCCCTCAGACCCCCTTCTCTCCCTTACATCGTCCACCTGATCCTGGGAAATGCTGGGGTTTATTCCCAGGGCAGGCAGTGTCTTCGGCCCCTTCTGCTCCCATTCTTGAGGATTCAAGATGAGAGCGTGGTCACTTGATGAGTGAGGGGTCAGGACAGAGGAATAGGAACCAGAGTTCAGAACTGTTAATAAGGCTTAGCGTGTGTACAGGGGTGAAAATATTGACCCAGCACCCCCCTGTAAGACTCAGGAACCCCCAGCCTCAGGAGGGCCCTGGCTCCAAGTTGTGTCCTGTGCAATAGTGAAGTTTCTGGAAGCAGAGAGCTTGGGGAAGGGAGGCAAGAGAGCTGCAGGTGGCTGAGAATTTAAAGCTACAGCCTTCGAGGCCTAGAGAGGGTTGGGAGCAATAGAGTTATTTGTCTGATGTTGGAGCCATTTCCTAGCTGTGCAGCCTTGGGAAAGTGGCTTGCCCTTTCTGAGTGTGACTCTTCTCATGGGTAAAGTAGGGAAATCAATAGTACCTCCCTCAGGGGGTGATCGTGAGAATTGAAAAAGATGTGCATACAGAGTTGGCACTGTAGCTGGCACAGAACTGGTGCCCTTGCTGTTGTTAGTATCCCTGTTGGCAATGCAGACTTCACTTCAGAGAAAGGAAAGTGGAGCAGGTGCTGCGGAGTTTGCAGGGGAGGCTGAAATGAGCCCTTGGCAATTGTTTGTGAATGGCGCCCTCTGCTGACGGGTTTTGCTCTGTGACAGTCTCACTGAGACACCCACAGGCCACTCCTGGACCTTCCCTGGGCTGGCTAGTGAGATGAGGGTGCGCTCTTTCGACCCCTCACATTTCGGCCCTGCATCAAATTAGACACTGGGAGTTCCCGTCGTGGCACAGTGGTTCACGAATCTGACTAGGAACCATGAGGTTGCAGGTTTGATCCCTGGCCTTGCTCAGTGGGTTAAGGATCTGCTGTTGCCATGAGCTGTGGTGTAGGTCGCAGACTTGGTTCAGATCTGGCACTGCTGTGCCTCTGGCATAGGCCGGCGGCTGCAGCTCTATTCATCCCCTAGCCTTGGAACCTCCATATGCTGCGGGAGTGGCCCAAGAAATGACAAAAAGACCAAAATAATCATAATCATAATCATAATCATAATAATTAGACACTGAAACAGGGAAATGAAACTTTCTTTTTGTTAAGAAGGCTGCGCATGTGTGAGATGCCCAGGAAACGTTTGTCAAATGAACCAAAAGCGTGAGCCACTTACCTGTCCTTGATCTTTCTCCCTTTAAAGATGCAAGGGCCTGTGAGGACATGCGGATTGGAAGATGCTGGGAGTTCCCTCTGTAGTGCAGTGGCTTAAGGATCTGGCTTGTCTCTCTGGAGTCATCGGTTTGACCCCTGGCCCTGTGCAGTGGGTTAAGTTATGCTGTGATGTTGCCGCAGCTGTGGTATAGGTTGCAGCTCTGTCTTGGGTTTGATCCCTGGCCTGGAAACTTCCATTTGCCATGCATGTGACCCAGAAAGAAAAATTAAAAAAAAAAAAAAAAAGGATTGGGAAGTGCTGGCAGACTAGGTATTTTTTTCTCTCCTTTTTTTTTTTTTTTTTTTTGTCTTTTCTAGAGCTGCACCTGTGGCGTATGGAGGTTCCCAGGCTAGGGGTCTATTCAGAGCAACACCAGATCCGAGCTGTGTCTGCAACCTACACCACAGCTCACGGCAACGCTGGATCCTTAACCCACTGAGCAAGGCCAGGGATTGAACTCACAACTGCATGGTTCCTAGTCGGATTCGTTAACCACTGAGCCACGACAGGAACTCCAGACTAGTTATTTCTGATTGCAGTCGAAGCAAGCTATTCATTCATTCATTCTGTTTAATTTGGGATTAAGACCATCATATCAGTCTGCCAGGGCTGCCGTGACAAAGCAGGCAAATGGAATGGCCTGAGTGACAGAAATGCGTTGTGTCACAGTTCTGGAGGCCAGAGGTCCAGGACCCGAGTGCAGGTGTCTTCTGAGGACAGTGAGCAGAGGATCTGCCCCGGCCGCTCGCCTTGGCTTGTAGATGACGGTCCACTCCCTGTGTCTTTCACGTCGTCTTCCCTCTGCGCCCATCCCTTTGCCCGAATGTCCCTTTATAAGGACACCAGTCATGTCGGAT
The DNA here is from genome assembly GCF_016906955.1 of Phacochoerus africanus. NCBI lineage: Eukaryota > Metazoa > Chordata > Mammalia > Artiodactyla > Suidae > Phacochoerus > Phacochoerus africanus. The sequence goes on along the minus strand of NC_062551.1, from coordinate 19,523,837 downwards.
TAGGGGCTCCCCCAACTCCAGCATGACCTCCTCCTCATTTAACCGTTTACATCTGCAATGACCCTCTTTCCAAAGAAGTCACGTCCCGAGGAGCTGGGGGTTAGGATTTGGGCAGGTGACTTTGGTGGGGGCGGGGGTGGGGGACGCAATTCAATTCACAACCGCCGCGAGAACCATGAGCTCTGGAACCAGACAGCCTGGGTTCAAGTCCCAGCTCTGCCTTGGCTGCGCTTTGTGACCTGGGGCAAAGAGCGCCTTCATCCAAGGTGGTTGAGAATTAAGCAGCTCGGTCACATTAAGCACTTAGAACAGCGCCTGGCGCAGAAAAGTACTGGCTACTCTCCTTCAAGTTGGTATCATTCCTATTTCAGTTAACAGATGCCTCTGAGCTCCTGGTAGGATGTGGGGGAGGCTCAGGGGTCGGCTGACTGTGTGAACCGCTGTGAGCTTTTCCATGTGCCCCAGGCCTCCCTGGGTGTGTGTCACTGGGCATTAGCCGCATACAGGACACCTGTGCCTCCTGGCTTATCTAGTACATTCCTTTCCATCACGCCGCTCACTCCCCACCGTAATCCTGGGGGTGGTCACTCTCCCCCATGCACAGAGAGGGACACTGAGGCCCGGAGGGGAAATGACTATCCCCATCCCACATGCTATGTCAGTGGGAGGGCTGGACCCCAGCCCCTCTGGGCCCAGCCCTGCTGCCTCTGTGGCCGCTTTGAACACTTGTCTCTGTTTCAGGGGGAGATAGGCCGGGAGATGTACATCATCCAGGCAGGGCAGGTGCAGGTCCTGGGCGGCCCGGATGGGAAGTCTGTGCTGGTGACGCTAAAAGCTGGATCTGTATTTGGAGAAATAAGGTCAGAGCAGGGCGAAATGGGGGGCCCTGGGCAAAGGCTGGGGAAAGGGGGGATGGCCAGTGGGTGGGACTATGTCCTTAAGGGCCCTTTGGTGGCTCTGACGAAACTGCTGGGGAGGAGCCCTAGCACCTGCTGACACAGGCAAGGTGGGCCGAGCTCGCTTCTGCGCGCTCCAGGCAGGGGTAATGTGAAGATGCTCGTGTGATCAAAAGCGCAGCCTCCGAAGGGTCTCACCTCCTTCCCTTCTCTGCCCCAGCTTGCTGGCTGTTGGGGGCGGGAACCGGCGCACGGCTAACGTGGTGGCCCATGGCTTCACCAACCTCTTCATTCTGGATAAGAAGGACCTGAATGAAATTTTGGTGCATTATCCGGAATCTCAGAAGTTGCTCCGGAAGAAGGCCAGGTACGTTTTTGTTTTGTTTTTTTCAACTGAAAGAAATTCATATATACTTTAGTGTCCATTTCTTTCTTTTTTTTTTTTTTTTGTCTTTTCTAGAGCCACTCCCGCGGCCTATGGAGGTTCCCAGGCTAGGGGTCTAATTGGAGCTGTAGCCACCAGCCTACACCAGAGCCACCGCAATGCAGGATCAGAGCCACATCTGCAACCTACTCCACAGCTCCCGGCAACGCTGGATCCTTAACCCACTGAACAAGGCCAGGGATCGAACCTGCATCCTCATGGTTCCTAGTCAGATTCATTAACCACTGAGCCACAACAGGAACTCCAGTGTCCATTTCTTTCTTTCTTTTTTTTTTTTTGTCTTTTTGTTGTTGTTGTTGTTGCTATTTCTTGGGCCGCTCCCACGGCATATGGAGGTTCCCAGGCTAGGGGTTGAATCGGAGCTGTAGCCACCAGCCTACGCCAGAGCCACAGCAACGCGGGATCCGAGCCGCGTCTGCAACCTACACCACAGCTCACGGCAACGCCAGATCGTCAACCCACTGAGCAAGGGCAGGGACCGAACCCGCAACCTCATGGTTCTTAGTCGGATTCGTTAACCACCCCGCCACGACGGGAACTCCCAGTGTCCATTTCTTAAAGACTGACTCTCACATGACCATAGCACCCTCCTCATAATCAGGAAATTCAATACGGAAACAGTACTCTTATCTCATCCCTAATCAACACAGTCAAATTTTATTAATTATCCCACTAGTGTCTTTTCCAGCTTTTCTTCCTTTCTGTTCCGGGATCCGCCGTTGCGTGATGTATAGTCTCCTTTGATTTGGGATCGGAGGTTCTCAGCTTCTCCTGTCTTTAATGATTTTGACTTCTCTGTAGAGAGCAGGCCAGTTATTTTGTAGACTGTCCCTCCATTTAGGTTGATCTGGCATTTGCTCGTCGTTACCTTCAGGTTCCACATTTGGGGCAGGAGTGACTTAGGAGTGATGTGAGCCACACGAAGCAGCTTTCTTCCTCTACTGGTGATTTTCACTCATCCCTTGATTCAAGTTCCTGCATTTTCTTTGCCATCGTGTGCAGCGACTTGATGTGGGCTCTCAGGTCCCAGATCAGGGCTCGAACCTGGGCTGCAGTGGTGAAAGCAACACATCCTAACCTCTAGGCCACCAGGGAACTCCTGTAAAGTTTCTGCACTCTAAGACTACTGTTTTTCTCTTTGAAATGAATGAGTAAAGAGCGGGGACTCATGTTGAGACCACGTAGATTTCCTGTTCCCCATCTCACTTGCACTCCCTGGGTTCAGCCTCCATTGAGGGTTCCCTGCTATGACTGCCGTGATGGTTGCATAATGATAATTTTCTAATTCATCATGCTTTCTACATTTGTGAGCTTGCATTCTACTGTAAGAAAGAGCTTTTTTCTTTTTCTTTCGTTCTTTCTTTCTTGAGCCACACCCATAGCGTATGGACGTTCCCGGGCTAGGGGTCCAATTGGAGCTGTAGCTGCCAGCCTATGCTGCAGCCATAGCAATACCAGATCCAAGTTGTATCTGTGACCTACGCTGCAGCCTGTGGCAATGCCACATCCTTAACCCACTAGGCGAGGCCAGGGATTGAACTCACATCCTCATGGATGCTAGTTGGTTTCTTAACCTGCTGAGCCACAACGGGAACTCCAAGGAAGAGCTTTCTTTTCTCTCCTGTTTGTGTATTTATTCATTTATCTATTTATAACTATATGGATTTGCTTTAGTCCATGAATAGCCTGCTACAATCATTATTCTAATGCTCACATTACTCCAGGTTGGCCTCTGGGCACCTCTTCAGGCTGCAGGCAGTGCTCTTTTTGTTATGCTCCCATCACAGTTTAGCCCGTCCCTGCTTCTAAGCACAATAAGATGCCCTGGACTCACCTTGTACTTTGCTTGCTGCATCCCTGGAAATGGCTATTTCTCCAAGGAGGCTTGATTCCTTTTAAGGGAGAATGGTTTTTAGAAACCAAGATCTGAGTACTAAGTGCTCTCATTGCCACTGGGCCTTCATGCATGGCAGAGCTTGGAAATATACGCACATATGCACCTGTATATATAAATGCAAATATGAAACACATACATATACATACATATGCATATATATCAACAACTATTTTTGTCTGTGTCTCTATCTTTGTTTGTATCTAACTTTTTTTTTTTTTTTGGTATTTTAGGGCCACACTTGTGGCATATGGAAGTTCCCAAGCTAGGGGTTGAATCCAAACTGCAGCCTACACCACAGCCACAGCAACGCCGGATGCTTAACCCACTGAGCGAGGCCAGGGATTGAAACCACATCCTCATGGGTCCTAATTGGGCTCGTTAACCCCTGAGCCATGAAGAGAATGCCTATCTAATAGTTTTGATCCAGCATCACAGAGTTCATTCTAATCTCTTTCCATATTTGTAAATTCCTTTTCCAACACTGAAAAATTTGACTCCCTTTATCCTCATTACATTTATTCATGTGCTCAGTCCTACCATGGAGAGAAAGTAGCACCGGGATTCCTACCCCATGCTACTGGAAAGCAGAAAGGCTCCTGGATTTCCCTTTGTGGCTCAGCAGATTAAGAACCCGACTGGGATCCATGAGGATGGGGTGTGATCCCTGGTCTTGCTCAGTGGATTAAGGACCTGGCATTGGCAGGATCTGTGGTGTAGGTCAGAGATGCGGCTCGGATCTGGCATTGCTGTGACTGTAGCGTAGGCTGGTGGCTGCAACTCCAATTAGACCCCTAGCCTGGGAACTTCTGTATGCCATGGGTATGGCCCTAAAAAGAAAAAATGAAGAAGGAGAAGGAAAAGAAGAAGAAGAAGGGAGGGAGGGAAGAAGGAAGGAAGCCTTCTAAGCAGAGAGCAGCTCTTTCTTTCGTTAGCCTGCGTATCTACGATGCAGGTGTTGTGTTCCAAGTTATCTGGATTGGTTCTCTCTTTTCCTCCCTTTACTGGGGTGGATCTGTTTATTTGAAATATAGCTGGGGTCATGGGTTTCGGTTTGCATTCCATTTTAGGGTTCCCCCAGTCTGATCCTTACTGATTTTGGGGATTTTGAGTATGTAGAACATCAACATGGCACAAAGCTACAAAACAGGTCCTTCCGAGAAGCACCCCAACTCCCCCACCTGTTGCCACCCACCCCCATAGGAGTCCAATCCCATTAATTTCTGCTTTGTTCTCCCGTGTTTGCTTTTGCAAAAATAGGCAGATTTGTGAATATGTTATTTCCCTTTCTGTCTTACACAAAAGGTAGGCTGCTTTTGCACTTGATTTTTTTTCACATGACGATAAATCCCGAAACACATTCTTTATCAGTCCAGACCGTTTCCTCATTCCTTTTGACAACTGCCAAGCATTCTTATGAATGGCATTAGGTTACTTCCAATATTTTGCAATTATAGGAGTTCCCGTCATGGTGCAGCGGAAGTGAATCCGACCGGGAACCATGAGGTTGCAGGTCCGAACCCTGGCTTTGCTCAGTGGGTTAAGGATCAGGTGTTGCTGTGAGCTGTGGTGTAGGTCACAGACGCGGCTCGGATCTGGCGTTGCTGTGGCTGTGGTGTATGTAAGTCGGCAGCTGTAGCTCCGATTTGACCCCTAACCTGGGAACCTCCATATGCCACCGGTGTAGCCCTAAAAAGCAGAGAAAAAAAATTGCAGTTATAAATAGTGCTGTAACGAATAATCTCGTGCATCTGTATTTTGTATTGCTAGGGAGTGGGTCATTTTTTTTTTTTTTTTAAGAAAAGCAGGTTTTTGCTTTCAAACTCTTAAGATCAGGTTTATTTGTTTTTTTAAATGATTTTTTCCCCATTATAGTTGGTTTACAGTGTTCTGTCAGTTTTCTACTGTACAGCAAAGTGACCGTGTCATACATACATACGTATATTCTTTTTCTCACATTATCTTCTGTCATGCTCCATTGCAAATGACTAGATATAGTTCCCTGTGTTATACAGCAGGATTTCGTTGCTTATCTATTCCAAAGGCAATAGTTTGCATCTGTTAACCCCAGACTCCCAGTCCATCCCATTCCCTCCCCCTCCCCCTTGCAACCACAAGTCTGTTCTCCAAGTCCATGGATTTCTTTTCTGTGGAGAGGTTCAATTATGCCGTATATTAGATTCCAGATGTAAGTGATATCATATGATACTTGTCCTTCTCTTTCTGACTTACTTAGTATGAGAGTCTCTAGTTCCATCCATGTTGCAAGATCAGGTTTCATTTTAATTAAAAAACATTTTTTTAAAAATTGTGGCCACGCCCACAGCATGCAGAAGGTCCTGGGCCAGAGACTGAACCTGAGCCACAGCAATAACTTGAGCCACCACAGTGACAGTGCTGAGTCCCTAACCACTAGGCCACCAGGGAACTCCAAGATCAGAGTTTTTAATTGAGTGAGGGAGTCAGCTTGATGTGGTAGGAAATGCACAATAGGCTTGGGAGGCTGATAGGGCTCAAATCTGCCCATGTGCAGTCCTGGCTGTGTGACCTTGGAAAATTTATTCTACTTTTCCGGCTCAGTGTCTCTACTGTAAAATAAAGGTAATTACCCTGTTGCAGGACAACAAAGTAAGTAGCGTCGATCAGGGGTGGATGCCAGTGTTGCGAGCAGGGGGCCTGGCACACAGGAGAGCTCGAGACATGTTAATATTTGTTCCTCTTTATCCATTACATTCTCTCTATAATTTTCCCATGGGGTAAAACCTCTTTAGTCCCCCTCTCTGGCATTTCCTCTCTTGCCTTTTATCACCTATTCCCATTTTCCACTTCGGTCACCGTAAGTAAACTGCACAGAGAGTGGTCGTGATAAATAGAACAAACTCACTAGCACCTGTTCAGAAGCACAATAATTCATTAAGCATACAGCTCAGGGCCCTGGGGACACAGCAGGGACCAAACAAAGCTTGCATTCTAGTCGGAGAGACCAACCCTAGAGAAGTGGATGTCTGTGATGTGTCAGCTGGGGATAAAGGCCAGAAGGACACATAAAGCCACATGAGGAGACAGAGGTGATGGAGGGAGCTGTGCGAGATAAGTTGGTCAGGAAAAGCCATTCTGAGGAGGTGGCACGTTAGCTGAGACCTGCACAGAGTGAGGGAGCGAGCTGGGGAACTGCCTGCAGGGAAAAGCATTCTAGGCAGAGGGAACAGCATGTGCAAGGGCCCTGGGGAGGCACAGACTCCGTGTTACTTGCAGACCAGCAAGAAAAGGAACTTGATGTGGGATGGAAGAATTGGAGGGAGGGAGATTGGGTAGGACCTTGTAGGTGAGCTCTTGCAGTGGTTTTGGCTTTTGCTCCGAGGGAGATGGGAGCTACGCAAGGTTTTACACCGAGGACTGACTTAACGGTGACTCAGGTTTCTACGGGATCTCTTTGGCAGCTCCCAGGTGAGTGGATGCAGTGTTGGCCTTAGATCATAATACATATAAGGCACTGGGAAGGAAGCTGCCCCATAACTCATCTTACCTGGCTGCTCTTGGAGAAGCTTCAAGTCCCTGGAACAGCTCGTCTACCTGAGCTTCCCCACAAAGTCTGCCCCACCCCCACTATCCTTCTGAGGGACAGGGACCTACGGTCAATGCTCATTATTCACGGATTCTATATTTGCAATTCGCCTACTCACTAAAATAATGAAAATTTTGTTATAACCCCAAATCAGGACTCAAGGGCCTACATGGACATTCACAGGCATGCACATGGCAGCAAAAAATTTGAGTCACCCGAATGGCACGTTCCTGCTAAAGCTCCAGAGGACGGTGCTCTGCCCTCTTGGTTTCGCCTCATATTGCGAACAACTATCTTTCTGTGGCTCCCTAGGTGCTACATTTTTCACATTTTTGTGATTTTTGGTGATTTTCCTGTTAAAATGGCCCCAGATGTATTGCTGAAATGTGTGTTGCCACATACAGGCCTGAGTTAGCCGAGTGTTCCTTGTTTTTTTGTTTTATTTTGTTTTGCTTTTTTAGGGCTGCACCTATGGCACATGGAAGTTCCCAGGCTACGGGCCCACCTATGCTTCCCAGGCCAGCCTATACCACAGCCACTGCAACACTAGATCCCAGCCACATCTAAGACCAACGCCCCAGCTCATGGTAACACCGGATCCTTAATCTACTGATCAAGGCCAGGGATGGAACCCACATCCTCATGGATTCTAGTGGGGTTTGTAACCCGCTGAACCATAATGGGAACTCCCCAAGCATTCATTGCAAATGAATCAATGATATATATTACATAAGATGTCTTTAAACAGAAACACACATAAGACAAAGTTAGGTAGTGATTAGCGGATGAAAACATTGTGTCGAGAGGCTCGCGGTCACTGAACCCTGGATTTCCCCGGTAGTGATGGTTCAGTAGTCACTCATTCAGTGTCTACAAGGACTTTCTAGAACTTGATGTCCACAGATAAAGAGAACTGACTGTTGATGTCTGAGACGGAGTACCAGCTTCCCCCCGCTCCCGCTCGCCCCCTGCCAGAGGAGCACGGCTCAGAAAAGCCACGCTCAAAGCTGCCAGCGCGTTCCTCTGGCTGGCATGGGTGGTGCAGTGATAGAATTCTCGCCTGCCATTCCTCTGGCTGGGTTAGGTATAGGTTTGGCAAGTCAGCCAGGATGCCCGTTTATTCTGTGGCTCAGGTTTTCAGAGAGGCTGGTTCTCTGGACAGACAAGCTGGAAGGGAGAAGCGGGGTGTCCCAAAGGAGCTCTGCCCATCGGAGGAGAGGTGGGGCCGAGAACCATAGGGCCTAGGGCTGTCAGACTGGGGGAGAGCCACACGTGGGCTTCTGTCCAACTCCCCACTTTGCCGATGGGGAATCTGAGGCCCCAAAGCATTGAGATGCTCAGCTCTCCGGCATGAATTACACAGTAATTAGAGTGAGACGCGTGCCAACTGAAAATGAGGATAAATGTCCTTAAACGGGCACTGTCCCACAAGCCAGCTCAGTGTTTCAAAACAGAGACAGCCATTAGCAATCAGCCAGGATCCTTCGTGTCACTGGAGTGCCACGCGGAGCTTCCTTGCTGACCCTCGTGCTGTGAATTATGGATTCAAAGAACACAGGTGACAGTGCCGGCCTGTAAAAGGCCTCGGATGAATTGTCATGTTTGGGGTCTCCTGGGGGAGGCCCTGCTAGAAAATGCAAGTCTTGGGCAGTTAATATCAATATGCACAATTTCAATCCATTGCCTCTGATTAGATAAGCCGCCGGTAATGGCCTCATTTTTAAACAAACAAGTTTTGCCTGAACCCTGATGAATGAATTTGCCAATTAGTAGTCTAGACCCACTAGATTGCAGGCAAAACTCATTTGTTCTTGTGCCAAACCACTCATGGCATGTTTGTTGTGTGAACAATTCCTTACACAAGGCTGGGGCTCTCTTTGATGGAAAATTCTCTCCTCATTTAGAGAAGCAGGGTGGTATATTGCACTTAGATCTGGGTTATGATTCTGTCTCTACCCCTTCCTACAACCCCTCCCCTCTGAACCTCAGTTTCCCCATCTCTTCCAGGGACAATAATCCCAGCCCTTTCCAGGTCAGAGTATTGTCAGCGTCTAAGAATATACTGACCATGACACTGCTTTGTAATCACTAAGTCCTGGGGTGCTGGGATCCAAGGCGTGGGGTCGAATTCTAGTTCTGCCACTTCCTAGCTGTGTGGCCTCGGGAAAGTTACTCAGCCCCACTGGAATTCCACACCCTCATTTGAAATGAGGGAGGATAACAGGACCTACCTGCTAGGATGACCGTGACACTGAAGGACAGAGTGGGTATCTGTCAACATCCTGCATAACAGTGTTACCTCCGATTGAGTAGATTAAAACCACAAATGTTGGAGTTCCTGTCGTGGCTCATCGGAAACAACTTTGACTACTTTCCAAGAGGATTCAGGTTTGATCCCTGGCCTCACCCAGTGGGTTAAGGATCTGGCATTGCCATGAACTATGGTGTAGGTCACAGATGCACCTTGGATCCGGCAGGGCTATGGCTGTGGTGTAGGCTGGCAGCTACACCTCTGATTCATCCCCTAGGCTGAGAACCTCCTTTTGTCATGGGTGTGGCCCTAAAAACAAACAAACAAAAAACCCCACAAATGTTTATTATCTCAGAGTTTCTATGGGTCAGATGTCTGGGGCCGGCTTAGGCGGGTCCCCTACAAGGCAGTAATCAAGGTGTGGCCAGAGCTGGGTCTCATTTCAAGTCTTGACTGGGGAAGAATCTGCCTGCGAGGTCCCGCGGTTGTTGGCGGAATTTAGTTCCTTGGGGCTTTGGGACTGGGGGCCTCCGTTCCCAGCTAGTCGTTGGCCAGTGGCTGCCCTCAGGATCTTGCCATGTAGGCCTCCCCCAACGTGGCCACTTGCTTCATCAAAACCAGCAAGGGAGAGCGTCTCCTTGCAAGACAGAGGCCACGTTTTCCTATGGGACACAGTCACAAAAGTGACATTCGATCACCCTGGCATCCATTGGTTGAAGCAAGTCACATGTCCCACCACCTTCAGGGGAGGGGGTCTCACAGAAGTGTGAACACCAGGAAGGGGGATCACTGGGGTCACCAAAGAATGCCTGCCTGTGAAGAACTGAGCCCAGGGCCCGACCCGTACGGACACTTAGTGCTGACACTGGTGATGACGATGGTGAAATGACAGTGAAGCAAAAGGAGAAGCAAAAGCTTGGGCTCTTTGTCTTCTGGGCATCCTATTTCTGATTCCATACATCAAAGCATCCTGCATCATTTCCTGTGTGACCTCAGAAAAGTCGCTCAACCTCTCTGAGCCTCATCTGTAACTTAAGGCAGTGAAAACCCACATCATTGTAGTTGTTCTGATCATTCAGTGAGATCTAATGCCTGGGCTCAGAAAAGGAGCTCAAGAACTGTTAGTCAAGGAGTTCCCTTCGTGGCTCAGCAGTAACGACCTCGACTAGTATCCATGAGGATGTGGGTTTGATCCCTGGCCCCGCTCAGTGGGTTAAGGATCCGGTGTTGCTGTGGCTGTGGTGTAGGCCCGCAGCTGTAGCTCTGATTCGACCCTTAGCCTGGGAACTTCCATATACTGCAAGTGTGACCCTAAAGAGACAAAAACAAAAACCAAAAACCTGTTAGCCAAAATGACCGCCATCATACAACTCCTCGAAAGGGCTCCGGCAAATGAGGCTTTCTTTTCTCCCAGAGCTCGCTGGTGATACCATTGGACTTTGCTTTCTTGCAGGCGAATGCTGAGAAATAACAACAAGCCCAAGGAGAAGAGCGTGCTCATCCTTCCTCCGCGGGCGGGCACCCCCAAGCTCTTCAATGCCGCCCTGGCCGCAGCAGGCAAGCTGGGTGGCGCCAAGGGGGCCAAAGGTGGCAAGCTTGCCCACCTCAGGGCCCGACTGAAGGAGCTGGCTGCGCTGGAGGCTGCTGCAAGACAGCAGCAGCAGCTGGAACAGGTAATGCAGCTGCAGACCCAGCTACCAGGTCTATTTCAACCACAGGCCAGCAAGAAGGCTTAGGGGTCCCCACATTCAATTTTAGGGAATACTCATCCTTCTTCGCATGGTCAGGATTCATTTGGTTGCAAGCAACAGGATTGCAAGTGACAGTGACAGCTCAAATTAGCTTGAAACAATTGGGAATTTCTTGGGACAAGTCATTGAAAAGTTCAGGCAAGCCTGGATCTAAAAATTCAGATGATGCCAACAGGATGGGTTCTGGCATACTGTTATCTCTGCTTCCCCTGGGGATGGCTCCACTCCCAGGCAGGCCCCCAAGAGTTTAAGATGACACCCCCCAAGATTACATCCTCCTGGCTGAGCAACTCCCACAGAAACGAAAGTTCTTCTTGGAGTTCCCACTGTGGCAAAACAGGATCAGCGGTGTTTTGTGAGCACTGAGAGCCAGGTTCAATCCCTGGCCCGGCACAGTGGCTTAAGGTTCTGGTGCTGCCGCAGCTGTGGCTTAGGTTGCAACTGTGGCTTGGATCTGATCCCTGGTCTGGGAGCTCCGTATGCCCCAGGTGGAAGAAAGAAGGAGAGAAAGAAAGAAAAAGAGAGAGAGAAAGAGAGAAAGAAAGAAAGTTCTTTTTTCCCAGTAGTTCCAGCAAAAAGTCCCAGCACTCACAGTCATTGGACAGAATCAGGTCATATGTCAGTACTGCAGCCACTCAATGTGGCCCTCTGGGGGGAGGCGCTGGCTGGGCCGAGGGTTGGGGTTGCTCTCCCATAGGGTGCTGCTCCAGAGGTAGGAGTCCTGGGTGTGGGCAGGGACTGTCTGTCTGGATATGACAGTGATGTTCTCATACTCAGTGTTGTGTCTGTGACAATTTAAAAGGTTTGAAAAACCAAGGCAACAGGCACAGTGCCAATAATCCCCGCCCCCATAAATCTAAAGGGAATTTTAAAATTAGTTCTGGGATGTTTTTCTGTGACTAATGCCAAGAATGCCAATTAGAATGATTGCACTAATTATGGCTGCTCATGACTGTCCTTTAGGGAGGCTGCTGGGAAAGGAGGGTGGGGTGAGGCAAGATCTCAGTGGCAGAGATGGGCTGGTAGTTGGCATGACAGAATTCAAAGGAGCCCCATGGACTCGGTCTCAGTCCATGCTGGGGGAATTCCCGTTGTGGCTCAGCAGTTATGAACCCAACTAGTATCCACGAGGATGCGGGTTTGATCCCTGGCCTTGCTCAGTGGGTTAAGGACCCAGTGTTGCCGTGAGTTGTGGTGTAGGTCACAGATATGGCCTGGATCCCGTTTTTCTGTGGCTGTGGCAATTGGCAGCTACAGTTCCAATGTGGCCCCTAGCCTGGGAACTTCTATATGCTGCGGGTGCAGCCCTAAAAAGCAAAAAAAAAAAAAAAAAATTCCAGGCTGGGGTTAGAGTCCAGGAGACGAATCCAGAGGTCATTTGGCAGAAGGAATCCGGAGAGTGACACTAGTCACCTGGGGCTCCAAGACATTTTTCAGATACAGCCACCAGTGGCCCCAGATTAAGGACAGATATGATTGGTTCACAAACTGCCAAGGGCAGGGTCAAGCTGGCAAGTTGGGGTCTTTAGTGCTGGCTGGTGTGCGGGGCCGAGTGGCCTTGAACACCAAGAGCGTTCTCAGTACAGTGAAAGGTTTCATCTGAAATGGGGCTTGCTGCTTCTAAGTGGCTTGGAGACCTGAGTTACATCTGCATGTGTGTTCTCATCAAAGGCAGTTTTAGAACAACCTGGGCAGAAAGGTAGCGTGCAGGAGTTCTTAAATAGCTGTCTAAAGACCCAGGTCCAAATCCTGGCTCTGTCACCACCAGCCCCTGTGTCTGGGGGAAGCTCCTCCAGGTCCTTCTGGGAGCCGGATTACTCGTGGCTGCCACATGGGGTGGCAGAGATGAAGCAGGATACTTTTATAAAAGCATGTGAAACATGGCGAAGCCTTGGACCAACCTTCCTATGATCCTTCTGGCTCCCTTCACAGCAGGATGCTTCCAGAAAATCCCATGATGGGCACCACCTGGGCCTCCTGCCCTGGAAGTGTGTGGTCAGAGGTGAGAGTGGACAGGAGAGCAGGGGACAGGTGCACAAACCATGTAGAAACCCCGAGACAGAGGGAGCGGCTGTCCCCAGAGCTGCCTTGGGTTCTAGGAACATCTTGGCTCCCCCTGCCCCAATGCCCTCCTTCAGCACCTCTGATTTGAGCAGATTTCAAGGGGTCACTATTCCTCATAAGTGCGCCGACTTCTCTCACTTTAAACTTTCCAGGGACCATCCAGGTTCCTCCCCTGGAGGCTGCTCCCTCCCCAGGTTCCTCCCAGGCCGAGATGGAGTCAGACAGAGCAGGAGGGGCTGTGGGTAGCCATCCACAAAGGCTTGGGTTTTCACCCAGTTCCTAATCAAACCCATAGGAACCCCATCCATGGGAACCCTGCAGGCTGGAGGCTGGAGGTACCCACCAAGTCCCCAAACACAGGGGCTCAGCTCAGCCTAAGGCCGGTGGTACCCAGCCCCTTCTTCTGCTGGGGGTCTCAACCTTTGAGTCCTTCCAGAAAAGGAGCCAGGCCAAAGCTGCTCCTGCCTTCATCAGCTTTTCCCTTATTTGCTTAGAGTTTTTCTCATGCACCTGGGAGCCCCAGCCCTGCTAACCGGGCAGGACGGGCGGCGGCTGAGCTTTGCAGAGGCCTTGGTGGCGCCCCCTCCTGGTCATATTCTTTCCTCCCTCTATAGCTCAGTGACCAGTGATGGGCCTCTTCTGTTGAGCCAGCAGCTCCACTCTGGCTTCTAGCCCGGCAACTCTACAGAGACCTAAAACATCCCAAAGACCCTCCACCAAATCCAACCGAGACTTTTAATCCTTCAGGTTCTCCTTAAGATATTGTTTCTACCCAATAACCCTGATGCAGCTCCACCCAACCCTCCAGCTATGGGACTTCACTGCTGAGCGCTCTCTTCCTCTTCAGGGATCCAAGAAGGGGGGGAACCAGGAAGTGTCCGAGACCCCCTCCAAGCACCCTCTGCCTCACCAGTCACTCTTTCCGAATTTCAGGCCAAGAGCTTAGAAGACGCTGCCGGAGAGGGGGGCTCAGCTGCCCCAGAGCAGCCCAGAGAGGTGGGCTCGGCCGCCCCAGAGCAGCCTGCGCCTCCAGAGCCCCCTGCCCCGCGCTCTCCATCACCCGCCTCCCAGGGGAGGCCGGAGGGAGACAAGGAGGGCGCGGCTGGGCCGGAGGAGCACTCGGTGCGGATCCACATGAGCCCGGGGCCGGATCCCGACGAACAGATCCTGTCGGTGGAGATCCCCGAGGAGAAGAAGGAGGAGAAGAAAGAGGAAGAGTGAGGCAGCCACTAGCGAGCTACCCCCCACCCCTGCAGGTTGCGGGCCCCCCACCACCACCTGCGTCACCACATGCTCTGCTCCCTGAGGCCAAGACCCTCGTCCTCAGTAGTGGCCTCAGTGGTTCTCCCTTAAAGGCTCCACCGGTGCTCCTGCCCTGGCATCAGTTTCTCCCCTGGCTGGTTTTGAAATGACAAACTTCAGAGTGTTTGTGCCCAAAAGTTCCCACCGTCACTAGAGAATCCTACCACCCCCTAACTGTTATCTTCTTTTTTTCTTTTGGTCTTTTTGCAATTTCTTGGGCTGCTCCCTCGGCATATGGAGGTTCCCAGGCTAGGGGTCCAATCGGAGCTGCAGCCGCTGGCCTACACCACAGCCACAGCAACGTGGGATCTGAGCCGCATGTGCGACCTACCCCACAGCTCACGGCAACGCCGGATCCTTCACCCACTGAGCAAGGCCAGGGATCGAACCCGCAACCTCATGGTTCCTAGTCGGATTCATTAACCACTGCACCATGACAGGAACTCCAACTGTTATCATTTTTAAGAACTAAGCACTTTTCCAAGGGGCGTCAACACATGGGGAGCCTTGTTGGAGAAGTCAAGTGTTGTTGGATGTTTGGGTTTTGTCCTCAGCAATTTGTCTCCCACTTTACAAGACTGTAAAACATTTCTGGCAGAAGGGAGGGCACTTATGCTGTTCCTTTGACTAAGTGGGAGCGATGGCACCTCTGACCCATGCTGTTTCTCTTTGCTGGGCAGTCACATTAGGACCGTGATGCTTCTTAGGACAGTTAGTGCTTGTCTCCCCCAGACTATATTCCATTCCCAGAGATGCTGTTATCCCAGAACAGATCCAGTGGAAACGGCTTACTGGCAAGCACCCCCCTTGCCAGTTACCCAGTCCTCCTCAGCAGGGGTTAATCTGTTACTTGCTTTCGACACCCTTGCTGTAGAAATGATAGCAGCAACTTCCATTAAGCCTGGAAGATGGAATCTCATGGCTAATACCACTGAAGTTTCTGAGGTTTCTTTAGATTGTCATATTGCTTTTATTTTTATTTTGCTTTTTTTTAGGGCTGCACCTGCAGCATATGGAAGTGCCCAGGCTAGGGGGCGAATTGGAGCTGCAGCTGCCGGCCTACACCACAGCCATAGCAACACCAGATCTGAGTTGCGTTTGCAACCTACACCACAGCTCACAGCAATGCCGGATCCTTAACCCACTGAGTGAGGCCAGGGATTGAACCCAGTGTCCTCATGGATGTTAGTCGGGTTCGTAACCAGATGAGCTACAATGGGAACTCCAGTCGTTTTGCTTTTATGGTTTAAAAAAAAGGAAAAGAATCCCTCCATCAACTGAATATTTATTGAGAGGATTGTATTTGCACACAGAATGGCTCTTGGGGGAGCAGGTGATTAAAAACAAAAAGCTGTATTGGACCATTTGTTTCCATCAGCAACAATGAACACAAACGATCTGGCATTCCAGTAGGTCCTGTCCATTTTATACAAAATTACGGGAACATGGTCAACTGCTAAAGGGGACTTTGAAGGCTAGCAAAGGAATGGTTTTTTGTTTTTTTGTTTTTTTTTCCCATCCAACTAAAAGCAGCACCTTCATTTCCCCCATGGAAAAAAGTAACCAAATGGGAATTTCCAGGCTGGTCTAAGCATTTCCAAATCCCAGGGTAGCAAACAGATTCATCTAGTCTATGACATGTCATGTGATCATATTGAATATAGTGGCGAGCAGTGTTATTATTTTACCCTTTGAAGAAGTTTTCATTATTTGTAAAGATAATAACATATTTACATGTGTACAAAAGAACATCTACTAAAACTTCGCCCAGAAGTTACCTTGTGGCACAGCAGGTTAAGGACCCAGTGTTGCCACAGCTGTGGTGCAGGTCGCAACCGCAGTGCCCGTGCCCGTTCCATCCTTGGCCCAGGAACTTCCACATGCTGCAGGTGCAGTCAAAAAAAAAAGAAAGAAAGAAAGAAAAATTCTCCTTCTTACCCCAGATGCCCAACCTTCCTGGTTTTCTTCCTGGAAGCAACCATGGTTATCAGTTTCTTGTTTACTCTTTCAGAGACATTTTTAAGCTCCCATAAGGAAATATGTAAATTTATTCTTGTTTCCTTCCTTCCCCCCCCTTCCTTTCTTCCTTTTCACCAATGGCAACATATTAGAGCTGCTGTTATTTTTCACTTGATTTATTTGGGAGATTGTTTCCTATTAGCACATAAAGGGCAAGCTTATTTTTTCACAACTGCAGTCTAGTCCATTGTATGGACATACCATAACATTTAACCATTTTCCCATTGATAGACAGTGGTACTATTTCCAATCTTATGCTGTTAATGCTGCAGCTAAAAAATATTGTATAGGAGTTCCCGTCGTGGCTCAGTGATGAATGAATCCAACTAGGAACCATGAGGATGCGGGTTCTATCCCTGGCCTCGCTCAGTGGGTTAAGGATTGGCATCGCCGTGAGCTGTGGTGTAGGTTGCAGATGTGGCTCGGATCCCGTGTTGCTGTGGCTCTGGCGTAGGCTGGTGGCTACAGCTCCGATTAGACCCCTAGCCTGGGAACCTCCACATGCTGTGGGTGCGGCCCTAGAAAAGACGACAAAAAAAAATAATAATATTGTACAGACATAATTTCACTGGTAAACACAGTTTTTGTTTTGTTTTGTTTTGTTTTGTTTTTGTCTTTTTGCTATTTCTTGGGCCACTCCCTCGGCATATGGAGGTTCCCAGGCTAGGGGTCGAATCGGAGCTATAGCTGCCAGCCTACGCCAGAGCCACAGCAACACAGGATCCAAGCCGCGTCTGCAACCTACACCACAGCTCACGGCAACGCCGGATCGTTAACCCACTGAGCAAGGGCAGGGACCGAACCCGCAACCTCATGGTTCCTAGTCGGATTTGTTAACCACTGCGCCACGACGGGAACTCCCTAAACACAGTTTTTAAATAGAAGTCTGGAGGTTTGGGCTAATTTTTTTCCCCATTCCTCATTGTCATATTTGCAGTGTATATTCTATGATCCAAGCATAGAATATGCTTCCCATCTCTAGCAAGTATTTCAGATGTATCAAAAAGGTAAACATATTGCCCTTCAGTGGATGGCAGAATGTTTCAAGGACAATTTCACTGTGAGCTCCTACTTAATGAGAAATCTTTTTTACATGAATATACGTATTCTTTTAGATGTCAACCCTTGAATGTGTACTGCTTATTATATGAAGTGAGAGATTCTTGAAGTTCCCAAGAACTGTCCTGGAAAGAAAATTGATTTTGAAATGAGATGATCAGTGTCTTCATTTCCCTGAGAAATCTCATAAAACTGGACACTCCACAAACTTTAGGTACTAGAGAAATTGAATGTGAGGCTGACACTATTCTCCGAATGGAATGGAACTGGTTGATCGCCAAGATATGGATGGTACAGGTCAGATATTACCATTCAGCAGCCGAAACAGGACTTTTGTTTGTATATGTTGAATCTCTGCTAATTTAAAATGTCTCAACACGTCCTGCATTGGGGTAGAAAATGAACAGCAAGTTATTTTTTTAACTACATAAATATTTTCAATAAAATTAAAAGCCAGAAGCTGTTTTACATTTCATTATCCAAATGTATTCAGCTACCTGGAATATTTTCATCTGTTTTCTTAGTAAACATCAATACTCTGTGTGCACTCTGGCTTTCATCCTAATATAATGCATTTTAATTAAAAGTATTTAGACAAAGATTCCTGGCTTGTGGCTTCATTTCAGAAACTGACCAAGCGTAACAGTCCCTTTTGTGAGAAAAACAGAGTTTTATTTTCTGGCTCAGGCTCACTAGCTGGTCTCTTATTGACATCCTTGGGGCCAGAATCCATCCTGTATTCCTATTGCTGGAGTGATACCTTAGACCTGTAACGTTCCTTAGCAACCTGCCCCTAGGAGTCTAAGTCCCTCAAAAACAGACCTTTTAGGAGTTCCCATTGTGGCTCAGCAGGTTATGAACCTGACTAGTATCCATGAGGATGCAGGTTTGATCCCTGCCCTTGCTCAGTGGGTTAAGGATCTGAGGTTGCTGTGGATTGTGGTGTAGGTTGCAGGTGTGGCTCAGATTCTGTGTGGCTGTAGCGTTGGCTGGCAGCTGCAGCTCCAATTGGACCCCTAGACTGGGAACTTCCATATGCCGCAGGTATGACCCCAAAAAGCAAAACACAAAAACAAAACAGCTCTTTTATGTCTGGCTCTCCCAAGCCCACTGCCTACAGTTTCCCCAACCTCATCAGACTTGTCCTCATGCAGCCACTTCCAGTGGCTGTGGATTGGCTTAGCTTCCAATCCCAGCTTGACTGTCTACCATGGGTAACCTCGACATCTGAGACCAAGTTCCTCATGGAGATAATACACTGCACCATTAAAGGGCCATCGAGATGATCAAACACTAGACTGGCATTGCCAGTCTGAGTGGGCACGTGGAATAAAGCCAGCATGCCACCCCCTACTCAGCCACTGCTGGAGTAGAACAGAAGCCCCCTCAGAACTCTGTCTTCTCTGAACTCTGCCTCTGCCCGGGGTTTATACACACAGAAGGAATGCGATCACCTCTTTCTTTGCTCTTTAACTGAGAGTTTGTACAAAGGCCTGGACCAATGTGAATTATTACAACATAAATCACGGCTCTCCCCACCATCCATGGATGTCTTTAATCCAACTTCATACAAAAACAGACCCTAAAACACCCAACTAAGGCTTCCTCTCCTGTGGCAGTCAATCCATCGGGGCTAGGCCCAGGGCAGGCTTCATGGGTATGTGACTCGTGAAGTCACACATGTGCAATCACACGTGGCCCTGTCACCATTTTTAAGTTCTTTCTTTTCTTTTTACATCTGGACCTGCAACATATGGAAGTTCCTGGGCTAGCAATTGAATCAGAGCTACAATTGCCAGCCTACACCACAGCCACAGCAACATGGGATGGGAGCTGCCTCTGCAACCTACGCTACAGCTTACAGCAACGCCGGATCTTTAACTCACTGAGTGAGGCCAGGGATCAAACTGCAATCTTCACAGAGACAATGTTGGGTCCTTAACTGGCTGAGCCAATAGGAACTCCCATTTTAATTCTTTTTTTTTTTTTTTTTGGCCTTTTTAGGACCACACTCGCAGCATATGGAAGTTCCCAGGCTGGGAGTCGAGTCAGAGCCATAGCCACTGGCCTACACCACAGCCACAGCAGCCCCAGATCTTTAACCCACTGAGTGAGGCCAGGGATTGAACTCATGTCCTCGTGGATACTAGTTGGGTTCATTTCTGCTGAGCCAGGATGGAAATGCCCCCATCTTAAAATTCATAATTTGTAAACAAGGATCTCACATTTTTATTTTCACTGGGCCCCACAAATTACATAGCCTGTCCTTCTCTATGAAAATAGATTCACCCTCAGGGAGTCAGCACCCTGGGAGAGACAGAAACAGCCAAGAGAAAAGACCCCTGAAGCCACCATCCAACCTCTGCCACAGACCTGCAGTGTGACCTCCCCTGGGTAGCTTTCATTCATTCGATGAACATTTAAAAAAATTCTATGTGCCAAGCACTGTTCTAGTCACTTTCCAGGCCTCAGGAGTTCCGTCTCTAAGCTGGAAAGAGTAAAACAATCCTTTCAAGGCTGTAAGGAGATTTAGCGGAGGTCTCATAAGCTAATCGCAACCATATTATCTTAGCCTGCAGGGCTGCCTTAACAAGAAACTTGCTTTCTCACAGTTCTGGAGTTTGGAAGTCCGAGATCAGAGTTTGGTTCCTGTGTGAGGACTCTCTGCCTGGCTGGTGGAAGGCCGCCTTCTCCCTGTGTCCACAGAGGGCTTTTCTCTGGTGTGTGTGGAGAGGGAGCCCATGCTGTGAGGTCTCTTCTTACAAGGTCACTAATCCTCTGGGATCGGGGCACCACTCGTATGACTTCACTGAACCTTAATTATTTCCTTAGAGAAAGTCATCTCCAAATCAGCCACTCTGGAGGTTAGGGCTTCAGCATATGAATTCAGAGGGGACACGTTCACTCCATAACACATCCATTACAGATGTCAACATTTCCTGGATTCCGTATCTGAGCACAGGCTCCTCTAACATTCCTTCAGAAAGAACCTGAGAGTGGCTTTTTTATTTTATCCTTTTTTTTTTTTTTGGCTATGCCCTTGGCATGTAGACGTTCCCAAGCCTGGGATCGAACTCGAGCCACAGCAGCAACCCTAGTGTATGGTCAGACCATTCAAGGTAGCTGTTCCCTTGCTCTCTGAACATCCCCTGCTCGACCAGGGCCTGCGTTGCCCCAGGCACAGGACTGACCTTCCTGCCTACTTGCCC
Source organism: Phacochoerus africanus (assembly GCF_016906955.1). NCBI lineage: Eukaryota > Metazoa > Chordata > Mammalia > Artiodactyla > Suidae > Phacochoerus > Phacochoerus africanus. The sequence continues at coordinate 19,503,382 of NC_062551.1, read as the reverse complement.
GGGGCCCCAGCTCCTTAGAGTTTATCAAAGAGGCGGGGAGGGGCAGGGGCGTGTTCCTTGCTGGTTTCCCTGGTAACACATGGGCCAATCAGACTTAATTCCCCCTATAAGTGGCAATACCCTCCCCTGCCCATCCATCCGCTGTGAAGACTACTGCCATGTCCTGCCCACCAGCCGCTGCACACACAGTGGGGACCTGGATTCAGACAGGTAAGCTCTCCCCATCCATTTAACCACTGACGTCTCTGTTGCTGATTCTGGGCTCTTCAGTCTTGACACTGAGCAAGCCCAGGGCCTTGTGCTACAGGCTTCAGCCCAACGCCCAAGCCACAGCAGCAGCCACACCAGAGTCCTTAACTGCTAGGCCACCAGCGAAATCCTTATTTTATCCTTTCAGTGGGTATGAGGTGTTGCCATCATAGAGTGCACATGAAATTACAGGTGCTCCATTAAGTTTTAATTTCAGGAGTTCCCATCGTGGCGCAGCGGAAATGAATCCAACTAGGAACCATGAAGTTGCAGGTTTGATCCCTAGCCTTGCTCAGTGGGTTAAGGATTCAGTGTTGCTGTGAGCTGTGGGGTAGGTCGCAGATGTGTCTTGGATCTGGCATTGCTGTTGCTGTGGAGTAGGCTGGCAGCTGTAGCTCCGATTGGACCCCCAGCCTGGGAACCTCCATATGCCGCAGGGGCGGCCCTAAAAAAGACAAAAAAAAAAAAATTAATTTCAGCTAAATAATGACTGGAGGAGGGTTTTTTTGTTTGTTGGTTGGTTGGTTTTTGTTTTTTTTTTTAAAGTGTAATTGTGGCCCATGCAATATTTGGGATAGACTTATGCTAAAAAATTATTTGTTTATCCAAAGTTCACATTTACCTAGGTGTCTTGAATTTTATCTGCCAGCTCCACTTGGCAGACACCTACATGGCCCAAACTATGCAACAAGGGCCATGGCCTCCGCTGCTGACCTTGGCCCTGAGGCATCTGTCTGGCAGCTCCCAGCTTGGAAAGGCAGGGCTGGGCTCTTGATTGGGTATCTCAGTCCCTCCCTTCCCCGGAGCAGGTCATGACTGGTGGAGGAGGAGGGAAAGGACCCGTCCCAGTTTGGTAACCATTTGCCAGTGCTTGCTGGGTTTCTAATAGTCGTTGTTACTCATTTTCTTCTGAATGTGCATATGAGGTGCTGTGGGTCAGAGCCAGATTTCTTGTCAATTACCTGAAACTAAACAATAAGTGCATTGCCCCCCTTTCCTCCAGGCCTCACCTCCGGCTGGGGATCAGTTGTCCTGTGCAAGTCACTGGACACCCCACGGGTGAGACACAAGGGAAAACGATGTTTCTTTGCTTAAAAAAAAGGGGTGGGGGAGGGGAGCGGAGCATAGGCGGTAACTGTCCCCCTCCCTCCTTAAAACTTAAATGGGCCTGAAATCTAAGTCCAGCGCTTTGGCATGTAAATAGTTTCTCCAGGAGCTAGACAGCCCTCACGTCTCTGTTTTTACTGTCTAATACAGCCTGCCAGTTCCAGAATGTCACCCCTTTCGAAGGAAATACCTAGGGAGATGGTGCTGGGGTCTTTTGGCACCTTGGGGCTTAACCTAGAGACCGAGGCCCAGCTGGAGCGCTTTGACCCTCTCCCTGAGATAAGAGGCACTTTTACGTCCTTTCAGGAAAGCAATTAACCAGACAAATAGCTGCAGGTGTAATTATCATGGTATGTGGAGCATCTCAGGAGGCCAGGGCTTTTCCCGGAGTCCTGAGAAATGCAGGGAAGTTTCCCGTCCTCACGGAGCGTGCTTGTAGACGGCGGAGGGTCCGCCCCACCTTTTACCTTTCTGGATTTCTGAATCCTGAAGTGGTTTTGCTCCTTAAAGAAAGGGCAAACAAGAATTTGAAATATTCCCAGACAAGTCCAAAGGAATAATTCAGATCATACTGAAAACTTGCCAATTATCCGCCTAAAATAAGTAAAAAGCTTTTAAAATCAGATTGATCTCACTTCCATGGAGGATATTATTGGATGACTTTTGGCTTTTTTTTTTTTTTTTTTGGCTGTGATTGAGGCATGTGGAAGTTCCCCGGCCCCAGACCAGGGACTGAACCTGTGCCACAGCAGTGACCCGAGCCACTGCAGTGATAACGCCGGCTCCTAAACTCAGAGCCACAGGGGAACTCTGACTTTTGGCAGATTTGTAGTAAACAGCACTCTCACAGAAAGAAAGCTGCCAGGAAGGAGTAAGAGCCACGAAAGTTTGGGCCAAAAAAATATTTTGCAAATCTAAATTTGCTTGAGGAGTTCCCACAGTGGCTCAGTGGTTAACAACCCAAATAGCATCCATGAGGACTTGGGTTTGATCCCCGGCTTCGCTCAGTGGGTTAAGGATCCCGAGTTTCGGTGAGCTGTGGTGTAGGTCACATATGCAGCTCAGATCCCGTGTTGCTGTGGCTCTGGCATAGGCTGGTGGCTACAGCTCCAATTGGACCCCTAGCCTGGGAACCTCCATATGCCATGGGTGGGGCTCTAAAAAAAAAAAAGACAAATAAAAAAATAAATAAATTTGCTTGAAAGGATAGACCTGAGGATGTAGGTAGATCCTTTTAAAAATTAATCCTTAGGATCATGACATGATGAGTGTGGAAAAGAAGGTTTTGAAGACTAAAAAAGGAGATTAGAAAATTTGTATGATTCAGATCTGAACTATCCATGGCAATCTGGGGTGATTCTTCCAGACATGAGTAATGACCCTGAAAACAATCACCTGAAACAAAGACTCATGTTTGTTGAATCAGAGCATTTCTCAGGCTTGTTTAGAAAGTAATCAAAGGGCACCCACCCACTTTTAAGAGCAGGACCCTACCATGCCTGCATGAGACTGCTCATATGAAAGAAAAGTATTTCTCTTAATTTATCAGCCAGCAAGAGACCTCAAGTGACACAGCTAACCACCCGTCCTCGAAGCTATGTTTGCGTGGGGATTTGGAGTTGTTTTCTGATGCTGTTTCTTTTTGCTGTTGGTAGACGATCTACCAGAAGAGGCAATGACTCTATTAGAAACATGTTAACCAAACGAGGGACGGGACAGCAGGAGAAACTTCACGCGTTTTTCTTTAATGTTCTGTTTCATCCCAAATTTTGGTTTCTGCTGAAAGCTTGCTTAAATCTCTTTTTATCCCATGTATTAGTAAGCAGCATATTTGCCGGATCTTCCAAGAACTTTCCTTGTATTGTGCTCGGCTGAGTGTTCTATTGCTCATCCTTAGCATGGGACTGCTGTCCTTAATTGCCATTAGAATGCTTGAGAATGGTCCCCACAGTGCCTCCTGTGTTGTCACTGGTTCTTTATTGAGTGTTTGACCTTTAGCCTTGATGTTGCTCAGGTTCGATGTTTGCGTGACCTGGATGTCCCTGCTTCATCTCAGCCTTCTCATCCTCGTGTGCCAGCCGTGCCAAGGCCACCTTCTGCTTCGTCTCTGTTGCACGCTGTATCCAGCTATTTCGGCTCTAGATTTATGTTCCCTTTCTTATTATTGTCTAACATTTTAGATTTTTATGGCTATGGAAATTATGTATGCATGTACCCATACTCCAGTTCTTGTGTCCTTGGAGGTCTGCATTTTATATATATCTGCTCCCCACCCCAGGCACTGAAAGAAGGGCTTTTTGCTTTTCTTCTTTCATTTGAGCCCCAGCCGGGCATTTGTTACTTTCCTTTACTCACATTGTGAAATACATTTTGTTTTTGGTCTTTTTAGGGCCGCACCCGTGGCATGTGGAGGTTCCCAGGCTAGGGGGTGAATCAGAGCTACCGCTGCCAGCCTAGCCCACAGACATAGCAACGCCAGATCCGAGCCGCGTCTGCGACTTACACCGCAGCTCATGGCAATGCTGGATCCTTAACCCACTGAGCAAGGTCAGGGATCGAACCTGCAACCTCATGGATACTGCTTGGTTTGTTACTGCTGAGCCACAACGGGAACTCCCTGTGGAATACATTCTTTGAGGTGGTCCATTGTTCTAGAGCTGTGGGACACTCGCCTTTATAATTCCCTTGACATTTTTTTCTCCCCTCCTCCACCAGTTATGTAATTTTGCAAGAATATTGTCTATCTAGTAGAAGCTTGGAACAGCCCATAATTCTGCTCATTTATAATCTGAAGCTTCAGATTCTTCCATTGAAATGGAATCTGACAACATAAAAGCACAAGCAGAATTGGCTACCTCAGCCTACAGCCTTAACTTATAACTGATTCTATGCCTTTGACTTACTAAAGCAAAATATTTTAGTTTAACGGCTTATTTTTTTCTTTCCCTCTCAAATAATTCTACTCTTGCAAGGCTCTATCTCCAGAAGGAATTGAGGAAAAAAAAAAACCATTAATGTTGTTTATATCGACCTAGACATTGATTTAAATGACTAGGTAGCAGTTCAGCTGATGCTGGTGAAATAATAGCAAGGGAAAAAAGCCTTCATCATATGAAGCACGTAATTTGAACAAAAGAATTTTTTTGATTGAATTAAACAATTCAATGATCTACTTGAATGCAACTTTCTTTGTTATTAACAAAGCCCCAAATGTAATAGTAGGTACATCTGGTAAAAACACAAAGCCTGTGAACCAGAAGTGCTTGGACAGCCAGGATCAGACGTGGCATGTTTCAGCTGAGCCTTTGTTGTATGATATCAGCTCGTTGAGTTGACAGGTCCATTAATCAAGGGACACTTACGTGCTGCAAGCTGAAAAGACAGGCTTGAATTGCTGAGTATTCATTACAGGAAAAATAACTCTTATAAAAACCTCTAAGCAAAGCACACTTAGCAACAAAGAAGAGGTAATGACTGTGACATCTATGACACGCAATTTCCAAATGGAATTTCAGGATGGAAGGAAAAAAAACGGAGGGGGCTGAAAAATAAGGAACATGTACATTTCAGCATGTGCCAGTTCAGAAGGTAATTGTTCCAATAACCTAATATGGCTTAAGGGACCATGAAATTAATTGCAGGTGATTTCCTTGTTCGGCTTTTACCATGACGCTGATGACTTTGTGCAGGGCGAATGGACCTTCTCCCCGAAGGGCGTTGGTTACCTATTTAAGCATTATGAGAATTTACGATTTTTATTTCTGGAATTTTTATTTTTATTTTTTTGGAATATTTATTTTATTTGTTATATATATTTATATATATTTCTGGAATATTTATTTTATTGTTTTCAACTCTATGTTTAAAACTCTCTGAATGTGTCAGATCAATGTGGCTGATCTACATAAAACATTTCATCTTTTATGTAACTGTATCAGGCATAAAAGAGGTACGTCTAGGAGGCTGACAGGTTAAGGTATATATTTGATGGCAGGTAAAATAGAAGAGTCAAGCACAGACCTGCCTCATAAATCCATCACCCATAACTCGCTACATTCTTTTCTGTTGTTAATGCCTGAATCACCTGTACCCAGCAAGACATTTTCCTTCGAGGCTCTCTGAGGCCTACCCATTGGATTCTGATTCCGGTCGTAAAGAGACCAACTCGTTCTCCTTCCGTAGCTTCTGCCTTTTTCAAACACTTATTCCTGGTTAAAAATGTCTTGTAACTTCTCACTTTGTGTCTCCATTCTTTTTTTCTGGGGGTGGGGGGAGGTGTCTTTTTTTTAAGGGCTGCGCAAGTGGCATATGGAAGTTCCCAGGCTAGGGATTGCATCAGAGCGGTAGCTGCCGGCCTACACCACAGCCACAGCCATGCCAGATTCGAGCCGCTTCTCTGACCTCCACCACAGCTCATGGCAGTGCCCCATCCTTTAACCCACTGAGCGAGGCCAGCGATCGAAGCCTCATCCTCATGGATCCCAGTCAGGTTCTTAACCTGCTGAGCCACAGTGGGAACTCATGTGCCTCTATTCTTCTCCTGAGTTCTTGGATGAGCTTTACGATCCATCGTTACTTGGAAATCTTCTTGGGGAGATTGCCCATCTCCATTTACCCTCCTGGGTTTTTGTCTTGTTTCTTTATCTGGAACATAGTCCTTTGTTGTCTCATTTTGTTTAAATTTCTGTGTGTATTTTTATGAATACTGTGGCTTAGTCATGTTTCTTGACCTTGGAGGAGTGGCCTCTGTAGGGGACATCCTGTGTGTCCCAGCAGGACGTTCTCCTCACACCCCCCCAAGGGCCAGGGACCAGCTGGTCCCAGAGTAGGTTCTGACCTGTTTGCAGACTCAGGTCTACAGGCGGCAGGACCTAGTTTGCTTCCTTCCCGTGTCTGTCCCCCTGGTGGGTGAGAGGCTGGTGCAGGGTTCCTGGTGGGAAGGGCCCCTCTGGTGGGCAGGGGCGTGTCTAGAGGTGGCTGTGGGCTGAGAGAGGCTTTAGTCAGCTTCTCTGTTGATGGGTGGGACCGGTGTTCCCTGTGGATTGTTTGGCCTGAAGCATCCCAGCCCTGGAGCCCTCAGGCTGTTGGGTGGGGCCAGCTCTTCTTGTCCCAAGCAAGATGTCAGCCTTCAGATGAACACTTCTGGATACATTTGCCACCAGCTTTTATGTCCCAAGAGAGAGCTGCAGCCACCCTCCGCCGCCGAGGAGACCCTCCAAGATCAGCAAGTAAGTCGCCCAGGCTCCTATGGAGTCGCTGCTTTTGCACTGGGACTCCGTGGGAGTGGAGCCTCGTGTTCCCTCTCCAAGGGTGGATTTTTCCACAGGTCCTGTGGAGCTCCCGTGATCAAGCCTCACTGGCCTTCAAAGCCAAATGCTCTGGGGGCTCCTCCTCCCAATGCCAGACCCCCGGGCAGGGGAGCCTGATGTGGGGCTCAGAACTCTCACTCTCATGGGGGGGACTTGTGCAATAGAAGCATTCTCCAGGTTGTGGGTCACCTGGGGGGTATGGGATTGGATTATATCACGAGTGCACCCCCTCCTCCTGGCTCACGATTTCCTCTTTTCTTTGGGTGTAGACCATCTTTCTTGGTAGGTTCCAGTCTGTTTCACTGACGGCTGTTGAGCAGTTAGTTATGATTTTGGAGATCTTGTGGGTGGAGGAGCACCCAAGGCCTTTCTACTCTGCCGTCTCATCTCTCCCTGGAGTCCAAACACCTCTAGATTATAAGTTTCCCAAGAAGAGTTCCCACCGCAGCGCAGTGGAAATGAATCCGACTGGGAACCATGAGGTTGCGGGGCTTAAGGATCCAACGTGGCCGTGAGCTGTGGTGCAGGTCACAGATGCAGCTCGGATCCAACGTGGCTGTGGCTGTGGCCCAGGCCGGCGGCTAGAGCTCTGATTCGACCCCTAGCCTGGGAACCTGCATGTGCCGTGGGTGCAAATAAATAAATAAATTTCCCAAGAAAGAAACAATCTGCAGGTGATATGAACTGGCGGCCCCCGTTTCCTCTCTGTCTCTTCGGGGCACATACATTCTTGTCAACACAAGTGGCCTTATTTTGGGGTTTGGAAAATGAAGTCACTGCAGGGCCGTGTGTGGAAAATAATGGTCCAGCTTCAGTGTCTTACTATGTGCATTTCTGGGCTCATGCAACAATAACCCCTGCACATGTGACGTACGCGTCAACAGTTACCCAGATTCTATCAGACCTCAGTGACGTAGGATGTGTAAGAACAGGTCTATAAAGTCATGTGCGCTGCAGATATAGGTTATTATTATTTGGAAATATAATTATGTATTACAGTGGGATCTTCCTTTGGAGATGGCTTAGGTGTAGGACTGTTTTGGTCCCCTCCCCACTCAAGGGCCCTTCTATACTTAAGTGTCTGTAAAATGCCCATCATTTAAAATGTTTGCTTTGCCCAGAAAGTTATCTCAGGAACATGGCCCTGGGGACAGATTAGAGCAAAGACTCAGGGTCCTTCTACTTCAGTATGTATTTAATTAAAAGAATTTTTTTTTATGTGTTCAGTTGGTTGGTTGATTCTTGTTTTTGGCAACTAGAGAGTAATTTAGAAATTAAATATCAGGTGAATAAAATTTTTAGGTCAGTACTTTGTTTTTTGCTTTTTTTCTGTGTGTGGCATATGGAAATTTCCAGGCAAGGGGTCAAATGGGAGCTGCGGCTGCTGTTCTACACCACAGCCATAGCAAAGTGGGGTCCAAGCCTTGTCTGTGACCTATTACCTCAGCTCATGGCCATGCCGGATTCTTGACCCACTGAGTGAGGTCAGGGATTGAACCCGCATGCTCATGGATACTAGATGGATTCGTTACCACTGAGCCACAGTGGGAACTCCAGGTCGGGATGTTTTAATGGAACTTACACATGAGCATGAGTTAGACACCAGAGTTTTGCTTCTTCTCTCAGAATTGTCCCTAGTATTTTCTGTAGTGTGAATTGTCAATATTTGGGTTTATTTTGAACATTTCTTTTTATACACTGATGAAGGTAAAAAAAGAAATTTTAAAATATACACCTTGTATATAAATACTTTGTGTGGTTTTACTGGGTTATTAGAAGTCTATGCCACAGATGCTTTGCTAGTACCCGTCTTCCCAAGGTAAAAATTTAATTAGGATCACGAGCAGTAAATTGATAAAAGCACAGGCGGGCGCAGGAATTGTTTTGTTGCCGTCTTCATGTTTCAGACATCCTAATTGGCTGCTTCACAAGTGTTCTGAGGTTAATTAGTTATTCCATCACCAGGATAAAGGACTTAAGTCACTGAAGTTAGGCCTCCTGATGTAACTTCACAGTTGACCTCATTTCTTGCTGCTTCATAATTAAGCCTGGGCTTTGCTGCTGCCTACCCTCCCCACTGCCCGCCTTTCTGCTCGCTGCTGCTGCGTCTGTCATCACTAGGGGGCGCTAAGGCTCACGTTATAGCTGCTGGAGATTCAGGGGACACCGCTGTTGGAGTTGTGAGGGCTGGAACCTGAGAACTGGAAGATCCCTTCAAAGCCAGTCTGAGGGAGTTCCCGTCGTGGCGCAGTGGTTAACGAATCCCACTAGGAACCATGAGGTTGCGGGTTTGGTCCCTGCCCTTGCTCAGTGGGTTAATGATCCGGCGTTGCTGTGACCTGTGGTGTAGGTCGCAGACGTGGCTCGGATCCTGAGTTGCTGTGGCTCTGGCATAGGCCGGCGGCTACAGCTCCGATTCGACCCCTAGCCTGGGAACCTCCATATGCCGCGGGAGCGGCCCAAGAAATGGCAAAAAGACAAAAAACAAAAACAAAGCCAATCTGAGCAGCATTTTTGCTTTACAAACGATGAAACAGAAACTCAGTGAAAATAATTTGTCAGAGTCCAACAGACTTCTAGGCTTCTCCTCCTCCTCCTGTGTGTTAGTAGCTCCCGCTGTAACCTCATCACTTGAGAAGGAGCCCGAGAAGGAAAAGAGAGCGGGGAGTTACGGGGTCAGATCTGTTTTGCAAAGAGCACTCCGGCACCCACAGGGTAGCATTCACCAGGTACCATTCATTTATTCATTCATTTGTTTATGTCAGAAACAGCTCTCGAATACTTTTTTGCACAGTGCCAGGCACTGGGAATAATTAAAACAAAAATCAGACAAGGGGCCTAGGAATTCACATTCTCTTAGGGAATACAGAAATTCAAAAAAAACCACACCCTAAATCAAAGATGCATTGATGGGGTGATGATAGTACCCTCTGCTCTCTTAGAGGAATGTGCAAACAGCTGCAGGAGGAATTGGAAGATTTCAGTGAGGTAACATGAGAGTCTGAAGGACACAGAGGGTCTTGGAGGCTGGGAAATGGAAGGAAGGGCCTTCAAGGCAGAGATGAGCAGGTGAAGGAGGAGATGATGCTTTGTGGCTGACGCCCCAAGGGCACAGGGCAGGACAGCTGGCAATCCTGGAAGGAAGGGGCTGGACTCTGAAGGCTTCGTCTGAGGTGTTACACTCAGGAATTTGCTTTATGTGGTGGGACGGACCGGGAAGGAGCAGCCCTCAGAGAATGGCCTGGGCAGATCTGCTTTCCAGAAAGAGCAGCCTGGCAGGGGCACGGAGGCCCAGAGGCATGGAAGCCTCAGCGTTGGAGGCTGATGTCACCGAGCCGAGCTAGTTGGGGGCGGCAGTGGGGGCTGGGAGGGGAAGGCGTGTGGGAGGCAGATTTTAGGAATGGAACCATCAGACTTGTTGAAAAACAGTGATTGGGCCCCGCAACCCATACCCTTGCAGGGGTGTTACAACTCGGGTGCTCGAATTCCTTATAAAGCCTTGAAGAAATGGTTTTAATTAAATGCATATATCACTTGGATAGCATTTCTGAAATGATTCTTACGATGCTGTTAAAAGGCATTCCAAGTTGTAGCACAGAAAAATCCTCCCCGTAGAGCAACCCTCCCACCTGACTTAAAGGGATTATGAACACCCCTCCCCACACCCCTCCCCCAGATTGGAATTAGGAAGCGAGCAGGCCTCCTGCCACCAGGGCCATCCTCCTGCTTTTCTGCTTCATGCCGCTGAGGTTTTCCTTTCATCTGTCCAAATGCTGTTTCCAGCAGATCACTTTTCTCTGGGCTGCCATCACTGATGATGGGTGAGGCCATTACCTCTCTCCTGACCCATCATCTGTACCAAGACTAGCCTGAAGGGGCCTGCTGTGGGAGGCGACTGTGCCTTTCTTGGTAGCTGGAATGGCAGACTTGGGGGGGGGGGCCACTTTCCCCTGGAGGGCCTTGTCTTTTTAAAAATTTCCAAGTCCAGGAGTTCCCGTTGTGGCGCAGTGGTTAACGAATCCCACTAGGAACCATGAGGTTGCGGGTTCGATCCCTGGCCTTGCTCAGTGGGTTAAGGATCCGGCATTGCCGTGAGCTGTGGTGTAGGTCACAGACGCGGCTCGGATCCCGAGTTGCTGTGGCTCTGGCGTAGGCCAGTGGCTACAGTTCCGATTCGACCCCTAGCCTGGGAACCTCCATATGCCGCAGGAGCGGCCCAAGAAATGGCAAAAAAGACAAAAAAAAAAAAATTCAAGTCCGGAATCATCTGATTTTCCTTTGGTCCTCCTCAAGCACTAATAAGTTTATTGTTACACTTAAGACCTCTTGGCTCCCCAAATTGAACATTCTGTGAATTGAATCCTGTTTGGCATATGTGCCTGGGGGGCTCTAGATGGAGGAAGGTGCAGCAAAGACCTGGGTGGAAGGAGGAGCCTTGAAAAGTTTGAAGCATATGATCGTTTCTTTGTTTATATAGGTTTCAGGTTTAGGGTTTTCTTTAGGAGGCAATAAAAGCTCCCATTTATGGAGGGCTTACCACGTGCCAGGCATTTTTATATTTTGTCTCTAATCCCCTGGGATCTTCCCTTGCCAGGAAAGCTCTGCTCGGCTCTCCTCCTTGGCAGCACCCCCCTGCCCCCCGCACTCTGTGCCAGCACGTGATGGGCCTCCGTGCAGCTCTGCCGTGTTGACTCTCCCCATTACAAGTGAGGCAGCTGCAGCTCGGGTTATGGGCTCTTGCATTATTCACGTGTCCACGTAATAAGCACTTCGTTTAGACAGAGCGGCTGAGGGGCGCTGGAGCTGAAAGGGGGGAAGGAGCCGCCGTTTGTGGATCAGAAAAGCTCTCAGGCACCAGCTGCCATGAGGAAGCCCCTCTGCCAGGATTTGTACCCAGAAGCTCATCGTCAGTCTTTGAGACTCTAAACACATCACTGACCAGTTTGCCTACTGCCTGCGCTTGAAAATATTTTACTTGTAGGAAAGGTTTTTTTGGGTCACATGCACCGTTCTGCCCTCCTGACCCTTGATGCTGTCATGAACATGGCATGAGTGTCACTGGGAAGTGCCCGCTGCTTGGACCACTGTCCTTGCCACTTTCAATGTGATGTTCCACCGCTTCAGAAATCTTTTTTTTTTTTGCTTTTTAGGGCCACACCTGTGGCATATGGAGGTTCCCAGGCTAGGGGTTGAATTGGAGCTGTAGCCTCCGGGCTGCGCCAGAGCCACAGCAACTCGGGATCCGAGCCGCACCTGCGACCTACACCACAGCTCACGGCAACACCAGATCCTTAACCCACTGAGCAAGGCCAGGGATCGAACCCGCAACCTCATGGATCCTAGTCCAGTTCTTAACTGCCGAGCCATGAAGAGAACTCCCAGAAATCTTTTCTCCATATGCTTTCTTTTTCTCTTCTCCGGTTGGGCTCAGTGGCGCTTACAGAACAATTATTGCTCCTTGTATGAATGTGCTTTGCGCTGACCTTCCTAAATGTGAATGGGGAGGACGTCTAGTGACGTGTGGAGGCTGGAGCACGTGCATTGATTGTCATCCCTTCTTGAACCCAAATGAAATGAGTGGAAAGGATTAAAAAAGTAAAAACTCATAAGGATGAAGAGAAGAGGAAACAACAGCAGACAAAAGAGGTCAAAGAAGCTGGACCTGGAAACACCTGGCAGAGAGGGGTGGGCTGATGAGTCATCAAACCCAAAACAGAGATCAAGGGAACCCTGAACAATGACAGGTCTGGCCGCCTTTCCCCGTTTAAGTCTCAGAATATCGGCATCAGGGATTATACTCAGCCCTGGCAGGAGGTGGGACTATTCGCTTCCAGGGAAATTGACCAGCTCAAGAGAAAGGACCTAATGACAGTGACAGTGGAGGCCCTCCTGTGAAAGGGCCTGGTCCCCACTCTGTCCCCTGTACAGGAAGTCCTCTAATCACAACCTCTTTCCACACAGCAGTTTGCAATCAACTTTGTAATGCCTCATCCTTAAATAGAAACAGAAAGTCAAGAATAATCTAACAGGAAGTCTGTAACTGAAACGTGGATACCAAGACAAAACAAACAGGAGAAAAAGAGAGAAAACACACACACACACACACACACACACACACACACACACACACACAAAAAGGAGTTCCCGTCTCGGCGCAGTGGTTAACAAATCCGACTAGGAACCATGAGGTTGCGGGTTCGGTCCCTGCCCTTGCTCAGTGGGTTAACGATCCGGCGTTGCCGTGAGCTGTGGTGTAGGTTGCAGACGCGGCTCAGATCCCGCGTTGCTGTGGCTCTGGCGTAGGCCGGGGGCTACAGCTCCGATTAGACCCCTAGCCTGGGAACCTCCATATGCCGCGGGAGCGGCCCAAGAAATAGCAACAACAACAACAACAACAACAAAATGACAAAAAAAAAAAAAAAGAGAAATCAGACAATTGAGGCAGCAGAAGAAAGAAAAAAAAATGAACTTTATAATTAATGGTCCCAGAGAGATGAGATGCAAATGCATTCTTGAAATGTTATATAATAAAGGAATATTTAAAACTGATAAAAACCTCTGGGGAATTAAAAATATAATGTCAAGGGGGAAATCAGTAGCAGGTTGGAAGATAAAGCTGAGGAAGCTTCTCAGGAGCTAGAACAAAAGGAGATGAAAAAATAAGAAAGGTAGATTCAAATCAGCTGTTCAAAAAAACAAGAAACAAAAAGCAAAAAACCAGACCCAAAGGAATTCCAGAGAGAACTAAGAAAAATAGGAAAGGAGGAAAATAGCAAAGAAATAACCCAAGAATGGAGTTCCTTTTTCAGTGGTTTAAGAACCCCACTGGCATCCATGAGGATGCAGGTTCGATCCCTGGCCTTACTCAGTGGGTTAATTAAGGATCTGGTGCTGCTGTGAGCGGTGGTGTAGGTCAAAGATGTGGCTCAGATCTGGCTGTGATGTAGGCCAGCAGCTACAGCTCTGATTCAACCCCTAGTTTCAGGAATTTCCATATGCCACGGGAGCAGCTCTAAAAAAGTAATTAATTAAAGAGAAATAACCCAGAAAATTTGCCACAACGGAAGCACATGAATTTCTAAATTGAACAAATCCTGCTGAGCACCCAGCACTGCGGGTGACAGTCTTTAAGGAGTCACATATCTCAGGTTTGTCCAAGTATTTTTACAGAGCACTTGTTACTCTTAGTAGATATCCACTACTAAGTGGCAGAGGAAAAGTAGTTTCTCTGTCCCTTCATAAAATTTCCTCCTTCAGAAACTTCCCATTACAAACCAGAGGGAACCACTGGAAATGCTTTGAAGCTTAACTCATGCTGAGAAGAATGTTAACCACTCATACTAAGCGCCTCTACTCAACATCTATTCTAAAAGCAGCGAGTTTATGTCCTCCCCTTCCTAAAAAACTAACTCTGTAGTTTAAAAGAATATACATTTGGAGTTCCCATCGTGGCTCAATGGCTAACAAATCTGACTAGGAACCACGAGGTTGCGGGTTCGATCCCTGGCCTTGCTCAGTGAGTGGGTTAAGGTTCTGTCATTACTGTGAGCTCTAGTGTAGGTCACAGACGCGACTTGGATCTGGTGTTGCTGTGGCTGTGGTGTAGGCCAGCAGCTACAGCTCCAATTAGACCCCTAGCCTGGGAACCTCCCTATGCCACGGGAGTGGCCCTAGAAAAAGGCAAACAGACAAAATAAATAAATAAAATAAAAAAGATTGTATATTTTGAAAGGGGGTGGGCATTGGAGGTTCCCTGGTGGTGCAGTGGGTTAAGGATCTGGTGTTGTCACTGGAGTGGCTCAGGTTGCTGCTGTGGCTGGTGTGGGTTTGATTCCTGGCCTGGGAATTTCCACATGCCCTGGGCATGGTCAGAAAAAATTAAAGATGTATAGTGACTTTCAGATTCTTGGGGAAGTGCCCTTGTGCACCCACTGAGCACTTGACTAAGTGCTTTAAAATAATGGCACCAGGAAGGACAAAATAAGTGCCTTTGCAGACACACACCCATAGCAGTTGATCGGAATTGATCTGGAGTAAGTTCTAGTGTCGTTATCTACCAGGTAATTCATCTCAAACTGGTCTGTAAGAAATAAATGGAGGAGTTCCCGTCATGGCGCAGTGGTTAACGAATCTGACTAGGAACCATGAGGTTGTGGGTTCAATTCCTGACCCTGCTCAGTGGGTTAACGATCTGGCATTGCCATGAGCTGTGGTGTAGGTTACAGACACAGCTCAGATCCCGCGTTGCTGTGGCTCTGGCGTAGGCTGGTGGCTACGGCTCCAATTAGACCCCTAGCCTGGGAATCTCCATATGCCGCGGGAGCGGCCCAAGAAATAGCAAAAAAAAGCCAAAAAAAAAAAAGAAATAATTGGATAAGTGAAAACTGGGTTTCATTGCTGGGCTTCTTTACACCTTACCTTTTCTACTGAGATCACCGATTACCCAGAAGCTGTTATGGTAAGTACCTTCAGTTGGTTAACCAGGTTTTGCTTCCAACAGTGGGGCCCAATTTCCGACTAATAGCAGGCCAGGTATAAACCTCTCAAGCTTGTTGCTAACCTCTCTGCGAATCCCGTGTATCATCTGATCCCTCAACACTAAGTGGGTTACTGATCATGACATCAAGGGAAGAATATTGTTAGGATTCTGGGGTTAATGTTCCATGGAGGGGAGAAAAGAGAGTGGAAATTCAATCACTGTAGGAATTTTCTTGCAAATCTTGGTCTTATGTGATTGTTTCCCTGTTGAAAATGAAGCAAGGGTTTGAGGTCCTTGCCTCCAGAGAATCTAAATGCTTGAGATTTTTTTTTCTTCTAATAGGAACACCTTGAAAAAGTATGGAAACCTCTGCAGTTTTTCTTTAAGCCCCGCTGAGAGAAACACGAGCAGAAAGTCCTAAGTCACAGTAAATCTTTTTGTCAGACACACGATGTGCTCTTCCTTGGGCTTCTGTTTAGAGACGCTTCAGAGGTCGGTACACAGAACTGAAAATGAGATTCGTGAGGCATCTTAACGCTGGTCCTGAGTTTCAGCTCTCTGTGCAGTCCTCCTTCCACAGTTGAATCACTCCTGTTCACTTCCAGCTTCATGCTAAAGAGAACGATGACCAAATAACAGCTGTTCTGGGCCACCTCTTCCTTCCTTCCCAAGGGCATTATGATAACAACCGAACACCCGCATGAGTCATATGGGTTTACGGTTTTAGTAGACACCTCAAGATACCTGGTGATTTCAGAGCATTTGATATAAAGTAATGACTTAATAAAGCTTAAAAAATGTTTCTTAAAAATTTAAATTAGGAGTTCCCGTTGGGGTGCAGCGGAAACAAATCGGACTGGTATCCATGAGGATTCGGGTTCAATCCCTGGCCTCGATCAGTGGGTGAAGGATCCAGTGTTGCTGTGAGCGGTGCTATAGGTTGCAGACGTGGCTCGGATCTGGTGTTGCTATGGCTGTGGTGTAGGTCAGTGACAACAGCTGCGATGCGACCCCTAGCCTGGGAACCTCCATATGCCACGGGTGTGGGCCTAAAAAAATAATAATAATAAAAATAATAAAAATTTAAATTAACAACAAAGATACCCCAACAATAATTTTTCGGAGTATTAACAAATTGTTCTTCAAAGGACTCTTCTGGCATCGGGACTTAATTGAAAAGTGTATACTTTTGAACAATAAGGTGATGAAAAATGTCTTTTTTCCCCCCTTTCCACAGTGGTTTATACAGGATATGGAACATAGTGCTGTGTGAGCACAGTAAGACCTGTTGCTTATCCATTTTCTATATAAAATAGCTTGCGTCTGCTAATCCCCAACTCCCAAGCTATCACCATACCCCACCCTGAAAAAGACATCTTAATCGTCTCTTATTCACCCATATCACCTGCCCATCTCCTTCCAGCACTCACCTGCCCTGATTATAACAGCAAATTGGGCAGCCCTGTGTGTGTTTGACCTGCCTGGACTCCGTTTGTAATCACAAAGGAAAACAAGCTCCTTTTTATGGGTCACTTCTTTGTTTTGCTCAGAAAAGGGTTACCCCGGGCCAGAGTCGAGGTTACAAAATTTATGTAAGTAGAAGGTGTCTTAAAACCTAACACCTGAGTGATTGCTTGGGGAAGGAAATTGGACCTGTTGGAATGGAACACATGCAGACCGGTGGTGCGGCTTTGAACCAACCATTTCTAATCTGCTTTTCTCCTTAACACCCAGATGGAGAGGGAGAGAGAGGAGGCAGGACGGGCTGTGACCAGATTCTTTAGAGAGTCGGGGCCAGGATGGATCGGACAAGAATTTGCATTTGTGTGGGGTGAGTGGTGCCATCCCCTCTCCCGGCCTGGGGGGCGAAGTGTGCCGGCAGAACCTGACACCCAGCATCTGCAGAGAAGCTGCTTCTCTTGGGCGCACTCTCTGTCCTTCGCTTCCTTCAGCAATCGCGATTTTTATTTAGAAAGCTGAGTGCCTGCAAGAGCCAGTGCTGAGATTGGAGGCAGCTGAACGGCCACAGGTAGGGAAAGAGGCATCCTACAGCTCGATCTCCTTCTCTCTGCCTGATTTCAGGTCACCCTGCTCTCAGGGCAGCTGAAGACCCGTAGGTGGGCGTCCTCTAGGCCCCTCCCTCCCCAGCAGGGATGGAACTCCCCCTCCACCCAGCCTCCCTACTCTGTTGGGGTGGGGTAGGCATTAGGCTTAGTGGCTGTGGGAGGTGCCTACTGGTCCCTGCAGCCCCACCCCGACTCCCTTTTCCCATCTCACCTCCCAGGGGGCAGAACATCCCAAAAGTTTCCTCTGTTCTCTTTCTCATCTCTGTTTGGCAGGAATTCCTTGCCTCGCGGGGCCTCCCCTTCGTTTCACCAAACTTTCCTGAACCCCTTGCACGTGCCAGCCTCCTACTGCTGCCTGTCATTTACTGGCAAACGAAGCTGAGAAGGAGCTTCCATGTGTAGGACTTACTCCCACTCACAGGGGAAAATCGATTAGGAGCCCTAGGCACAACCGATCAGGGCATCATTAGCAGGTCGGGGGGGTTAGGTGCTGGGAAGGAGAAAAAGCACCCAGAGCAGGTAAGGGATGCCAGGGGAGCTGGGGTGGGGGGGGGGCGGAGGGGAAGGGGAGGGAGGGGCTGTCATCTTCAGGGAGGTCCTGGTGAGTCTCCTTGAGGGAAAACATCTGAGCAGCTGTGAAGGCCGGGAGGGAGGAAGCCATGTAGATAATTTCCATGGAGAAAGAGGAAGCAGCCTGTGCAAAGGCCCGGGGGTGCCTGGCGGATTGCAGGAGCAGGCTGGAGGAGTGGGGAGTAGTGAGGGTTTGGAACAGAGAGCCCTCGAGGGTCCCTGGAAGATGTGGCTGTTACCTGGAGCCCTATGGGAGCCACCAAAGGCTCTGAGCGAGAGAGTCACCTGATTTGACTTTGATCTGCAACAGGATTGACTGCTCCACTCTGATGCTGAGTTGAGACGTGTTAGTAGCGAATTAAGGGCCGGAGCTGGGAGACTGGTCAGAGCCTACTGCACCATCCCCCATAGAGAGGGTGGGCGCAGAAGAGGCGGGGAGAAGGGATCGGATTCTTGGTGATATTTAGAGATGGAACTGCCAGGGGTTGTGACTGAGAGGCTGTGGGGTGTGAAAAAGAGTGAGAGCCCAAAACACCTGCAGTTTCCCCTCGAGGAGAGGGAAGGAGGCACTTGTTATCAGCTGGGAAGGGAAGACTGGGGCGGGGGGAGCAGAACTGGGGTGGGGGGATGAAGGCTAAGGTTCAGTTTTGGACAGCTTGTTCCCACTTGAATATCAGATGCTTAATTTATTTCATTTTTGCCCCCACCGCTCCGCTCTAGAATTCTGATCCTTTTCAAGACGGAATGAACCACAGAGGAGAAACACTGGGTAGAAACCTCAACGGGTGATATTTTAAGGCCCCCTGCTTTCGACCTGGACCATCTTCCTGGAAGCTGAGGAGCCTGTCCTCAAAGGCTTGTAACTGCTGGCCTAAAGACTGAATGCCTGCCTTGTTCTCCACCAAAGCCACTGCTAGAAATTGGTGAACCAAGCAGAAAATTCCAGGGCATAGACTATTGCAGGGGCTCCCGTTTGGAAGACTCTGCTCACACAGCTGGACGGAGTGAGCCAGGCCGGGAGGCGTCATGTTCACGGTTCCAGCCCTGGTGTTACTGAGCTCTCACAGCTGGGCCCTGCGGAGGGGCTGGAGGGGACTGTGGGAGAGAGACCCCAGCACAGGCGAAAAGGAGGCCCCTGGCTGGCACTGGCCTGGCCCCTGCACCTCCAACAGAGCTGTTCTTGCCAAACTCCAAGCCCCCTCCCCAGGAGGCGTCCTGGTCTCGGCAATAATGGGCCATGGCTTACAGGTAAGGAGCAGAGGGAACGGACCTTGCCCATTAGGTCACGTTGCTTCTAGATAAAGGAAAACCCCCCTTCTCCAGGATGGAATATTCTGGAGAAGGGGTTGTTCCTTCAAGTCATGCATGTCTGGGAGTTCCTGCTGTGACTCAGCAGGCTAAGAACCTGACTAGTATCCAGGAGGATGCAGGTTCGATCCCTGGCCTCCCTCAGTGGGTTAAGGATCTGGTGTTGCTATGAGCTGCAGTGTAGGTTTCAGACGTGGCTCAGATCCTGCATTGCTGTGGCTGTGACTGTGGCTGTGGCATAGGCTGGCAGCTGTAGCTCCGATTTGACCCCTAACCTGGGAACTTCCATATGCCACAGGTGTAGCCCTGAAAAAAAAAAAAATCTCAGAGTTCCCGTCGTGACTCAGCAGAAAAGAACCTGACTGGCATCCATGAAGACGCAGGTTTGATCCCTGACCTCACTCAGTGGGTTAAACATCCAGCATTGCTGTGTGCTGTGGTGTGGGTCAAAGACATGTTTTGGATCTGATGTGGCTGTGGCATAGACTAGCGGCTACAGCTCTGATTTGACACCAAGCCTGGGAACCTCTATATGCTGTGGGTGCAGCCCTAAAAAAAAAAAAAAAAAAACCTCTTTGCCTGTGAGATAATGTGTCTGAAATTCTCATAGCTTCTCGCACACAGTAGGTGCTCCATGATATGTATTTAGAGGAATTTGAGTACAGTTGTGTGGCTTGGTGTTAGCATCCTGGTTCTAGCCCATGCTGGCTGAGTGACCTTGGAGAAGTCACAAAATCTCCCCTAAACCTCATTTTTTGGACTCCTGATGATGGGAATAATGGGCTAGCTTTCACTGGGTTGTCACGAGGTTAAAAAGAGATGGTCCAGGTGAAAGAATTGAATCAATGCTCACATTTTTCATGCTCAACTGTTTTACTGAATTGAGTTACGAGATGAAATTGGCGAATTCGTATCGAATTGCTGCATTGTGTATTGGTCTTGCTGCTGTTCTCATTGTTGATAAAATGGCAGCGCCTGGGATGAGGGCTGATTAGTTTCTGAGTGATTCTGGATCTGCCACCCTGGATTGCGTTAATTATTCACAAATTCATTATCTAGCAGGACCTGATGATTGATTCACTCACTCGATAAATATGTATTGAATGTTTGCTCTGTACCAGGGCCTGTTCCAGGCTGTGAACAGGCCGATAGGATTCTCTAACTCGGAGCTGGCATTCCTGGTAGGGGAAGCGGGCAGAAAACAAGGTGATTTCAGATGGTGATAAGAACCATAAGGAGAATAAAGCAGAGAAGGCAGGTGACGAGGGGATGGGGGGTGGTCAGAAAAGGCCTCTTCGAGGAAGTGAAACTGATGACACTTGCGACTTGAACCCAGCCGGAAGCCATGATTTTTTTAGTTAGAATCACTCACCTGGTGTTGGGACTTACTGAGGCGCAGGTTTTTTGTGTCTCAGTGCAGAAGGAATTCAGTAAGAGACAAAGTGATAGGCAAGAAATAGATTAAATAGGATGGGAATTCCTGCTGTGGCTCACTGGGTTAAGAACCTGTCTAGTGTTCATGAGGATGCAAGGTTGATCCTTGGCCCCCGCTCAGTGGGTTCAGGATCTGGCATTGCTGTGAGCTGCAGTGTAGGTTGCAGACGTGGCTTGCATTCCATGTTGCTGTGGCGTAGGCCAGCGGCTGCAGCTCTGATTCAACTCCTAGCCTAAGAACTTCCATAAAAAGAAAAAAAAAGAAGAAAAAAAAAACATGCTTGTGAGGGATACAAGCCGGCGGGCAAAGAAGCTCTTCCCCAAGCAGTGGATGGGCTACATTTTTATAATTTTTATAAAAGTGGGAGTGGGGAGTTCCCTTCATGGCGCAGAGGTTAACGAATCCAGCTAGTAACCGAGAGGTTGTGTGTTCAATCCCTGGCCTCGCTCAGTGGGTTAAGGATCTGGCATTGCTGTGAGCTGGGGTGTAGGTTGCAGACGTGGCTCAGATCCCGCGTTGCTGTGGCTCTGGCGTAGGCTGGCGGCTACAGCTCCGATTCGACCCCTAGCCCAGGGACCTCCATATGCTGCGGGAAGCGGCCCTAGAAAAGGCAAAAAGACCAAAAAAAAAAAAAAAGTGGGGAGTGGGAAAAAACTGCCTTCTTCCTTGTTCTTCGAGCAGATGTCAGGCTTACCTCACTAGCTTCTTTTTCGTATTGGATAAGAGAGTATTTGACACTCTCAGGTCAAACCAGGATGGTCATGGCGCTTATGCAAAGCAGCAGAAGGATGCTACCCTGCGAGAAGATAGGTGAAGAGTCAGCTCCCGTTCCTGCGTAGTGAGGGTCTCCTCCTCTGGAATAGCATCGGTCTCTAAACTCCTGTCCTTGGTCCTAAGCATCATTATCGTGCCGATCTTGAATGCAGGCCTCGTTCATTTCATCTTTCCCTGAATGACCTGAGGCCTACCTTGTGCTTTCATGGAGGGTTTTAGAGTGAAGCAAGCCGGCTCCGTTCTGATGGCTTTTCTTGAGCGGTATTACGGTACCGGGGTCTCCCAGAGCTCCCTCGGTTCCCCTCTCTATCTGTGGTCCCCTCCTGGGACTTCTACGACCACCTGTGTGATTCTCCTGCTCTCTCCCTATCAGAAGTGACATCCTTAAAGACCTGAGGATGGACGGGAGGCAGCCTTGAGAGATGAGGACGTGGGGTGGGTGTACGTGGAGGCGGGCATGGGGAGTCCAGACAGGGGCACACCCAGAATAAAGACCTTGAGATGGGAAAGGGCCTGGCAGCCACGGTGGCAGACTGAGGCGGGTTGGTGGCTGAAGAGCAGAGGGCAACCTGCATTAGAGAAGCTGATGGGGGCACATCGAGGACTCCGTGGGCTGTGGTAAGGAATTGGGGTTTTGTTTTCATGGAATGGGAAGCCCTCGGAGGGGGGGACCTCTTCCCCCGGGTGTCGTTTGGATGGCTCTCCTGCCTCCTCCAGGTCTCTCTCTGCCCCTTTCCGTGACCACGCTTCGGAAAATCGAAACCCTCTGTTCAGAGGGCTGGAATGGGAGTTTCCAGGGGTGCCACGGGTTAAGGATCCGATGACGTCACTGCTGTAGCTTGAGTTGCTGCTGTGGTATGGGTTCCATCTGACCTAGAAATTTCCACGTGCCATGGGTGTGGCCAAAATAATAAAATACAATAAAGGGCTGGACCTCACCCTACTCCATGTGCTCCTTTCCTGGGTTTTTGTTTTTGTTTTTTTCATAGCTCGCCTTCTACTCTAGCACACTCTACCTTTCCCTCTTTAATTTTGTCTGTTGTCCTCCTAAGAATGCAATGTCTAGCAAGGTCTAGAAAGTGCTAGAACAGCACTGGCCCAGAGTGAATGTGCAGCTCTTGAATGCACAGACTGAATAAAGGGACGTGTTGTAGGTTCTGGTTTTACAAGGTTCCTCTGGCTGCGGCATGGAGGGGACACTGGGGGACATGGGGAGCCTGGCGAGGTGGCTTCCTAGGTCCTCCAGGGTGAGGATGTGGGAGCTGATTTGACATTGTCTTGTGCGTGGGGTCTGCTAGACTTGCTAATGGCTGGGCTGAGGATTTGCAGAATGAAAGGACTTGCTGTAGGATTTTGACTTGAGTGACAAGCCGGTTACAGAGGAGGGGGCAGGGCTGCAGGGAGGGGACAATTTAGTTGGGAGCCAACTTGAAGAGTCTGTTAGACAGCAGAGTGGTGTTGTTGATGGCAAAAAGATGGTGATGAAAAAGAAAGTGCTTAAAATAGTGGAGAAACTGTCACATTGACAAATAGTGTGTTGCTCAAATATCTTGGAATTTTATATCTGGAAAAAAAAAACCCGAAACTTAGATCTGAGTTAGTTTGGATAAATAAAACCTGACACTTTTTAACATTCAAGTGCAAAGCATCAAATATAATATTAGCCAGAATGCCTATATTTTTAAGTCATAGGAAGTACTTTAAATTAAATGTCAATGGGGAATTCCCGTTGTGGCCGAGTGGGTTAAGAACCTGACTAGTATCATGGGTTCGATTCCGGGCCTCGCTCAGTGGGTTAGGAATCCCACATTGCCATGAGCTCTGGGTGTAGGCTGCAGATGCAGCTCAGATCTGGCGTTGCTGTGGCTGTGGTATAGGCTGACAGCTGTAACTCTGATTTGACCCCTAGCCCAAGAACTTCCATTGCCACAGGTATGGCCCTACAAAAGTAAAAAAAAAAATTAAATTTCAATGGCATTAAATTTTTTTTTTTTTTTGGTCTTTTCTAGGGCTGCACCCATGCCATATGGAGGTTCCCAGGCTAGGGGTCCAATCAGAGCTGTAGCCCATTGACCTACACCACAGCTCAGGGCAACGCCGGATCCCCAACCCACTGAGCGAGGCCAGGGATGGAACCCGAAACCTCATGGTTCCTAGTTGGATTCGTTAACCACTGAGCCACAATGGGAACTCCTCAATGGCATTAAAATTAAAGGAGAAAAAAGGAAAAGAATGATGATGGGGGAGGTCTCCAATTTATAGGATTTTTTTTTCCAGCCTTTTAGTTACAGAGACAATTACAAATAATCTTTAATATTTTGGGGAGCAGTACCACCTAAAATAAGAGACATTTCCCAAAATGCTGTTCTCAGGTTTTAGGAAGATGCCCCTGATTTTGTCCTCTGCATGGGACTCTTCAGGCCTCCTGCACCCATGCAGGGGCCATTCCAGCCACGTCACATTCTACCTGGAGTTTCATACGTCTCATGCAGGAGTGCCTTTTTGTTGTTTGGTTTTCACACTCGGAGACACAATACATTATCCAGGATGCGATTTGTGGTAACTAGAAGGTGCAGGAATGGTTCAGGAAGCAAAGATGACAATGCAAACCCTGGGGAAAAAAATGGATTAAGCAAAGCTGTGCCGCAGTCTAACCTTATGTGCTTCTTGAAAGCATTTTGCTTTTTTGGAAAATGGAAGCTACAGCACCAGAGCAATTTCAGCCCGTTCTTTCCTCGTGGAGAAGTCATAAAAGCAGTATTTTCCACTTAAAGATTTTCCTGCCCCCACGAAAAGGATGTGCTGACAGCTCATATTTTCCCACGTGGAGCCGTGCTTTCCGAATGCAGTCTTGTCTACGAATGCTTGTTAACAAATACACATGAAGCCACGCCTTTGAGAGAAATTGCTGCAGACAAGCTCGGGCAGGGCTGTAACCAGGTGGCCATGTCGGGAACTCGATGTGTTTAGTATTCTGTGTGTGTCGAGGTTTTGAAGACCGAGCCAGGGCTGCCTCTAGGATTGCAGTACAGCTTGCAAGGCACACGGATGCTGAATCTCAAGGCTGCTTGGAGGAGGTTTGTAGCTAAAACGTAAGCTGCTCTTAAAGGGAAATCCGAGTGTAATTCCATCCACGGAGCCCCCACCCCCACTTCCTTGGTCTTTGTCCTCTGGAGGCAGATTTGCTGGCAAGGCCCGATTTGGTGCAGAAAACAACCATTCTTTGAGGGGGAAGAAAAAAAAAAAAAAGACCCTGCTCTGTGGATGGATTTTTAAGCTGTGATCTGCTGTCTCCACACCTCATTTTTTTCTCCAACCCCTCCTGCTTGGTCCCGGTTCAGCAAGCCAGTGTGGGACAGCCAGCAAGAGTCAGTGGACTTGGGTCCGAGCCAGACTCTGCCATGGCCGCCCTGCAGGATCCTCAGCCTGAGTCTCATTGTCCCGTGCATGCTGAGATGGAGTATGGGGATGTTGTCATCTCTGCCTCTTTGAACACAGTAACGGCACCCCATAGGGCACAGAGGCTCAGTGACAACATTCCAAGACCCCAGTTCCAAAGCCTTACCTGGGGGTAGTGCCACGCCCCAGCTGTGAACACTGACAGTGGCAAATGGGCACAGCCTCCTCCTTACACATCCCTGGGGACACGTATCTGCCCACACCTGCCCAGAACAAATACTGGGAAAATGAAAATGTCAATTAAGTGGTTGCCATGGCAACCTGAGCTCAGGTTTGCGGCTACGTTTGCAGTGTTGTGATTGTTTGTCTCCCGTGGAGTTGATGGAATCCCTCAGTCATTGCCTCCTTCCCCAACTCTGTCACCCTTGCAACACACACACACACACACACACAAGTATTCACATACTCTACACACTGTTAGTCTTTGCAAAGACCAACCGATCAGATGATGCATCTTTAAAAGGCTGAGATGAAAGTCAGGAAAATCATTTTGGAGCAAGAGGGCATGCTTTTGTGCCTTTATTGGGGGCACATTCATGAGAGAGTTTTCAGCCGGACTCCAGAAAAACGCTGCTATTAAAATTCCCTTTTTGACATTGCCTGAGCTCTTCAACTTCTTGCGTGGGGGGTTTAGCTCTTCATCAAGAGAAAATAACGCTCTTAGCCCCACGCGGGGAGGGGAGGAGAGGGTGATAAAGGCTGACAAGAAAATGAGTGCAACCTTTGCGTTCCCCTAAGCAGTGACCTGCACGCCGGTTGTGGCTCAGCTTCACTCTGGAATCCAGTGAGGTCTAGCTGAGGACCAGGGGTCTGGAGACAGGTGCCTGGCTTAGAATGGAGTTGTATTAGCTACGAAACTGTGAATGAGTCACTTAATCCCTCTGTTAGTCTCTGAAACAGGGGCTGATGAGTGCTGCCTCAGCAGGATATTCTGATAATTAAATGAAATGCTGTAGAAATCGCTGGCGTGTTTCTTAAATGCCCAGGAGATGACAGTTCTTATTCTATTCCTATTGGTCACTTCTGGAAATCCACAGAAGCCCAGTTGTCATCCACAGAAGATAAGTGCCTTGACTTCCCATAGATGTGTCTTTGCTGCTTTTTGGAAGGTCTTCCAGCTTCTTTGTTCAGAGCAGGTTGGGATGCAATAAACAAACTTTTGAGGAGTTCCCATTGTGGCTCAGCAGAACAATGAGTTCCCACGAGTATCCATGAGGACACAAGTTGGATCCCGGGCTTTGCTCACTGGGTTTAAGGATCCAGCATCACCATGAGCTCTGGTGTAGGTCGCAGACACAGCTCGGATCTGGGGTTGCTGTGGCTGTGATATAGGTTGGCAGCTACAGCTCTGATGCGACCCTCCTGGGACCTTCACATACCGCAGGTGTGTGGCCCTAAAAAGACAAAACAAAACCAAAAACAACCAACAAACATTGACTTTTTTCTGGCTGTTGATAAATGATTTGATTTAGTAATTTGTAAATTTCATTTCTAAAAGACGGTGTATTTTTTTTTCCCGTGGCCAAAACTCTGTGATGATGAAATCCTCTGTCAAATAACTTAAGTGCTGAAGTGCCCTGAGGGGAACGACGCAGCCCTTCTCCCATGACCGGGTGCCTAGAACAAAAGAGGAAACCAACCCCCCTCTGGTCTCACTCATGGGGTGGAGCGGCCCTGCCGGGATCCAGTCCTGGCAAAGGGGAAAGGCAAAGAAGGAAGCTTTTCGGTTGCTTTTTTTATCCTCCTGAACCTCACTACCAGTGGCAGGTGGCTCCCACCGTTTCCTAGATCTGCTTCCTCGAGGCAATGGTGTTGGGGGCCGGGGGGGTGGGATGGTGGTGGCCTGAGCCTCGCTGATGAATTGCTGCTTCTGCAGAACAGGGGGCAGTGGGGACACCAAGGGGTAATGGACACCCACCCTCGATGCCACCCACGAGTATTTTTATTGTACAGAAATTTCAGAATTTGAATACACACAAAAAAAGGTTGAAGGTGTATATGGTACCGAATAATGAATGAATATAACCTTTGATAAATATATATATATATATACACATCTATATCTATATATGTGTGTATATATATATATATATATATATATATACACATAAAAATTTTGTTGGGCCCACAGCATGTGGAAATTCCCCGGGCCAGGGATCGAACCCACGCCACAGCAGCAACTCAAGCCACTGCAGTGACAACTCTGGATCCTTAACCTGCTTCACTATAAGAGAACTCCTGCAATACATTTTTTTTTAATGTTTAGAAAGTGGAAGGGAGCACAGTTTGCTTAGGGACTAACTGATGTTTCCTCGGCCTGGAATAGTTGAAGTGAGGACAGCTCCGCTAAGAAACAACACTAAGATTATTTTAGCAGATGGTAACCTTTAGCAATTTTTTTAATCAAACAATATATTTGATCATGTGTGCTTAAACCACCATCTGTGTATTCCTTTAAAAGTGACGTAGGAAATGCCTTCCTAAGTACCGAATATCGGTAAACTAAGTACATGCCGTGGGTACAGCATTGCTTTAACACGTACCATCTGTGTGCTCCAGCTGTGTCCCTGAGCTCCCCGAGGAAGCAGAGGGGTGGCTTTAAATTCCTTTGCAGGAATTTTGGAGCCTCTCCTTCCAAATCGCAGGTATCATCAGAAAGGGGGATGTACTCAGAGATGGGGGCGGGGGTTCTGCTCGTTGATGTTCTGGCCTCTGATACTGACATCTATGCCGTCATGGCCTTTGGGTCCCAGGAGCTCTAGGGGGTTGCTTCCTGGGGGAGCAGGCTTGAGATAAGGAGCTCGGGATGTGGCTGGAAGCTCCTCTTTGAGGTCCACCCTGCCTGGCTGCCTCAGTGGGTGCACAGCACTGCTCCCGGTGCCAGACTTGTCCCCGTTGGAGAGAATTCCCTACGAATTCCCTTGGACCACATCCCCAGAGTGCTATGTCTTTGTTCAGGAGTTAGGGGAGGGGGTCCTGGTGAGGTTGATGGGGTGCCTGATGACCCCCCAGCTTCATTTCTCCAGCTACTGTGTCTCACATAAGGAGGAAGAGGGAACCACTGTCCTCTCCCCCATTCTGGGCTCCCAGGGCTGATATTTTTATAAAAGAAGAGCCACTCCAAGATGATTCTGCAGAAATCCCTCTTTTAAAATACTTTTCCATAGGCGTTCCCCTCGTGGCTCAGCAGTAACAAACCTGACTAGCATCCATGAGGACGTGGGTTTGATCCCTGGCCTCGCTCAGTGGGTTAAAGATCCGGCAAGGCTGTGAGCTGTGGTGTAGGTGGCAGATGCGGCTTGGATCTCACTTGGCTGTGGCTGTGGTGTAGGCCGTCAGCTGTAGCTCCGATCTGACCCCTAGCCTGGGAATTTCCACATGCCGTGGGTGCGGCCCTAAAAAAAAGACAAAAAAAAAAAAAAAACAAAAAAAAACCCAAAAAACTTTTCCCTAAACACAAGCAGCGGCGTCCCAAAGCAGGATGGCATAGGACACGTGGTCACAGGAGAGGATTCGGCTTTATCGGAACCTTACGTTTTTAAAAGAAGAGCATCAAATGCCTGCACTTCGTTGTCATTTTCAAAACCTCTGTGGCAAAAGAACACCCAAGGACCTTGCCACCTGCCTGAAAAGGCAGTGGGTGTCCTGATCCTCACCAGTGGGGTCAGCATCACTCAGGAGCCTGTCAGAGATGCCGTCTCTGAAGCCCCGCTGAATCTTCAGCTGCGTTTTAACTGCATCTCAGGTGATTCGTGGTTGCGATGTGGTTTGAGAGACGCTGCTCTGGGGGAGGGTCCTGGCGGTGCTGTCATCTGAGGAGGCTGCCTTGTGCCAGGGGCTTTTGCATGGCCTTGAGAAACTCCGTGTTGGATTAGCAGGGTTCAGCCTCCCTACCGTGAGCAGCTGTGGTTCTAATTATAGCGCTGAGCCTCCGTGTAAGACAGGCTTACCTGCTGGGTCACAGTGCTGCTCACCTGGAGGGAACCCCCCCCGCCCCCGGTCTGCTCATGACTCAGGCCTCTGTTCTGATTTCACAGTTTCTGCCTGTGGTTGTGTAATCCTGGACTTGGGAAGTTCGAGTGTGGTGAAAGCCACCAGGGCTGCTGAATTTTCCGACTCCAATGACGCCTTCATTGGAAGTGACACTCCCGTTTCAATGATAAGGTTACCACCTTTCGTCTGAGCTGTCCCCTCAAAGACTTGGAGGGAAAAGGAGGCTGACCTCACCGTAGGGCCTCAGTTACGGTGGCTTTAGTGGGTTCTCTAAATGTATCAACATCTCGGGTAAGCGCACAGCATAACAAATACTCAAGACCCTAGGGATGCTGGCATCAGGTTTTTTTTCTTTCCCAAACAAGTGAATGTTCTTCTGTCTTTTACTAGTTGCAACTGCTTTTCTCTACAGAAAGCGTTTTATCTCCACCAACTCTCACTACAACCCTGTTGAGTATGTGTGCAGGAAGGAGAGCTTTATTGCTGCACTTGCCAGATGGGAAAACAGAGTCAGAGAGGTGGAGTAACTTTCTCAAGCTCACACAGCAAACTACGTGGCAGAGTGGGGACCCCGGCCCAGGTCTGTGTGACTCCGAAGCCAAGGTTCCCTGTCCCCCCTGGGCTATACCAAGTCTTTCAAACAGCATTCCCAGCGTCCAGGCCATCTCTTGTTTTCTTTCAGGTGAGAAAGAATCCAGAATGTTTTTCTGGCTGATCTTTGTCATTCTTCTCCTGGGCAGGCACCGGCAGGGCATGTTTTTCCTTGCCTTCTCCCCCTGAATGACTTGGCCCATGAAACAGCTTCTTGGAGACCAGGAATCAAGCCCAGATGGCCTGCCCACCAGGGGTTGTGGCCAGCGGGACAAGCATGCATGGCCGAGTGGCCGTTCTGGCAGTGACCCTCTCGACAGGTGCACGCTGCAGCTCCTGGGATGGCCCTGGGTGCTGTTCCTGTGACACCAGGGCAGGGGATGGCCATTTCTTTGCCAGCCCTGGCCTTCAGGGAAGTTGGATCTGGGTTCAAGTTTCAGCCTGATAACTTTCACAAGCCCTAGGCTCTTTGCTTTTGTGGACCCTTTCTCTTTTTCTTTAAAAAGAAAAATCTAAAAATCTATTTATCCCAATGTTGGAGTAAAGCTGAATACTTTATTATGTATGAAACCATTTTTCTTCATCCTGAATGTTTATTTTTTTTCCTTCTGCTTTTAAGTGAAATTAAAATATTTTCTTGGGCCTCTAAAAGTCCTCTAGGCTTTGGGCGCCGTGTCGATTGCACCTACTGGGTACGTTGGCCTTGCAGCTTATTGGGTTTGTGGTGACCTTGAGCAAGTTGTTTGACTTTCCTGTGCCTCAGTTTCCTCATCTGTAAAATGGGTGTAGTGACAGTGTCTGCTGTCATTGCCCTCTGCTGGTGTGGGGGGATGTACTTACTATTGAGGGGGGCTGAGTGGCTCTCTGGGTACCGGCTGCTTCTCTGGTGTGAATTGAAAGATAGGCCAGGAATTCTCGTTGTGGCTCAGCGGAAACAAATCTGACTAGGAACCATGAGGTTGCGGGTTCGCTCTCTGGCCTTGCTCAGTGGGTTAAGGATCCGGCATTGCCATGAGCTATGGTGAAGGTTGCAGATGTGGCTCAGATCTGGCGTTGCTGTGGCTGTGGTGTAGGCTGGCAGCTGTAGCTCTGATTCAACCCCTAGTCTGGGAACTTCCATATGCTGCAGGAGTGCCCCTAAAAAAAAAAAAAAAAAAAGAAAAGAAAAGAAAGTCAGGCCAGAAGGGGTGGGGGTTTATGCGTCTGCCCTGCTTCCTGCTCCTATATCCTAAAGCATCAGGGCCAGAAGGGTGGGCAGAGCCTGCCCTCCGCCCAGGCTTGTGAAGAGACTGGATCTGTCAGGGCAGAGCTGGGACGAGAAACCCAGGCTCGGACCCCTGCCCAGAACCCTCAGGCCCCACCCCAGGCTGTCTCTTCAGGGAGACAAATAGAAGCAGATCTTGGCAAAGATGCAGACCAGACGTTGCCGCCACTCTTGCTCCCGCCACCCACATTGCAAAGGCTTCCCCACCGCCACCCCTTGTTCCAGTTCCTCAAGGCCACGTCCGCACGTGGGCTGCCACGTGCAGTGCCCAGCAAGGGCCTGGCCTTTGACGGTCCAGCCCGGGGCTGAATCTCAGCTCTGCCACTGAGTTGCTGGGCAGGTTGCTTCATGCCGGCTTCCTCACCTGAGAAAGGGACATACGCACACTTCTGACCTCACGGGGCCGTTGCAAAGGTGACGCAGGGAAAGCTGGGCTCCACCACGGGGACAAGAGCCATGAGCTGCCCTCTCCTCCCTTCTCCTTCAGGGGAAAGCTCCCAGGGGTCCAGAGCAGAGCTGCTGGGCTGCAAATCCAAGAGAGGTTTCTCCTAGGATTTACCTCGAGGGGCTGTTGGAGGAATGAATGGGAACACACCTGAAAATGCTTACGTTGCTACCTGGTATGCAGCGAGTGCTTAGGTATTCTTTTTCTCAGTATACGAGCCACAGGTGGCAAAGTGGCTTTAGCCTTCAGGACAGAACCTTCTAGAGTGTACGTGGGCTTCCAGAAATGAGAGTCTTCAGTTCTTTCCTCTCTAAACTGCCCCCTGGAAGGTTTGTGGTTCAG
This sequence comes from Phacochoerus africanus, assembly GCF_016906955.1. Lineage (NCBI taxonomy): Eukaryota > Metazoa > Chordata > Mammalia > Artiodactyla > Suidae > Phacochoerus > Phacochoerus africanus. The sequence continues at coordinate 19,471,991 of NC_062551.1, read as the reverse complement.
GAAGCATTGGGGGATTGCTGACCATCCAAGGCCTCGTGACTGTGACCCAAGTTAATGACAATCCTTGGCCTTAGGAAATGGCCATGGTGCTTGGGGGGCGGGGGAGCCACCATCCTAAAATCTCCAGGACGTATTGCATGGGTGGCATGAGGCTTTGGAGAGCGTCTGAGCTCCAGGAACCTTGAGAGAAAGGGAGATAACAGATGTCGAGTGTCTCCGTGGAGCCAGGCACCAGGTGGCTCTTTGGCTCTGCTCCGGATTTATGGGACCCGCCTGCTGGAAGCTCTGCCAGGTGAGTGGCCTGGGAGACAGTCAGCTGGGGCCCTTGACTCTCTGGCTTCAGCTCTTGCCATGTCCTCACTGTGGGCAGTGTCCTCTGACTTAGAGCCAGGAGGACACCAGTGTATGGCTACAGCCCAAGGGAAGCTCCTGGCTCTGAATGGCCCCAAACTCAGACCCTGAGCCCATGGATGCCAGCCTCTGAGCAGCCACAGGCTGTTGCTAGCTCTGTTTCCTTGTAGCTTTTCTCTGGTAGATTCTCTTTAGTGCCATACGAATCCTGCCTGAGAGATGGAGTTTGTGCTTCCAGACAGAGCTTTCCTGGAGAGACTTTAGTTAACCTGAGTCCTCGCTGGCTGTGGGCATAAAATATTAATACCCCCCCTGAGCGTGTGAGTTCCAGAGCCTTCCAGGCGCAGGGTCTGGTTTCACATCCGGAGGCGAGACGGCAGCTGCAGGTAGGGTCTGTGGCCCTGGGCCCCAGCGCCTTAGCGCCCGGGGAGGAGCAGCCCCAGCCCAGCAGCCCCACTCCACGGCCACATTCTGGGGAGCTGAGGTCAAGGAGCACGGCCACCACGAGAGGTATGTACCCTAGTGGACAGAGTGTGATAAGGAGTCTGACTTCTGGAATCTGAACTGAACTCCTTGGGCTGTTTCTGTGACTCTCAGTGGAACAGACTCGTTGCTTCCTTTATAATGTAAATCTAGAAACATCCATAGAGACGTGATGGCAGATGCAATGTTCTCACCCACAGCCTTTTCCCCTATATGATGGCTTCTTAACGTGGCATCTGTGAGCCCCCCTCCAGAAGCTGAATGCAAAATCTTTGCATAGGTTTGTTTTTGTTTTTGTTTTTGTTTTCTCCTGATTTTTAATTTTTCACTAGACTCTCAAAGAAGTTGGTGGTCCCAACCTCAAAATTAAAAATGGCAGTGCTGGAGTTCCCATTGTGGCGCAGTGGTTAACGAATCCGACTAGGATCCATGAGGTTGCAGGTTCAATCCCTGGCCTTGCTCAGTGGGTTGAGGATCCAGCATTGCCGTGAGCTGTGGTGTAGGTTGCTGATGTGGCTCAGATCTGGAGTTGCTGTGCCTGTGGTGTAGGCTGGCAGCGGTATCTCTGACTGGACCCCTAGCCTAAGAACCTCCATGTGCAGCGGATGTGGCCCTAGAAAATGACAAAAAAAAAAAAAAATGACAGTGCTAGCCATTCCACTTTTCAGAATATCTGCAGCTACTTGTAAGTGACAGCAAAGATCCTGGGACAAGGATGTTTCTGGAAACAGTGTGGTTGCAAAGGACTAGAAGCAACTCAATTACCTGTCAACAGAGACTGGTTAAATCATTTGGGTGTGTTTACCCTTTGGAAGAAGATACAGAACGGCGGGGTTAGGTCTCTGTGTGTGATCGGGAGGCTCTCCGGGAGGTAAGAAAAGCCAACTGCAAAGCAGTCTGTGTGGGAGTTCCCGTCATGGCGCAGTGGTTAATGAATCCGAGTAGGAACCATGAGGTTGCGGGTTTGATCCCTGGCCTCGCTCAGTGGGTTAAGGGTCTGGTGTTGCTGTGAGCTGTGGTGTAGGTTGCAGAAGAGGCTTGGATTCCTGCGTTGCTATGGCTCTGGCATAGCTACAGCTCCAATTGGACCCCTGACCTGGGAATCTCCGTGTGCCGCGGGTGTGGTCCTATAAAGCAAAAAAAAAAAAAAAAGAAAAGGCAGTCTGTGCTGTGCTGATGTTTGGGAGGGAACCGGCCTTTCTTAGCATGAGCTGGGATTTGGGGGGACCTTTCGGAAGGATCCACCAGCCACTGGTCACCGTGATTGTCTCAGAGGCAGTGAGTGTGAGGACAGAGGGCAGGCATGAGGGGGAGGCTCACTTTCAGCAGCGTTTCTACTGTTTGAACTTGGCTGGGGTAAAGCCAGCCCCTCAGGAAAGCAGCCCCGCAGGGCAGCACGCTGCCAACCTGACTATCAGAAGAACCTGAGCAGCGAGGCATGTGAACGGCAGAACCGAGACTGAACAAGGGGCAGCTAATTTGGGTGGGCAGCTGCTGCTCCTCTAAAATAAGAAGGTGGCCAAGGTCAAAGACTGCCTCACAGCTGGCCCGGGGGCGGCTGTGGGAGTTTGGCGAGGGGCACCCTCCTCGCGGGGTGTTTGACAGCCTGGTACCCTCGCGGTAATCTTGGTATCTAGGGCCTTCATGGATAGAGCCCAAAGTACATGTGCAAACCCCATGTACCCCCTCGGAGCCCTGCCAGCCTGGGGGTTAGAGCTTAGGCCCTCATGTCTGGTGGGGAGGGACTCTTGAGGACGGAGGTGACTCTGCCCCGCTTCCCCCAGGAGGGAGGTCCCCCAGGAGGTCACTGTGGCCGAGCAGCCTGGGTCGCCCACAGGTCGCCCCTGGCAGCTGCCAACCTACCAGGCAGGCCCAGCCGGGTGAGCTGTGCTGCAGGCCACATTCCTCAGCCATGATGTGCTTTGCCAGGGCCAGAGGCCTGGTGTCCATCCAGCCTTCACAAGCTGGGTTCCGGTCACAGGGATAGCTGAAGAGGCTTCACATGGGTGTTAACTATTTGCCTGAGGCCGAGTGAGCAACTCGTCAGGAGGTGTCCGTGGAGTGGGGCTGGCCCTTCCTATCTGCTTCATCCCGTTCTTGGGGCCTCAAGGCGGGCGAAGAGCTGCTGGGCTGCTTTGAAATCTTGTTCTCTGAAGCGAACACCTAACTTTGCCAGTAAGCCGCCGGCCCTTGTTGGATGGGATAGGCGTCCAGCTTGCACTCTGCCCACTCACAGATGTGGCCCTGGGGCCACACAGAGGCTCATCGCCTGTCCACAGCCTTCCTCCACAAGGTTCTCCGGGAAGGAGGGCGCCCCATCACCCCGGTTCACACAGGACGGAGGGATTTCCCAGGATGTACGACGTTCGGTCTTAAAACCAGGACAGTCCTGGGCAAACCTGGATGGCTGGTCACCCTCGCTGGAAGCCTGCCACCAGAATGACATGCCAGGACGTCCCTTCAAGGGCAGGGATGATGCATTTCTCTCTTTCTTTTTTTTCTTTCTTCTTTCCTTCCGTTATTACAGACTTTACAGAAAAGTTGCAAGACTAATACAAAGAATTCCCAGATACCCACCACCTCGATGCCCCAACTATAAAGTTTCCTATTCGCTTTATCCTTTTCTCTCTCTCTCTGAAGCAGCAGACATGACGCCTTTTTACTCCTAAACACTTGAGTGTATATTTCCTAAAAACAAGACGGTGTAACCCCTGTATAATGATCACAATCAGCCACTTGATGCAGAAACAACGCTGGTGTTGAATCTTTGGTCTGCGTTGGAATTTCATCACCTGTCCCCATAATGCCCTTTATGGGGCAAGAAAATGCAAGCCGAGGTGTGGCCTTGCGTTGTCATGTCTCTTTAGGCCCATTCCACCTGCAGTCATTTCTGGGTTTTTTCTTCGTCTTTCATAATGTTGACATTTTGGAAGAGGACAGGCAAGCCAGGTACTTTGTAGACGGCTGGACCAGCAGTGCCCGACTCCTAACTGGCCCCTGACACGTGCCACCACTTATTAGGTATTGAATACCCCAGTGCACCAGGCTTTGGGCGTACATTGTCTGGTTCATCTCTTCAACCACCCTTTGAAGGACAGGTGTTATGGTTATGCTCGTTTTGTACACGAGGAAAACAGGCTCAGAGGTAAGGGGCTTGTCTGAGGTGTTTGAGCCCAGATTTTAACCCCAGAGCCCAAGCTCCTAATTCCTGGGCCATTGTGTTCTGGGGCGTTTTCTTGGTGTTGTATTTGCAGGTGTTGTTTCTTTTCATTTCTGGAACTCTGAGGTCCGTCAATTGTGGTCCGTGCACCATCCCTACCCAGAACTGCCCCCTATACACCTAACAAGATAAGACGGCTGAGCCTTGGACTTTCCCCAGGCCCGCAAGAAACTCAGGGGCAATTAGCCTTCAGAGCCTTGAGACGGCTTGCAAATGGGTGCAGAGGGTTATGGGGTGAAAGTTCACCTTCGAGTCTTTCTGATCTGAGTTCCTGTTACGGGTTGGAGAAGGATATGAACGGAGGAACCCTCTCTGGTCTGGTCTCTGTGGCTGTGACTGGAGCTGAAGCAGCAGAGTCACCTGGCTCCCCCTGCTGCCTCTCCCCCTGCCTCCGCCTGGAACTGCATCCTGAGGTAGAGCTCTCATAGGGTCTGATCACCCTCCTCCAGGAAGTCCTCCAGGCAACCCCTACTTCCTTTACTCTGACCCCATCCCTGCCTCTGCCCCCTCAGAACAGCCCTCCTCACTCCCTTCGCATAGCAGACACTCCATACCTGTGAATGAATGAATGAATGGATATAGGCTGTCTTAGGGTCTGCCTTTTGCTTGTCCCCTGACAGATCACCTATAAGCTCTTACCAGCTCCTCCAGGGTCTCATATGCCAGCAGGTTGGCCATGAGTTCTGTCTGTACCGCTCTTGAGAAAACAACCCCCTCTCTGTGCATTTCTGCCCTTGTTTTTGCCCGGCTGGCCCCTCGTGGCTCACACACTTCTCTCCTCTCCCTGGATGTCCCCAGCAGCTTCCAGTCGGGCCTTGCTCTTGGGCTGTGCTTCTCATCCCATCATAACTGCTGGCCCAGTCTGTGCCCAGGCTTCAGGTGACCCATCTATGACTCCACATTTCTAGTGAACTTACTCATCTGTTCATTCAACAAATATCCACTGGACACTTACTGTGGGTGAGGCGCTGTGCTGGGTGCTGACATCAGCAGGGAATAAGATAAAGTCCTTGGCTTCCTGAGAAAAAGGCAATTAAGCGACAAAGAATAAACCACAATTGCAGGATGCAGCACATGCTAAGGAAAAAGAAAACAGGAATTACATCAAGAATAACCGGGGTCTGCTGACTCTGGACTGGTGGCCAGGGACAGCCACTCTGAGGAGGGGACAGCTGAGCTAAGAGTCTAAGGATGAAGAGCCAGCATCCGTGGAGTTCAGAGAGCAGCATTCTAGGCAGAGGGAACAGCAAGTGCAAAGGCCCAGTGGCACGTTTGGAGAAAAAGAAGGAAGCCTGTGTGGGTGGAGCACAGCTGAGCTGAGGAGGTCGTTGGGGCCAGGCCTGCAGGGCATTACTGGCCATGTAAGGAGTTTGGATTCTGTTGTCAGCTTCACAGAAAGTCACTGGTGTCTTTAAAGTCAGAAGGCGATGATGGAGTTCCCGTTGTGGCTCAGCGGATGATGAACCTGACCCGTATCCATGAGGATGCGGATTCAATCCCTGGCCCCGCTCAGTGGTTTAAGGACTTGGCATTGCCACCAGCTGTGGCGAAGGTTGCCCATGTGGCTTGGATCTGGTGTTGCCATGGCGGTGGTGTAGGCTGGCAGCTGCAGCTCTGATTCTACCCCTGGCCTGGGAACTTCCATATGCTGCAGATGTGACTCAAAAATGAAAAAAAAAAAAATGTCAGAAGGTAATGTGTTAAACCTTTACATGTTACAGCTCTCTGGCTATTGCGGTGCATTGGAAGGAGCCCCCCCGCCAGGGTCCCACCCTCCTGCTTGTGCCCGTTCACGGCCTCCCCCTTGCCCTTCTTGGCTCCAGAGACACCAGTTCACCGCGTCTCCTGGTCCTCAGGCCTGGCCTCCATCTCAAGTCTCCCTCCAGCCCCGCTCTGTCCCTTTTGTGCTCTAAGGTACTTCCATCACAGTGGCCACCCTGGGTCCAGGCCTCCCTAGCTGTCACCGCTGCAGAGACCAAGACTGAGGCTCCGGATTCAGGCAGACCTGGGACCACGTCCTGGCGTGGCCACTCACCGGCAGAATGTGGCCTTCTCTGAGCCTCCCTTGCCTCCTCTGGGAAAGTGGAGGTACCAGTATTACCTACTTTGTGGGCACTTGGGCAGAGGAACAGAAAAAGCTGGATGGTGCTTGGAGCCGAGCCTGACGGCTGTTTCTGTGTCTCACGCCTCCTCCACCGGGAGCCACTGCATAAGCGGTGCCCGTCGCATCTCTCGCCACAGTCCAGGCTCTGCGGCTCAGAGGTGAGCTGTGAGAGCCTCGTGGATTCTTGACCTGGTTTTTCTCTGCTTTGTAACTATTCCAACAGCTGGCCGTGCTGCTGGCAGAGGACACTCCTGGACGAGGGGCTGAAACCTGAGCAAGTGAATTTAAGCTGCAGATTTACAATCCCTTTTATGAGCTTTGGCAGGTGTCGCCGAAGTGGGTGTTATCAGTAAACACAGTGCAGCCATTGATCTGGCTGGGGCAACAGCCTCCACTGACTTGCCGAAGCCCCGGAATGTTCCCGTTACACCCCTGTTTGGAGCCTACATCGTGGAGAGCACCGCGCCTGGCTTCGAAAGACTGCCACTCTTTAGCCGTATGACATAGGCCAGGTGAATTAACGGGATCTGCTTCTTTTAAACACCGCAACCCGGGCCTCTCAAGCTTGTGGTGGCAAGAAGGTGTAACATCGGCCGGGAGAAGCTTTATGAACAGTGAACTGCTGGGCCCTATGAGACCCATAGGTGATGAGGGTGATGTTTGGGACAATACGGTGTGGGATCTAGAATCAGAGACACAGGGTTCCAATCCCGGCTTTGTGACCTCAGACAAGTTGCTCAGCCTCTCTGAACCTGTTTTACTGTCCAGAAAAAGATAAGAGCAGTAGCAGGGTCGCTGGGAGGATGACAAGTGATATGGTGGGTTGCATCGTGGCTCCTACAGACTCATGTCCATTTGGAACTGCGACCATGACCTTGTTTGGAAGAAGAGTCTTTGCAGAGGCAACCAAGTTAAGATGAGGTCATCCTGGAATGGAAACGGAATCACTGTGTTGTACAGCGGAAGTGATCACAACAGTGTAAATCAGCTACATTTCAATAAAACTTTAAAAAATGAAAAAAAAAAAAGAGATGAGGTCAGAGTGGATTCGAGTGGGCCCTAATCCAACCCACCTGATGTCCTTATAAGAAGAGGAAAATTTGAGCAGACACACAGAACACGATGTGGAGACGGAGACAGAGATGAGAATAATCCAAACACAAGCCAAGGAAGCCCAAGGATTGCCAGCACCCACCAAAAGCCGGAAGAGGCAGGGATTCCTCCCTAGAGCCTTTGCGGGGAGTGTGGCTCTGCCGCCGTCTTGAATTCTGACCTCTAGCTTCCAGAACTGGGAGAGAATAAACTGGTGCTGTTTCAGGGGTCTGCTTGGTGGTTATGTGTTACAGCCGCCACAGGAAACTAATACATGCAAAGATCCAGAAAAAGTGCCCAGTGTGGCCCCTGGCGTGTGACGAGCCCTGTCGAAAGTTGGCCATTGTTGTCATCATGCCTATAATTATCTTTATTAATGGTTCAAGGTAGGTTGTCCTGACTGTGGACTTGGAAAGCCCTGCAGTCTCCCCGCCTCAGACCTCGCTGGGGGTGAGGTGGGGTGGCCGCCCCTGCCATGGTCTCTGGGAACTTTACCCGGATGGAGTGGTTGCCCCCAGGGGCAGTGACTGGCTCGTGAATCTGGGGGCGGGGGGGTTATGTTGAGGTTTGGGGTGAGTCTCCACGAGCCCCGGGAGAGGCGGTGGCTGCCCCTGTGGCCTCGGCCTCCCGGGAGCCGCCTGGTGTGGCAACAGCCCTGGCCTGGTTTCTGGAGCCCATCTCGGCAGATGCCTCATCAACCTGTCTGGCAACCACGTCCCTCCAACACGCAGGCAGCCGGCTGGCACTCTACAGGGCGTCATGGTTTTGTAAGGTGTGGTTGAGGGATGCCAGCAGCAACTCACTTTGGCAGCTCTGGGCCCAGAGTTTCCCTTGTGGCCGGCAGAACCCTCACCTACTGGTCAGCCACCGGAGGCCGGTCTTCCGAGGCCTTTGTCAGCGGGAAGATGGGGAGACACAGGCCTCTGGGGTCCTTCAGACCCTCAGGAATAGATCTGATTCCACTTCCCGTCTTCCTTGGGCGCCTGTCACAGCTTCTGGGTTTGGGGCCAGCAGTGTCACAGGCTGGAGTCTGGGTATCAGGGAAGGGTGGGCAGTGGAGAGGAGAGGTTTCGGCCTACCTGGTTCTGGCACTTTCCTTGGACTGACCTCTGATCTTGGAGGGCCTTGGTTTTCTCACCAAATGGCTATGTTTCAAGGACTTGAGGGGCTATCAGAAGTGGGGGCGCCCTCCTTCCCTCGACTCGCCTGCGCGGGGCACATTTGTTGAATGACCGTGAGTAGCAGGTGGAATGATGGGAGGGTCTGACCGCATCCTCTCTTCTTTATATCCGCTAATTTACATCAAGGGTGAGGAAGCCTCGAGGGGGAGGGGAGGGGACAGGACTCTTGACGACCCCAGCTAAAGTTCAAGGCTATAAAAGCCCATCTGTTGGGCAGGGGCAGCCCAGCTGAATCCATTGTATGAATGGACACTGGGTCTGCTTGGGCAGGGCTCACCACAGGGCATAGACTTAATCCAGGTGCCAAGGACTCCGTGTGTGCCCACGTGCCAGGAAAAGAGCCTGGGGTCTTGGAGGTGTTGGTGACCTGCCAGAGGAACACCATGATGCCACCAGGCAACTTGGCCATGAGACAAGCCATGGCTGGGCATCACCAGGACAGTAGACATTTCTCCCCTCCCCTCAGGCCCTGAATGGACTGGTTCTCAGGGACATGGTCCTCACTTGCCCTGGCAGAGCCTATGTTTCCACCATCGGGGGCAGCACCTGTTTTAGGGCACCTCCAGACTCCCTGGTGATGGGGACTCGGGTATCTGCATGGGTCTTGAAGGACACCCTGGTCCCAGATTGGCCAGTGGCCGTGATGGGCAAAGAACTCTGCAAGCAGCCCAGGGGGCTTCCAGGAAATGTTTGCCCCTGGGGTGGGGGGTGGGGGGAGGTGTTCCCAGAAAATATTGGGGCAGCTGGATTTGGAAGCATGGAGACTCAGGGCGCTATGCACCTTTGGCCTCAAGTTGGCAAAGCCAACCCCGAAGCTATTCTGGTTACAAATATGTACAAATTCTGCCCCCCCAGCTAGCCACTCGGGACCCCCAGAGCCTCACTCACCATTTTCCCAGGAGGCCTGTTTGCTGGGGGGCTCTGAGCACTGCAGGGCTGGTTTGGACAAAGTCTGCGTCTGTGGGTAAAGATGGAGCTGATGGGAGAAGCCAAAGCAGGCCACCCCAGGTCTCCCAAGTGTCTGCCAGTGTCAGGCTCCAGAGATGGTACTGTCCCAGTCAGGACAGGGCTAGGCCTGAGCATTCTGGGGAGTGTGCAGGGCTGTTTCTGGAACTATTTTCCTATCCAAGTCCCTTCCTATTTTCATCTCCGCTAGCCTTGAACAAACAGGATTTGAGTATCCGCTGTGCGCTAGGATTTGTGGCGGAAGAAAGAATAGCAATGATGAGAATAGTGGTAGTCCTAACAAAAGCTTCTTCCTCAATAACAAGTGATAGGAGTTCCCGTCATGGCTCAGTGGTTAACGAATCTGACTAGGAACCATGGGGTTGTGGGTTCGATCCCTGGCCTCGCTCAGTGGGTTGAGGATCCGGCATTACCATGAGCTGTGGTGTAGGTCACAGATGCCACTCAGATCCTGTGTGGCTGTGGCTGTGGTGTAGGCCGGCGGCTGCAGCTCCGATTGGATCTCTAGCCTGGGAACCTCCATATGCCATGGATGCAGCCCTAGAAAAGAAAAAAAAGACAAACAAAACAAAAACAAGTGATAATAATACCCCCTACCTCCTAAGGTGCTGTAAGGATTAAGTGAGATCTTGCACAGAAAGTACTTAGCACGTAGGGCCTGGCATATAGTAAGTGCACAGTCAGTATTACCCGTAATAATAACAACTCGTATTAGGGCAGCCATTCAGGGGGGCACCGAGGCTCAGAGAGGTTGAGTGTTCTTCCCAAGGTCACACAGCATGGCGGCCTGAATCAGAGAGCTCCAGAGTAACGGAGGAGACAGATACGTGCCCCACAAAGTCCAATTCAGTGTGCGGAGTGTGAGCCAAGGGAGAGAGAAGTGGTCCTGGTGCATTCTGACTGGGCAGTGCCAGGAGGGCCTCACAGAGGAGGTGATTTTTCTCCTGGGCTTCACTAGGCGAATAGACTGTCATCCAGGAGGTAACAGCACGTGCAGAAAGAGGCAGTGGACACACGGTGCCCTCAGGGACCAGAAGGAGGGAACCTTGGGCAGAGCAGTGGGGGAGAAGCCTGGGCTGCGGGCAGATGTTCAAGAGCTTTGAACGTGAGCTGAGGACTGACATGGAGTGACAGGGACCCGACTAACTGTACCCTGGAGAGGTTGTATGGGGCAGGGATTCGAGGCCTGGACTCCGGAGCAGCCGGCCTGGGGTCACATTGAGGGGCCAAGAGCAGCATGTGCAGCCAGGGGCCAGAGGAATAAGACCCAGGGTCAGGGTCTATCCTCTCAGCCACTGCCAGCCTGGCTGCCAGGGATGCGGGTTCGACCCCAGGGCTAGGACTCTCAGAGTCTCCAAGACGTAGCTTCCTTTGTTCCCTTAACGGCTGGGCCACACGCCTGAAGAGGTGGATGTGACCAGGCTGTGGATGTGACCAGGCTGTGCCTGCACCGATGGGCGAGGTTCGTCTGCGGGAGGTGCTTTCTGGGTTGTCTGCCTTTGGAGATGCAGATGGGGAAGCTGTGCCTCGGAGACCCTCTGGGAGTCCCTTCTTGCAGCAGGAAGTTGCCCTAAGAGCACAAATGGAAGGAGCTCCCGACTCTCATTGGCCAATTTTGCCCTCATTCTGGGTCCCCTGCACCTGTGCACTGGGCTCAGGGTCCAGTCTGGGTGGATTTGCTTCTGGGACGGCTGCCTCTATCTGCAACCCCACTGGTGCCAGGCAGAATATGACTGTACCAGTTTGAGGCACCTGCAGGAGTGGGAGGCACCTCTGTTGCACACTTTCTGAGGTGCCACGATGTTTCCAGGCAACAGAGAGAGGCCGTAGCCAGCCCAGACTCTCTGTTTCCTGGGCCTCGCCATCAGAGCTACCCCTCACCTTGACTCTCAGGGTCTCCTCCTTGACCGCCCCCGCTTTGACCTCCATCCTTCTTGCCATCCCCCCGCCCCCCAGTACCTCCAAGCCTGCACCTGCTCTTTGTTTCATGGCTCCTTCGGCCTCTGAGGAGGTCAGAAGCTCCCGTCATTTCTCATTGGAACCCGGAGCCATCACCTGCCTTTTGGGTGTCCTGACACATACCTTTCCCAGGCTCTGGGTGCTTGGAGGAAGGGTGACAGGGGAGTTGCTGGGTGTCAGGGCCCCACTCCCAGGAGGCAAATCTCAAAGGCACCTCTGGCCCAGCCTCTGTGCCGTCCCCCTCCCTCCCCGTTTCCTTTCCTTCCTTCCTACCCTCTTTTCTCCCTTCCCTCCTTCCTGTTTCTCTTAAACAGCTGTACTGTAATATAATCACCATACCATAAAATTTGCCCATTTAAAGTGTACAATTCCATGGTTATGGCAATTTTTTTTTGCAGAATCATGCAACCATCCCATCATCTAATTTTAGAATGTTTTGGCGCCCTCAAAAGAAACTCCATAAACTCCATTAGCAGTCACTCCCCACCCCTGCCCCACCCCCAGCCCCATCCCAGCCCCTGGCAACCACTCCTCTCCTTTCTTCTGCTGGCATTCATTCGTTCATTCGTGAAGCGGCTATACATAATGAAGCCACAGCCCCAGGTCCGGAGCTGCAATCACCCCTCCCTTGGACCAGAAGCTCAGGGTGCAGAACCTCACAATCACACCCCCATCCCTTCCAACTGGCCCACACCCTCCCTCGTGGCGTTAGTGCTGCAAAGGTCACCAGCCCACCCTCCTTGCTTACCCAGGGAAGGAACAGGAGGCCCAGAGAGGGGAAGACAAATGCCCAGGTCACGCCGTGGTTAGGAACACAGCTCCTGGCCTGGGGTCCCCACCTTCCTGCAGCTGCCCCCTATGCATTCCCTGCCTGGCCACTCAAAACAGCACCCTAGCTTCCCCATCTGTAAAATGAGAATTGTCACGCCCGCCACCCTTGTTGTAAGGATTAGGTAAAACCCAAGGCAATCCTGCAGGGAAAGAGTTTAGCCCGGTGCTTGGCACAGAGCAATCCCTCTGCAGAAGCGGGCTAACTCGAATTTAGATCAAATTCCGACCCTGCATTCCAGGCCCCGCATGTTCTGCTTGATTGGGCTGGGTGGCGGTCCTCCCCGTCCCCTGTGATGATGACAGCAGAAGTAACTGAAACGACTAAGCTCCTGGTCACTTCTTCCCCATCACCTGGGAGCTGGTGATGTCGCAGGGCGTGCGGAAGGTTGAGACTTGTCATGATGACTAACAACCCAGAGCCGTGGGAGTCTGGTTAATTAGCAGCGTCAAAACTTCCCGTGGCTGTTTGCAAACAAGGGCCACCCCCAGAGGAGGAGGCCTGGAGTCCAGGGCAGCGATCACAGGGCTGCCGCACAACCTGGGTGAGCCATGCTGGCAGTGCCAGGAGGCGGGCAGGGTGATCGGGTCCCGTGGCTGTGCCTCTGGGAACACACAGCTTCCCTTACTTGGGTGCACCCCTTCCCGCCCCCCAGGAACGGAAAGCTGATTGCAGATGCCAGGGTCTCTTGACAGTATTTTTCTGTCCAGGCGTGGCTGACTTACTGCAAGAAGCCAGAATGAAGTTGCAGGCTGGTGTCAGAGCAGGGACTCGGCTTCATATTGCTGATGGCCACCTGAACAGAATCTTCTAGGGTTTGGGGATGTTCCAGAACCCCCCAGGAAAGGTGTCTGGGGGCTCGAGGAGCAGGCAGGGAGGGGGCATGCTGACTCAGTGCTCCTAGCCCGGCCCAGCCCAGCAGACAGAAACACAGCAAAGGAGCCAGACACTCCCCTCCCTTGACAGCCATCGCTCAGACGTCTTTTTATAAGCCTCATGTCTTGCCTCATGGGGGAATCAGCCCGGGCGAGAATTCCAGATCTAAGGGAAAAACTGTAAATTAGTGCAAAAAAGTAGTTCTCGTCAAAAATGCTGCCAACGACAGTGTAAAGTGTAAATTTGGTGCAGCCCTTCTGATGGCAATCTGGTAACTTGTTTAGAAAGTGTTAAAAAAAAATGCTCAGACTCTTTATTCAGATTTTTATGAAATTAACAACCTCCTTCTCCCCCGTCTCCCACCCTTTCCCCAGGGAATGAACAGGCTGCATGTGGGGAGATAAGGAAGCAATGCTATTCATAAACGTGAAAAGAATGGCAGGTACTCTCCTATCTGATCCCATGGAATGGTCAGCTCAGTCCCTGCAGAGCCATTTAGAGGAATATTAGGTAGTCATTTAAAATGTTTCTTTCTTTCAGTCTTTGTGTGTGTGTGTGCACGCGCGCGCACACACTTTTCGGGGCTGCACCTGCAGCATATGGGGGTTCCCAGGCTAGGGGTCAAATCGGAGCTGCAGCTGCCGGTCTACACTATAGCCACAACAACTTGGGATATGAGCTGTGTCTGTGACCTACAGCATAGCTCAAGGCAATGACATCCTTAACCCAGTGATCTAGGCCAGGGTTTGAACCTGCATCCTCATGGATACTAGCCAGGTTCCTTACCACTGAGCCGCGATGGGAATTCCCAGTTGTTCTAAAAAATTTTTTTGCTTTTTAGGGCCACGCCTGCGGCATATGGATGTTCCCAGGCTAATGGCTGAATCAGAGCTACAGCTGCCTGCCTACACCACAGCCACAGCAACCCTTGATCTGAGCCATCTGGGACCTATGCCACAGCTTGTGGCAATGCTGGATCCTTAACCCACTGAGCAAGGCCAGGGATCAAAGCCACATCCTCATGGATACTAGTTGGGTTCTTAACCTGCTGAGCCACGGTGGGAACTCCCTTTTCAGTCAATTTTACAGAGTGCTCAATGTGTCTCAGACACCGTGACCCCAGTACTGAATGGCACCTGGGTCTCATCCTCAGTCCAGGGACTGCAGTTCAAAAAAAGAGCAGGCCTGCAGTTCCTGTCGTGGCTCAGTGGTTAACGAATCCGACTAGGAACCATGAGCTTGTGGGTTCCATCCCTGCCCTTGCTCAGTGGGTTAAGGATCTGGCGTTGCTGTGAGCTGTGGTGTAGGTTGCAGACGCGGCTCGGATCCCGTGTTGCTGTGGCTCTGGTGTAGGCCAGCAGCTGCAGCTCCAAATGGACCCCTAGCCTGGGAACCTCCATATGCTGCAGGAGCGGCCCAAGAAATGGCAAAAAGACAAAAACAAACAAACAAAAAAACAAAAAAGAGCAGGCCTGAAGTAGGAAAAAGTGTCTTGGAAAATGTTTACTATGTGATTTAAAGTGAGAAAAAGGCAGAGTAGAAACCGTATCCACGGCCTGCCTTCCATGATAACCACAGCTGTTGTGCCAGATGCTGGGTTTGGGGTGTAACATGTTGGTTCTTATTTACTTCTCACCACAACCCAATGAGTTAGGTTGTAGAGCTGTTTCCATTGCCATAGGAGGAAACCGAGGCACAGAGGAAGGGACTGGGCCCAGATTCAAACCCATGACCACCTGACCCCCAAACCCAGTTTTAACCATTGCTCTATCCGATCACCCCTTAATACAGAAATAATGTCTATTTGAAGTCAAGTACTAGAATGAAAATCTGGGCCACTGACCATAAGCTAAGGGTGGTGGGATCTGTGTGTGTGAGTGTGTTGGGGCGGGGGAGGTGGGGATCGGGGGACATTTCCTCTCTTGATTTCTACTACATTTGTGCAGTAGGAAAAAATTGAAGTCAACCCCCCTCCCCGCCCCCACCGCCAGCTACCTAGAATTTGCAGCATATGGGGGAGAATGAATGGGGAAGTTGAAAAAAAACTGGGAATGATGTTAATAATGCATGTGTTGGCTTAGAACAAGGAGAAAGAATGATTTAGGAGCAAGATGAGAAGCCAGGGAGGGAGCTTCTGGGAGAGGGAGCCCAGGCGTCTAGATCGCATGAGGGAAGAGCTGACTCGGGGGGGGGGGGGGGGGGGGGCAGGGCTCTCCCACAGACGCCCTTCCTCAGTCCCTTTATTACCTGATGCCTAAGTACCTATCTCCCCAGTGCTGGCATTCCTCTCATTTTTTAGACTACTGGGAATGATAACACCCCCCCCCCCGCCCCCACCACACACACACACACACATACACACACACACGCGCACGCTCTGTTTGGTTTCCACCCTGGAATGCTCAGAGGGGGTATTTCTACCACATTCTTCCTCAGGTTGTTCAGAAGTTTCAGGTTCCCCTCACCTGAGAGCCAGGAAGCTCTGCCGAGTCCAGCCTCCCTGGCGCGTGCAGAAAGGCAGTCACCCTCTATAGATCGTGGACCCAGGCGGTTTGATGGAGGGAAGGGTTGCCTCGGTTCCTTGCATCAACCTTTGGAAATGGGAAAACGGTGTCTCCTGTTAATGCAGCTTTTCGGAGGAAGGTACCCCTGGACGGTGACGGGGAGGGCACAGAGGGAGCAGGAAGGAGAGAGGAGACAGAAAGCTACCACCATTTGCTCAAATGTCTAGCAGGCACTGGAGGAGCTGGGTCTCTAGCACAGGAAGAGAGGGGTTTACAGTCCAGCAGTCCAAGACCCTACCCCCTCCTGCCACTGAGCAGGAGCGTGGCTTCCTCAGAGCTGGCAGGTGTGAGCCGAGCGCCGCCGTGCCCCCAATTTGCTCAGAGGACAAGGGGCCACGTCCTGTTGCTGGTGAGGAGTCAAATGCAGGCTTTCAGAGCTGGGTGCAGGGCCCTGCCCATCCCCTCCCAGGATCCGCCCAGCTCCTTCTGCACCGTCCCTGGCGGCTGTTCCAGGGCTGGAAACATGTGGCTTCAAAACAGCAGCTAATTGAGTCAGGATTCCTTCCTCTATGACTCAATCCAGGAGATAGCCTCTGACTTCAGAAAGCTATTTGTTACCTGGGATGGTGCGCGGTTGCACACTTTTCACAGCTGTAGGGTGTTCCTTGCTGACCACATTGAAATAACTCCTTGAGGATTCTTGTCTTCCTTTTGATAAGATTTATCATTAGCGGAGTTCCTGTTGTGTCTCAGCAGGTAAAGAACTTGACTGGGATCCATGAGGATGCCAGGTTCGATCCCTGACCTCACTCAGTGGGTTAAGGATCCAGTGTTGCCACAAACTGTGGTGTGGGTCATGGATGCGGCTCTGATCTGGTGTTGCCATAGCTGTGGTGTAGGCCGGCAGATACAGCTCTGATCCAACCCCGAGCCTGGGAACCTCCATATGCCACAGGTGCTACCTAAAAAGACCAAAAAAAAAAAAAAGAGAGATGCAAACTCAGTCACTGTTTGCTTTACTAACCTCCATCAGTGTCTCAATTTTCTCTTCTGTTTAAAAAAAAAAAAAAGAATTATTAGTTTACATGGGAAGAAAGTTTGTTTGGATGTGCCTGATGCATCCTGTTCTTCCCTTCCGAATGGTACATGAGCTAGTTATTTATTCAGGGACAGCTGACATGAGGCCAGGAATCTAGTGCCTGTAGGATCTGAGTCTCTGGCAGAGGTTCCTTGTGATTGAGTCAGGAAAGGGTGGTGATGGTGTAGACGGAGAGGTGATGCCCTCAAGGAGGTGATGATGGTATAGACAGGAGAGGCCTTTACAATCCGGTGGTGGGGAGGTGAGCAGTCAGGGGACCGTGTCCCTGGGAGGGTCAAAGAAGGTGGTCTTTGGAGTTCCCATTGTGGCTCAGTGGGTTAAGAACCTGACTAGTATCCCTGAGGTGACCTCTACGCTTGAAAGACTTGAAAGACAGGCAGGAGCCGGCCAGGTAAAGGTGGGTGGAGGGAGTCGGGTGAGGAGAGAGGCCTTCTGAGCAGGGCGAAGAGCACTGCAAAGGCCTGGAGTCTCAACTGGGGTCATTAAAACTCAAAAATCATGTAAGTCGTATGCATGCCTTCCCCTGGGTTGCTACAAGAATGAGATTAAACACGATCTGGCTTGTCATCGCCCCCTCTTTGCTGCCCTCTGGGCAGAACTCTCTGGCCCTTAGCTTTCTCTCCGATGGATGCCTGAGAGTTAAGGGGTTTCAAGCTCTTTGAACAAAAATGACGCTCTTCCCCACTGTCTAGGAGATGGAACAGATGTGGACAGAGATCCGCAGTGTTCCGCCCGCTGCATTTTTGTGGGTCTCCCTGAGACACCTATGCCTCTGCCAGAAGGTAGGCAGGAGGTCAAGGTCAAAGGCTGAACCCAAGAGTCCTCATAGGTTCAGCACCTCAGCGTTGGGTGGCCAGGTTTCTGGCAAAGGCTTCACCTTCTGTGTGGCCAGGGAGAGTTGGCAGCCTCCCTGTCAAACCATCAGTGAAGTTTCTGGGTTAGAGATGACCTTGAAGTCATCGGTATGTAATTCCTGGCATGGTGCAATCTCTAAATTCCAACAATCATGAAGCAATTTGCCTTTGCATTTCAAGTCAGAGTTTTGCTAGAATTCAGAAAATGCTTCCTTAAATGTCTCAATTTTCTTTCTCCTTCACTGGTGCTTTGAACTTTATAAGCTATTGCATGTATGTATGTGTGTGTGTGTATAATACTATATGGTGTGTGTCTGTATGTGTGTGTGTATACATACAAGTTTGTGTATATGTGTATGTGTGTGTATATATATATATATATATATACACACACACACATAGACACACATACACAAACTATTGGGTTCATATCTCGGCTCTAACACCCACGAGGTTTGTGAATGAACTTTAGGAGGCTCAGTTTTCCCTCCTGAAAATGGGGGCTATGACAGTACTCTCCTCATAGGGTGTTTGGGGTTAAACAGGATCTTGTTTTTAAAGCGCTCAGCGCAGCGCCTGGCACAGTGTTAGCTGTGGATAAATGGTAGCTATTATGTGCATGGAGAGAAAAAAAAAAAAAGACTGTACTAAAATGTTGGCAGCATTTATCTCTAGTGGGTGGGATTATGGTTACAATGAACATCTATTACTTCAGTAATCAGAGAAAAAGAACAATAAATGTTATTATTAATTTAGAAATCTGGCTTCGGCTTTGTCAGAAAGAACCTGCGGTTCATGTCAATGTACCAGCTACAATTAAGACAAGGCTTCCGGTTCTATATCAGGACTTTAAAGACAGACACCCCCACCGCACCCCTCCCCAGTCGGATAACAAAGGAAGATACTTGGTCAGGAATCTAGAAAAAATCTGCGGTCCTCCAGCCCTCCTATCCTCCTGATCCCTGCTGTCTGGAGGCTGGCAGGGGAATTCAGAGAAGAGAGCTCTCAAATGATGGCTTGCTCACCCATTGGGAGGCTTCTCCAGGGTTCTTGGCTAGAAATCTAACTCTCCAGGGAGCCATTCCTGGAGAGTGAGCTGACCCCTCTATTGCGCCTTTGCTGGGGCATCTCAGTGAGAAAATAGAACGCTGGAGCCCAGTTTTTGTTCTTTTTAGGGCCGCACCTGCGGCATATGGAGGTCCTGCTAGAGGTCCAATCGGAGCTGCAGCTGCCGACCTACACCACAGACACCGCAAGGCTGGATCCTTAACCCGCTGAGGGAGGCTGGGGATGGAGCCCGCATCCTCATGGATACTAGTCAGGTTCGTTACCACTGAGCCACAACCAGAATTCCCTGGAGCTCACTTTTATTAGAGGGATTGTGAGTGTCCTGGTCTGGCCTCGTCTGGCATCCAGAACAATCTGAGGCCCAGAACCTTGGCTCTGTCTCTGGTTGAGATTCTTGACCACTAGCCCAGCGCCTGCCCAGCAGTAGGAGACAGAACCCATCTGGAGCTGCACGGGCTCCTCCAGTCCTCTCCTGGCCCCTCCCCAGTTAAGCAGGAAGGGGCAGCATGCGCACCCCCCTCGGATTATCTTCGGAACCATCAGCCTGCACTGGGCTGGCTTCTGAGTTTCTTTCCTCTCTCCTCCTTCCGCACCCTGGAGGGGGAATATTGCTGCTGACTCTGGAGTAAATGCTGCCTCTGTTTGGGAGACAAAGAACAGAGTGGCTCCTCCGGGTCAGCTGTCTCTCCTTGGCTGGTCGGCTCCCTGGCCTCCCCCAGGCTTCTTCTGGGGCATTCTATGGGGGGGAGGGGGCTTCCGGGGCTGCAGTGGGAGCTGCTGCTTGCTCCAGAGCGGTTACATTCTGTACATGTTTTCACGGGAGCTTAAAGGAATATTTTACCTTAAAGAATCTCAAACATCTCTGCTCTGGAAAGGGGGCTGTGGAAGGGGTAAGGAGGGTGGGGGACAGCAGGTGGTGCTCTGGCTGGGAGGCAACCTGGCCTGTGTACTCCTTTTAGAGCTAGCAAGATGATGTACGTGAAAAATGCCTGTGCTAACGTGTGACACTATGCGTGTGCTAACTAGAGCATATGTGAAAGTGTGTCCCGGGGTTTAAAAGCACGCGTAGGCTGTAGTGTGAGAAAGAGTTGGCCATCATGTGAAAACATGCATGTGTGCAAGTGGGTGTGTATCCTAAGGAGTGTGTACAGCATTTGTGAGAAAGCATGGGGTAACGTGAGTGTGTGAGAATGTGCAAGTGTGCATAGGTACTAGCTAGAATATGTAAGAGTGTGTGTGCTATGAAGTCAAGTAAACGTGTACTGGAGTTTGTAAGAGCATGCGAAGGGCAGCAAGGGAGCACTTGTGAGAAGTGTGTGTGTGAGCAGTAACTAGTGCAGTGCGTGTGAAAGTGAGGAGGTGCGTCTGAGTGTAAGTGCAAAAGCATGCATGTTGAAATGAGCGAATGTGTGTGAGAATGTGAGTGCCTTCATGTAGACTCCCTAGAGCATGTGTGCAAATATATGTGAGTGCCGTGCATATGTGAGCACGTAGGTCGGTGTATGTGCGCCCGGATGAGCACGCATGTGTGCACAGGCATGTGCGGGCGGGGGGGGGGGGGTCTTGGGGAGACCCAGCGGGAGGGTCTGTCGAAGTGGGCGGTCCCGCGTGTGAGTGTGTGTGTGTGTGCAGGAGCGAGCGCGCGCCGCCCCCCCACCCCCAGGGTCGGAGCCGGTTGCCATGGGAACGCGCCGCGGCCTCGGGTTAATCATTTCCTGTGGAAAGTGTGCGGGAGGGGCTGGAGCGGGGCGGGCCGAGGAGGCAGCGGCGTGGAGCAGCCTCCCGCCAGCGGGCCGGGCCGGGCCGAGCCCCGGGCACTGCGGCGACACCGGGATCCTGCCTCCGCTAGGCCGGTGAGTCCGGGGCTTGGGCGGGCAGGGGGCGAGCTGGGCTCTCGGGGTCCGCCTGACCAGTCGTTTCGGGTGCCGCGTCTGGGATCCCCCTGCCCCGCCCCGCTGGGGGGCACGGGGAGGCCGGGCCCCGGCGATCCACCCCTTTGCTACCCTCTCCCCTCGCTGCCCCCTGCACCGTCCAGCCTGAGCCGAGCAGGGGAAGCGGGCGGCATGTCCCCTGGGATCGGAACAGCCTCGGGGCCACCTATCTGATTTCAATGGCCAGGGAAGCCGGACACTACTGGGGAACTACGTGCCGGTCAGCGCCGCCCCCTCCCCTGGCAGAGGTCCCTGGCATCCGCAGGGCTCCCCTGAAGGCTGCCGTTTCCGGCCCTCCCATCTCGTAAGCCCCTGGGCAGTTTGCTTCCCCCACCCCCGGGGCCCTGGCCGGGTGGGGTGGGCCCGAGCTTAGGAAGGAGCGCCTGGGCCGATGGCCTCCTGGGCAGAGGGGGAAATTGAGCCTTTGACAGCAGCTACCTGGTGAGGAGGGGTCCCAGCAGGGAGGGCCAGCCAGAAGCCACCTCCTTCTACCCCCTGTTGTGAGTTAGAGCAGAACTCTGGCGCAGCAAAGGGCCTGGTCCTGGCAGATTTTAAAGAGGAAGCTGCATTTAAATTCTCAAGTACCGCCCCCCCCCCATATGTCTCAAGGTTAGGGGTCATGATTACCCCTGGTCTGTCACCTTCCCTGGCTTTCTGTCTGCCTGAGGCTGAGTGAGCACCTCCGCAGGCCCAAGCTATCCCCCTTGCCCTTGGTAAAAGTAGCCTTCTCCTTGGCCAGAGAGTCATTGGCAAGGAATGCAGTCTCAGAACGGAGTCCTGTATTTGCTGTGACTGGACTTTAGGGTGTGGGGCAATGAGTTCTGCTGTCCTCTTGGGTACCAGGGAGCAGAGGTTTCGAAATCTGGGTTGATCTGTAAAACCTAGGACGCGTGACTGTGCGCAGAGGAGGTCCAGCCCCTGTCCAACCTCCCTGACCTTCTGCCCGCTCTCCCAGGGAGACTAGGCCTTCCTGGCAGCAGTCTTTGGGCAGGTGTCACAAGTCTGTCCCCCAGTCATTGCACTATCCCTGGTCTTGGGGCGGGGGGGTGGGGGAGGACGCTGCAGCTCTACCACCCTGGCCTAAACCCATAGAGGCAGATGCCCCTCGCCCGCAGCCAGCCCCTCTGGCATTCACCCACCACTGGATAGAGGCCACTGAAAAATAAAATTGGGGGGGTTCCCTATAGACGCCGATATGCTTCTGAACATTGTACATAGGAATTGTCTAAACTTTACACCAATCCTATAAAGTAGCATTCTCCCCATTTCGCAGATGGAGATAATGAGGCACAGAGACAAAATAATTTTCCCAGGGTGGCACATCTAGTAAGTCGCACAGCCCGGTTCAAAACCAGCTTTTGGTCATAACCACACTCCTTGTTGGCCCCCATCCCCCTGCCCAGGACCTAGGCTTTTGAGTCTCCAGCCTTGGGCTGTTGTAAAGTCTTTGATACTTTTGACCTTCACCCCCCTCCCCCCCAGGCTGCTAAATTCAGCTGCTTTTTCCTCTTCAGGAACTTGCACACACCCTTCCTCGTTCTTGGTGGTATCTTCCTGACTGCCTCCCAATTTCCCTTCCTGAAAGCTGCGAAATACTGTCTCCTTGGGTCCCTGCCCCTCCGACTTCGCTGATCTCTTTGAAAGTCTTCTCCCTCAACCGTGGAATTGACCTTCAGGGCCCTTCACTAGCTCACCTTCCCCAAGGCTCCGCATGCAGGTGCAGCCTGTCTTGCTCCCCCCTCGCCCGTGGGGCAGCTGGTCCTCAGGGCTGCTCGTGGGTCCAGCTCTATGCCCAGCAGCCTGGAGAAGGGGACAGCTGTCTGCTCCTCCCAGTTCCTTCCCCTCCACGCTGGTCCTTCTCCATTTCCTCAGTGGAGCTGCCTCTGCCCTGACCTTTGGCCAGCAGTCCTGCCCACCTCCCAGGGAGACGGTGCCCAGGAGCTTCCTCCAAGGTGTCTTCCTCGGTCAGGGAAGGCAGAGACTACGACACCCTAACCAGGAGCCTGGCATTCTTCCCGGGGCTCAGCTCTGCGAACTTCACTCACCAGATCTTCGGGCCACCTATCCCTGCTCTCTGACTTCGTTGGCCTCTTGCTGCTGCTTTAGTCATTTCTGTCCCTCTATCCACCCAGCATGTGGAAATCTCTTATTCTAAATACCACATCCTGGCCTTCCCATCCAGCCAGCTTCCCTAAGAGGAGGAAGTGGCAGCTTCTGCTAGCTCCTGCCCATCCCTTGGGTCTGCCCTCCGCCCTGCTCCACTGACCTTCTCCCTTACAGAGCCCCCAGGGGCTTTCTTCCAGTTTGACCTCTCCTTGGCATGGTTCCCTAGGAACTGACCATCCTGTCCTTCCATTCACTCTTCGGTCACCTCTGAGGGCTCTGCACCTGCCTGATGCCTCTATCACCTCCTCCTCCATCTTTTCTTCCCACCCAGAGTGAGCTCCACCCTCCCTGGTTGCCTCTTGTCTGGTACCACCTTTGACGATTGCATCCTTCCCTGTGGCACGGTGACCCCTGTTAGCCTCTGAGCTCTGTGTCTCCATCACCAGCCCTCTTCCAAGCTTCGGTTGGAACTTCTGGGTGCCTTCATATCAGAGCATTCATTCCCTTGGAGGTGGATGGAACTGCTGCTCCAGGCTGGGTGCTGTGAGCCCCACCCTAGGGAGCCATAGAGGGTCCAGGGAGGTGGACAACATTTAAATGGGGATCTTGACTGCCTGGTAGAGAGCAGTCTGTGCAGTGAGAGATGGGGAAAGTGGTCTATGCCCTGGAGCCATCAGGAGGTCCTTGGGTGCCTCCAGCTCTATTTAAAAACAAAAGTAGCTGTTCCCAATGTCGCAGCTGCAACTTGGATCTGATCGCTGTCCTGGGAACTCCATATCCTCTGGGGCGGCCAAAAAAAAAAAAAAAAAAGGCTAACTCCACATTGCCTTTTGGAGCTGACTTGGCTTCTTCTGGGTATGGCATCACTTATTGTCTGAATCTGGGACTATAGCTTGATGTCGCCTTAAATGCCCTCCAAGGTGCTTGGCACACAATAAGTGCTCAATAAAGACTTGTGCAGTAAATGAAGTGTGTTCTGTTCACTTGCTCAGTTCATAAGGGCTCTATGGGGCTTTCTACCCAGACCAGTGTTCCCTACCCCACCCCGTTCTCCCATACCACCTGGTGCCTCCCTGCATCCTGTTCTGATTCTGAAGGTTCCTTGAAGTGTTTACCTCCCTCCTGACAGGGAGCTTTGAGGCCATGTCTCTCCTGATCAAAGAGGACCCCTGGCAGGTGCCTGGCACACAGCAGGTACTGGATAAATAATTATTAAATGAAGAATGAATGAATCTTTTGATCGCAACTCCTGGCTTGGTTTCCATCAGTTGTAGGTACAGAGTGAGGGCCAGTTGAACACACGAATGAGCTGATTTTAAAAGAAATTTGCACGCACACACACACACACACACATATATAAGTTCTCAGTGACACTGAATTTGCATCACTGGCCACAGGCAGATCCCCTTTTGAATGGATTTTTGGAGATGCTGTTGACGGGAGCTTCCTCTTTGTGGGGCTGTGACCTGTTTCATGCTGCCAGGCTCAGTGAAAGGGCTAAGATGCGGGGTCTCCGTGTTGTGATGCAGACACACCTGATGGGCTTCTTGCCCACTTCTGAGCCTCCCTTCCCTGTAAGGAGCACCCTGAGATGGTGATAGGTCCTGTTTCACCCGGGGAACCCAGAGGATCCTTGGGGGACGTTGGAGTTGGGGTTCTGAGTGACAGGTGGCCCAGTTCCGCAGAGCCTTTCGGATGGTGGGCTCCGATCTGCTAGGGGTGGGGGTGGTGCCAGCCAGTGGGCTTCAGTCTCCCTTTCTTGCTCTCTCCACAGGCTGCCAGGCGCCCGGAGGAGGCTGCTGAGCCCCGCCGGGCCATGGTCCCGACTCGCAGGACGTGGAACCTGGGAGCCACGCCCTCGCTGCGCGGCCTGTGGCGAGTGGGCCGGGCCGGGGAGCCCGAGCCGGGGATGGCTCGCCCCGCCCCAGCCAGCCCGGCCGCCCGCCCTTTCCCACACACCGGCCCGGGGAGGTTGAGAACTGGTGAGTCCGCATTTTTAAAATGCCTCTTTACTTCCCTTCCTTCCTCCAGATACCGGCGATGAGACTGGGGTTTCTTGCAAGTTCCTAGGCTCAGTCAGAGCTGTCAGGTAATTACAGGGTACCCGCAGCCCGCGCGCCGGGAGTGGAGTCAGGGCGTCAATTTCGCGGGGCGCTCCTGCCCAGCACCCTGTCTGTAAAGACAGGCGGGGGACGCGGAGTTAAACGTTAACGCAGACTTCGGAGCAGTGGGGAGAACGCCGCCCAACAGCCACGAGCTGCCTGGCCCGGCCAGGTTACCCGTCCCCCGGCAGAGCACTCGTGGTCTTGCTCTGGTTTCTGCCCGCGGCTGGTAAACAAGGTAGGTAAAGTGCCGCCCCGGCCCCGTCGCGGCGCTGACACTTGATTCCGCCAGGGCTCGCCTGCGGATGGCGGAGCCGTGGACCCAGGCTGCTCCAGAACAGTGGCCTGGCAGGGGGTGGGTGCCATGCATTCCTTTTAGGTGCCACCCAAGGCGGCCAGACAGCAGGTGGGCCGTGAGGGAGTCCCGAGTCTGGGCCCTGGCTGGCCCCTGGGGGAGCTGTCAACCCAGCTCTTCTTTCTGGGTCATGTCCCTTGGTGCCATCCAGAAGTGGGCAGCTCCTCTGATTCCGAGTAGAGGCTGGATCATCAAGTCTGGAGAGCTGCCCCCTGTCTGCCAACCTCCGCTTGGGCAGGTCTTTCTGGAAGTTTGGGTGGAGAGGGGTCTTCAGGCAAGATACCCTTAGGGGTTAGTGTCTGTCTGTTCCTGGGCTATGGGGAGAAGGGTTAGATTGGCCAGCTGTCTGAGCTAGCAGAGTCCCTCCAGGGCCATCAGGTCCCCTTGGTGCAGACAGGGGAGAACAGAGGTCCCGAGAGGACACACAGCAAACTCCGGTCCCTCTTTGCCACCACACTTGTGCCATTGGCGGCAGCCAGAATGTTGCCCTCCAGAGTCTCTCTGCAGGGGACAGTGAGGCTGGGATGACCCTGGAGGCCTCCGGGAAAAGCTTGGGCTTTGGGGTCAGGTAGCCCCAGTGGTCTGGAAGGGGCTGTGGATGGTCCTTACCCAACAAGGTTGTCCAAAGGATTAAAAATGTACTATGAATGAGTAGTAGTGCTTTTCTGGTTTAAGCAAAGAAAAGAAAGAAAGAAGAAAAAGAAAGGAGGTGAAAAAAACAAAAGCAAGTGCTCTCAGAGAACTAAAAACAAAAAGCCAAAACACAGAAAAGTATAAAAAAGAAAACAAAAGTCGCCTATAAGCTTGTCCCTGAACATTTTCTATAGCTGCTTCCGGCCTTATGTGTGTGCAGAGTAGTCTGTTAACTGAGTATTATGAGGATTATAGGACCATACAGACTTCTAGCCACTTTTAGAATTGAAGACAAAGGTCCAGTGAGATCCTGAGTGTGAAATGCTAAGCAGGGTGCCCACCACCCGGCAGAGTCTCAGCCTGTGTGGTCCCCCGGGCCCCTCTACCCCCACCCATCTCTTATTGCTGCCTTGAGAAGGGCAGGCACACAGAGGGCACTGGAACACTGGCTCCCTATGCCCCTGCGTGTTGACCCTTCTGGGCCTCTGGTTCCTGCCTCTCAGAGTTGTTGGGAGGAGCTGTCAACCTGAATGGGTGGCCGCTTTCTGGGTGAGCACTTTACGTGTGTCACCCTCGCCACAGGACTGTGAGGTTGGTTCCTTATGCCCATTGTCTTGACAGGGAAACTGAGGCTCAAGGAGGGCAATAAGGCCCGGAAAGCACTCGGCCCCATGCTGGCATTCAGGATGTGATTACACCCCAGGGTGGTGGCTCTGCAGCTTGCCCCGTGAGGCCAGTCCCCTCTCCCACCCCATCTGGCCCCACAGGCTGTGGTGGAGGGTTGGGGGAGGTGGAGGGTGTGTTGCTGTCGCCCCCATCCAACTCTCCCCTCCATCCAGGTGGCTTAGAGGCTCTACGGGATGCACTTTAGCTGATCCTGAATGAGCTTCTGGAGGCCGAGGGGCTGAGGCCACGCAGCTTGGGGGTGGGTCTTTCTGAAGCCTGGGGAGAACTTGCCACCTAGAGGCAGTCTTGGGAATGAAGCCGGGGCCCCAGGGTGCACCTCCTGTGAAGATTAGCGCAGCCCGGGTGTGTCAGCTTCCTTCTGCTACCATCTGCAGAGGGTGCTCATGGGCCGGTGCCAGCCCCAGAGGCCACTGTGGAGGGAGGGGTCTTGGGTGACCTCTTGCAGAGGATCCTGGGGCGATTTGGGCTTAGGAAGGAGTGCAGCTCCTGCCTGGTGCCAGGCCTCCCCTCCTAGTAGGGCAGGCACAGGAGGGCGTATGAGTCCCTCCCGGCCTCGCCCAGGCCGGCCCCGTGTTGTGTGAAAGTGGAGCTCAGCTGTGGCCCTGGCCAGTGGTCGGTCCCCAGCCAGGCGGCTCCAGCCAGTGTCAAGCGTCTCTCTCACCTGTCTCCTTCCTCTGTCCTGGGACAGGGCGTGGCAAAGACACCCCTGCTGGCAGCACCGAAGAGGACTCCAGCATCCGAAGTGCAGCTCGCCCAGCCCTAGCTCAGTGCCGAGCCGTCAGCGTGGACTGGGCTGGCCCCGGGAGCCCCCACAGGCTCTACCTGACCCTGCAGGTAAGCCCTGGCAGAAGCCGGCAGAAACACCAGGGCTCACGCTTGGCCCTCTGAGCTTGGGCAGAGGGAAGCACTGAGGGAGAGCTGGGGACCTGCCTTGTGCTTCTCGGCCCAGCTGCTTACAGCGCATCTGCCCTGAGCCTGCGTCGATGGGGCAGGTTGCTTTATTAGCTTATCTTGGAGGAAATCTCACGGGAGATGACAGCAGCTTTCCAGCCGCACCCTGGCTGAAGCATTAAAGTGGGAAATGCGGGGCCTTCATGGAGAAGGTGTTAGGAAGACAGGCAGGTTTTTAGGGGGGCTCTTTGTTGTCTCTGGGGCATAGGAGTCCATGGGGCAATACTTAGATTTGCTGGTTTCAAGTGAAAATCTAAAGCTAGATGGAGGACTCTGGCAAAACTTGGATTCTTTTCTCTTGCCATTTTCGCAGCAAGTCAATTATTAGGTGACGTTCAAAAGACAAACTTTACATCTATACGTGTAGTATTTGGTGGTAGAGCTAGTCCGTCATGACAGCAATAAGAGTAGCTACTCTTTATTGAACACCGACTCCATCAGAGGCACATCAGTCCAAGACGCAGTTCGTGTTTTACGGGAGTTTTATGGATGAAGTAAAGGGGGCTCAGAGAGGTTAAGTAACTTGCTACTGGTAACACAGCAAGCTGGGATCCAAACTCCTAAATGTGACTGGCTTTATAGGGTATAAAGGAGTCACACAGGGCTGGGATGTAATATTTAGAAACTGAATGCCTCCTTTAGTCCTGTATCTTTCAGAAATCCACTACTAAGAGTTTGGTTTTGGAGTTCCCATTGTGGCACAGCAGAAATGAACCCAACTAGTATCCTCGAGGACCAGGGTTCGATCCCCGGCCTCACTCAGTGGGTCCAGGACCCTGTGTTGCCATGAGCTGTGGTGTATGTAGGTCGCAGGTGCAGCTCAGCTCCCCTGTTTCTGTGGCTGTGGCGTGGGCCAGCAGCTGTAGCTCTGACTCGACCCCTAGCCTGGGAACCTCCCTATGCTGTGACTGCGGTCCCCACCCCCGAAAAGAGCTTGATGTTTATTTATCTTTCCTACACAACCACTTGATTATAAGCCTTTTATTCTTTTTCTCTTTTTTTTTAAATCTTCTATTCTGTTACTAGCTTTCTTCCTCAACAGTAAATTTTGGTGATTTCTTCATGTCTGTCAATATGTAGAGAACTACTTTTATCCTTTTCAACTGCTGTATAATATTCCACTGTAGGTTTTCTCTAACTGATCTTCTGTATTATTTCTGATAGCAACGAGCTCCTTAAACAAATAGCTATGCATTCATGCGGCTAGAGCTGTGAGCCATTTCAGTACAGCACAGGCACCTTTTTAAACGAATGCATTTGTTACGATATGTATGAAGTGCCTACTCTGTGCTAGGTGCTGGTACACAGCAAAGAAGCGGGATAGACGTGACAGTCTCGCAGAGGCCAGGAGTTATCAAGTGATCACAAATATATGTGCAAACCGGGCAAGGGCCGTTGACGTAGTGGCAGAGGGTGAAGGACCAGGGTTATCGGAGGGCGATGCTCCCCCCCCCCCCAAAAAAAAAGACTGCATGAGAGGGTCCCCCTCTGTGTGCAAAAGGAGGGCAGGCTGGGGCATGGGAAATATGTGCCCTTCGAGCACATCCTCCCTCCTGTGGCCCCAAGCCCTGATCTGAACATGGACCCTGTGTATGGCTTCAGGGACAATCTTGGGCTTCGGGGTGTTTCTCAGCCCTTCTCGTGTGGTTTTATCTGGAAACCAACCCGAATGGCCCTTCTTTTATCTCTAAGTTCCGCGAGAAAAGCAGGTCTGGTGCTGGAGCGGTTAAAGAAACTGGAGAGCCCATTTTTTATCTGCCCTAAGCCATTGGTAGTTAAATCGGGAGGTGGTTAGAAACCGGCAGCCTTGAGTTGGGCGGTGGCTCTGTTCTTGAATTTTGATTATGGGTGTTAGGTTGTGGTTGCCGCTGAGTCTTAGGGTCAGCAGATCTGCTGAGGATCTAAGAAGCTCCCGCCAGCAACCAGCTTCCACATTCATGTCCTTCGGGGCCCGACGAAGCTCATTATGTGGCCAGGGGCTTCGAGGCCTGGGATGTGAGGCTGAAGTAGGGACTCAGGCGCAATGTGGCGACCCGGTGGGCTTGGTGACCACCCCTGCCAGCCTCTCAAGCAGTTAAAACCTGAGATGTTTTCTTAGGAGGCTGCCGAAATTCCCAACCCCCTGGGGGCCTGTCTGCTCTTCCTGCGGCTTGGCCAACAGGCCAGAAATAGTGTAACCTTTGCTCTGGACAGCAAATGGAAACTTCCAGCTGCTGCCGTCGCCGCCACCAATGACAAGGCTGCTCGTGCTGCTGTGGCAGTTGGTCCAAGGGTGGAGACAAAATTAAGTCGGCGGGAATTTTCCTCAATTCAAGAGACGTGCTCACCACCCTCCCTTCTCAAAAGGAAAGTGGGGTTTCTGTCTTAAGAATGGGTACATGAAGCTTCAGAGACGGGAAGTAACTTGCCCAGGGTCATAAAGCTCACCTGAGGCAGGCTTCACACCCAGGCCTTTCTGGACTGTGGGCTTTGATCCTTTTTTAAACATAGTATTTGTTCTTTTTGTTTTGAATACGCTGGGCACAAAGACACACACACACACACAGTGTCTGTAATCTCTCTTCCCCCAGAGCTTCTGTTATCAAAGCTAACAAAACAGAACACCCTGGATGCTTACAGAGTTAAAAATGCAGATGCACAAAGGTTCCACCTGAAACATAAAGCCTTTCCCTTCTTCCCACTTTCTCTCAGTTAAGTTTCTTTTTATTCCCCCCCAAAGTTTACATGATGTGTGTTTCTCCTCATAGCCCCTGTACCTCACCCGACCTCTCAGGAAACCCATGTATATTTCCGCCAGATTTTGGGGGGCAAAGACTTCTTTTATTTCCATCATCCTTCAATAGGATCACACTTTACATAGGGTTCTGCTGCTTGCCTGAGGCGTCTTTCCGTGTGAGTTGCAAGTGATTTTTCTCTGCATGAACGACTCTTTCTGCCCCTCCACCTCCCACCCCACCAGTTTACTAGTCTGTTCAATCTCAGTCGTCTTTGCCTTGGTTCTTCCTTGACCAGGAGACAAGGTCTGTGGTCTCAGCCATGCCAGGGGGTGGGCCACAGCCTTCCCTGCTCGTGTGGACCTGTGTGCCCTCTGCCACTACCGTGGCAGTCCCAGGCTAGTGGCATCTTGAAGGTGGGGGCAGCTGACATCACTGGGGGTGTTGCCGTGTGCCTGGTGGGGCTGCGGGGGCCTGTGGGTGGCGGGACTGTGCACCGAAAGTGAGCCGGCCACGGCCCTGGAGACTCGGGCCTCACGGGTTGGCCGTGTGGGCTTCACCTGAAGATTTCTAGGTGCCCCAGAACCTTCTTTGCTGGTGGGGAGGGCTGGCTGCCGACCGGGGCCAGGAGAACACGCTGCCCCCCTCTCGCTGTGAGATCTGGTCATGTTTTCTTTCAGATGCTGGGCCTTGTGGTCCCCATCCACCCACGGTGAGGGATGGAGTCTGGGGTCCTCACCAGCTCCAGGAGCACCCCATCCTTAGGCTCGAGGGGGGTCCCCTCGCCACTGCAGTCCCCTTCACGTGAGGATTCTGATTATGTCTTGGCAGCAGGCCCTGCAGGACAAGGGGTGCGAGAGCAAGAGTCAGGGGATGAAAGAAGAGAAACTCCCGAAGAGGCAGGTGCCGGCCCCCAAGCGGGACCGGGAGGCCCAGGAAGCTGGTGGCGCCATGAATGTAGAGAAAACAGGTAAAGGAAGTCTGCCCGCGACCTGGATCAGCCCCGGCTCCTAGAGCTGGTGCCGGAGGGGAGGCTCTCGTCTGCACACAGTGTCCTCCTCGCCTGGGACTCAGAGACCCCAGCCTGCCCGTCCCCACTCCAGGGACACTCTCCTTCCCAGCGCCACTGGACGCCACCCGGTGATAAGCAGCTTTGGCCAGCATGGGCTGGGGTTGAATTTCCCTGCTTTTTGTCTTTGCCCCAGCGCCCGGCAAAAGCAGGGCGAGGGTGGTAGCCTCAGAGACGCCACCACCTGCTGAGCGAGGCCCGATTCCCCCCTCTTGTATCCGTGGGTCCATCCGGGGCCCAGAAGCCCTAGGACAGAGCTTCACTCTGCTGCCTCGAGGCCAGGAAAGAGGAGCTGGTGGCTCTACTCTTCTCCCATAAGGTTCTGGAAGATTCTGTGGGCCCCCTTTGTGGGATCCCCAGCCAGAAGCCTGAGTCCAGCAGTTATGGGAAGGGGCATCCTCAGTGGGGGGCCCCAGGGAAGGGCTGAGAGTGGGGTGGTGGGGGGTGGGGGGAGCTGCTCCTGTTTCCCTCCTTCTCCCTCCAGAAGTTGATTTGTGTGTCTGAACTTGCGCAGATGGAGTCACTCCCTTCTCTGCGGTTGTTCCAGAGTTGCTTTCACCTGTCAGGGCCTGGCCCTCATTCAGGGCGGGTGTTGGGGTCTGGCCGGGGTGTGGACAGACAGGCCTTGGAAGCGGGGGCATCATCCAGCCATTGCAGAGATCTGGTTCTTGTCAGTGGGGCCAGGACTGGACCCCCCTGCGTCTGCATGTCCTTGGCAGTGCCCAGGCAGGGTCTCTGAAACACACTCTCTTCTGAAAACACACCCTGGCAGCCAATCTCCTGTGACAGTGCTAAGGTTCCCCCCAGGTCCCTGCCCTTATGAACCCCTTTGATCTCACCTCTCCCTAGTCTGCTGACCTCCCTCAGCTTCTTCCAGTCCTTTCTCCCCCAGCCAGTGCTCTTTTGGCTTCCTGGCCCAGGGGCACTGTGCCGAGGTGGGGGTGGGCTCCCCTGGCTGTGGGCTCTGAGGGTGAGATGAGCAGTGTCCCAGGCAAGAAGGGCTCTTCCGTGTCCTGATGGGTGACACTCACACCTGCCCATCCCCCTTGGGTTCCAGGCTCTTGCCCAAGGTTGCCTCTTTGGACAAAGACCGCTGTCCCCATTTCACAAAGGAAAACTCTGGAGGGGCCCTCCCACGGGTCTCGGAAGTGGCAGAACCAGCTCTTGGACCTGGAGTCCAGAGCATTTCCTGCCACACCACGGCTGCCTGCAAAGGGCAGAGGGCTGTGCTGGTCACATGCTGCCCATGGCAGCCCCGTGTGCGGGCCTGGAAGCATCCGTCTGCCCTCGCTCTCTCTAGAACAGACAGCAGAAGCTTGGCCAACTCTGTGTGACATGCATGCTGGGTCACATGCAGGCCGCACGGCCAGGGCCCCTAGCCAACCAGGGATGGCCCCTGTTCCTAGAGAGGGCCTTGAGGCAGCCATCCCTCGGGGCTGGGAGGAAGAGAGAAGGCAGCGTGTGTGTGCTGGGCCTGCTCCCTTCAGAGTGGAGGCAGCTTCTCCCGGGCCGGTGCTGAGATGTCCTGACCAGCCTGGAGTCAGCTCCGTGTGCACTCCCACAACAGCCAAGTCTGAAAGTCAAGCTGCTGTTTTGGCTTCTCTGCTGTCTCCGGGAGCACACTTGCTGTCTCCCTGTGGGTGGAAGCTGGCATGTGTGACTTTATGTTTTTTTAACTTATTTTTTATTTTTTTATCTTTTTAGGGCCGCACTCGTGGCATACGGAGGTTCCCAGGCTAGAGGTCAAATCGGAGCTACAGCTGCCGGCCTACACCACAGCTCACGGCAATGCTGGATCCTTAACCCACTGAGCGAGGCCAGGGATCGAACCTGTGTCCTCATGAATACTAGTCAGATTAGTTTCCGCTGAGCCATTGATGGGAAGCCCTGGGTTGTGTGACTTTAGGTGTGTGTGCCTTCATTCCCAGAGTCTGGGATTCCCCACCCCCACCCCAGTCCCGGCCAGTCAGGGACCTAGTTGTAGGGAACCCAGATGCCAGGGTGTTCTGAGGTCAGGTGGCGGCTCACAGCCAACAGATGCCACTTTTCATGCTTCACTCTTGGACACCAGGTCCTGCTTTGGGCATTGGCCAGGGCCCGGATTGGGCTTCCTGAGCGGAGGGGCAGCTCCCTGCCCTTCCAGCCTTTCCGCTGCCCTGCTACCCCTCCTCCTTGCGACCTGTCACCTGCAAGGCTGTGGCCATCCTCGGTGCCACCAAAGCAAGCTGTGACAAGCCTCCCAGGCCCCTTTAGCAGGTCACAGGCCTTGCTTCTATATCTCTGTCCTTCTGTCCATCCGTCTGTGTCACTCCCGTTCCTGGTGAAAGGACCGTGGAAGGCTGTGGGAGGAGGAGGACTCAGGCTGAGGCCCTGCCCAGCCTGCTATTTCTCTCTTCCTTGTGCCTGTGCCGTCCCTGTGCTTTGTCCCAGCGAGCACGGGGGTCCACCCGGGAGCACCCCTGACTGTTCTTGCCCATGTGCATCTGTCCCCGTGTCCTGATCTGTGTGCCCCCTGCACATGCTCACCTCCGTGTGCTCCCTCTCTGTGTGCAAGTGAGCACTCCCTGCAGAAGGCAGGGGCCAGGCCGGGGAGCTCCAGCCTGTCTTCTGTACTCTGGAGAGTGTTTGGGGCTTAAAGATCTCATATTCCCTGAAGGATAGTGTTTTCTGGGGAGAAAACAGCCGTTGCCAGAGACATGTCTTTCTCAGCTGCCAGTGCTTGCAGGCTGGGTAAGGAGAGGGTATCACCCATCAGACCCAGAGCACAGGCTTTGGGGGTGGAAGTTGCTTTCCTAAGTTCTGGTCCAGGCAATTCTAGCCCCCAGCAAACCCATGCTGCTGCCACCCCCAGCCCCTGCCCAACTCCCTTGGCCTCTCTGCTTGTATCCCCTCCCCGTCCCCATGGGCCGCCCTGCCGTGATGGGCCCCGTCTCCTTGGCCAGGCCGGGACCCCTGCTGCCCTGCTGATCGGCCGCTACTTTGCTCATAGGTGGGCGGCTCTTTGGCAGCGGGAGGTGCTCAAGCCTGTCAGGGCCGCCGGGTGCGGCCCCCATGGTGCATAGGATGGTGGAGGCCATGTCCCAGCTGCAGGAGGAGAAAGCCCAGCTGCAGGAGGAGCTGGTGGCCCTACGGGAGAGGCTGGCTGTCCGAGACAGTGATCAGCAAGCCACATCCACCCAGCTGCAGAACCAGGTACCTGGGGAGGATGGGACGGGCAGAGGCCACTGCCCACCGAGGAGCAGGTCAGAGGGCATTGCCCAGGGCACCACCAGGCCACTGGCATAATGGACAGATGGAGCCCCCTCTCCTGGCGTGGGAATGCACAAGAGGGCGAGGTGGTGAGAATCAGAGGCCTGCGCCTTCCTTCCTGGCCATCCCTCTGCCTCATTCCTCGTGGTTCCCAGGGGCCAGGACTCGAGAAGTGCCAGGCAGCATGTGTAGACGTGAGTGGAATAGGAAGGCGCAGGGCTGTCCCTGCTCTGAGTCCCCCTCATCTTCCGAGGTGCCCGGGCTGGGCCAGCCAGGTGGACAAAGCTCATTGCAGGGGTCACCCCACAGGACACTGGCAAGAAGTGAGAGGCTGGCGGGTGTACAAGTGAGAGAAGGGAAAGCCCGAGGTTTATGCCAGCTAGGAGGACCCTGGGGACCCCACAGTCCCTGTGGGCTGAGCCCTGGCCTTCCACCGCACGCGGGGCAAACTCATTCTCTCCTTTCTCCGCCGCCTGGGCCCCAAGGCCCCTTGCCTGGGGCTCAGCTCCCCCCTGTAATTGTCGGCGTCTGTCTCGTGCCTGTGTCTGGCCCTCCCCACTTCCCCACGTCCCTGGAGCCCATCCCCGAGCTCTTGGCCCGGGGCTCCCCGTGGAAAGCTCTGCCGTCTCTGTCTTCGGGTGAGGCCCTGCTCTTTCTCTGTGATTACCCAGCACATGGACCTGCTCCCTGAGGGAACAGCCCTGAATACCGTGACTTGTCCTCAGTTCCAGGGGTAGCAGATTATTTTCATATGCAGCATTTTTCCAGATTATATGAGTGTGCTCAAGAACTCTCTGTCCTGGAGTTCCCATCATGGCTCAGTGGAAACGAATCCGACTAGTATCCATGAGGACGCAGGTTCGATCCCTGGCCTTGCTCAGTGGGTTAAGGATCTGGCATTGCCGTGAGCTGTGGTGTAGGTCGCAGATGTGGCTCAGATCTGGCTGTGACTGTGACATAGGCCATGGACTACAGCTCGGATTTCACCCCTAGCCTGGGAACCTCCATATGCCATGGACGTGGCCCTAAAAAGCAAAAAAAAAAAAGAGAGCAAACTATTAGTTCTGACCGCTGTCCTTTGCTGAGCTGGGTGGGCCGCCGCCTCAGGGCATCTGACCCTGGCTTCGTTTCACTGCTGCCTCCTGCACTATCTGCCTGCCTTCTTGCTTCAGGTGTCTGCTGAGTGCCTGGTACGAACAGGCGCCAGCTGAGCAGGGGGTGCCCAGGTGGACAGGCGTGCCCTGGCCTGTGGAGACTGCAGTCTGGGGGAGGACAGACATTTGTTACCTGCACCTAGTTAAAGCTTGGAGTGCAATGAGGGCTTGTGCCAGGGGCCTTTGTCAGGGAGATCAGGACCTCTCAGGGGACATCAGGGTTAGGCTCCCTGAGAAAGCAGCGCTGGAGTTGAGGTCTGGCACAGGGCAGAGGAAATGCCTGCTTCCTGAGCTGAGGGAACAGTCCGTGCAAAGAGACTGTGGCAGGAGGAGCAAGATGGGCATCGGGGGAACTAAGGCTGGTGCAGCCGGAACGTGGCATGAAGCGCTGCCCTGTGCGGCTGTGTCTGGACCTCCGTGGTCTGGCCTCTGCAGGTCTGGCCTGTGGTGAGCTCTTCCTTGCCTGACCCTCTGTGGTTTGGATTGTCCAGGCACTTCACTTTTGAATCACGTTTGGTTTTTTTAAGGAAATTGACTGAGGAGTTGCCGTCGTGGCTCAGTGGTTAACGAATCCAACTAGGAACCATGGGGTTTCGGGTTCGATCCCTGGCCTTGTTCATTGGGTTAAGGATCCGGCGTTGCCGTGAGCTGTGGTGTAGGTCACAGAAGCAGCTTGGATCCCGCATTGCTATGGCTGTGGTGTAGGCTGGCAGCCGTAGCTCCAATTCAACCCATAGCCTGGGAACCTCCACATGCTGCAGGTATAGCCCTAGAAAAGGCAAAAAGACAAAAAGAAAAAAAAAGAACTTGACGGAGAGATATTGCACCTGCCATAAAATTCACGCCTTTAAGGTGTACAACTTACAATCTTAAGTACATTAAGATGGTATGTGGCCATCACCACTGTCTAATCATACTTTTATCAACCTACGAAGTCCTATCAGATCTCTCCCCAGTTTCCCCTCCACCCCCAGCCCCTGGCAACCACTACTCTGCTTTCTGTTCATATGAATTTACCTTTTCTGAACATTTTATATAAATGAAATAACCATATGTGGCCTTCTGTGACTTCAAACAAAATTTTAAGAAATCTTTTTGTTGTTTAACAACAAAACAAAATTGACTTGCTTTCTAGAGGGGAAGTTGGAGGTCAAGCATCTCAGCCCTTTT
This sequence comes from Phacochoerus africanus, assembly GCF_016906955.1. Lineage (NCBI taxonomy): Eukaryota > Metazoa > Chordata > Mammalia > Artiodactyla > Suidae > Phacochoerus > Phacochoerus africanus. The sequence goes on along the minus strand of NC_062551.1, from coordinate 19,435,284 downwards.
GGTGTCTCTGAGCCCCAGCTCTCCAGGTGTCCCTGGCCCCCCAGCCCCTCCTCCTCTGGATGATTTGGAGAATTTAGAATGGTTCCTGGTCGTTGCTCATGTTTTATTCCTGAAATTTCTGACTGCCAGCCCTCTTCTGAGAAGGTCTTCTCAGGAGATACATGTGAAGCTCGAGGTCTCCGAGCCACTCTTTGGAGAGTCTAACCCTGGGGATCTATGGCCAACCACCTGGGCCTGGAGTTGGGTTCGAATCCTGACTTTGGCACGACTCAGGTAGCTGTGTGACCTGGGGCTGGTTAACTACCACTCTGCGCCTCAGTTTCCTCACCTGTAAAATGGACCTAATAACCGTGCCTGGTGAGATGACCCAGTGTTGGTCGTGCTACCACCATCATCCTTACTGGGAAGAGCTTTGGCTGTGGAATCATGTGAGCTGTGCAGCTGCTGTGAGTCGCTTCTTCTCTGAGCCTTCATTTACTATCTCTGTCGCTTCCTGGCTATTGGGCAGATCGATTCTGAGACTGGACAGAAAAACAAATGGGAAACTGTAAAGTGCTGTGCCTCGTGAGGTGTCATTTCTGTGCGTTCTGTTCTCCTGTCAGCCTCACTGTGGTTCGAGACAGATTCACCTTCCTGATCTTCCGTATGTTGCTGCTCGAAGAAAAGCCTGCTGTGGGGTTCTCGCCACCTCCTTTTCCTGGTGCCTCCTTGTCCCCAGCCTGTCCACACTCACCTTCTGAACGCAACTAGCTTTCCCATGTGGCTCTTCCTGGAAGGCTGTGTAACCTAGGGGTTAAGACTCAGGGCTCTAGTTCCTGCCGTGGCTCAGTGGTTAATGAACCCTACTAGGATCCATGAGGATGTGGGTCTGATCCCTGGCCTTGCTCCTTAAAGATCCGGCATTGCTGAGAGCTGTGGTGTAGGTTGCACACGCAGCTTGGATCTGGTGTTGCTCTGGCTGTGGTGTAGGCTGGCTGCTGTAGCTCCGATTCGACCCCTGGCTTGGGAACCTCTATATGCCACGAGTGCGGCCCTAAAAAGCAAAAAAAAAAAAAAAGATTGAGGGCTCTGCAAGTGTTCCAGTCCACCACTTAGTGGTCAGGTGACCTTGAACAGTTTGCTTAACCAAGGCTTAATATCTTGGAACTTCAGTTTTTCTTCCTGTAAAACGGGGACACTAATAGGATGTATCGCACAGGACTGTGGCCTTCAAAGCGATGATCTTATGAAGCCCCCCCCCCCCAGCCCACTGGTAAAGCTGAATTCGTAGACAGAGCTGCCGTCATCCCTGTTGGGACCTGGGCTTGCAAGGGCTTGGGGAGTCTTTTCAGGCATCCCCACGATCTGTCACATGGAGATGTTTCTATTTCCTGGGAGCACACCATGCTCCCGGTGGGAGCACTCAGGTCAGAGTCCTCAGTGCTGGGGCCCCCAGCTGACCCGGAGCATCAAGGCCACTGGTCTTGGTCTAGTGACCTAGGAAGGCTGTGACTAGTCTGGATGACCCTCCTTGACCTTGGAAACAACAGCCCCAGACCACGTCCTGGTGGCCTCAGGCTCCCCTCTCCCCTCTTGCCCCTGGAGCAGCGGCCTCCACGCCTTGGGCATAAGTGAGCCTCCTTCGGCGCCCTCAGCCTCCACCACCTCTGCTGCCCACGCCCTGCCTTACGACTCACCCACCCATAGTCGCTGCTTCTCCCCGCCCCCATGCATTGAGCACTCTTATTATTTTTTTTTTTTTTTGACATTTCTAGGGCCGCTCCCATGGCATATGAAGCTTCCCAGGCTAGGAGTCGAATCGGAGCTGTAGCTACCAGCCTACGCCAGAGCCACAGCAACGCGGTATCCGAGCCGCGTCTGCAACCTACACCACAGCTCACGGCAACGCCGGATCCTTAACCCACTGAACAAGGTCCAGGGATCAAACCCATAACCTCATGGTTCCTAGTCAGATTCATTAACTACTGAGCCACGACGGGCACTCCCCGCATTGAGCACTCTTTCTACGTGTGCTTACTGATTACCTACTATGTGCCAGGTGCTGTTCCAGGCACCGGGAGTACATCATCACCCAGCAGACAATTATCCCTGCCTTCTTGGATGTTCATTTTAATCATAGAACTTACTACATGCTGGGCCCCGTCCTAAGCCCTTTACAGGGAGATTATTTCATTTAATCTCACTTCATCTGCAAGATGTCCTGGAGGAAGCTAGGGCCGTGGAGAGCCGTGGTGGGATCGAGACCCATCCAAGGCTGTCCGGCAGACGGGGTGATGTGTGTGTGAGAAACCTGGACTTTCTGGCCTGAGAATCCACGTCCCCAGTGTCCCTTCAGATGTGGCGACGTAGTGGTGGAGGCAGGGCCGGATGGCCGTAGCCAGTGGTCACACGTGGAGGTGGCCAGGAACCAGGTCTCCCAGGAGCGGGCATGTGTTGGGGACAGGATGGGGTGCTTCCTGGGCTGCCCCTGGGATCTCTGGGCTGTTTGCTTGGGGCCTTCTGGATCCCAGGCCCTCAGCTTCCCCGGCCCAGCAGCGCCTTGGTCTTGCAGCTGGGAGAGCCCTCACTCCCAGAGGACAGCTGATGATGGAGGCCCAGCCTGGCGGGAGGTGGGGAGATAATCAGCAGGTTGTCTGCGTCGAGAGGAGGCAGCTGGGCAGACACAGGCTACGCCGGCGGCCCCCAGCCTGTGCTGCTGAGCTCCTTCTGTCGGGAGATGTAGCTCTGGGTTTGTGTCAGGTCAGCACAGAGGCCCAGCTCCCTCTCCCCTGGAGCCCCCCAGCACCATGCCCGAGGCTCAGTTTCCCTGGCTGACCAGGAGCCTGGGGAGGGCTGGTGCACAAACCCAGCCCGGGTTGACCTCGTGCTGTCCTGGGGGCCGTCACTGCAGCCTGTCAGGAGCCTGCTTCCCCCTGGGCCTGGCTCTTTGCACTTGGGAGTGTGTGTGGTCCTCTCGCTATTACTTCAAGTGCCCATCGAGGGTCTAGGTGTGCTGTCACCTCCCGCGGAGCTGGTGAGAAGCAAGCACCTTGGCTGCCTCAGGGCTGTGCTGGGGAAGGGGTGCCCACAGGGGCTCCCTCGCATGGAAAGCCCTGCTTTCTGGTCGGGTTGCCCCTCAGCTCCCCCTCTCTGCTCTGAGCCTGCCTCCCGTCTGTGGTCTGTCTCCTTTGCCCCCCCCTTTTCCCTGCAAGCCTCCCAGTGTCGACCCCTCTGGGTGGGGAGCAAGGGTCCCGTCCTGGGTGGCACACATCCTTGTTTCCTAGCCCTGGATGGAGCCGCTGGCCAGGGCACGGCCGCCCCCTACCGCAGTGACGGGTGTCCCCCACTGCCTGAGACAAGCCGGGAGATGACTGAGTGTCCAGCATCTCTGACAAAAGGGGTCTTTCACGGCCTATTCCTCATCCCCCCAGCCCCGAGCCTGCCCCGTTTGCCACCTTTTGGGGTGCTGCTCTGAGATTCCAGAGACCAGGAGCACCCAGAGTTCCGATTGTGATGTAAGAAGAGAAGAGGCACTGGGCCGCAGGCAGGCGGCAGGCAGGCATCCTGACCCCCAAGGAAACACTGGAAAACCCCACTCCGGCTGCATCGAGTCTGAGTGCGGTGGTGGTGGCGGTGGGGACAGAGCACCCCCAGCCCCGGGCTGAGGAAGCAGCCCGTCCGGCGCACCCGCTCGGTGCAGGTGGATCTTCCCCGGGTGACTTCTGAGGCAGGGAAGGGAGGCAGGGGACCCCTATCTTTCAAAAGGAGCTAGACCCTACCTGTTCAGGGGCGGGGGGCGCGGTGCAGGAGGAATACATATTCTTTAAGGCCCCAAAATTTCTGAAAGTGCAGAGAACTTGTCCCACAATTGTACAGTCCAGAGGCCTCTACTTTTTTGTATTGCGTAGGCAGTTTTTGGATTGTTTTGACTTAAGGTGTTGAGGAGCCTTTTCCCGTATCATTGAAAACTCCTGATAAACCTACGTGTGGTGACTACATAATAGTCTATGAGCGCATGTACCGTAATGCACTTAGCTGTTCCCCTCATGTTGGGCATTCAAGTTATTCCCAATTTCATGACACAGGAATGAGAGGCTGCCCTCTTCAAACTGTCCCTCACTCCCCTCTGGGGCGAAGGACCTGAGCACCCCATGTACCAGGCTCTTAACCGAAGAGGGTGTTGGAGTGGGCAGAGACCTGGCATGAGGTTTGCTGCCTGGCTTGGTCCACGTCCAGCACATTGCTAGCAGGGAATGTGCTGGTGGAGGTGACAGAGGTGACATTCTCATGTGCAGTCCTTGGGGTCACCTGCTTGTCCACAAGGAGGCCTTGGACTGCCAGGTGGGGTCTTGGTTGCCCCTCTGGGTCTTGTGTCTTGAAACCCGCCTCCCCAGCTCTGAGTGAGCTGGCATCACTGGCCTTTCCCTTGGAGGTAGGGTGGAGCCACTTCCACCCCCGGCTTTGCTCAGAGAAGCAGAGGCTGACTGTTGTTCATCTGCCTTCACCAGCCCTGGGAGGCGGTAGGCTGCAAGCTCGTGATGCCCACAGACTCGTGATGACATCACAGCCACAGACAGTGCACACATGCTGTGGGAACCCCAATGTCTGGCTTCTCTCTCTCTCTTCTTTTGTTTTTTTTTTAGGCCCACACTGGCGGCATATGGAGGTTCCCAGGCTAGGGGTCAAATTGGAACCGGCCTACACCACAGCCACAGCAACGCCAGATCCTTAACCCACTGAGCAAGGCCAGGGATCGAACCTGCGTTCTCATGGATGTTAGTCAGGTTCGTTAACCGCTGAGCCACAACGGGAACTCCTCCCTCTCTTTCTCTCTCTCTCTTTTTTTTTTTTTTAAACTTTTTATGGCTGCACCCATGGCATATGGAGGTTCCCAGGCTAGGGCTCAAATCAGAGCTGTAGCTGCTGGCCTATGCCACAGCCACAGCAATGCAGGATCCAAGCCACGTCTGCAACCTACATCACAGTTCACGTCAATGCCAATCCTTAACCCACTGAGCAAGGCCAGGGATCGAACCTGCGTCCTTGTGGACACTAGTCAGAAAATCCCGCCCCCCTCTTTTTAATCTTTTCTTTTTTCAGGCCGTACTTGTGGTATGTGGACGTTCCCAGGCGAGGGGTCGAATCGGAGCTGTAGCTGCCAGCCTACACCGCAGCCACAGCAATGCCAGATCTTTAACCCACTTGAGCAGGGCCAGGGATCAAACCCACATCCTCACGGATACTAGTTGGGTTTGTTACCACTGCACCACAACGGGAACTCCTGACTTCTCTTGAAAGATCAGAAATTTGGCGATGCTGAGCCTTTGTTTCCTGCTCACCCCGTCCTCCTCACCAGCTGTAGTCTGCTGCCTCCTTCAGGTGGATCTTGATGTCTAGTCCTGCACTGCTTGTCACCTGCCTTACCTGGCTGGTGGCCCCTGTAGGCTGTGGGTTTCTCTCCTGATGTTTAGTAATAAGAACCCAATGTTTTGAGGCTGCTTATGTAAATCGTACCTCCTTACCCTCCATGGAGTGAGTCTGACTCTCACTGTCTCTTTCCCAACATACATGTGATCATCACAGAATGTTCTACAACTAAAAAAAAAAACCTAAACATGCTCCCGTGAACACTGGTGCCAAAGTCTTGGTCCACATTTGGGGTTATTTCCGGGGAGAGGTCCCTGGAGGTGGGCCAATGTGGAACCAGGGTCTAGGGCTGCAGGGAGGGCAGCCAGCTGTCACGGGATCCTGCTGTCTCAGGCTGGTTTCTCTGCCCTGCGCTCCAGCCGAGCCAGGGCACCTTTGCCTCCTGGAGGGGTGCACACCCCTTCTCTGGCTGACAGACTCCATGAGCCACAGCTCTCCAGGAAGGCAGACTGGGAGCTGGGGTGGGCACAGGCCCTGGGTGTGCCCTGGTCACTGGCAGGCCCATCTCCATAGACAAACTCACCAGGAACCACTCAACATGGAAAATTCTAGGAGCTGGTCAATGACTGGTCCAGGTTTTTTTGGTGCCTAGAGTTTATATCATTTGGAGGTCCTTTTAAGAAAAAAGAATATAAAGTTACAAATACAGAAGTAGGTACGGGCCTGGGCAAGGTGGGTGCCCTGAGGGTCAGCCTCCTGAGACTGCCAGTGAGTCACCCTGGCATGGGCCCAGGGGTCACCTCTGCTGCAGTTGCTCCCCAGACTCTCCGGAGAGCCCAGGCTGGCTGGTCCTGGGATGGGCGCGGGTGCTGAGAGCTGTCAGAACCCAACCAGGTGCCTTGCACCTGTAGTTCGTGTGCAGCCTGATGCTTGAACACATCAGGGAGGGCTGGGGCCGTGGGGTTGGGCGCCAGGCCTGGGCGTGGGCTGGAGGAGAGGAGCCAGGCTCATCGTGCCCCCGCTTTGTGCTGGCAGGTCGAACACCTGAAGGAGAAGCTCATAAGCCAGGCCCAGGAAGTGAACCGCCTTCGATCAGAGCTGGTGAGCTGGACGGCGCCATCCTAATGGGGACCCGGCGGGATTGGGAGGGCTCCGTGTATGCTGAGCCCACGAGGTCGTGTGACCCACAAGGGGAGGGAGGTTAATTCTCATTTGCTGACGTAAAGCAGGAGTGTGAACTCTGTGTATAAATGTGACTTTCCTTGTTACTTTCACACGCAGGAAAATAGAATGGCAGGGGTGGGGCGCCGCTGGGAGCAGTTCCTGCTTCACCACCGGCTCCATCTCTTTCTTTCTCCTGTCTTTATCTTTGTCTCCCATGGGGCCCCTTCTCCCTTCTCCCATCACTGGCCTTTCTTTCTCTTTTCTCCTTTCTCTGTCCCCACCTCTCCCCTTTCGCCTGCCCACTCAGCCTCCCCACTCCATCCTCCCCCTGCCACCACATCTGCCCTTGACACATACCCCCCCTCGGCTCGGTCTCTCTGCAGGGAGGCACCGATTTGGAGAAGCACCGGGACCTGCTGATGGTGGAGAATGAGCGACTGAGGCAGGAGATGAGGCGCTGCGAGGCAGAGCTGCAGGAGCTGCGGGCCAGGCCGGCAGCCCCCTGTGAGGGCTGCGAGCACAGCCAGGTGGGCCCAGGACCAGGGTGGCCCTAGGGGGCTCGATTCCCAGCAGTCACCCCAGTTCCTCACGCTGACTCCTGCCCGCTGGTCTCATACCCGTCCTGGCCCCCGTGCCTCCCGGCCGTCTGCCTGCAGGAGAGTGCCCAGCTCCGTGACAAGCTGTCCCAGCTCCAGCTGGAGGTGGCAGAGAACAAAGGCATGCTTTCGGAGTTGAACCTGGAGGTGCAGCAGAAGACCGACCGGCTGGCTGAGGTGGAGCTGCGGCTGAAGGACTGCCTGGCCGAGAAGGCACAGGAGGAGGAGCGGCTCAGCCGGCGCCTGCGCGACAGCCATGAGACCATCGCCAGTCTGCGGGCCCAGTCGCCACCCATCAAGGTGAGCTGGGGGCCTGAATCCACCTCGGCTATGGTCCCTGGAGTCTTGGATGGGCCAGATGTTGGAGGGACTTGTCTTGGAGAAAAAGCAGGTGCGAGTGGTTGAAGGAATCCTTCCAGGTCTGCAGTCAGCCTTGTGCCTTCTCCTGCTTTGGTCCAGGGCCAGGCCCATGTAGGCATCCAGCAACTGATGCTTGAGATGCCTGCTGTGTGACAGCCACGGACACCATGCATCACTAGATTTGCCCTTGTCTTTGCCCTTCTTGACTGTTCTGTGCCCAGTCTTGGGCCATAGCCAGGCTCGTGGTGGGCTCATGAAGGTGAGCAGATTCCAGGAGGCCCTTGCAGCACTCTGGAGAGTTAAGACCTCGTGGCTGCTCTAGTTTATTTCTGCGTGCTGTTGATCAGATGTTCCTGAAGTTCCCCTCAGGGGCCCAGGGTGAGGTCAAGGCACCCACTCACCTCCATGCACCTGTCCCTCCCTCCCCTCACAGTATGTCATCAAGACAGTGGAGGTGGAGTCGTCCAAGACCAAGCAGGCCCTCAATGAGTCCCAGGCCCGGAACCAGCACCTGCAGGAGCAGGTGGCCATGCAGAGGCAGGTGCTGAAGGAGATGGAACAGCAGCTGCAGAGCTCGCATCAGCTGACTGCACAGCTCCGGGCACAGGTGTGTGGCACGTGCAAGGGGGCACTGGTCTATCTGGGCAGCATGTGTGTGCCCCACCCATTGCCACAGGCTGGCCTTCGGCGCAGTGCAGCAGCCCAGCACTTGGGGTCTGACACACCCAAGATTCAGTCCCTCCTTTCCCTGCTGGCTTTGTGCCCAAGGGCAGGTTTTTGTTTCCATATCTACAAAATGATCTGATCATGGAACCCACCTCCCAGTGGGGCTTGACCTAATCACAAGATTCGCTCAGGGCCTGTCACACACTCTTAGAAGGGTGCTCTAGTCAGTTTCATAACAAATGGAGTTCCCGCTGTGTCTCAACAGGCTCGGTGGTGTATTGAGAGTGTTGGGACATAGGTTCAATCCCCAGCCGGCACAGTGGGTTAAGTAGCGGCATTGTGGCAGCTGCAGCTTAGGTCACAACTGTGGCTCAGATCTGATCCCTGGCCTGCCCATATGCTGCTGGGTGGCCAAAAAAAAAAAAAAAAAAAATTAAAAAAATATATATATAACAAATGCTCTGCCTTACTGTCCTGGGGCCTGATCTGTTACGGGCTGGGACCCAGGTGATGCTGGGCTAGGTCAGGAACTAGCTGCATGGAGCGCCCAGCCCCTTCTGGGTGAGATGCCACCCTGCCCCACCTGTGTGTGCATGTCTGTGTGTGAGGGGTGGTGCTTCCTCCCTTCCTGGGCTGGCAGCACTGAGCTTCCCACCCTGGCCTCAGATTGCCATGTACGAGTCGGAGCTGGAGCGGGCGCATGGGCAGATGCTGGAGGAGTTGCAGTCCCTGGAGGAGGACAAGAACCGGGCCATCGAGGAGGCCTTTGCCAGAGCCCAGGTGGAGATGAAGGCCGTGCACGAGAATCTGGCAGGTGAGCCGGTCGGCGGCACCTTAGCCAGTCCCACACCACGGCCCTTCGCCCTGTCTGCCGCACACCCCTCGTATCCCCATAGGTGTCCGGACCAACCTGCTGACATTGCAGCCAGCACTACGGACCCTGACCAACGACTACAATGGACTGAAGCGCCAGGTACGCGGCTTCCCACTGCTGCTGCAGGAGGCGCTCAAGAGCGTCAAGGCCGAGGTGAGTGGGGGCTGTGGTGGTGGGGCCAAGAGAGGCTCTGGAGCCCCTGGTGGGACGCAGCATCCACCCAGTGCTCCCTTCCAAACTTAGAGAAGCCCCAGGCAGTAGCTCCCCTCTGCACATCCTCAGACCATTTGAAACAGTCTAGGCGTTCCTGCTGTGGCTCAGTGGGTTAAGGATCCAGCTGCAGGAGTTCCTGTGGTGGCTCAGGAGAAATGAATCCAACTAGGATCTATGAGGATGCTGGTTAGATTCCTGGCCTCACTCAGTGGGTTAAGGATCTGGCATTGCTGTGAGCTGTGGTGTAGGTTGCAGACGTGGCTGAGACCAGCAACTGTAGCTCGGATTCGACCCCTAGCCTGGAAACCTCTATATGGCACCGGTGTGGCCCTAAAAAGCAAAAAAAAAAAAAAAAAAAAAAAAAAAAGCAAGAATCCAACCATCCAATCCAATCCATCAGCTCTGGTCACTGTGGAGGTTCAGGTTCCATTCCCTGCCCGGCATACAGTGGGTTAAAGGTTGAAGGATCCTGTGGTGCCCAGAACAGTGGCAGTAGGTCACAGGTGCAGCTGGGACTCAATCGCAGGCCTAGGAACTTCCATATGTTGCAGACGTGGCCATTGAAAAAACAAAACACACAAAAAAACAGCAACCTGGTTGGGGCATAGGTCTTTGGGTATTTGTCTTGTCATGACTCTTTGAACCAAACCTGTCACATGTATCTCTGTATCCCATACGTGCTATGCATATCTTTATATCTCAAGTATGCTACATATAGTCTTACATCTGTTAGACTTAATTTTCTCAAGCTGTTCTTGTGCAGTATGAGAATAGCCAATGTCTCTTAAGTGCCTCCTACGTGCTGAGCCTTTTATAGCCGTCAGCTCCTTGAATGTGTATGACAGCTCTGTGGGGTAGAGAGACTGATATATTTTGGGAATTGAAAATAGTTCTCCTTTAAAAAATTATGTCAGTAATACACGGACTTGTTGAAAGTACAGCCCCCACAGAAGGGTATCAGACGGAAAGGGGAAAGGCCTTTCTCTGCCACCCAGCCTGCTCCCCAAAGGACACCTGTCTCCCAGCATTTTCCCTGAAAGGTGTTCTGAGCCTGATGAAAACTACTGACATAGGCATATGTATATATGCACTTTCTTTTCACTCAGCAAAGGGGAACAGGTAGACGTGTGTGTATGTGTATACATGTGTGTACAGGTGAACGTGTGGTCGGCATCTTGTTTCTTTTCCCTGTGAAATGTAACTTGGAGATAGATCTTTACCTTCCAGCGCCTATAGACCCATGAGTTAGATGTTATCCCCATTTGACAGATGAGAAAATTGAGGCTCGAAGACATTGAGCCAGTTGCTTCCTGTCCTCCAGATCCTGAGGGGACAGCTGGGATTTGGGTCCTGCCGAATCACGTAGTCGAGTGCTGGTGCTGTGGAGTGAGGTTGAGGGCTGAGTCCCAGCTCTTTGCCCATCATCCGCACAGCAACCTTGAGATTGGCTTAGCCTTTCTGGGGCTCAGTTTCTTCCTCTGTAAAATGGGCCTGGAAGCACTACCTACCCAAGGGGTTATTGGGAAATTGGGGAAATGTGCTGTGTGACAGCACATGTCAAGTACTCAGCCCGGGGTGGGAGGCAGTGAGCAGCCTATCAGGCAGGTGAAGCTGGTGGGGCCAAACCCCTGAGCCAGCCCCCTGACGGCGCTGCGCATCCCCCACCAGATCGGCCAGGCCATCGAGGAGGTCAACAGCAACAACCAGGAGCTGCTGCGCAAGTACCGCCGGGAGCTGCAGCTGCGCAAGAAGTGCCACAATGAGCTGGTGCGGCTGAAAGGTGACTGCTGGGTGGGCAAGGGGGGACCTAGTGCAGGGGTCCCTGACCTGCCTCCAAGATGATCAGTGGAGGTGACCCTTCCCCATGGCCCCCAGCACCACTCCTTGGAGCATCCCTGAGGAGCTTTTGTGATTCCCTCTTTGTACACAAGGAAACTGGCACAGGGACATCACAGGGAATTTTCTCAAAACGGCATGGCTAGCGAATGGTCCACCTCGGACCTGTCCACCTCTGAAGCCTTTGCCCCAGGGCCCTTGGCAGGCTACCGGGTGGCTGAGCGCTGGAGTATTGATGTACTGGGTGTGGGGGGGTGCTGGAATGCCCCTTGTTCTGACCTAGGGCCTGGTCAAGCTTGAGATGCCACCCATTCACTGCACAGAGGTCAAGGGTGCACCTGCTCAGGGCCAGGTGCTATTCCAGACCCTGAGGATGTGCTCTGGGCCCGCAGAACCCATCCCTGACCTCATGGTGCTCACTTCAGTTGCGGGAGCACACAGTGATCATTAATACCCAGGGAACCCCCTCACTGCCCCTTTACCCAGGCTGGGGAGGGCGGCTGAGAGCCCCTGAATATCTGACAGTTGGGAGTGTTGGGGGGAGGGGTGCTTCCAGGAGGAGGCCAAGCTAAGGCTGAGACCTGGACTGGGAGCTGGAGTGGAGAGGTGAAGGGAAGGTGGGCCATGCTGGCTGTTGTGTGGAATTTTCATTCCAGTAGCTCTGGGATCTCACCCTAGCAAGGGGGTGACACGGTCAGATCTGTGCCTCAAACACCCCGGTGCCTGCCCTGTTGCCTATGCCCATTCAGTGTAGTGCCAGTTGTCCACCTTCTACCTTGTCTGCCCATCTGATGCACAGGCCCTGTCCTGGCATTCACAGTGCCTTTCTAGAGTGATAGACCAAGCTCCTTGTTGTGTATACAAGGAAACTGAGGTCCAGGTGTGTAAAGAGTGTCCGTTTTGTATCCCACCCACACTGGGTGCAATGTCTGAGCCCCACAACCGACCTTCCTTCCATGGCCCCAAAGTGAGGCTCCTACCCTCAACTGGTTTGCTCAGCCAGAAAATGTATTGATAAATGAATTCATACTGTAGTGTGAGTGACTGATAACAGCTTTGTGGGCCACTTTGCCCTAGTGGGGCCTTGCTTAGAAGGCCGGGAGCTCCTGAACCCCTAGCCTGCTCTGGACAGCGGTGGGCACCAGTGTAGAGGCAGTCTGGTCTCGACCTGGCCTGTACCCCTCTCTCTTCCCCCACCCAATCCAGGGAACATCCGGGTGATTGCCCGTGTCCGGCCAGTCACCAAAGAGGATGGGGAAGGACCCGAGGCGACCAATGCCGTGACCTTTGATCCCGACGATGACTCCATCATTCATTTGCTGCACAAAGGAAAACCTGTCTCCTTCGAGCTGGACAAGGTCTTCTCCCCGCGGGCCTCACAGCAGGACGTGAGTGTGGCCGTGCGGCGGGGAGAGACAGAGCAGTGGAGGGAGGGGGAGATAGTCACCCCACCTGCAGAGGGAGAGGTGGTGGGGGCTGGGCAAAAAGAAGCGTAAGAGAGGGGAGACAGGAAGGAGAAGCCGGGACCGCACACTCCCCTTCTCCTCACCTCTGGAGGAGAGAGTGGGAAGATAAAAGTGAAGACTTCAGAAGCCTCTGCTTAAGGAGAGAGCCATACATAACCTATGACACTCATATGGCCCCGCCCACCTGCATAACCACACCCACTCTCATGGCCCCTCCCACCCACGTGGTCCCCACCCATATTCGGCCACACCCACTTTGGGGGCCCCTCCCATAGTCCGTCCCACTCAACATGGCTCCGCCCATCCACGAGACCCGGGCTTTGCCGAGAGGCAGGCCCTCTCCAGTCAGGAGCACCTCCTGTGTCAGTGCCAAAGGGTCTCCCTAGGGAGTCCCACGCTGCCCCTCAGGCCTCAGTGAGGAGCGCTCAGCCTGTGTGAGCCATGTGTTCTCATCTCTGCCAGGGCCAGCCTGGGGAGGCCAGTCCTGCCCATGCCTTGCCATCCCCTTGCAGGGTTTATCTTTGCCCCTGTCCTTTGTTGTGGGCTGGCAGGCAGGCTCGTGGCGGTACCGGGCTCTACCATCATTTGCTGACCCATCTTGGGAGGAGAGAAGCTGGGGAGGTCTCCTGAGCTCCCGGGCGGGGCGGCCCCTGCATCCGAATCTGGTGGGCAGTCCCTTCAGTCATTCATCAGTGAGACCGCCCACTGATGCCGGCATCAGTGGCCTAGTAGTCATGGATTCCTCCAGAGTGAGCTGGTTGCCCACAATAGTATGTGCTGTGGGGTTGCTGAAGCACAGGGGGCGGGGGTCATGAGGAAGTTGCTGGTAGGGGCCCTTGGTCCTGGCAGCCCCACGCCCACCACCGCATGTCCCCCCACCCCAGGTGTTCCAGGAGGTGCAGGCCCTGATCACCTCCTGCATCGACGGCTTCAACGTCTGCATCTTCGCCTATGGCCAGACGGGGGCTGGCAAGACGTACACGATGGAGGTGGGTGCCCACTGCATGGGGCAGGGGTTCAGAGTGAAGACCCCCCCCCCCACTGCCACCATGTTGTGCCTCACTTGGTCTTCATGGCCACCTTGGAGCAGGGCCCCACGTTACCCTGTTAGCCGTGAGGCACAAGCCCAACATGGTCCCAGTGGGTATCGGGGCGGGGGAGGTGTGCTGGCAATAGCCTCTGGCCTCAGAGGGGTCTTGGCCTGGGCTCAGAGTCCAGGGCAGATCGCTGCGGGCGTCTCTCAGGACTGGCTTGATTTCACTCAAACACATTTATTGGGCTGCTGCTGTATGGCGCTCCATGTGGCGGCTCTGGCGTGTCAGCATGAAGGAGGGTGCATCTCTGTCCCCCAGGAGATCCTGGCAGTTGGGGGAGACCAGCCAGTGAAGCTGTCCTGGGCACCCAGGTCTTACCTGCTGCTCCCAGGGCCTCAGCTCCGCACCTGCGCCACGCCCCCCTCCGTGGGGTGTGGCTGGGGATGGGGGTGTTGAGAGGAGGAAGACTCTGACCATAGATAGAAGTGGAAAGCAGGCCCCAGCGATGTCTTTGGTTTGTTAGCATTTCCCTGGCTCCTGGGGGGTAGTGCTGCTGTGGGATTCTCCTGGTAGGGGAGGTGGGCTGGTGTCCCAACAAAGACGTTAAGAGGGCCCTGCTGGCCCAGGCTTTAACATCCTCTGGGGGGACTGCTGTGGTGGTCCCTTCTCCTCCAATCCAGACCTTCTTTTCCCTCAATTCTGGGATTGATGAGACTGGTTAGCGAGGGGCAGGCCAAGCCAGATTGGGGGGGGGGGGCGCAGCTCCTAGGCTCCCGCTCTGTCTTGGGTGCTTGGAGTTTTTGGGTTTTGGGGTTTTTTGTTTTTTTTTTGCTTTTTATGGCCACACCTGTGGCATATGGAGGTTCCCAGGCTAGGGGGTGAATTGGAGCTGTTGCTGCTGGCCACAGCCACAGCCACGCCAGATCCAAGCCATGTCTGTGACCTACACCACAGCTCCCAGCAATGCTGGATCCTTAACCCACTGAGCAAGGCCAGGGATCGAACCTGCATCCTCGTGAATACCAGCTGGATTTGTTTGAGCTGAGCCGCAGTGGGAACTCCTTGGGTGCTTAGAGCTGAGGTAACCACCAGGGGCACCCATCCTCCCAGCCCTCCCTGCTGAGGCAGATGTGCATCAGGCACCGTGCCTGGAGCCAGGGCACAGTGGTAACCACAGAGTGCCTGCCCCCCACAGAGCCATCCTGCCAGTGGGAGCCAGCAGTGCACACAGCAAAGCAAGGGGTGTGCTGTCAGGTGCCAGGGAGAAATATTGATCCAGGTATGAGGAACCAACAGTGAGGGAGGGATCAGACCTTCAGGGGGAAGAGAAGCCTCCTCCCTGAAGAAGTGACTTTGGAGCAGACACCTAAGCCAGTCCCAGGAGTGCGGAGAAGAGCCCTCCAGGCCTAGGGAACAGCAGGTTGGAGGGTGCTTGGAGGTACTGAGGCCTGGCGAGGAGGCCCCAGTGGCAGAAGTGGAAGTGGGGGCTGGGGAGGGTGGGAGGTTCAGGGAAGGAGTCCAGATTTCTTTCCTGAAAGGCCAGCCAGGCCATCCGGCCTCAGGTCACTTGCCAACTCTGTCTGTGCCTCCGCTGCACCACCCACAGAGTCTAGCTCATGGCCTCCCTGACCTTGAGACCCTTCCCCACCCCCCAGGCAGTGGCAGGAACATCATACATTGCCAATGTCTCCTCCCGGGTGACACCAGGGCCAGGTACACATCAGCAGCCCCTGTGTGCAGGCCCAGGACAGGAGCTTCACCCAGGGCTCTGCTTTAAGTCTCAGGTCCAATCCTGGCAGGTGGGGCCATTTCAAAGGTGTGGAAACTGAGACCCAAGGAGATGAAGTTGCTTGTAGCTGGTGGAGGCCGTTTTGGGGGGCAGATCTGCATGCAGATGGGAGCTTCGGTCAGGGAGGCTGGCCTGTGAGGGGTAGCCAGAGCAGGTGGGGGCCCCGCACACCACGTGAGCATCTGTATGGGGCAGCCCTCGTGGCGGGGAAGAGGCCTGGCTCACTGGGGCCTTGATTCCGCCCCCAGGGGACCCCTGAGAACCCAGGCATCAACCAGCGGGCCCTGCAGCTGCTCTTCGCCGAGGTGCAGGAGAAGGCGTCCGACTGGGAGTACACCATCACGGTCAGCGCTGCCGAGATCTACAACGAGGTCCTCAGGTGAGGGGCCCTCGGGCGGGGGCCTTTAGCAGGAGCGCAGGCCCTCCTGGGCAGCTTTTGGTCCTCAGGGCTGCGAGGTGGGGGCTCCCTGAAGAAGAGAGTCTGGAGCTGCCTGTCGTGACTCTGCCCCAGGGACCAGGTTCTGAGCACCTCGCAGGCAGGAGGGAGGAGGGCTCTGAGGCCCCCTGGCACTCTCAGACCCAGGCACTCCTTTTCCCCTCCGATTGTCTGCACCCTACCTGCGGGCTGTACCAGGTGGTGGGTGTCAAGTGCGAGTGGGGGAGTTCCTGTCGTGGTGCAGCAGAAACAAATGTGACTAGGAACCATGAGGTTGAGGGTTCAGTCCCTGGCCTGACTCAGTGGGTCAAAGATCCAGAGTTGCCGTGAGCTGTGGTGTAGGTTGCAGACACGGCTGGGATCCTGCCTGGCTGTGGCTGTGGCGTAGCCCAGCAGATGCAGCTCCAATTCGATCAGACCCCTTGCCTGGGAACCTCCGTATGCCCTAAAAAAAAAAAAGTGTGAGTGGAGCCTTGGGGAGACCTGCCCCCCCAGGGGCTCAGTGCATTGTGGGGGCAGGAGGAGCACCACCAAAAGACTTTGGGGGAACATTCTGACATCTCTCTGCCTTTCAGTGGACTGAGTGCCCTGGGGGGAGAGGGCGGGGCTTAGCCCAAGGACCGTCTGGGAAAGCTTTGCATAGTGTGATGGTTGGAGAACATTCCAGGCTGGGGGTGGGGGCAGTGCCGGCAGAAGACTGGAAAGAGGGTGTGACCGTCCTTCGTGCCCTCAGGGACCTGCTGGGGCAGGAGCCCCAGGAGAAATTGGAGATCCGGCTGTGCCCCGACGGCAGCGGGCAGCTGTACGTGCCAGGGCTGACGGAGTTCCAGGTGCAGAGCGTGGAGGACATCAACAAGGTGAGTTTCCGCGCCACTGTCCCCAGGACAGGCTGGTGGCGGGATGCAGGCTGAGGGTGACGCCCCCTCGCCCGGGTACCTGACGGCCACCCCTGGGCCTCTTGCCCGCTTCGCCCTCGGCCCAGGTGTTCGAGTTCGGCCACACTAACCGCACCACGGAGTTCACCAACCTGAACGAGCACAGCTCGCGCTCGCACGCTCTGCTCATCGTGACGGTGCGCGGCGTGGACTGCAGCACCGGCCTCCGGACCACCGGTGAGTGAAGGCCGCGGCCGCCCGGCCCGAGCACCCCCGCCCCTCGTCCTGGGGCGGCCGTGACCTGCCCGGTGCCCCCCCCGCAGGGAAGCTGAACCTGGTGGACCTGGCCGGCTCGGAGCGCGTGGGCAAGTCGGGGGCGGAGGGCAGCCGCCTGCGGGAGGCGCAGCACATCAACAAGTCGCTGTCGGCCCTGGGGGACGTCATTGCTGCCCTGCGCTCCCGCCAGGGCCACGTGCCCTTTCGCAACTCCAAGCTCACCTACCTGCTGCAGGACTCGCTCAGCGGGGACAGCAAGACCCTCATGGTGGTGCAGGTGAGGGCCTCAGGTGGCCACCAGCGTGTTAGGGGTTCCGCTGGCTCCAAGAGCAGGGCCACACCCCCTTCCCCTGTGGCCTGTAACCGCCAAGGGCGCAGGGAAGGGCCTCTTAGCAGCAGCTCCCTAGTCTGTGACATGTGCCCCTCCCCCCAGTGCTTGTACACACCACCCTCGGTTGCCCTTCCGGCTCCCCTCCCTCTCAGTTTTCTCTGGGGAACCTTCTAGAGCCCCCTGCTTGTGAGCTCCCTTTGGTACCCCTCCCAGTTCTGTGAGGGCAGCCAGCTGGCAGGGTGGGGAGTGAGCTCTTGTGTCCCCTAGGTGTCCCCCGTGGAGAAGAACACCAGTGAGACGCTCTACTCCCTCAAGTTTGCTGAGAGGGTGCGCTCCGTGGAGCTGGGCCCCGGGTCCCGCAGGGCAGAGCTCGGGTCCTGGTCCAGCCAGGAGCATCTAGAGGTACGGGGACCATTGCAGGCCTGCCTCCGGCCGCCAGCGGGTCAGACTTCCTGCTCGCTTGTGGGCAGGAGGGAGGGCAGGGAGGGGAGGTCAGCCTGGAGTGATGAGGAGGCGAAGATGCCTGAGGGAGTGGCCTGAACTTGAGCCCAAAGTCAGCAGCCTCTTTAGGCCAGGTGTTTCTTCCTGGCCTCAGAGGTACCTGTAGGGGCATCAGCTGGTTGGAGGTGGGTGGGGTGCAGGCGGGCACCCAAGTGCTCAATAGTAACTAGTTTACTTTATGTCTATTATCTCACAATTCTTACCCTCCTGTCCCCATGGTTACTGTATCATCATCAAGCCCATCCTGCAGATGAGGAAGCAGCTTCAGGTGGCTGGGGAGGGGAAACGTGGGGGAGGGGGTGACCCAGGGCAGCAGGCCCCACCCACCTGCCCTTCTCTCCCCAGTGGGAGCCGGCTTGCCAGACGCCACAGCCCTCAGCACGAGCCCATTCGGCTCCCGGCTCTGGGACCACTAGCCGCCCAGGCTCCATCAGGAGAAAGCTGCAGCCCTCCGGTGAGTCTATAGGGGTAGGCGGGTTGCTCACGGCCATTGGGCTGCCCCGATCTGAATGGGCCTTTTCTCCCACTCTTTTTTTGAGTTTATAAACTTTCTCCAGAACCTGTTTCACAACCTTCCCTGGCCCTGGGAAGTACTCAGGGCCGACAGTGCTCGGTCCACTTTACAGATGGGAAACAGAGGGGCCCCTTGGAGAAGGAGTAGTGTGAAAGGAGCCCAGCCCCGGGCTGCTGACCTGAGGCCCAGGACCGTTCTCCACTTCTCTGCGGCTGGGCTCATGCAGGACATACCCTCCAAGGCAGGCCTCAACTCCCGGGGGCCGGGGGGAAAAGGCCAGGGCTCGCCTGTCTCAAATGAGCGGGCCTGTCCCCAGCACCGGAATCCAGGGCCCTGCACACACACCCCCCCCCACCCCACCCCTACCCCCCGCCTAGCCCACTCACAGAAGGGCCTGGCAAGTGTTTGGGGCCAAAGGGAGAAGAGGGCAGCAGGGTCCTGGGGGGTCTTGGCCCACAGCAAGCCTACCAGTGAGACGCCTGTTGCTTTGATTTCAGCCTGACGGCTGGGGCTGCAGAGTCTCCAGGTGAGTGTGGGGCCGCAGCCCAGGGCTGCCTGCCCACCCGCCTGCCTGGCCGCCTCGGGTGCAGGGCTGGGCCGGGAAGCTGGCTGCTCCGGGCGGGGTCTGTCGTCGCTGCCTGCTATCTGTGTGCTTCTGCCCGGCTTCCTCCCGCTCTGGGACAGAGGCTGCTGATCCGGGCCTAACGCGCCCCTCTCCTCCTGCAGGGAAGTGCAGGCCGCTGCCTGTGTGATGGACACGTCCACCCTGCCGGACCAGGGACTGGGCTGATGCCCGGCTGGCCTGCTCCTGCTGCAGTGCTGAGAGCCCGGGAGGCAGAGGCCAGAGTGGAGGCTCCTCTTTTGCCCCAACTCCCTTCAGCAATGAGAAACATGTTCAGAAGGAAACGGTGTCTTTCCCCTGTGGCTCTGGGCGCAAAGGGCACTGGCTGGAAGGGGAGGCCCAGGCCCACCAAGTGGGCCCTCGTGGGGCGGCTGGGCAGGTGTGGGAGGGTGGGCCCTCACCCAGGCTGGCCCAGCCCCCTCCCCAGCCTGCAGGGCCCTCCCTGGTGGGTGGGCTGGGGAGCCCCCAGAAGGCAGGGAACGGTGGGAACTGGGCGGCTGGTGGGCGGCCCCGTCCCACTCGTCTCCGCTCCCAGGGAGTTGAGGTCTCCCTGGGTGTGTGCAGAGTGTTGGGGTGCACACAGCGGCCCGGCCCTTGCCGTGGGCTGGGCTGTATTTACAGCTGGCAGGAGGCCCGTGGGCAGGGATGTTGCTGCTTCCCCTCATCAGCCTGGCACCAGGCCGTCTCCTTGCTTACTGGCCTCCTGCCATTCTATTTAAAAACTTTTGGAAGCTTAGCCATTTTTACTTATTAAAATAACGTTTTTACACAAGTATTGTTTGAGAGAGTTGGTTTCGTGAGCCCCTGGTGGGATCACAGAGCAGGGCATTGGCCCGTGCAGGCTGCGCACCCACAGCCCTCCTGAGCTGTCCAGAAGCCCAGCTCCCGTGTCCTCCACCTGCACGAGTGGGAGGAGCCAGCGGCCTCCCTAGCCTGGTTGCCCTTATCGTGACCCCGGTCAGCAGTGCTGTCACCTCCCTTTTATGGAGCAGATGGGAAACACAAGCGTTTGAAGAGCTTCCACAGCCCCAGCCAGGACGGACCCCACTCCACGGCCTGCCCTCTGCCTCAGTCTTGGCGCCTTAGGTGAACTGGCCACAGGTGAATGCCACCACCGCCCCCCCGCCACTGCCTATGGCACCCCACCCATCAGTGCAGCACCACCCCGCTTCCCACCACGGGGGCTGTGCTGGCCTGCACCTGGTTCCAGCCTTGCGGGAACGCACCAGCGCTCAGTGGGGTCCTCCCGCCGACTGGGCTGAACTTGCAGTCGCAGGAGCAGGGATGACCCCCTGGGCCAGGGGAGCTGTTCTGGGTAGCCAGCACCGGGGGTTCCTGCGGGGAGTGAAGGCTGTTCACAGCCCTCCTACAAGGAGGCGGGAGAGTGGAGGGCTCCAGGCCCACCTAGCGGTGGCCACACCTGCAAGGCCAGGGGCCGGGCGCCCTGCAGTGGACAGCTGCTGGCTGGCCTTGGAGGCTGCACAGGACAGCAGGGAGGGGTGGCTGAGACAGAGGAGCTGGGCTGGTGAGCCCTCTCCTCACCTGTTTCTCTAAGCCTTGAAGAGGGAGTTGCTGTTCCCTGCCGCTTCACCCCAGAGGAAATCTGACTTTGTCCCTTCCCACCGGCCCATCACGCTGCTGCCCCCTGCTGGCCACACTGCCTGGCACACGGCCTGAAGGGGTGGTCTCAGGACAGCCTGGCAACTGTAACCAGAGGACTCCCAATGAGGAAAGCAGGGCAAGTTACAAATTTAATAAGATTCACCTTCATAAATTACAGCAGCAGCCTCAGGGCTCAGTTTGCTGCCCCATGAAGCAGAAGTTGGGCAAAGCTGGACACCTGCTCCTGGAGAGAAGCTGTCTCAGAGGTCAGGGCTGTGGAGGTGGCCAGTGGGCCAGCGCCGCCTCCAGGATGGCCGCAGGGCAGCAGTGGGGGCCGAGCAGAGGCTCATGGGCCGGTGGGCACACAGGGAACAGGAGCAGGGGCCGAGGCCAGGCCTGAGGTCTGCCCGTGCCCCCACCCTCTGGGCTCCTCAGTCCAAACTGGCCATGAGCAGGTGCAGCTCCCGGAAGGCACTGCCATGGCGGCCGCTCAAGCTTGACTTGCTTTTAACAAAGCCGCTGATGCTCTTGAGCTGCTTGTAGCAGAGCCGGCACTTGTGCAGCCTGTGGGCAGAAGGGCAGTACTTGACGTGCAGCACCGGCACTGGATCCCACCCAAGGCCAGGGCCTTTCCTGTACTAATCCCTCCCGCTCCTCCTCCCAGAGCAAGGCTGAGGCTCATCACACAGGACCCACTGAGGCTGGGCCAGGGCTTAGGGCAGAGCCAGGCCTCAGAGGAAGCCAGGCTCTGGCTACCCTGCCCAAGCCACCGTCCCAGGCCCAATAACCTTCTCTATAAGCGGTTTCAGTGGGGCCGTCACCAAGCAGGCTGAGCCCCCAGGCCTAGGGGGCCTCACCGGCAGGGCACCGCAGCCGCACCCCCACTGCCTGGCCCCTCACCTCTCCTCCCGGCTGATGTCCACACCCACGGAGGGCGGGGCCGCCAGCATGTCAGTTATCAGGGGCAGAAACCGCTTCAGGATCAGCTTCAGGGAGGTGCAGCCCGTCTGGACGTAGCTTCAGAGAGATGGATGGAGTCACAAAAAGATAACAGCGGGCAAGGTACACACAGGAGCAGGGGCTTGACGTCATTCTGGCCTCTCCAACCGGGAGGGGAAAGCAAAGCTGCCCAGCCACGTCGCTGGCCCTGGGGTTTCTGCCGTGGTCCCCCCTCTTCCCTGCTGTGAGGCAGGTGCTGCTTCCCCATGTGTACCTCTCATACTTGCTCTTCAGAAGCTTCTCGATCTGCGGCAGGATGGTGGTGCACAGGTCCAGCTTCCACAGGGAGCTGGGGAGAGGGCCGGGGACATGGGCCCTCAGCGCCGGTCCTGCCCACGCCGCCCACACCCCTCCGCACCCCACCACGGCCACTTACGCCTTCTGGTTGACAATGTTGAGGAGGTCCACTACCACCGACAGGTCATTGATGGCCACGGCGGAGTCCACCGATGTCTGTGCAAACAGAGCACCCATCAGAGGGGACTGGGGACAGTGGCCTGGGGGTGGCGTGGTGATGGGGTTAATGGGGGGGGGTGTTAGCAAGACTGCACAGCGTGGTGAGAGGGGCCATCTGGCCCTCACTGCCCCCCTCCCCACAGGCAGCCCTCTTTCTCAGCGCAGCCAAAACCCAGCAGAGGTGGCACTTGCCTTGATGTCGCCTGTGGTCCACGCGGCCCACACAGTATCCAGGTTCTTGTGGCGGCTGGTGAGCACGACACACATGGTGTCGTGGCCTTTGCGGATCTGGGACATGGCATCCTCGTCAAGCAGCTCCACCTGCTGGGGGATCTTCACGGCCTGCGGGATGGGTGCACGGATGCTGGCAGCCAAGTTCTGCCCTCGCCCCTCAGGCCTCCAGCTGCCCTCAGTGTCTGGGCCCCCACTCACGGGCAGGAAGTCGGAGGCCTTCAGCCCGATGGGCTCATTCCGGGTGGCAGGGATGATGGCAGGCTCGGCCTTGGGTGCGGGGGTGGAAGTGACGACAGTGGGGGGCCCGGGCAGGACCTCGAGCTGGAGAGGTCAGGAGCTCAGCAGGCGGCCAGCCTGAGGCCTCCCCCTCTGCCCCCGCCCCGGCACGGCCGCCTCAACCCTGGCTCAGGACTCCAGCCCCCCTCTGAAACCCACACCACGCCAGTGCCGCTGGGACATACATTTGGCACCGGGAACTGCACGTCTGTGGCTGGGCTGGGCTTTGCTGCCTCCTTGGCTGTGGCCATGTCTAGAGGCAGAAGGAAAAGATCACTGGGTCAGGTTGGGCTGGGAGAAGGCACCGGCGGGAAGAGGCCAGCGCTCGGGGTGGGACTCTGGGTGGCACCTGTGACTGCGGGAGGCCCGGGGGAGGGGCTGGGCCTGTCCTCTCCCTTCCACCCACTCAACCTCCAGTTTGGCAAAAAGCAGGCACCAGGCCCTGTGTGTGGATGGGGCCCAGGGAGCTCCGGGGGGGGGGGGGGAACCCATCACCTCCCCCGGAGAGGAGTGTGTGGAGAGCGCGGAGGGAGAGTGGGAGGGAGCGGCCTCTCGGGCCCCAAGCCTGCGGGAACGAGGATGGCCCCTTGAGGAGAAAGCCGGGGAGGGGCCGAGGGGCCGAGGGGCCGAGGGGCTGAGGATCAGGGCGCCCACCCCACCTTCTCCAAGCTCAAAGCAGATCAGGTTTGCTCCCTGCTCAAATGCTCCAGCAGCCAAACCCAGACCCCCACCCAGGGCCTGGCCGCCTGCTGCCGGCCCCCCAGGCTCAGGCCCTCCTTGGGGCTCCCTCCCACTGGAGGCCCTTCCCTTCTGTCCCCTCATCTGGCCCTCAGGCCTGCCTGGTGTGCTGCCTCCTTGGAGCCTCACAGGCCTTGCAGCTCCTCCCCACACCCGCTCTTTCCCCCACGTGGCCGTCTACCGCCTGCTCCTCACTGGGCTCCTGACTGGAGCACCTGCCTGCCTGCTCAAGCACCGGAGCCTAGTGCAAGCCCGGCACACAGTGGGTGCTTCTGGGCGAAGGGAGGATAAAGATCCAGGGGGAGAGAGGCTGGAAAGGCTGCGCTGAGACGGAGGCTGCGGGCTCTCAGCTGGGGACTCTGGGAGGCCAGGCTCTGCCCCCCACTCACCGTCCTCCGGGGGTGCTGGGAAGGGCTCACTTCTTCGGGGTGGTGTCCGACCTGCAGAGGCGAAGGTGGCTGGGGACTCACAGTGGCCAGCCCGGGGCTGCTGTCTGAGACCCCACGGGATGGCCCGGGACCCGAACCCTCAAGTTCGCCCCTCCCCACCTACTTGGCCCAGTGGGCCTGCCTTTGCTCAGGGCAAGCAGGGTACTGAGTGGCTGCTGGGCCGCTGCTGGGGCCTAGAGGACCTGGGAACAGAGCCCAGGCCCAGGCGTGGGTTAGGAATTAATGCTAAGGGAGCAGAGCAACATGGACGCCACCCCTGGAAAGGGCTGTCTGCTTCCAGGGACAGATGGGGACGCTGGGGCTCGGAGGGCAGGGGCGGGAGGGCCCGGGCCTCACTGATGCTGTTCTTGGGCTGGAAGATCTCGTTGTAATCCTCGGTGTTCTGGATCTCGGCCCGAGACTCGCGCTCGTCCCGGTCGTCCTCGCTGCTGGGGCTGCGGCGCTCGCTCTCCGAGTTCTGCTTCACCCTGGGGAGCGGGGAAGCCCAGAGGAGGTGGCAGCCCGGGTGAGGCCAGGGCTGGGGGCCCACTCCTGTGCCCCCGGCGCCCTCCAAGGCCCCGAGCACCCCACCTCTGAGGCTTGCTGCAGGCTGTGCCGGGCCGCTCATAGATGCGCCGAAGTGGGGCACTGGGGTGGGGCGGCTGCTGCGCCAGGGGCCGGCTGTCCTGCACGGGGTCCTGGGCCACCGTGCCTGTCCTGGTGACCCGCGTCAGGTCCACCACGTAAGAGGAGACGTTGCTCTGGGAGAAGGCCACACCTATCTGCAGGAAGCGGCAGAGCTGGGGTGGGACCCTTGGCGGCAGCGGCTGGGGGACGGTGGGCGGGATCCCCGCAGGGCTGAGCGGGAGTTGGGGGCCAGAGGTGGAGGCAGGCGGGTGGGCGACGGCTCTCTCACCAGCTGGTCGTTGCAGATGGCCAGGTCGGCCACCTTGCCCCAGTTGACGAGGACCACGTCAAAGCAGCGCTCGGGCTCCCAGCCGTAGACACGCAGGGAGTCCTGGCAGCCGCTGTACAGGCAGCAGCCATCGGGGTTGAAGAGGACACTCCTAGCCCAGGCGAGAGGGGGCCATGGGTCAAAAGAAATCTGGGGGAGCTTCAGGGAGCCCAGGCCCCGAGGGAGCAGAAGCAGAGATGGGAAGGGCCCACCCACCGCCATATCCCGCTGCCCAGGAGGGGGCCTGGGCCCACCCCCAGCTGCCCGCGTACCTGACAGGCCCCGGCTCCCCTTCGATGCAGCTCACCACCTGGAATTTCTCCAGATCCCAGAAGCGGATGGTCCTGCAAAGGAGGTCAGGCTGTGCAGGGAAGCCCACTTCTCTCAGGACCTGACCGCCCAGGTCAGGGCCACTAAGAGCAATGCCAGGGGCCAGGGCTGGCCCTGTGCAGGCCGTGGGAGGGGATTTGGCACATGGGAAGTGAACACCGGCCTTGGATCCAAACGGGCCGTGAAGGCCCAGGACACTGGGTCCGGGAAATCAGAGTGGGGGAGGGAGGCGACCCAGGTCCCATTCTGGCTGGCGGTCAATTCAGTCTACATAGGATCATCAGGCACATGACACCCTGGGCCGGAGACATCCTGGGGACAGGTATACGTGCAGGACAGAGAGGTGAAGGACAACAGTCTCGGGCGATGGGCCCCACTCCTCCCCTCACCTGTCCGAGCTGCCAGAAGCCAGGAGGTACTCGTTGGGGTGGAACTCCACCACGTTGACAGGCCCCGTGTGGCCAGGGAACTCAGACATCATCTTGCCAGCAGTCAGGTCCCAGAGCTGGGGCAGGGCGGCATGGACGTAAGGACCAGCCCCAGCCCTCGGCTGCCCTCTCCCTGACTCTCCCCGCCCAAGCACTCAATCCCCAAACCACCCCCCGGTCTGGACAGGCTTGGGATGTGTGAGCTGATGGGTGGGGGAAGAGGACCAAACCCTGGTGTGATTGGCAGCCCCCAGCCCCC
Organism: Phacochoerus africanus; assembly: GCF_016906955.1. Lineage (NCBI taxonomy): Eukaryota > Metazoa > Chordata > Mammalia > Artiodactyla > Suidae > Phacochoerus > Phacochoerus africanus. The sequence continues at coordinate 19,409,680 of NC_062551.1, read as the reverse complement.
AGCCCCGGGCCCAAGTCGGGCCAGGAGCTACCTTCACTGTGTGGTCATCTGCAGCCGATGCCAACCACTTCCCGTCGGGGCTGAACCGGAGACACCGCACAGCCTGGCTGTGCCCCTGAGGAGAGGACAGAGCAGGCGCACCCTAGGGGCTTCCCTCCCCATCCCCACCCCCTCGCCCCCCACAAACAGTGCTTCCGGGGAGCAGGCAAGGAGGGGACGGACAGCCACCGCGGCAGATGTCACAGGACACTGCTCCAAATGTGGTCAAAGACTCCCAGTCCTGCAGACACTCCAGGATATCAGACAGTGGGGTGCTGGTACAACCACAGACATCCAGACCAGCGGAACAGAACAGAGGGCCCAGAAATAAACCCAGACAACCACAGCCAATTAATCGTCGACAAAAGAAGCAAGAATATGAAATGGAGTTGTCATTGGGTCTCAGTGGTAACAAACCTGACTAGTATCTATGAGGAGGTGGGTTCGATCCCTGGCCCTGCTCAGTGGGTTAAGGATCCAGCCAGTGGTGCTGGGAAAAGGGGACAGCTGCATGTACAGCAGTGAAACCAGAAAACACCCTCATACCATGCACAAAAATACACTCAAAACAGCTTAGACTTAAACATAAGACAAGATACCAGAAAACTCCTAGAAGAGAAACACAGGCACAACATTCTCTGACGTCAGCCATGCAAATGTTTTCTTAGGTCAGTCTCCCCAGGCAACAGAAATAAAATAAAAAATAAACCAATGGGACCTAATCAAACTTACAAGCTTTTGCACAGCAAAAGAAACCATAAAAAAACCAATCAAACAAAAAAAACCAGACAACCTACGGAATGGGAAAAAACTAGTTTCAACAATGCAATGGACAAGGGCTTCATCTCCAAAATACACAACTCAACAGCAAAAAAAAGAAACAACCCAATTGAAAAATGGGCAGAAGAGCCGAATAAACATTTCTCCAAAAAAGGCATACAGATGGCCCTCAGGCACATGAAAACATATTCAACATCACTAGTTACTGGAGGAATGTCAATCAAAACGATGAGGTACCACTTCACACTGGTCAGAATGGCCATCATTAGTAAATCTATACACAACAAATGCTGGAGAGGGTGTGGAGAAGAGGGAGCCCTCCTATACTGTTGGGGGGAATGTAAGTTGGTACAACCACTGTGCAAAACAGCAGGGAGGTTCCTCAGGAAACTCAATATAGAACTACCACATGATCCAGCAATCCCACTCCTGGGCATCTATCCAGACAAAACTTTCATTCAAAAAGATACATGCTGGAGTTCTCGTTGTGCCTCAGTGGTAACGAATCCGACTAGCATCCACGAGGATGTGGGTTTGCTCCCTGGCCTCACTCAGTGGGTTAAGGATCCAGCAGTGCCGTGAGCTGTGGTGTAGGTCACAGACGCAGCTTGGATCCTGCGTTGCTGTGGCTGTGCTGTAGCCTGGATGCTGCGGCTCTGATTCAACCCCTAGCCTGGGAACTTCCCTATGCCACATATGGGGCCCTAAAAAGCAAAAACAAACAAAAAAGATACATGCACCCTATGTTCACTGCAGCACTACTCACAACAGCTAAGACATGGAAACAACCTAAATGTCCACTGACAGATAAAATGATTAAGAAGATGCAGTATGTATATATAATGAAATATTACTCAGCCATAAAACAGAACAAAATAAATGCTATTGCAGCAACACGGATGGAATTAGAGACTCTCATACTGAGTGAAATAAGTCAGAAAGAGAAAGACAAATACTCTATGATATCACTTCTATCTGGAATCGAATACATGGTACAAATGAACCTCTCCACAGAAAAGAAACCTGTGGACATGGACAACAGACTTGTGGTTGCCAAGGGGAGGGAGTGGGATGGACTGGGAGTTTAGGGTTAGTAGATGCCAACTATAGCGTTGGGAGTGGATAAGCAATGAGATTCTGCTGTACAGCACAGGGAAATATATCTCATCACTTGTGATGGAACACGATGGAGGATAATGTGAGAAAAAGAGCGTATAACTGGGTCACTTGGCTGTACAGCAGATACTGACAGAACACTGTAAATCAGCTATAAAAAAAAAAAGACTGTGTGGTCTTAAGAGTTTGGGAAGCAATGTGTCTTTTTGGGAGAGTTAAATGCCTCCTCTAAATGTGAAAGGGTCTAAAAACCTCCAAAACTCATTAAACTCAATGCCTCCAAACTCACAAACAGGAACCCCCTTCACTTAAGGACACCTGCTCCCAGCCTGCAAACGGTGGAGCAGAGATGGGGAAACTCAGCTCTGCCCTCCTGCTCTGCTCCAGATGCACGTCCTCACCCACGCTGAACAGCAGGCCCCTCCAGCCCAGGCTCCACGCCTGCAAGGTGCTTGGGGAGTGCCTGACAGAGGGTGCTTACCCGGTAGCGGAAGACACAGCCTTTCCTTCTGATGTCCCAGAGCTGCGGGGGTAGGGGCAGAGGGGGCGGAGTCAGAACGGGTCCCCGCCAAGGCTGGGCTGGCGATGCCTAGCCAAGCTCCGTGCTGGGGCCTGGGTCCGAAGGCAGCTCAGGGCACCTCCAGGTCATTATTCCCCCAAGTGACAGGGCTCTGGAAACCGTTCACTGAAGCAGGGCATCCCGAGCAGAGACGTCTGGCACACGCTTCCACATCCCTCACCCCAGGAGGGCATGGATGCCGCCGCTGCAGAGCCAAAGCCCACCCCCTCGGGCAGGACACACGGTCCCCGTCCCGCTGCCGGCCCGGCGGGGCAGCCAGGGCATGGAGTCATGTCTCACCTTGATGTTCGTGTCCTGGGAACCTGAGGCCACGAACTCGCCGTAGGGGTGGAAATCCAGGCTGCAGATGTTGGCTTTGTGTCCCATGAGGGTGCGCAGGACTAGCAGGGAGGAGAGCGGAGACAATGGCGTGAGAGGCAAACAGGGCGCTGGCGGAGAAGGGCGGCTGTGCCTGCTCTCGTGCTCGTTGCACCGAAAAACACAAGTGACCCGGATTTTACCAATAGTGAGCGAAATCAACCAGAGTCCTTCCACCCTAACAACTCATTTCCCTATTTTTCTCCTGAGAGATGACAGCCATTTCTGCTGCTACTTAAGCTCCCAGAAAACTCCCCACAAACTCCTCGCAGTTTAGGCCTCTGGACTTGACCCTTTGGACTTGACCCAGGATGCTCTCATGAGAGCGGAGCTCCAAAGTCAGCAGGGCAGTGTAACCACTACACTCGGTTTGGGCCCTTTGAACATGGACATGCAGCTTATGGTCTGCCAGGCATCCCACACTCGAGATGGTGCAAAGGAGAGGGAGGCAGGAGAGGTCCAAGCCAGGGGAGATGCGGCTTAAAAAGAGAAATCCAGGAGGCCTTTTTGGAAGAGGTGGTATTTGAGTAAGATGTCAGTGAGTGGAGGAGGATGAGGGAGGCTGCAGGCAAACTTCACAGTTTCTGTCTTAGAGTATTCTCTGGTACCACTCAAATTCGCCTCTCTTCTCTGGACTCATGTGTCTTGCTTTTATTTTGTTGTTGTTGTTGTTGTTGTTGTTGCTATTTCTTGGGCCGCTCCCGCGGCATATGGAGGTTCCCAGGCTAGGGGTTGAATCAGAGCTGTAGCCACCGGCCTACGCCAGAGCCACAGCAACGCGGGATCCGAGCCGCGTCTGCAACCTACACCACAGCTCACGGCAACGCCGGATCGTTAACCCACTGAGCAAGGGCAGGGACCGAACCCGCAACCTCATGGTTCCTAGTCGGATTCGTTAACCACTGCGCCACGACGGGAACTCCATGTGTCTTGCTTTTAAAAAAGATTTATAATTCCACTCTTCAAAAGAAACTGATCATCCCAGGAATGCTGGGGCCAAGGGGTGAGGCGGTCTAGCCATCCTTAGGTTTGAGCCAGGGTAAAACAGGCTGCCTTGTGAGGTAGTGAGCTCTCTGTTGGAAAAGGTATTCAAGCAGACTCCAGACATAATGCTTTAAGGACAAGATTCAACTGCACCAGAATCTAGGCGGCTGCCCTCACTACTCCCTGGAGTTGTCACATGCCATCAGGGGCTCAGCACTGCCTTGCTGGCGAAGGGGGCTCTGGCCGCATGCTGCCTAGCCCAGGCCCTGGAAGGTACTCCGGCTTCAGTTCACACTGCCCCTGCCAGCCCACCTGCTTTGCATCCCTCAGCCAGATTTCCAAAGTTTCACCCCACCCTGAGAGGATGTGGCTGGTCCCACCCCTGCGTGGGCCAGCTTTGGAAAGCACAGGCTACCCTCCTGTGGGATCCTGGGCTGACCCACCCTCGCCCTCTGGCTGCGCGGTAGAAAGCAGGCAGGACCACATTCTTCTGGCGTGATTTCTGCCCTGGCTCTTCTGTCCCAGGAGGGTTCTCGGCAGGCCTCCCAAGGCCAAACCTGGTCACAGGATCTGGGAGCTACAGAGTGGAGGGACCTCCAGCGGCTGGCTGCCCTACACAGGAACCTCTAAGCCCTCCTAGCACTGCAGCTGACCCTTCCAACCTTCCAGCAATGGGCAGCTGGTGTGACTATGAGGCGGCCCTTCTGCGCATGGGATGCCAACTTGCTTCCATGTCATTTCCACTCATGCTGTGGTAGGAGGGGGTGGAGGTGGACCTGAGATCTTAGCTCTTCCTGCCAAGGATGCAGAGGGCAAGCTTCTCATCCATTGTTGAACCTCCCAAAAGACAGAGTGGATGGCACTGGGATTGGAGTCTTTTTTTTTTTTTTTTTTTTGCTTTTTAGAGCCACACCCATGGCATATGGAGGTTCCCAGACTAGGGGTCGAATCGGAGCTACAGCTTCTGGCCTATGCCACAGGCACAGAAACACAGGATCCAAGCCACGCCTGCGACCTGCACCACAGCTCACGGCAACACCGGACTCTTAACCCACTGAGCGAGGCCACGGATTGAACCCGCATCCTCATGGATCCTAGTTGGGTTCATTACCACTGAGCCACAACGGGAACTCCTGGATGGGAGGCTTGACACCAGGACTGAGTCCCACGTTCTGCCACCCCCAGCCACGGAGTCTTTACCAGGCTCAGAGCTCTCCTTGGGCCTCAGTTTGCCCACCTGTCAGATAAGGAGACACTGCCAACCTGGCTTTTCATCAGAACTGCCTGGAAGCTTATGAAAGCCAGATTCTGCGCCCAGTCCACAACTGAGTCAGGTTCTCTGGGAGTGGGGTCTGGGCTGTGTGACAGGCTCCTTGGAGAGCAGCTAGCCCAGGGAGTCCACGGCTCAGGAATTCCAGGGGGCTTCCATTTCCATTCTTTGCCCGCCTCAAGGAATTCATCATGTTTCCCTCAAGCATGAAAGTCATGGCTGCGAAATCACAGCCTTTGGCTTCTTCCTTGCTCCTCAGTGGCCAGTGCCCTCCCAGGGGATCGGGTCCAGGGAGAAGCTTCCCAGAAGCGAACCACCTTCTCCCTGAGCCCTTCTGCTTCCTCAGCTGGAGCCCAGCCAGCCTGGGCTTGCTCCTCCCTGGCCCCTCAGGTCCATCCTGCGATGCCCCTGCAAAGCACGCCACAGATCCCGTGTCTGGCCAGGCAGTGGGACAGAGGGCTAAGATGCTAAGCATGCAACCTCTGTTTATAGTCTCAGAGGTTCTGGGCTCTGTGTTTCTTGAACAGAATGTCACTGGGTGGACAAGCATCACCCAAGAGGCTCAGGTGAGGTCCTTTCTTGAGGCCCACCTGCACAAGAGCAGGATAAACCTGGCCTCTGGGCATGTGTGGCCAATGGCCGCCATTCTGCAGCAGAGGGAGAGCAAGCATCGGAGGAGAGGCCCAGAAGGACCTTTAAGTCTTGGCCAAGGGAAGAGGAGCATTTCTTCTGGAAAAGGCAGCCTCGCCAAAACCCTTGCCACCGTTCCTCTCCTGTCTTTCAGGTAGCGGACAGCCTCCTGCCTGGCATGCTGGATGGTCCAGACTAGAGGCTGGCAAGGAGCAGTGAGCAAACAGGTTTCACTTGGTCCTCTGAGTGTCAGCCTACAGTGTTCTGAAAAATATGTTGAATTAGCTGTCCACTTTCCGAAATGGGTGGATTCTATATAAGTGTCCAGATTTCCAGCTTCTCTTGAAAAATCTGTAGAGTTGGTGAGACTGCATCCACACTGCCATGTGGCAAAAGCCAGTGAGGCTGAGAGACAGCCCCACTCTGGGGAAGGAGGGACACCCCACACAGCCCAGACCTGACAGCTTGATTGACTTCAGAGACAAAGATCCCAGCGAGGATCCAGCATAGGGAAGAAAAGAGACCCTCCAAGGCCCATTGCTGTGAAACCTGAGGACTCGGGGCCAAGATCCCACAAGCCTGCACAGAGCGAGAGGGGGGCAGAAGGAGGAAAGAAGCAGGTCCCACGAGAGGGATCCAGGATGAGACAGCCCTCACCCTCACCTCCCAACGGCAACCCTAGAACCTAAAACACAATGGAGCTGTACCTTCAAGATTCAGAGGAAAAAGCAGTCCCAACCTAGAACTCTACACTCAAACTCTCAATGAAAAAAGGAGTGGGGGCGGCGGTAAGAATAAAGTCATCCTCAGCCACGGAAGGTCTCTAAAACTGTGCCTGCTGCACGCCCTTTCACAGTAAGCAATGAAAGAGTGTGTCCCATCAAAAGGCGGAAACCAAAAGACGGAAACTCCAACCAAGATTACTCTACATAGCAAGGAGAAGAAGAGAAGGGGCAGATTGAAGGAGAACTCAAAAGCTTTACAGACAAGCAAAAATGGAGAAAATTCACCACCACTAAACCAGCTTAATGACAAATACTAAAGGAACGTCTCTAGGTAGGAAAAAAAAAAAAAGGCCACAACTAGAAACAAAAATATTACAAATAACAAGGCTCACCAGATCATGCACACACAAATATGCTCCCCAAACCAGAAATCGTGAGGAAAGCACAAAGGCAGGATACTGGAGATGCACTTGCCATTAAGAGACCAACAACTTAAAGCACTTGTACACTTAGACACACACTTCTTCTTTTTTTTTTGTCTTTTTGCTATTTCTTTGGGCCGATCCCGTGGCATATGGAGGTTCCCAGGCTAGGGGTCTAATCGGAGCTGTGGCCACCGGCCTACGCCAGAGCCACAGCAACGCGGGATCCGAGCCACGTCTGCAACCTACACCACAGCTCACGGCAACGCCGGATCGTTAACCCACTGAGCAAGGGCAGGGACCGAACCCGCAACCTCATGGTTCCTAGTCGGATTTGTTAACCACTGCGCTACGACAGGAACTCCCACACACACACTTCTAAATCAAAACTTCATGGTAACTGCAAACCAAAAATCTACAACAGTTTTACACACGCAAATAAGAAAAAGCAATTCAAATACAACACTAAAGAGGGTCCTCAAACCACAAGAGAAGAGAACAAGAAAAGGCGGCAAGAAAAAAGACCAACAAAAACAAATCAAAAACAATGAGCAAAACGGCAATAAAAACACCCATATCAATAATTACCTTAAATATAAATGGACTCAATGCCCCAACCAAAAGACACAGACTGGCTGAATGGATTCAAAACCCAGAACCCATATACATGCCGTCTTCAAGAGACCCACTTTTGTTTGTTGGGACACATACAAACTGAGAATGAGAGGAGGGAAGAAAATATTCCATACAAAGAAATCAAAAGAAAGCTGGAGTACCAATACTCTTATCAGACAAAACAGACCTTAAAGAATGTGTTAAGAGACAAAGGAGGACATTACATGATGATCAAAGGTTCAATCCAACAAGAAGATGTAACAATTGTAACTATATATGCACCCAACATAGGATCACCTCAATATGAAAGGCAACTGCTAATAGCCTTAAAAGGAGACATCAACAGAGGCCGGGGACTTTAACACCCCACTTACAGCAATGGACAGATCATCCAGACAGAAAATCAACAAGGAAACATGGGCCTTAAATGATGCATTAGACCAGATGGACTTAATAGATATTTATAGAATATTCCATCCAAAAGCAGCTGAATACACATTCTTCTCAAGGGCTCACAGAACATTCTCTAGGATGGATCACATTCTGGGCCACAAATCAAGCCTCGGTAAATTTAAGAAAACTGAAATCATATCAAGTATCTTTTCTGACCACAATGCTATAAGACTAGAAATTGACAAGAAAAAAACTGCAAAAAACACAAACACTTGGAGATTAAACAACATGCCATTAAACAACCAATGGATCACTGAAAAAATCAAGGAAGAAATTAAAATATACCTAGAAGCATACTGACAACAAAGATACAACAATCCAAAACCCATGGGATGCAGCAAAAGCAGTTCTAAGAGGGAGGTTTATAGCAATACAAGCCTACCTCTGGAAACAAGAAAAATCTCAAATAAACAACCTAATTTTATACCTAAAGCAACTAGGGAAAGAACAGACAAAACCTAAAGTTAGCAGAAGGACTGAAATCGCAAAGATCAGAGCAGAAATAAATGAAATAGAAATGAAGAAAAACATAAAAAGATCAATGAACTAAATGCTGGTTCTTTGAAAAGATCAACAAAATTGATAAACTCTTAGGCAGACTCATCAAGAAAATAAGAGAGAGAACTCAAATCAATAAAATTAGAAATGAAAAAGAAGTTACAACAGACATCACAGAAATACAAAGGATCCTAAGAGATTACTACAAGCAACTATATGCCAATAAAATGGACAACCTAGAAGAAATAGACAAATTCTTAGAAAAATACAATCTTCAAAGACTAATCCAAGAAGAAATAGAAAAGATTAACGGACCAATCACAAGTACTGAAATTGAAACTATGACTTAACAACTTCCAACAAACAAAATCCTAGACCAGATGGCTTCACAGGCGAAGTCTATCAAATATTTATAGAAGAGTTAACACCTATCCTTCTGAAACTATTCCAAAAAGTTGCAGATGAAGGAACTCCCAAACTCATTCTGTGAAGCCACCATCAGCCTGCTACCAAAACCAGAGAAAGATACCACACAAAAAAAAGAAAATTACAGGCCAGTATCACTGATGAACATGGATGCAAAAATCCTCAACAAAATACTAGCAAACTGAATCCAGCAATACATTAAAAGGATCTTACACCCTGATCAAATGGGTTTATCCCAGGGATGCAAGGATTTTTCAATATCTGCAAATCGATCAGTGTGATATACCTCATTAACAACCTGGAAAATAAAAACTACATGATCCCCCCAATAGATGCAGAAAAAGCTTTTGACAAAATCCAACACCCATTTCTTTTTTCTTTTCTTTCTTTCTTGTCTTTTTAGGGCTGCACCCGAGGCACCTGGAGGTTCCCAGGCTAGAGGTCAAATAGGAACTATAGCTGCCTATGACACAGCCACAGCAATGCAGGATCCGAGCTGTGTCTGTGACCTATACCACAGCTCAGGGCAACGCCAGATCCTTAACCCACTGAGTTAGGCCAGGGATCGAACCTTCATCCTCATAGATGCTGGTCAGATTTGTTCCTGCTGAGCCACAACAGGAACTCCCAACACCCATTTCTGATAAAAACACTCTACAAAGTGGGCATTAAGGGAAACTATCTCAACATAATAAAGGCCATATATGACAAACCCACAGCTAACATCATCCTCAGCTAAAAAAAGCTGAAAGAATTCCCACTAAGATCAGGAACACTCTTCCCACTACTATTTAACATAGCTTTGGAAGTTCTAGCCCCAGCAAAAAGAGAAGAAAAAGGAAGAAAAGGAATGCAAATTGGAAAGGAAGAAGTAAAACTATCACTGTTTGTAGATGACACGACACTATATACCTAGAAAATTCTAAAGACGCTACTAGAAAACTGTTAGAGCTCATAGATGAATTTGTTAAAGCTGCAGGATACAAAATTAATACACAGAAATCAACTGCATTTTCATATACTAACAATGAAAGATCAGAAAGAAATTAGGGAAACAATCCCATTTACCATCACATCCAAAAATAAATAAATAAATGAACTAGGAATAAACCTACCTAAAGAGACAAAAGACCTGTACTCTGAAAACTATGACGCTGATGAAAGAAATCAAAGATGACATAAACAGATGGAAATATACACCATCCTCTTGGACTGGAAGAATCAATAACGTCAAAATGACTATACTACCCAAGGCAATCTACAGATTCAATGCAATCCCTATGGAATTACTAAAGGCATTTTTCACAGAACTAGAACAAACTATTTTAAAGTTTAGAAGCACAAAAAACCCAGAATAGTCAAAGCCATCCTGAGAAAGAAAAATGGAGCTGGAGGAATCAGGTTCCCTGACTTCAGACTATACTACCAAGTTTCAGTCATCAGAACAGTATGGTACTGACACAAAACAGAAATATAGATCAGGGGAACACAACGAAAAGCCTAGAATTAAACCCACATACCTATGGTCAACTAATCTATGTCAAAGGAGCAAGGAATACACAATGGAGAAAAGACAGTTCCTTCAGTAAGTAGGGCTGGGAAAACTAGGCAGCTACATGTCAAAGAATGAAATTACAATACTTCCCAACACCATACACAAAAATAAACTCAAAATGGACCTAAATATAAGACTGAGTACTATCAAAACTCTTAAAGGAAAACAGGCTGACACTCTATGATATAAACCACAGTAATATCTTCTCGGATCCACCTCCTATAGTAATGACAATAAAAACAAACCAAAAAAATAAATAAATAAACAAATGGGACCTAATTAAACTTAAAAAGTTTTTGCACAGCAAAGCAAAGCCTAAACAAAATGAAAAGACAACCCATAGAGCAGGAGAAAATATTTACAAATGAAATGACTGACAAGGGATTAATCTCCAAAGTATATAAACCCCTCAATACCAAAAAAACCAAACAACCCCATCAAAAAACGGGCAGAAGATCTCAACAGAAACCTCCAAAGACACAGAGATGGTCAAAAAGCAAATGAAAAGATGTTCAATATCACTACCTATTAGAGAAATGCAAATCAAAACTACTACGAGGTACCGCCTTACACCAGCCAGAATGGCCACTGTCAACAAGTCTACAAACAATAAATGCTAGAGAGGGTGTGGAGAAAAGGGAAGCCTCTTACACTATTGGGGTGAATGTAAATTGGTACAACCACTATGGAAAAGAGTATGGAGATTCCTCAAAAAACTAAACACAGAATTACCATTTGATTCAGCAATCCCACTCCTCGACATCTACCCGGGGAAAACCAGGGCTCAAAAAGATACAGGTACCCCAATGTTCACTGCAGCACTATATACCATAGCCAAGACAGGGAAGCAACCTAAATGTACATCAACAGAGGAATGGATAAAGACAATGTGGTACATATAGACAAGAGAATATTACTAAGCCATAAAAAGGAATGAAATAATGGCATTTGCAGGAACATGGATGGACCTAGAAAATATGCTAAGTGAAGTTAGTCAGACAGTGAGACACAATCGTCATATGCTATCACTTATATATGGAATCTAAAAAAAGTTTACAATGAACTTATTTGCAGAACAGAAACTGACTCAAACTTTGAAAAACGTATGGTTTCCAAAGGGAACATGTTGCGGTGGGAGGGATGGGCTGGGGGTTGGGATAGAAATATTGTAAAATTAGGTTGTTATGATGGTTGTACAACTATAATAAAATTCAGTGAATTTTTTTTTATATTTTTATTTTTATTATTTTTTATTTTGTTGTTGTTGTTGTTGCTATTTCTTGGGCCGCTCCTGCAGCATATGGAGGTTCCCAGGCTAGGGGTCGAATCGGAGTTGCAGCCACCGGCCTACGCCAGAGCCACAGCAACGTGGGATCCGAGCCGCGTCTGCAACCTACACCACAGCTCACGGCAACGCCGGATTGTTAACCCACTGAGCAAGGGCGGGGACCGAACCCGCAACCTCATGGTTCCTAGTCGGATTCGTTAACCACTGCGCCACGACGGGAACTCCTCAGTGAATTTTTAAAAAGGGGGGGACAAGGAAAGTGACACATGGGGGTCTGACGCAGCAGAGTTCCCGGGGGAGGAGACAAGGGGCCCAGGATGACAGCTAGGCTGCAGGCCTGGGAGCTCCCAGGTCACTAGGACCTGGGTGACAGAGGCTCTGAGAAGAGACACCTCAATGATGGCATGGGTTTGGGGGAACCAAAGGATGAGGCTTACTCTTCTGGCAGAGAATTTGGGGATGGATTAGGAAAAGAGACACAGAAAACATGCAGATGTGAAAAAGACAGAACTACTATTAATTCCAGGAAAACAAAGTTATAAAAAGAAAAGAAATACATACAATCCACTCTGAAAAATATCAGTGTGGTCCTGATAATAAAAACCCTGAATATTTAAAAGGTGATTTGGACAAAAATAAACCAATGGGACCTAATCAAACTTACAAGCTTTTGCACAGCAAAGGAAACCATTAAAAAAAAAAAACCCAAAAAGATGGAGTTCCCATCGTGGCTCAGCAGAAATGAATCTAACTAGCATCCATGAGGATGCAGGTTCGATCTCTGGCCTTGCTCAGTGGGTTAAGGATCCAGCATTGCCATGAGCTGTGGTGTAGGTTGCAGACGCAGCTCAGATCTGGCGTGGCTGTGGCTGGCAGCAACAGCTCCAAATGGACCCCTAACCTGGGAACCTCCATATGCCGAGCATGCAGCCCTAAAAAGCCCAAAAAAAAAAAAAAAAAAACCCTGCAGAATGGCAGAAAATAGTTGCAAGAGATCCAACAGACAACGGCTTGGGAGTTCCCGTTGTGGCACAGTGGTAACGAATCTGACCAGTATCCATTAGGATGAGGGTTCAATCCCTGGCCTTGCTCAGTGGTTGCTGTGGCTGTGGCATAGGCTGGAAGCCAAAGCTCTGATTCAACCCCTAACTGGGAACTTCCATATGCAGCAGGTGTGGCCCTAGAAAGCAAAAAAAAAAAAAAAAACAAAAAAAAAACAGACAAGGGCTTAATCTCCAAAATATACAAGCAAAGAAAAACAAACAACTCAATCAAAAAATGGACAGAAGGAGTTCCCGTCGTGGCGCAGTGGTTAACGAATCCGACTAGGAACCATGAGGTTTCGGGTTCGGTCCCCGCCCTTGCTCAGTGGGTTAACGATCCGGCGTTGCCGTGAGCTGTGGTGTAGGTTGCAGACGCGGCTCGGATCCCACGTTGCTGTGGCTCTGGCGTAGGCCGGTGGCTACAGCTCCGATTCAACCCCTGGCCTGGGAACCTCCATATGCTGCGGGAGCGGCCCAAGAAATAGCAAAAAGACAAAAAAAAAAAAAAATGGACAGAAGGCCTGAATAGGCATTTCTCCAAAGACGACATACAGATGGTCAAGAGGCACACTGAAAAAATGCTACTACTAATTATTAGGGAAATGCAAATCAAAACCACAATGAGGTACCACCTCACACCAGTCAGAATGGCTATCATTAGTACGTCTACAAATAAATGCTGGAGACAGTGTGGAGAAAAGGGAACCCTCCTAAACTGGTGGTAGGAGTGTACATTGGTACAACCATTATGGAAAACAGTATGGAAACTCCTCAGAAAACTAAATATAAAACTACCACATTGGAGTTCCCGTCATGGCGCAGTGGATAACAAAGCCGACTAGGAACCATGAGGTTGCAGGTTTGATCCCTGCCCTTGCTCAGTGCGTTAACGATCCGGTGTTGCCGTGAGCTGTGGTGTAGGTCACAGACACGGCTCGGCTCGGATCCTGCGTTGCTGTGGCTCTGGCGTAGGCCAGGGGCTGTGGCTCTGATTCAACCCCTAGCCTGGGAACCTCCATATGCCGCGGAAGCGGCCCAAGAAATGGCAAAAAGACAAAAAAAAAAAAAAACCTACCACATGATCCAGCAATCCCACTTCTGGACATATATCTGGACATAACTGTTATTCGAAAAGACACATGCAGCCTTACGTTCACGACAGCACTATTCACAATCACCAAGACATGGAAACAACCTAAATGTCCACTGACAGATAAATGGATTAAGATGTGACACATGTACACAATGGAATACTACTCAGCCATAAAAAAGAATGAATTAACGCCACTTGCAGCAACATGAATGCAGCTAGAGATTCACATTCTAAGCAACGTAAGTCAGAAAGAGAAAGACAAATACCATATGATATCACTGATATGCAGAATCTAAAATATGGCACAGATGAACCTATCTATAGAACAGAAACAGACTCACAGACATGGAAAGCAGACTTGTGGTTCCCCAAGGGGAGAGGCAGGAAGTGGGATGGACAGGGAGTTGGGATTAGCAGATGCAAACTATTCCACTGAGAATGGATAGTTGATGAGGTCCTGCTGCATAACACAGGGAACTACATCCAATCACTTGTGACAGAACATAATGGAAGATAATATGGGGAAAAGAATGTGTATATATATATGACTGGGTCACTTTGCTATACAGCAGAAATTGACAGGACATTGTAAATCGACTATAAAGAAAAAAATTTAAAATAAATAAAAGGTGATTCAGGGAGGATGGAGAGGAAATGTCGTGAGCGACAGAGTTAGGGGAAGCTCAGAGACAGCTCAATTCTTCTGCAGGAGGAAGGCACAGCTATTGCATAAAGCGTTTTTATTTCTTATTTATTTTTTCTTTTTTTTAAATGGCCACACCCATGGAACACGGAAGTTCCTGGACCAGGGGTCCTTTAAACCACCGTGCCTTCATGGAGACCTGAGCCACTGCAGTCAGATTCCTAACTCACTGCACCACAGCAGGAACCCCTATAAAGTGTTTTTAAAAAGAAAAGAAAGTGGAGTTCCCTGGTGGTCTCGCGGTTAAGGATCCAGTGTTGTCACTGCTGTGCAGCATAACTGATGCCTGGCTTGAGAACTTCCCCAAAAAGAAAAAAAAAAGAAAAAAGAAAAGGAAGAAGCTGCAGCATAACCATGTTGTTCTGAGAGGGGACCCCCGGGGTCAGGGCACACGGCCCCAGCTCACTGCACAGCCACCTCACATGTTTCTATGTCCTGCACGGTCCCCAGCGGCACTCGCTGTCCTTCCCAGTTCTGAATCCAGAGAGGCTCACCACCCAGAGTGTCCATCACTCAGACACCTACTGGACGCCCCCTCGGTGCCAGCATCCAGACAGCAACGCACGTTACTGTTGCCAGGTTAATGGGGACGGGGTGGGGCGGGGTCAGTGCCCCAGGAGAGAAGCACCCGATCTGGTCAGGACAGGAAGGAAGCGGATGGACAGGAGAGCCGGGGACAAGCGCTGCCGCAGGCCTGCGTGTGGGGAAGGCGAGCGCGGACACCTACTTTTGGCAGCTTCCAGGTCCCAGACACGGATGGAGCCCGACTGAGAGCCGGCCACAATGAGCTCCTCGGGGGTGTTGAGACGGACGCTCTCCACTGGGGACGTGTGACCCGTCAGGCTCTGTGGAGAGAGGGTGGCAGCTTCAGCACTCTGCGTGGACAGGCCCCCAGCTGCTGCCCTGAACCCTGGGTCCCTGGGAGCCTGTCAAGCAGGGGGGGCTGTGCTCCCCGGAGCCTCCCCCAGCTGATGGGCTGAGCGGCTGTCTCCCTCAGCCTCTTGGCCGCTGGGACTAAAAGTGGGCCAGACCCCAGTCATGCTCTACCCACTGCCCACCCACTGTGCTCCAGCCAGGACCGGCACCTGCAGAAGTGGCCCTGGGCCCTTGCAGAGGAGCAGCTGATCCTTTGGTCCCAAGTCCAACCATCGCCCACTGGACTGGGCTGGGCTCCCACCTCCACTCCCTGCCCAGCCCCGCCCTCCGGAGGGGAGACCCCGGCCCACCCGAGGCCTGGGCAGCAGCACACGTCCTGCCCCTCTGGAACGCCTGGATCCCTGGGGCGGCCCCCACTGGAGGACACAGCCACGTTCTCAGGCAGGGACTCTGGAAGCCAGAGGCCCTGGGAGTGACCCTGCTGGAAAACATGCACACTCCCACCCAATTCACACCAGACAGAGCAGGGCAGGGCTGAGCCCAGGGAGGAGGGCTGGGAGGTGCTGGCACTTCCAGCTTTCTGGAGAGGAGGCTGGAATCTGAAATCCAGTGTCTGTCAGTCCCCCTCCAGCGCTGGCCACCCAACGCACAGGGGTGAGCCCATCAGCACCTGCTAAGGCCATGTGCCCATGGGACTGCGGACCCTAGAGGAAAACTGCTCCTCAGCAGAACTGCCCAGTGGGCAGACAGTTACGAGCCTCTTGTCTGACTCCCCAGCATGACCAGCAGGAGGATAAGTGGGTACAGACCCCACACAAGGCAACTGGACAAAAATCTATCCTCATTTTGGAAAGGCACATTTCCGCACACCAGCCCCTGGAGGCTTACGCTGTGCACACTCAACACACACAAAACAACACGGACCCAAGGTCATTCCCCGCGGTGAACCTTTCTGACAAGAGACTGGACACAATATAAATGCCCACGACAGGCAACTGGTGAGCTAAGCCTGCGGCCATCCACGGCCACCCGGGCAACGGATACCATTCGGCCACTGAAGTGAATGAGGCGCCCTCCGAATGTGACAAAGACAAATCTCCGTGACACTCTAAGGTGAGGAAAGACACAGGACAGTAATATACTGTATGACAGCATTTGCATAAAGTAAGGAGGAGGGGACAGGGCATACGCATGCGCCTGCAAATGCACAAGACAATTCTGGAAGGACCCAGAGGCGTTGAGAATCATGGCTGTCTCCAGGTAGGGACAGGGGGTCACGGAGTTTATCCTGGATCATTTGGATGCTGAGCCAAATGAGTTCACGCATACGTGAAAAACACACAAAAATACACGTGCATATGCACATACAGGTGCATAAACCTGAGGCGAGAAAGAACTTGGTGAGGCTGAGGCACCAAAAGGCCTGCTCTGAGGCGAGTGAGGGGACAGGCAGGGGATGAGGCCCACTGGGGGCCTGTGGGTGCCACCTGGTGTAAGCGGCTGAGTCTAGAGGCCAGACCCCATGCTGCTCACTGGGCTCCTTTGGGGGCGAGAGCATGGGGGGTGACTTTAGGGGCATTTTGTGTCAACCTCTGTTGGTTCTTTTTCAACCAGTGTACGTTACTTTGACATCTGGGAGGGAGGGGGGAAATGCCACATTTGAGCCCTAAAAATCAAGTGAAACAATTTCGATTCTATTCTTTTTTTTTTTTTGTCTTTTTTGGGCCGCTCCCGCGGCATATGGAGGTTCCCAGGCTAGGGGTCGAATCGGAGCTGTAGCCATCGGCCTACGCCAGAGCCACAGCAACACGGGATCCGAGCTGCGTCTGCAACCTACACCACAGCTCATGGCAACGCCGGATCGTTAACCCACTGAGCAAGAGCAGGGACCGAACCCGCAACCTCATGGTTCCTAGTCGGATTCGTCAACCACTGCGCCACGACGGGAACTCCTCGATTCTATTCTTAACCTGATCGCTGTTCTGCCCTTCACCTTGGCCATGGTTCGGGTCGGATCTCAGCTGCCCGCTGGATCTCGCAAGGACACAGAGCTGATTAAGTTTCTACTAATAAATATCACCTCCCGCCCCTCTTATCTTTATCTGTACTTGGCCAAGAGTCGAAAGAATGATAATACCCTGTGCTGCAAGGTTGTGGGGCAAGAGGGCAGGCTTCTAGGCCTCGGGTGGGAATGTCGATTGATTTCTGGAGGGCCATTCAGCAATATGTTTTGAAAGCTTTTTCAAAAGCGCACACCCACAGACTGAGTGTGACGATCTCGGACCTGATCAAAGATTTAGGGAGATGAGGCTGTTCCCTTCTGAGCAGAGCAGAAAATCGGGCAGTGACCTCCCTGCTGGGAGCCAGCATCCCCACAATGGGACACCGCGAAGCCGTTAAAAATCATGTAGCAAGAGGCTATTTGTTGACACAGGAAAATGCCCATGAGGATGTTATTTTAAAAAAACAGGTTACAGAAGAGTAAGACAGGATTCTGGAAATACAGAAACGTACAAATATGTTTGTGTGTACACATAGGAGTGTTTGCACATGTACACACAGGGCACGAGTCCACACACTCATTAACACACACCTATCCGTATCAGCACCTAGAAGGTCACAGACCAAGTACCACCTGTAACAGTCTTTGGATAATCAACCCATATGTAATTCATTTTTGTATTTCTTCCTCCTTATGCTCTCCTATTTTGGAAAACAGTTCTGGGCGTTGAGTGCAGTTGTGTAACAGCGGAGAGTGCTATGAAAGAACCAGCTCTCTCACCAGCTCCAACCAGGGGCCTTCAAATCCTTTTCCGTGGGAGGAGGTGGGGAATGAATCCAAATAGCCCCACAGGAATCTGACAGCGCGGGGGATGGGCCAGTGGGCAGGGGAGGCTCAAACTTGGGCCTGTGGGCTTCTTTTCGCTTTCTCACACAGGATCCCTAGAGTTCTGTCCTGTGGCCAGGTGACCCCCCGATTTCTGAGGACCAGCCACTGTCCCAGCCAGCCGCGCTGTCCTGGGCTTTCCTAAGCAGACGGCTGGGGGAGGGACTGAGGTGCTGGGTGCCAGAAAAGCAGCCCACTCCCAGCCCTAACCCTGCCCACAGCTGCCCCGAAGCCCCGCCCCGCCCCGCCCCGCCCACAGCTCCCCGTCCCGCCCCATGGGCCCAGCCTCACCATGATGCAGTTGGGCTTGTTGACAGACCATAGGTTGACCCGGCAGTCATCCCCGCCGGTGGCCAGCAGCCGGCCTGAGGCTTTGCCCAGCACCAGCGAGGACACATTGCTGGCGTGGGCCACGATCTCCTCTATACAGGAAAGGGCAGAGGGAAAAGGCAGTCAGAGGCCTGACAGACCACATGGAGGAGGGCTGCCCTCCCGCTGGGCACCACCAGCCCTGGCATCCGAAGTCCCTGCAGCTCTCCTTTGGTGCCAGACACCCCTCATGAGCTGTGGGACAAGATGGGGCTGGGGTCTGAGATAGAAATGACTATTTCTCAGTTTCCATCATTCTCCTCCCACCCTTAAACCTCAGGGTTTTTTTCCTTGTTTCCACATATCAACAGGTACTACTGCTGACTAGTCACCACATTCAATTTTTTAAAATGACTTGCTCTTTCTACTTAGCTCTGCCTTTTAGGCAATAATAGCCACATAATTACAAGTTCAATATGTTCATTATATTTTTTTCTGAGACGAAAAGAAAGATGAAAACAATTATTAAAATAAAAAATACTGACCTATGTGCCCCCAAAGTGCCTCTCAGCTGTTGCTCGCTGTTTCCTCTTGGGGGGACACACTTTCAGAACCAGGCAACTGCAGACAAACTGTCCAAGGTGAGCTCAGCCAGAACAGCTTCAGAGTTATGGACCGGGTTCTAGTCTGAGCTCTGCTACTGCAGGCTGTGTGGCCTTAAACAAGTCACTCACCCTCTCTAGGCACTGAGCTCCTCGATGGGTAAATGGGGATAATAATAGTGCCTGGATCACCAGGCTGCTGAGGGTGTAGTGAGGACGGGCCTGGGAGCTGCTGTGAGGGGGCTGAGTGCCCATGGCTGCTAGGCAGGCTGAGGCCATAGAGCGGGCACTGGGCTCAGGGGGGTGGGCTGTGAGAGGGGAGCAGGAGGGAGCCGACTGGGGGGCCTGGATATGAGGGCCAACGAGACAGAATGGGAGGCAAGGTCACCACGGGCAGCCACGAGGGCCCGTGGCCTGGACTAGGGGGCTGCAGACCTAAGTCTCAGAGGGCATCACCAGGGCCCCAAGGGAACAAACCACGGGCAAGGAACCAAGAGGCAGCCCAGGCCTCGCCACAGCCCGAGCAGCTCCTCCTGAGAACATGGAGGGAAGAAACAGGTCTCCTCACAGAGACGAGGGAAAACCCCAACACGCTGATGCCCCGAGGCAGGCAGCCGAGAGGCCAGACTGGGTGACTCCGAGGGATGACTCCAAGGGAGAGGGTGGCCCTGCAGAGGCCCCTCCTGCCTCCACCCAGCCTGGGGTCTCTGTGGCGCCGGCCTCAGACTGCAGGGAGGTTAGCAGGCAGGGACCAGGAAGGCTGCTTGTCGGGCGGGATGGCTCACAGGGGCTGTCAGTACTGCCCAGGGGACCAGGCCCCAGGCTCAACCCCACTGACGACACCCCAGGCACCCAGCCCCTGCAGGATGAGAGCTGGCAGCAGGCCCAAATGTGACCTGGGGCCTCAGGGATCCCGCCCCTGGAGGCGAGAAAGCTGGGTCTCTCTCTGGTCTGCTCCTCAGCCACAGAGCCCCCTGTCCTCTGGACACGGTGGCACAGATGCCTAGGTGCTCTGGGGCTCGGGCTGCGGACACTTGTCTGTTCAAGGGCTTCTGCTGGGCCAAACTGGCTGCCCAGCCCAGAGAAAGCACAAACCACCCTCCACCTGAGCACTGTGTGCCCGGCCCCAGGGGCCCCCTCCTCTTCTCTGGATGCTCCCCGCACGCGCCGCCCTCTGTGCATGACCCGCCTAGAGGCGTGACTGCCTGCCCACCCCAGCTCACACCCTTCCCAAGGAAAATTCTGGCTGGGCCGCACCACCCTGGGCCTCCTGGGAGCACTGCCACCCCGCTCTGCACCTCAGGACTTCTAACCCCTGGGGACAGCCATTCGTCCATAATGTACATTTTCCCAGGTGCCGCTCTAGGCCTGGCGCCGAGAGACGGTGGGGAAGGAGAGTGATTAGGTTCCTGTCTTCACTCTACAGCCTGATCAGATGGTTCCCGGGACAGCACCCAGCTGGAAGAACCACAAACTTGAGGGCGAGCAGAATTTGGAGGCTGGGCCCTTTCCTAGAAGGGCTCAGACCACTTCCCTGCAAGCAGCCTGACCAGGGGACTGAAAGGAGCTCCTTGAAGGACTAGGGAGGGCGGAGGTGGGCACACCTCAGGCACCAGGCAGAGGAGGCCTTGGCACAGGGCACTGACCCCTTCTGGCCTGAAGGACCATACCCACCAACGGCCAGGGCCGGGTACTGAATTTAAATGCCAACAAATAAAAAATCCTCACCACATCTACTGGCAAGCCAGGCTGACGGCTGCTGCTCTACCCTGTGTCACAGGCTCACGCCAGCTGCCCGGGCTCAGGTGGCACAAGCTGGGCCCCACATCCCAGCCACTGCTGGGGGAACATGGCATTCTGGCCAGAGACACTGAGCACTGGCAGATGCTCAAACGGAAAGTGTGAAAGACTAGGCTTCACCAGGGCCTCATGCTGGCCAGACACCTTCTGATCCTCCCCAGATTCTAGAGTCACAAGGAGCAAGGGGTCATTCCGCCTTGGATTCTTCAGACAATTTATACCTGTGGAAACTGCTGTGCACATGAAACTGTCAGCAGATGCTCAATATGCCTGATCACATCACCTCCCACTTGAATGCTTTGATGGCTTGCTCTTGCCTTTCAGATAAAGCCAAAGCCTCAGAAGGGCCAGGGTCCTGTGGACATGTATCCCTGAAGACCTTGCCAGCCTATGGGGCACCACATTCTCCTCACTGCTATGTCGCTGCCCATGGCCTCCTTTGAGACCTTCCCTCGCACCAAGCTTCCTGCCTCAGGGCCTTTGCACAGGAGGCTCAGGCACAGCACTTCCCCATGCCCCACCCCCACATCTAGTTCACTGATTCAAAGCATTTGTTTCTGCTTAGAATCAGAAAAGGAGAAATGGCTGGGTGTGATTATCTCATTCCTGCCTATTGCTTTCCCCAGGCTCTGAGCCCCACAGCAGAGAGACCTTAGCTATTTTGCCCTCCCTCTGCCAGGTTCTTTCCTGGTTTCTCAGAAAAAACCAGCTGTTGAAGGTATAGACACATAACCCCAATAAATACAAAGCTGCTCTGTCCAAAGTGCACCCTCCTTGGCAGCCCGTAACAGGATTCTCCCAGGACCCTAGGGGCTCAGGAACAGTTTGCAAATGGCCCAATCCTCTTGTCATTTAAAATGAGGATGCCGAGGCCCAGGTTCTCAGAGTTAATAAGTGGAGAAGCCTTGTCCTGGCTTCTGAAAACAGCCCAAGGGCAGCTTACAGCAAAAGGTGACCTGTCTGGACACCAGATCTATGCCATCCAGTTATTACAGGTGGGGTACAGCCCGCAGAGGCACCCACATGCAGAGCTACAGTTCTCAAAATACGATCTGGGGAATTCTGGGATCCTCAAGAGCCTTTCAGGGGATCTGAGAGAACAAAACAACTTTGATCATAAAACTAAGGTGGAACTTGATTTTTACATTCTCATTTGCTCACAAGAACATAGCAGAGTTTCCCTGAAGATACATGACGTGATGGCATCATCACTAGGGGCACGTTTGTGCATCCTTGTGCTTTAAAATGTCTCCGTATTGAATTTCTCACTGTGGTGCAGTAGGTTAAGGATCTGGCATTGCTGCCGCTGTGGCATAGGCTGCAGCTGTGGCTCAGATTTGATCCCTGGCCCAGGAACTTCCATCAGCTGCAGGTGTGGCCAAAAAAAGTCTCAGTTTTATTTCCACCATGGTAAACATTGATAGATGTAACTCCTATACACAAAAACTCTTTGCGGTCCTCAATAATTTTTAAGAGTATAAAGAGGTGCAGGGAGTTCCCGTCGTGGCGCAGTGATTACTGAATCTGACTAGGAACCATGAGGTTGTGGGTTCAATCCCTGCCCTTGCTCAGTGGATTAACGATCCGGCATTGCCGTGAGCTGTGGTGTAGGCTGCAGACGTGGCTCGGATCCCACGTTGCTGTGGCTCTGGCGTAGGCCGGTGGCTACAGCTCCGATTGAACCCCTAGCCTGGGAATCTCCATATGCCGTGGGAGCGGCCCAAGAAATAGCAAAAAGACAAAAAAAAAAAAGAGTATAAAGAGGTCCTAAGATGAAAGACTTCAGAGCTGTCAGTATAGAGGAGTGGGGGTGGGTGGTTCCTGGGCTCAGGTACATTCGAGAGCCTATCATCGGCATCCCTCTGCCTACCTTCTCATCTCCACCCCCATCCCAAGAGGATCAGGGAGCCTGACTTGTGAGATGTCAGAAGATACTGAGAACACCTTTCAGGATTTCTTGCCCCATCCTGCCTGCCAGCCTAGCTGGAAATTCTGCTAAGTGCTTCCTTATGTTCATTTTCTCACTTGAATCTCACTCTAGAGTGGAGGTATGATTATCTCATTGTACAGACAGGAAACTGAGCCTCAGAGAGGTGAGGTCACCCGGCCAACAGCACCCAGCTGAGAAGTGCCAAAATCATGATTTGCATCTTGGTCTATTTTACTTCAAAGCCTGGGAGTCTCCCCTGCGTCAAGAACAGGAGACAAGGCTGGGGGTTCAGGCCACCCAGAAACAAACGGCTAATAGGGTAATACTAGGGTGATGGGGGGAGAAAAAAAACAAGAACATCACTCACGCAGCTTCCAGGCCGTCTTGGTGACCACAGGGGTGGCCATCCTTCAGCTTGCAGGCACCCAAAGCTGCACCCACAAAACAGACTGCTTTCCTTGTGGGTGGGGGTGGATCCCCCCCAGATCCGCCAGTCAAGTTGACAGGGAGTTTCCACACATCCAGGCAGAGGGAATGTCTGGTCTTCCAGGCCTGTACCACCTTGTGGTTTTAAAGCATCCACAGCAGCAGCCCGTGCGTGCCTGTTGGTATCCTGGTTCATGGAACATCAGGCTTGAGCCATTTCAGCTCAACACTAGGCTGGAACACAAACAGAGGTGATGGCTTGTTAGCAAACACTCAATGGGAATTCAGGGGGTCCCTAGGTTTGGAAAACTGGAGCTGCAGCTCCCTGGATCACCAAGGGCACTTGATAAAGACAGACACCCACCAAAGCCAAGGCCCGACTGCAAATTGTGTTTGAGGATCTGGATGGAGGGCACCTCAGGCAAGGTGATTTGGAACACATGGAAAAAGGTCTATCCCAGAGGCCAGATGATGGTGGAGGCTCTGTTCCAGGAGGCTGGCTGCCTAATGTGCAGGAGCCGCAGTGGGGCGGGGAAGACCACATGTCTGCAGTTCCCATAGATTTCTGGGAGTCACTGTTTCATCTGACGTATGGGAAGGGGGTGGAGTCACAGGCTAAGTTTAGGGGCTCACGAGGCACCCTAGAGATAGGTACTGAAGTCTTCTCTAGGGAGACCCTCAAAGAGGGCCCATGGGATCTAATCTGTGTCAAGGTAACTACTGCAGGTGCCTGCACTTCTCAAGGGCAGTGCTGCGAACGAGGCTTCCAGGTGGGCATGAGTCGGTGTGACTCCTCAACTCTAAAAGGCG
Organism: Phacochoerus africanus; assembly: GCF_016906955.1. Classification (NCBI taxonomy): domain Eukaryota; kingdom Metazoa; phylum Chordata; class Mammalia; order Artiodactyla; family Suidae; genus Phacochoerus; species Phacochoerus africanus. The sequence goes on along the minus strand of NC_062551.1, from coordinate 19,385,463 downwards.
ACCTCATGGAGCCTCCTACCTCCTTCCTCCAAACCTCTTCATGAACCATCTCCTCCCTGTCCCTTTTCTCCTGGGGTCCCCAGCGTTCACTCCTCCTCACTGCCGCCTGTGTCTCCCACGCGAGCACATCCTGTTTTGGCCTCTGCCCCGCCAGACCCTTTCCCCTCGGCTATCAGTATCCCCATTCATTGACTCTCCCCTTCATAACCCCTCCTCCTGCAGACCTCCGGCTCTGCTTCCGGCCTCCCCGGTTGTCGTCTGTGGCCTCCACGCTGGTCCCGCCCCTCCCGAAACTGGGGCTGGTCCCTCCGCCTCGCCTAATCCTCCCACTCCTCTCGCTTGCGGGGAGCAGGCTCCAGCCTCCCTCCGCCCGGAGCCCTCTCCGCCGCAGCCTGGTCTGGCCCCGCCTGACTCGGCCTAGTCCAGGGCTCATCTTCCCCTCGCTTTCTCATCCGCTCACCCACTCCACCTGCAGCTGCGGGTCCGGAGGCCGAGGTTCTGCTCCAAGCGCGACCCCTACTTACCTCCATCCCCTAGCCTGATTGGCTGCTGCTTGACAACCGACCCTCACAACAAAACCTCCGGCTCAGAGCCCCGCCTTCCTCACCTCCCGCACCAATCAGCAGCCGCGAGCGATCCGCCTCTCTCCAGACTTGACCAGTAGGAAAAGGCGCTTCTGCCGCTTTCCCTAAGTACCCGCCCTCTTTTCCTGACTTGGACTAATCACGAGGAAGGAGCGTTCAGGAGCCGCCCCTCTGCCTCAGTGAACCAATGCGAGCTGCAGTTTCCTTGGTTCCGCCTCTGCCTCAGGCTTACCCCTTCCTCCACTGTTCATCTCTTCCTCGAACTTCGAGACGCCTTCCATTGGCGGCTGCACCAATCGCTTTAGCAACCGCCCTAGATTGACCAATCAACTTCCGCATTATTGGAAAACCAATTCCCGGATAGCCAATGGGAAGGAGACATCGAGAGCGGCGTGAAGCCGGGATCCTTTCATTTCGGGTTGGGGCGAAGCGGGGACCTGGTCTCAGTCATCACTTTGCTGTAGTTCCTACTGCTTCACTTTGCTCGGGAGGCGGTGTTGCTGTTGTCTGAGGGTTTTCACTCTTCTCTGGCTCTGATGCCGGCTTGGACCCCCCACCGGAATCCTAGAGGGAAACGGAGTCTGATTCCGGCTCCGAGTCAGTCGTGGAGCCGGGCAGGGCTGTCCCTACGGCCGCCGCTTCGACGAATGGAAGAGTGGACTGCACCCTTAGCGGGACCACCAACCAGGAATCGGAGAAAAGCCGACCTCCTTTGGGGCTTGTAGGTGGGGTGGGCCTAGGGAAGGGCCGCTATCTGCAGAAGCCAGAGGATCAGAGGCGGGGGTCACAGAATGTCTTGGGAGGGGAGCCACTGTGGTCGTGTTTGAAAGATATCCTGTCCCATGAGGTTTGAGCAGAGGTTAAGACTGAGACGGCCAAGCAGCTCTGAACAGATTACATTTTCAGAATTTCCAATTTGTTGTCTGCAAAATTAGGGTCCCTGTACACACACACACATTACCTCCCCGCCCCCACCCCATGCCCCATGTTGAGGGTGGCCCAACTCACACAGTGGAAATGGCAAGCCCACGACTTGAGGTCTTAACACTAGACTGCAAGGGACTGAAGCCTAGCTCCTCTTCTTATCAGCCACTAATAAGCCCTGTGTGAAGTGGGATGGCATTGTTGTATTAAATAAGGCAGGACGTGCAAAGGCCATCCCAGGTCATAGATAAAGAAGGGAAGGAGAATAGGGCTGGTGCTGAAGCCTGTGAAATGATGTACAAATGGCAAATTACAAGTGTGTTTATTTATAGGAAAATCATGAGAAGCAGGAACAGACAGGGCTGCAGAAGGGGTGTGGCAGTGAGGCCAGGTACCTGAGTGGATGGTCCTCAGTTGGGTATAGGGAGCACAGGGCCAGGCTTGAGGGTAGGATTTTTCCTCTGGCAGCTTTACCAAGGCCTCAGGACAGGCATCAGAGGACTGGAGGGGTGTGTAGGGGGGAGCATCAAACAAAGACTTTCAGTATCTCCACCAGGCGTGGGTCCTTGTAGAGCTTTTCCTCCAGAGCCAAATACTTCAGTGGGGCCAGTTCCTTGTGGCTGAAATTAGAGGATGGAATGAGAGGGGGTTTAAAGCTGTTGCTCCAGCCGACAAGTGGGTGCTCTCGGCTCTCCCCACCTCCTCACCGATTGAGCCGCTGCTCCAGGATGCGGATTCGGAACATGGCCTGAGAGCAGTAACTCAAGTACAAGTCTTCATCCTCTGGCGTCAGGGTCACCTGGTTCTCCTGATACCACTGCTGCTTCTTCTGCAGCTCCTGGGTCTCCTGTGGGCACAGGGAAGAGAGAACAGGAGGGCCGACTGTTACCCAGACTGCAGGCTGAAATGCCAGTGGTCATCAGGCAGCCCTGCAAGGGTGGGCCCCGCTACCCCGACCAGCAGAAGCCAGAGGAGCAGAAGCAAGGGTCCTAACATGTCTTGGGAGAGAAGTACTGGGGTCATGTTTAGAGGGATATACTGTCCAAGAGGTCTGAGCAGGGGTCAGACAGCCATATGAAAAAAGAAGAAAAAGAAAGAAAAAAGAAAGAAGAGAGTTCCCGTTGTGGCTCTGCAGAAACGAATCCAACTAGCATCCATGGGGATTCGGGTTCGATCCCTGGCCTCGCTCAGTGGGTTAAGGGTCTGGTGTTGCCGTGAGCTGTGGTGTAGGTCACAGACATGGCTCAGATCTGGTGTGGCTGTGGCTATGGCGTAGGCCAGTGGCTACAGCTCCAATTTAACCCGTAGCCTGGGAACTTCGATATGCCAAGAATGCAACCCTAAAAAGCAAAAATAATAATAATAATAAAGGGCAGCCATGTGGCTCTGGACAAGGAACATTTTCACAGCTTCCAATTTCTTGTCGACAAAATGTCATTTTCTTTCTTTTTTTTTTTTTTTGCCATTTCTTGGGCCGCTCCTGAGGCATATGGAGGTTCCCAGGCTAGGGGTCTAATCAGAGCTGTAGCCACCGGCCTACACCAGAGCCACAGCAACGCGGGATCCGAGCCACGTCTGCAGCCTACACCACAGCTCACGGCAACGCTGGACCCTTAACCCACTGAGCTAGGGCAGGGATCGAACCCGCAACCTCACGGTTCCTAGTCGGATTCGTTAACTACTGAGCCATGACGGGAACTCCCAAAATGTCATTTTCATGTCCTCTCCCGCCCCCACCGTGGAGCTCTTTGTGAAGATTAAATGAGACCATGCATGGGAATTACACGGTGTGTACCTGATCAATAGAAATGGGCTTATTGCTCCGTCCACCTATCCACCCATCTCTCCTGCCCCTCACCCATCCCTCTACTCACCCTTCCACCCCGTGAACAAGCGCAAGGAAGGACAACTCTGTCTTTGCCACCTCAGGCCCTGACCGTGGCCCCTCGGTTAGTCCCTCACGATTCTGTGAGGTGGTGAGCAAGCAGCCCCAGACCCCTTTTCTGTTTAAAGTCCCCTCCCCTGCCCAGGCCCTGGCTGCACCTTCTCGAACCGGGCTTGGATGAGGTTGGCCTTGTCAATGAGCCGCTGCTTAAAGTCACTGAGGCACTCGTCCTTGAGGCGCACAGCCTGCCAGCGTGTCAGCTTCTCTCCCGGTGGGAGCTGTGCCAGGAACGGGGCCAGGTAATCCAGCTGGGCCTCCATCTGCCGCAAGTGCTCCTCGTGCATCACTCGCTCCTGCCGGGGTGGGCGGCGGGATGGTCAGCTGGACCAGCAGGGGCTGCAGACACCTCTTGACCAGCTCTTCAACATGTGCCCACATGGACCCCGGCCTCAACTCCAGAAATGCTTGATGCTTCTGGGACTGAGGCTTCAGAGGGACCTGTGCTGTCTCTTGTAGCTGCGATTATTTTTGTCTGTTTTTTGTTTTGCAATGATCATAACAATCCACTTTCCCAGGATTTCCATCCCATAGAGCTTCGATTATTGGTAACAGCCACTCTCGTATCTCGTGTGAATTCACGTGCCTCTACTTGAGCCCCAGCGTGTACCCAACACTCAGTAGCTGCTTGCTCAATAAAGGTAGTAAATGGTGGTTTTAATGATGTTAAATCAAGAAATGCTGGTGATGGGAGTTCCCATCATGGCTCCATGGAAATGAACCTCAGTGGAAATTAGCATCCATGAGGACCCAGTTTCAATCCCTGGCCTTTATCAGTGGGTTAAGGGTCCGGCATGCGGTGAGCTGTGCTGTAGGTCACAGACATGGCTTGGATCTGGCATTGCTGTGGCTGTGGTGTAGGTCAGTGACTACAGCTCCGATTCGACCCCTAGCCTGGGAACCTCCATGTGCCATGGGTGCGGTCCTTAAAAAAAAAGAAAAAAAAAACCAAAAAACTGCTGGTAATAGAGTTCCCATTGTGGCTCAGTGGTAACAAGCCTGACATATCCATGAGGATAAGGGCTCGAACCCTGGCCTCGCTCAGTGGGTTAAGGATCCAGTGTTTCTGTGAGCTGTCGTGTAAGTGGCAGCAACAGCTCAGATCTGGCGTGGCTGTGGCTGTGGCATAGGCCATCACCTGTAGCTTCGATTCACCCTCTAGCCTGGGAACCTCCATATGCTACAGGTGAGGCCCTTAAAAGCAAAAAAAGATGAAGAAGTGCTAGTGAGTCCTTTTTCCTGGTCCACTCTGGAGCCTTATTTTTGTCCTGCATTGGCAGCCAGGGGCCAGTGAAGTTAGAGATGTGGGGGCCAACGCCCACCCCTGGGAATCTGAAAAGCTTTTGACATATCATGCTCTGCTCTGTCTTGCCCACCTCAAACTATCTTTAGAAATCTCCACTAGGTGGGTGAAGAGGATTTAGAAGCTGGCCTCCAAAACCAAGCTGGGTCCTGCAACCTGAGGGGGACATGTGAATGCCCTGTGCGCAGCTGGACCTCCAGGGGAGCCCCAGGTGGAGGTGGGCACACAAATTTCATTCTCTCCTCGTGCAGTAGAGGTCATGGCTCAGCTGCAACCTGGAGGTGGGGGCCAGCTGGGAGATCCATGGAAATGGGCAGCTCAGCCGTCACCATGGTGTCTCTAACCTCATCCCCTATAAAGGGCTTCCCAGCAGAATTTGTGAATTCTCAGCACTGTGGCGGCCTGGGCCAGGGAGCGAGGCTCACCATGGCCTCCCGATACTCCTTGCTCTTCTCGTTGCGCTTGGTGTCGTAGATGGAGATGGTCAGCGCATGCGCCGCCTCCTCCTCCTCCCGGAGCTTCAGGATCTCCAGCACCTGCAGTGGGAAGTGGGGGAGGACCTGGTTGAGACACCGTCCATCCCTGCCGCCTCCCTTCCGCCCACTAGGCCCCGACCTCCAGTTCCGACTCCCAGGCCTGATGTCTGGACAACTTCTCCTCGTCCTTGAGCTTCATCATGGCCTCATACTGGTAGAGAAGCTTCTTGGTGTGCTCCGTGGGCTCCACCTGCAACAGCCACCACGTGATATGGCGAAGCAGCCAGGGCTGCGGTTGTGGACAAATTCTGCGGTTGGGTTCAAGTCTTCCCTGCCGTTTTTCAGCTGGGTTACTTCAAGCCAGTGGCTTAGGCTCTCTGGGCCTGTTTCCTTTTTTTTTTTTTTTTTTGGTCTTTTTGCCATTTCCAGGGCCGCTCCTGTGGCATGTGGAGTTTCCCAGGCTAGGGGTCTAATGGGAACTATAGCTGCCGGCCTACACCACAGCCATAGCATCATGGGATCCAAGCCGCGTCTGTCACCTACACCACAGCTCACAGCAACTCCAGATCCTTAACCCACTGAGCAAGGCCGGGGATCGAACCCACAACCTCGCGGTTCCTAGTCGGATTCTTTAACCTCTGAGCCACGACGGGAATTCCTGGGCCTGCTTCTTCAGCTATAAAACACAGCTAATAACAGATGAGGACCTGGAGAGTCAGAGGGGCTAAGGAATGTGCCCGAGTTGGCAGGATTTGAACCAGGAAAGCCAGCCCGGTGGTGGTGGTGGTGGTGAGACCTACTCTAGCCTCGGTCCTGGAATCTGCTCCGCCCAGGGCTGGGGGTGGGGACAATGAGCAGTCTTGGTCTGCTGGGCTGTCTGTCTTAGGGGAAAGGGGGACGATTTTCCAAGGAGCGCAAAGAGAAGTAACCGCAGACGGGAGCTCTTGATTTTCCCAAGGGGCACAGGTGAATTGCCAGGCTGGGAACCAGGACTTGCCATCCCAGTTCTCCCAAGCCGCTGGGACAGGACAGAGGTCCCCAGGGCGCTCTCCTCGCTCCACCCGCAGCTGCCCCTGCCCGCCGTGGCCTCCGGGCCCACCTCGAAGCTGATGCACATGTCGGGCGTCATGATGATCTTGTTGCCCTTGCTGTCTACCTCCGTGCGCCGCAGGAACTCGCGCTTCGAGGCCGTGATGTGGTCCTCGCGGCAGTGGTAGCGCAGCTGGATGCGCTCGTCCAAGATCATGAACACGCGCTCTGCCACATCCTCGTCCGCAGGTTTCTCGGGGTTTCGGAAGAAGCGCTCTGTGATTTTCTGGGAGGCCAGACGTGCATAGGATGGGAGGTGGGAAGGGGGATCTCTGTGCATGCCGGGCGGGGGCAGGACCAAAGGCCACTCAGGTCCTTTTGGGGGTTCATATGGAACACCCCTAAGCTAGACAATGACTCTCAAAGGCCCCAGGCTCTCAGTGCCTGGCCACTCCAGCCCTATACGGGGCTGGATTTCTTCTCTTGTTCCCTCCACAAGACTCCACTTGCCTACCTCCAGAGATGGTGCGCTCACCACCTCTCCAAGCTGCCTGCACTATCATGAGACATCCTGTACTTTTAGAAAGAGTTTCTTTGGTATTCAGACATTAAATACATGTGCCAAATAATTTATAATGATATGGAGAAAAAACAGTTGCACAATTTAATGTTAAGAAGGTGATGCAGGAATTCTACCTACCTACTTACCTACATACACACACATTTTGATTAAGTTACAAAAGAACTCTCAAAACCAAATCTTTTTTTTTTTTTTTTGTCTTTTGTCTCTTTAGGGCCGCACCATTGTCATATGGAAATTCCCAGGCCAGGGGTCAAATCAGAGCTGCAGCTGCTGGCCTACACCGCACCTCACAGTAACGCCAGATCCTTAACCCGCTGAATGAGGCCAGGGATCAAACCTGCGTCCTCATGGATACTAGTCGAGTTCTTAACCCGCTGAGCCACAATGGAACCCCAAAATCAAACCTATTAATATGTGGTACTATCTGAGAGATACCATTCTGAGATATTTCTACCTTTTTTCTACATGTTTAGTAATAAGTGTGATTTTTTATAACAGTAAGGAAATGAGACCTCCCTGGCCCAGTGGCTGAGGGCACATCTGGCATGGGAACAGCCCCGGGATGGTATTTGTAAAACAGGAAAGGTTGCTTGGTAAGGAAGTCGCCCCAGAGTGAAGGCTCTGCCCCTCCATGGGTAACGCTGGGCCACCAGAGGCCCCCTGTCCCCAGTGCTTACTCACCACCACAGGCCGGGGGTTTGACTCCGCGCTGTTCAGAGCCGTCTTCTTGACTCTGGGCCCGAAATCGACATGGCGGTAGGAGAGGAAGTCAGGCCGGCCTTGGTAATACTCTGTCATCGTCTTCGCCGTCTCCTCCCGCTTGATCAGGCCGTCCACGCGGGCCGTTTCATAAAACTCCATGACACGGTCCCTCTCCGGCTGCATGGACGTGTACGAGTGCACTGCCGGGACATCTGGGTGAGCCAGAGGGTGCTCTGGGCGGGATGACCCCAGCCCAGCCCCGAGGCTGAAGCATTAGGTGTGTAATCGGTGCCCTGGTGCTGGGTATTGAGGCTGCGTCTCACTTTTTTGTTATTATAAACGGCACCAGGATGAACATCCCGCATTATGCATTTTGTTGGTTCTTGCCTATTATTTGCTCGGGACACATTCTCAGCAGTAGGACTGCTGGCCAAAAAGCCTTCATACATTAAAGCTATTATTATTTTGCCCATCAGAACCTCCAGAAAAGCTGTGCTGATTTGCCGTTACACCAGCAATGACAGGGAGTCACTAGCTCACAGCCGATAGGACAGTTTTTTCATCTTTGCCAACATAAGGGTTGTAAGATGGTCCCTCACTGATGTTCTTTCCTTCCTTCCTTTTTATTTTTATTATTATTATTATTATTTTGTCTTTTGTCTTTTTAGGGCTGCACTCACAGCATATGGAGGTTCCCAGGCTGCAGCTGCCGGCCTATGTTACAGCCACAGCAACGCCAGATCCGAGCCGTGTCTGCGACCTACACCACAGCTCACGGCAATGCCAGGTCCTTAACCCACTGGGCGAGGCCGGGGATCGAATCCACAACCTCATGGCTCCTAGTCGTATTTGTTTCCGCTGCGCCAAGACAGGAACTCCTCCCTCCCTTCCTTTTTAAATCTCAGCTGCCAAGTGAGGTCAGTCACGTGTTTAGATGCATATGGACCCTATGCTGTTCTTTTGTGAATTCCTGGATAGGGTTGCTAATCCGCATGTCCCCACCTGCCTTCCCAGCCTCCTGGACTCGGGGGGTGGGGGAGGCAGGCGTGTCTGCACCTCCATGCTTCTGCCCTCCTCTGCCTCACCCCTGCGGGGTGCGTGCCCCACCACAGCACAGGCTGCAGGCCTGCTTTGCCTTCCCTGGAGGAGTGCTTCTCCCGTTTCCCTGGGGGTCCTGTGCTTCACCTGACCTCCCACGCATCCATCTGCTTTGCTAAGGGAGGCAGGGGCCACTTCTGCTGCTCGCCACCCAAGAACACACAGGTACTGGTCCCGCCCAGCCCATGCCAGCTGCCGCGGAGGCTGCTCTAAGGAGCATGTGAGGCCCCACCCCGGGCTCATAGCTGGCCTGGCAGTGGGGTCCACGTACCCCGCAGAGCCTGGGGGTGACCTGGCTTGAAGGAGTCGATAATCAGGCCCGTGATCTTGTTTACGTGCCTCAGCTCCAGCATGTCCTCCCGGTTCTGGAACCACTCCTTTACCTCCAAAATCTTGGTACCTGGGGGCAGGGGGAGGCAATCAGTGCTGGACGCAGCCGGGCCAGCCCCCCGCTCCATCCCACCACTCTCAGCACACGGAGGCCAGTGGGCCCTCGGTCACAGCGAGAGAGGGGCAGTGACATGGCCAAGGTCACAGAGCAGGTGGGGGGGGGGGGTGGTGCTCCTGCTCCCTGCAGCCAGGGCTGCCCCCTTACACTCTAAATCCTCGTAGGAGGTCAGGCGGCTCACGAGGCCATTGGTGTTGACGTACGGGGCCCACTTCTCCAGCTTCGCCCTCTTGTACTGTATCACCTTCTTCCCGTTGGGGCAGCGGGTCTCGAACGCTGCAGACACAGAGTGACTGGGGGCCTTGCTCAGCCCCTGCGTCAGCCCCTGACCACTGTGCTGTCTGCTCAGCTCTGCCAGCCCCCAAGCCCACTCCAGGGAGGCAGAGAAGAGTCACCAGGGGTGGCCCTGCCCTGGAAGGGATCTCAGTTTGAGCCTGACCAGAGGATCCGTGCCCTACCACACGGCACGCTCATTGCCAGGCCTTGGCCGGAAACCCCCCCCCCTTTACTAGGCCGACTTCTGATCCCAAAGACTTAGCTCAGAAGCTCTTTCTGCCCACCCCCCACCCCCCAGCCCCCAGCCTCCAACCCCTTGGTGTTCCACGACACCCTCTCTAGCCCTTCCCACCCTGTTGGGATGGCCTAGGCCTTCCCCGTGGGCCCAGGCACCCTCAGATGGGAGCCTCAGCATCAGCAGAGGTGGGCAAGGGGCACAAGCATGGCCGTCCTCCTGCTCTCCTTGCCTGCCCCCTTTTTGGTCCCGATTACCCTGTGCCCTCTGGGTTCTGGGCATGGCCTCCTCCTGGCAGGGTAGGGTGAGGGAGGGGGACAGCCGTGGCCTGGACCTAGGTCCTCCGTCACCTGCCACAGGGCCTCCTCCTGGCCCTGTTAACTGAGCCCCCTGCTGACTGGGACTGGGGCCAGGCCCTCGGTGGCGGCAGGCCGAGTGTGCGTATTGGGAAGGAAGAAAGGAAGAGGGTGCCGCAGGAGGTAGTGGGTGGAAAGGAGGGACCCAGGCAGCCTCTGCTGGTGTCCCCCTGCCAGGCTATAGCCGCAGATGTCCTCGGAGGACCAGGAACCAGTGAACACGAAGGTGCAGTACCTTCGGGGGAGATCTCAATCCGCTCCACCCACGCCGGCGGCATGTCGAAGCTCTCATCCTCATCCTCTTTGCCCTGTTGGGAGAGGTGGGGGACGGGGAGGGGGGAGGCTCCCATCAGGGCTGGGTCTTGGAGCAGAAGTTACAGTCAGAGCCTCTGTCTCACCCCCAGGGCCAAGCCAGGGTGGAGCCAGCGTTCTGACGGCTGTGACCCAAGACGGAGGAAGGGGAAGAGCTTCTGGACTCACCTGGTGCCTGGCGAGGACAGCCACGCCCCTGCCCTGCACGCCCCACCTTCCCGCCACCAGCAGAGGCACGAGGCAAAGCCACAGAGGAGTCAGGAGGACCCAAGCCCCACCCTCCATCCAATGCCAAGCTTAGGGCTCCCGGGCAAGGCCCTCAACTGGAGCCTCAGTTTTCTAACTGTAAACCGAATCTCTTGGGAAGATGAATTGATGCCCGTCTGTCAGGGTTTGAGACTGTCTTGCTGCCCTTATGGGGATTTTTTTTTCTGTTTGAGCCTAGTTTCCCCATATGGAAAATAAGGCCTGGGCTAGAAAAATGGTCTTGAAGTGAGGTAACCACAGAAACACGGACAAGATTTTTCCCAGTTGAAAAGTTCCCCCCCAACCCCCACCCGCCCCGAGTGCTCAGACGCCTCTCAAATCTGACACCCAAGCTCTAACCTGCTCACATTCTGAGGCCAGCAGAGGGCGCTAGTGCCCAGAATTTAGGCACAAGGGAGGAGGCTTTCTGGTCTCCTGAGGCGGAGGCGCTGAGAACACTCAATAGCATTTTCAGGTGGGTCTGCTGTGCTGGGCCAAGCACGTCTCCCCAGTGAGCTCATTTTGCTCTTAAGCAGTCCCAGGACGTAGAACAGAGTGGCCTTTGAGAACCCCGACTTGGGAGCCAGGCTCTCAAATCCCAGCTTCCAATACCAGCTCCATCATTTACTGGCTGTGTAACTTGGTGAGTTCCTTCACCTCCTGTGTGTTAGTCTTCCTATCACTAAAATGAGACAGTACTAATCATGGCCCATAATACTAGTACCCATCTCAGCAGGCAGTTGTGAAGATTTATCTAAGTTAAATAAGTTAGGCACCTACTGGCACTTAGAAAGGGCCCTGTGAGTGTTACCTATCTATGGACTGAATTCTGTTCCCCCAAAGCTGACGTGTCCTAATACCTAGTATCCCGAAATGGGACTGTATGTGGAGATATGATCTTCAAAGAGGTAGTTGAGTTAAAATGAGGTCATTAGAGGAGTTCCTGTCATGGAGCAGTGGAAATGAATCTGACGAGCATCCATGAGGACGCAGGTTCAATCCCTGGCCTCTCTCAATGGGTTAAGGATCCGGTGTTGCTGTGAGCTGTGGCATAGGCCGGCAGCTACAGCTCTGATTGGACCCCTAGCCTGGGAACCTCCATATGCTGTGGGTGCGGCCCTAAAAAGCAAAAAAAAAAAATAAGAGGTCATTAGGGTGGGTGCTAATCCAGTATGACGTGTCTTTACAAGAAGAGGACACACACGCACAGAGGGAAGAGCGAGAGGACACAGGGAGAGGGCGCCACCTACGAGCCAATATAGCTGACCCCCCTCCCCCATTTTACACACACACACACACACACACACACACACACACACACACACACGATGAAACTGAAGCTTCCGACAATGAGGAAGTTGGCCCAAGATGTCACAGTCCATAGCGAAGGCCTCTGGGCCCCTGACCTCCGTGCGCCGGGCCTTACGCAGACCTGCCTGGACGGCCCCTGACTAGGAAGGCAGAGAAGGGCTGTGGATGACGTGGGGAGGCCCCAGCCCGTGAGCTTTGGAAGGTCTGACAGGACAGACAGGAGAGGCCTGTGAGTGTGTGTGGAGGGTCACGAGGAAGGGCCTAGAAGGGAGGGAGGGCTGGCCCTGGGACCGCCCGGGCTTGTGGACAGGGTCCCAGCCCTCCCCTCCCCTCCCACCTGGGGAGGGGTTGCTGGACAGGTCCCGGGACCGGCCCAGGCCTCCGTCTGCCCATCTGTACAGTGAGGACACGCTCCGGGCCCTTCCTGCTTTGAAGAATCTGGAAGCAGTCTATCTGCGCCACACACATACACGTGCTGGGGGCACGTGTCAGGCTGGCCCGAAGTGAGACCGGGGGTCGGGTCCCCTCCCTCTCCCTCCCCAGCCCCCGCACGGCAGAGACTCACCAGATTTTCCACGTCGTCCTCATCGTTCATCTCGCTCATCTCGCTGTCGTCCCCCTCGGTCAGGGACAGGAGAGGCTTGCTGGTGTCTAACAGCATGTACTCCCACTTCACGGGGTCTCCCAGGTCAAAGACTAGGTCCTGAGGAGGAGGGGGTGGTTGAGCGCACCCCAAGGCCACCACCAGCCCCCCGCAGCCATGCCCAGGGCAAGACGGGCCTGGTGGGGGCGGGCGTGCAGCATGTGGCCCCAGCCACCCCGCCTCCTCATTCCCCAGGGATGGAGCTGGAACTCCCTCCCCTGTCCGTCCCTGCGAGGCTGGGACACTCTCTGGCCTGGGCTCGGCTGGGCGGTGGAGGGAGGCAGCGGTGTCCTGGGCAGTGCTTAGAGCGAACATAAGCTAGAGAGATTTTGCAGGAGGGGAAGTAGCAGGTTTGAGAAAAAAAAAAAGGCCTCCTCACAGGTTTTTGGTGTTTTGTTTCGGCCGCGGCAGGCAGTGGCTTGATGTGGGATCTCAGTTCCTAGACACAGGGTTGAACCCCGGCCGCAGCGGTGAAAGTGCTGAGCCTGACCACGAGGCCCCCCGGGAACGCCCCTTCTCACAGCATTCACCCCCTTGCCAGTGAGAAGGGAAGTGGGCAGGCTCACAAGAGAGGGACGTAGGAATCTCCTCCGTGATCCGGATCCTCTGTTCTTTCCATCCCAGCCGGCCTGGGCCTCGGCTCACCTTCCAGATAACTCCCAGCAGGTGGAGTATCAGTCCCCATCTACCTCCTGGGTGGTGTGGCCCCCCTCCAACCTCCCAGAGTCAGAGACCCAGAGGGAAATCAAAGGCTTAAGAACAGCTGCCCCCAGGGCATGTCAGCGTGACCCCTGGCCCTGGTTTTGGCCTCCCCGTCCTGAGTCCTGGAGGTGAGGGGAGAGAGGAGGGGACAGCATGGAGGAGAGGGAGGGAGGGAAAGAATTGCTTGTAGATTTAATAGCTGATGGTCTAGGCTTCAACAAAATGCACAGATGTCTAAATTTCTTTAAATCAGGTCCTCCGTTCTGCCACTTCTCTAGGTCGTAAGCAGCCATTTAAATATTTGGCTGTTTTGTTGGTTAGTTTATGGACGCACCCTCGGCATATGGAGGTTCCCAGGCTAGGGGTCGAATTGGAGCTACATCTGGCAGTCTACACCACAGCCACAGCAACAGCGGGTCTGATCCGCATCTGCAAACTACACTCAACCTACAGCTCATGGCAACACCAGATCCTTCACCCACTGAGTGAGGCCAGGGATCAAACCTGCAACCTCAAGGTTCCTAGTCGGATTCATTTCCACCACGCCACGACGGGAACTCCTAAGTACATACAATTCAAAGGAGCGACGATAACCCCATTGGAGTGGTCACACATGGGGGAAGGAGTGGGCCCTGGGCACTCAGCTACAGGGAAAGTCTGAAGCCCTCCTGGCCTAGTAGCCAGCTCTCCCCACAGACTGTGCCCGCCACACCCGCCCAGGCCCCTGTCCAGCACCTTGCAGCAGTTCCAACAGTCCTGCATGTTGACCCAGTAGTTCTTGTGGTTCCAGAGGCTCTCGATCCCCAGGAAGTGGTCATCGTCCTTGCCGTAGCTGCGTGCAGTGAACGGGTCAATGAAGAAGCTCTCAGGCACCTCGCGTTTCCCCGAGAGCACCAGCACCCAGGAGTGCACCCGCAGGCCATACAGGGGATCGGTCTTTGCACTCTCCTCCTCCTGTGAAAGGTGGGTGACCATGAGCCAGATAGATGGGACGGGGGCCATCAGGGACCCCGACGTCTCCCTGGGGCTGGGGAACTGGCCAGAAAGCTGAGTTCTGATCCAGACTGCTCCACTGGCTGGCTTCGTGACCTTGAGGCCATCCCTCCACCTCTGAGCCTGTTTGCTTTTTTTTTTTTTCCTCGTCTTTTTGGCATTCTTGGGCCACTCTCACGGCATATGGAGGTTCCCAGGCTAGGGAATCTAATCAGAGCTGTAGCCCCCGGCCTACGCCAGAGCCACAGCAACGCAGGATCCGAGCCGCGTCTGCAACCTGCACCACAGCTCACAGCAACGCCCGATCCTTAACCCACTGAGCAACGGCAGGGATCGAACCCCAACCTCATGGTTCCTAGTCGGATTCGTTAACCACTGCGCCACGACGGGAACTCCTGAGCCTGTTTTCTTGCCGATAGAATGCAAGGATCTGGCTCCAGCTGCGGTTTACAAACTTGCCTTTTGGAGCTCGAGGGTATCTGGGGTGTACTGGCTTTCTGTGCTGTGATTCTGGGTGAGATTTCACCCAAAGAAAGATAGAGGTACCCTGTGGTTTCTTTATCCCCATCCCTCTGGGAAAGGGTCACTCTGCCATGTTCACTGTTGCATTCCGCGACCTGGACCCTGGTAGACCCTCGATAAATAGTATATGGAAGGAAAGAGGGAGGAGGGAAAAGAAGGTAAGAGGGATGATGCATGTGCGGGTGGACAGAGGAAAGATGGGAACATGGATGGATGGAAAGAGCGATGGGAGGACTGATGGATGGAAGGGAGATGGGAGGATGGCTGGGAGGATGGATGCAGAGCGTACGTAAGTTTCTTCACTGAGCGGCTGGAATGAGGAGGACCCCAGAACTGCGCAGCATAAAACGAACTGCCCAGACAGCTGAGCTCTCTGCCTTTAAAAATCTGTCACGAGCAGCTTGCTGACCACAGCTGGGGATTCCCACGTGGCCCAGCAGAGGTGGGGGGTGGTTGAGGGATGGAGGAGGGGATTTGAACCTGGGGGCCCACCAGCACGTCCCTCGGTGACCCGTGTCTGTTTCCCATTCCTAGCAGCCCCTCCTCCAGAGCTGAGCTCAAGGGCTGAGGGCTGAGGACGGGGGACCCACCATGAGGCGCTCCTCCTCCTGCCTCAGCCGCTGCTCCTTCTCATCCTGGATCGCCTTCTGCCTCTTCGTCTCCTGCTCCTGCTCAAACCTGCTGCTCAGGTCCCTGGGCGGTCTGATGGCGTACTTCTTAGGTGGTGCCTTTTCCTCCTTCTGGACCGCCTATCACCAGACAGAGAAAAAGCATCAGCAGCCCTGAATCGCCAGCGGCCCCTGGAGCCTGCTTCCCGCCCTGAGTGCAGGGAGAGCCTCGGCCCCAGACCTGAAACCTGGGCAAGCCCTTCCACTTCCCTAACTTCGGGCTCTTCTGTAAAATGTGAGGAGAAGAAGAGCCTTGCCCCACTTGACCTGAGACGTGAAGACAGGAAAATGCCTGCGTGAGACGCCCATTCAGGCAGGTGCTCAGGAGATGTGCCTTTCCCGTCTCCGTTCCCCAGGGCCCAGACTAGCTGTCATCCAGATCTGACCTAGAGAGTGGGGCAAATTCTCAGGAGTCGGATTTTCCAGATTTTGTCACCGCAGGGTTTCACATGTGACTTGAAGTGAGAGTTTGCTGAGCAAGGAAGGAGAGCAGCGTCTGCATGTGCATGTGTGTGTGCGCGCACGCGTGTGTGTGCATGCGTGCATGCGAGCGCGTACAAATGTGTGCTGGAAAAATGTCCAGGAGAGAACCCTGCAGAGGCTGCAGAAGGGAGCCTGTGAGTTAGGAGGGAGAAATAGCACGTCTCCCCGGAGAGTCAGAGAGATGGTCTCAGTCCCTGGTCCCTAGTTTTTGGACTTTGGCCACAAAATCTATTTCATCCTAACATAGTTGTCTGTAAAAGAGAACTGATTACCCCACCACACAGCACTATTGAGAGGAGGAACCAGGAAAGTGGAGGACATGAAAGTGGTTTATAAACCAGAAGGTTCTCAGCATCCGTTAGCTATTGATGCCATTTTCATAATTAAAATTTTGGCTGCAGTAAGAGGCCCCAGTGTGAGCTCACAGGCCTTTGGAGCCAAAAGCAGTGAGGAAGCTTTTATTTCATCTTTCTGGCGAGGCGGGCCTGAGAAAACAGGGCTCTCCCCTGGTGCCTCCCCCTCCTTCTCCACCAGAGTGCTCTCCCCCACCCCTCCCTGGGGCCCCAGGTGCTCAGGCAGGTGTAACACAGGTATGTGCCTTGTGCTGGATGCCCCAGGTCCCCGCGGGGTCTTCTGCCCTGAGCTGCAGACACCCACGGGGGCTGGAGCCTGATCACAGAGTCCTAGAATTAATTCAGTTCGGGAAAAACATTTTCTGCCTATAATATGGCTATTTTCCAAATGCAAGAAATGCTTTTATGATTCCTACAATTAAATTCAGTTAAGAGTGTTTGTGGGAGTTCCCGTCGTGGCTCAGTGGTTAACGAATCCGACTAGGAACCATGAGGTTGCAGGTTCAATCCCTGCCCTTGCTCAGTGGGTTAAGGATCTGGCGTTGCCGTGAGCTGTGGTGCAGATTGCAGACGAGGCTCGGATTCCGCGTTGCTGTGGCTCTGGCGTAGGCCGGTGGCTACAGCTCTGATTCGACCCCTAGCCTGGGAACCTCCATATGCTGCAGGAGTGGCCCAAGAAATTGCACAAAGACCAAAAAAAAAAAAAAAATAGGAGTGTTTGTGTCCACAGTAGCTTCGGATCTTTATGGCACTCTCAGCCAACTACATAAAACACAACCACAGCCCGCTAGAGGGTTGGCGACCTGTTGTGCTGTTTAAAGGGACCTTTTTTATCTGGGAGAGAAAAAAAAAAGCAGAACTAAATGTTGGCCCATTTGCCTGCTTTTTCCTTATATGAAAATGACTGGATGGATTTTTCTCAAACACATCGGGTACATTTGGGAGCGTTTGACTTAAGATACCAGCCATGTGGTATTCACAAAATGTACCTGGTGGGGAACACAGAAGTGTTTGGGGAAGTGATTGACGACAAGGGGCGAGGGGCAGCCGATTTGGAGGACTGGGTCTGTGTATGTTAAGATGCCAAGGACAGGAGCTCCTACTTTGGCTCAGCAGGTTAAGGACCTGACATTTCCTCTGTGAGGATGCAGATTTGATCCCTGGCCTCCCCCAGGGGGTTAAGGATCCGGCATTTTTACAAGCTGTTGCATAGGTCACAGATGTGGCTCAGACCCTGCGTTCCTGTGGTGTAGGCGTAGGTGGCAGCTATAGCTCTGATTCAGCCCCTGCCTAGCCTGGGAACCTCCATATGCTGCAGGTGTGGCCTTAAAAGGAAAAAAAAAAAATGCCAAGGGCAGAGGAATCACCAGTGGTTTGAAATATGAACTCTACAGAGGCTGAAGGGCTGCCTGGTGATGGACCCGGGGCCGAAGCCGCAGGGACAGGCTGCTTCAAGGATGGTGTTTCTTGCGAGGGCAGCACGAGCCCAGCCTTACCTCCTTGGGCTTCATGGTGAGCGGGCACACCTCCCGAGTCAGGTCCATGAGGCACAGGTCCTGGGAGCCATAGCCGTTGACGCAGTAGGCATCGTAGCCCGCGCCGATGAGCATGGAACAGAGCAGTGTGCTGAAGTCGAAGCAGTTTCCCTTCTGGAGCTTGAGCACCGTGGCCGAGGAGTAGAGGTATGGGGGCTGGCCAGAGCAGGCTGGTCAGCACGGCCACTCCGCCACCCCCACTGTCCTCCCCCTCCGCAGGGGCTGGGCACTAGGGCCAGCGCGGGGCTGGGCCCCAGCAGGGCTCCCCAGCTTTGTCAGGTTAGGGAGCCTGCTAAGAATGGCGTGAAAACCACAGACCTGTGTCCAGAAAGTGCCACCCACGTTTGCCTAATTCCAAGGGGCCAAGTCTGATGATGGCGATTGGTAACATCGGGGTTTTAGTCCAAATGTCCCCTCACCTTCTACCTCCATCCTTCTCTTCTTCCTCAGTTCTCCACTGTCCCCATCTCCCTTCCTCCCTCCCACCCTCCATTCTTTTGTTGTCATTGTTCTTCTTTGGCACATGGAGTTCCCAGGCCAGGGGTCAGATCTGGGCCACACTTGTGACCTAAGCCAGATCCTTAACCCACTGTGCCAGGCCGGAGATCGAACCTGCGTCCCAGCACTCCCGAGATGCAGTCACTGAGCCCACTGTGCCACAGTGGGAAGTCCCCAGCCTCCATTGCTTTTTGTTTGTTTGTCTTGTTTTGTTTTTGCCATTTCTTGGGCCACTCCCGCGGCATATGGAGGTTCCCAGGCTAGGGGTCGAATCGGAGCTGTAGCCGCTGGCCTACGCCAGAGCCACAGCAACGCGGTATCCGAGCCTCGTCTGCAATCTGCACCACAGCTCACGGCAACGCCAGATCCTTAACCCACTGAGCAAGGGCAGGGGTCGAACCCGCAACCTCATGGTTCCTAGTCGGATTCGTTAACCACTGAGCCATGACGGGAACTCCCCCAGCCTCCATTCTTAATGAGACTGAGCTGGTCAGAAGCCCAAAGACTTGACCGGGGACCATGAGCAGCAGGGCCCGCTCTTCTCTCCCCTCCCCCACCTCCTGAAGTTCAAGGAAGACTTTGATGGTACAAAGAGGCAAAGGAAGCAAAGGGGCCCAGAGACCAGGCTTGCTGTGTGACCTCAGGCACATGGCTGTCTCTCTCTAGAACCGTTCCCACCCTCCCTCCCAGCCAGGGGTCTGCGAGGGACTCTGCCCAGACAGACTCGTGGGCTGTGACCTGAGACTGGCCCATCCTCTTCCCAACCTGCCTGACTTCCCATCTCAGGCATCATGGCCTAAGGACGCAGCCCCAGGGGGCACTTGCCGGCTTGAGGGGGTCGGGCAGGGGCACCATGGACAGGAAGTCTGAGACGAACTGGGCGCAGGTGTCCCAGTTGTAGAGCTCTGGGTAGGGCATCAGCGTGGGCCGGATGGTTGTGCTCACAAACTTCTGCAAAGGAAGAGACCGCAGGCCCTGAGGGCAGAATTCCAACTGGGAGGAGACCCTCAGGGAGCCAGGGTCGGGGGGGTTAGCGGGGGTGGAGGTGGGGTGGGGGGATGGGGGTGGTCAGCTCTCTGGGCCTGTCTGGGCCTCAGGCAAGGCCCTTCTAGCCCAGACCTAGAGTAAGCCCGTCCGTGCTGGTCCGGGTGTTGGTGATGTGATCGGGGCCCGCTGAGCGCCCCCCGATCCCGGCATCGCCTCCCTGGTGCCCCAGTAACCCTGGGAGGCAGGTCCCACTGACAGATGAGGACACTGAGGCTCTGCCAGGTAAGCTGACCTGCTCAGGTTCCCACTCAGTGGCAGAGCTGGGTCTGACCGGCTCTAGACCACCACCCAGTGTGGGGGGCCTAGGGCTTCTAGGGCCCTTGCTTTGCCACCCTGGAGCTAGTAGGCAAGGCCTCTGGGGTCTTCCTGTGGACTTGAGGATGGCCCCACCTAAGGGGCAGCCCCGGGGCAGCCCCAGCTGATTGCTACAGGGGAAAGCTGATTGCTGCACAGTGGGTTAAGTATCCGGCATTGCTGCAGCTGTGGCTCAAAATTGGTCCCTGGCCCAGGAACTTCCATATGCCTCAGGTGCAGGAAAAAAATATCACTCAATGGCCCAAATAAAACAGCCTGTGAGTCCTTATCAGCCTCCGGCTACTGTTTAGAAACCTCTGGACTCATCCCCTGCCATTCCAGCTACAGGTGGGGAAACGGAGGCCCAGAGAGACTCAGGGCCCTGGGGCAGGAAGGAGGGAGGCCCGTGCTCAGGTCCGGGTCCATTTTGCCTTGTTTCTCTGCCTTTCCCTGGACAGAGTTGGTCTCAGGGGCTGGAGACTGCACTGGGCATCTGGGTGGGGCACAGAGGCTCCAAGCCACCTCAGGCCCCATGGGTGACTCACACTGAGCCTGCTGTGGCGTCTGGACATTTGAGGGTTTTGTTGGGGGATTTTTTTTTTTTTTTTTTTTTTTTTTGCTTTTTAGGGCCACGTCCTTGGCATATGGAGATTCCCAGGCTAGGGGTCTAATTGGAGCTGCAACCAGAAGACTGCACCACAGCCACAGCAACTCGGGATCTGAGCCACGTCTGCAAACTACACCACAGCTCACAGCAACGCTGGATCCTTAAGCCACTGATTGAGGTCAGGGATTGAACCCGCATCCTCATGGATACTAGTCAGGTTCATTACCGCTGAGCCACGGTGGGAACTCCTGGGCATTTGAGTTTATAGGCTGCCCTGGAACGATGAGCTCCAACCCAGAAGTAGTCTGTGCTTGGCCCACCTCTCTCCACCCTCTGCTGTCTGCCCCCAGCCTCCCCACCCCATCTTACTGGCACTTTGCACTCGTTCAGGGGGTGCAGGAAGAGGGGCACGCGGTCCGGGCACAGGTGGCTGTACTGGCGGGAGAAGTTGTCTGCCACCTGCAGCAGGTGCTCCTCCTTGAGCGTGTTGCTTTGGTAGGAAAGGGGCAGCTTGGAGACGTCGATAGGGTCCTTGGTAAAGGTCCTGTGTCAGCAAGAGGGGCAGCGTCAGCCCGAGAGAGGCTAGGCCTGGCTCACAGGGAGCCCCCCACCCGCCTTAGCTGCCCTTGGCTCTATCCCTTCCTCACTGAATCCTCACAGCTACCGAGGAAGGCAGGGTCATTCTTTGCAGCTGCTCATTTAAACAGATGAGAGAAATGAGGCCCAGAGAGGTCGAGTGACTTGCCCAGGGTCACACAGCTAGGGTGGGGCAGAGCAGGGCCTGGGACCAGACAGTCTGAAAACACAGCCCTCACTCTGAACCGCCTCCCTCAACATCCTGGTCCTGCCTCCCAACCCAGGCACCACCATTCTGCCTGGTTCTCTCTCTGCCCAGCCCTGGTCTGACCCTCGCCAGGGCTGCTGGGCCAAAGCCCCCCGCCCCCCACCCCCCACCAGCACTCACGAGGGCTTCTCTGGGATGGAGACCTCGATCTCCGAGAGCTTCCTCTCCAGGTCTCTGAGCATCTCCTGCGTCACGGTGCTCTCCTCCTTCTGCACCTCCATCGGCCACATCGCCTTCTCCCCTCTCTCAGCCCTCTCGGCCGCCTCCTCCCGCTCGGCTGCCTCTTCCTCCTCCACTTTCTCCTTCAGGACCTCCATTCTGGGGTGTCTCTGACTGGCCGGAGGCGGGGTCTCTGCAGGAGGAATAAATGCACTCGGAATGGCCGACTTCAGACTAGGAGGGAGCCACCAGTGCCACCGTGTCCCTGGGCTGTAGCTTTAGATGGCCTAGATCATGAAGGGAAGAAACAAGTCCTCTGAACTTTCTTTCCATCAAGGAGAATGTCTCCACTTGGTGCCAGCGCATCTGTCAGAGTTTTCCTTTTTTTTTTTTTTTTTTGCCTTTTCTAGGACCGCTCCCATGGCATATGGAGGTTCCCAGGCTAGGGGTCCAATGGGAGCTGTAGTTGCCGGCCTTCGCCACAGCCACAGCAATGTGGGATCCGAGCCACGTCTGCAACCTGCACCACAGCTCACAGCAATGCAGGATCCGAGCTGCATCTGTGACCTACACCACAGCTCACAGCAATGCAGGATCCGAGCTGCATCTGTGACCTACACCACAGCTCACAGCAACGCCAGATCCTTAACCCACTGAGCAAGGCCAGGGATCGAACCCGCAACCTCATGGTTCTTAGTCGGATTCGTTAACCACTGAGCCGTGATGGGAACTCCTGTAAGAGCTTTCTGACATTTACAACTTTCCCTTGAAGACAAAGACAATGTAGGTCACAGACAGAACAGTTGTCAGGGTGGGAGCAGGTCACCCAAACTGACTAACATCGCTCTGCTTCCGTATGTTTATTGAAAGTTACCTTCTCTTTCGGGCAGGTGATGCTAACGCTGTAGGGGTTTCTGTAGTACTATGACTTCCCCTATTTAATGCAAGTCCAGTAAGTGCCTTGACTTAAAGAAAATCATTGTAATAGAAAGGAAGAAAAACAAGAGGTAATTTCACCAAACTTGGAGCACAGAGAGGGGAGGAACAGGGCTGCCCCTAAGGCACCTGCAGAAGGGGAAGGTGGGGTGGGAGTGACACAGCCTGGCCAAGTCTTGTGTCGACTCTCAGGAGGGAGGTCCTTTGTTGCGGGGGGGTGGGGGCACCCTGAGATGCCATGTGTGCCTATGTGAGGTTTTGTCTGCAGTCACAGAGCTCAGCGTCACTCAGTTGGATCAAAGGTCCAGTCGCCCCCATGCCATACAGCAGAACCCCGATTTTACTGGGAGCAGCAATGTGTCTGGTTTGAAATGGTCAACGTCCCAGCCTCCCTTGCAGCCAGAGGTGGCCCTGGGACGTGAACCCATTTCTGGCCGTAGATGCATGTTAAAGGGCAGGGCCCTGCTGCCCGGGGGACTGGGACATAGAGCAGGAGGTAGGGCTTTATGCGACCCTGGGATGAGCACACATGAGACCCAAGGCTGCCTGCCAAGGGCAGCAGAGTGGAGAGATAGGGGAGCCGAGTCCCACGAGGCTCGGTGGAGGCCTTGAGTGCCACCTGTAGACGCCCCGCCCCCCTGCCCCCACTCTGTGAGATAACTCGGCCTCTGCATATCTAAGTGGCCAATGTCAGGTTCCTTTTATTCCAGCCCGGCTGACCTATCGGCCTTCTGCCCCCCAGCTCAGGTTGTCCCGTGACCCTGCCTCAAATATCTCATTCCTTCTCAGCACACAGGGCGGGGAGGAGGAAAACCCAGCCAACCTAGAGGATGAAGTGCAGAGGGAGTAAGAACTGGGGGGCGGGGAGCAGGGTCTCCCCAGATTTGTCATCACCACCTGGGGTGGAATCAAGACCGAGAGGGCACAGAGGACCAGGAGGAAAAGGCTGGGCCCCACCACCGGGCTCCAACCCCGACGTGGGCCACCTGGGCCTCTTGGGGAAGCCAGTCACTGACCGCCGCCGTGGCTAATGGGGAACCTGGTTCTTCCAGCAGCTCCTGCTGGGCCCCTGGGCTACTCCTTGCCCCTTTCGGTTTTTGTTTGTGTTTTTAGGGCCATGCCTGCAGCATGTGGAAGTTCCCAGGCTAGGGGACGAATCAGAGCCGCAGCTGCCAGCCTATGGCCCAGTCACAGCAACGCAGGATCCAGGCCACATCTGCCAACTTCAGTGCAGCTTGCGGCAATGCTGGATCCTTAACCCACTGAGTGAGACCAGGTGTCAAACCTTCACCCACATGGATACCAGTAGGGTTCTTAACCTGCTGAGCCACACGGGAACGCCTTACTTTCCCCTTCTGCAATGGAGGTACAGATGTTTCCTGTCCAATGCTGACTACGACTCAGGAGGGGCTAAACTCCCCTGTTGCTGGAGGTCGGCCCACCCAAGTTCCAAGCGGGCAACATCACAGCTGAGGCCTTGTGTCTAACAGGCCTGTTCAGGACCCTGATTCTTTCCGGGCAAACCCCTTCCCACGCCCCCCATCCCCGTGGCACAGCCCAGTGATCACATCAATTTGTCGGCCTCTTGGGCCCAGAGGAGATGCCTTCAACCGGAAGGGCGGTGTTAACCATTACAAGACTTACAGTTTACTGAACACCTACTGTGTGCCAGGCACCAGGCTAAGGGTTTTACAGAGATAATCTCGTTTATCCTCCAATGACCCTGTGAGACAATAGCTATATATTGGTTTCTGCCCCCAGTTCCTGGCACAGAGGAAATCCTTGCAGTTTCCGAAGTGGTAAGAACACCAGGCATATATTGTTTTCTATGGAGGCAACGCAGGGCGCCCCCCTGGACGGCTCCTGTTTGGGGACTGAGCACCAGAAAGTCCACGTCACGATGAGCAGCTTGGACTTTTCAGCCCTTCCCCCATCTTCCAGAGAGGAGAGAGGAGTGGAAATGGAGTTAAGAATTGATCAAACCTGTCTCATTTCTTGGGTTTGAACCTGTATATTTCTGGCTCTGAAACCCATGCACTTAAGGGCCTAACCCAATAGTACGGGCTTCAGAGGGCATCCAGCTTGGTGAACACACCCATGTACCGGGAGGGTGATGCACCCCAACTCTACAGGGACAGAAGCTCCTGAGCTCAGGACCCTCCGAGACCCCGCCCCGTCTATCTCTTCGTCTGGCTGTCCATCTGTGTCCTCTACCATGTCCTTTAATAAACTGGTAAATGTAACACCGGTTTTCTCTGAGTTCTGTGTGCCTCTCTAGCAAATTAATAGAAGCTGAGGAGGGGGTCATGGGAGCCTCCTATTTGTGGCCAAGAGGGACAGAAGGTGTGGGGAACCCGGGGGCTGACTGCTTGCAACTGGCCTCTGAGCTGGGGTGGGACGTGCCTTTGCGGGACCGAGCCCTTAACCTGTGGGAGCTGCCGCTTTCTCCATAAGTAGGGGCAGAACTGAGTTGGGTCGTAAGGCACCCAGCTGGTGTGGTGGAGGATGACTTGGTGGGGGAAACTCCACACACTTGGTGAGCAGAAGCGTCCGCAGGGAAGGGTTCTGGGTGAGTTGTGAAGGAGATGCAACAGCGGGTGGGAGACCAACCTGAGTTTTTCCATGACAGACGTAGTCACAAGGGCAGACACTAAGATTCCCACTTTGCAGATGAGAAAAGTGAGGCCTAGAGAGGGCAAGCGCTCTACCCAAGGTCACAGAGCTAGGAAGGAGCAGACCTGGATTTGAACCTGTATATTTCTGGCTCTGAAACCCATGCACTTAAGGGCCTAATGAAATGAGGGAAATCCTGGAAGGGCTGGTTTGTTAGAGGTGGGCTAAGGAAAGAAGTAGGATGGGGAGACGTTCAAGGTGTCAGTGGGCAGCAGGGGGTTGCAACCGGGGTGCCTACTAAGATGGGCCCCGCGCCCAAGTTCACAGTAATCAGAGGTGGACCTGGGCCAGAACCCACAATACTCACTCCTCCCACCCGGCTGCCTCATCAGTCAGCTATGGTGCAGTTTGGGGAGGGTCGTCCTACCTTAAAGTTCCCCCAACTCTGTGCCCAGAGGTCCTCCCCACCCCACAGGGCCTTCCCTGCATCCCCCTCCTCAGCAGCAATCTCCCCCTCCTTACCGCGCGCGCACACACACACAGGGGCACATGCTGAAAACTTCCCCAGAAATTTTGGGGCTGAAAGCCCCCAGGTGGAAGAAGCCCCCTTACCACCAGCACCCTCGCCCTCCCCCTGCCAGGCAGGGTACAGCCACCCCCGTCCCTGGCCCCCAGTCTCACCCCTCGGAGGAAAGCCTGTCCAGTCTGTTAGCCGTCTCCGTGGTAACAGCTTTCCAGGCTCAAGGCAGGTCCTGGGAGAGGAGGCTTCTGGGAAATGTAGTCTTTTATCACCACCCAGGTCTGGGCAAGAGGAGACCCAGTGTGGCACATCCCTGACCAGTGGTGGGCTGGAGCCAGCTTGTGCTAGCTTGAGAGAGCTGATTGTTGAAACTTCAGGATTGTTTGTGAGCCCATTGACAAACACAACCATTATTAACATTAAAATTATGAAAATGTATAATAGATTATATTAAAAACAAAGGCAATAAATACTCAAAACTCATCCCTTCCTAATTATTTTTACCGCATTTTACTACTATCTAAACTCTTGTGGTTATTTATGCCTATCATATCTGTAACAACAAAAATGTTATATAATAGTGAGCTACTCTGCATCTTGTTCCATCTTTGAAAACCTCAGTCCATTTTTCTTTATTGAGGAAGTGTCTTGCTTCGATTTGCAGGACTTCCAGAGGTTAATCCTGGTTTCAGAGGCTGCAAATACAGCCCCCCAGTTCTGTCACAGGTCGGCTAATGTTGCCCGTGGTGACCGTCCTTAAACAGAAAACCTTAATTTTGATATAATTAAAGTTATCAAGTTTTGGTCTGATAGTTTGTGCTTCCTTGCACCTAAGCCATGAAAATATTTTCCTATGTTAACTTCATAATTTTACCGTTCCATTTAGACCTCTACTCTGCCTGGAGCCCACATTTGTATGAGGAGTTAAGTAGGGATTTGTTCTATTTTTCCCCATACAAGGAGCTAATTTTCCAAAACTGTCATCAGACCATTTGTTCCTGGCCATGTCACTCTTATTGTGCCCCAAGACCCGCAGGTGTACAGGAGCCTGCCACTGAGCCCTCTGTTCTATTCCACTGGTCTCCATGCCTATCCCTGCACAGACTCTATGTTGAATTGACCATGATGGCCTCGTAATATTTTTATATCTGCAGGTCAGTTCTTCCTTCTATGCCCTCTTTCATGAAGGATGACTTAGCTATTTGAGGCCTATACGCCTTCATATAAATTTTAGAGTAAGTTTTAGAAAGTCTTTAAAAAATCATGTAGCATCTTTATTAGAATCACATTGTATTCATAGATCACTTGGGGAAGGATTTTTATCTTTTGCTATGAAGTTACTTCTGTGCAAGCACACAAGTTGGTCTTCCTATTTCCTATTTGTTGCAATGAAAAAATTACTGGGACTGAAGCCATGGAGGCAGGACAGAGAGAACCAGGCAGGGAACCACATCGGGTGGGGTGGGGGCACCCTTCCTGCAGCACGCAGCTGACCATTGCGGCCCAGGAGGTGAGAAGATATCAGGCAAGGCCAAGCTCTGACTTCATCGCATTCATGCTGGCCTGGGTGGGCCAGCCACTGGGCAGCCCTCTTAGCCAGTATCTCATTGAATCATCAGCCCGATCGGACCGCTACCACCTTTCCCTGATTTACAGGTTCAGTAGGTGAGAAATTGGTCCAAAGCAAAGCATGTGGCCCAGGCAGGCTGACCTCAGGGGTCTTGGCAATGGTGTTGTCCACCTCCCAGGTTGCTGCTGTGATTCTTCAGTGACAGGGGAACCCCATCTATCCATACTGGACCTTGGGGTGTATTTTTGTCGCGGTTTCCCCCCGGCCTCAGTATGTGCTCAACTTGGCAATTGGAGCCACTTAGGAAGTGACTCCAGGCAATGAGGGACCCCATCCCTTTGCCCCTGCGTGGCCCTGGGGTGGAGAACCAGGTGGAAAAGACATCCTGGCCATCAGGGACAACCCCCGTGTGCTCTCCCCTTCTGCACCTGGAAACACAGCCCATCTGGGTCTTGTGGTTCTTTTAATATTGTTATTAAAATATAATTTATTTACAATGTTCCTTCAATTTCTGTTATACGGCAAAGTGATCCAGTTATACATATATGTATATTCTTTTTTAAATTTTCTTATTAGGGCCGCACCCTCGGCATATGGAAGTTCCCAGGCGAGGCATCAAATAAGAGCTGCCGCTGCCGACCTACGCCACAGCCACAGCAATGTGGGATCTGAGCCGCATCTGTGGCCCGTGCTGCAGCTTGCAAAAATGCCGTGTCCTTAACCTATATGATTGAGGCCAGTGGTCAAACCCACACCCTCATGGATACTAGTCGGATTCTTTATTTTCTTATTTTAATTTTATTTTTTGCTTTTTAGGGCTGCCTCCACGGCATGTGGAAGTTCCCAGGCTAGGGGTCGAATCAGAGTTATAGCTGCTGGCCTACACCACAGCCCCAGCAACGCCAGATCTGAGCCACGTCTGCGACCTACACCACAGTTCACGGCAACACCAGATCCTTAACCCACTGAGCGAGGTCAGGGATCGAACCCACAAGCTCACGGTTCCTAGTCGGATTCGTTTCTGCTGCACCACAACAGGAACTCCACTAGTCGGATTCTTAACCCGCTGTGCCACAAAGGGAACTTTGTACCTTCTTCTTTTTTTTTTTTTTCCCCATACTATCATGTTCTAATCTAAGAGACTGGACAGAGTTCCCTGTGCTATAAGGAGCTTGCGGTTTTGTGGGTCTCATATCCCACCGAGCATGTGTTAGTGAGAAAGCAGGGGGAAAACAAGAAAAAGCCACCACCCAGCGTTTCCCGTGAGACTTGGGGGTCAGGGGTGAGGTGATGATTCTTGAACCCAGGGAGGCCCCAGCTCTGCTGTTGGCCCAGCTTACAGGGTGATCTCAGGTGTGATTCTGGCCCCTGTGGGCCTCCACTTCCTCCTCCCTTGCAAGGGCTGGTCCACTTAGCTGAGCTGTGCAAAACGTCTGAAAGGGAGATTTTGTTTCACACCCTCCTAATTTATAAACAGGCTGAAGAGGCTCACAATTTGCCTGACACCCGGGTTTCCTTTCAGCCAAGGCACTTGCTCAGGAAGCAAATAACGCCTCACGTAGCGCTCTCAGGATGAGGCAAGAACTCAATCAGCCCCATTTGAGACAGAGACGGAGGCTCAGAGAGATGCAGGGAGAGGCCCAGGGTCACACAGCCCCTAAACAGCAGAGTAAGGGTTTGAACCCAGGCCCTACAGACACTTGAGCCCCCGTTCTCTCTGAGGACAGGTTCCTCACCCTGAGTCTTTCAGTGTGAGAAACAGACGTCTATGAAGATAAGCCCCCAAACCACCAAGGTTGTCCACAAAAAAGGGATCACATGGCTCAACTGCTGTAACACGCACACTTGAAGATTTCTCTTCCAGTAACACTGCGACTTGCAAGCAACTTGCAGGTCGTGCAAGGGCCCAAGCTTCCTTCCTTTCATGGGTGGGAGGAGGGAGAAGGGGAAATTCAGTGCGAGGCAACCTGGGGGAGGAGGCCGGCTGGTGCCAGGGGCTGTGGGAGGGTCTAACGACAGGAACTTCGCACCTACAGAAGGTGCTTGACGGGCTGCAAAGCACCCGGCAAGGGGCCGGGGGTGGGGGCTGGTAGGAAGTTCGGGCTGGAGCGCAGGGCGGGTGTCCCAGGAGGGGACGAGGGCATGGATACCAGTGTCTGCCCTTCTTGTTGGGCCAGGCCAGGGGGCCGGTGTCTCCCTGCATCTGTTCCTCTCTGTCCTTTTGTTTTCTTTGTGTCAATTTACCTGTTAATTCTCTCCCCCACCCCCACCCCCACATCTCTACCTCTCTCTCTACTATCTCTCTCTTTTATTTTTATTTTTTAGGGCCACACCCGCGGCATATGGAAGTTCCCAGGCCAGGGGTCAAATCGGAGCTGCAGCTGTTGGCCTACGCCACAGCCACAGCAACACGAGATCCGAGCTGTGTCTGCAACCTACACCCCAGCTCAAGGCAACGCTGGATCCTTAACCCACTGAGCGAAGCCAGGGATCGAACCCGCAACCTCATGGATACTAGTCCGGTTCGTTACCACTGAGCCACAGCGGGAACTCCTTCTGTCTCTTTACCAGGCCAGCCACTAGAAGTGACAAACCCAGCTGGGTCTGGCCTGAGGCATCCCCCTGGCTCAGGGCCTCATCAGGCTGGTGCCAAAGTCACACATCCATCTGGTCATCAACACATATTTATTCAGGGCCTGAAACATGCCAGGCTTGGGCTGGGCTGAACGGGTGAGCGAGTGAAGCCGTCAAAGGGCCCGCCTGCTCTATAGTAGCTGATGCCAGAAGAAAGGCCCATGCTCTGTCTGCCCTGCCCAGCCCCCCTGTGCTGGCTCGAGCCCTCAGCTAGGCAGCGTCCTGGACCGCTTGCCCTCCACCCCAGGGAGTCAGGAGGTCAGAGGTCAGGACACCTTCAGCACAGTCAGAGTAGGGCCTGGGGGCATCTGCTGGAGGTATCCTACCTGCTGAGTAAGTGGTACCCTTTGAAATGCAGTGTCCCCAAAGCTCAGAGGGCTGGCAGCCCCCTTAGGGGTAGGGGGCCCTGGTGAGAGGGGCTAAGACCAGGAGCGGGCTGGATGGGAGGACCAGACCCCCTCCCCCACCACGAAGAAACCTCCAGTCCACAGCTACCCCCAGGCTGAGGGAATGACGGCCTGCTGAGTGTCCACCCCCCCCACCAGGTACAGGCAGCCAAGGGGTGGAATTGGGGGAGGGCAGTGACAAGGGGGAGGAAGGAAGGGGAGTGGCAGTGGGGGGTGCTCCTTCAAGAGGCCAGTGATGGATTTCCTTATTTGGGCTCAGCCCCTTCCTGAGACCAGAAGGCGACAGGACGCTTTGCTCTGAAGACTGGGGGTGGGTGTTGGTCTGTGCTGGCAGGAGTCTCAGGATTATAGGGACTTCAGCCTCCTGCCATCATGGATGTGTGAACGCTCTGACCCATAGGTGTATCTGGACAGGACCTCTGAGGCCACATCCAACCTGGATCCCATCGCCTTGCTCCCCAGTCACGATGTGCAGGGCCCCGAAGGAGGCAGGGAGGCTGCCAGCCCCTGAGGTCACACAGGGAATCAGAACCAAGTCCAGCGCATGGGGCCTGCCCGGCCCGGCCACACAGCAGCCCCCTATTCCTGAGACACGATGGGGGCCTGGTCGTTGCGGGCAGTCCCAGAGGATGAGGTCATGGTGCTCCAGCTTGGGAGGTAGAGAACCACAAACCAG
This sequence comes from Phacochoerus africanus, assembly GCF_016906955.1. NCBI lineage: Eukaryota > Metazoa > Chordata > Mammalia > Artiodactyla > Suidae > Phacochoerus > Phacochoerus africanus. The sequence continues at coordinate 19,354,934 of NC_062551.1, read as the reverse complement.
CAGAAAATGAAGACACCTGCCAGGGAGAAGAGGGCCTCAGTGAGCCGGGGCTGCCAGCCGCACAGAGGAGAAACAGCTCCACTGCAGCTCAGGAAGGAATAAAATAAAACAGGCCAAAAAGATGAAACCTACTCCTGAAAAAGAAGCAAACAGATATTTTGGGAATGCAAACATGAGTCCTTGAAGTAAAGTCTATACACACATCTGTCACTTAAAAGAAAGAGAAGACAGAAATGAAGGAATTTTCAGACCTACAAAAAAAACACCACTGCGCCTCTTACAAAGGATTATGCCAGGATGCGCTTCAGCAAGAAGAAGAGGGAAGGTGTGCAAAGAATAGTAAGGACAGACACTGATAGAAAAGCGAAATAGCTTGTGTGTCTTTAAAAAGAAATTCACAACCCAAACCCTGCACGGCAATAAAAATACTGAGAAGAGTTCAAGGGCAGGTGAAGTGGACCGGGCTCTGTTTGAGAGGAAGAGAGGAATCCCAAATAACTCTGTTGAAAAAACTCAGTGCAGTAAAATGTTCAGACTTAACTCTCAGGGTAACCTCAGAAAACATAATGACACAATCCCCAACTTCAAAGGGCATCTTTCCCCAGGCCTTAACTCCTGGGACTTTTCAGATGTGGACGCGTGATTCTTCATCGGGGGACAGTGTCTGATGGCCTAATAATCATGACTTCTGTTGTTTACCCAGATCCCATCTCTGGAGGGCCTGCTGTGTCATACGCACACATTATCTCAGTCACTTATCATGACATTGGGTGAGAATTATCCGAGCTGCACGATGACTGGCTCAGAGGAGCGGAGAGATACTCTGGGGTGGTGAATGGAGGTGGGATTTGAAGCCAGGTCTGCTCATTCCCCGTGCTACCAACCATGAAGCCATGTCTCCTGAGCCACTGGGAGCCAGCTGTGTTCTTGTGGGCTTGCACCTGCTGGATCTAGGACCCCTGGACTCCTAGTGCCTCCTCCGAACAGGACAGGACTGGGAGTCAAGGTGCACCCTCTTCATTGCTCTCTCCGCTGTTTCCCTCACACTCAGGCTGTGATGCCTCTTTAAGTTGTGTCTATGAAATGGGACTGTGAGGAGCAAAGAGGACAGGAACAGGCAGGGAAACCGTGTCCCACTTGCACCCTGGGCAGCTGTCCCTTTGCTGGGTGTCAGAGGAAGGACCCTGTGGGGGCAGGGAGCAGACCTATCAATTATTTCCTTCCCCAACCACTTCCTCCCCACCTTCACAGCTCCTTAGACTCTGTTTCTATCACGGGGTCACCACATCACATGACCCTGCCCTCCTAGTCACAGCTGATTGGACACCTGACCCAAGATGGCCCAGTCGGATCCTTGACTCTCCTAAGAAGGTGGAAGAGACTGAACCAGGCTGTGGTCCCTGGGCTTGGAAGGGCACATAGGCATAAGGTGGCCACTACTGGGCAGCCAGTCAGGGGTCATGGGTAGGAATGGGCCAGGAGAGAGAAGAATGAAGACACTTCCACCAAGAGAAGGTGAGAGACTACCTGAAATGCCAAAGGAAAAGATGGAGAATGTACCTGCTTCATTCTTAGTGGCTTTCCCTGACCCTGGTACCCGCTCCCAGGAGCTCAGCTGGGCTTCCTGCTCTGGGCTCCTGGGGGGGAGCCCTGGATATTTAAAATCAGCATCCTTGATTTGAGCTAGCCTGAGGAGACGTCTGTTTCTTGCCACCCACCAGCTTCCTGAAAGCCCCCAACACCCTCTGGTGCAGCCGAGGCAGCCCATCACCTCCCCGGCCCAGGAGCCTCACCTTGCAGAGAGGTGAACAGTGCAAAGATATAGATGGTGGACACGCCGAGGGGCGTGAAGATGGCCAGCCCCCACGTCATGCCCACCAGGCTAGAGAGGCCCAGGACAGTGAGCACCCTCTTCCAGTTCGTCCTGCGCTCCTTGCCCACCACGCCACTGGGCAGAGTGAAGATCTTCCAGGCCAACAGGGCCAGGACCACGGCGCTGACGAGGAAGATGAAGAGGAAATAGCCATGGACGGTGACGTAGAGGGCGGTCTCCTTACGGAACCAGCACCTGGAGGACATGGATGGCCATGGGGACTGGAAGAAGTACCATGAGGGCAAGCCCGGGGCAGGCTCCTGCCATCTCCCCTCCCACCCCACCCACCCACCCACCGCTCTCTTGGGGGAAGTGCTGCCACGAGACTCCAGGCGACTGTCTCTTTAGACCAATGAGGGCAAAAGCGCCATTTTCATCCCAAAGACAGGTTTCATTTGTCCCACGTTATGTTGTAAAAAAACTGAATTAATGGAGTTCCCATCGTGGCACAGTGGTTAACGAATCCGACTAGGACCCATGAGGTTGCGGGTTCGATCCCTGGCCTCTCTCAGTGTGTTAAGGATCTGGCGTTGCCGTGAGCTGCGGTGTGGGTCACAGACACAGCTCAGATCCTTCGTTGCTGTGGCTCTGGCGTAGGCCTGTGCCTACAGCTCTGATTAGACCCCTAGCCTAGGAACCTCCATATGTCATGGGAGCGGCTCAAGAAAAGGCAAAAAGACCAAAAAAAAAAAAAAAACTGAATTAATGACCACACTTTTAAAAGTGGAACGTTTGGGCGTTCCTGTTATGGCTCCATGGATCAGAACCTGACTAGGACCTGTGAGGATGCAGGTTTGATCCCTGACTTCACTCAGTGAGTTAAAGGATCTGGCCCTACCGTGAGCTGTGGTGTAGGTCGCCGACATGGCTTGGATCCAGCGTTGCTGTGGCTGTGGTGTAGGCTGGCAGTTGCAGCTCTGATTCAACCCCTAGCCTGGGAACTGCCATATGCCATGGATGGGGCCACTTTAAAAAAAAAAAAAAGGCAATAAAATAAAATAAAAGTGGAAGGTTTGGCATAAACACTCAGATTGTTGCTTCTCATAAAGTCATACACACCTGGCAGTTCTGTGTACACCCTCCTGAGGGACAGCGATCAGCTGCCCTTAGGCTGGCGTGGGATTGCTGGTCTGCTGCTGTCCCCATCCAGACCTCTGCACACCCTCATGTTACCTGCCCAGCCCCAGGGGCCCCTACATTTGGGGTCCTGGGGACAGGACCAAGGGCCCACTAGATCTTCTTAGCACACAGCCATGGGCTTCAGGTGGGCGCCCTGGGACAAGCTCAGCTCAGCCCCCACTGTCCCCTGCACTGCAGGAGTGAAAGACCCCAAAGAGCATGTGGATTGGCCCCCCCCATTGCATAGATGAGGAGACTGAGGCTCAGAGAGAGGATGAGCTTGCCCAAGGTCAGACAGCAACTCAGAGGCAGAGTCTGCATAGAGCCAGAATTGCTGCAAAATATAGGGCAGGTTGTGCCCTGCGCAAGGGCCCCTGGCTGGGGGGCAGGCGGGGCCTGAAATTCAGCTCGCTCTCTGTGCATCAGGCTGAGTACCTGGCATGATAGGTCAGAGGAATGGGGGGATGCCTTTTAAAATTTGCCCAAGGATGCCATATGGGCTGGGGGTGACGCAGGCTGGAGCAAGGCCTCCTGCCTCCTGGTCCAGTTCTCTCTCCTTCTCAGCTCCTCTCTCCAGGCCTCGGTTTTCCCCTCCAGGCCACGAGCTAGCTGGATCTGAGGACCCTGAGCCTTGACCTACTCATCTGTCTTCCCAGGATTCCCTCTGCTCCCCCACTTCCTTCCGGCCCCGGTTTGTGCCCCCAGGGCCCTGGTATCCCCTAGGCTCCCACAGCCACCACTCACAGCTCCAGCACAGTGATGTTCTCCTTGTTGAGGATGGCATAGCGGCCATAGCTGTTGGCACTGCCAGTGCCTATGACGATTAGGGCAGGCAGACCTGGGGGCGAGAAAGGGAGGAGGTTTGGCACGGCGTCCTTGGCACATCTTCCTTCAAGTCCCCCTCCAGCTGCTGAGCCCCCAGCCCCTGAGCCTATCAGAGAGGGGGGCTGCCCCTCTGCTACAGGCTGGTGCCCTTCCTGCCCCTTCAGAGCCACATACCCCAGCCCACGAGGCTCAGCTTCAGGAAGTAGTGCCCGAAGTAGGTGTTGAAGACCTTGATGATGAGCAGGTAGAGGTGGAAGGCTTCCAGGGCCATCCAGGTGAAGGCACAGAGCAGGAAGTAGTGGAAGATGGCCCCCCGGACCCAACAGGCGGCATCGGACCCCATCAGGCCATGCCCCACGTTGATGAAGAAGGCCAGATTCAGGAGAAACAAGCTGATGCTCAGGGCCACGTGGATCTTGGGGGCATCTTCAGACTTGAACCTCTGCCAAGAGAACCTGGGGCAAGAAGGGCCAGTAAGAGGCTGCAAGGGGCACCCAGGCTTTTCCATCCAACCTCCTCTGTTCCACCCCTGCTGGAAGCCAGAGTGTGAGCACCCTCCGGTTCAAGTCAGGAGCCCTTTCACGACCCGCTGAGCCCTGGGGGTTCTGGATCCGGCTGGCTTCACCCCCTAGACTCAGGGCTATAGCCAAATGGCAGAAATTGCAATTGAGTGAATGCCTTCTGCCACTCTGCACCTCTCAGACTTTGTCTATGCTCTTCCCTCTGCTCTCAATGCTTGTCCCTGCTCCACCTTCAAAATCCCCCTGGGTGTTCCCTCTGGGAAGGCTGTCTCTGAATGCACTCATCCCCGAGCTTATTTGGAAGTTTCCCAGCAGTGGGGCGGGACTTCCATCCTCCAGTTATTGCCATCTCTCCCCAGGCTGTGCCCTCGGGCTGAGCCCAAGGAGCAGGAGGAGGCCCTGGAGGCATTGGTCCAATGGACAGGGCACCAAAGCACGAGGCCTAGAACATGAGGGGTGAGGGGAGGGGGAGGCTCAGAGAGGGACAGGGACTCAGAGTCACAGAGCAGGGCAGGGGCTCCAGGCTCCCAGCCCAGGGCTTCTTCCCAGGACTCACTTCCCTCTGCGGAGTTTCCACTGTGGATTCCTAGCAAATCAGTTCCCAGAGGACCCTTCCTGGAGAGGTGGAAGCTCAGGGCTGCCTCGGGGTGGGGTGGGAGAGAGGAGGGATGATGTCCCCCTCACCTGAGAGGCCAGGCCCCACTCTTGGGAGCAGGTGACAATTCATCCTGGCACCCCAACTCTCAGCTTGTTAGGGATGGAGGCGGGGCTTGGGGGATGGGGGCGGGGAGGCACCACGCACACTCACGGTTGGGTCTGAGACGGGGTGGTGGGGCTGGTGGGGGCTGCAGCCCAGGGCCAAATGGCACCAGCATGTGGAGGAGGGGGGCTGGGCCCAGACAGGGAGCGAGCCATGACCAGGGCCCCGGAGGGCCTCGGCCCAGACTGCAGCAGCCTCTGCTGTTTCTGGAGCAGCCACCTTCCTTCTGCAGGAGCAGCCCCAGGTGTCCCTGAGGGGACCACTTCCTCACTCTCAGCTGTGAAGTCTGGGGTCAGGGGTTGGCCCGTGGCTTAGCTCAGACCCACAAACAGGCACGTGACCTGACCTGGCCAATCAGTGTCATCCATCCCTTAACCACGGTGGCCAGTTCAGTCATGGGCACGTGGTCTAAGGCCGGTAAAAGTCGACTTTGGTATACATGTGATAAAAGTGCACACACACACACACACACACACAAAGGTTCAGCCTCCCGAGTGTGTGACCTCTGCAGGGCCCTGCACTCAGAAGGCCCTATGCTTGTTTTAATGCTCTGTTGTCATCATCTTGAAATTCTTAATAATTTGTGAACACGGGGCCATATATTTTCATTGTGGACTAGGCCCTACAAATGACTTAGCCAGTCCTGTGTGTATGTACGCACGTAGACACACACACACACACACACACAAATGAATGCATGTGAAAAATGGTGAAAGTTGTATTCTTGTTAGTAGCACTGTAGCAATGTCAATTTCCTAATTTTAGATTGTGCTACAGTTGTAGAAAGATGTCACTGAGAAAGCTGGATGAAGGAACCATGGGACACTAGGTACTATTTTTGCAACTTCCTATTAGTCTATAATTGTTTCAAAATAGTTTTTTTTTTTTTAAGAGATTTCATTTCTGGGGTTTATCTTAGCATGTTAGCTGTCCAGGTGGCTAAGAAGCTATGAAGCAAGGCTGGGGCTCCCCAAGGCCCCTGAGTGTGGAGAAATTAACTGATGTGACAGACAAAGGAGAAAGCGAAGATGGGAGAAGCAGAGGATACCAAGCCCTGGGGACAGCTTTTGAGCCCCTGGATCCAACCACACCTGACGTGAGATCATCTTGGGTTTTTCCATTACAAGAACCGCCCATTCCTGACTATGTTTAAGCCCATTTGAGCTGAGTTTCTATCACTTGCAGCTGAAATAGCCCAGACACCGTTCAACCTCCAATCCCATTTCGTGGATGACCAAACTCAGGTTTGGAGACAGTATCCGTATAATGCTGTACAACTCACACTATCCTGCTGGTTTCTACCCTGCCCCGATGCCACCCTTGAGGGCAAGGGAGAGATGTGGGGTGAGGATGAGAGTGACTGACCTCAGGACAGCATAGAGGACAATGGAGAAGGCCAAGAAGATCATGGAGGTACCACAGCCAGCCTGGGAGATGCGCGTGAGGGCCCTCACGGTGACCTTGTCCAAGATCGGCTTCTGTGGGTGATGCCCGCAGCGAGGACCCCATCCGTTGGAGGCCAGGTCCACATTCCCCAAAGGCACCAACCCCTGCCAAGCAGCAGAACCGCCCCTCCCGGGCCCCAAGCCAGGAGCCTTGACCCCGGGGGCATTGCCGGGATCGGGGCAGGGGGCTGTTACCAGCAGCAGGGCGAAGAAGGTCAGGTGGTCACAGCGGCAGACGGTCCTGTTGACGCCGAGGTTTGTGGAGCAGCCCTTGGATGACCAGTCTCCTGAGGACCCTGGGGAGGAGGGGAGGGGAGCGGAGGGCAGGGAAAGGGAGGTGGGGGGAAAGAAAGCGGGAGGGGCCTGCAGGTGGAGTCCTGTCCCCGAGGAGCCCCACTCCCCCGCCCCCGCCCCCATCTTACCCAGGAAGGTCCTCCCGGCCCTACCTTTGTTCACATCCCAGAACACACAGCTGAGGGTCATGTTCTAAAAGCAGAGATGGGGCGTCAGGGGCGAGGCAGGGGGGGTTGGGAGAGGGGAGGGAGAGCCGAGCGAGGACCGGGAGGGGACAGCATGTCTCCGCACACGCGGGGCTCAGCCTGTGGTCACACAGCAACGGGACGCATGTGATGCGTCCTGGGTCAGCGTGTGGGGGTGTCGGGGAAGGGTCACATGGCTGAGGGCACGTGACTTGAGGGGAGCGTCCTGTGGGAGGATGTGCAAAGCATGTGCGTGCATGTGAGTTTGCCAGGTCCCCTGCGCACCTCTGTGAGCGCAGGGAAGGCAGTCCCTGGGGGGCACGTGTCCCTGGGCACGATTGGGTGTCTGGTCCTAAAGGCCTCCCCTGGAGTGGAGGTGGGAAGGAGGGGGTGCAGAGCCCCTGCGTGTCTGTCCACATGCCCAGGGTGCCCACCCCGCTGTCTGCCCCCAGGAAGTGCCAGGCCTGGGTGAGGAACTCACAGGAGGCTGGTGCTGGTGGGAGAAGGTGATCTCCAAAGGCTCGGCCAGCTGGGTGACAGGGATGCGACCCAAACTGAGGCCCACCAGGCGGTTGTTCAACACGCTGCTGCCATCAGCCGTGCTGAGCTGGGGGCCCTGGGGAGGGACAGGGGAAGGGTGGCGGAGGCCAGGCTGCACAACCCTGGGGAGGCTTCCTGGGAGCCTCTAGGGTTTGTGGCCCTTGCCTTGGGGCCAAGTCTGGGGCCAGAGGGTAAGAGGTTGTGGGCGACTTTCCTCCTGCTGCTCCCCACAGTCCCCTGCTTGGGCTGGACCAGGGAGGGTCTGACAGTGGCCACAAAGCCACGTACCTGGTGGTGCTCCACTGCTGGCCCCTCAACTGGAGGAGCACAGGGTTGGAAAGAAGATCAGCCGGGAGAGAGGGGGCAATGGGTGCCTACAGGTAGGTGAGCACCTGCACACACCAGCACTCAGGGAAGCACATGTCCCCGTGTGAGTGGACACACACCTCTGGGGACACACCTGGTACACATTTGCAAGGGGAAATATCACATGGTCACACCAGCACACACATGATCACATGTGTACCAGGCATAAGAAAGGAGAGGCACGTTTGCGCATGCGCAAGGACACACGGGGGACATAACTCACTTGGGATACGCATACAAGTCCAAAGGCATTGATTGGGGGGGGGGGTCCAAACAGAGGAACGTGTATAACCAGCGTGAGCCTGCGGTCCACAGACCCTAGACCCCGGGGTGTGGGATGACTGCGGGCTGCCGCAGAGACGTTGTCCAGAGGTTTATCATCTCCTCCCTCCCCATCGGGTCCCACAGTGACGATCCTGGAGAGGGCAAGCATGGCCTGGCGAACTGAGCTTCGAACCTCAGAGCCACCCTGAGTCCCCATCAGGCCTCTCCTCACCTTGAAGAGCGTCCCCGGACCAATGTCCAAGATGGTTATGGCCAAGCGGACGGTCGGCTTGCTGCCCTGCAGGGATTCAAAAAGGCTCCTGGGCAGCCGGACCCGGTCGGGGTGCTGGTGCTCGTCCTCCGTCGCCTGCCTTGGAATCTGCAACCACAGACCCAGCCACTCTCGTCTTTCCCCAAGGATCCCAGCCCCCGACACAGGTCCTGCCACTCCCCCAGTTGGGAGGGGAAACCAAGGCAGGCCAGGTGGAGGGGCAGCACCCGAGGACACGAGCTCTGAGAGGCAGGACACCGCGGGGCGCAGTCTAAGCTCTGCTCTGTCCAGGCTGTCATCCCCTGGCTAAGTCACAGCCCTGGTGGAGACTCGGTTTGCCCGTATGTCGAATGGAGCCAGCGAGGTGCCGCATGACCACCTGCCAGGTCGAAAGTGGGCTGTGAAAGGACAACACCCAGACAAGCTTGGTTTGCAAGGATGGAGGTCAGTTGTGACGTGCTTAGTGCCAGGGTCCTGACCCCCACTGCGTTCACGTAGGGCTGTGGTGACGGTGCCTGGCTTCTCACTCAGGAATACATAGAAAGCATAAGGCCGTCAGGAAGGGAGACAGTGAAGGCAGAGAGAGAACAGAGACAAAAGTTCACACCGAATGTGACATCCACCCCTGCCCGACAACAACAGATGTTGTAAAAGCTGAGAATGGTCAAAATATTAAAATAAATTTTACTGGCATTTACCAACCATACTTTGGTCATTCTCTGACCTCACTGCGCCCCTGGGGCTTCAGCCTGGTCCTATCTAGTTCTGCCTCAAAAGCATCCTGATAACTCAGAATGTGGGTGATACCACCCCCATTTTACATATAGGGAAACCGAGGCTTGGAGGAGTTAGGTAATTTTGCCCAAGATCACCGGAGCTGGTAAGGGACAGAGCCAGGATTGGAATCCAGACAAGTGTTAACCCAAAGTCTACCTGTGAGCCCTCTGTAGCCCCTCTGAGCGTGGCTTTACCTGCTTTCTAACGTGTCCCCTGAGTGCACGTGCTCGTGGGAACTCCAGACCTTGGAGGAGCCTTTGAGCTCATTGTACAGATGAGAACTCGGGGCGCAGAGAGGGGAGGGGAGTTTCCCAGAAGATACCTAGTCAGGTGGCGCGAGGCACAGGGCTAGAATCCAAGCTACAGAGTCTCAATTATTCAGTGATCTTCCAAATGTCTCACCCTGCTACCAGGATGCTTTCATCCGGTGAACCCACTAGCACCCATGAGCCAGGGGGCAGTGAACTACCAAATGGACAGGGGCAATGGGCACCAAGCACAGACCCTGACTCTCTCTGCAAAGGGTGCCTGAGGAAAGAAGGGTCAGAGCCGGCCCGCAGGGATGGGGACCCTCACCTGAGAGGCGGCCAGGGAGAAGTGCAGGTCTTTCGAGATGTTGGTGCTGATGTTCAGAACAAGAGCTTTCAAAAAAGACATGTTCACCGTATCCTTTGGACTTGTCTCCACCAGATGGACCTCATAGTTCAGCCAGTATCTATAAAAGGGGCCGGGATGAGGGGAAGACAAGGTCTTGCAGGCTAAGTCACCCTCACCTGGTCCCCAGCCTGATTGACAGGAAGAGAGGCCATAGGCAGTGATCATCAGGCTCTCAGTGTATGAGGGGTGACCCAGAATATCAAAGGAAAGACCCTGGGTTCAGTGCAGGAGAAGAGGGCTGGCAGGGGAGTGACCGATGCTGGTTCTGAGGGATTCCAGCCAGCAGCCTTCAGAGTATTTTATGGGTTTATCTTTTTTTGTAACAAAATACATACACTGTAAAATTCGCCACTTTAAAGTGTGCAGTTCAGTGGCATTAAATATATCCCCAATGGGGGTAACCATCCTTGCCATCAAGTTCCAGAACATCTGCATCACCCCAAAAGGAAATCCTGAACCCATTAAGCAGTTACCCTTCCCCCAGCCCCTGGCAACCACTAATGTATGGTTTTGTCCATTCTGGATATTTCATATAAATGGCAATACATAACATCTGGTCTTCTGTGTCTGGCTTCTTTCACTAAGCATATTTTCCAGCTTTATCTACATTGTAGCATGAATAAGTATTTCATCCCTTTTTATTTTTAATTTTTAAAATTTTTTTATTTTTTTGCTTTTTTAGGGCCACACCCTTAGCATATGGAAATTTCCAGGCTAGGGGCTGAGCCGGAGCTGTAGCTGCCAGCCTACGCCACAGCCATAGCAACGCCACATCTGAGCCACGTCTGCGACCTACACCACAGCTCACGGCAGCGCTCCTTAACCCACTGAGTGAGGCCAGGGATTGCACCTGTGTCCTCATGGTTACCAGTCACTCATTTCTCTGCACCACAACAGGAACTTCTCATCCCTTTCTATAGATGACTAATATTCCTTTGTATGCATGTAGCACCGTTTGTTTACACATTTATCCATTGATGAGCATTTGGGTTGTTTCCACTTTTTGGATATTGTGAATAGAGACAATTTTTCACATAGAAGCTTTTGTTTGGAAACTTTTTTGCAGTTCTTTTGGGTGGATACCCGGGAGTAGAATTGCTGGCTCATACAGTAATTCTGTGTTCAACTTCTTGAAGAAAAACTGTTCAGCCGTTTCCACAGCAGCTGTCCCATTTTATATTCCCACCAGTGCAGGAGGGCTTTCATTTCTCTAGATCCTTGCCAACTCTTGATAGTTTTCACTTCGTTCTGTTTTGTTTGCAATTATAACCATCCTAGTGGGTGTGAAGAGGTATCTCATTGTGGTTTTAATTTGCACTTCTCCAGAGACTAATGATGTTAAGCATCTTTTCATGTGCTTGTTGGTCTGTGCAAATCTTCTTTGGAGAAATTCTTCTGAGTATGCTACACTCTGGGACGATCATTGTGTGGTGTGAAGACTGAATCACATTTATTGCATGTGAACTGAATACTGGGAATTCAGCCTCAGACGAAGCTGAAGGGGAACTGACTTATGGAAACTGAGCTGGTGTTAGAAACACACAGAATACAAATTTAATTGCCATTTATTTTACTGTAGTTCCTTTACCATCCGCTGAAGAGTTTGAGGGAGGCAAGTCCCTCAGCCCACCCCATCCCTGACTTGGTGCTCTCCATGGTACTGAAACCTCTCCATAGCCAGCCCCTTTTCCTAAGCCTGGGGTCCTGAGATGTGCTGCTCACCCTTCAGAAGCAATTTTAAGCAGGTGAGGGCTAAGGCAGCAATGGCAGAGAAGGGGACTAGGAGCAGATAAAGCCAGATGCAGGCTGTTAGAAAGGCATAGATGTGCAGGATGAGAAAAAAAGGGAAACTATTTTTGAACAGTCACATTTACCAAGGAAAAAAACTCCAAGGAAACCATAGAAAACATAGTGCACAATATAAAGAGTAAACCATGCAAATATGTGCAAATGAGCTTGGATGGATCAGGCAATTAGAACATCTAGTCAGAAACAGTGGGATGAGGTTATCCAGATCCACTGATTGAGTTACACCAATTGATACTAGCTTTTCTATATCTTTAAAAAATCTAAACAAAGAAAGAGGAGAAGATTTGAATGGTCATTTCTCCAAAGAAAATATATAAATGGTTACTAAACACATGAAAATGTGCTCAAATCATTAGCCTTTTGTGAAATGCAAATTAAAACTGAATAGGTGGAAAGGGGGCAGGACACAACCCTTCAAAGAATGACATGGTCCATGAGGATATGACAAAACTGGTTAGAAAAAACTAGGTCCAAGAGGGTGGGCTGTTTGACCTCCAGTAGACCTTGAGCTTCCTTAACACATTAGGATGCAGAATGACACGCCCACAGGCCTGGGCCAATGACAAAATGCCAAAAAGCGGGGGTGGCCCAATTCTGGAAACTCTTACCCTTTCTTAGAAATAACTGGAATAATCCTCCCTCTCATTTACCTGTGAAATTGCCCAGCCCATAAAAATTTACCACCACCCCCATATGTGGGAGACTTGCGTCTTGCCTTCCGAGATGGTCCATACTCTGCCTGTGGAGTGTGTTTCTTCCACGGCTGCTCTCTTGCCTTTTGAGACAGCCTACACTTTGTCCATCTCTCAATAAATCTACTTCTGACCTATCACCTTGCCTCTTGCTGAATTTCTTCTGCCCCCAAAACATAAAGAACCTGAACTTCAGTGAGTCCTGGGACCAGGGGTGTGATTTTAAATAAAAAAACAGTAGCCCAATCTGGGCTTTGGCCGGGCTTGAGCCTTGGCCCATAGGTTCGAGTCCCAATCTGAGATGTACAGTTTCAAAACCACAATAAAATACCTCCCACACTCCGTGGAATGGCTATAATCAAAATTACTGACAATATTGCAAAAGTGTATTGAAACTACAGCCCTTTTACACTGCTGATGGGAAAGGAAATAATATAGCCACTTTGAGAGAGGCATTTTTTTTTAAATTGAGCTAAACAATATACGCTGTATATCTCAGCAATTCCATTCCCAGGTATATACTCCAAAAGAATGAAAATATTTGTCTACAAAGACTCGAAGTCAAATGTTCATGGCAGTATTCATGATAACCTCAAACTGGAAACAGCGCAAATGTTTATCAACTAGTGAATGAATAAACATGAAGGATTTCCATACAATGGAATATTATTCAATGATTAAAAAAGAGCTATTGATACATGCTAAAATATGGGTGTAACCCTAAAACATGACAAATGAAGAAAACCTGAGTCCAAAGACATCATATTGTACGGTTCTCATATGTAAAATGCTCATAAAAGGCAATTCTTTAGAGTAGGAAGCAGATCAGTGGTTGATTCAATTGCAGGGTAAGGGAGCAGAGATGGGCTGCCAACAGGTACACAGGTATTTTGGGGGTGACGGAAGTGTTCTAAAATGATTGTAGGAGTTCCCATTGTGGCTCAGCAGTAACGAACCCAACTAAGAACCATGAGGATGCAGGTTCAATCCCTGGCCTTGCTCAGTGGGTTAAAGGATCCGGCATTGCTGTGAGCTGTGGTGTAGGATGTGGATGAGGCTCAAATCCTGTGTTGTTATGGTTGTAGCCAGCAGCTAAAACTCCGATTCGACCCTGAGCCTGGGAACCTCCATATGCTGCAGGTGTGGCCCCTAAAAAAAAAAAAAAAAAAAAAAGGTTGCGACACCAGTTCCACACACTACATAAAGACACCAAATTATATCTATACACCAATGTATAGGCATATAAATTGTACCTTAATAAAACAATCAAAATTAATAAAAGCAAATAAGATACCACTATATATTTTCCAGAATGGCTAACATTTAAAAGATTGATAACCTTAAGTATCATGAGGATGTGGGATGGCTCGAAATCTTACACATTGCTGGTGGGCATGTAAGTCAATACACCCACACAGAAAACTATGTATCAGTGCTTGTTTACAATTCATCTTGTGCAAAAATGTCCACAGTAGCTTTATTCATAGTAGCGCCTTCTATGGACTGTATGTTTGTGTTCCCCTCCCTCCACTCCCAACCCAAATTCTTATGTTGAAATCCTAACCCCCACGGGATGGGATTAGGAAGTAGGGACTCTGGGGGGTAATTCGTTAATGAGGGTAGAACCTTTGCAAATAGGATTAGTAGCCCTGTGAAGAGACCCCAGTGTTCCGTCTTTTCTTTCTTTCTGCCATGGGAGGATACAAGAAGCTTGAGTCAGAGACAGAAGAGAGAGTTCTCACCAGAACCCAACCCTGATCTTGGACTTCCGGACTAAAGAACTATGTGGTTTTTCTAATTTAATTTTTTTAAGCCACACCCACGGCATATGGAAGTTCCCAGGCCACACCTACGCCGCAGCTGTAGCAATGCCGGATCTTTAGGCCACTGAGTGAGGCCAGGGATCGAAGCCCCACCTCAGCAGTAACCCAGGCCGCTGCAGCTACAACTCCAAATCCTTAACCTGCTGCACCACAGCAGGAACTCCAAATTTCTGGGCTTCTAGGCCCCACAGTCTATGGTACTCTGTTATAGCAGCGAAAAGGATGAAGACAGCCTCAAACAAGGAAGAGAAATACTCAACAACAGTAGAGAATATAGGAGTTCCCTTCGTGGCTCAGTAGTTAACGAACCCAACTAGGATCCATGAGGATGCAGGTTCGATCCCTGGCCTCGCTCAGTGGGTTAAGGGTCCAGCGTTGCCATGAGCTGTGGTATAGGTTGCAGACACGGCTCGGATCCCACGTTGCTGTGGCTGCGGTGTAGGCCAGCACCTGTAGCTCTGATTTGACCTCTAGTAGCCTGGGAATGTTCATATGCCATGAGTGGCACCCTAAAAAGCAGGAAAAAAAAAAGTAGAGAAGGTAACCAATAGTGGTACTCTGACATTGGAATATTATATGGCAACAATGAGGACAAACTATTGCTACATTAAAAAATCCACATGAACCAAAAAATAGATGAATCTCTGGTATGTTGACGAGGGAAAGAAGCAAGACACAAAAGAGTACATACTGCATGATTCTATTTAGAAGAAGTTTGAGAGCAGGTAAAACCAATGCTTGTTTAGAAGTTAGGATAATGGTTGCCATGATGGATGTTATTGTCTGGGAAGGAGCATGAGGGACCCTTCTGTGAGGCTAGAAAAGTTTTATGGCGTAGTGTGGGTGGTGGATAAAGGATGCGTATATAAACACAAACAACCCCACCAAACAACAAGCCAAAGACTTAAAAGGGCATTTCATAAAGAGGATATCAAAATGTCCAATAAAGATATGAAAGATGTTAAACTTCAATGGTCATCAGGAAAAAAGAATTAAAATCACTAATGTGCTACATTACAAATCTGCCCAAATGGCTGAAATAAAAAAACAGACACTAACAAGTGTTGACAAGGATGTGAAGCAGCTAGAACTATCGTACACTGATCTTGAGAGTGCAATTTGGTTTAAGAACTTTGACAAACTATTTGGCAGTTTGTTTATTTTTTTTCTTTTGGTCTTTTTAGGGCTGTACCCATGGCATATGGAGATTCCTAGGCTAGGGGTTGAACTGGAGATGCAGTTGCCAGCCACAGGCATGCCAGATCTGAGCTGTGTGTGTGAACTACACCGCAGATTGTGGCAATGCCAGATCCTTTTACCCACTGAGCAAGGCCAGGGGTTGAACCCGCATCCCCATGGATACTAGTTGGATCCTCCATTCGCTGAGCCACAACAGGAACTCTGGCAGTTTCTGTTAAAGCTAATCACATGCCATCCCTATGACCCACCAATTTCACTCCTAGGAATATACTTTACAGAAATACATCAATGTATTCATCAAAATACACAAACGAGAATATTCATAGCAACACTCTTTCTAGAAGCCAGAAACTGGAGACCACCCAAAATCCACCAACATAGTAGAATGGATACAGGAATTATGTGTTGTATCTATATCTATCTATCTAAAGAAATACACCTAAAATGATAATCTCTTGATAGTCAAAAAAGGAATTTTCTACAGCTACTTTCTAAATATTTTATGAAGACTATAAATTACTTCTTTTTTTTCTTTTTAGGGCTGCTCCTGTGTCATATGGAGGTTCCCAGGCTAGGATCTCATCGGGGCTACAGCTGCCAGCCTACACCACAGCCACAGCAACACAGGATCTGAGCCACGTCTGCGACCTACACCACAGCTCACAGCAATGCCAGACCCTTAACCCACTAAGCGAGGCCAGGGATAGAACCTGCAACCTCAGTGTTCCTAGTTGGATTCATTTCCACCGCACCACGACAGGAACTCCTAAATTACTTTTATAATCAGAGGTCATTAAAATAAAGAACACTCAACTGTATTGCGCTCCTACTCTTTGCAAATCCCTCTTGCATGCATTTTTCCCTTTAATCTCAACAGAAGGAAAGTATAAGAGAGCGATCAAGAGCAAAAACTTTGGAATAGTAGTAAAACAACAATGCTGGTGAGATCGTGATAAGCTAATATGCCTGAATTACATATTAAATCCTTGCAGTAATTCTACAAGTCATGTGTTATTTCAGCCCCATTTTCCAGGTGAGGAAACTGAAAGCTAATCTGTCCAAAATCCACTTCCACTTGTGAGCCCCGGCACTCTGACCCTGGTCAGTATCCCTGTACACCTCCCCTGCTGCCTTCTAGACCTAGGAGGTTTGATTTTGCTACTCACCAGCTGTGTAACTGTGGGCAAGTTATTTAACCTATGGGGGCCTTAATTTTCTTCTCTGGAAAACGGGTTGATAAGAGAACCCATCTCATAGGATTGTGAAGATAAAGGAAATACCTTGGTTAAGTGATAGAGCTGGGAACGGAGTCCACATCTTCTGATCTCAGAGCCTCTACTTTTTCCAAGAGGCTTAAGGCCCCACGAGGCAGCACAGAGAGGAGCCTCCTGAACAGCTGCTTGGAGCTCAGAAGCTCATGAAGCAGCTGCAGGACGGGATGGGCACATCTTCAGGCCATGAAATGCTCACTCAGTCAGATTGCTGTCCTAACACCAAGGCTGAGGACGCGACCTTTACATTGATTTTTTCCAACACATATGTACTGAGTGCATATGAGCCTGTCCTGAGTCTCCAGAAGGTAACTTTGATTGGAAGGGAGAGGAGGGGAGAAAGGCAGAGACGTTTTTGGAGGTGACTCTTGGAGAGGCTGTATTCTAAACACTTTCCTCTCCCTTCATCCAATACCACTTGGTCTCTTGGTCTTTCCAGTTTCTTGAATCTCATTGATTCTGCATCACATGCTATCTCTGACCCACCTCTCTCAACCAGGTGCACAGTGCCAGTTGGTGTCTTGGTGGTGGTGGTGCTCGTGATGATGGTTCAGCCCTCACTCTTACCCAGACCACCGCAGCTGTATCCTACCTGTCACGTCTCTGTCACTCATCCCCACCCTCGCATCCTTTCCTGCAGCCTGCGAAACATTTCTAAAATGCAAAGTTGACTCTGCTCTCTCTCAATTTAAAATATATCATTGCCTGGAGTTCCCTTCGTGGCGCAGTGGAAACCAATTCAACGAGGAACCATGAGGTTGCAGGTTCGATTCCTGGCCTCGCTCAGTGGGTTAAGGATCTGGTGATGCCCTGAGCTGTGGCCGAGGATGCGGCTTGGATCTGGCATTGCAGTGGCTGTGGTGTAGGCCGGTGGCTACAGCTCTGATCAGACCCCTAGCCTGGGAACTTCCATATGCCGTGGGTGCAGCCCTAAAAAGACAAAAGATATATATATATATCTCATTGCCCTGACCCCTCCTGCCTTGGTAGAGCTCACACAACCCTTCACACTTCGGTCCCTGCTGGTATTTCCAGCCTGATTCCCTGCCCACCCCACCTCCCCAGTTGCTACCCTCTCTAGCATTTTACTCTTTCACAGTAAAGAAAGCATGGTAGTTCTCCCCCAGTACTCCCCAAAGTTCTTCTGCTTATACTCCCTGGCTTTGCTTGAGTCCGACTGGAAAACTCCTACGCAGCCTTCAAAGCCCTTTCATGGGTGGCCTCCTCTGGGAAGCTTTGGCAGATTTCCCTCCTTTGAGCTAACCCAGTGCCTTGTCCATCTTCTGGATGCTTGTGCTCTAGAGTCATTTGGGCCCAAGTCTGTCCCTCCAGAACTCCCAGTGACAGGGAAAGGGGCTAATTCACCTCTACATCCCCAGGATCACAGGGTCTTGCTGGTGGGTCAGGAGGAATGCAGGTGTCAAGCAAGGTGGAAGGGCGAGATGAGAGCAGCATTTTCCGGGGCCATGTGGGTTGGTAGCTCCATCCTTTCCTGACAGCCTCCTGACCCCACCCCTGCCGGAGCTGCAGGTTCCTGCTCCACCACAGAGGGCCCTTTACCTCTGCAAGTTTCCCAGATTGCAGGATTCGTTCCCCGACTGTGTACACTTTGCGAAGCACTTAGCCATGTCTTCAAGGCCGAAGTTATCGTACTGGTTGGCATGGTCGAGCCCCTCGCAGACTTTTCTTGGCTTCTCAATTGCAGCCGGGACATTTCTCTTACCTGAGGGAGGGGTGAAGAGTATGAATGGACTGCATGGGGAAAGGCCACAAAGGCAGGGGGGTGGGGGAAGGAGCTTGGGTTCCAGAGTCCAGTGGTGTGGGCTAGAACCCCAGCTCCATCCATCCACACTAACTGTGTGAACTTGAGCTGGACTCAAGGTCAAAGGAGATACTACCTCCCATCTCACAGGGCCAGGTAAGGTGTGTACAGAAGGCTTGGCAAATGGCTCTGTAGATAACAGGTCTCATGTTAGTGCAAGTACCCTTTACCTCCTCCTCCAGGGAGGCTGCCTGGCTTTTTGCTGTTGTTCCACATCCGACTTTCCAAAGCCCTTGCAACTATGGTTTGTGGTACAGCTCTTAGACGTAGTGTGTTTTGGGTTTGCCTCATCCTCCCACATGTCCAGCACAACCCTGATGGGTACCTCCTGGGATAGATCTAGAATACAGCAAAGTGAGGCTCCCTGAAGCATAGCAACTGAGCAAGGCCACCAGGTGGTTGAAGGCTCCAGGATTTGCTTTCCTAGTTCAGTTCCTTTTCACCTGGTATAGGAGCTTTGGGCCACTACGAGCTGTGTGACCTCAGGTAAGTTACTTCAACTCTCTGATACTCAATCTCATCAGCCAAATGGGGCGAATAATGCTTTCCTTGCAAGCCATGAGGAGAATCAGAGATCATGTACATTAAGGACATAGATCATTGGAGGTGTTCAAAGAGTATTTTTTTTTTTTCCTGCTGTTTAGATCTGCACCTTTGGCATTTGGAGGTTCCCAGTCTAGGGGTCGAATCAGAGCTGTAGCTGCCAGCCGACGCAGCAACGCGGGATCCAAGCCGCATTTGCGACCTACACCACAGCTCAAGGCAATGCCAGATCCTTAACCCACTGGTGAGGCCAGGGATCAAACCCATGTCCTCATGGATACTAGTCGGATTCATTTCTGCTGTGCTACAACGGGAACTCTGAGTGAGTATTACTTATTCCAGAAGGTGAGAATTGCACTGTAAGATTATATATATGTATGTGTTTCCACTGGATGGAAAGATGTGTCTACATATTTACCGGTTAACAAAAGTAACACATACACAGAGATTTTAAAAAATTGAATTGTACACAAGACATAAAATGAGAAGTAAAATTCCCTGCAGCTCCCGGCTCACTCACCAGAGTCACCACATGTAAAAAATACCTTTTTGCACAACTTTTCAGGAAAAGTCTATGCATATGTAAGTCTTTTTATGAAAATCACTTCAAATTTTACATGAAGAGGATCCCTTAGCAATATATCTTGAAGGGTTTTCAGTACATATGGACCCATTTCCTTCTTTATGCATTTGCATATTATTCCAGTATAAGTGTGTGGCAATACTTTTTCACTTGGTTCCCTGTTGGTGGGTGTTTAGGGGGAGGTTGTTTGGTTTACTTTTTTTTTTTTTGGCCTCACCTGTGGCATGTAGAAGTTGCCAGCCAGGGATCGAACCCAGTGACAACTGCCAGGTCCTGAACCCACTAAGCCACAGGGGAACTCCTATTTGGAATAATGCTGCTTATATCTTTGTCCGCTCACATTAAGAATTCATTGAAGGGAGTTCCCATCGTGGCACAGTGCTTAATGAATCCGACTAGGAACCATGAGGTTGCAGGTTCGGTCCCTGCCCTTGCTCGGTGGGTTAACGATCCGGCGTTGCCGTGAGCTGTGGTGTACGTCGCAGATGCGGCTCGGATCCCGCGTTGCTGTGGCTCTGGCGTAGGCCGGTGGCTGCAACTCCGATTCAACCCCTAGCCTGGGAACCTCCATGTGCCGTGGGAGCGGCCCAAGAAATGGCAAAAAGACAAAAAAAGAAAAAGAATTCATTGAAAACATTCCTATCCTCGTAATTTCTGGATCAAACTGTATGAGTTTTAAAAAACCTTATTTTGAAATTATCAAATTTCCTTCTTTAAAGGGCTACGCTCATTTACACTGGCACCCAAAGTGGGCAAGAGTGATATTTACCTCCATGTTCCTCATCCCAGACTTTACCAAACTTTCAAATTTTTGCTAGTCTGAGGGATAAAGCCGAATATCAATCTAACTTAAGATGGAGTTTGAGCATCTATTTGTATGTCTATTTCCATGAACTGCTTTGTCGAATCCTGTGCTGGGGGGAGGGGTGTGGATCTCGACACTTTTTCCTTTCCGACTGAGCCCCAGGAACTGTGCGTGAGCTGGGCAGGGAAACATCTACTTTTCATGTTGTTACACTGTTCTCCAGTGTTTGATTTTTAAATTTTTTTAGTTATTTATTTATTTTTGCTTTTTAGGGCTGCACCCGTGGCATATGGAAGTTTCCAGGCGAGGGGCTGAATCGAAGCTGCAGCTGCCAGTCTACACCACAGCCACAGCAATGCGGGATCCGAGCCATGTTCATGACCTACACCACAGCTCATGGCAATGCTCTATCCTTAACCCACTGAGCAAGGCCAGGGATCGAACCTGCCTCCTCATGGATCCTAGTCAGGTGCGTTAATCGCTGAGCCACGAAGAGAACTCCTAAGTGTTTGATTTAGAAACAAAAAAACAAAAAACAGGACTTCTTGTCCTGGCACAGGGGAAATGAATCCGACTAGAAACCATGAGGTTGCATGTTCGATCCCTGGCCTTGCCCTGTGGGTTAAGGATCTGGCTTTGCCATGAGCTGTGGTGTAGGTCACAGACGCGGCTCAGATCTGGCGTTGCTGTGGCTGTGGTGTAGACCAGCAGCTGTAGCCCGGATGGGACCCCCTAGCCTGGGAACATCCGTATGTCGCGGGAGCAGCCCTAAAAAGCAAATAATAATAATAATAAAATAGGTACAATATTACTTTCGCATTAAATAAAACTAGCTCGATTTTAAGACAAAAATTAAATACACCCTAAAGATAACAGCAGACAAAAGTTGAGTTAATGTAGGGTGAAAAAACTGGCATTTTCAAGTGGATTTTATAATAATTAGGTCTACATGTTACAATGTTTGAAATAGCTTATCAGTAGGTGGTAAGTAGCTGTTAGATTCTATTCATGGCCGGTTGTTTAATGGGAAAAAGCGCACGATGGATGAGAATGTATAGCATATGATCCCTGTTTGCCTCTTAAACTAAAGAGGAAGAGAGAAGAGGGAAGAGGAGAGACAGAGAGAAAAAGAGAAAGAAGGAAGAGCAGAGAAGAGTAGGGGGACAGGAGGGAAGCAGACTGTCAGCTCCGGGGAGGAGGTGCCATTCTCACTGTAATCCCAGCCTTCTCTGCCTGAGGGGTTACCAGTGGGTACTGGGGGCAGGGGGCACTGTGGTGAGTGTTAACAACGCCACCTTCCAGCCCTGGCGAGGTTTCAGGGCTGCCAGGGCTGCCAGGTTTGCGAGGCTCTTGGCAAACACCTGGTGCGGAGAAGATTATGAAATATCTTTTCTGCAATTATTTTAGGAAGACGTTAGAAGCAGCATTTAGCCCAGACAGGAGAGCAAGCCTGAACCTGGGGGGTGGGGGGTGGGGTTGCTGCCCTCTGGCCCCTGCAGACCGGGGCCCCACACTTCTGCATCCCGCTCTGCCCCGAGGCTGCCCTCCAAGGCCCCCCCTCAGTCTGGGTTCGCATGGGGGAGGCCCTGGCTGGGGGTCAGAGGTCAGGGCAGCACTCGCCTCTCCCTGCGGGGCCCCCACGAGTAGCCTGCTTCTCTCTTCTCACAGCCTCTTCTCTTCAACGCCAGCCCTCGGGTGTCCTTTGTAAATCGTCCCTTTATTAAAGGGTGTATCTGCCTCCCGCCAGGCCCCCAACACACCCTGGATTCCTCTGAAGCTCTCCTGTCTCTCTGCTAGACCTCGAGTCCCTGGAGGGCAGGGACCATGTGATACACAAGCATGGGTCCTGACTGTGTAGAGGGCCCCATCACTGCTTCTGGAACGAATGAATGAATGAGCAAATGAATGCATGGCCACTGCCTATAAACATCCACAATGGAAGGAGCCTTAATTCTGGATATAAACCTCTCGGGGCTCCTCACACTGTTTCAACAGCCAAACAAGGGCACCCACATCCCCATGGGTTAAACTCCATCGCCAGGGGTGCCTTCAAGGCCCAACCAGAGAATTATGTTAGTGGGGGGCCCAGGGTCCTTATGAGACCAAGCGGGAGCCACTATTGGTCATTAATTTAATTCATCCATCAAAGCATCAGCACCCCCCAACCCCCGCAAGACAGCACTGCCATTTTTTCCACACTCTTTTGAGCCTTAGGTGGAAATGCGCCTTTCCCCGGATCTCCCAACATTTGAAGAGAAGAGGATTCTTTGAAGCCCAGAGAGGTTGATCCATATGCCCAAAGCCATGAACACATCCTGGTGGCGGGGGTGGGGTAGCAGGGGAGGCGTGCAGGCCACTCACTGAATCAAGAGGGAAACAGGAGGACAAGGCACAGAGATGGGCCACCTCCCTCTGCCCAAGGCAGTCATGGCCAAGGGCACCATTTGGCCCAATGGAGGGGAGCTGGGTGGGGGGATGGGCTAGCCGGGGAGAGAGGCCAGCAAGGCCAAGGCCTTGCAACCCCCACGCTGCCACTGGAGAACCACCGTGTGGGCGTGTTCAAGGCTGAGTGAGAGTGAAGGGCAGGAAGAGTCTCGTTTCTAGCTCTGGTGACTGAGGACTGGGGGCGGGGGGGGGGGTCACTGCAGGGACAGGGAAGGGGAGCTGGCGTGACACGGGAAGCAGGGGTGGGGGTGGGGGAAGGGCAGTGCAGTCCCTGCCTGGCCTCAGCCTCCAGAGGGTCCCAGCCCCCCTCCCTGGGAGCTCAGAGGCCAGGGTCCAGGGCACACCCGTGTCCCAGGGCCAGGCCTATCAGGGAGCCACAGCCTGAGGCACGGGCGGGGGGAGCGCTCTCCAGGCCCCCATTTCCAGGGCGACGTGGGGAAGCAATGGGGTCCCGAGACTAGTGCTGACCAGACAGTGGTAGGACAGCAGGACTGACCCAGGGGTCAGAGCAGTGCTGTGGCCATCAGGGTGGGCGACTCAGAGGCCACACATCAGACACCCCCACTCCCTGCCCCCCATCCCCGGGTCTCCCAGGCTGGGCAGAGTGGGCGAGGGACCGGCTGCTCACCTGAAGCCAAGTGCAGGAGGAGCAGGACCCCCAGGGCTCTGGGCATCGCCATCCTTGGCCAGCCTTGTCCACGGTGGCCAGAGTCCTGCAGCTGCGTGTTGTGTCCTCTGGATCCAGGCTCTGCTAAGCTGCCCCACCCCCGCCCCCACCCCCACCACGTCACTGCTTCCTGTGGTCACCCTTCCTCCTCCGTGGCACCGTCAGTTGGGTTGTGAAAGGTGAGTGTGGGGAATGGCAGTGTCTGTGGCCTCCCTCCACCCCGTGACCACCTGTAGAGGGAGCCAGACTCAGCAGCAGCTGCTGAAGCCGCCGAGGGGTGCTGGCCCCAGGGCTTC
This sequence comes from Phacochoerus africanus, assembly GCF_016906955.1. Taxonomy (NCBI): domain Eukaryota; kingdom Metazoa; phylum Chordata; class Mammalia; order Artiodactyla; family Suidae; genus Phacochoerus; species Phacochoerus africanus. The sequence continues at coordinate 19,331,081 of NC_062551.1, read as the reverse complement.
GTCCGGGTGGGCACTGTGGGGCTGGGGTCCAGCAGCCGCAGAGGCCCCCACACCAGGGCAGACCCAGGGGCGGGATGATGAGCCCAGGCTTTGGAGTCGGGCACACTCACCTCAGACCCTTCTCTCTTAAGCTGGGGGGCCTCTCTGAGCCTCAGTTTCCTCCTCTGTAAAGCAGATACAGCAATGGGGCTGTCAGTATTTGACGAGACCAGAAACCCACCAGGCACACAGCCTGGTTACAGAGATGAGGATGAGGGTGGGAGAAGCGTCCACACGCCCTCATTCATACCTATGGTTTGAACAGGCTCAAGCCGACACCTGCGGAGGGCCTGGGAGGTGAGGAGGAGCCAGGCCTGGACGCCCCGGGGCCACCCTTGACCCACCAGACTGAATAACAGGAGAGGCAGGATGGCGGGGGACAGGCATGTGGGCCCTGGGTGTGGGTCAGGCCTGGGCTGACGCCTGTTCTGACCACTTCCTGGCCGCAGGAGCTGGCGTGAGCTGCCCATTGCTACGAGTTTCTCAAGCGGCCTGGGGAGAATGAACGAGGTGAGGCCTGTGGAATTGCTCAGTCACTGGGCATGGCCGTGATTATCTCGATGGTTTCCTGATAATTGCCCCTGTAAAAGCATTATCATTGCCCAGTTCATCCCAGATGGCTCAGGCAGGAAGTGGGGGTCACGAACCCATGTGGGGTGCAGCATGTGGGAAGGGGAGGTCCCACCGCTTGAGCCCCAACTCTGATGGCCCCAAGGAAGCCAGCCATGCGGATGAGCCCAGTGTCCTCGGGCTGGTCCTACGGTCACTTCGAGATCAGAAGATGAAAGCCACTCTGCCAGGAAAGCACATGGTCACCAGCATCCGCCCTCGGCCACATGCATCTTGGGGTTTAATGGGGACCTGCACAGCCCTATCTGGGCTCCATTTCCCCTTCCTTCCACACGGTGTCCAGACAAGACTCCATCTCCTGCCGGGCCGCCTGGGCCAGGGGAAAGTCAGGGTCACTCCCAGGGTGTGGGCAGCAGATGCAAATCTGGCATGGGACTTCCTCTTCGGGGAAGGCTGGGGGCCCTAGGGCCTGCCCCTCCTGACCTGCGCCTCCCTTTCAGCCGAGGCCCAGGGCCACATGAGATGGTGGACAAGGGCTCTGTGATCTGTGACCTGCCAGGCCCAACCCTGGAGACCCCCCCCCCCAGCCCCTGGGCGCCTGGCCCCTCAGAGTGGCTCATGGGTCCCTTTTTGTGAAGAAGGGCCTGGAGACTGGGACCCAGAGCAGGCAGCATTCCTGGGAAGGCAGGACCAGGGGGCTGGGAAGGTGACAAGAGAGGGCTGGGCAGAGCTCTAGGCTGCGAGGGAGTCGTAGGACCCCCAAATTCCAGGGAAAATCTCCCCCCCCCCCCGCCCCGCTGCCATTCCCCTCCACCTTCCCTCCCATCAGCTTGTCCAAACAGCTCCAGGCGGCTCCCTCTCCAGGCTCAAAGCCTCCAGGCCCTCCAGCCAGGCCCAGCATTTGCTCCCTGGCCCCTCCAATCCACTCCCCACACCAACAAGGAAGCAAACCTGGCCACCTCCTGGCGGGAGGAGTGGTCCTGTTGTCCAAAGTCCTGCAGCCCAGAGAAGCACAGGATAAGCACCATCGGGGTCAAGGAGCACCACAGAGCTGTCGGGTGGTCCTGCACAGCTCGCCCCCAGAGAAGGGGACCCAGCCTGGGACCCCATCTCCACTACCTAAGCTGGCCTCGAAAACAGAAACAAGGTGTTCAAGAGAGTTCTTTAAAATGAATGAATCTGAGGGGTGTGCCACCTACCTGGGGCAGGGGCTGGGTCCCTTCCTTCTCGCCCTGAGGACAGGGGAGGGGCCCCTCAGGTCCAGCCACACGAAGGGGGTCTGAGATCATCATGCAGAGACTGCGAGGTCTGTGAGAGGGGAGCTGGCTCTGAGCCCACCCAGCTGCCCCCAGTGGGACGCTATAGGGAAGCTTTGTCCTCCGTCCTCAGGGGCTGGGGCATACGAGGAGCCCACCACCTGGACAAAGGTGGAGGCAGAGGCCAATGGCAGGGTGCCCATGTGCCAAGGTCCCTGCAGGTCCCCAAAGAGCCCACGTCCATGCCCATCACATCCCCGCCACTCCACTCCAGGCCCCTAAGGCGCTTCCTACCCGTCCCATGAGACTCCAGAGACCGGGCCTCTTTCCCCAGCCTGTGCACCCCCTGCCCCCCAACCCAGGAACAGCCAGGAGAAGAGGGGAGAAGACTGCAAGGGGAGAAAGCCCAGATGTGGGCCCGGGCTGGACCTCTGGACCCGGACACAAAGCGCCATGATCCAACACGACTGTTCTCGTACCTCCAGGAGGACAGAAACCTACTTGACCTGCCTCCCCTGTGTCACGGGACAGCGAGGGATTTGATGGAACGAGGTTGAAGGTGGTGATGAGAGAAAGTCCAGTCATTTCATTCTCGCAGCCCACCCACTTCGCTCGGGTCAATAAAGTGGTTACAGGTGTCCCACGACCAGCCAGGGGCTGAACTCAGCCCTCAGTATGATTTCTCTGCCCAGTGAGTGTCTGCATTAGCCAAAATTCCTCAATTGGGATTTTATACCAGAACACCCTGGATTTCTCTTTTCTAATAAAACACAGGCGGTCTGACTACATGGGCCTCATTCCTGCAAGGCGGTGACCAGGCGGAGCTGAATACAGCTGCTCCCTCGGGCAGGGCTTGTAACCTCCAAATCACCACAGGCCCTGCTGCTCCCCACTGCTTCCCCATTTATCTGGCGCCTCGCCCTGATCACATTTCCAACAGATTTCTTTCACACATAGGCGTCTTCTCTCTTTGATGCTTCCTGATTGTATCAGTGTTTGTATCAGTGATTTTTTTTTTTTTTGGCCACGCCCACGCCGTGTAGAGGTTCCTGGTCCAAGGATCAAACCCCCACCACAGCAGCAACCAGAGCCACAGCAGTGACAAACGCCAGATCCTTCACCCACTATGCCACCAGGGAATTCCTATCTCAGTGATTCTTTTTTTTCTTTTTGTCTTTTCTAGGGCCACACCCATGGCATATGGAGGTTCCCAGGCTAGGGGTCCAATCGGATCTAGCCGCTGGCCTACACCACAGCCACAGCTACACCAGATCTGAGCCGTGTCTGCGACCTACACCACAGAGCACGGCAACGCTGGATCTTTAACCCACTGAGCGAGGCTATGGATGGAACCCACAACCTCATGGTTCCTAGTCGGATGTGTTAACCACTGCGCCACAACGGGAACTCCTCAGTGATTCTTAGTAGAAGCACAGGAAAAAACTCAGAAGGAAATGCCCCAAAATATTTGCATTGGTTGGTTAGGTGATAAGAGCTGACTTTTATTTTCTTCTGTGTATTCTTCTACATTTCCGAATTCTCTACAACAAACATGTACTTCTCTCTGATAGCCAAAGACAAATGAACTGGTAATTACAAAGCAAATCCTCCCCATCTTTAAGGCTGAGATCCAGGTGAAATGCCGCCTCCTGCGGGAAGTCTTCTTGGATTCCAACCAGGAATGATGGCTCCCCCAACTCGGTGCCTGTAGCTCCAAGAGTTCTTGTCTCATGCACGCCTCCCATATCAGAATGAGCGCTCAGAGGGGGAGCAACCCGGTCTGGCCAGCTGGGTCCAGCAGAATTAACTGCGCTGGGCTGCGGTGTGCTCAAGAGTGTCTGCAAGGGTTCTGAGATGGCCTTTTAGGAGCCCATTAGGCTCTAGATCATCAGGGGAGGCGTGTCTCAGTCTTCAGAATGCTGGGGTGGAAACACATTTGGGGGGCTATGATCCACAGTTCTTGCCACAAAGCGGCTTCAGGAGAGGTTGCAAGGCCCTGTGAGGTGTGGGCTCGGCAGTGGTGAGCAAGGGTGATACAGCTTCCGGAGAGGCCCAGATGGCAAGACGGACGTAGCCCAGCCCAGAACGTCTACACTAAGCCTGAGTCAGTGGCAGGCAGAGGCCCATGCAGTAGAGAAAGTTTTACAGTAGGTACCAGGCGGCTCTTGGGAACCACCACCCCAAATCCAGCATTGGAACTGGGGACCCCGGGCTGTGCACGGAGGGGTAGAGAGGTCCCAGGAGAGGAAGGGAGGACCAGGAAGGGGAGAGGAAGGGCTGGGGAGGGAAGCCAAGGGCCAGGGCCCTGGGCTCAGAGGTAGGGGAGCTGTTGTGATGCTCCAGGGAGGGGCTCTGCTCCTCCAAGGGTCTGGCCCAAAGCACTGTCCCAACCCGTTTCCCTGTGTGCCATCCGGAGGTTAAAATGGCAGGGGCTACAGAGTCCCTCGTGGTCATCAGACACAGAGAGAGCAGCTACGGCACATTTCTGTCCTGGGCTGGGGACAAGGATGCCACCTGCCTCCAAGGTCCAAGGCCTACAGACTCCCTACCCCAAGCCACGAGCGCTGGCCCCATGGTACTAAGTCGAGACCAGGCTTCAGCTCCAGGCTAGGATGGCTGGGGACAGTCCCACACCTAAGCCCCAGCAGCCTGGACCAGAGAGCCCAGGAGTCCCCAGGCAAATTCAGAAGGTCCAGCCTGGGAGTCTGGCTGCCATGGTGACAGCCCCATCCCTCCAAGGTCCTCGGGCCCTCTCAAGGCTCCGGCTTGCTCACCAAGGGCCGGGCCTGGCTGAAGCAGCCACAGGGAGCAGTGAAGAGAGGTCGCATCTTGGCTTCCTCACACCGGCGGGGGGGCTGGTGGCCTAGATGCGGCTGGACGAGGTGCTGCCAGAGCTGATGGGGAGCCTGGCACTGTCTGAGCTGCTCTTCAGAGGGGAAGGCCCGCCCCGGGCCTGCAGGCGCATGGACCAGTACCAGAGGAAGATGAGGAAGCCTGTGGGCAGCGAGGGGATGCAGGGATCAGAGATTGGGGGCAGCCCCCCTCCACCCAACTCCCAGCCACTGCACCCAGATCTGCCCCCTGCCCTCCTCCCCACACAGGCTCCCCGGGAGCACCTACTCTGTGCCAGGACCGGGCAATTCCCTGCGCATCATCTCACTTTATCCTCCTATGAGGTCAGGCCTCTCGTCATTACTATTCTGTTTGGCCCAGGAGGAAACTGAGCCTCAGGAAGATAAAGGGACGCAGCTGAGCCAAGAGTGGAGCAGCGGAGGTGGGGCTCCGGAGCCCACCGGCTTCAGTACCATGTGACATTGCTCCTCCCCAGATAATAGGACTGTGGTTCATTAATAGCTCAGTAAGTGTTCGGGTGAGTTTAGGAGCATCAGTTACAATCCACACAGAGGCCTCTCCACAGGCAAAAAAACAAATGCTCACCTCCCTCATGCCCCACTCCCAATGTTTGGGGGCCCCATGGGGCCCTTGCCTTCCGTTTTCCTGCCCAAGTCCTCCTCCCTACCCATCACAGCCAGGAGTAGAGGGGTGTGTGTGTGTGTGTGTGTGTGTGTGTGTGTGTGTGTGTGTGGGTGTGTGTGGGTGTGGGTGTGGGTGTGGGTGTGGGAGGTGGGTAGAGAGAGAGGTAACTGGAGTGGGAAGGAACCCTGGTGGCATCTAGCCAGGGCCTCATGATCCAGCCCCTCTGCCTCCCCACCCTCACTACCCCTCAGCCCCAACTCCTCCTCACTGTTCTTCCAACACACAGCCTCGTTCTAGCCCCAGGACCTTTGCTCGTGTTTCTCCCTCGCCTGGAGCGCTCCTCCCCTAGACCAGGTCTCCTCAGCCTGTAACGTGCACACGCATCCCGGGGGCGTCTGTTACAATGAGGACTCTGACTCAGCAGGTCTGGGGTGGGCGCAGGGTCCCTGATTTTAACAAGCTCTCATGACACTGATGCTGCTGGTCCGGGGAACACAGAGTCATGGCCCTTGATCTATCCCTGGCTGGATCCTTCTGTTGTCTTCAAATGTCTCCTATACAGAGATGCCTCAGGGTCCCCCACTCCAACTCAGACTGTCCCTTACTACCTGCTATTACTGCCTTCCTGAGATGCCCTTGGATGTCTGTGACCCCGCTTGTCACACCTGGTCTTCCCCACTAGACACGAGCTCTGCGGAAGCAAGGCCCTGACCCAACCAGGGCTTAGCTGAGGGCCTGCGCTTAGTAGGTACTCAGCAGCATCCAGGCCACAGTCCACAAGTCTTTATTATTTTCTGACTGCCGAGGCTGAGGCCCAGGGAAGGGAAGCCTTCAGGCTGCCTGGGGCATCTCTTCCCTGGCCTATTCTCCAAGGATGGGCACCCTGCCTGGGTCAGGGGGTGAGGCCTTCACCACACCTACCTTGGAAGGAGGTGATGATGCTGAAGAAATAGAGGACGACAAGCTGGAAGGTGCCAGAAGCAAAGGAGAAAAAGACCAAGGCCCAGGGCAGGCCAAGGACCAGACTGAGGCCCAGTAATGTCAGCACATGGGGCCACTTCTGGGCATGGGGGCGCAGCCGCAGGATCTGTACCACCATGGTGCCCAGCATGGCCATGTTGAACAGAAACACCAGGCTGAAGAGGCCCAGGTTGGTGACATGGCTGACCAGGGAGTCACGGATCCAGCACCTGCAGGCAAGGGAATGGGGCTCAGTGCCAGGCTAGGCTGGCATAGTGCTTCCTGGGCAGTGTGGCCAAGCACCACAGTGAGCCCAAGTTACAGAGAAGCTGTTTCAAATGTCACTGGCTCAAGGGTCAAAAAGTCTCTCTCCTTTCAGTTCTCCTTTATTCCTTCTCTGTAGTCAAGAGAAAGGCTCAGTGTGGTGAAACTGTGTTTTTAGCACTTTAAACACTCACTAGTTTCCCTTTGCAACAAAGAGCTGGCCTTAGGCTCACTGCTTGCAGCAGCATTTAGTACCAGAGTTTTCTTTTATCTCTTTTTTTCCCCATGATTACTATCTATGACAAGTGATGCTTGTTTTCTATTTATTGTGATATGATTTTTAAAAATACGTTTGTTAACAAAAAATCAGGTGATTTAAAGAAAAATATTAAGTAAATGATAATACAGATGGTACAAAGTATGAGGCAAAAATCACAAGTCATGATATGAAAGCCTGAAAATGTCAAAATCCTGAAGCAAGGGAAAAGATTCCTTCCTAACCTGAGGCTGGGGAACCCTGGCCTCGAGGTTCAGGGCGACCCACAATGAGGTCACTGCCAGCCTGGGCAAATCAGCTGCATGGAAGAGGACTGGATTTCAGCCCCGCTCATCCCCCAGCTGGGGACCTTTGATCCATGTGGTGTGGACCTCTGCCTTCTCTGGGCCTGTTTTTCCATCTTTCCAAGGGGAGATAGAGGGGTGCAGCACGGGAACATGCCAGAGGCTCATCTGGTCCAACTCATACCCTCACTCGCAAATGAGGAACCTGAGGTTCACAGAGGGGCCAAGACCTGTGCGATGTCATCTGGCAAGGGAGTGGCAGATCCAGGCCTATTCTCACCACCCCTTGAGAGAAGGGTCACCCTTAACCTAGAGCTCCAGCCAAGGCCAGGCCAATAAATCCCAGAGAGAGTGGCCTGGGTCCAGGCTGCTCTCTAACCTCTGCACCATGAGACCCACGGTCCCACTCCCACTGCACTCACATGGAAGGATAGATGACACTCTCTGGAGTCCTGTGCACAGCTAGGATGATGGGGCCATAGTTGTTCACATCCACCAGTGCCACCAACGCCACCAGGAAGATGGGGAAGCCTGCAGACAGCAAAGCATGGAGCTCCATCTCCCATCCTCTGAGCCCTGCCCCTGTCCTTCCCTCTGCTGATGAGACCTAGAACTCACCCAGCCCCATCTGGGGTCGGTCCTCCAAGCTCAGACCCACCCTTCCCCATTCCAGTTCTGGTTTCCCATAAAGGGAGTCCATCTCCCCTGACCTTACCCTTGTCCCCCCATCATGCTCAGGGGCCCTAGGAGAAAGAGCCTGCAGTTCCCTGCTGAGGGGCTGGAGGTCACAAGGAGAGATGGGAGCACCAGACAGGACACCAGTGGGGTGAGAGACTGTTCAATGGGGGACAGTTATGTCCCAAGGGGATAACTGCCCTGGACCTTGATCTTGTTCATGAGGTGGAGATCAAGTGCTCCCTGGAAGGGGCTGCCCACCACCAAACACCTAGGTTTTGAGAGACAGCAAACTCTGAAGGAATTTCATGTAGGTCAACAAAGTGAACCAGGAAGAGGCCGAATAAGAAACTCAGGAAGAGCAGCAAATTGGGGTCAGAGAATGTAGAGGTTGGTGGGCCTATGCAGTGTCCAAAAGGACTTGTGGTATGTGCCCCTGGGCCTCCAGGTCTGACAAAAGAGGGGTCTGGGCCATAGGTGACTTGGGTCACTATTGGCCACAAACGAATGCCAGAACCACAGGGAATCTGTTACCTGAGGTTCATGGGGATTCACAGGCAAGACCACCACCAGCCTGGGCAAATTAGGTGAGTGGGGAACCAGATTACAGCCCCACTCATCCCCCCAAATGGATGCGTTTGAGCAGTGCACAACCTGTACATCCATACGTGGTGGCTCTGTCTGCAAACCCCTCTTTTAAAGGAGAGATGTAGAGAACATGTAAGCATTTCTTGGGGGCAGGGCTCACCACCTCGTCTTCCTCAGGAGGACCTTGACCCAGACAAAGTAAAGAAGCCCTGAGGGTGGGGGGGAGGGTGTTGGAGGCAGTGAGGGAACAGTCAGAGGGCAGGTGGAGAAGTAGAACCAAGTGCCCCTTGGAAGCCAAGAGGAAGAGGCAGATCCAGGGGCCCACCAACCCCTTCCATCAACTTACCCCAGCCCACGATGCTGAGTTTGAGCAGGTAGCCAGGGACGTAGGTGCCAAAGACCTCGACCACCAGTCGGTAGAGGTTGTAGCCCTCAAGGCCCATCCACGAGAGGCAGGCGAGTAGAGAGAAGTGCAGGAAGATGGCGCTGGCGCGGCAGGCGGCCTCGGAGCCTGCCAGGGCCACGGGCTCGCTGAGCAGGAAGCTCACGTCCAGCAGGAAGACAGCCAGCAGCAGGTTCATGTGCACCTTGATGGTGTAATCCCTAGACTTCCTCCTGCACAGGTGAGGGTGGCGGGGGCAGATGGGCAGGTAAGGTCACTCTGGTGGCCAGTGTGGGAAGGCAGGGAGGTGGGGGGAGTGCCTGCTCCTCCTCTTCCTCCTCCAGGCAGCCTTCCCAGGCTACACATATACACATGCACGTGCACAGGCACGCATACACTTCCTATCCTACTCCTGTGGCTGCAGCCAGGCTGTTTTGCACCTGTCCCCGTGCGCCTACCAAGTGCCCAGCACCCATAGGCTTGAGCACCATGTGTGTGTTTAACAGCAGCCTTAGCCAGACACAGCAAGGAAGACCCATCCGCCACTGCACTCAACAAGGTGCTCCCCAAGCTAGAAGAAAAAAAACAGGTTTTTTTTTTTTTTTCGGCTTTGGAAAATCCATGTTCTCCACCCGTGTTCTGTGTCTGCCTGTCTGTCAGCACAACTGTGACTCTGAGAACGCAGACTGCGTGGCCTGTGCCGTCAGGGTTGCAAGTCTGTGTGGGCACATCCTTCCCAATCCCTGCCCAGGATTCTAGGTGGTTCAGTGCCCTGTCAGTCCTCGCTCCCTAGCTCCCCTCACCCCCAATGCGCTCTGCTCAGCACCATCCACTGCCTGTCTCAGAGGGCGCAGAAGAATACCTGTGCCCCAGGGTCACTGTCCCGGACTCCCACACCCACCCTGCCCCTAACTCGAGGCTCCACCCTAGGCTGGTCCCATCCCCCCCTCAGCCTCAGTTTACTCATTTGTGAAATGGGAGGATGTTCCCCGCTCACAGGGTTGGGGTGAGGGTTGCATGGATGCAAAGCATCTGGCAGAGAAAAGATGCTCCGTCCCCAAGGGTTCCTGTCCCTGTGTCCCTTGGGCTGGAGAGAACACTGGAGGCTCTGTCTGTCCACAGCAGCCACTGCCAGGCAGCTCTGGAAACCAGGGCCTCGTGGGCCCAGAGCCAGCCTGCTTGAGTTCAAGCCTGTTTCGGCCACTTCCCTGCTGTGTGACCTCGGGCAAGTCGCTTACCCTCTCTGAGCACTCTTTTATATGGGCCTTGTGAGGATGAACCAAGTCCACACATGTAAAGCACTTAGAACGGTGTGTGGTATGTGGGAAGCTTGATTAAGTGTTTACCGTTATCATTATCATCACCAGCATATTATGATGTGGCCCCCAGCAGTATCACGTCTGCTTATTCGAAGGCAGAAATTAGATTCCGAAGTTAACCCCCACCCCGCTGCTTTTCTTCTTTTGACAGCTGCACCTGCAGCATATGGAGGGTCCCAGGCTAGGGGGCAGATCAGAGCTGTAGCTGCGAGCCTACACCACAGCCACAGCAACGCCAGATCCAAGCCACATTTGCAAGCTACACCACAGCTCATAGCAACGCCGGATCCTTAACCCACTGAGGGGGGCCAGGGATCGAACCAACATCCTCATGGATGCCAGTCAGATTCTTAACCTGCTGAGCCACAACGGGAACTCCAACTCTCCCAAATTTAAATGCTGGCAGTTAATATAAACTATAAATGCTGGGTGCCCACACACCACAGATCTGAGGAGGAAATGCGACCCCCAGGGGTGAGCTGCCTGCGCCTCCCAGGGCTCCCAGCCCATGCATGCTTTACGGGGTCAGTCAGGCCCATCTCCAGGGTGGGGGCGTCCTCCATGGTTGTGGGGTCCCAGCCCAAGGCCCTGCAATGGAGGAGCGCCCTCCCCTCCACCCTCCCTCCACCAGGCCTACCTGGAGCAGAGGTAGGCGGCGATGGTGAGGACGCAGGCCAGGGCAGAGATGACACAGCCCACGTAGGAGAGGAGGGTCAGGTAGTGCTTGTGGGCGGCGTCCACCTCCACGGAGGCCACCTGGGTCCACAAGACAGGTCAGGGCTGGCCACAGGGTCCCCAGCTGAGGGGTGGCCCAGATGGAGGGCTAACCCATGGTCCCTGGGTGGCCTCGGGCATCTATGAACCACTCCTGCCCCCCAACCTGAGCAGAATGTGGTCTCAGGAGTGCATTTTTCACCACGTTCGCAGGTGGATCTCTGTTCCACCAAGGTCAGGAACCCTCCACCAGAGAATCCCTTTTCTGTCCTGCCACTAATTATTTTTCCATAACATTCCACACAGAAATCAGTTTCCTGTGAGGGAGGGGGCCCCACACCCAGAGAGAGCTGGAAAACCATGCTGCTCACTCCGATGCTGGGAGAATGAACCTAGGACACAAAGCTTCTGAGATCTGGGGGACACTGAATCCACCAGCAGGGACTCAGCATCCCCTCGAGGGCTGTCTAGCAACACACTCCGGGCTTCCCCCCGGCCCTGCGGAGTCAGAAGCCTAGGCTAGGACCAGGAACCTGCATTTTTATCAAACACCAAAATTTGGAAATAAAGAGCAAGGGCTTTAGAGACCAGCTCTTTTACTACTAGCTGTGTGACCTTAGGTAAATTGCCTAACCTCTCTGAGCCTCAGGTTCCTTATCTATGAAATGGGACAAGGGGAATCACCTCAGGGCTTGTTGAGGGGAGTGAGTGAAATATATGTGAAAAGTGGCGGGCACACAGCAAGAACACGGCCTGCGTGTGGCTGCGGGGCGGGAGGGGACCACGCACCATCAGCACCGCAAAGTAGGTCAGGTGGTTGCAGAGGCAGGATGTCTGCGTCTCTCTCCTGATGGTCTCACACCCGGCATCGCTCCAGCTCCCCGGGCTGCTCACTGAGGAGGGGCCAGCACGGGGCTCTGAGATCAAGGCCAGCACCCCACGCTACCCCGCAAATGCATGGCTGTGTCACGCTTCTGAGCCTCTGCTCCCCTTGGCAGATCCCTAGCCTGCCATTCCTCCCTTTTCAAAGCCCACCTCTCTCCAGGAAGCCCTCCTTGATTAATCCCATCTCCCTCACCCTCTGGGACCCCCCTTTCTCCTCCAGTACCCGAGCAGCTCAGAGACCCCTGCACACTCACGTGTCAGGCCTTCGACCCAGAATACACACTGAAGAGTCACATTCTTCTGCAGGAGCAAGAAAGAGGAGGAGTGGGTCTCGTGACAGCTCACTGCTTTATGGGCCAGGCTGAGCGAGTCAGCATCAGGCCACCACCCCACTTGGACCTGACCATCAGCCAGTCAATCATTTTGTTAAAGACAAGTGACAGGAGGACATGGGCAAACGGGATCCCTGTCTCCTTGCTTTGCTCACACTCACCGGCTGTGGTTGGTGCTGGAAGGTGAGCACCACGGGCTCCGAGAGGTTGGCTACTTTGGTGTTCTCCACGACAATACCCAAGACCTTCTCTCCCAAGACCTGGCTGGAATTCTTGTCCTAAATATGTGGGGAGGAGCAAGAGAGGAGGGAGGGAGCTCGGGACTGAGAAGGAAAGCCCAGAAGTTCCCCAGGCCTTCCAGTCCTGTCTCTGCCCAGCACATTGCTCTCAGATGCTGACTCTCCATCTGGAAACAATTCTTGCCCAGGTAGTCATTTGGACTCTAGTAAGAACAACGCCATTTCGAGCCCTCCCAGGTCTCAATCTCCCAAGGAGATCTGCATGTTGCCAACTGACTTCTGACTTTATGAGACCCTTGGAGGAGGGGGCCGGGCTTCTGCCTGTCTCCCACCTCTCTGTCAGAAGGGGAGCTGCTTTCCCCAGGGGAGGGCGTGGCCATGAGCCCATACCTGGAAGAGGGCTTGGCTGCTGAAGTCCACCAGGAGGAGTCTCTTTTCAGCCTCCTCCCTCCGGCCTTTGGTCTTCTGGAAGACTGCGCGGGGCAGCAGCACCGAGTACTCCAGGATCTCGCTCTGCTCCTCCTGCAGACCAGGGTCCCAATGGGGCTCTGCCAGAGGCGGACCTCCAGATCCCCTCCACGTCCCCCCAGCACGCGCCTTCCTGGATGCCACCCTCTCTAAGCCCACCTGCTTCACGAAGCCAGGCCTGACTCACGACAGCCCTTCTCAGCCCTCCTTTCCTTGGCACTGGTGCCAACTGGGGGGCCTTGTGGTTAGAGAGCCCAGGGCTCCAGGGGCCAACAGAGATCATGGGGTATCCTGGCATCTAGACCTCCAGCACTGGCTCTGCCTATGGCATCCTGGAGCACTGCAGTCTAGGAGGGGCAGGAAGGGCAGCCCCATCTAACCAGGCTTATCAAGGGGCAGGCTCACAACGGGAGCTGGGGGGGGAGGGGAAGGCATGGGCATTTTGGCACTGGTCTTCTATCAACATGGAGGTGCCACAGGAGTCCCCAGTACAAGGACCAGGTCCCTCTCCACCACTGTCCCCACCCTGTGCCAGGAAGGGTGCTCAGTGCCACCAGGTAGCCACTGACTGAGCATAATCCTTGGGCCTGAGGCCCCCTCACTCAGCACACACATGGCTCCCGGGTGCAGGGAAGGCAGCTCCCAACCTCCACGTCTGCATCCCACCCTGGCTGCTGACCATGACCCCTGACCTCCTGCCGGGCGTGGATGTGCAGGTCCTGGAGGCTGGCTGTGGGCCGGAGCTTCCACACCGTGGCGTTGATGCGGTCCTCTTCAAAGGACGCCGAGTCCCCTGTGAAGCTCACGGAGGTCAGCTTCGACTCCAGGCTCTGCAGCCGCCTGGCGGGGGGAGAGAGGGGCTGCTGCTCAGTGTGGATCCGAGGGGTGCGTGGGCAGGGAGACAGAGGGAGAGATTTGGGCAGATACGCAGCAAAGAGGGTCGGGGGAGGGAAGAGAGGGACGAAGAGAGAGAAAGAGCCCCACGAGCGTGGGGCAGACAGAGTGCCCTGGGGGGTGGCAGGGAGGAAGCCAGAACATTTGAGCAAACGGGAAAGGAGAGGGTGGGGAGCAATCCCCAGACTGGGTTCTGCCTGGACCATCCACTTTGTGCCCTGGAGCAGCCCAGCCCTCCCTGGGCCTCAGTCTTCTGAGCTGTAAAATGGGCTGATCCTGAGGGGGGGGGCAGAGGACCTGGGTGCCACTGTCCTGGGTTGGCAGGTGTGATCTTTGTTTTTATTGACTCAGGCAGGGGAGGAGCTGGGTCTACAGGCCTGTGTCTGGATTCCTCCAGGAGAAGATGGAAAGGTGAGGAGAACATTCCAGCCCCAGGGAGGTTTCCACTGGGCCTCCCACTCCAGGGGCCTCCCTGCCCTGCCCAGGCCCTCACACGCGGAGGAGCCACACTTACTGGCTGGCAGGGATGAACTGGTGCCTTCTTGAGGTCTTCTGAGGGTGCTTCAGAAGCTGGCTGAGCAGCTGGAGATCTCTCTTGAGCTCACATATGTCCACCGAGGCGTTGTGGGGGGTCTTTGGAGGGGCATCTGGGGGAGAGGGACAGACACACCCACCAAAGGCTGTTGAATGAGATGCCAGGCCACGCTCATCGCATTCCCCATTCAACATCCTGTGATTCGGAAACCTTCTGTTCCCATTTTACAGAAGAGGAAACTGAGGCTCCAAGAGGTGGAGGGAATCCCCCCAAGCCCCCTAGATATGCGGAGGCCAGACAGGGGCTCTGCTGTAGGGAAGCCCGGCAACTGCAGCCCCTGCAGGCTGGGTTAGGACACATCCACCCACGGTCCCTCCTGACCACACGCAAGGAGCTGGGAGGGACAGTTCCCCAGGGCCCACGGCCGGCCAGGGTCCTTTGGGAGGGACTGAGGGCAGTGGGCTTGTGGGGTGGCTCCAGGTCCTCCATGGGCTGGAGACTCAGGCATCTCCAGGGGTCAGAGGGGACTTAGATGGGAAGAGGGACACGTGGGGAGGGAGCATGCCCCTCTGCCATCAAGGAAGGCAACCGGTAGGCACATCTGAATTTACAAGGCAGAAAGCCTCACATGAGCTTATTTGAAAGCCCTGGCTCATGCCTTTTTTGCTTTTTTTTTTTTTTTTTTTAAAAAAAACACAAACAATAACAACTCTCCACAAGCCAAATAAGACCAGGCCAGGTCTGTCTTCATGAAGCCACTGTACAGCTGGGCCTGGCTTGGCCCTAAACCCTCCCAGGTTGGGGCAGAATCCCAGCCTGGGGCTAGGGAGCCCCATCTACCGCCCACCCCTGTCAGAGCCTGGTTGCGATGCTGCCATCCCAGCACTTTCATGGTCCTGGAGCTGCTAACACATCAAAGCCCTGCGCCCTCACCCCTGGCAGCCCCGCTCCAGCCTGGAGCTGCATGAAAGAAGCCACAATCTAGGAAATCCTAGACCCCAAGAAAAGCTTCCAGCTCCTTCCCCTCCCAGCAAACGCCCCCCCCCCAACCCCCAGCACAGGCTGGGAGGCAGTGGCCGCACCCTACTTGTCACACCCCTGGCAGAACACACAGTCTGCACACCTCACCTCGGTGTCAGCCTCCAGCCTCACTGCTTCCTGACTTTGGCCTCTCTTGCCCTCCCTGGCCCCCCACGCCAATCAGGTACTGGGTTCAAATCCTGGCTCTGTCCCTTACTAGCTGTGCAACTTTGTGCCTCTCTGTGCCTCCATTTCCTCCTCTGGGAAATGGGGATAAAGAATCTAGATGACGCTGAGGAAGCCGATTTTCCCCTCCAGCTCCTGACCACCGGTCCCATCTCTCCATTCTGTGGGTTCCCAGCCAGCTCACTCCTCATCGTCCTTCACCTGGACCCTCCCTGCAGCCGCTGGATGGGACTTGGCCCCTCTGCCCTCGCCCCTTCCTTCCTGCAAAGTTCCCGGGAATGCACTGGGGATCACGCTCTTCTGCTCCTCAGACCCTTTCCCGGGCTCCCCAGCGCCTTCGAACAGAGCCCCGGCTCTGCCACCGGACCTTCCACCCGGCTGCTTGGAGCCCGCCGTGCATTCGGCCTCCCTGCCTGCCGGCCTCCGGCCAAGCTGTTCCTTCTGCCTGGAAGGCGCCTTACTGTGGAAGGAGAAGACGAAGCCAGCTGCCCTGGGCAGACTGGTGTTCTGGGGGCTCCACCAGGAGCGGACGGAGGTGGCAAACAGCGGGCTTCCCTGGGCCACGCTCTCCTGATGCCGGAAGCAGAGGAGGTCCGAGGCTTGGCGGCTCAGCACGAAGTCGCTCTTGCCGTAGCGAAGACGCAGGTGGCCCGCACGGCGGTCCCAGTAGAGGCAGAAGTGGTAGAGGCCCCTGGGGTGGGGGAAGGGCCAAGATGCTGGATGGGCGCCGTGGAAGGGCGCGTGGACCGTGAGGGCCTCCTCGGAGTTGCGGATGGAGATGTGCAGCTCGGCCGTCCGATTGTAACGGAGGCTGCTCTCCTGCGTCTGGTTCCGCTGGCCACAGAAGCGGAAGTCTTCCCGGGAGCTCCCTTCGTGGGCACCTGTGAGGAGGCACAGACCGGAGATGGAACCCTGGGGCGGGGGAGGAACGCACTGGGCTCCGGGGCCAGGAGCCGAGCCATGCATTCCAAGGCCTACACCTGAAAGGGTCTACAAAAATGTGAGTCTACTTTGCTCGAGGATGATCGGCTTCAAAGTATGAAGAGTTTCCATCGTGGCTCAGTGGAAACAATCGGACTAGGATCCATGAGGTTGCGGGTCTGATCCCTGGACACGCTCAGTGGGTTAAGGATCCAGCGTTGCCGTGAGCTGCGGTGGAGGTTGCAGATGCAGCCTGGATCCTGAGCTGCTGCGGCTGTGGTGCAGGCTGGCAGCTGTAGCTCCAATCTGACCCCTAGCCTGGGAACCTCCATATGCTGCGGGTGTGGCCCTAAAAAGCAAATATATATGTATATGAAACGAACAAACTCAAAATCAATTATAATTTCAGGAGTTCCCATTGTGGCTCAGCAGTAATGAACCTGACTAGTAACTGTGAGGATGCAGGTTCGATTTCTGGCCTCACTCAGTGGATTAAGGATCCGGGGTTGCTGTGACTTGTGGTGTAGGTCACAGATGCAGCTCGGATCCTGGGTTGCCGTGGCTGAGGCGTAGACCGGCAGCCGCAGCTCCAATTCAACCACCAGCCTAGGAACTTCCATATGCCGCAGGTGCGGCCCTAAAAAAGGCAAAAAAAAATTTTTGAATCGATTATAATTTCAAAGGCGATAATATTTAAAATAGCAATAAAATATTGAATGAGGCCGTGCCTAACATAGACAGTTGTACAGGCTCTACACTGCACAAGGATGCTCTGGCTATAGAGGTGAGTAGGGCCAAAATTCAGTCCATGTTCCCCACCGCAGGCTGTGCACTGTGGGGCCACCTCTGTCAGAAAAAGGGGTGCCTTTTCCTTTTCTCCAAGGTACCATCCGCTCACTAAGCTGTGCCTGCCCACAGGGGTTAGTGGATGTCTGGCAGCGGTCCTAGACGTCCTTAACCTAAGAATGACATTTTCACGTACGTCCCAAAGCACGTCCAGGAAAGCCTACCTTGAACCAGGAGCAGACCCAGCAGGAACAGTGTCATCTGCAGCAACACCTGGGCAGCTGTCTTCCTCCCCATGGTCACCCTGAGAAGGCACCACCTGAAAGAGGCCAGGAGTGTTAGCCGGGAGCCTGGCCAACAGGGTGGCTGTGCCAGCCCTGCAGAAGGGGGCGCCCGCGCAGCATGGAGGTGGCATGTCAAGCGGAGAGGCAAGTGGGGAAACAGTCTGTGGGCCTCCCCAGAGCTGCCAGCAGCTGAGCCTCCAAAGGCAGCGGCTGGGGCGTTCCCATGGTGGCTCAGCGGGTTATGAACCCGACTAGCATCCATGAAGACGCGAGAGTTCAATTCCTGACCTTGCTCTGTGGCTCAAGGATCCCAAGTTGCCATGAGCTGTGGTGTAGTTTGCAGAGGCAGCTCGGATCCCCTACTGCTGTGGCTAGGGTGTGGGCTGGCACGTATAGCTCTGCTTCAACCCCTAGCCTGGGAACTTCCACATGTCATGTGTGTGGCCCCAAAAAGCAAAAAAAAAAAAAAAAAAAAAAAAGACACAGGGCCTGAATTCAAGTTCCACTTCTCACTTGCTGCATGACCCCAGGCAAATCACAGAAAACAGAACAAATAGCACCTCCCTCCAGACCCAGCAGGGATCCAGCTAGAATTTGGGTGGGGGAGGCTCTACAGCACCACCCTCCTCTCTCCAGACCTGCTAAAGGATAGGAGAAAGGGGGAGCTCAAGGCTCTCCTCCAGGAACTTTGCAGTCATCATGCCTAAGACCCAGGTCATAGGACACCTCCTTCAAGAAGCCTTCCTCAACTCCCTCTACAGTCTGTCTGAGCCTCCTTTTGAAATAAGAGTTTTAATTAAGGAACAACCCCCACCCCCTTGGCTAAAAAGGCAGCTGCAAGCCTTTTCAGCTCTGCTGGCCTCATACCATCCTTCTTGTAATAATGTAGCAACTATGTACCCAATGTCTAAGCCAGCAGCCCTGCTAATCATGTACCCAGCATCGCTTATCAGTTCTGCTTCTGTAACCTTGCTGGCTCAGTTTCTTAGGGAGGAACACGTCTGCTTGGGGAAGGGGGGAGGTCCCAGGGATGCTTACATGGGAAAATCAAGACCTTGTAGTGTATAAAAGTTGCTGAGAACAAAGACCTGGTGCTCAGACTCTGGAGGTGACTCCTCTGAGCCTGCACCAGTGCTGAATAAACCTTGCTTTCCCACATCTCCGAGGGCCGTTTGTTTTCTGCTGCTGCCATGGTTTTTTGGAGTTTCTGCAACACCTTTGGTTCCCACCACTGACCAGGGCCTACTATAGCCTTCTCTGGGAGGTGCAGGATGGTGCATCCCTCCTCAACCAGCCAGGGAGCTCCCGATCCATCTCTTTGCACAGGGGCTAGAGTGCACAGAGCTTACTGGGCAGGTGGAGAGTGAGGGAACTGGAGTGAAGGGTCAGTGTGGCCAGGGCGCCCTCTACAGGGGCTAAGAGGAGAAAGGAATTCCTGTTATGGCCAGCAGGGGGAGCCAGTTCGCAGGGCAGCTGGAAAGGCAGAGGGATGTCCCAGTGGGGCAGAAAGACAGATTCCGGTCCAAGTGGGAGAATGTAATTTCCCTCAGCCCCATCCTGGTGTAGAATGCACCCTCCCCCGCAGCCTCTATTATCTGAGCACTTGCTATCCGCCGGCCTGTGCTGACCCACCCCCTTCACCTCTATTAATCTTCATTCCAACTCTGTGAAGTATACTCTACCATTGGCCCATTTCACAGACAGGGAACCTGAGGTCCAAGGAGTTAAGTGACTCGCTCAAGATAACTCCAGAAGCCAAGAGCTTTCCCCGCCTAGTCGAGACCAAAGTGCCTGGCAGGGAACCTGGGTGTCTGGTATTTACAGAGATATGCTAGGTGGCCTGGCCCTCTCCACTGCCGGCTGACCCTGAGACCGAGCTGAGTGCTAGCAGTCACGGAAGGCATCCTCCTCCTGCAGGGAACTGCATATGGGCCCCCACCATGGTGACAGATGTTACGATCTGCCAAAAGCCAGACAAAAGAAAGCCTGGTAACCTAGGGCATGCGAAGAGTCTGACTTTGGGAGGAAACCTAGGAGGGCTTCTAGGAAGAAGTGACTTTTGGACAAAATATTTGAGAATAGCATTAAATGGCCCAGGTAGTTCATTGTCTCCTCCTCAAACTGGGATTTCCTTAAATCAACCGGTTCCCCTCGAGCTAGAGCCAGTCTCCCGAGTCCAACCATGTGTATGGAACCCCAGTTTCTCAGGTCTGGTCGGTTGAATCATTGGCCACTGGTTGATCAGGCTCTTCATCCTGCCCTGGTGGCATCGCAAGATCCCACAGGAGGAAGTGAGAGTGTTGGGGGAATGGCCACTGTTTCCTAGGTCGTGATTGTGAAGGTTTCACTCTGCATCCTCTCTGGGCATTTTGGCTCCTTTTGTTTTCTTTGAGGTGGGGAGAAGGAAGGACTTGTTGCTTGCTGCCAGTAAAGAGAACTCTGGGGATCCTTCCCAAAGCAGTGTCTCTCATTTTGGCCTTTTCGAAACTGCCACCCCAGACCAGCGGAAGGAAACCCCGCATCCGGGACAGAAACAGGACAGAAACAGAACAGAAACATGTCTCTCCTGGACCCTTTCGCTTTCCTTCTCCTTTCTGTCAGTCCCTGTCTCTGTCTGCTCCTGATCGCTAATCCCAATGTCACCTCCTCCAGGCAGCACTGCCCCCCCACCACATCGTGATTGCTGCTCTATACTTGTGAACTTAGAGCTCACAGATCACTATCAGAACTTGGCCCCAGTTCTCCAACTTATGGCATTTGGGTCAAGGCTCAGAGAGGGCCAGTGACTTCTTGACATCACACAGCAAGCAAGGATGGAGCTGGCCAGAATCCATGTATCTGTTTGGCCCACTGACCTTCAAAGTGACTTACCACTGTCAGTAGACAGGGTCAGGACAGGACAGAATTGTCTGTTTTCTTTCTTTCTTTCTTCTTTTTTTTTGTCTTTTGTCTTTTTAGGGCCACACCTGTGGCATATGGAGGTTCCCAGGCTAGGGGTTAAATCGGAGCTGTAGCCGCCGGCCTATGCCACAGCCAGAGCAATGCCAGATCCGAGTCACGTCTGCAATCTACACACACCTCACGGCAACGCCGGACCCTTAACCCACTGAACGAGGCCAGGGATCAAACCTACAACCTCATGGTTCCTAGTTGGATTCATTTCTGCTGCACCGTGACGGGAACTCCAAGAATCATCTAATTTCATCAATCCTCCTGGATTAACCTTTGAGAGCAAAAAGGCAGAGTCAAGAAGCGAGCTCCCCATTAGTAGAGGGGCACAAGTGAGGCTGCACCACGGTGAAGTGCCATGGTTCAAACAGACAGGGATCAGTGGCCTGACCTGACATTCCTGGCTCATCCCTACTGCACCCTGGCTGCTTCCCCCAAGGTCAACTCTAGCCCCAGTGATACTCTTGGTGAGATTAAAGAGGTAGGGGGTGTCTGGCTTCCTTTACCCCCCCTCCCCATAGAGTGGTCTCTGGAGCCAGATTATCCAGGTTTAAATCCCAGTTTCCCTCCCATTCACTAGCTGTGCGTCCTTGGGCTAGTTACTCACCCTCTCTGGGCCTCACTTTCCTCATCTGTGAATAGGAACAAAAATCAAGCCTACCTCAAGGGTCGCTGTGAGAATTAAATCACTTGCTACCTGTAAGGGACTTAGAACTGGGCCGTGCACATGGCAGGCACCATGGGTGCCAGCTAATATCTCTGTCTACTTCCTGACCAACTCATGCTTACCTTAATTCAACCCCCTGGACTTGTCACGGGTCCTTGCTCCTACGCCTTCCCTCCCACCCTCCGTGCCACCCCTTGTGGCCCCCGAGAGCCAGCTCAACCTCCAGAGCACCTTGACGGGAAATTCTTAGAGCATGAATTTTTCCTTTCCTGGAAGACCCAAACTCCACCCAGAAAACTTCCCTCGTCACAGTCCGGACCTGAGCTTGTCCCCAGCAGCCTCTGATGGACCAGAGGGCTGGACCGAGACACCATCTACACCAGCAAAGTGAAACCTTCAGAGCCACCCTGTGACACTGGTCTTACTGTTTTGCCATTTTACAGATCAGAAAACTGAGGCTAGATCCCCACCACTGGAGCCAAGACATGGACCTAGGTCTCACCCTAGAGAAGTCCTTGCAGAGGGGGCGCTAGCAAAGTTTCTAGAAATGCATGCTCCCCTGGCCTTCAGAGACCCTCAAAGAAAAGGAGAGAAAAGTGGGTTGTGGGGGAGGGGGGCAGCCAAGACCACAGGCAGTAAAGACGACTCCAGCCTGGGAGGGAGGCTTTGAGGACCAAGGGCCCCAGGGATGCTCCCACCCTCCAGTTCCCGTTCTGGAGCAGCTGCCCTTGACCTCAGGCCTTCCGTAAACACGCAGAGAACGGAACGGTCTGGCCCAGCTTGACACAATGGGGGTCCCCATTGCAGAGTCCCCAAGGATCCAGGCAGAGAGGAGGCGGCCAGGGCTCATCTAAGCTAAGACTCCCCCGCTGCCCATCCCCAGGGCAGGCTAGACCCGGGAGGAAGGGTCCCAGTTCCAGCTCAGGCCCAGCCCTGCCCATCCTCCTGATGGGGGAGAGGGCAACGGGCAGGGGCCCCGTGGCTCACTTTCTCCCCAGGGGCCTGAGTCACTTCCTCTGCCATCCGTGTGGAGCCACGAGTCACCGCTGGCCCAGTCCCGGCTCCTGGAAAACCCATTTCCTCAGAGGATGGAGGTGGAAATTGAGTGGACGGGACCTGGGCGGCTCTGGGGTTAACCCTTTGCAGGCAGACACCTCCCCAGGAAGATGACTTGGCCCCGGGCCCCATCCCTCTCCTCCTCTTGCCCTGAACAGACGCTGTGGACACAGACTTGCCCTCCCGACTCCAGTGCCCATCTGCCGTCAGAATTCTCTTCTGTGTTCTTAGTGGGAAGGGGAAGGTGGGCAGACCACAACCTGCACTCAACCCTAGATGCCCTCCACTGCCGCAAGGAGCTCCTATCAGAGACATCCCTACCCACCTGTGGGTCAGAACCACCCCCAGGAAGTTCACTAAAATGCAGATTCACAAGCCCTTGCCACTGAGGGGCTGGATGCTATGGGGTGGGGGGGGTGGCAGGGCTCGGGGGTTCGGCTTTAGCAAGCATCCATTTGATGGACACTCCGAGGGCACAGAACCACTGGGTTGTGTGGCTGGGATAACACCAGTTGGCCCGGGTTACAGAGTCAGAGGCGGGTGGGGCCCCGGCTCACTCAGGCAGTAAAGGGTTGGCCCTGGAGGGGACTAGGGCGGCCTGCCTCCCAGCGGCGCCTCTTCTCCTCCTCACTCACGGCGAGGAGAAGTCACGCTCCTGGGTGGCTCACCTAGTATTTAGCAGGGTGCCCGGAACCTGGAAGGGGCGTCCCAAGACACAGCTGGGGGCAGGAGGGCGTGGGTGGGGGAAGGGAGCCCCTGCCTGAGGGGGTCTCCAGCTATGATCCTGGGTTCGCCCTCCTGGGGGGAGGGACCGCAGGGAGAGGACCCCTCACAGCTTTCCCCATTCTAGCCCAGCCATCGGGGGTGCCCCGTGGAGCTGCTGGGTATCCCCCTGAGCCCTGGGGAGAGGGCCTCAGGAAGGAAGGATTTGGTCAAGAGAGGGGTGGGTCAGCGTGAAACCTTTGTGTGGAAGCACACACGAGTGTGGATGTGGGTGTGTGTGCACGTGTGAGTGTCTGTCCGTGGGTGTGCAGAGGAGCGAGGGCGAACGTTAGCACAGAGTGGAGGTTCTAGCAGGTGTTTCCTCCAAGGGGAGGGGGGGCTGAAAGGACCCTCCACCGGCCGCTTCCAAACTCCTCTGTAAAAGTCATTCTGAGAAACACCATGTACCCAACAAACAGGAGGCGCCCCCACCAGCCCCGGGCGGGACCCCGGGCCACACCTCACTCCCAGCCCAGCCCCCAGCCCCCCCGGGGAGTGCCCGCAGCTCCTGGGAGCACAGCTGGCAAAGACGGAGCCCCTGTCCCCTCCTCGTGTTCCTGCTCTGCCAGTCAGGTGACTGAGGCCCAGGCTAGGTGATCCCACAGAACTCCCCCAGGAAGGGTGTTCTGGCCTGGCTGGGGCAAACACAGTGACTTCAGGTTTCAGGAATTTTTCAGCAATAAAAGAGAATAAAAATTAAGCTAGCTGCCTGCCCCCAGAGGCTGGCGGATGCCAAGGCTTTTGCCTGCTCACTGCCCAGGCTGCGTCTCACATTCTTACACCAGACCCGCTGGAAGGCAGACCTCACCGCCCCCTCGGCTTCTGGTCCAGCTAGGTCCCCGGGCCACGACTCCCTCTGCGTGCCCAGACCGGCCCTGGCCCTGGGGGAGACCGCGGAAGGAGAGAAATGAGCCACCAGCCCAGATGAATGGACGCTGGGGTCCCCCCAAAAGCCAGGTATCCAGAGCCGCCCACCCTGCAGCCTGCTTTATCTGGAACCGAAGGGTTTGCTTAAGAGGCGGCCTCAGAGGGGCCGACAGAGAATCACCAGAGATGAGCTGGGGCTTAAGCGATCCCACCTCCACACTTTTGCACACACACGCTCCTCTATGGGACGCCAGCCTTGTGATGTGTCTGCAAAGGTCTGATACCCTGGGCCTCAGGCCGCCACATCCTCACCCTACCGGCCCCCACTCCAGCCACGCAGTGCCAGGCAGAACAGCACACGGCAACTGGCAATAAACAGGGGTCCATCCGGCACAGCGGAAAAGACACTGGAATCCCAGAAGAGGAGGAGGAGGAAGATGCCCATCCCCGCTTAGCAAGGGCTCGCTTTGTGCCTGGCACCATGCCAGGCGTGCAAAGCGCTGTTCATCAATTATCATGCAATCCTTACCTTAACTCTATGAAGCGAGGGCTGTCATTGTCCCCGGGAGCGAGATAAGGAAACTGAAGTCCAGAGAGGTTGAGTGATACCCAAGATATCATAGCAAGTAGGTAGCCAAGCCAGGATTCAAACATCGCTACTCACTCTCGCAGCCCACATTTTAGTCACTGTGGGCTCCAAAGTTCCTTCCTTCTCTTCCCAGGGACAATCTCCCTGACTTTACCATGAGGTAACTTGGCTGAGCACTTCCTAAGAAGCACTAGTTCCCAAGTTAGAGAAATACCACAGGCCCTGCTTGGTCTTGTGAATTCGAACATCAAAGGCTCTGCTAAGTCCTGCAGACAGAAAATGAACAGTGTGCTTGGGCTTGGTTTCCCAGCCCAGGGTGATGGTACATCCTTTTTTGCAGGACACCAACATGAAAAAAAGCTGTCAGGAATCTTGAGGCCGCACATATAAGAAGCCTGGCAGCAGCCCCCCTTGCAGCCTCCAGCCCCCTCCCCTCCCCTCTGAGCGGTCCCAAAGGTCATTAACTAGCATGAGATGGGCTGCAGGAGCCATTTAGGCTGTGATGGTCCCCAGGGCAATTCATCACCATCTTTGACACTTGCAGGCGTGAGGTCCCCCGGGAGCTGGGCTATATTCAGCCCCAGCCCACCTCCCTTTGGCCGGCAGCGCTAGCTCTTGGGGAAAGGGGCAGTGCCAACCCTGTCTCCAGACTGGTTCTTCCATTAAGGTCAGCCACAGTCGCCTGTAGCAGCTGAGACACTTAGAGTGTTGGGACTGAAAGGGAGGGAGGGGGAGAAAGAGAGAGTGAGCAAAAAGGAACGACAAAGAGAGAGAGAGAGGCGATGGGGTTGCAGAAGCTTTCAGGACCGAGAATCGAAGAAGCCTTTTAGAATTTGAGAGTAGATGGCAGAGACCTAGTACCTCAGGGAAGAGGAGGGGCAGGGAAGGGTCCCAGGTCTGGCCCAGTCTGGGATGGGGGTCAGCAGCAGGACTTGGTGCAACCAGTCCAGGGACACTGGTGCCAGCCCTGCCCAGCTTCGTGCATGGCCCTCGGGCAGCATGCAGCCCACAGCCCACAGCCAAGTCTCCCCCCAGAGCCCTCCCTGTGAGGAGCGGCTGAGGCTGGCCTCCAGGACCCCAGGGCCCTCACCAGTCAGCCCCTGCCTGGGGGCTGCAGGCTCCCAGAGCAGGGGTGGCAGGAGCTAGACATACAAGGTCCAGAGCTGGCTCCGCAGCTAACTGGCCCTGGCAACACTGGACCAGACGGCTCCCTCTCTGGGCCTCAGCTTCCTCCTCTGTTAAGTAGGTGACAATGATCCCTGTCCCTCATGTGTCTTCTCTGCAGCCCAGGGTTTCAGGATGCTTCCAGGGAAGGGCAGGGCTTACCTCGCAGTTGGCAGCAAGGGACGAAGAAGGTCCTAGGCTATCTCCTCCTCCGCCTGGCCAGTCTGTTTTCTCTCTCAAACCACAGGCGGACCTCAGCTGTCTGGTTGAAGTTCCCCTTCCCTATCTCTGCTCCCACACTGCCCAAGGCCAGGCTCACAAGGTCAGCCCACTTTTGGGGGGCTGCCACTCGGCTACTGGGGGCCTGGCAGAAGGCCCATCCTTGGAGCATGAGACCTTTAGTAGTCGCAAGGTCAGCCACCAGCCGTCCCTTCCTTGTCTCCTCCTCCAGGTCCCAGATCCCTGGCTAGTGGGGGCAGACAGGACACAGAGCCAGGCGCCCGCCCCCACGAGGGCTGGGGGCCTGGGCAAGGCTGTGGCTCCAACTCCCCCCGAGGGAAGGTCACCAGAGGCACAGACCGGGATCCCATCCCAGCTCACTGAGCGCACAGCTGGCATCACTGGGTCCTCTACTGCTATTTGCACACCCCATGGGCACCTTCAACCACACAGCTAGCGCTAATGAAGCTCTCTGAGGATGCAAGACTTCATCCTAAGTTCTTTACACAAATGAACACATTGAATCCCCCAGATCTTATGTGACAAGTACCATTATGCCCATTTAACAAATAGGGAAACAGAAGCCCTGGAAAGTCAAGTTACCTGCTGGAGACGACGCAGCCCGCGAGTGATGGAGGTGAGGGGCAGCCTCGGGGTCTGATTCCAGAACCCACACTCTTGATTTTGCAGCCCATTCCCCTGATGTTACCTTCTGTCAGAAAGGGCTTCCCTTGAAAATTCACACTAAAAGATGCTTCCAAAATCGTGTTTCCTCGGGATTAGCTAAACCCCTTCCTCAGAGGACCCTGGTCCTGGGGGCTGTCAGGACCCCATCCCAGCCCCGCTCCTGTGCGCCCATCATCCCCAGGCCCTGGACACACACACACACCCCAGCATCCTCAGAGGCTTGTCTGACGATGGATGGAGGTGCAGCCCAGGGTGTGGGGGAGGGGTGTAGGGTGTGAGGCCCTCTCCCCCAACCACTTCCTCGTTGTTCTGGAGGCTGCTGTCTGGCTAACTGACCAATTACCTTTACGGTGGCATCTCTGACTCTGCCGGGGTCCCTGGTGTCATCCCAGTCCCAGCCACACCTTACCCATCAGCTAAGCTTTCAGTGTTGGGAAGAAGGGAGGGGAGCAAGGGAGGAGGCGGGAGAATGGAGGGAGGAGGGAGTGGGAGAGGGGAAGAGGGGGGGACAAAGGAAGGGCAGAGGGGCTGGGGGTGCGCAGGGAGGCGAGAGGAGTGGGAGTGAGAGGGGTGCGGGGAGGAGGGGGAGGGAAAGCATCGTACCTGGACTCCTCCTTCGTGTCACCGAGTGGCTCATAAACACATACAGAGCATGACTGAGTGGGCCAAGGGCTCGCCTTGGTTGTAGGCTGCAGCCTGCTGGGGTGGTGGGCCCGTTTCAAGAGGCTAGAGGGGCCCTTTGAAGCTAAGCCACCCCAGCCCCCACCCCCTCACCCTCGCCCGAGCCTCAAACAAAGCGGGCAGCCAGAGAAGACGGGCTGCAAGCCCCAGCCGCCAGCCCGGAAAAAGGGGCGCAGGTGACAGCAGCCCCTGGCAACCGTTGCCCTGGCAACCGTTGGCAGCTGTGGAGACTACGTCACCACCCAGCTCCAACCCAGCATAGCGCAGGCCCCCTACCTTACCCTGTGCCCAAGGCCCCTGACTCGGATGCTGGCCAGGCAGGGAGCCGGCAGGAGGAAGGACAGAGTCTAGGACACCTGCCCAAGTTTGTCAATATCGACGTTAAAACCAAGTATTGTTAGAACACTGGTGCAAGCTACTGTTGTGATCCAAAATGCCTCCTATCACCTGCCTTTTCTCTGGAGGCTGCCAGCCTATGGCCTTGGCCTCGACTCTCACTGGACACCCATCTCATTCCCACCACTGGCTGCCTCATGAGCCCAGAATGTGCACAGTACTTTCCTAGAAGATGCTTCCAGGAAAGCCTTCCCAGACTGTCACAATCCACCAGGCATCTTCCTTCTGAGTTGGCCCTGGCGCTGGGGGTTCCCAGAGCTCCCTAGGGGCTGAGAGTGGGTCAGACCCTCCTTTGGGTGCCCCAGAGCAAGTAAGAGCCTGGGGAGGGAGAAGAACAGCGGCAAAGCTTCTGAAAGCCAGCAGGTGTGCCAGGCGCCATGCTGGATCCACTTCTGCCACTCTGTGAGGTCAGCCCTGTTGAACCCGTCTTAGAGACTGACTCTTAGCAACACAATATGTCCTGCTCAAGGCCACCTAGCTGCTAAGAGAGGTGTACAGAATTCAAAGCATGATCTCCTCTGAGTTATGAGGACATCAAGACCCAATGCCCATCGGATACTTGACCACCCTCTCCCCCACCCAGTGAACATCCAAACTTTACTTGATTACCTCCAGGGACAGGGAGCTCATCTCATCTCAAGAGGGCACGTTGCCTTGACCTCTAAAAAGCCATTCCCAGCCACTGAGTCAAAGGGAAGAGGGCAGCAAAGCCATGGGATGGCCTCCGTGTGCCAGACAGGGCCCAGAAGAGGACCAGGGCTGTGGGTGCCACCACCAAGGCCTTCGGCTCTAGACCAGCAGCAGATGAGGAGAGAGGGCAGCGCGGCGCTGGGCGCTGAGGGGCCCTGGGTCTCAGAGCACCTCCCCAGAAGAAGCAGGAATCCCCTGGGCGACCACACTCCAAGGGGATGGAGAGGCTTTGGGATGGTTTCTGGCAGAGGCCATGGGAAAGG
Source organism: Phacochoerus africanus (assembly GCF_016906955.1). Classification (NCBI taxonomy): domain Eukaryota; kingdom Metazoa; phylum Chordata; class Mammalia; order Artiodactyla; family Suidae; genus Phacochoerus; species Phacochoerus africanus. Next base: position 19,302,736 of record NC_062551.1, on the reverse strand, counting down.
CGGCAGGGGCTGGGGTCCAGGGGATGGTGTGCCGCGGTGCCCCCTTCTCCTCCTCCCCTTCTGATGGACCAGAGCCAGGAGGCCGCTATTGTCTCGCTGCCGGCCCAGAGCCGTGTCCCATTCAGGCACTATTTTTGGCCCCCGGAGGAAGAGGAAAAGAAAGCAAAGAAAGAAGTTGCTGTTCTCCGTGGAACCTTTGCCCAGAAAGGATTCCAGGGCCTGCTGGGCTGGAGAAGGCGGCCCTGTTGGATCAAAAGATCCTGTGCTTAAAAGGAGCTGGCAGGGGGCTGTGGTTCAGGGGAGCCAGAGGGAGGGCGCAGATGGGGTACCTCTGGCCTTGTACACACACTCGGCGCTAACTACAGCCACACACAAAGAAACAGAGGCACAAGATCCCAGGTCCCACCCATAATCACTAAGCGCTGTCATAAGAATGATAATAATAACAGTAATAATAATAACACCTGCAATAGCTCACGGCTGCCCGGAACCACGTCTCTGCCAAAGAGACTGACCATCCTCACCTAACACATGCAACACTCCTGAGCAGGGTGAAGGTCAGGGGCAAAATGAGAAAGCTCCTAAGTCAGATAACTGAGGCCGGGAAGCAGCATGACTGCCAAGATAACAAGACAGTGACCCCATTCCATGTCGTCCACCTGACGCCACCCCAGCCCTTCCCGGCTTTCACCGACTCCAGCGCACCAGCCTTCTTTCCCTCCGCAGACAAACCCCAGGGCCTTTGCACATGCTTTCCTTGCCACATGGCACACTCATTCTGGGTACTTTCCCTGACAGATTCCTTCTCAGGTCTTCATTCCAATGTCCCCTCAACCAAAATTAGTCTCCCCAGTCATCACTCTTCTGTGTCACCCTTTCTTATTAACTTTATAGCACCTCATGCTCTGAAATGACTCTGCCATATGCTCGTTATCCACTTCTCCACGTTTGCTCTGTCTTGTCCATCTTGCTCAATACTTTAGCTCCAGTACCTACTACACCCATGCCTGGCCCATAGTAGATGCCCAATGACAGCTAGTTAAAGAAACCAATGAGTGAATGAGATGGAGCAGACTCTGACCAGGCCAGGCAGGCCCCAAGCCTCTTTCCAATGGGAGCCAGTTCCTCATGCTCAGGGCAGGGGGTTCCAGCACTGAGCCACCCCACTCCCAGCCTCTGACCGGGTTAGGGCCATACCCACCTCTGCCAGGTGCTTGGCCACAGTGCAGCTCCCAAGACGGTGCACAGCCTGAGAACAGGGACACAGAGCCACCGGGTAGAGGCTCTTAAGGCATGCAGTGGAGAAGCCTGGGAGCCCCGATCTCCTAAACCGCTGGGACCACAGACATACTTGCACAGGTGCTGGATTATTTGATGTCTCAGAACCCATCTGAACCTGGGATCAAAGCTTGAGTTTTCTTTCTACATGAAGACAGAGGAACCACCGCCGCTCCCCTCAACCACCTGCTCCTGTGGCCTCCGGCTAGTGGGGGAAGAGGGATGGGATTTTCTGGCAAAGGCGGGTCACCTTCCCACTGCTGCAAATGCCAAGCTTCTGTATGGACTCCCCATGGGATCCCCAAGGCAGAGCAAGGAGGGCAATCGGCATGTGCCTGTGGCCAGGAAGGATCTTGGGGTCTCTGCGTGTGAGTGGCAAGCATTTCCCAAGGACCAGCCTGCAGAGACTCCCGAGGGAGGCAGAGCAGTGACAGGAACCACATGGGAGCAGGAACCACACGGTGGGCACCTGACTTCCTGCAACACACACCGCCACGCTGTGAGGAGTGGGCATTACTAAGCCCATTTGACACCTGGGAAAACAGGCTCAGAGAGGAGAAGCCACTTTCCCAAGGTCACACAGCTGGTAAAACTGGAGCCAAATCTGGCTCTGAGTATTCCTTTGCCTGTGCTGCCTCCCTTGTCCTGCACAGCACCCCATCCAGAGCCCTGGACTCTCCAGGACGTGGAGAGGAGGGGCCAGCCACTCTAGGGAAGTGGCCCAAAGAGGCTGGGCGATGGGCCCAAAGCGTCCCAGTCCAGGAGCCAGACCCTCACCCCAGCCCATGGGTCTGCAAACATGCCCATCCTCCCTGGACAACAGTCACTGCAGCTCCTAACTCTGGCTCCCCAAACCCAGGTAGGGGAGCAGAGGCCAGACCCCCAGAGGCACTGACACCCACTGTGGGGTCTCGGGGAGGAGATGCTGGCTATCGTTTCCACCACAAACAGCGGTGTGTGCTCCCCCTGGGCCCGGCTCTCCCAGCCCAGTCTAGGCACTGGAACCTGGGCATTCCTGAACCCCTGCCAAGGAGCCGGAGAAGAGACTCTGCCATCTGGTCTGGATGTGTGGGTATATGTGGCAGAGCCCCCAGGGGGTGCATCAGGCGCCTTCTAGGACAAAGGATAAGTACAGCTTTGAGAGGATTCCTTCCGGCCCTGCCCACCGCCCGCAGCTCTCTCTAGGCGATGTCACATGCAGGTGTGCAGGAGGGGGAAGCCATGAGATCAGACAGGTAGGCGCAGTACTATTGGATGAAGGAAAGCAAGGAGCTGCATCAGCTCCCTGATCATTTGGGAGGCAGGTGTCCTCCCTTCCCAGCTCCTCCATCAGAGCCTCCTGCCCCACACAGGTCCTGTTCGCTGAAGCCCTCCCCGTCCAGTGCACTGAGCTAGTCAGACATGAGCAGGAGCCTCCAAAGATGTAGGCGTTCCACTTGTGGCTCAGTGGGTTGAGAACCTGACATAGTGCCTGTGAGGATGTGGGTTTGATCCCTGGCCTCGCTCAGTGAGTTAAAGATCCGGTGTTGCCACAAGCTGCAGCATAGGTCACAGATGTGGCTCAGATCTCGCATTGCTGTGGCTATGGTGTTGGCCTGCAGCTGCGGCTCCGATTTGACCCCTAGCCTGGGATCTTCCATATGCCATGGGCGCAGTCATAAAAAGAAAAAACAAAAGGATGTCGTGGATGGTACTAAGGGTGGCAGATCTGGTAAAGCTCTGGGGAGGTTTTCTGGATGGAGGCACCTCCTGGCCACAAACATCATCTGATGCTAGAATGAGCCATGTGCTGCTTAGGGGCTAAGGACTGGGGAGATCGTGGCTCAGGTCTGGAAGAAGCCATGAAGAACCCCACACAATGCCCAAGTTCCCTCTGTACCATCTCTGTCAAACTTAAATACCTGCAGAGATGGGGAACTCACTACCCCCATTGGGACCATCATCTGGCGCCATGGGTAAAGGCCCAGGCTCTGATAAGCCAGGGGACCTTGGGCTGCTTCCTCATCTGTGACATGTAAAGATTCAAATGCCCAAGGGCAGCAGCACCCAAAATTGAACGAGGGCCTTTGTCGGCAGTGAGGCTGTGCACGCCAGGGCTGGGGGGTTGGGCTATGAGTTGCCCCAGGGGGTGAGGGGTTGACACATGCCAGTTGATGACAAAGCCATCAGTGGGCAGAGGGCACCAGGCCAAGCATGACTCAGCTGCTTCAGACAGCCCTGGAGTTCACCCCTCACATTTGTCACCATCAAGGCAGGTGGGCCTAGGCAGTTGTCCCCCTGCCACAGGGTCAGAAGCCAGGCCACAGAACCACACCCTGAGGGCCAGACTCAGCCAGGGACCCAGAAGGGGGCAGTCACCAACACAGCCCCCAGGGGCCAAGGGAACGCCGTACCAGCCCAGCTCAAACCCAGGTCTCCCCTGCAGGCCGGCGACAGTGGTCAAGCCAGTCAGGCCTCAGGGAGCAGGAGGGACCCCCGCTTCTTGGGCCACTCAGGCCAGCAGATCAAGACTCCGTTGGATGGGAGTGTCCAAGCGGGAGGGCTCTCCGGGGGCCAGGGGCCTTTCCCACTGACATCATGATGCTCAGGGTAACTCACTGCTGGCCCCTCAGAGAAGGGCTTGGCAGTGGCCCAGGAGAGTGACAACGACAACGTCGCTTATGGCGTGCCAGGCACCATGTCCAGTGCTTTAGATTTAACGGCTCACTTAACCCTGTCAAGGAGCCATGACCATCCTCATTTTAAAGATGAGGAAAACAGGGCACAGAGAGGCTGATATACCTGGCCAAGCTCACACAGCTGAAGGAGATGGGACAGAACTAGGCAGCCCCAGAGCCACCCACCTTGTGCTGCCCCCACCCCCACCCCCAGGGGACAACTGAGTGGGGCGATGGAGGAGTAAAGGTCCAGGACAGCTGGTGGCGGGCGTGTCTACTGCTCACAGGCCCCCGCAGAAGGGGGCTGACTCTGATAACCGCACAGGGTCTCACTGAGATAGGACGGATTCAGGTTATCTTTACACCCACTTGCCAGCCTGAGTGATGAGGCTTAGAGAAATGAATCCACCTGCTCAAGGTCGCATTTCAAGGATTTGAACAAAGGTCTAAAGTGACCTTGCCCTGGGATCGAACCCGAGACAAAACCTGCAGGTGGGGTTTAGGGAAGACCCGTCCGAGTTGCCTGTTGTGTGAAAGTCAGCGCTTCTCAGCCCTTCTCCCCAGAGTCCAGCTGTAGCACCACCAGGGGTGGCGGTGTCACCTCCGTGCATAGGTGAGGACACTGAGGTCTGGGGAGACTGTGACCTTTCCCAGAAGGCTATGAGCCTGAAAGCCCTGTGGCTTTCCCCTGTGGGCCTAGAGAGGAAGGCCAGGGCTTCTGGGAGGGAAGGCAGAGGTGGCTCTGGTCTCTCAGCTGCTGGTCAGGGAGGTGGTACAAGTGGCCCCGAGCCCAGGAGCCAGGCTGGAGCCATTAGCTGTATAACTGCCGGCCTTTCAGGGGACTGGGGTTGGACGGGCTCCCGGACAGAGAGGCACCCACCCCGAGGCCATCTCCCTCTAATGCAGAAGCCTGTCCACGGGTGCCCAGAAGCTCTGCCAGCTCCTCCCGGGCTCAGCTTTTATCTCTGGCTGCCATGAACTGCCAAGTGCACCACAAACTGCCTGAGCAGCCCCAGCTAGGAGCCCGACCGCCACCACACTGGCCTCCCAGAGTCAGGCTGGGGGCGGGGCTGGGGGGGGGGGGTCCTGCTGGTGCCCGCATGGCTCCAAGCTGGCGCAGGGAGGAAGATGCCCCCCCCAGGATATTACAAGTTATCTCAGGGCCTCAGTGAGCCCATCTGTCCAAGGAGGAGGCCCTAACAGTAAAGGCTGCCATGTGGGAGTTCTTGTCGTGGCTCAGTGGTTAACGAATCTGACTAGGAACCATGAGGTTGCGGGTTTGATCCCTGGCCTTGCTCAGTGAGTTAAGGATCTGGTGTTGCCATGAGCTGTGGTGTAGGTCACAGACGGGGCTCAGATCTGGCGTTGCTGTGACTGTGGCGAAGGCTGGCGGCTACGGCTCCAATTGGACTCCTGGCCTGGGAACCTCCATATGCTGCGAGTGTGGTCCTAGAAAAAAAAAAAAAAAAAGGCTGCCATATGGACCATGGGCCACTGGGAACGCTCTACTGCACAAGCCCTGTACTCACAGCAGCTCCTGTTTGCTCCACTTTTTCCAGATGAGGAAACTCAGGCACAGATGCCCGAGGTCACGCAGCCCGAGGGGAACAAGGCCAGGATGCTCCCCAGGCAAGCGGCCCTGCTCTCTCCTGGGTCCTGGCCCCCCAGAGGAGCACGGGCTGCGGTTCAGGACAAGGGCACGTGTCCTCCGGCCCCCAGCACAGCGTCTGGCCCGGCTGCGGAGCCCCCTCCCCTCTGAGGGGACGCGCGGGGAGCACCGCGGTCAGGAGCCCACACTCTGGAGCCCCCAAGAGAAGCAGCTCCTCCGGGGTGAGCCTCCGGGGCCTCCGTGTCCTCACCTCTAACGTGGGCACAGCGGGAGCTCGTGCCTCGCAGGAAGAGAAGTGCGTGCAAAGCGCTGAGCCCAGGGCCCGGCGGGGTCCGAGGGCAGGGAGGGGCCCAGACTGTCCTGGTGCAGCTGAGCCACCAGGGAACCAGAGAGAATTGGGGGCTGGAGGGCTCTGGGCGGCAGGGGGTGGGGGGGGGGGGTGTCTCAGCCCACCTGTGCCAGGGCAGGCCCCAGGCAGGGTCAGAAAACACTCTCCCCCGACAGCCCTGGCCTGACCCCCAAAACTGCAGGGCTCCCCAGGGGCCTCAGGGAGCTCCTGATGGGGTGTGAGGTCCAGACGGGTGGAGGGCCAGCCTGGGGAGGCTGGGGCCCAGCCAGGACCCCAGCCCTACGCCATGCAAGAGGCCCCTCTGTGCCAGCCCTGCCCTGCCCCCACTTGCCATCTGCCTGGTCCCTGGGGTCCTGGTCCCCCAGCTGCTGGATTTGCTCACGTGATGTCCCATCTGCTGTCAGAAGGCAGGGCCACTCTTGGTGGGGCGGGCGGGTGGGGCTGAACCTGCTCTGGTCCTGGGCAGGGTGGCAGCACTGAGATTTGAGCCTGTGTTGACACATCCACCCCATCCTCCTACCAGCCGTGCCCTGACTCTTTACTGCGTCCCTGAAACAGGTGCAGCCCCCACCATCCCCACACAGCTCTTGCTGAGGATGAAGTGACCTGGGGTCCAGCTCAGTTGAAGGACAGTCCACGTGCCCGCTTTGTGGCTGTCCCAGCCCTGCCCCTCCCATCCCTGCCATGCCGGGTCCTGGTAGGAAGGCCACCTGCACAACACACAGACCTGGCCACAGCCCGGCCTCCTCTTTCACCTGCCCTTCTCCTGGGCTATGTGGACACCTCCCCCACTGGCCCCAGAGCCAAGAAGCTACCCTCCAAGCCAGAGCCTCGAGCGCCACAGCCCTGGCTGAGGGCAGCCAGGCCAGCCCCGTCTCACAACCCTGCCCTCTCCTTCAAGCTTCGGTAGCAGCCTGGGCACCCAGCCCCATTCCAGCACCCAGCTGACCATCTGCAATACTGCCCAAGTCTTCCTGTCATCCCTCCCCTGAGAGCAGATTGGGACCTGCCAGTCTGGCACTCCCGGCCACAAAAATGACTCATGCCGCGTCCCGAGGGCCATCACCTGCCCCATTCCCTCCAGTTCTCACAATTCCCAAACCTTTTCCTACATAGTTTTGACTGCCAGGAATGTCGCCCTCCCCCCCCCCGATTCCCACACTTGCAAACCCCCCTCCTCTGCACACACACCCCCGCTCCCCAGCCCATGCCCTCTGCAGAGCCTCGGGGTCCTCCTGCGTCAGGAAGTTCTCTCCTCCTCTAGCAAGCTTATCTCCCTCCTCAGCCTCAGATCCGAACTGTCTCGTTTGTTTATATCCCTGACAAGATGAGGGTGTCGCAGCCAGGTGACCTGGCCCTGCCCCGTGGCCCAGGGCACCGAAGCTGGCACAATGGTGCAGCCTGCCTGCCACAATGTCTCTCTCATGGACCATGTCTGCAGTGGTGTCCAACACGACCTGACACTCTCAGAGCCAAGCCCCAGGACCACGAAAGGCAGGGCAGCTGCTGTTACCCCACACGCCCACTTAGCAGCCAGGTGAACTGAGGCCCAGAGAGAGAAGCAAGGCGAGGTGGCTACGGTGATGCTGTGACTGAGGTGGGTCCACATATCCGGTCCCTGGAGTCCCTGCAGCAAAGGGGCTCAGGTCTGGTCCCAAGAGCTACTCCTGCCCCTGGAGAGGAGTCGGCAGAGAAGACCCCACAGGACCCCTGGTCTGGGTTCCAGGGACCCAGCTCAGCAGCCGGGGCTCCCACTGGCTGGAGGTGCTTCTGCACAGTCTCCAACCAGAGGTATCAATGCTCTGAGCGCAGAGGATCCGCAGGGAGGGGTCAGGGGCTTAGCTCCTGGTCTGGACCACCCACGAGTTCTAAGATGCTTTGTCTCATTCGCTACCGCTATCGCTACCGTGTCCCCCATCCTAAGAACACTACCAGGCACACAGCAGGTGCTCAATAATTATTCATGGGGATAACATCTTTGGTCTTCTAGGACCACAAAGGCTATTCCTGCCCCTGCCATAGCTGCTCCAGGCAGGGTGGGAAGGGGGCGGGGGGCGGGGGAGTGATGAAAGGGGCCCTGCCTCAACTCATGCCCCCTCAGCAAAATGAACACCAGCCCCCTCCCACAGGGCCCTGGGACCTCCCGACTGGGCACCACAGGAAGGAGGCTGGCTGGGGAGGCAGGAACCAGCAGTAGTTCCCTGAGGTGGTGACGCTCTATCAGCGCCAGGCAGATGGGGGCCTGGGGTCTGGCCGTTAGCGAGCGGGGAGAGCTCAGCCCTCAGCCTCTGCTTCCCCATCCACTGCCGCTGGCTCCCTGGAGGTTCTTTCTCATCCCAGGTCCCCCATGTGCAGACCCCACTGCCAGGACCATCTCCTCCCCAAGGTGGTCTGGGCCATGAAGAACCAGCCGGTCCTCTGGCTGGCTGGGGGGCCCCGGATGCAGCCCCGGGGGCAGCTGTAAGCAGAGTTGCCCCCAGGACCCCAGCCCCCTGCAGCACCCTCTCCTCCCTGAGGCCAGCGCTGGCTTTCCATCCCCGAACTTGCTCCGTAACATTGGCTAAGCCTGCCTCTTACAACCTTGTGTCTCCATCTGTACAGTGGGAGAGGAAGTTATCTCACTGCCCAGAGAGCAGACCCAGCCTGCCGAGCCCCGTGACTCTACCACTCCGAGCCTCAGTTTACCCGGCGAACAAACAGCTACTGGCCCCGAGGGGTTCCATCCCCCTGTCTCCGTCCATCCACCCAACTCAAGAGACCCTGCACAGCACTGCTCGTGTGGGCTGGCTCCCACCCAGAAACCAGGACCTCAGCACCCCATTCCACTGCCACCCCACTCTCTGCCGCACACGCCCCCGTCCCTCCCCACTCCTGTCACCTCGCTCCTCTTCTGGTACCTGGTGACGGATGGAGAGAAAGTCCCACGTGGGGCCAGGCAGCTGAACCGCCTTTCGAGATCCACCTCCGGGGTTTAACCTGCCAGCTGTGGTCCTGCTGCTGAGAGAAGTCCTGAGTGTGGAGGCTCCCGACCCCCCTCCTGAAGCAGGGCAAGGCGGGCAGCCAGTGTGGAGCCGGGGGAGGCGCCCGGGTGAGTGGTGGGGGGGGGGAATCACCCCCTCCTGCCCCAGCTGGGCTCCTCCCTCCTCCTAGCTCACCATACGTGAGTCATGGATTTCTCAGAGGGAGGCTGGGAGGGGGCAGGGCTGAGAGAGCTGAGACGGGGACACAGGGGATGCCCATGACTCAGCGCTGGCCAAGGGGGGTCCTTCAGCCTCACCCCCCATTCAGGCAGGCAGGTGCCAGACTTCATGGACGGATGCTGGTTGGAGATAACTGTCTCCTCGCCCTCCATCTGTCACTTCCCCAGGGCTGTTCTCCCCCAGGTCCCCACAAAGGCCAGGGTTGCTATAGCAACAGCTCCCCCCCCCCAAAGCTGCCCTCCACCCTTCCAGGCCCCAGTGAAACTGCCCCTTCCTGAAGGAAAGTCCAGCCTCCCCAGCAGCAGGCGGAGCCGGCGCTGACCGGCAGAGCGGAAGGCACGCCGGGGGTGGGGGGGGTGTCAAGCAGCCTGGCATGCAGCCAGCCGGGCTGCACACAACTGGCCACCTGACTGCGATTCCTCCCGGGGCCTCAGTTCTCCCAGCAAAGGGACCCATCTCAATGCCCCCTGAACCAGCACTCACAATTTCAACATCCCAAGACTCAAGTTCTAGATTCTCAGATCCCAGGGGCTTCTGGAAATAGCCTCCCGATCTGCCTAATGGGCCAAAGGGGAAACTGAGGCCCAGGTCCTTTCCTGATGGTTCCGAAAGGACAGAGAGAGAGAAATTTGGAAATGGGCTCATGTCCCCATCCTCTTTCTGGCCACTGGCCTGTGTCAGCAGTTCCCTCCCACTGCTCAGGTTCATGGCCACCCTGGGAGTCAAGAAGCTTCAGAGGGTCCATAGACTCCCCTGTGGAATGGGTACCCCCCCACACCCCATCTTCCCTCCAACATGAACAAATAATTCCCAAGTCACAGATGTAAGGATTTCACAACCTAATGAGGGCGAGTGAAGACGGCAACAATAACAATAGTAGTAATAATAATGATTACATCTCCTGACCAGTTACTACATTCCAGACTCTTTCCTGGTGCCGTCACCCGTGCACAACCGGAAAACGCATTGCTCAGCCCAGTGCCTGGCATGTGATGAGCGCCCAGTCAATACTCATGAAATGTGGCGATGGAGAAGGAGGAGACATGAAGCCCAGAGAAGAGAATTAACGCCCAAGACCACACAACTGGGACATGGCATGGTTGGGACAGGAGCCCAGGCAGTCTGGTTCCACAGCCATCTGTCCTAACCACTCATGAATTGAGCCTCCGGGGCCCCTGGAGCAGGTCCTGGACACAGCAGATGCTCAGGCCACCGAGGTCCCTCCTCTCTCACGGGGATCTGCGCTGTAAAAGAGGGGACTGGAAAAAAGTCGCCTGATGCAGTATGAATGGAAGCTTTGTAGGCAGCCCGGGAGGCCAGGGTTTGCTGTAGGTGAAATACAGCCCTCACCTGGTGGCTTAAATCAAGCTGCGGGGAGGAGGAAGGGCAATAAAGCTCCATGGTGGGGTGCAGAGGAGCCCCGGGGCAGAGCTTCTGGAAAGCAGCGCTATGCTCTCCAAGGCCGCCGTCCAGCCTGTGCCAGTGTGTGGGGCAGGCGGGCTCTGTGGGCCCTGGGCCCACGTCCAGCCAGCTACTCCCTCCCCAGGCCGTAGTGGGGACTGCCACAGTGCCTGGGCAGGAGGGGCTAGTCTACACTGGGGACCAAGACATAAGGAGCAGAGAAAGGATGAGGATGAAAGGATCCAGGAAAAGATGGGGAGTCCTTTACAGGCCATGTCTCTGGGCGAGTTGCCACCTCGAAGCCTCAGGTTTCCCAAGGTCTGCCCTTCAGGGCTGGGCCAGCTGGTGTCTGGGGCAGCCTCAGCTGTTCCCTGGGGTCCAGGCCAGCCAGACAGCCATCACCACCACTCCCAACCACCCACCCACCCACACACACCCCCCACAGAGGGTGCTGGTCGGCAGGGCACAGATGGAGGGTCGGTGGCGCTGCTCTCTGCAGGTGGCCGGGACCTGCTGAGCTAGATGTCCAAGCAAAGGACGCAGAAACCTAGAGCCAGCTGGCACTCTGGCCACACAGGAAAGGCTTATAAGGTGACCCGGCTGGGACAGGAGTTGGGTCACCAAGTTCTGCCTGCCCTCTTACCATCGGGCTTCTCAGAGACCTACTGTGTGCTGGGCACTGTGCAAGGCTCTAGCGGCAGGGGAGATAAGCCTGGCTCACATTGTGGTATCAGTGGGGAGTCAGTTATTGGCCCTGCAGAGCTCCCGGCTCTGGGAGTCAGAGGAGAGAAACCAAACAGCGTTATCAATCATAACACTAACTCTTACTAGCCTTGCTGACGGCACTGATTAGAGCGGCTCTGTCCACAGGGTTCACTGTGTCAGCCCCTCTGTTCTGTGTGGGTCCCTTTCACCGCATCCTCCTAACCCTGCGGGTGGGGGTCCCACCGGTATGTCAGAGACACAGCTGGCCTGTGGCTGGGCTTCCAGATGTGTGGGCTCCAACCAGGCCCTTGCTGGTTAATCATATTCATCATCTCCCCTGCTCCACTCAAGAGGGACAAGGCACAGAGGGGGAGGGGGCCTGAGGCCATGCGGGATCAGAGCCAGGGTCTGACGGCCTTGTTGGCCCCAGAGTCCCAGCTGGGTCTGCAAGGAGCAGTTTCAGTGAACAGAGACCAGCAGGAAAGGCATTCGGGGTAAAGGGAACAGCATCAATGGATGTGGAGAAGTGGGCCGCATCCTTGGAAGGAAGTGGGATCTAACTGGGAGCTGGGGGTGGTGGTGAGAGCAGCTTCTGGAAGGTTCTGAAAGCGTGGAGTTTGCTTTTGATGGGGTTTCACCAAAGGCGCGGCAAAACAAGGGAAAGGATTTCGTATGGAGATGTGTAATCAACACTCAACATGTGGTCCACAGACCTACAGCCTGACCAGAGAGGTTGCTAAAAAATCCGGCATCTCAGGTGTGCCCCAGATCTGCTGAATCAGAAAATGTATTTGGGAGTTCCCATCATGGCTCTGTGGTTAACGAATCCGACTAGGAACTATGAGGTTGCAGGTTTGATCCCTGCCCTTGCTCAGCAGGTTAAGGATCCAGTGTTGCCGTGAGCTGTGGTGTAGATTGCAGACACGGCTCAGATACCATGTTGCTGCGGCTCCGGCGTAGGCCAGTGGCTACAGCTCCAATTCAACCCCTAGCCTGGGAACCTCCATATGCCGCGGGAGCAGCCCAAGAAATGGCAAAAAGAAGAAAAAAAAAGAAGAAAGAAAAGAAAACGTATTTGAATAAGATGCGCAGGTGGTTCCAGCATTTGTTAAGGCAGGAGAAACGTGGGTCTGCTCTACCAGCAGTGAAGGGGTGGGAAGGGGAAGGGAGGTCAGAGCCCAGCGGGGACCTGGGAGGAGACTCCAGCCCAAGAAGCCAGAAGCAGAACTCAGACCCCCACCACACATGAGAGGGTTGATAAGATGTCAGATATTGCCCGCGGGTGTGGGATGTGGCACGGGATAGGATGCAGATCGGGGGGCAAGGACGAGGCTGCCCTTGGGCACCGTGGGACAGGGGTTCCCTTGCGACATGTTGGGGGACCTTCCAACAGGCAGCTGGAAACACATCACCAGGGCTCAGGGGTGAAGGGCTGGGTCCCCCAGGCCCAGGAAGGTCATGAACATCCTTGCTGGTGACAGTGACCAGAGATGGGGTGGAAAGGGCAGAAGGGCCTTCCTTGTACGGGATGGAGGAGAGAAGGTGACACTACCAGCAAGAGGTTGGGCTCAGAGTCTGAGCTCAGGCCAACAAGCTTCTGCTCCTGGCTCTGCCAGCTCGGTGACACAGGCAGCATCTCTCCACCATCGCCGCCTCATTGTCAAGTGGAGGTAATAACAGCACCACCGACAGTAAACAATGAGGCCACACACATAAAGCTTACTGCCCAGACCTGCCACGAGTGGGTGCCCGGAGGTGTTTGCAAGGCTTTACTGTTCAGAGAAGCCTGCGCAGGAAACAGAGATGGGACCACCAGGGAGGTGGAAGGACGTGTGGTCCCCAGGACAAGACGGAGGATGCGGCATCCATGGTGGCCACTGTAACAGAGGCTTGAGCCAGTGGGAAGATACAGCGGGGCTTCTCCTGGAGACTGGACCTTCTCCACCTCTAACCCTCTAGCCAGGGCAGCCTTGCAAACAGTGAAGAGCTATGCCCACCCCCAAGACGGGTCACCGGCAACCACTGGTGCGTGGAGGTGGGTTTTTATTGGACAAGGGCAGTTCAAGTCCAGGCTTCCCTCTTGCAAGCTGAGTGGCCTCGTAAAGCACTGAGCACCATCCCTGGCACATAGTAGGTTGACAAATACTGGCCAATGTCATGATTATCAGCGAGTCAACACAAATGCCAAAGGCCCAGCATGCCACACCCTTGCATAGCCAATGCTTCCTCTACAAACAGTGATGTTTGTTCCCACTTAAGAGAGATGGAAACAGAAGCTCAGAGAGAGCACTTTCCCAAAGCCTCACAGCACCTCCGCACGAAAGCAGGACTCGAACCCGGGTCCTGTGACCCAGACCACATGCTTTGTGGTCAACGCTCCCAGCCACCTCCCTGTTCATTCCCACGGGAAAGCCTCCTGGCCACAGGCATGGGGGCTGCCGCAGTCCCATGATAACGCCATCTCCCGTCACAGCCACCCCAGGGCCCCGGGGTGTTGGCACTGCCCATGTGACTCAGCGGCCCTCACAAAGGGACCTGTGTGCCTTAGGCCCACCACCCATCCCCCAGCTGGAGAAGAAGCAGAGAGCCTGACTTATCCAGGACACGGGGACAACTAGAGGCACAGCCAGCCACTAAAATGGGACACGTCTAATGGAGAGTCAAGCCCAGGCTTGGGGTAAGAGACTGGTGCCAGCTTCGGTGATGGAATGAAGAGCCAGGCAAACAGAAGGGCAAAGACCGCCCAGGTCCAAGCAGACTTTCTGAGGCCTTATTTGGAGCTCCAAGGACAGACACAACCCGCCGGCTCCCTCGGGGGGTGGGGCTGGAGCACAGGCAGGTGCCTCACCCACATTTACCTGCATCAGGTTTCAACAGCACTGGGGCTTGTGGTCTGGGAAGAGACACTCCCTGGATACCGCTGGCTCCTGTGTCCACACCTGTCCCCAGCCCTGACCTCTCTCCACCCCTTCCCCTTGAAGGCTTTGGTCTCAGAGACCATGCACCACTATTGAGCTCTTACTGTGTACCAGGCAGATGACTCTCATTATCGCTCACAATCCTGCCACGGAATTTCTGCCCCGTTTGCTGAAGGAAGAGTGTGCGTCTCGGAGAGGGAGGAGGCCCAGCCCAAGGTCACATAGGATCTGACTTCAAGGCTTGCTTCCTCCCCCAATTCCTCCTTCTGTTTCCAGTGGCGTCTTGACCACATGCCAACAAGATGTGTCCTTGGGCCTGCCCCAGACTGGCGGGCAGAAAGGCAGACGTCCCCCACCCTCTACGGTCACCCTGTTCCTCCCCAGAAACACGGTGCAGGTCCTTAGACAAAGTTCAGGCTGGCTGCGCCTCCAAGGGCCACCCCTGCTGACCTCCCGGGAGGCGGGCACGCCTGGGTGCCCAGCTACCCAAGTATGAAGGTAGACAGGGCGGCCACCCCCTCGTCCTGGGCATGACGGAATGTCTGACCTTAGCTCAGCCCCCAAGTACACTTGGCAGGAAGGTTGGATCCAGCCCGAACAAGCCCCGAAGGTCATGCTGGCCACACGCCTGCCTCCTAGCCTTCAGAAGCCTCTGCGCCCGGGGCAAGAGTAGGGCCCCTCAAAGGTGGGCCACCAGCCTCTCCACGACCCGCTCCCAGGCTGCCAGCCTGGGCCGCTCTTGCTGTGGGAAGCAGGCCCGGGCACCCAGAGGCCTTGGCTGCTCAGGTGAGACCCTTGCCATCTGTAAGCATCAGGCCCTCCTTTGCAGCTCAGGGGACTGGAGCCGGTGGGCTGGCAGGTGCCTTGCCACTTGGCCTCTGGGGGCAGAAGTGCAGCCTTCCTCGGAGTGTGACATCTGGGAGAACCGCTCTTCCCAAGGGGACCCTTGGTGCTCTGCTCAGAGGCAGCTTTGCCTGAGGGAGACCCGGGGATTGGGAGGCTCCAAATTGCCCCTCAACCCTCCTAAGCTCCTCCCAGCATTGCCCCAAATTCTCCCAACAGCACAGCAGCGGACTTGGCATCAATCTGAGCCTCAGTGTCCGAGGTGTAAAATGGGGGCCTGCGGGCTTCCCACAGCCAGGACCTCCAGTTAGTGCAGTAACAGGTGCTGTCACTCTTCCGCTCTATTTTCTTTCTTTTTTTTTTTAAGGCCGCACCTGCAACATATGGAGGTTCCCAGGCTAGGGGTCAAATTAGAGCTACAGCTGCCGGCCTACACCACAGTCACAGCAATGGGGGATCTGAGCCACGTCTATGACCTACACCACAACTCACGGCAACGCGGGACTCCGACCCACTGCGTGAGGCCAGGGATGGAACCCGAATCCTTGTGGATACCAGGGGGATTCTTTCTTCTGTGCCACGACCAGAACTCCCTGGCTCTCTTTTCAATGCAAATCCAGCCATCACCACCCCCCACCCCGCGGGGGGTGGGAGGAGCAGAAGAAGCTTCTAACTCTGGCAGAGGAGCCTCCCCTCCTGAGCAAGAGGGCCCAGACAGCACCCCCCACCCCAGCTGCTGCTCCATGGCTCTGCCCCTTTTGTCAGCGGCCTCCCCAGCCCCGGCCTGTGTGGTTTGGGTGGCAGCTGCTCAGACACCAAAGACTCGGGCCAGGTGGCTTTGGTCAGGGGTGAGGCATTGCCACTCCCATGCCAAGGAAGGCAAATGAGGACCAGAGAGGCTGACTGGCTACCCACCAGGTGGCACAGCAGTGGGCAAAGACAGCATACTTGCTTTGTCTTGGGGTAGCAAGGGGCCATCTCACTTGACTGCCACAGGCTCTCGACTTCAACCTCCCCATGTGCCCCACTGCCACCGCCCACCCCCGACACACACACACGCACACGCGCCCAGGTGTGCCCAGCACAGAACTGTGTGACGGTGTTCGCTGCAGGAGATGCACCTGGGGGTCCTAAGGGGGCAGCCTCAGTGTCCTCACCTGGAAAGCGGAGCTGTCATCACTTCTCTTTCGGTAAATAAGGAACCAGGTGTACTTTATGGAAAGGCCAGCCTCGCCCCGGGGGAGACAACCTCAACGCCTCCCAGGAGCACGGCTTCCCGCCTGTGCCTCTGCCCTGGCAGCCAGGGAGCCCCCAGGGTCTCCCCGTAAGTGCTGGGGCACAGATGGCTCAGGAGGCGTAATGGGGCAAAGATGACAGACATTCATTAGCAGGGGCAGCCTAATTAACCGAAGGAACATGGGGGGCCCATTAGGCTACCCACACACCCCGGGGAGCCGAGGTAGTCGGGGCAGAGCTGGCCGGGCGCCAGGCCCCCTCCCAGCTCCAGCCACCCACCTCTGCGTGGCTGCCGTGTGGGGCCAGGAAGCTAGGTGCCAGGGAGCGGAGGTGGGGCTGCGCCCGTCTTTGTTTTCAGACCTCTGCCCCTGGCCACCTCCCTCGAGGTAGGTAGGGAAACAACCCAGAGAAGGAAGCCTGGCCCAAGTCCCACAGGAGGCACTGATGGGACGGCTTCCCCGGCCTGGCGTGGCCTGGGCCACCATCTAGGAGACTCGACACAGAGGCCTGGCCCAGTCGGGGAACAGACTGACTTTGACCTCCTGCATCTGGCAGTCGAGGTATCAAAGGCTGAGCAGCCTGGTGAGGGGGGCTGGGGAGAGGCTGAAGGACCCCGTGCTGGCCGAAGGGGCGGGCTCACCCCCAGTCCTGGGGAGCCTGCCTACCCCCCCCCCACTTCCCTGTCAAAAGGCAAACAACCTGGACCAACCAGCTCCCAAACCGGTTTCCCAGCGGGATCCCTGGTGGACACAGCTCTGGGCACTGGGAGAGAAAGCCGGAGAGGCGCTGGGTGCATGCCTCCTGCCCCCACTCAGGCACCCCGGTGTGCGACCTCCCCTTGGCCCTCAACCTTCTGCAGCAGCGTCCTCACCAGAGCACGGGGAGCAGAGCTCATGCCCTGCCAGTGTCCCTGGGCTGAGATGCCCACCACGTGAGCACGGGCTCCCACGCTCAGAGCGGCAAGGGGTAACCCCAGGACAGCCCAGAACCCTGAGCAGGCCCGGGGCCAGGCCTCACACATGCCCTCGGGCATGGAGCTAGACCTGGGGGGCGGCCTAGGTCAAGAGGGGCAGGCTGGGAACCACACTCCCCCACGCTCTCCCACCCCGGCCCTCCCCGGAAAGCAGCTTCTTACCTCCGGGTCTGGGCAGGACTCTGTGCTGCCTCCTCCCCTTCCAGCTCCTCCTGGGGCTCACAGACACCCAGCCTGTGCTTGTCCGGGCAGGTGCGGCAGGTGTGTGGCTCCGCCTGCCCGTCTTGCCCCATTTCCGGTAGCTCCACTGTTGCCGCCTCCCTCGCTCATTCCTGGGTTTCCCTGCAGAGGCTGGCCTGGACCCTTGGGTGCTGAATGCCCTCCACCCCTCACCTCAGCCCTTCAGGGTCTTGCAGCACCTCCATCCAGGGACCTCTGGCCCACCCGTGGCCCTTTAGGGCCCCCCTCCCTGGCATTGCCACCCCTGCCACCACCATATGTAATTACCAATCCTGCGAGTTGCCACCTGCCTCTTCACTCAGCTCAGGCTCCACGTGAAGCCTGAGCCCAGACCCACCTGCCTGCAATACAAACACGCCAACAGCCAGCAGGTGCCCGGAGGCAGGAGACCAGGGTGGGGCGCAGTGGGATGGGGAGGCCTGGTCCCTGATTTCAGAATGTTCTATCTCGTGCAGGGCACAGAGAGGGAGCTGACACACTGCGAGGGGCAAGGATGGGAGCTTCTTCCCAGGGAGGGATGGGGGGCAGCTGCTCCAGTTCTCCTGGGGATGCAAAGGGGAGAGACAGGTTCTGCTTCACCCACAAGTCCCCCACAGAGGCCCTGGGCACACCCCTCCCAGCCGCCTCCTGGACCACTCACCCCCCAGCCCTGCTGGCTTGTCTGGCACCACCCTTCAGGCCCTTGAGACCAGCAGTTCTCCTGGGGAGCTTTTATTTCTTTTCTTTTTTTGCTTTGTTGTGCTGCTGGTGAGGCATATGGGAACTCTATTGCCTGACTAAATTCTATTTACCTTTTGGCATAAGTTCCCAGGCTAGGGGTGGAATCGGAGGTAGAACGGAGCTGCAGCTGCCAGCCTACACCACAGCCACGTCTGCAACCTACAGAGCTAATACCACAGCTCATGGCAACACTGGATCCTTAACCCACTGACTGAGGCCAGGGATCGAACCTGCGTCCTCATGGATACTAGTCGGGTTGGTAACCTGCTGAGCCACAATAGAACGCCTAGGGAGCTGTTGGAAGTCCTCACTCCAGGCACCCACTCCCCCAGGTAGCTCTGACTCCCACCCCAGTGTCCACAGCATTGAGAACTGAGCCACGACCTCTTCCACGAAGCCATCCAGGCAGTTTGTTCATTCATTTGAAAAAGTGTATGAGGAGCAGCTGCGGGCCCGGGCGAGGCACTGAGCCTTCCCTCACCTCCCCCCACTCACTGTGACTCCCACAGCCCCCTGGGTTGCCTCTCACCTGGGGTCTATCCGCCCAGGGTCAGACTCGTTTCTTTCCTTGCCTGTGTGCCCTGCCTGATCGCCCAACCCACGCCCCAGCACAGGGCCCGGTGCAGAGAAATTCTGGGTGACTGGTGGCTGAGGGAAAAAAAAATGTGGGGAGGAAAAATGGATAATGGATGGACAGGAGGCAGGACAAGTGGCTAAGAAGGCTGCAGCCCTGGGCGGGGCCCTCACTGGCTGGGTGCACCTGGAGAGGTGACTTAAGCTCTGGACCTCGGCTCATTGATGAAATAAAAACCCAGGCCTTCACCCTGCTTGCCTTCCAGAGGCGAAGGGAGGAGAAGGAAAGTGCCCCGCCTGAGCAGGTGTCTGGGGAGCATCTGTGGGGCTGAGGGCTTGGGCTCTAGGAGCCCGCCCCCCGCCGCCCCCCGCCACCCAGGACTTGTGGATTGTCCCATCGGCTCCTCCCTACA
Source organism: Phacochoerus africanus (assembly GCF_016906955.1). NCBI lineage: Eukaryota > Metazoa > Chordata > Mammalia > Artiodactyla > Suidae > Phacochoerus > Phacochoerus africanus. The sequence continues at coordinate 19,283,621 of NC_062551.1, read as the reverse complement.
CCCTCTGAGGCAGGAGCCACTTTTTCATGTGGGTTTTACAGATAAAGGTGGGATTGCATGGGGGGAGTGTTCGATAACACATCCTAGGTCACACCCAGGCAGTCTGAGCCGGGACTGGGGCCCTTATCTGACCCCGGTGAGCCCAGCCTCCCTCTGCTCACCCACCCCCTCTCAGAAGGGACCCACAGGAAATGCAGACCCCTTCCTGGCCAGGGTAAGCAAGAAGGGGGCAGGGGTGGGAAGCTCCCCCCAGCTGTGACATCTCTCGCTCTAGCCGCACCTCAACCTCAGTCTCCAAGCCCCTTCTGAGAGCTAGTGCTGCCCACGCAGTCAGGGAGTGAGCTCCCCATTTCCAGGGGAAACCAAGGAAGTGCTCAGCTGGAGTGCTGCAAAGAAGACACCTGCCACATCTGTGGGGAGGACTTTAATGGTGCCTAAAATCATTTTCTACTCACAGGTGAATTCCCATGAGCCATTTTTTACTAGCTCAAGTATTTGTTCACTAAATTGATATTGGCAGAGTAACTCTGGGGTTCAAGGAGTTACTGAAACAACCTGCCTCCTGTTTTCAGAAACAAACACCGAAGGGCAGGCAGCAGCACTGTGATGGGACGTGGGCTCCAGACCACTGCCTGGGTCGGGCATCCCAGCTCCCCCCGGCCAGCTTGCCTCCCTCAGCCCTGGTTTGCTTTTCTGCAAAATGGGGGTGGGAGCAGTATGGAGCCATCACGGTGTGAGGATTAAATGCGAAAATGCTCAGTGCTTCCAACAGCGGCTGGCACGTGGTGCAGGCTCCGTCAATGTTTGCCATGGCCAAATGCGGAGGAAATTTAAGTTCCTGATCTTGTCAAGCTGCTTCTGGCCTTCGGTGTTGCCTCGGTATCACACGAAGTTGGTGGCTTCCTCCTCTTGGGCCACACCCGGAGGAAGGTGCTCTCCCCAGCCAGCACCTATGGCTATGCGGGGATGGGCGGAGGGCCAGCCAAGGGCATTGCTCTGCTTCTAGTGAGGAGTTCATTCCCCAGCATCGGCAGCCCCAGCCACACGCCCTCTAGGTTCTGCCTGTACCTGCTTACCCATCCACACACCATCTGAGGACCAGGAGGCCCGAGCCCAGTCCTGCATCTGCTGCTCACTGGCTCTGTGGTCGTGAGCAGGTCAGGGCCCTTCTTCAGGCCTCAGTGTTCCCATTGTGCAATGGGAATAATAAGAGGACCCATCCTGCAGTGTTTTCAAATGAATCGCCCGAGGAGACTTGGGGCCGTGAGCCACTCTGAAACCACAGTGCCAACCAAAAAGCTCATTTCACCTGTTGGTGGGAATATAGATTGGCACAGCCACTGAGGAGACCAGTATGGCAGGTCCTTAAAAAACTAAAAACAGAACTACCATACGATCCTACACTCCCACTCCTGGGAATCTCTCCAGAGAAAACTCTAATTGAAAAAGATATATGCACCCCAGTGTTCAGAGCAGCACTAGTCACGATAGCCAAGACATGGAAGGCACCTAAATGCCAGTGGCAGAGAAATGAATAAAGAAGATGTGGTACATACGTACAATGGGATATTAGCCTTAAAAAAGAACAAAATAATGCCATTTGCAGCAACATGGGTGCACCTAAAGTTTATCAAACAAAATGAAGTAAGAGAAAGACAAACATAATATGATACCACTTGTGGCATCTAAAAAAATTGATATGAATGAACTTATTTACAGAACAGAAATAGACACACAGACATAGAAAAACAAAACTTAAGGTTACCAAAGGGGATGACGGTGGTGGGGAGAGATAAATGAGAAGTCTGGGATCAACATTTACACACCGTTGTATATAAAACAGGTAGGAGTTTCCATTGTGGCTCAGCGGGTTACAAACCCGACTAGCATCCATGAGGATGTGGGTTCAATCCCTGGCCTCGCTCAGTGGGTTAAGGATCTGGCGTTATCACGAGCTTGGGTGTAGGTCACAGACTCAGCTTGGATCCCTTGACACTGTGGCTGTAGTGTAGGCTGGCAGTTGCGGTTCCGATTGGACCCCTAGCCTGGGAACCTCCATATGCCACTAGTGTGGCCCCCTACAAAAAGAAAAAAAAAAAGCAAATAAAATAAAATCAACAAGGGCCTACTGGATAGCACAGGGAATTATACTCAGTATCTTGTAGTAAGCTATAATGGAAAAGAATCTGAAAAATATATATGTATATGTATGTGTAACTGAATCACTTTGCTGTACTCTTGAAACTAACACATTGCAAATTAACTCTACCTCAATTAGAGAAAAAAACCTCATTTCACCATCCCAGCAACCCTGATGAGTATCTGTCCCCATCTAACAGATGAGACCGAGGGCAACCCAGAGAAAAAAATTTGCTTACAGCCCAGGCGTGTCAGCAGTATCAGGCCACATCCTTGACACCCTTGGCATTCTGTGACCCGCAGTAGCCGTCCTGGTACAGTCCCATGGGGGCTCTCTGGGGTGGCCCTGTGTCAAGATGAGGCCACCGAGTCACCTCCTGTTGGGGCATGTTCAGCCTGCCTCCCCACATTTCCTCGGAGTCAGCACACCCTGTGTAACAACCAGACACAGGAAATGGGTACAAACCAGGTGTCAAGACGGCGGGGGCAGAAGTCACAGGCCTAGAACAGGACAGCTCATGCCAGGCCCGTCTTTGGGACAAGTCTGGAGGGCAGCTCATCACAGCCCCATGCAACCCTGACCTGCCCACCGGTCCCTCATCTCTCCTGATCTCCCCAACCCCATCTCCGCCCAGACAAATCCGACCCACCCACATTTACGGCCCAGTTCAAACGCCCCCTCTTCCAAGAAGCCCTCTTAGAGTTATCCCATCCTTCCCTGTGAGAAGTCAGCCTTGGCACCTGTGTTGGGGAAGGGGCCATTTCCCCTCCACCCCGCATGTGGCTGGACTAATAATAAAACTGCCCCAAGACAGGTTAATAGGAGAACAAGAAACAAGTTTCAATTTATGTGCAGGAAAGTCTCAGAAATGGGCCCCAAGAAGTGACCAGAGCAGGCAGCTTTTATACATTTAGACAGAGAAGCAATACACGGATGAGGAATTTACAGGACAAAGAATCTTAGGCTCTGGGGCTTAATTAGGGAAGAATCTGAACAGAGTGTGCACTTGGGGTGGTGAATTAAAAAAGAAACGAGGTTTGTTTACACAGACTTCTTGGCCCTGAATTCTCTCTCTCTGGTGATAGGAGTGTCCTCCCACCTCCAGATGCAGAAAGGGCATCTTTCTCATGAGAGATTTGTTTCCTGCTTTCAGGGGGACAGGGGAGGGTCAGAACTTCCTTCTTGCATCAGCTTCTTCTCAAGCAACTCCAATTCAAAGTAATCAATATGGGAGTTCCCAGTGTGACTCAGCAAGTAAAGGTCAGATGTATTCTCTGAGGATGCAGGTTCGATCCCTGGCCTCACCCGGTGGGTTAAGGATTCAGCATTGCCGCCAGGTGCAGTGTAGGTCAAAGATGTGGCTCAGATCCGGTGTTGCCTTTGCTGTGGCTGTGGCGTAGGCCGCAAGCGCAGTTCCAATTCAGTACCCGGCCCAGGAACTTCCATATGCTGCAAGTACAGCTGTAAAAAAAAAAAAAATTAATGATCAATATGCCATTATGGCATGTTTGGGGCAGCCTGACTTAAGCCTCAACACCTCACAAGTTCTGCAGCACTTTAATTACAAGAATACAAATATTCAGAGTTCCCATCGTGGCGCAGTGGAAACGATTCCAACTAGGAACCATGGGTTGCCAGTTCAATCCCTGGCCTCACTCAGTGGGTTAAGGATCCGGTATTGCCGTAAGCTGTGGTATAAGTCGAAGACGCGGCTCAGATCTGGCATTGCTATGGCTCTGGCATACATAGGCTGGCAGCTGTAGCTCTGATTTTGCCCCTAGCCTGGGAAACTCCATATGCCACAGGTGCAGCCCTAAAAAGCAAAAAAAGAAGAAAAAAAAAGAAATCCAACTCCCCTGACCACTTCTCTGTGCCAGGCCCTTCCCTTAAACTCTGCACAGTTTAGGATTCATTTAATCCCCATGCCAGTCCTATGGAGGGCTGCTAATATTGGACGAGAGGACTGAGGCCAAAGCAATTTCATAACCCACCCCAGAACATATTGCCAATAAGTGCCCAAGCCAGCAATTTGCACCTGTATCTGCGTTGGACCATGATTTGCCTCTTTGAGGCAGCTTTTCAGTAAATGGATTTCATTCATTCATTCAACAAACATTTCCGAGTGCCCACTAAGTGCAAGGCTTCATGCTGGGCTCTGTGGACATAAGACAGACACCCACCCTGCCTTCATGGAGTTTATAGCTTGATAGAGTGAGAGATACAAAAATTCAATGAAGTAATTAACGAATCGAGTAATTCAATACATATGAAGATAAATAATTACATGTAATCTAAGGGCAATGAAGAAAACAATTCAAAAAACATAAGGGCAGAGATGGCATGCAACAAGGAACCCGCCTTTGGCCAGGTAATCAGGGAAGGCTTCTTGGAGGAGGTGACACTTGTAACAAGGTCTTGATGGATGAGGAAGAGCCAGCTTTGGGAAGAGTGGTCCTAGGGTATAGAATACCAGCAGAAGGAACAGCATGTGCAAAGGCTCAGAGTGGGGAATGTGCTCAGAGTGTAGGGGAAACAGGCAGCTGGAAAGCAGGGCTGGAGCACGAGGACAAGAGAGATGAGGCCAAAGAGCAGGGCTGTGAAGACAGAGAGGGAGGTGCGGTCTTGGTCCCAAGGCAGTGGGAAGCCATGGATGGATGTAAATGGGGGGCCGGGGTGAGGGCATTGATTCACATTTCACGGAGAGTAGCTGAAGGACGAGCTCTGCCCCGACCAGGTCAAGGTTATTTGGCCAAGGCTAGGACAAGTGTCCTAAGAGAGGTAAGCTGGGCACCAAGCAGGAACCCTGCAGAAGTCCCCCAGGGCAGAGAGTGGGGTGGCCTCCCATTCCATCCAGGAAGGAGACACTGACTCTGGTCCGCCCCCAGCAGCTCATTCCTGCAGAGCTAGAATCTGTCCATCCATCAGGCAGACTGTCTGTCCATCTACCCATTAGCCCTCCACAGCCTTGGGTCCAGAACTGGCCTCCCGCAACGGTCACCAGGAGCAAGCTGCAAAATGGTAACACCTAGCCCTCTGCCTATCACTGGAATATGAATAATATGATATGGATATTTTGATTTATGTCAACAAGACAAAAGTGAAACAATAAGGACATGTTGGAACTTCACTTGTTTGTCGATGCAGGAGCGATTTTTTGCTGAATTGGAGAATAGTCCTCAAATCCTGGAATCCCTGCTGACTCAGTAGCTTTTGAATACACTGCTGAATGGGATAACAGTTTTCCATTGTTTTGTGCTACTCACGATGCAATGACCACAGCCGTGACACACTGGGTTGAATGTGCCTTTCTAACAGTTTCCCCACCACTTCCTTGAGTCTATCCAATCAACAAAATGATAAACCAAGGCATGATTTGTAGCATCTGCAGATTCCTGTGGTGTAAATACTCCCAACCATGGACAATTTCCATATATACACGGAATGGAGGGAAAGATGTACAGCCACTCACCATTCTAGTGGTAGCCTTTCCGCTACCAATTTGATGGGTGTCAAATGACCCCAAGAGCATTTGCCAGGGCTTCCCTGACAAAGTACCAGAGACTGGGCGGCTTAAACAGAGAAATGTCTTGTCTCACAGTTCCAGAAGCTGGAAGTCCAAGATCAAGGTGTCAGCAGGGCTGGTTCCTCTGGTGGCTCTGACAGGGCACCTGTTCTACGCCTCTCTCCCAGCTTCTGGGGGTTCCCTGGCCATCTTTGGTGCTCCTTGGTTTACAGAAGCATCACCCTGCTCTCTGCCTTCATGGGGTTTTTGGGGATTGGATTTTTGTTTTGGTTTGGTTTTGCTTTTTAGGGCCACACCCATGGCATATGGAAGTTCCCAGGCTTGGGGTTGAATCAGAGCTACAGCTGCTGGCCTACACCACAGCTGTACTAACACTGGACCCAAGTCGCATGTGCAACCTACACCACAGCTCGTGGCAATGCCCGATCCTTCACCCTCTGAGTGAGGCCAGGGATGGAATCAGAATCCTCACAAACACATTGTTGCATTTTTAACCCACTGAGCCACAATGGGAACTCACAATAATTATAAAGTAGTCTATTCTAAGTATTTGTTACCATTTTAATATAATTTAAGTTTATGTGATTTAATTCTCAATTGTGTCTGTGTTTAACAACCAAAAACCAGCACTTGTGAGCCAGACTCGTAAGTACTATATTCATGAGTTCCCGCTGTGGTGCAGTGGGTTAAGAATCTGACTATAGCAGCCTCAGTCACTGCTGGAGGTGCAGGTTCAATCCCAGACCCAGTGGAGTGGGTTAAGGGATCCGGCATTGCAGTCAGCTGCAGCTCACATTTAATCTCTGGCCTGGGAACTTCCATACGCTGTGGGTACAGCATTTAGAAAATACTATATTCAGTGAAGATAAGCAGAAAACAAAGGTGACATCTCCATGTGTCCCAGGGACTTGTTTCTCTGCTGTGAGGCAGGGCTGGTACCCAGGGGCTATTCAGAAATGACAGGCAATTTCCCACTGTGGTGCAATGGGATCAGCAGCATCTCTGGAGCACCGGGACGCAGGTTTGATCCCTGACCCCAGCATAGTGGGTTAAGGATCCGGCATGGTGTCGATCGCAACTGTGGCTTGAGAACTCCATATGCCACGGGGCAGCCTAAAAAAAAGAAGAAAAAGAAAAGGAATGCAGATTTGGGGGGAGTTTTATGGCTCAGAGAGTGAAGAACCTGAAATAGTGTCCGTGAAGAGGCAGGTTCGATCCCCAGCCTCGCTCAGTGGGTTGAGGATCCAGCATTGCAACGAGCTATGGCAGGTGGGTCGAAGTTATGGCTCCGATCCCATATCACTGTGACTGAGGTGTAGACCGGCTACAGCGGCTCCAATGTGAGCTCTAGCCCAGGAATGTCCAGATGCTGCAGGTGAAGCCTTAAAAAAAGAGAAAAACAAGAAATGCTCGCAGAGTCAGGGGTGTCCAATGTGTGTCTCTGAGTCCAGCCTAAAAGGGACAGAGATGGAGAGAAATGAGAGGTAACCCGAGGGGTGGGTAAGTCTGGGATACTGAAGCCAGTTCAATCCCAGTTCTACCATGCACTTGCTGTGTGACCTTGGGGAGGCGACCTAACAGCTCCGTGCCTCAGTGTACCCATCTGTAACCTGTTCCTACCTCCTTGGGTGGTTGTGCAGCTTCAGCGAAATCAACCACAGAAAGCACAGCGCTGACATGCAGCAAGCACTTAAGCAAAGCTATTAAGAAGCAGAGCCTGTTGGAAGGATGGTGGGGGTGTCTTTCCATTTTAGAATTATTTCCATTATGGCTGATCAAAAGCCACTTGCACAATACAATCAAAACAAAACCCGTGGAAAAAAACCAAAAACAAAACAAAACCTGTGGGTCTCTATATACATGGACGTGTATAAATAGAGCCTGAAACCAAATGTTACACTGTGGTGGGGGCTGTGATGAGGGGCTGCTCCCCGGATGCTGTGGCTGGCCCCAAAGTGTGCCATTCCTGGAGATATATCTTTAGAACAGCCGATGAAGATGCAACTTCTCTGAGGTTACACCAACCCATGTCAGAACTAAAACCTGGAGCTCCACAAGTTAAGGATCCAGTGTTGTCACTGTTGTGGCTCAGGTCACTGCTGTGGCATGGGTTCGATCCCTGGCCCTGGAACTTCCGCGTGCCGTGGGTACAGAAGAAAAAGGAAAAAAAAAAAAACTAAACTAACACCTGAGCAGGCAGCTCCGGTTGAGAAAATAAGAGGCAGGAGGGCATAGTTCCCAAGCCAGAGAGGGTGTCTGTTGTTTCCAGGGACTCGAGCTACCTCCAGCACTGACACAGATCCTGTTCTCACTGGCCCTTGCAGAGACAGGCCTCCGCAATGTGGGGCTGCCAGGGTCCCAAAGGGAGCAAAGTCGGTCCTTGAAGGGCAGCCACAGCCTCCCAATCTGCCTTCTCTCTTGCATCTGAGCTCCTGTCCTAATTTTAGCTATGTATGTCTTAAGCAGGGAGGGGTTCGGGGAGGGGTGCTTGCGGCACCTAATATAGGGAGAGGCCCACTGTCAGGGGACAATGACCCCACACCCCACTCTGATCCTCCACTGACTCTTTGAGGCCGGCTCTGTTATCATCTCGTCTCAAAGTCAAAACAAGACAAAGCACAGGCTCAGAGAGCAGGATGTTACTCGCCCCGGAAAGTTACAGAGCCAAAGTTTGAACCCAGGTCGGCTGGGCCCCAGGGCCCACTGGCTTAATCACTGAGCCTCCCCCTCCCCCTGGGCACACAGACACCTGGCTGATCCTCAGGTGACGGGCGTGGCAGAAAGCAGGCTGACGCCGAGTTTGGCTCACTGCGCGATCTCGATCAAGCCCCTTCCTTTCTCTGTGCCTCGGTTTCATTGTCTATGGAAGCTGATGGCTGTACTGGAGCAGGAATTATAAACTGCTGTGCCCGCCAGGGCTGAACAGGCCAAGCTGGTGAGAACAGGGGGGAAGTGGGAGTGGGTGGGAGATGATGGGACTAGGGGAGTCTGGGGTGCACTGGAGAGTACAGGCCACCTTGGGGAGGGCTGCCCATTTCCAGCCAAATGTCACTTGAAGAGACTTGAGTCCAGTGTGGCACGATCCTTTAGTTTTTCTAGAAAAGCCAGAGGGCTGATTTTTACAAGACAGTCTAAATTGTGAGTTCCCATTGTGGCTCAGCAGAAATGAACCTGACTAATAACCATGAGGATGCAGGTTCGATCCCTGGCCTTGTTCAGTGGGTTGGGGATCTGGCGTTGCCATGAGCTGTGGTGTAGGTCGCAGACACAGCTAGGATCTGGCATTGCTATGGCTGTGGTGTAGGCCAGAGCTACAGCTCCGATTAGACCCCTAGCCTGGGAACCTCCATATGCCATAGGTGCAGCCCTTAAAAGACAAAAAAAAAGAGAGAGAGAGAGAGAGAGAATTAATTCAAATGCATGTAAAGCCCTTTGAGAGGCAAAGCCTTTTGGACCAGACATAGCACCAGGGGCCTCTCACTGACAACCTCCAGGCTCCGAGTCCGAGCCTTTGGGTGCCCCCAGCATCCATGCACCCTTCCTATTGGACGAGAACCTCACCTTTTTAGCTAGGCTTAGAGCTCCTCAGAATAAAGACCTCACTTCCTAGATTTTCCGGCAGCTAAGCATGGCCCCGTGGCCAAGTGCACTCGTCTGCCTGGGAGATCGCAGAGGCCAACATTGACACCAGACGGGCCGCCGGGAAGGCTCTACTGCGTAAGCCCTGTGTGCACAGCAGCTCCTGCTTGCTCCACTTTTTCCAGATGAGGAAACTCAGGCACAGACGCCAGAGGTCACGCAGCCCAAGGGGAACAAGGCCAGGATGCTCCCCAGGCAAGCGGCCCTGCTCTCTCCTGGGTCCTGGCCCCCCAGAGGAGCACGGGCTGCGGTTCAGGACAAGGGCACGTGTCCTCCGGCCCCCAGCACAGCGTCTGGCCCGGCTGCGGAGCCCCCTCCCCTCTGAGGGGACGCGCGGGGAGCACCGCGGTCAGGAGCCCACACTCTGGAGCCCCCAAGAGAAGCAGCTCCTCCGGGGTGAGCCTCCGGGGCCTCCGTGTCCTCACCTCTAACGTGGGCACAGCGGGAGCTCGTGCCTCGCAGGAAGAGAAGTGCGTGCAAAGCGCTGAGCCCAGGGCCCGGCGGGGTCCGAGGGCAGGGAGGGACACGGACTGTCCTGGTGCAGCTGAGCCACCAGGGAACCAGAGAGAATTGGAGGCTGGAGGGCTCTGGGCGGCAGGGGGTGGGGGGGGTGCGGGGGGTGTCTCAGCCCACCTGTGCCAGGGCAGGCCCCAGGCAGGGTCAGAAAACGCTCTCCCCCGACAGCCCTGGCCTGACCCCCCAACCTGCAGGGCTCTCCAGGGGCCTCAGGGAGCTCCTGATGGGGTGTGAGGTCCAGACGGGTGGAGGGCCAGCCTGGGGAGGCTGGGGCCCAGCCAGAACCCCAGCCCTATGCCATGCAAGAGGCCCCTCTGTGCCAGCCCTGCCCTGCCCCCACTTGCCATCTGCCTGCTCCCTGGGGTCCTGGTCCCCCAGCTGCTGGATTTGCTCACGTGATGCCCCAGCTGCTGTGAGTCAGAAGGGGTTCACTGAGCTGCCTAGAGGATGGGATTGGGGTGCTGAGTCCTGCAGTTCAGGAGGATGAGACACTGGGATTTGGAACTGTGGGGTCCCATTTCCCCCATCCCCCCACCTGCACCCAAACATCCTCACTGCCTCCTCTACACCCTCCCCCAGAGCCCAGCCACCTAGAGAAGCCCACCTGCATCCCTGGAAAGCACACAGCCCCCACCACCCACCATGACACGCACGGCTCTTGCTGAGGATAGAGTGGCCTGGGGCCCAGTTCAGCTGGAGTACAGTCCATGTGGCCCCCTCTGTGGCCACCCCTGCCCTCCTCCTCCCATCTCTGCCATGCCAGTCCTGCGTGGAAGGCCACTCCCACAACACACAGACCTGGCCACAGCCCAGCCACCACTTTTACCTGCCCTTCCTCTGGGCTGCGAGGCCACCCCCCTCTCTGCCCAGCCCTGCATTTCCTCATTGACCCCGCTCATCCTGCTTCTCTCCAGGCTGAAGAGACCTCAAGACTGGACTCCTGGAGTTCCCATCATGGCGCAGCAGAAATGAATCTGACTAGGAACCATGAGGTTGTAGGTTCGATCCCTGGCCTTGCTCAGTGGGTTAAGGATCCAGTGTTGCCATGAGCTGTGGTGTAGGTCAAAGACGTGGCTCGAATCTGGCATTTTGTGTCTGTAGCGTAGGCTGGCAGCTATAGCTCCAATGGGACCCCTAGCCTGAGAACCTCCATATGCCGCAGGTGCAGCTTTAAAAAGCAAAAAAACAAAAACAAACAAACCAACAAACAAAACTGGACTCCAATGTACGTCTCCCACAGTAGCTGTGTGATCTCTGGCAAATAACTGCCCTCTCTGGGTTTCTCTCTATCTAGACCCAAGGCTTCCTGCCTCAGTTTCTGAGTTAGCTGGTTTTACTAATCACTAGCACTGGTCATTTTTTTCAAGCCTCTCTCAGCAGGTGACTTCAGTGTGAGGGAGGAGGAGGTGGGGTTTTCTTCCCAAGGGTCTAGGGGATCAGCAGCCCGTTTCTCCACTGGCCTCAGTCACTGGCCCAGCCTTTCCCCCGGCGGCGGCCCCTCTCACTCCGGCAGAGGCCCAGCATGGCTGGGGTGGGATGGCCCTGGCTGCGTGCCCGCCAGAGCCTGGCCGGAGGCCTCCTGCTGCTCAGAAGCATGTTTGTGGAGCAGCAGGTGCAGCCTCTGGGTGTTTGGCCAGCGAGGGTTTCATTCTCCACCGCTGACAGGCCCAGACTTTGACCCTCTGGGGCCTCTGCCTTCCAGAGCCTTGTCCCCATGCATGCCAGGAATGGCCACAGCCACCCCTGGGGTGGGCCAAAGAATGTCACAGAAAGAGCCCAGCCCTGGAGATGTGCAGACCAGGGGTCCTATGCCCCCCCCTTTCACTGACTCACAGTGACCTTGGTCAAGTCCCCTTCAATTCTGAGCCTCAGTGGGCCTAGTCTTAGCAACAATACGGTAAACGAAATGCTCAGCCCAGGGTCCAGCCGAGAGTCGGAGCAGCAAACTGCACCATAACAGGAAGAGGGAAAAAAAAGATAAGCTGCTTTTTCTTTTTTCCAGTGCTTGCCGCAGTCAATAAATAATGTCCAAGGTTAATAAATCAAGAAATAACAGTATTAAGCCTGTTATTTATTGCCCTGGATGTAACCACCACATGAATTACAACTGTTAAATGGTGGACTCTGAGGAGGGGGGTTGGCAGGAAACTGGGGCTTCTGATAAGTCCTATCTCCTAGTTTATGCTTTTTAATGTCTATTTCTTGAAAGTATTTATTAAAAAGTGACTCGGCCATCCTAGTGTTGTTTTGAGAGGTCACCACTCTAAACAGAAGTATTCAGAGCCTGCAGGACCAAAAAAAATGATCAAGTACTTGAGTTATGGAATCAGGCTGCTAGCGTTCAAATTCCTGCTCGGCAACTGACCAGCTGTGCCACCTTGGGAAAGTTACTCAACCACTCTGGGCCTCAATGTCCTCATCTGCTGAAAGGAAATAATACGAATTCCATGCTGCTGGCATATATAATTTGGAGATATTGTTATATCTGTAACTCAAATAGGCAATTGGCTTACCAAAATAGGATTATGATGCTATACATAGTTTTTGTGTAACTTGCTTTCTTTTCTCTTGCTAAGATATAATGGGTATCATTCCAGTTCAGTACCTAGAGTTCTATTTCATTCTTCCTATTTGGAAAGTACTGATAGTAATACTGTCTCACAGTTATGTATCCCAGTGTGTTTTTATGCCAATCTGGAGCGGGCTGATGTCATTGTTTTAAGGTGCCTATTTATAGCTGTGAAGAAGACTGAACAGCTTTTGTCATTTTCCATTTTTATGTGTTTGTATAAAACAAATGTAGATATCCTTCACCCATTTTTTCATTGGGCTTTTGTCACTGATTTATTTTCTTACTGATTTATAAGACCTCTTTTCATATTAAAAATCTTTGTCTTTTTAGGGCCGCACCCATGACATATGGAGGTTCCCAGGCTAGGGGTCGAATCCGAGCTGTAGCTGCTGGCCTACACCACATCCACCACCACGCCAGATCTGAGCTGCATCTGCGACCTACACCACAGCTCACGCTAACGCCAGATCCTTAACCCACTGAGCAAGGCCAGGAATGGAACCTGCATCCTCATGGATACTTGTCAGATTCATTTCCACTGAGTCACGACAAGAACCCCCATATTAAAAATCTTAATTCTTTACTACATGTGTGGCAATATTTCCCAGTGGTCTACTCTGTCTTGGGGTCTTTGGTCATAGAAAATTTGACATTATTATGTAATCAAACATAACATTCCTTTATGAATTTTGGCCTTCATGTCTTAGCTGCTTCTGGTTGGAATTCATTTAAAATATTCTTCTCGATTTTAGTACTTTTCCAGTTTTTGCTTAGCATTTAATCCATCCAGAGGGTTTATACATGTACATGTGGTGTGAGGTAGGGATCTGATTTTTATTTCCTTCTAAATGGAGAGCCAGTCATCCCAACAACATTTATGGATTGATCCATCCTTTCCCAGCTGACTTGTGATGTCCTTTTGCCAAAGGTAACTCTGACATTTTGAGCATCCTTGTTGTGAGTGGCACATGGCAAATCTCTGTAAATCTTGACTCTGGGAGTAATTGAAATGACAGCTAAATGAGACCAGCATATGCCATCATGCAGCAAAGCACAGGTCTCAGAATTTAGAACTTAGTGGTGAATCTGCCTGCCTCTCAACAGACATGAATATTTATGGCTTTGGGTTTTACTTTGTTCTCAGATGGGCTTTAGCTACCTGCAATCACCTTTCCACATTTTAAGTACGCAAGACTTGACAAACGTGCACGCTCATGTAACAAACGCCCCAATCGAGATACAGAGCATTTTCATCTGTCCAGAAAGATGCCCCTTTGCGGTCCACATCCCCTCCACTCCCATCCCAGGCAACCATGATTCTACTGTGTGCATGGGGTACCCTGATAACACTTTTGGAGAAATAAATAACCCGCTGTGGCATGAGCCTGTTGGCTAAGGAGGAAGCCAGCTTCCCCTCCAGGAAAGGACTGCTCTCTTGAGGCTGAAAAACACCTTCTTGGAACCTGTTTGGTGAAGAAGAGTGGGGGCGGGGTCACCTGGGCCACGTCTCCCCAAGTCTGTTCCCACAATTTTCCCACATCTAGAAACCGGAGCTGCCAATTTTTACTTAATATTGTCTTTTAGATCTATGAACCTTTTTTTTTTTTTTTTTGCTTTTTAGCGCCATACCCACGGCACATGGAGGTTCCCAGGCTAGGGGTCAAATTGGATCTACTGCTGCCAGCCTATACCACAGCCACGCAGGATCTGAGCTGCGTCTGGAACCTACACCATAGCTCACAGCAACGCTGGATCCTCAACCCACTGAGCAAGGCCAGGGATCGAGTCCACAACCTCATGGATATGAGTTGGGTTCATTACTGCTAAGCCACAACGGGAACTCCTCTGAGCCTTCATAAACTGAATTCAGAATGATTGCTTTTTAAAGAAAACACAACATTCTGTGTTAAAGGACCACAGTCACAGGCCATAATTAATGAAAAGCTATTCATGAGACTGAAATTAAAAACCAATCTCCCCGTGCCATCTAAAATCACATTCATGCTGTCTCTCGTGGAGAGCGCCACGGACAGGCAAGAGCTAAGTGAGCAGCAGAGGAAGACTGTGGAACTTGATGGAGGCCAGTGGCTTGAGCGGCAGGAGAGTGGCTGGAGGGGACAAGCCAGCCTCAGTGTGTCTAACACCTGAGGGCTTCCTTTTTTCACTAAAACAGTGGGGTTGCTTTAGGAACCGACGTTGAGTCCACGCATTATCCCCCTCAAACCCCCACAAGCCTAGGAGGGAGTCAGGCAATAGTTTCTTAGCTCACAGACTCTGGGACCTCCCATCCATAAAAAGAACCATGTATTTGAAGGGGTCGTGCAAGGAGAAAATACCTTTGGAGTCACAGACTGGAACCAATTTGTACTTAGTTATGTGTCCTTTGGAAGAGAGTAATCTTTCTGAGCGTCAATTTCCCACCTACGAAACAGGCATAATGAGAACATCACACTGTAAGGACCGCATCTGGTGGGCTTTGCCAAGCGCACTGCTTGGCACAGAGCTGGCTCTCTGCACAAGGAGAATCAGCGGTAGCTTATGTCTCCTAGGATCCTGGAGGATGCGAGCCGCAGACCTCAGCCTTTGCCAGAGGGACCAAGTGGCTAATGAAATCAGTTCTCCCCGAAAGCAGCAGCTCGGGCAGTCACCAGTTTTATTAATGAATTGCTCATTACAGTTCTTCCTGTTTTCCTGATGGGCGCAATTAACCGCCTGCAAACTGGTGGTCCAAACTAAATGATAAGTAATTTGGGGGTTGGCCTGGAGGCAGGACAGGATATGGGTGTGTGAGAGCCCAGCCACAGGAGGGGGGGCGCTGAGGCACCTGCTCTGGAACCATCACAGCCAAGGCCTCTTCCGAGGTCTTGGCTTCCTCTGGGGGTGGAGGCCGGGTGGGAGGCGGCCTTGGTGAATGGGAGTTGCTTTTTGTTCTGACAGCTGGGCCGGGCCCTGGGATCATCTCAGGGCATCCTCCCAGCCCTGCTGTGCTGGAGGCCCCTGCTCTCCCCTTGCACAGGTAGGGAGCACTGAGGCTCAGCAAGGTCCGACAATGAGGCAGTCCGGGCAGTGGTTCCGTATCCCCACTCAGCGCTGCCTTTCCCCTGTGCGGGGGCAGGTGGAGGTTCTCCTGTCCACACACCAGGATGCACAGTCACACCTTTGCCTGATGGGCCGGTCACATGGGACCCTCGAGACTTATCTATGCTGTCTCTGGTCCCATTTCTTTGACTGGGGACTAAGGCCCAGAAAGGGGCGGGGGCTGGCTCGAAACAGAATCGGAAGCCAGAGCACAGGTGTCCTGCCTCAGCTCAGGGAAGGTGAGTCTGAATAGAGGCGTTGTGCCTGCCTGAGGCCACTCCTCACTGCCAATCCCACCCCCCTCCGTGAGAAGCTACCTACCAAGTTGCTGCTGTTGGCTAACACCTCCTTAAGTGCTATGGGCGGTACAAGCAGTTGGTTTGAGGCTGCAAGTTCTCAAGTGCGTGGGTTCCTGGAAGGCAGCCTCAAGTCACCACTGCTGCACCCCTGCCCGGCCCTTCTGGGTCCTTATGTGACTTAACAACTAAAACCCCCAAACATCCCAGTACAAACCTTGGAATTTGGTCAGAACACTGCCCCCCACTGGTCAGAGGGAGCAGGAGGCAGGCAGAGAGACAAACCAAGGCCCAGAGAGGGAACAGATGAGGCCACCGTCACACAGGAGTCAGTGGCGGCAGACCTGGGGCCAGGACCCTGGCATACCCCTTCTTAGGTCAGGGAGCCAGTGGCCGGCTGGGAGGCTTTGATGGAATCCCTGCCTTCTCTGGGTCTCAGCCTCTCATCTCAAAAATGAAGAGTTGCATGAGATTCAAAGAGCAAATGCAATAGTCATAATGGGTCTATGATTTCAGTTGACCTGGAGAAGTGTGTGAGATAGCTTTTATCATCCCTTTTTATTTATTTATTTTTTGTCTTTTTTTGGCCGCATCCATGGCATGTGGACGTTCCTGGGCCAGGGATCAAACCCATGCCACAGCAGCAACCCAAGCCACAGCAGTGACAACACTAGATTCTTACCCCCACGGAGCCACCAGGGAACTCCTATCAGCCCATTTCAAAAAAGATTTTATAGCTCCTATTACGTTTAAGGTAGTCAAGGGCATCACAACTGTTAACTAGTTTATTCTATCAACTCTATAAGCCATTTAATCTTATGATCAGCCCATATTGCACATCTGTGAACTGAGACCAGGAGAGGTGAGGTAACTTCCTGAGGTTGTGTAACTTGTACATGAGGGAGCTGTGATTTCTGGGCAGCCAGTGCTCTTATCAGCCCACAGCACTGCACACTTTTCACCAAGCATCCCCTCCAGTAGGATGCAGGAGGTTCTTAGCGCAGCAGTTCGGGAACAAGTGGACCTAGGTGAGGTCACTGGGAGGTGTGCCAGGAGGTGGGGAGTCAGGCTCCACCTTCCTGCCTCCCCAAGGAAGGAAAAGCATCTGATCTTTCGCTGAGCTCAGCCAGCCATCTCTAACTTCCTTCTGTTCACACCCTCTCAGGGGACGCAGCATCCTGGCAATGGTACACCCGAGGGGTGACAAGGTGTAGGCTGGATATATGTAGAGACTGGCATTATAAAGAGAAGATTTTTTTTCTTTTTTGTCTTTTTAGGGCCACACCCTTGGCATATGGAGGTTTCCAGGCTAGCTAGGGGTCCAATCGGAGCTGTGGCTGCCGGCCAGAGCCACAGCAACACGGGATCCCAGCTGCGTCTGCAACCTCCACCACAGCTCACGGCAACGCCAGATCCTTGACCCACTGAGGGAGGCCAGGGATTGAACTCACATCTTCATGAATACTAGTCAGGTTCATTAACCACTGAGCCACAACGGGAACGCCAAGATTTTCTTTTACACATCTCAACACAAAACATCCCCTCAGCCTCTCACACTCAAACTGATCTTAAGAGATTTGTTTCCAGGGACGGTAGACTTCCTTTTCCCTCTGAACACAGTTTAAAATGCTGAGTAAAAAAATTTAATTGAAGAGCCAGAAAGATCATGGGGCAGCAGCTCTGGCTAAATGTGAGGAGAGAATCCAACCCCAGAGGGGTAAGCCAAATAAGAGAATCACCAAAGCCACTTCTGTACGAAGGGCATTGGCAGATGCCTCCCACTTGGGCTCGGGTCTGGGGGCTTTCAGGGTGAGCAGGACAGAAGTCGAGGCCAACGTCACGGGAGGAGAGTCTTTAAGCAGACCTTCCCCAGGTAGGTCAGGACCCCCACCTCAGGAAAAAAGTCAACCAGAACAAAAGCACGCCCCTCCGCTTGGCCCCAGGAAGCAATTTGGGACTGAGAAGAGCAGAAGCAAAGGGGCCGGGAAGCAGCCACTCTGAGGATGGTAGCTGTAGACTGACACGCAGGCACTCCGCCGCCCCAGGTAACAGCCTGCCCGCGCACACAGGGAACCAACCTCAAGCTGGGAACTCGAGCTGACATCTTTCCACCTGTCCGTGTCCCAGCGGCCCATCAGAAACAAACACAAGGCTGGAGGGAGTCGCATCCATTCCAGACCTTGGGGGAAGGCCCACCAGCCATTTTGCAAAGCCAGTGGTCGTAACCAGGTCAAAGATGCCGAAGTACAGGAGTTCCCTGGTGGCCTAGTGGCTAAGGAGCTGGCATTGTCGCTGCGGTGGCTCAGGTTCGATCCCTGGACCCTGGGGAATTCCGCATGCCTTGGGCATGGCCAAAAAATAACAGTAATGAAAATACCAGACAACGTAACAAATAAATTGGGAGCAGAAAGTGAATAGCCTCGAAATGTTCTAATAGCAATGTGTTATTCAGGGGAAGGATAAAAGGTTTTGATTAATTTTAGGCTTTAGTAAGTATGCATGTTATAATTTCTAGGATAAAACACCAAAACCAGAGTCAGGACACTCTGGCCCATGGGTCAAACCCAGCTTGCAGCCTGTTTTTGTATGGCTTGCAAGCAAAGGATGGTTTGGATGTACAAAAAGGGTTATAAAAATCCAAACAAAGAAGCATGTGTGACAGACTGTCTGTGGCGTGCAAAGCCTAAAATATTTACCATCTGGCTTTCTACAGAAAAAAAAACCTGCCAGCCCCTGCACTAAACGAATAGAAACAGAGTATATCGTTTCAAATCTTTAAGGAAATAAATTATATGAATTAAATACTAAAACACAGGCAGACAATTCCTTAAAGGCCAGAAAGAAAAAAGTATAGGATGAGACAAATAGCACAAAGTATTTAATTCCAAATATTTATCGTAGGTATGCATTACATTTATATTAACTATGCATTTACATTTATTATAAACAGACTAAATGTTCCAGTTGAGGCAAAATTTTCAGACTGGACTGGGGGGGGGTGCAGATTATGTTGTTTAAAAATGAAAACGCATCTAAAGCCTAAGAAAAAAGTTTTAAAGTAATAAAAATACAAGTTTTGGGAGTTCCCATTGTGGCTCAGCAGAAATGAATCTGACCGAGATCCATGAGGACGCAGGTTCGATCCTGGCCTCGCTCAATGGGTTAAGGATCTGGCGTTGCTGTGAGCTGCAGTGTAGGTCACAGACGAAGCTCGGATCTGGCATTGCTGTGGCTGTGGCGTAGGCCAGTGGCTATGACTCCAGTTCAACCCCTAGCCATGGGTGTGGCCCTAAAAAGCAAGTAGAATAAAATAAAACAAAACACTAGTTTTTTTTAAAAAAAAAAGCTGATGTAGCTATAGTCCTAAAAGACAAAGGTGACTTTAAGACTAAATATATTACCAGAGGTAAAGATAATTATAAAAGTTAATTCCACTAGGAGAACATGCCAGTATTAAATTTGTGTAAATAACATAAGTTCAAAATATATACAGCAAAACTTAATAGAACTGGTGGCGTGGCTGTGACTGTGGCATAGGCGGGTAGCTGCAACTCTGATTCAGCTCTTAGCCTGGGACTCTCCATATGCTGCAAGTGCGGCCCTAAAAAGAAAAAGGAAAAAAAAAAAAAAAAAAAAAAAGGACAGAAGACCTAATAGATATCTCGCCAAAGACAATGTATAGACCATGTATGGATGGCCAGTAGGCACATGAAAAAATGCTCAGCATCACTAATTATTAGAGAAATGCAAATCAAAACTACAATAAGGTGCCACCTCACACTGGTCAGACTGGCATGAATAAAGCTACAAATAACAAATGCGGAAGAGGATGTAGAGAAAAGTGAACCCTCCTATCCTGTTGGGGGTATGTAAATCGGAAACACCTCTATGGAAAACAGTGCGGAGGTTCCTCAGAAAACTAAAAATAGAACTACATGTGATGCAGCAATCCCACACCTGGGCGTATCTCCAGACAAAACTGTAATTCAAAAAGGTACATGCACCCCTATGTTCATAGCAGCGCTATTCACCATCGCCAAGACATGGAAACAACCTAAATGTCCATTAACAGATGAATGGATTAAGATGTGGTACATCTACAGAAAACAGTACAGAGGGACCTCAGAAAACTAAATATAGAACTGTCATATGACCCAGCAATCCCACTCTTGGGCATATAACTGGATAAAACTTTCATTAAAAACGATACATGCAGAGTTCCCGTCATGGCTCAGTGGTTAACGAATCCGGCTAGGAACCATGAGGTTGCGGGTTCAATCCCTGGCCTCGCTGTGAGCTGTGGTGTAGGTTGCAGCTGTGGCTGGGATCCCGTGTTGCTGTGGCCGTGGTGTAGGCTGGTGGCTATAACTCCAATTAGACCCCTAGCCTGGGAACCTCTGTATGCCGTGGGTGTGGCCCTAAAAGGACAAAAAGACAAAAAAAAAAAAAGATACATGCACCTGTATGTTTATTGCAGCACTATTCACAATAGCCAAGACATGGAAACAACCTAAATGTCCATCAACAGATGAATGGATTAAGAAGGTGTGATATATATATATATATATATATACACACACACACACACACATATATATATACACATACATACATACACACAATGGAATACTACTCAGCCATAAAAAAAGAAGAAAATAATGCCATTTGCAGCAACATGGATGGAACTTAGAGACTCTCATACTAAGTGAAGTAAGTCAGAAAGAGAAACACAAATACCATATGATATCACTTATATCTGGAATCTAATATATGGCACAAATGAACTTCTCCACGGGAAAGAAACTTACAGACTCAGAAAATAGACTTGTAGTTGCCAAGGGAGAGGGAGTGGGATGGAGTGGGAGTGTGGAGTTGATAGATGCAAACTATTGCATTTGGACTGGATAAGTGATGAAATCCTGCTATACAGCACAAGGAACTGTATCTAGTCACTTGTTATGGAACCTGATGGAGAATAATGTGAGAAAAAGAATATAGATATATACACATAAATATGTGTGTGTGTCACTTTGCTATATAGTAGAAATTGACAGAACATGGTAAATCAACTTTAATGAAAAATAAAAATCATAAGAAGATGTGGTGTATATATATACATATACAATGGAATACTTCTCAGCCATAAAAAAGAATGAATTAATCCCATTTGCAGAAATGTGGATGCAACTGGAGATTTTCATACTAAGTGAAGTAACTCAGAAAGAGTAAGACAAACACCATATGATATCATTATATGTGGAATCTAAACTATGGCACAAATGAACCTATCTAAAAAAATAGAAACAGATTCACAGACATAGAGAATAGACTTGTGGTTGCCAAGGGGGAGGGGGGAGGGAGTGGGATGGACTGGGATTTGGGGGTTAGTGGATACAAACTATTCCATTTAGAATGGATAAGCAGGAGTTCCCATCATGGCTCAGCCCTTAGCGAACCTGACTAGCATCCATGAGGACATGGGTTCAATCCCTAGCTTCGCTCAGTGGGTTAAGGATCTGGCATTGCCATGAGCTGTGGTGTAGGTTACAGACTTGGCTTGGATCCAACATTGCTGTGGCTCTGGCGTAGGCTGGTGGCTACAGTTCCAATTGGACCCCTAGCCTGGGAACCTCCATGTGCCGTGGTTGTGGTTCTAAACAGCAGCAGCGACAACAAAATAGGCATTTTTCTAAAGTAATACTTAGAAGGAAATTATAGCATATATTAGAAAAGAATAAAGCCTTAAAATTAGGTAAGCATCTACCTCGAAGAGTTAGAAAAAGAAGAGTAAATTAAAAGTGTAAGGGGAGTTCCCATCGTGGCTCAGCAGGAACCAACCATACTAGCATCCATGAGATTGCGGGTTCGATCCCAGGCCACGCTCAGTGGGTTAAGGATCCTGCGTTACCGTGAGCTGTGGTGTAGGTTGCAGACACGGCTTGGAGCTGGCATTGCTGTGGCTGTGGCGTAGGCCAGGAGCAGTAGCTCCAATTCGACCCGTAGCCGGGAAACTTCCATATGCCACACCTGCGGCACAAAAATAAAAAAGGCCTAAGGCAGAAAAATAATAAAGGTAAAAGCCCAAGTTAATAAAATAGTAAGAAAACATACAATTAAGAAAAATCAACAAATATCAAAACTGGCTCTTTGAAAGACTAACAAGATTGACTAACCTCTGGAGAACTGATAAAAGGAAAAAGGCACAATAACCTGTGTCAGGTTGGGAAAGAGAAACATGCTATAACAGTAATCACATAAGACAGAACATTATCAAGAATTTCATGCTGATAAATATAAATATTGCCCAAATATAATTAAATATTACAAAAATCCTAGGAAAACGTTGCTTACTTACACCACAGGAAGCACTCTAGGTAGAAACAAACCCTAAAACATCCTATACACTAAATAACTTCTATCTATAGTCAAAAATCTTCCCACAATGAAAACCCATGACCAGAGAGCTTTACTGGCAACTACTACAGAAAATTCTGGGAAGAAATAATAATTCTAAGGTGGCACAAACTCTTAATAAGGATTCAAACCTGGAGTTCCTATTGTGGGGCTCAGTAGTTTAAGAACCCTACATAGTGTCCATGAGGATGCACGTTCGATCCCTGGCCTCACTCAGTGGGTTAAGGATCTGGTGTTGCCTCAAGCTACCATGTAGCTTGCAGATGGGGCCTGGATCCGGTGTTGTTGTGGCTGTGGTGTAGGCCAGTAGCTGTAGCTCAACTCAGCCTCAGAAATTCCATATGCAGCAGGTGAAGCTATAAGGAGGAAAAAAAAAATTCCAAACAAAATGTTACCAAGCTAAATCCAAGAACATATAAAAAGGATATTGTTATGATCAAGTTAGTTTTAACCAATGCAATACAGATTTAACATTAGGAGGAAAATTAATGTAATTCACAACATTAAAATATCAAAGGCAAAATTTCTGTTTTAAAAAAAAAATTTTAAGAATTTTTTTTTTGTCTTTTTGCCTTTTCTAGGGCTGCTCCCGCAGCATATGGAGGTTCCCAGAGTAGGGGTCTAATCAGAGCTGTAGCCGCTGGCCTGTGCCAGAGCCATAGCAATGCAGGATCCAAGCCACATCTGCAACCTACACCACAGCTTACGGCAAAGCCGGATCCTTAACCCACTGAGCAAGGCCAGGGATCGAACCTGCAACCTCGTAGTTCCTAGTCAGATTAGTTAACCACTGAGCCATGACAGGAACTCCCAAAGGCAAAAATTCTAGTGATCATCATTAATACACAAAAGAGATGTTTGCCCAAATTCAGTATCCACTCACAGTTAAAAAAAAATAAAATAAAAAATAAAAAAACAAAAAAAAATTTAAAAACCTTAGCAAACTAGAAATATAAAGGAACTTCCTAAATCTGATAAAGGGCACTTTTTTTTTTTTTTTTTTTTAAAGCAAGTCCCCATTGCAGCTCAGCGGTAACAAAACCAACTAGTATCCATGAGGACCCAGGCTCAATCCCAGGCCTTGCTCTGTGGGTCAAGGATCCAGGGCTGCAGTGAGCTGTGGTGTAGGTCACAAACACAGCTTGGATCCCATGTTACTGTGGCTGTGGTGTAGGCCAGCAGCTGCAGTTCCAATTTGACCTGTGGCCTGGGAACATACATATGCTAAAGGTACAGCCCTTTAAAAAAAAGAAAAGGAAAAAAAAAAACCCTACGGCAAATATTATACTTTACGGTAAAACAGTTAAAAACTTTCCCTTGAGATAGATAGCAAGATAAAGAAGCCAGCGATTAGGACAGCTGTTCTATGATCTTTTGTAAGAACCTAGACAGTGCAGTAAGAAAAGGAAGAGAAATACGGCAGACAAGCATTGGAAGGAAAAAACAAACTTCACTGTTCATAATGATATGATGAATACATAAAATACAGATAAACTATTAGAATTAGTAAGGCAGTTTAGTAAGGTTGCTGGATACAAAGATCAATATTACCACACTTAGAAAATGAAATTTTAAAAAGATCACTGTAACAGGCTCTATTCGCCATATGATGGCCCCAAATGATCCTGGCTCCCCAGAAGTCACACCTTCCTGTAATCCCCTCCCCCTGTGTGGGCTGTACTTAGTAATTCACTTCTAATGAAGAGAATGTGGCAGAAATCATGTGATGTCATCTCTGATATTAAGTCATTAAAAGACTGTGGCTTCTACCATGGGTGTTCTCTCTCCCTCTGTCTCAGAGCACTTCCTCCCGGGGAAGCCAGCTCCCCTATCATAAGGCAGCCCTAGGGGTCCCCTCTACAAGTCAAGCCTTCAGATAAGACCACAGCCAGGCCATCAACTTGACGGCAACCTCATAAAGGAACTTAAGCCAGAGCCAACCAGTGGGTGCCTGACCTATAAAAACTGGAGACAATAAATGTTTGGCTTTTTGCCACTGAGTTTTAGGTTTTGTTCCACATCAAGAGCTCACTACTACAACCACCATCTACAACACTTCAAAATACATCAAGCACCTAGAAATAAATCTAACCAGAAATGTGCAAAATTCAGATAAGATTCTCAACTTAATTGGGACATGCAGAAATAGACGAGAGTACTCACCAACAGTCCCATGCATACATTGCTGGCTGATTTATGACAGGGGTGGTGTTTCTGAGCCCTGAGGAAAGACTTGATTTTTCAATATATGGTGCTTGGACAGTTGGGTATCCATATGGAGGAAAAAAACCCAAAATTCAACTCTAGCATATACCAGTCACGAAAATCAATTGTAAGTAAATTAAAGACCTGACAGTGAAAAGCTACAAAACTTCTGGGCAGTGATATAGAAAGATACCCTCCTAACTTTGAATCAGGGATGGATTTCTTTTGTTTTTCTTTTTCTTTTTTTTTTGGGGGGGGGGGAAACACCTGCAGAATGCACATGTTCCCAGACCAGGGATTAAATCTGAATCACAGCAGTAACCAGAGCCAAAGCAGTGACAACACCAAGTCCTTAACCACCAGGTCACCAGGCAACTCCAGGAATGGCTTTTTTAAACACAAAAGCACTAACCATAAAGTTAAATGCTTAATCAACTAGAACATATTCAACTGAAGAATTTCTATTCATCAAAAAACTAAGAGAAAAAAGTGAATAGACAAATCACAGGTGGGAGAGTATAATTGCAGTAACAAAACTATATGACAAAGGAGTTGTATCCAGAATATGTAAATAGCTCCTAGAAATTAATAAGAAAGAGAGGAGAAGGGAGCCTGAGAAGAAGGGCTTGGGTATCTAGGAAATGATGCTGGAGGCAGGAGTGAGGGGTGGGGAGAGTGAGACAGGGCAGGCAGACACCCCAATACATTTCAAGGTCACTGTGGTAGGCAGTGGGTCCTCCAGGACCTCCGAGGAACTCCAGAGCTGTTTTCATGAAGGCTGGGAGGTACAATACCATCCACCAGCTGTCACACCCCAATTCCAGTCTTTTCCCACAGTATTGGAGAAGACCCTGGGTAGAAGGGGGGGAATAAACATAAAAAATAAAAAGGCAGTTCCCCTTGTGGCTCAGTGGGTTAAGAACCCAACTAGTATCCATGAGGATGCGGGCTTGATCCCTGGCCTCACTCAGTGGGTTAAGGATCTGGTGTTGCCACAAGCTGCAATGTAGGTTGCAGACGCAGCTGGGATCTGTCATTGCTATGGCTATGGCATAGGCCGGCAGCTGCAGCTGTGATTTGAACCCTAGCCCAGGAACTTCCATATGCCACAGGTGTGGCCCTAAAAAGAAAAAAGAAAAAAAATCAAGAATTTAAATTTTTTTTAATTTAAAAAACTTTTTAAAAAAAGAATGTAAAAAGACTGACTCTCTGGCAGTGGGACTTCTGTCCCACACACAGGAGTCAAAATCAGAGTGTCACTGGCACCAGAGACATACACTACAAACAACCCAATAGAAAACAGGCAAAAGATTCAAACAGATACTTTCAAAGGAGGAAAGGAATCCAACTAGCAAATAAATACATGAAGAGATGCTCTAACTCATTAGATTGCCTTGGAAATGCAAGTTACAATGACAAGAGAATCCCGAGAATCTGGCAGATTGCCCAAAATTAGCAATGCCCTGTGTGGCAATAGACAGCCATGGGAATGCTCAACCAAGCAGCGTGGGACTATAGACTTGTTCAACCACTTTGGAAAACTGGCATCTTCTAGTCAAGTTGAAGACACATACAACAACCTAGCCCAGAAAGTCCAACCCCTGATAAATAGCTTGGAGAAACACATATATGGGTGTGTTACACATGAGAATGCTCATCAGAGCATTGCTTACAATAGCCCCAATCCACAAACATCCCAAACATCCATCAACAGGAGAATGGGGTCACAGCTTGCAGGGTGGGCACATCCTGGAATAGCATACAGCCATGAACTTGAATAAACTCTATCTGCACACAGCAGTGCAAATGAATCCGACAAACTTAATGATAAGTTGAAGACACATGGGTCTTGTTTGTATAAACTTCCAAAACAGGAAAAATCACAACTGGGTGGTTCAGAGATGCAGATACAGGTGGTAAAACTGTCAATACGAGTGAGGAAGTGATGCCTCTAAAATGTCAGGATGTTTCTCTGCCTCGTGCAGGAAGGTGGATTATGGAGAAAGGGGACTGGGGTTTGGGGGGGGGTTAACATAGGGATTTGCTTTATATTTTTGTCAAAATTGTGTGCCTATCTGCTATCTTCTCTGTAATTTACATTTTTTTCATGTTTAAAAATAAAGAATTAGGCATTCCCGTTGTGGCTCAGCAGGTTAAGAACCTGACATAGTTTCTTTGAGGATGCAGGTTCAATCCCTGGCATTGCTCAGTAGGTTATGGATCTGGTGTCGCCGCAAGCCGCAGTATAGACTGCAGAAGCAGCTTGGATCCGGCATTGCTGTGGCTGTGGCGTAGGCCAGCAGCTGTAGCTCCAATTCGACCCCTAGCCACGGAATTTCCATATGGCACAGGTGCGGCCAGACAAAGAAAAAAAAAAAAAGAATTACATCAATACAATGGATGCATCACCTGCTCTCCCTTTGTGGCCAACAGCTACAGACAGGCCACCCCATCTCCCAGGAGCCCAAGTATTAGCCTTGATGACTCCCACCCACACCCGACACCCAGTCAAGCATTCCACCCTGTGGGTTCCCCCTGCCAATACCCCTCAGAGCCTCACGCTCCCTCCATTCCCACTGTCAGCACAACCGGGGGTGGGGTGGCCCACCAGTATCTCAGGTCCACACAAGGACAGCCAGAGACAGCTACTCCTCCCTGGAGGTCCTTCCAACTTGTCTCCACTGACTGCCAGAGTGATCCTTTGAAAACACCACTTGGATGGGGAACCTGCCTGGTCAAACACCTTCAATATCTCCCTACTACCCAAGCTCCACGATGGGCCCCTTCTTAGCCCTATAGTTTCTCTCTTCCCCCTCCCATGGCCACCCTGCCCCCTGAGCCCACGTGTCTGCACCCCCTCTCTTCTCCCTTTACCAGCCCCCAGTCTCCCCTACCCACCCTATTCAACACTGAGGTCTCAGCTGCAAGCGCCCTCTCGTTAAGGAACCTACATGCCTGCCTGGGTTACACCCCTCACCTTCCCCTAACGCCCCTCCTAAGGAAGCAGCCAAGCCCACAGGCTCTGGGCCAGTGTGTTCCTGCAGCCAGGCTCCTGGGTGAGGAAGTGAATCCAGGACCTGCCTGAGACCAGAGGCTCCCGTTGCTGGGAAGGAAGGTCTGAGGAGCCTGTGACAGCCAGCTTCTCCGCAGAGCATCCCCTGGACCAGGGAGCCTGGGGAGGAACAGGGAACAAGCCAATAAGAGAGCCCCTGGGCTCCAATATGAGGACATCAGCAGTGACTATGAGGGGCTGAAGCTGAACCAGAGGCCCTTTCCCCCTTTTTCTTCCAGGAGCAGCGTAAGACTTCGGACGGTCCAACAGAGGGATGGGAAAACTTACCAATGTTCTTCTTTAACAGAGGTGGGAAAGCCAAGTCAGAGCCTCAAATGCATTTCTTGCTGGAAGTGTCCGACCTCACAGTTGGTGGGAACGTGGGTGTCCCCTCTGACCTGGGCAGGCTGTCCACGGGCGCAGGACCGGGGAGGAAGGCAGAAGTGGCCAATCATGACCCCTGGTGGTCACCATAGGGATGACCACCCCAGAGCCTGGCTTGGCGGCCCTGGAGCTAAGAAATCCGTCTTCATGGAGTTCCCGTCGTGGCGCAGTGGTTAACGAATCCGACTAGGAACCATGAGGTTGCGGGTTTGATCCCTGACTTTGCTCAGTGGGTTAAGGATCCGGCGTTGCCATGAGCTGTGTCGTAGGTCACAGACGCGGCTCAGATATGGCGTTGCAGTGGCTCTGGCGTAGGCTGGGCTGGTGACTACAGCTCCGATTCAACCCCTAGCCTGGGAACCTCCCATATGCCGCGAGAGCGGCCCTAGAAAAGGCAAAAAAAAACCCAAAAAAAGAAAGAAATCCGTCTTCACCTTGACCCCAGGTGCTGACCGTCTGGCCCTTAGGCTGAGGCTCCCATCTAAACGTTCTTAGACACAGCTCACAGCCGGACCAGGCATTCACAAACTCTGAAGGGCATACTCTTGGCCAAATCCTGTTAGAAATTGTCTAGAGAGCTGCTGAGGACGCCTGTGAGCAGGGGCCTAACAGCGACTGCTTATCATGCGGGCAGCGGGCCAAGCCACTCACACCTTCTCCCTGATCCCTCTCAGCAGCCCTGGAAATAGCAACTAGGATAGCCCCCACTTTACAGGAGAGAAAACTAAGTCTCAGAGAGACCAAGAGGCTTGCCAAGGTCTGGGGTGAGGGAGTGGCAGAGCCAGGATTTGAACACAGACTGTCTCGGCTTCCCTCCTATGCTTGGTCCCTGCCTCCCTGACAGACCCTGAGGGGACAGTAATTGTGGCTGACTTTCTGAGCGTCCTGAGTGGGTTCACAGCACAAAGACGCGCACACACAGTCGCTGCCACAGAACTCACCGTCCGGTGGGGTTGCTCCCTACTCCTTACGGTTCTGATGAGGAAGCAGAAGCCTATTTGAATCTCAGCTCCAGCACCGAGTAGCTGTGTGGCCTTGGGCAAGTCACTAAACATTTCTGTGCTTCCATTTCCTCATGGGTATGACAAGTACGATACTAATCAAACTTATGTCACAGAGTTACTGTGAAAATTAAGTGAGCTGCTGGAGAGCACTGCACACATAGTCCCCGCCACCATTATTAAGGAGAAAATGGAGCCAAGGGGAGGAAAAGCCTGAAAACTCACAGGTGTCGCAAATTCCCTGACCCCACACTTACTTTAACTGTTTTTCAAAACCTGGATGGAGTCACATCGCTTTTCTCAGAAACCAGCTCCCCTTTGCCTTCCAGTAAAATCTAAATTCTGGATTCTGGAGCCTCCCTTCCCATTCCCCCTCTCTCACCCTCCCCAGAGATGTCTTGAATTTTGTGGCTGTCACTCACTTGCTCTGACTATATAGCTTAGCGTAGTATACATGCTTAGATATTATTTGCGTTTGCTTGGTTTAAAACTATAAAAAGGGCATCAAATAATGTGTAGTCTCTGGGATTTGATATTTTGTCACTCAGCACTGGGCTTCTTGGATTCATCATGTTGCAGTGTTTCTGCGGTCACAGCCGTGCTGTCATGAACATGCTGAGATGCATTTCTAGGAACACCTGCAGGGCTTCCTCTCTGAATCCTGGGAGTGGATTGGCTGAGACACAGGTGTGCCAGTGTTATCTTTAGAGAAATGCTGGATCGTTCTTCCGTGGTGCTGGAACCAGTTTACACTCCTATGAGGAGCTTCGAGGGCGCCTGCTGCTCCACATCCTGGCCAGCACTTAGTAGTATCAGACGTTGGACTTTTTTACCAAGCAAATGGGTAGAAAATAACGTCTCATTGTGGTCTCTATGTCCGTGTCCCTGATCACCTGTAAGTTTAAGATCCCATTGTGTTTTTCTGGCCACAGCTGTTTTGTCTTTTATGAAATCCCAGCTCATGGCTTTGCTCTTAAGTTGTTTTTTTCTTCCTGATCCTGGGGTGTCTTCACACCAACTCCGTGCCTACCTCTTTCCCTGGATACAGTTTTTTTCACTTCCTTTAAAGTATCTCTGGCGGAACAGAAATTATGTTTAATGTGGTCAGATGTATCCATCTTGTCATCATAGTTAACACTTTCCTAATGTTTCCTTTAATAATTCATTTCCCACACTGAAGTCAGAAGGATATTAACCTATAGTTTCTTCAAACAGTATTAAAGATGTGCTTTTGTTGACCTAACAGTCCTTAATCCACCTGGCACCGATGCTTGAGGACACTTTAAGGCAGGAATTCAAGTGCGCTTTTCCCCACACTTGTGGCAAATTGTAACCTGCTCCCAGTATCACGTGGTCCCTCTCCCTCTGATTCACCAGCTTCCACTGTCACTTACCTCCTCCTTCCACATATGCTTTTTTTTTTTTTTTTTGCTTTTTAGGGCTGCGCCTGAGCCATATGCATATGGAGGTTCCTTGGCTAGGGGTCCAATCAAAGCTGTAGCCACTGGCCTGTGGCACAGCCACAGCCATTCCAGATTCAAGCCGCATCTATGACCTACACCACAGCTCATAGCAACGCCGGATCATTAACCTACTGAGCGAGGCCAGGGATTGAACCAACAACCTCATGGATCTTAGTCAGGTTCATTAACTGCTGAGCCACAAAGGGAACTCCCCACATAAGCTTCCTTCTGTATCTAGGCTCTCTTCTCCATTCCTCTGGTCAATTGGTTTATCCCAGTGAAAAATTTCCAAACATTTGGCAATTTTTAAATTATGTTTTTGTTATTACTGTCTAGCTCTACTGCATTGAGGTCAAAGAATGTGCTCTAATAGTTCCTTGAAATTTTTTTTGGAGCTTGCTATCCACTTTACTCTCAATTTTTGAAAAGAGTTCATATGTGCTTAAGAAGAATCTGATTGGGAGTTTCCGTTACGGCGCAGCGGAAACGAATCCAACTAGGAACCACGAGGTTTCGGGTTCAATCCCTGGCCTTGCTCAGTGGGTTAAGGATCTGGCATTGCCGTGAGCTGTGGTGTAGGTTGCAGACTGGACTCAGATCTGGCATTGCTGTGGCTGTGGTATAGGCTGGCAGCTGTAGCTCCAATTAGACCCCTAGCCTGGGAACCTCCACATGCCGCAGGTGTGGCCCTAAAAAGACAAAAAAAAAAAAAGAAGAAGAAGAAGAATCTGATTGTAGGAGATAAAATTAAATTCATGTCCATTACTTCAAGCGTGTTAGTTATGTTGTTCAAATCTATATCTCGGCTAACTTGCTCAGCTTTGTCATCAATAATTAAGAGAAGCAGAGTTCCCACTGTGGTATGTGTGTTAATGATCCAATATTGTCTCAGTGGCAGTGCCAATTCAAATCTGGGCCCGAATGGTGGGTTGGGGAGCCGCAGCTGCAGCTCAGATTCAGTCCAGGGCCAGGGAACTTCCGTATGTCACAGGCAAGGCCGAAAAAGAAATAAATTAAGAGAAGCATTGAAATATCCCATGTTCCTGGAGGATTTGTCAGTTTCTCCCTAGTCTAGCAATTTTTAAAAGTCAGATTTGTTGAAGTGAGTTTACACATGATAAAATTCACGTTATTTTGGTTTTCAAGTTTTTTAATGGCCACACCCACGGCATATGGCAAGTCCCCAGCCAGGGACTGAATCCAAGCCACAGCTGTGGCAGCGCCGGATCCTTTAACCCACTGTGCAGGGCTGGGGGTCGAACTCACACCTCCTCAGCAAGCTGAGCTGCTCCAATCTGATTCTTAACCCCCTGCACCAGAACTGAACCCTGAACTCCAGAGTTCACTTAACAAATGAAGTTCTGTGAGTGCTGATAAAGACAGTTGTGCAACCATCATCATCACTATCAAATCATCATCACTATCAAATCATCATCACTATCAGTCCTTTATTTCCTTCCTTAGCTTCGGCCTGGTTGCTGTAACCCTTCTTATGAGTGGGGTATTGAAATCGCCAACTCTTACTGTAGAACTGCCTGTTTCTCCCTCTAATTCTGTCAGTTTTTACTGCAAATATTGTGATGGTCTGTCATTAGATGCACAAATGATTATAATGGTCACAACTTCTCACAGTATCAAGCCTTTTATTAATATATATTTAATGCCCTTCTTTGTCTCTTGTAAACACTTTAAGTCACTTTGAATAAAATAAGTCTATTCTGTCTGATATTAGCATAGCTCTCCCTGCTCTCTTTTGGTTATCATTTGCAAAGACTACTTTTCCATCCTTGCACTTTCAACCAGCTTGTATTTTCCATCTCAAGTGAGTCTCTTGCAGACAGCATGTAGCTGGATCATGGGTTTTTATCCCTCTGCCAGTCTCTGTCTTTTGGGTGGATAATTTAATCCATTTGCGTTTAATTACTAATAAAGAGAGATCTGTCACGTACTGTTTTCTCTATGCCTCTTTTCCTACACTATTGTCTTCCTTTCGGTTTAGCTGATTTTTCCTAGTGAAATGTTTAAGTTCCTTTCTCTTTTGTGTCTATCACTACTTACTTTGTGGCCACCATGGGTGTGAAATTTTATGTTAGGTTTATTTTACTACAATAAAAATAGTTTTAAACGTCCACACAAAAGCTTGTACCTGAATACTCATAGCAGCTGTGTCCATAACATCCAGAGTGGAAACAATCCATAGGGCTATCAGTAGATGAATGGATAAAAAAATGTGGCATATCCACAGCGGAATATTACTCAGCTCTAAAAAAAAATGAAATTTTAATACATGCTGCAACACGAATGGACCTTGGACATTCACTAAGTGAAAAAAGCCAGAAACCAGAGTGCATAGTGCATAATTCCATTCACATGCACTGGCCACAATAGGTAAATCCATACAGACAAACAGTAGATTCGTAATTGCCAGGGTCCGGGAAGAGAGAGGAATGGAAAATTACTGCTAAGGAGCAGGGGGTTTCTTTTTGGAATGATTGGAAAAAAAAAAGTTCGGGAATTAGATTATGGTCATAGTCGCACAATGTTGCAAATACCATAAAACTTGTGTACACTTTAAAAGGGTTAACTTTGTGGTATATGAATTACATCTCAAGAGAACGATTATTTTTCAAGACATGTGCATACAGGTGTCAGCATGGGCATGCTTTCATTTCTCTGCGGAAATGCCTAGGAGTGGGACTGCTGGGCCGGGAGGAATATGTAACTTTGTAAGAGGCGGACAAACTTTCCAAGATAGCATTTGCGTTCCCACCAGGAATTTGCTTCATATCCTCATTAGTACCCAGTCTAGTCAGGTGTTTGTTGTTGTTTTGTTTTCACTAATAGATAAGTAGCATGTTCTCACTGTGATTTTAATTTGCATTTCTTTTATGATTAAAGAGGTTGAGCATCTGTCTCTTCATGTGCCCAGTCCCCATCCATGTCCCTTCTTCGCTGAAGTGTCTGTTCAAATCTTTTGTGCATGTTTAATTGGGTTGTTTTCTTATTCCTGAGTTGTGAGAATTCTTTATATATCCTGGATACCGGCCCTTTCTCAGATACATGTTTTGCAAATTTTCTTCCTAACAGTTTGTGGCTTGTCTTTTCATTTTCTTAAGAGTGCCTTTTTGAAGAGCAGAAGTGTTCCATTTTAATGAGGCCTAATTTATCCCATTTTTGGCATGCTTTTATGTCCTAAGAAATTTTGGCCTCACTCAAGTCATAAATATTTTTGCCTATGTTTTCTCCTGATCTGGCAGCTGAGACAGGGATATGGAAAGTCATAAGACAGAAAAAGAACTACTGTCATGAGGGAAAGGCAACGTTGTGAAGGCGAGAGAAGGCCCAGTCCTAAATTTTGAAGGTCGGGGGCAGCTCCCTGGACCAGACACAGGGAGGCCAGGGGAGGCTGCAAAGCCGAGATCCTATGGCTGTGTTGTCCTCTTTCCGCAAACGAAAGGCCTGAGGGACAGTGTTCCAGGCGGCCTGTGGCAAGGCCTGGAGGTGAGAACGGACTGTTCAGGGGACTTGAAGTCCTTCAGGGTGGCAGGATCAGGGCGGACGAGGAAGGCCTTGGGGGAGACAGGGGGGAGAAGGGAGCACAAGGTTGGAACCTCAGGGCCTTTTCAGCTCTGCTGGCGGAAGGGGTTGACTCCAAGGCGGGGGGGGGGGGGTTGACTCCAAGGAGGGGGGGGTGGGGTATGGAAGGGTTTCAGCAGAGAAGGACATGGTCAGGCCACAGGATGCAAAAGTCCCTGTATCCGGCTTCTGAGTAAAGCTCTGATGGGGAGCGGGGAGGTGCGGGTGCTGCGAAGAGGATCTGAGGGAGATGGAGGCTGGATCTGGGCACCGCAAGGCAGAGCCCTTGAGCCTCTCAGTGGCAACTGTGGCTGCCAAGGGGAGCCCTGGAGGAGGGGCCTAAGTTGAGTGCAAGACTGTCATAGGCAGAGGGCTCCCCTGGATTGATCTGAAGGGCGAAGGGTGCACACCTCGGACTCCCCGGCCAATAGTCCTTTCTAACAGTGTTGCCAGATGTCACGAAAGAAAGAAAGAGAAGGAAAAGATAGGCAAGTGGAGATCTAGAGGATGAAATTTGAAGTTGAGATCAACAGCCAACACTTTTTTTTTTCGTCTTTTTGCCTTTTCTAGGGCCGCTCCCGCAGCATGTGGAGGTACCCAGGCTAGGGGTCTAATCGGAGCTGTAGCCACTGGCCTATGCCAGAGCCACAGCAACGCGGGATCCGAGCCGCATCTGTGACCTACAACACAGCTCACGGCAACACCAGATCCTTAACCCACTGAGCAAGGCCAGGGATCGAACCCGCAACCTCATGGTTCCTAGTCGGATTCATTAACC
Organism: Phacochoerus africanus; assembly: GCF_016906955.1. Lineage (NCBI taxonomy): Eukaryota > Metazoa > Chordata > Mammalia > Artiodactyla > Suidae > Phacochoerus > Phacochoerus africanus. Next base: position 19,248,984 of record NC_062551.1, on the reverse strand, counting down.
ACTCAGCCATGACGGGAACTCCAACAGTCAACACTTCTTAGCGTACGTCCACCCACTTAGGCATCTCGCCTTTTATCTTTATCTGGCAGCCGGCCTTCAGCGCTCCTCACCCCCCCCCCCAACCCGCCGGACACACGACACTTTTCTGGGAAGACAGCAGCAAAACAACACAGCTCGTCTGTGGCCTTTCTGGCATCTACTTGTCATCCTTCACCAGGTGCCTCCTCGGAGACTCTGGTCCTAAACAGCGACCCCCAGACTCCACCTACTCCATCTTCCTGCTAGTCTGGAAGTTCCCCCGAAAGCTGGGCCCAGTGCCCAGTCTGGGCAAGGCCAGGACCCTGCTGGGAGGCGGGGACACAAACACCCAGCAATGTCTCCCTCATCCCTGCCCCCCACACCCAGGTGGGCCGTTGCCAGGAAGTGGTCCCTGCCCAGAGCCTGGACCCCAGTGGGGCTCAGGGCCACATGCCTGGGGCCGCTTCTGGGAATGACCAGACTCATTCTGTGTCACTGTGGCCACATCCTCCCTTGGGCAGCCCTGAGCTTGGTAAGATCGAACAGGCCAGGTCTGGGCTGGGGTGCAGGTTGGGGTGGGGTCCCAGCAAGGCCCTGCTTCACTGGGTCACCGCTCCCTGGATTTCCTAAAAGAGGCTGGAGGGTCCCGTGATCCCCGGCATCATCATGGGGCCCCCCCAAGGCCTGGGGAGCCTGGCACAAGCCAGGGATACCCAAATTAAGGGAGCTCGCCGGGGGCTCCATCACCCCGATAGAGGTGGGGGGACACTCTGCCAGGATTCCTAGTGGGAAAGAGACCTTCTCTGTGGGCAAATTGGAGAGAGTTCATGGGAGACACGATAACTGAGCCACTGGGCATTTAAAGAGATCAGAGAATTGGGGAAAGGAGGGATAGGGGGACAGGTGGCAATGGCCTGGATGCAGCACCGTATGGGAGGTGTCCTTGAAATGACCAAAGGCCAGCAAGACTGGAGCTCTAGGGAAAGTGGGAGAGGAAGTGGCAAAGCCGAGAGACAGCAGGATGTGCCCAGTGATGACCTGGGCCTGGAGCTTAGACAGGTCGGCCTCTGAGACTCCGTTGACACTGTTAATAATAACGGCAAATAGCTAATGATAACAACCGCCATTTACTGAGCGCTTACCCTCTGCTACGCCTCTGTATACGAATTGTTTTATTAACCTTTAAAACAGGTAGTCCCATTACCTCTATTTTACAAGATGGGAAAACTCAGGCACAGAGAGGTAGACAGGCTTGTTCACTGTCATACAGCTAACAAGTGACAGAGCTGGCATTTGATCCAAGGCAGTCTGGCTCCAGAGCCCGTACCACTCACCACCTGGCGAAGGGCTATTCCTATCAAGGAATGAACACAGGGCAGAGGAGCCCCTTGGGAGAAAATGATCCAGCTCCAATTCCTTCCCTGTGATGTTCAAAGTCATTAAAATCTGTCTGAGGGCCTGGAGTGCGCCCCTGGGGACCTATCCCAGCCTTTGCTCTAGTACCAGATACGCCCAGAGCACAAGGCACCAAGAGTCAGCGTGGGGGCTGCATCGGGAAAGAGAGAAATGGCTGTGCAGACAGTGCTGGCGTTCCTGCTGCCAGCCACTCAGCAGGCAGTCCTGTAGGCAGGACCTCTCCATCTGGGGCGTCATGTCTACACACACAGGCAGGTGATCACAGCATCTCCAGACATGGTGTTGGACCCAGTGGCTTCTGACATGGGCCAACAGCGCCGCCTGGTGTGCAGCCCCAAAAGGGCGCTGGCTTCCTGAGGGAGCTTCCCACTGGGTCTGACAGGACAGGTCAAGGGCCATGGTGAGTCTCTACAACGGCGACCGGCTATGTGAAAGCCAACATAACAAACAGGAAGTGAACGGGGAGGGCTGACAAAAGACGTGTAAAATTCATACCAACTTATAAATACTTGAGGTGCCCACCAGCTCCGAGAGAACAGAACCCACACCTTCACGCCTGCCAGGCGACATTCGGTCCTGCCCAGTCACCAATAGCCAGGTCACTGGAGCTCAGACAGAGGGGAAATAGGTGCTCCCCTCCCACCTCCGGGAAGTCCTATAGCCCCCGCCGCCTCTGGTCTAAATGGCCTTTGTGGGTCTTGCAAGCACCAGAGGAGCAGCTTCTGGGAAGGACAGGACTTACTGATCTTTGGGAAAGATGGGCTTGGAGTTAGAGTCATACTTTGGGGGCTAAAGGAAAAGAGGCCTCGAGTACAGGCTAGTGAGATCTCAGACCCTGGGCTGGGGACCCGCCACCAGGGCTGACCCTCTCCTGGAGGAAGGAGGCAGGGCCCAGCAGGCGTTTCTAGGACCAGCTGGACAAGACCCTGCCCCCAGCAGGCAGGTGGAGGGAACAGGGCCAGGCCAGGTGGAATCCCGCCCCACTCTGATCCCTTCCTGCCTGGTCCCGTTCAATCTGCACAAAGCTCTGGGGTTAGGCAGGACCAGAGCCATCTGCCCCCATGTCACAGATATGGAACCAAGTGAGAAATGATAGGCCCAAGGTCAGACAGTGAGACTCAGAGCTAGGCGTTGAAATGTGACCTCCTGACTCCCAGGCCAACCCTCTGGCCACACGCCTGGCCAGGTGGGCCCAGGCATCAGGGGAAAGTCTACTGCCCCCAGGTGGGACTGGACCTGCCCCGGAGCAGAATTCCAGGGGAGACAGAGCAACCCCTACCCTCTGGGCCTGGGGAGCCGCAGAGGTGGAAAAGCCCCCCTTGGAGGTGACAGTGGCCTCTGGTGTCCAGCAGCTAGCCTGCCACCTTGTCTGGAAGAAGCCGGGGCCTCGGGCTGCAGGCAGTAAGAGACGCTGCAGGTTCCAGGCCAGGAGGTCCAGACAGTCCAGCTTACTGCATCGCCTGGGAGGAGCTGAATGCCTCCATCTCCGCCTCCGCCTCCGCCTCTGAGCGGCACCTCTGGGAGCAGAACCACAGGAAGAGGAAGAAACCTGCGAAGCAAAAGACTAGTCAGGGGAAGCAGCACGGGGCCTCCCCCAGAATCCAGGCACCTCCTTGGTTGGGCTGGCTTGGGCCTCCCTGAGGCCCAGGAAGAGTTCTTAGAATCCCTTCCTATGAGGCCAGAGGGGCAGGGCGGAGGGGCTGGAGGTCCAGCCACCACTGGCCCTCAGGCTGCCTTTGTGCCAATTACAAGGTGGCACCCCTTCCTGTGGGTGGACGTAGCTCCAAACCAGCTTGTCGGGGCTAGATTTCAGCCCCTGACTCACCCCCTCAACCTGCAGCCCTTCAGCAGGAAACATGACCCAGCCGTACACGACCCCCTGGGCTTCCGTCCATGCCACCCACAGGTCCTACCGTAGAACGAGTTGAAGATGGTGAAGAGGAAGAGCTGGGGCAGCAGGAAGACGCCAAAGGAGAAGAAGGCCAAGGCCCAGGTGGTGCCCAGCAGCACGGTGAGGCCCAGCACGGTGACTGTGTCCCGGCAGGCCCGGGGGCCCGGCGCCTTCTCCTGCACCCGCAGTCTGCGCAGGACCCGCAGTGCCCAGACCAGCACCACCAGGTTGAAAAGGGACATGAGGCCACCATAGCCCATGACCAGGACACTGTGCACGCCGGGGTTCCGCACCCAGCATCTGCGGGGGAGGGGTGAAGCGCCGAGGTTGGTGCGGCTCCCGGGCCTCCAGAATGCCTCTTGAACCCGGGCCGGTCTCCTGGCTCAGACCCGTGGTCTCCCATCTGACCGCACCCATGGTGAAGTCCCGGGCAGCTCCGGCAGCCAGGCCACCACGATTGGACCTACCTGCCCCCTCGCACCCCTGTCTACAGCCTCCTTTGCAGCCCCACAGTCTCTCTCCCGCCTCCATGCTTTTACCCACCTGCACACTTCCTCCTCTTCCTTGAACTTGAACCCTCCCCCCCCTCCGCAGCCAGTCTGACTATCGATTTGCACTGTGTTGGGTGGATTATTGGTCCTCTTTCCTGGAAACGTGTCCCTCCACCCACACACAGTCATCACCATCTCCTCCTCATCTTTGTGCAAAGGCCCCAGGACACCCACGCTTCCCTGAGCCTTGAGTGAGGGCCGTTGTCCACGTGTGGATTGAGAAGCAGAGGCAACAGCAGGAAAACGACACCAAGGGTGGAGGAAAGAGCCAGAGAGACGCCTGGCAGTTGCCCCAGCCCTGGTCCTAGACCCTCTGTGAGGGCTTCATGCCCTTGGCTTCCCCGAGACACCTTCAAAGCAGGTGCTGCCTTTTACCCAGTCAGGTGACGTGATTGCCGTGAATTAGCCCTTCCAGCCCCGTGATGACCCCGTGAGGCGGGCGCATAATCATCCTCATCCTACAGTTAAGGAGATGAGGCTCTGGCCGGAACCACACACACTAGTTAGGAGTCAATGGTGGGATCTGGTGTTGCTGTGAGCTGTGGTGTAGGTTGAAGATGCAATTCGGATCCGGTGTTGCTGTGGCTGTGGCGTAGGCCGGCAGCTACAGCTCCGATTAGACCCCTAGCCTAGGAACCTCCATATGCCACGGGTGTGGCCCTGAAAAGACAAAAAGACCAAAAAAAATGTATATATATATATATTATTTTGGGGATTCATCCAAGTGGATGAGTGTGGTGGTGGATCATTGCAGATGATCGCCTAGCGGGAGTGGCTCTGTCACATGTATTAATACAGTCCTGTCAGTGGGCATTGGAGTTAGTTTCAAGGTATGTTTTTGTCCTTTTTTTTTTTAGGGCCACACCCATGGCATATAGAGGTTCCCAGGCTAGGAGTCAAATTGGAGCTGCAGCTGCTGGCCCATGCCACAGCAACTAGGGATCCGAGCCACGTCTTTGACCTACACCACAGCTCACAGCAACACCAGATCCTTAACCCACTGAGCAAGGCCAGGGATTGAACTTGTATGCTCATGGATGCTAGTCAGATTCATTTCTGCTGAGCCGCATTGGGAACTCCTCAAGGTATTTTTTTTTAACTTGCTGTTAAAGAAGATGTGGTATATAAACACACAATGGAATTTTATTCAGCCACGAAAGGAAGTCTTGCCACTTGTGACAACATGGATGGAGCTTGAGGGCATTATGCTAAGCAAAGTAAGTTGGACAAAGACAGATGAATACTGTATTACCTCACTTACTACAAACAAAACAACAAGCTCATAGATACAAAGAACAAATTGGTGGTTGCCAGGGCAGGGTGGGGAGGGAAGTACAAAATGGGTAAATGAGTCAAAAGGCACAAACTTGCAGTTACAAAATAAATAAGTCCTGGGGATGAACTGTACAGTGTGGTGACTGCAGCTGATAAAACTGTATTGCATATTTGAAAGTTGCTAAGAGAGTAGATCTTCAAAGCTCTCATCAGGAGAGAAACAAATTCGGTAACTGTGGTGACAGATGTTAACTAGGCTTATTGTGGTCATTTTGCAATATAAACAAATATCAAATCATTAGGTGGTACACCTGAAACAAATAGAGTGTTGCCTGTCAATTACACATCAAACAAATTTTTTTTTGTCTTTTGTCTCTTTTTTGTTGTTGTTGTTGTTGCTATTTCTTGGGCTGCTCCCACGGCATATGGAGGTTCCCAGGCTAGGGGTTGAATCGGAGCTGTAGCCACCAGCCTACGCCAGAGCCACAGCAACGCGGGATCCGAGCCGCATCTGCAACCTACACCACAGCTCACGGCAACGCCGGATCGTTAACCCATTGAGCAAGGGCAGGGATCGAACTCGAAACCTCATGGTTCCTAGTCGGATTCGTTAACCACTGCGCCACGACGGGAACTCCCAAATTTTTAATTAAAAAAAAATTTTAGGATTTCCCATCGTGGCGCAGTGGTTAACAAATCCGACTAGGAACCATGAGCTTGGGGGATCGATCCCTGCCCTTGCTCCGTGGGTTAATGATCTGGCGTTGCCGTGAGCTGTGGTGTAGGTTCCAGACGCAGCTCAGATTCCATGTGGCCATGGCTGTGGTGTAGGCCAGCGGCTACAGCTCCGATTCAACCCCTAGCCTAGGAACCTCCATATGCCGCAGGAGCGGCCCAAGAAATGGCAAAAAGATCAAAAAAAAAAGAGAAAATCTAGCAAGCCAATATTGAATATCTAATTAATTACTAAGATTTCATCTAAAAAAAATTTTAAAGCATGCATACACGTGGTAAAGGTTTTCTTAATGCAGGAGAATAAAAGTCACACAATGCAGAGTAACAGGGGAGAGAAAGAGGCGAGGAAGACACGAAGCTGCTTCTCAGGGGGGGAGCTCGGAATGTCCCTGCATTAATGTGCTTCCTGCCCCGTGGAAGTGTCCCTGCAAGTCTTTTGTCCATGTCACATATTATATAATGAAACAGATGCTTAAAGAGTCCTAAGTCACACTTCCTCAGAGAAACCAACCCAACCCTCAAGCGAGAGGAATTAACCAGCTCCCCTCAGTGCCCAGAGCCCTCGCTGCCCAGAGGCTGGCTCAGGCAGTGGCTGGGGGCCAGGCTCTGGAGCCGCCCTGCCTGGGACTGAGTCCCAGCTCGGCCTTGCCCAGCTGAGTCCTCTCGGGCAGGGTTCTTCGGCTGCCTGTGCCTCAGTTTCCCTAACTGTCAACAAGGGCTGACAATAGCACCTGCTCCTGGCTGTGAGGATTAAACAGGCTAACGCCCAGGCCTGCCACAGAGTCTGTCCTCAGCTGTCCTGCGCTTACATCAGCCAGGAGACGAAAAATGGCCAGATGGCCAGCTGCTGGTGATGGGTCTACAGGGGTTATTAAGCTATTCCATGTTGGCTGTTAAGAACATTTCATAACAAGAAGGTTAATGTCCTAGGGCACGGGGGACAAGCCGAGTCTCTGCCCCTGAGACCCCCCACAGGCCGCCCTCCCCCAGCCATGCTGAGCCTGGTCCCTGGGGTGTCCCAGTCCCCACAACACTCTCTGACTGGGAGACTTTGAGGGCTGGCAGTGCCACGCCAGGCTCAGGCCAGGGGGAGCCAGAGCCTGAGACAGCAAAGCAAGGCGGTGGGAGGGAGAAGAGCCGGGCGCAGGCTGAGCTCCGCCACAGGGCTGAGAGCCACAGCAGGGCTGGCCGACGGCTGCGCACTGCCAGGAGGCAGAGGCTCCCCTGCCCTGGCCTGGCCCTGGAGGCCCCTGTGCAGGCGGGCGGCGCTGGAGTCAGCTTCCTAGAGGTGGCCTCTGCCCCATAGGAGACCCTGGGGATCCAGCAGAAGGGGCGTGGTAAAGCCCCCTGGACACCACGCCCTGTCTAAGCCGTGACCCCACCCCGCTCCGCTGCCAGCACCCTCCTGTTCCAGGACCACCTGTCTTGAGCCCCAAGGCTGAGTGGCCCTGCTGCCAGAGCCAGGGGGCCCGCCGCAGCCCCAGGAGCACTTACATGGACATGTTCTGGAAGCCCGTGCCATTTCTCTGGCTATCGGAGAGTGGGATCCTGTGGGGTCCATAAACTGAGCTGTTGGTGGCAAGAAGCAGCAGCACCAGGAAGGCCGGGACCCCTAAGGAGTGGGACAGAGGCTCGGTATCTGTCAGGAGACCCCAGAGATGGGCTGGCTGTGGGGTTTCCAGGGCTGCTACAAGAGAAGTCTACTGGGCGAGTGGGGGGTGGGGGAGAGACTGTTCCATGCCCCCACTTGCTGTCCCAGGGTCCAGCCTCAGAGCAATCAGTCTGGAGCTCTTCGAGAAGGCTCACATGCATGAGGGCTCAAGTGTGGGATGGGAGCGGCAACAGTAGTGGTCACACTGGGAGGTGGTGGCTGGGCAGTAACGGAAGAGAAGGTTTGGAAACTGGTGAAGAAACAGATAGTCAAGAAAGGGGCTAGGATGGTGATAGAGATGCCAACGACAGTGGCACCTGAGACAGTGGTGAAGCCAAGGATGAGGATGGTGCTGGTGCTGGAGGTGGAGGTGACAGTGGTCCTGGAGGTGATGACGATGGAAGAACTGGAGGTGGAAGTGGTGATAAGAGTGATGTTGGGAGTTCCCTTCGTGGCTCAGTGGTTGGTTAACGAACCCCACTAAGATCCACGGGGATGCAGGTTGGATCCCTGGCCTCCCTCAGCGGGTTAAGGATCCAGCATTGCCATGGGCTATGGTGGAGGTCACAGATGCGGCTCGGAGCCCACATCGCTGTGGCTGTGGTGCAGGCCAGCAGCTGCAGCTCTGATTCGACCCCTAGCCTGGGAACGTCCATACGCTGTGGGTGTGGCCCTAAAAAGGCAAAAAAGAAAGAAGAGAAGAGGGGTATAGGAGGAGGTGGTGGGCGTTGCAGGGATGATGACCAGTGGTCACAGCCGTGGAGGAGAAAGATAAGGACAGGAATTCAGGACACAGGTAGGGGGGGAGAGAGAGCGCTCACCCCAGCCCACGGCGCAGAGCTTGAGCACGTATCGGCGGAAGTAGATGTTGTAGACGCGCCCAAGCAGGAGGTAGAGGTTGAAGCCTTCGATGGCCATCCAGGTGAGGCAGCTGAGCAGCGTGTAGTGCAGGGTGGCGCCCAGCACCGTGCATGCTGACCCGGGCACGGCCCACACCGGGCTCAGCAGGAAGGCGACGTTGAGGAGCAGCACGGAGGAGTTTAGGTTCATGTGGATGCGTGTTGTGGAGTCACTCTGCTTCCTGGGGGTGGAAGCATCGCTCCCAGTGACCTGGACATCACCAGGCAGCATCACCCACTGGGCTCAGAGACCCACAGTGACCGGGACACAGGGGTCGAGAGGGGCTGGGACCCAATAGCTGCCACTCGCACAGTGAAGTGGGCCTCCCGCCTCTTGCCCTCTGCCCTCTAGAAAAGCCCACCTGATTCTGGGGGCCCCAGGAGGAGAGAAGGAGGGGTGCTGAGCAGCAGTGAGTGGGCGGGCCTGGCACGAGGGCAGGGGACTACCTGGCATGGAACTGCAGCAGGACAGTGAGCAGCGAGGCCACGATGGAGATGCTGCAGCCCACCAGGGAGATGTACAGGAGGGGTGCCAGCAACGTGGCAGGGACCGGGGCTGGGGAGAGTTGCTGTGGGAAAGAAGTGGGGTCAGAAGCATGGAAATGCCCTCCCCTGCCTGAATCAAAGCGAGCTTCCAGGACCTCAGTTCCCAGTCCCCCTGCACTACAATCCTAGCCATGGTCCTGGCTTAAAAACAGCTATGGCAGACCCAGTGGCCTGCCTCCCAACTCCCAGCTCCCAATTCCCATTCCCCTTCCTCCCCTCCCTCACTCTCTATGCACATGGGTGGACCCTCCACTTCTCCCACTGTGTGAGGTCAGGTTCGCCGGGCCTGGCCTATCAGAGCCCTTCCTCCTCTTGCCCACAGTGACCGCTTAAGGGATAGACAGGTGACACACTCTAGGCCTATGTGACTTAGTTCCAAGACCTTGGCTGGCAGAACTGGGTAAGAGAGCTCTCATTCTTACTGGCCTGAAAGCTAGTAGGACATGAACTTGAAACTCTAGCCATGTTATTCTCCCATGGGGAGATCCCAGCTGAGAGCTAAGCTAGCACAAAACAAGTACAACTGAGAGACTGAAATAGAGTCCTATCTTGGTGCTATGGAGCCCCTGGATCAGGCCATACCTGAAGCCTAACCCAGTCTTTTCAGAAACATGAACCCATAAGTTTCTCTTTTTTTCCCTCAAGGCCATTTGAGTTGGATTTTTCTGTCCCTTGCAATAGCTTTTGCCTTTCTCCTCTGTCCTGGATAGGGGGCCCTCTGCAGCTCTGACCACCCTCAGCCAGGCTGGATACACACATACCATGAGAACAGCAAAATAGGTGAGGTGGTTGCAGCGGCAGAGCACCTGGGAAGGTGAAGGCTGCTCTGTGAGACAGCCCTCAGGGCTCCAGGCCCCCCAGTAGTCCTTGCTGGCTCCCTCCTTCCAGAAGACACATGTCACCGTGTAGCTTTCCTAAGGGGAGATGCTAGAGTTGGGTGCAGCCGAGGGGTGCAGGGGAGGGCTATGGATCAGGGTCTGGAAATTGTGGAGGCCAGAGATGACGCAGCTGTACCCCTGTCAACATTTTACCAGGCACTGGCCAGGCTTTGGCATCAGACAGACTCAGACTCCAACTGCACCTCCACCATAGGTCTGAGAGTGACGTGGGAAAATCGCAGGGGTTCTCTGAGCCTCAGTTTACTCATCTGCAAAATGGGATCACTTATACCCAAGTCACGAGGATGGTGGAATAATCAAAGGCGGTGAGGAATCTCGAGTGCCCAGCTCTGGCCTATACAGTAGGTACTCTATAATCAACTGTCCCCCTTCTGCTCCTCCCCATGGGGAACAATGACAGTCCAGACCCATCCCAGTAGGGAAGAGAGAGAGTCATCAACAGACAACCCTGACGCCAAGCCACGTAGGTGGAAGGATGAGGGAAATGTCACAGGGAAGGCCACGGAGAAAGGGAAGAGGAGTCTTGAGAAGAGAAGGATAACTGAGGCACTGAGACCTTGGAGGACACATGGGATTCAACAGGAGTGGAGCAAGGACATACTAGGTAAAAGGAACCCAAAGGCAAAGGCCCAGAAGAATGAAAGGAAAGGTTGATGGGGAAATTGGGAGTGCAGAGCGGTCCTGATGAGGCTGATGGAAGATAGGGCCAGAGTGGAGAGGCTCTGGGCTTTCCAGGAATGCCATCGGGGCTTGTGCCCACCCGGCAGCCCTTCTTCCTTCTTTCGGCATCAACATCTGTACTTTCCTTGAGACCTACCCCTCCCCCAGTAATAGGTCAGATGAATCCAGCCCACTCCCTGAACTATGTGACCCAGGTCTGGCCAATTCACTCAGGCACAGTGATGGTTCAGGAACGGACATGTGACTTAGCTGGACCTTTAGGATCCATTATGGGATCCTGGTTTGCACGGACAAGAAAGAGCCTTCTGAGAAGAGGGGAAGGAGGTCCAGCACTTCAGCTGCTCTCTTACTACAGAATGGAGAGTCAAGGCAGGAAATCATTATTGAGAGATGGAGATTAAGCCATTAGGGCATCATATCAGCCCCTGGATCCAGCCATGCCTGAAGCTGGACCAGCCCTGAACATTTCATGTACATGATCCAATGAATTCCTTTCTGTGTTTAAGCTGGCTTGACTTGGTTTTCTATCTTTTGCAATTCAAAGACTCCTGACTAATGCAGTGAGCGAAATTTCTCTCTTATTTCTTTAGGAGGAATTTTCAAAGTGTGATAGCTTCAAAGCAGTTTCTAGGACAGTTCCAGAGGTTTCCGTTTGATCAAACCAAATTCAACAGGACAGCCACAAGGGGGCGGGTTGGGCAGAAGTGGGGGTGGGGTGCCCCCAACAGTACCAGGCTTTGATTGTGCCAGAAGCTGATGTTCACCCGATCACTGAGGTTGTTCACATGTCCATGACCCAGCTGGGCCCCCAGAACATAGTTATTGAGCAGAGATGAGTTGATGTCTTTCTGGAAGGGCAACAGAAGAAAGACTGACTGGAGGGGACATAAGGAAACCCTGGATGAGGTCTTAGAGCCCCCCTCCAGCCCCTCGTCCCTGGATGAGAACAAGCAGCATGGCTTTCACATGTACATCTGGGCCACCCCGGCAGTCTTTGCATGCACTACCTCCTCTACCTGGCAACTGGAAAGCTGCCCTCTCACCTCCGCTTTCCATTTGTTAAATGTACCCTCCACTTCACCCCTACCCTCACTCACTTTTTTTTTGGCCACACCCATAGCATGCAGAAGTTCCTGGGTCAGGGATCAAACCCGTGCCATAGCAGTTACAACCCCAGATCCTTAACTGCTAGGCCGCCAGGGAACTCCCCTAACTCACTTCCAAAGCCAAGGTTAAAAGGCACTTCCTCCAGAAGCCCTCCGGGACTGCTCGCTGGGGACAAGGCTGAACCCACCTGACTCATGCATTGCTTTCTACCTCTATGGTTATAATCAACCTTCAGCTAAAATTCAGTCTCTAAGGTCCCAGTCTAATTGCTGAGATAGAGAGTTCTTTGAGGAGAGGGACCTTGTAACCTACTTGTCTGTCTCCCATCTAGGGACAAGCACATACACAGCAGATTTCTTAGGTCTCATTTGCACATTATAATCCCTTCTCCCTACCATTCTGCTAAAACAGAGGCCCAGAGAGGGGCTCTGGCTGGCTGAGGGTGCACAGAAGGCCAGTCCCTGCCGAGAGACCAGGAGGTGACATGGACCCCTGCAGTCCCCAGGGAAGAGCCAGCACCCACACTGCTGAGCTCACCATGGCACTGACCTTGAAAAAGTGGGTGGTGAAGAAGTAGATGCAGATGAGACGCAGCTCCCTGGTGCGGGTCCTGCAGGCATCCCGGGTCAGCTCAGCCGGGAACTGCATGGCATGCCGGGCTTGGGCCTGCAGAGGGTCAAAGACAGGCTGAGCTGGTGCCCGGAGTCTCCAGACCCACTGCCACACCCTCACTGCTCCCTGCTCCCTGTGAAGCCCTCCCAGCCTCACCACGAGCGTTTCCCACCTTGGAGCCTCCACCTGCAGAGCCCTCTCCTGCCAGGCTGCACATCCACCCACACTTCCCGAGATCCCAAGCCTTCCATGCAGGCTGCTGTGGTCTTGAATTTGGGTATTTATCCCACCCAGCTGGGGCCCTGAAGTCGGAGCATCTCGGTCTGTAGGCATTCAGCGGGAATCATACCAGGGTCCTCAAAGGAGTCCAGATACCCTGGCCTCTCCCGCGGCTGCCTCCCACCAGGACCCTGCAGGAAGAGGACACTGCCCCTGAGGGGCCACAAGCACCCCGTTTCCATCAGAACATCAGCCCCATTTTACAGAGGCGGCAACTCCCAGCTGTTAAGGCAGAGCCCAGACCATGGGGAAGAGGGCAGTGGACCCCAGGGAAAGCCCAGACCTTAAACCCTTGGAGCATCTCTGGGGTGGAGGCTCTAGCTACCCCATCCCTGGCCACCTCTGACCTGGGGGACACGCTCCAGAGTGTCACTGCTCAGTGATAGGCCAGTGAAGTTGCAGCCCAGCTTGAAGGCCAGCGTCTGGATGGTGTGTGTCTTCAAGGTGAGGTTGTGGCCCCCAAAGCTGACGTTGAGCAGCCTCCACTCCAGGCCATGGATGAAGCTGAAGCCGAGAGATGGCCAGAGACTGGTGTCGGGGTGGAGGCGAGAGAGGCTCCCCACAGCCTCCCCATCCCACACCCCTGCACGCCCGCCGCCAGACATGTGCACACAGGGTTCCTGGCACATGTTTACCTCCCCCCCCAACCCATCCCCTTCTCCCAATTATCTTTTTCTTTCTACAGCTGCATCTGAGGCCTATGGACATTCCTGAGCCACAGGTCAAATCGGAGCTGCAGCTGGGGCCTAGGCCACAGTCACAGCAACACTGGATCCTAGCTGCATCTGCGACCTAGGCTGCAGCTCACAGCAATGCCAGATCTTCGACCCACTGAGCAAGGCCAGAGATGGAACCCGAATCCTCTCAGAGACAATATCAAGTCCTTAACCCACTGAGCCACAATGGGAACTTCTTCCCCAATCTTGTTCGGGTCCCAGTTTGCTGACACCTCCTCCAGGAAGCTTTCCCTGGCTGAAGTGCCTCACAGTCCATATGCTTCCCCGATCAGTCATCAGCATCGGCCTGTCACCCAGAGCTGCTCGGCCTTTGGGTCACAGACCCTGCAGAGCCCAGCTTGAAGCCCTTTCCCAGAAAAAGGCACGGAGACCCCCGATTTTGCACCTAGTTTCCTGGCATCCATGGTTAGTGGCCCCCAACAGACAGTAAACTCAATAAGGACAGGGACCCGTCGAACCTGCATCTCCAGAACTTGGTGTCGGGTACATAGTAAATGCCGAATAAATGCGTGTTGAATAAATGAATTAACAGTGGACCAACCCTGGGCCACTGATTCAAGGTGCAAGCTGGGGTGGAACACGGCTGACCCTGGTCGGGGGCGAGGAGGCACACAACTCACTCAGCAAAGGAAATCAGGCTCCGTTTCTTGGCCGCCGCCTCCATCTTCTCCATCCAGCTCAGGGCGTCTTGGGACGATTCTGTGGGGTGAGATGGACCTCCTCCTCGGCCCCTGACCACAGCTGCCCCCGCCCCGGGCCTCTGGGCTTTCCACCCCAGCCTGCTGCTGCCCCACGAGGCCTAAGCGCCCCCTTTCAATCTCCCTTGTTTTGAGGCCTCCCCACTTTACCTCACACCCAGGGCCCGGGCTAGGATGATCCCCGCAGCTCAGCTGAGCCCACTTACCTGCCGTCCAGCTCTGGGAAGTCACCAGGCACAGACAGAAGAAAAGGGCCCCCCAGCGATCCATGCCCTGTGCCCGGTCTCCTCCAAGAACCAGCTCCCGACCTGGAAAAGTGCATGTCGCCATCAACACTGGACTCTAACTAAAGGCGTCTGGCTTATCCCACAATTAGGACGTGCAACATCTTATGGGACCCTCGGAGGCTCAGAGAGCAAGGAGTCCCACTCTGCATGAGGCTGCCGGAAGCCAGGTCTCGGTTACTCTGGGATCCCAGGGCATTTGGTAACGCCTGCCCTTTGCAGCTCTGCAAGACCGTTCCCTGCCTCCCACATGGCCTCTCTGGGGGCCACCCCAGGGCTCTGACCTCACCCAGGAGAACGTTGGGGGTTGCTTGTCATCAACCCTATCCTACCCTGTAATCCACCCTCCATGTGACTTTGGGCAAAAATCTGTCCCTCTCTGCCCTCATTTTCCTGGGTTTTAAAATAAGCTCATAGGGGTGGGAGTGGGATGGACTGGGAGTCTGGGGTTAATAGATGCGAACATTGCATTTGGAGTGGATAAGCAATGAGATCCTGCTGGATAACACAGGGAACCATACCTAGTCACTTGTGATGGAACATTATGGAGGATAACATGAGAAAAATAATGTGTGTGTGTGTGTGTGTGTATATATATATATATATATATATATATATATATATATATATGACTGGGTCACTTTGCTGTACAGTAGAAATTAAGAGAACACTATAAATCAACTATAATGGAAAAAATAAAAATCATATAAATAAAATAACATAATAAACTTCTGCTTAAATACAGCAAATGTATGTCTACCTCCTGAAACGTCACTAAAATGCAAAGAAATGAATAAAACAGACACAAAGCCACAAAAGACGGAACAGTGGGAAAGAAGACAACAGCAGAGGAGAGAGGTCAGCAAAATTTTGGAGGCTACAGAGCTGTTGGCCCCTGGGTTAAAAAGAAAATTAAAGCAAACCATAAAATGATGAATCCAAGAGCCTGCAGTGAGGAGTTGGAGCTGGTGTGGTGAGGGGACAGGGAGAGGCCCGCTGGGGCAAGCCTCCCAATTGTGGGAGCACTTGAGAACCGCAGACAGTGGGAACCTCTGAAGGTGGAGTCAAGGGTGAGGCTAAAAACAGGGGGGGTGTTGGAGTTTCTGTCGTGGCGCAGCAGAAACGAATCCAACTAGGAACTATGAGGTTGTGGGTTCAATCCCTGGCCTCAATCAGTGGGTTAAGGATCTGGTGTTGCGGTGAGCTATTGTGTAGGTCGCAGATGCAGCTCGGATCTGGCATTGCTGTGGCTCTGGTGTAGACCGGCAGCTACAACTCCGATTAGACCCCTAGCCTGGGAGCCTCCATATGCCGCAGGTGCGGCCATAGAAAAAAGACAAAAAAAGACTAAAAATTTAAAAAAATAAAATAAAAACAGGGGGTTGTTGGTTGTGGACTCCCCCCCCCCTTTTTTTTTTTCTTGTCTTTTTAGGGCTGTACCTGTGGCATATGGAAGTCCCAGGATAGGGGTCAAATCGGAGCTGCAGCTGCTGGCCTACACCACAGCCATGGCAGCTAGGGAATCTGAGCTGTGTCTGCAACCTACACCACAGCTCTGGGCAACGCAGGATCCTTAGCCCACTGAGCGAGGCCAGGGATCAAACCCGAGTCTTCATGGATACTAGTCAGGTTCATTATCACTGAGCCACAAAGGGAACTCCCAGAATGTGAATCTTTAAAATGACTAGCTGGGTCCCCAGATCTCCTTTGCCACCTGGGGCATCCAGGACCCTCCCTCACCACCCTTCCCTCCCAACCCCACTCCAGCACAAAGGTAATCCCTGGATCCAGTGCACCAGAGAGAATCTGATGGGAAGGGTGCGGTGCCATTCCATGAGATGCCATTCCATGGGGTGCCATTCCGGTATGGGAAAATCAAGCCATATCACCCACCTCCTCCTCCTCCAATCAGCTTCCGGAAGACTGCCACAGCCAGCTAATGATGCTCCAAGGCAGGAGAAAATTCTTCTCGAAGTGTCCTACAGCTACTGACCTTTGGGTGTTCCTTGATAAAATGGCCAGAACCAAACTTAAGGTGAAGCCTTGCCAGTCACCAAGCCCTGCCAAGTAATTAAGTTTTTTATGCTCAGCCCGGGATCATGAGGTATTCTAAAATACACCCCTTTCTCAGCTTCTCCAGGAAGCTGCTGGAGGATGTGCATGAGGTATTCTAAAATACACCCCTTTCTCAGCTTCTCCAGGAAGCTGCTGGAGGATGTGCTCCAATAAAATGAGGGAGTAAATCATGAAAGAACACATAGGGGCCAGGAAACCCCACCAGAAGAGAGGGGAAGCGGCCCCCCAGAAAAACGTGTGGAAGAAGGCCTAGGTTGATGGTGGGACAGCAGAACTGGGCACATCCTGTCCAGAAGGAAACAGGAGAAAAGAAGGTTCCAGGAGGGAGGTCTCAGCACATAAAACAAGGAGGAAGAGAAGAATATACAGACTCTCTGACAGCTGTTGAACACTGAGAGATGTCTTGCAGAAAGCTTGCAAATGAAAAAAAGAAGCAATTAATTTCAGGAAGACCACACTGTACAGGAGAGAAAATATAATCTTACTACACAAATTGGCTTACTAAAGAATGAAATATACATACATAGTCATTATAAAAACATTGAATGGCAGGTTTATTTTTAATTGTATTAAAACTGTATGTAAATGATTTCTACTTCCTTGTTTTTGTTTTTTTTTTCTTTTTAGGGCCGCACCCGCAGCATATGGAAGTTCCCAGGCTAGGGGTCAAGTTGGAGCTACAGCTGCCAGACTACACCACAGCCACAGCAACTTGGGATCCAAGCTGTGTCTGTGACTTACACCACAGCTCACAGCAACACCAGATCCTTAATCCACTGAGCGAGGCCAGGGATCGAACCCACATCCTCATGGATACTAGTCGGATTTGTTTCCGCTGAGCCACGACGGGAACTCCAGCTTCCATTTATGACGCAGAGAACCACAGGAGAATATCCCTCCCATCATCAGAATGGAAAAAGCCAAATAATGAGCAAAATCCATTTTCTGAGCCCCCTGAAGAGCTGAGGTCACAAGGTAACCAGATAAACTGATTTCCAATAGTTGATGAGCCCTCCAAGGAGGAAGCGTTTCACCTCTGACATAGGAGGAACATAGGAACGTAGGAGGAAGTAGTGGTCACTACAACAGCAGATGAGAAGAAAACAACTGCCACCTTAATGGATTCTTTAAGGCTGAGTGTGGACTGGCGTGACAGTTTCAAACGCCCGGGAGCCCCAGACACGAGGGGAGCGTGTATCCACTTGACAGGTCCTACCCACAGGCCTCTGCTGGTGCTCAGGAGAATGACTGGGGTGGGGCAAGGACCTGAAAGAGCCCCTGTGGTGACACAGGGATGCCAAGCTCTGAGAGTAGAGCAGAAGCACCAGGACAAGGCGCTGGGAGCTCCAGGCCACACGTGAGTACAGGATGGTGACAGGCTGCTGCTGAGAGACAGACGTCTGTGCCCTGGCCTTGCTCTGATGTCACGCCCTCATCCCACAGGCCCCTAACCTGCTACCCAGGAAAGGGCTGCTGCCTCTGGTGGTGGAGTGAAAAAAAACCCACCTCCCCCAGATCCTGCAGCAACACTAGGCAAAAGCCATCCGCCACTGCCTAGGAGTGGGAAACTCACTAGTGCCCAGCAATTTTGCACTGATATAAAATGACAGCCTGGAGTTCCCATTGTGGCTCAGCGGGTTAAGAACCCGACAGAGTGTCTGTGAGGATTTGGGTTTCGATCCCTGGCCTCACTCGGGAGGTTAAGGATCTGGCATTGTCACAAGCGTGGTGTAGGTTGCAGCTGTGGCTGGGATCCCGCGTTGCTATGGCTGTGGTGTAGGCTGGCAGCTGCTGCTCTGATTCAGCCCCTCCTTGCCTGGGAACTTCCATATGCTGTAAGTATGGCCCTAAAAAGAAAACTAACAAACAAAAACAAGGTCCTGCTGCTGCTGGGAGAAAGGCAGGCACCTCATTCACACTCAAGACCTCTCCACCAATTCAAGGCTGAATTTGGCTCGCATGAGGGTGAAGGATAGGAAGCCTGACCGCACTCTAGCACTTGCACTAAGAGGCAGAGCATGTCAGTCACTGGAAGAGAAACAGGAAAACTAAGACAGCTCCAGTCCTGGGGCTCAGGCACAGGGCTGCCCACAACTGAAGTCAGAGCAAGAAAACCAATAACCCATTGCCTCTGTCAAAAACTCTCTACCGAGTAATAAGCAACAGCTGTCTCTACCACAACCACCAGCACCACCCTCCCCCCCCGCCCCGCGCCGCCCCCCACCCCGGCCACCCCTCGAAAAGGGGCTAGAACACAAAGAAAGATTCCCTCTGGGTTGAATGTATGCAAAGCTGAGTTGAGCAGGAATACTGAGAAAAATCCCTGGAGGACTCAAGGTCTCATCCTAAGCATAGAATTATGTCAATCCACCACTGGAGGAATGTGAAAGTGGGGGGCACAGAAGGTCCCCTTTAACCCAAATCAACTACAGACTCAACTGACTCAAGGCCCTATACTTAACCCGTGACATAGGAAATGTGCCACTTCCAGGCATAAATATCATTTACCTCACTACTGTCCTTTCCCACACAATGCCCAATATTCTATCACAGATTCTAACACACACATAAAATCAAGAAAAAGAAAAGATCCATTGTTGAAAAGAGGCAACAGAACCAGAGACAAGGAAGACCAAAATGTTGGAAGGATCAGATAGGGACTCTAAGATAGCTATGATCAATGCACTTGCTAAACGGCGCAGTGGAAAAGGTATACTCCGAAGAACAGTTGGGAAATTTCAGGAGAGAAATGGAAACGATTAAGGATAGTCAAGTAGAAATGAAAAACTCAATATCACTGAGAAGGAACCTCTTCTATGGGTTTATCAGCAAACCAGACACAGCAAAGTAAGTGATGAACTTGAAGATGGAGCAATACAAATTATTTGAATTGAAATACAAAGAATAAGAAGAGTAAAAATAAAAAGAGAATATCCAAGAACTGTAGGACAAGGGCAAATGATCTAATTTAAATGCAGTTAGAGTCTCAGATGGACAGACTGAACAGAGAAGAAGAAACATTTGAAAAGATAATCTTCAAATTTTTTCCAGAATTAATGAAGGTCAACAGGAGTTCCCGTCATGGCTCAGTGGTTAACGAACCCAACTAGCATCCATGAGGATGCGGGTTCAATCTCTGGCCCGCTCAGTGGGTTAAGGGTCCGCCGTTGCTGTGAGCTGCGGTGTAGGTCGCAGATGCAGCTTAGATCCCACGTTGCTGTGGCTGCGCTGTAGACTGGAGGCTACAGCTCCAAATGGACCCCTAGCCTGGGAACCTCCATATGCCATGAGTGTGGCCCTAAAAGACAAAAAAAGACCAAAAAAAAAAAGAAGAAGAAGAAGGTCAACCAAGTACAGACTCATGAAGCTCTGCAAACGTCAGGGGGACAAATACAAAGAAAATGATACCTACATACTTTGTAGTCAAGCTGCTGCAAAACCAAAGATTAAGAGAAAATCTTGAAGGCAGCCAGAGAGAAAAAGAAATACTGTATGTAGAAAATAAGAGAGAAGAACTACAACAGACTTATCAGAAACTATACCAGCCAGGAGATACCATAGCCAGGTCTTTCAAGAGAAATCTGTCAACCTAGAATTCAGGGCTCAGCGAAGATGTCTTTCAAAAACAAAAACAAAATAAAGTCATTTTCAGATGAGCAAAGGCTTCAAGAATTCATTTCCAGCAAACTTGCACTAAAAGAAATATTAAAAGAAGCTCTTACAGCAGAAGAAAATTTATACCAGATGGAAAATTGGACCTACACATAGAAATGAAGAGTGCTGAAGTTGGTAAAAATGTGTCGTATACAAAATAAATTTTCTTGATTTTAACATCTGTCTAATGTAAAAATGGCAACAATATAGTGTGGGGATCGTAATATGTGTAAAATTAAAACATACCACAGAAATAGCACAAAGGGCAGAAACATTACCAAAAACATCACCCATAAAAGAAAAAAATGATAGCTTGAATTTCCTCAAAAATATGAACTTCTAATCTTTGAAGGTCACTGTTAAGAGAATGAGACTACAAGCCACAGACCAAGGGAAAAGATTTGCAAACACAAATCTGAAAGAAAACAAAAACATGTATCTGCACTCTATTGAGAGTTCATAAAACTAAGTAAGACAAATAACCCAATGTAAAAAATGGGAAAAGATTTAAACGGCCACTACACCAAAGAAGACACGTAGATGGCAAATGAGCACGTGAAAAGATGCTCAGCATCATTAGTCATCAGGGAAGTGCAAATAAAACCACAATGAGATACCACGACACACTTTCTGAGGTAATGAAGAATCAGCACACACCGTCTAAAATTAAAATAACTGGTGGATTTCCCGTCATGGCACAGCAGAAACCAATCCGACTGGGAACTATGAGATTTTGGGTTCAATCCCTGGCCTCACTCAGTGGGTTAAGGATCTGGCATTGCAGTGAGCTGTGGTGTAGGTTGCAGACGCAGCTCGGATCCTGCCTTACTGTGGCTGTGGTGTAGGCTGGCAGCTGCTCCAATTGGACCCCTAGCCTGGGAGCCTCCATATGCTGCGAGTGTAGCCCCAAAATTTAAAAAAAATAGAATTAAAATTAAAATAACTGGTAATACCAGGGGTTGTTGAGGATCTAGAACAGCTGGAACTCTCATACATTGCTGGAAGGAATGCAAAAAGGGACAATCACTTTGAAAAAAACTGGAAATAATACAAACTGCCATCCACTGGTGAAAGATAAACTGTGGTGTATCCACACAACAGAATACTACACAGCACTAAAAAAGAACGAGCTGCTGATACAGGCCATACACAGCTTCATCTCAAAATCACTACACTGAGTGCCAGAAGCCAGATACAAAGGGTTATATATTTTGATTCCACCTACATGATCTTCCAGAAAAGTAAAAACCTTTCCAGAGTTTCCATGGGGTGGGGAGAAGGTACTGACTGTAAAAGGACAAAAGGCAACTCTTCAGGGAGATAGAAATACTCTGTAATCTTTTTTTTTTTGCTTTTTTTAGAGCCACACCCACAGCATATGGAAGCTCCCAGGCTGGGGACCAATCGGAGCTACAGCTGCTGGCCTACGCCACAGCCACAGCAATAATGGATCCTTAACCCCCTGAGTGAGGCCAGGGATCGAACCCACAACCTCATGGATACTAGTCAGGTTTGCTACCCCTGAGCCACAACAGGAACTCCCAGAAATATTCCGCTTCTTGATTGTGATCAACATGTATGCAGGACTCTATATATTTGTTACAGCCCGTCAAACGGCTCTCCCAAAGTGTGAGTTTTATGGTAAGTGAAGCATCCCTCTAGAAACCAAATTTTAGAGAGAATCAAACCCCAAATATACTAAGAGGATAGAAAGGAGGACATGGCGGTAGTGGGGGAGAGGAGGGCTAATCTTGCTCCCCTTGGGATCGTCCCCCAGGCTTCAGAAAGAGAGCTCTGTAAACGCCTATTTGATGCCGGGGGCAGAGAGAAGGAGTTAAGAGCATGAGCTTTCATTTTCCCACCGCTGCATTTGCAAAGACCTGAAATAGGACGGCAGCCCCTGAGAGATGACACCCCACCCGCAGGGGTGTCAAGAGGCCACCCTTTTCGAGAGAATCATTTGGCAACATCAACTTCTCTTTCTGAATATCCTCTGACTTGGGCAACTCATTTTTGTGAATTTATCCTATGGAAACGAGAGGGCAGGCCAAAAATATAGACGTCGAAAAATATTTAGAATACCATTGCTAATCATAAAAAAGTCAAAACGTCGTAAATGTTACTTTTCAATAGAGGAAGAATGAAATACGTTACAGTTCAATGTCACTCTGGAAGACAGTTTGACAACTTCTTATAAAACTACACATGCCCCTACCATGTGACCCAGCAACCGTCGTCTTGGGCATTTATCCCCGAGAAACAAAAACTCCTGTTCACGCCAAAACCTACACTTGAAAACTTCACAGCAGCCTCGTTCACAAGAGCCCCAGAGTGGAAACAATTCCAGGGTGCCTTCAGTGGGTGACTGGTCAAACAAACTCAGGCACATCCACATCATGAAATACAACTCAGCAACTAAAATATATATACTGTTACACACAACTTGGGTCTCAAGGGAATCAAACGGAGCAGGGGGGTGGGGGAGGCAATCTCCAAAATGTTGCATACTGTATGAATGGGTTTATAGGACATTTTTTCTTTTTTTGTCTTTTGTCTTTCTAGGGCTGCACCCAGGGCATATGGAGGTTGCCAGGCTAGGGGCCCAATCAGAGCTGTAGCTACCGGCCTATGCTACAGCCACAGCAATGCCAGATCGGAGCCACATCTGTGACCTACACCACAGCGCACAGCAACACCGGATCCTTAATCCATGGAGCGAGGCCAGGGATCAAACCTACGTCCTCATGGATGCCAGCCAGATTCGTTTCCACTGAGTCATGACGGGAACTCCTGACTGGTATGACGTTCTTGAAATAACAGAATTATAGAGGTGGAGAAGAGATTAGTGGTTGCCAACGGTTGGTGGGGTTGGGGGTTGTTCTGTAAAGGGGCAGCACTAAGGAGCTTTGTGGTGATGGAACAGTTTCGTGTCTTGATGGTGGTAGTGGTTATCAGAATCCACACACGTCACAAACACACGCACACATACACATAAATGAGTGAATCAAAACTGATGAAATCTGAATGAAGTCTGTAAATTGTAACAAAGTCAATTTCCCGGTGTGCTATTATACCCTAGGTACGCAGGATGTTAGCACTGGAGAAAATTGGGTGAAACAGACACAAAACCTTTTGTGTGTATTTTTTGTGATCTTCTGCAAATCTATCTTTTTTTCAAAATGAAAAGTTAAAAAAATGCGGGAGTTCCCATTGTGGTTCAACAGTAATGACCCTGACTAGTATCCATGAGGACTCGGGTTCCATCCCCAGCCTCGCCCAGTGGGTTAAGGATCCGGTGGTTGCCGTGAGCTGTGGTGTAGGTCGCAGACACGGCTCTGATCTCACATTGCTGTGGCTGTGGTGTAGGCCAGCAGCTGCAGCTCCGATTCGACCCCTAGCCTGGGAACCTCCATATGCCACAGGTGCAGCCCTAAAAAGACCAAGCAAATAAAATAAAATAATTTAAAAAATAAAAATAAAAACTGTGACGTAGATAGTCACGTAGAAGAGGAGCACAGCACACCAGTGAGTGGAAAGAGCAGGTTGAAAATAGCACATATAATGTCATCACATGTATGGAAAATTATCTTTGTACGCATGCTTAAACCTATGACGATAACTAGAAGAATGGTCACCAAAATGTTAATAATGTTTGGGAGAGGACTATCTTTCCTTTTTATATTTACTATAATGTTTGAATTTTCTACAACAACTGTGGATTACCTTCACAACAGAAAAGCAAATACATTAATGCTTAGGATTTTTTTTCATACTCCAAATGACTATTTATCATTATAGGTAAAAATAATAGTGATATATTGCTTATGAGAAACAAAAAGCATGTTGTAAAACCAATCCTTGTAGAAATTCTATGTTTCATACACGCAAAAGATATAAATAAGGTCACTCTGGAGGGGGAGATTCGGGGCCCATTTGTTCTGTTCCTGTGGTTTCTTGGGTGGGTTTTTTTTGGGTTTTTTTTTTTTTTTGGTCTTTTTAGGGCCACATCCGCAGCATATGGAGGTTCCCAGGCTAGAGGTCCAATCAGAGCTGTAGCTGCCGGCCTACACCACAGCCACAGCAGCGCCAGATTCGAGCCGCGTCTGCAACCTACACCACAGCTCACGACAACACCAGATCCTTAACCCACTGAGTGAGGCCAGGGATCGAACCTGCATCCCCATGGATGCTAGTCAGATTCATTAATCACTGATCCACGATGGGAACACCGCCATAAGTTACTTAACCAGTCCCTTGTTAAGTGCCACTGTGCTGGTTCCAGGCTCCTGCTCTTACAGACAGTGTGGCTGCGGCTTACACTTGTATCATTTCCCATCATTTCCTGATTCCCAAGATAGCTCTTGTATCATGTTCAAGTTCATCATCTGCCCATATTTGTACTGGGTTAGACTTTTCCTTATCAACTTATAGAAACCCTTTACATAATAGGAAAATTAGCTCTTTGTCTAGCATATGCATTGCAAATACCTTTCCTCCTTTGCCATTTGCCTTTCAACACTGCATATGGTTTTTCTCACCATGTAGGTCTTTCTTAGGTATAAAATTATTATGTAATAAAAATGACCAGTGTTTTCTCTTTGGGCTTCTGTGTTTTGAGTTGTAGCTAGAAAGACCTTCTCCGTTCCGATCTTACAAAGAAATTCTCCTGAGTTTTTTCTAGTACTTTTAAGGTTTCCTTTTTTTCCCATGGGAATCTCCAGTCCATTTGCATGGATTCTGGAGTCTGAGATGTGGATTACATTTTTTTTCCTAGTGGTCATCCATTTTTCTTAACGCTGTTTATTAATACGTGTGTTTATTTTAAAAGAGAATAAGGGCTTTGGAGTCTTGAAGTACTGGGTTCTTATTAATTTGGCGATGAGGTTGTTTAGGCTGTGTTACACTGGGCAATTCACTTACTCTCTCAGAACCTCAGAGACGGAGGAAAAAGATTTGGCGAGACAAAGGAAGCAGCTGAATGAAACCATCTGGAATGTTCCAGGTGAGGACACTAAAAACAGAGAGCATAGGAAAGACCCTGGGCCATCTCGCCTGCCCCCTTATAGAGCAAATGGGGAAACTGAGGCCCCGAGAGTGGTGTGGGTTCGACCTCCAGGGTCTGGACCTCCGGCCCTTGGCCATGCTGCTCCCAGGCAGACCCAGAGGGAAAAGGAGCTTAACCTCACCAGCCAGCTGGGGAAACTAAGGCCAGAGCAGAAGTGACACCACCACTAAGCACCCCAAATAGAAGCTGTGGTTTCTACCCCCTTTCCCAGGAGCAAACCGCAATCTTCACTTCTGCTTGCAACCTCCAACATCCCCCTCCCCAAGCTTTCAGCACATCACGCACCATCACCCTACACGCTTGGCTGTCTCATTCTTCGAGCAGTTCGCACTATTTGGGGCCCTCTAGGAAACAGGAATCCCTTACCTGACTCCCAGGACGGCTCCAACTGTGGCAAAACTGGATATCACCCACGAGCTTGCCTAGGGTTCTTCGGCAGGCCAGGGGTCCAGCCGAGCCCCAAACCCAGACTCCAAGTCCCGCACTTTCCCCGCGGTGCCGTGCCGCCTCCTAAAGATGACTGGGGGGCTGCGCTGCTGTATTGATGAACAAAGCCCTATTTAGGCCAATAGAGGATGAGGAGACAGGTGGCGCGCAAAAGAGAGCCTTTGCAAGATGTACATGTGCCAACCAGTTCCAGTATTCAGTGCCCGAGCTGTGACATTAAGCAGGGAGCCTGACCCTTCTGTGCTTCACTTCTTCTCATCTGTAAAATGAGGCCAAGGTCACCTATTTCCCAGGGACAGAGATTCAAACAGCTATTTTCATGATCCATACTCTTAGGAAGCTAAAGCTCTGACCCAAGGTTCCCAGCCAGGAATACACTGAGTGGGAGACCTAGGAACCCAGTCCTCCCTCTGGCCGGACCCCCTTGCAGCCCACCCTCTTCCCAACAGCCAGCACACTCCTCTCCCACCAGCTGCTCCATGTCCAGCCTCCCACTGGCCTGGGTGAAGAGTGAACCTGCAGCAAAGTCCTGACAGGTGCTATTATCAGCCCCATTTCTCAGGCAGGGAAAGGGAGGCCCCATTAGCACCCAGCAGGGAGCCTGTGACCCAGCCAGGTCCAGAGCCATTGCTCTGTCCCCAAGCTCCAGTCCAGGTCACTCAGAGAAAATGCACCTGCTCCCACTTGCCCAACACAGACTCTGTGCCAGGCCCTCACCTCTGTCCCCTGAGATGCAGGTTTCTGGACTAGTCCCATTTCACAGACGAGGAAAATGAGGTCCATTGACACCCCAGGCCCCATGAGGGGGAGCAAAGATTTGAACCCAGCGCCCAGCCACTCCTTAATTGAAATGCCTTTTTGGTTTTTTAATTTTTTATTTTTTGCTTTTTAGGGCCACACCCGTGGCATATGGAGGTTCCCAGGCTAGGGGTCGAATTGGAGCTGTAGCTGCCGGCCTACACCACAGCCACAGCAACACGGGATCGAGCCCCATCAGCAACCTACACCACAGCTCATGGCAACACCAGATCCTTAACCCATTGAGCGAGGGCAGAGATCGAACCCACATCCTCGTGGGTGCTAGCCACAATGGGAACTCCTACTTTAAATGCCTTTTTAAAAAATCCATAGATCTCTTCATTCCCAAGATTTGGAGTGGCCACCAGAGGCCCAGGAACTGGTGAAGGCAGCAAAGGTGGGTCCCCAGCTTGCAGCTCTGGGGATGCCACCAGTTTGGCAACCACCCAAGCAAGGGCATGCCCAGTTCCTGCTGCAGAACCCAAGGCTCCGGGCAGAATGTGGGGGGAGTGGGGGTTAGAGAGGCCCAGAGGGGCTGACCTGTGTGGCCGCTGCTGTCCCGCTGTCACGCCGCTGTCTTCTGAAGGCAGAAGGGGAAGTTGGGAAGCTCTCAGCTGCCGGCAACCTCTCTGCTCGCTCGCCCCACGCCCGCACCCCACACTCTCACTTCACTTCTTCCTTTTACTGGCAGGAGCCTTTTTGCTTCTTCCAAGCTGACAGCCACACCCCGCTCTGCTCTTGATCTCAACCCCTAGAGCCTGCAGCACTTCCGGGGGGCAGCTGCATATCTGCAGAGGTGCTGGGCATCCGTGGGAAGAGGCAGGAGGGCTGGCCAACATGGCAGCCGGCAGGGCTCAAGACCCAGGGGTGCGCTTTGCACCCCTGCGCAAGAGATGTCGCCTGTCTGGGCCTGAGTTTCCCCAAGCGTGGGAAAAGGAGAATGATCCCGGCCTGACCTGACGATGGAGGAGATGAATGATGGCGAGGACCTCAGGCCAGGGCTGGGTCATGCTGCCTGGGTTCAAACACCAGGCCCACCATTTCCTGCATGGGTAATTTGGAGCAAGTGATGGAAATTCTCTGAACCTCAGTTTCCTCCCTGTGAAATGCGGAGGAAGACAGCACCACTTCCCGGGCAGCATGGGGCTTATAAACAGCAGTGTTGCAAGGTCACTGGAAGTGCTCCGTGAAGTCTCACAGATGGGGGGGGGGGGGGGCCTGAGGCCTGGGGAGGATGACGGCCGGACCCCGAGCAAAGCCCGTTGGAGAAAGGCCTCGCTGGGAGCAGAGCGCAGAAAATGTGGCTAGAACTGTGAGGCTGGAAGGCTGGTCAGCTTCTCCTTGAGCCAGGGGTCTAGACAAGCCGGTCCCACAGCAGTCACTTCCTGCGCAGAAGCCTAAGGGACGGGAATAGTGTCTGTGTGTTGGTGGGGAGATGGAGAGCTTTCTGGCCAGAGCCCCAGCCAGGCTCCCCGGGAAAATTCTGACTCAGCAATGTGCTTTTCTACTCCCAGGGGTGAGACTGTGGTGCAGCCACAGGGAGAAACCAGGCAAGTCCCAACATGGCCTCCCTCCTCTCTGGCCTTACACGGGGGCCCTTGCAGCATCCGCCCAAACACAGCCCACGGGTAGCTCAGGCGGGAGAGAGGAGGGGAGCTGCACCTGCAGGGCGGAGAGTTTTCAGAGAGGCACAGGCCCCTGACCCCAGCTGCAGTGCAAAGACGGGTGTGCCTGTGTCTGGACCCCTCGGCCACTCCTGCTGGGTGACGTGGGCAAACTCTTGCCCTCCTCTGCGCTTTGGTTTTCTGTGGCCACGCCCCAGCCCTTGAACTTAGGTCTCCTGGCCAACTCTAGGATTGCAGCACTAGCAGCCGCTCTCAGGATCCAGGAGGAGGTCCTGCTCACCCCAAAGCCCCTCTATTTTCCATCCTGGCTCTGAGCCAGCCTCACCACGCCCCGCCTCCCTTGGGGGTGCTGGTTATGCAGTCCTGCGCTCCCGATCCTGGGCCACACTACCAAGACACACCCCAGCTCAAAAGCCAGCAGTGGCTCCCCATTGCCTTCAGGTCTAGCATCCAATTTCTACTTGTACCCAGTTTGGGGTGGGCTTGTCATACGCACGCCCATCTCCCCGCTCTGTTCCTGCTGTGACACACACATACCTGGGTGGCACTCCAGCTCCTCGGCATCCCTCAGTTCAAAGCTGAAGTCCTATCTCCTCTGGGAAGACTTCTCTGCCTCCAATTCCCGTATAAAACATGCCAGATGTTTCTGCTTTAGGAGGCATGCCAGGCCTTTGTTCAGCCCCCCAGGCAAGGAGGAGAGCAAGCCACATCCCACTCCCTACCCTGGGGGAGCCACATCCAAGCCCCCATGAAATGTCTCTCCATGTGGGGGGCTGCTTACCCTGCTGCTCTGCTAATGACATCCCGACAGGGCATTAGATAAACTGAGTCACATCACGAAAGTCATTTCCTTTTCAGTCTTTCTCAGTCCTGGTGGCATCCAAGGGAAGTGTCCGTTTAACGCCAAATTGTCTCGAACCCATGCCTTCTGGCCCTTTGATTTTCATTCGTCAAACTTTTACTGGACATGAAAAACAAGAGATCTGATTTTTAGTGATTTTTTTTTATTGTGGTAAAATATACACGAACTTTCCCATTTTAGTCATTTTTAAGTGTACAGTTCAGTGGCATTAAGCACATTCATAATTGCAGGCAACCATCACCACCAACTTTTCCATCTCCCCAAACTGAAACTCTGTCCCCATGAAACAATAACACCCCATTCCCCCCTCCCCACAGCCCCTAGCAACCACCACCCTACTTCCTGATTCTGTTTGACTCGGTCCTTCTGTGACTGGCTTGTCTCACTTAACAGAACGTCTTTAAGGTTAATCTACACCATAGCAATGGCAGCACTTCCTTCCTCTTTAAGGCTAAATAACATTCCTTTGAATGTATCGACCACATTTCGTTTATCTATTCATCCACCGACAGACGCTGGGGTTGCTTCTACCTTCTGGGTATTACGAATAATGCTGCTATGAACACGGGCGTACACATTGCGTCTTTTTTTAACCAAGACAAAACCTCTAGCTAGATTGAGGATGTTTATTTATTTGACATTTATTTTTACGATTTTCTTCTATTTATGGAAATTGGTAACAGATTTCCTATTTATACCATGTCTGGGAGTTCCCGTTGTGGCTCAGCGATAATGAACCCAGCTAGTATCAGTGAGGATGTGGTTTTGATCCCCGGCCTTGCTCAGTGGGTTAAGGATGGGGCGCTGCCGTGAGCTGTGGTGTAGGTCGCAGATGCAGCTCAGATCTGGCGTTGCTGTGGCTGTGGCGTAGACCAGCAGCTCCAGCTCCAATTTGATTCCTAGCCTGGGAACCTCCATGTGCCGCAGGTGCAGACCTAAAAAGCAAAAATTATAAGTAAATAAATAAAACACACGTCTGTCCTAAAAAGGTGAAATGATTGAAAGAAAAGTGCTAAGTAAGGAGGGGCACAAGTACTACGTGTTGACGGCAAAAACTGATGGCAGAGATACCGACAGAGAACCGCTGAAGTGTGGGAAATCCTAACGTAAGCCTCGATCAAAAACCCCACCGTGCTACACTGGAGAAAGAAACCCCTCAGGAGCCACTGGAGCCTGACACCGGATTACCACTGCATCCAGAGGCCTGCCTGGAGGTGTGGTTTTAAGAACAGGACCGAGGATGGTAAAACTGAGAGTCCCAGTTCTGTGACCTGAGCCTGCACATGGCTTCTGATCTTCACTTTTCTCACGGAGATGCTGGTAACACCCAGCTGACAGAATGGCTATGAAACAGTTCATTCTTGGGAGTTCCTGTCGTGGCTCAGGGGTTAACAAATCCGACTAGGAACCATGAGGTTGCGGGTTCCATCCCTGGCCTTGCTCCGTGGGTTAAGGATCCGGCGTTGCCGTGAGCTGTGGTGTGTGTTGCAGACGTGGCTCGGATCCCGAATTGCTGTGGCTCTGGTGTAGGCTGGGGGCTACAGCTTCGATTCGACCCCTAGCCTGGGAACCTCCATATGCCTCAGGAGCGGCCCTAGAAAAAGGCAAAAAGACAAAAAAAAAAGAAAAAGAAAAAGAAAAAAGAAACAGTTCATTCCTGTTAACTCCCAAAGACACAGTCAGCACATGTCTTGGTTTCATGAGCGGGCAGCTCTCCCCACCGCACACAGTGCAAGAGACACCCCTTGGACAGTATTTTTGCTTCTTGAGAAGGAGAGCCCAACGGCAATGACACTGTCATAGGAGCTTAGGTTCACCACCAGCTCAGCCTCCTCCACCTTCTCCATCCCTAGCCCCACCTCCAGAAACTCCGGGAAAGAACTCTAGGCTCTTGGGCCATGGCTGTCTTTACTGGCTGTCAAACTTTGAGTAACTCTGAGCCAAGAGGCTTGCTGAGTATTTCCTCAAATTTTAAAGAGATATTCCAGTCCTCTGAGTACTCAGTATCTGACTCTCACAGGCCCCAGGTACACAGTAAGCCACCACAAGTACAGATCAGTTCCCTCTCAAAACGCCACAGAGCCCCGCCAAAATCTCTCTCTACCTGATGGCCAAATGCCATCAACATTTAACCATGTGAATACAAAGTAAACGGTGATGAGTGAAACTGCAGATCTCACAAAAAGTGTGGGATTTCATGAAGTGGATGGAAGTGATGCCGTGGAAATAGAGCAGCAGCTGACCAGAGGAAGAGAACTTCTGTCAAGAGAAATGACCAGGAACTTCTAGAAAGACTTGTTTGACTACCAAAGAATTCAGAGTGAGCCTGAGGTACAGAATCCTCAAATATTTTCGCCAAAATGATCCTCTTGGCGTTCCCATCGTGGATCAGCAGTTAAGGAATCTGACTAGCATCCACGAGGACACAGGTTCGATCCCTGGCCTCGTTCAGTGAGTTAAGGATCCGGCATTGCCGTGAGCTGTGGTGTAGGTTGAAGACTCGACTTGGATCCTGCGTTGCTGGCAAGTTCATCCTGTGGTGAAGGCTGGCGGCTATAGCTCCAATTCAACCCCTAGCCTGGGAACCTCCAGATGCCACGGGGGCGGGCCTAAAAAACAAAAACAAACAAACAAACAAAAGATCCTCTTACTGCAAAGAGCCAGTTCTTCATTTATTCTAATGTGTGCAGAGTTGCAATCATAATCCAAATACAGGCATAACCTCAGGGATATTTCAGTTTCAGTTCCAAGTCGCAGCATTAATTCAAATAACACAATAAATCTAATCACATGAATTTCTTCGTTTTCCCAGCGCATGCAAAAATTATGTTTTCACTATACTGTAGCTTAGTAAGTGTGCAATAACATTGTCTAAAAAAAGTGTATACAGCTTAATTTAAAAATCTTTACTACTAAAAAATGCTATCATCTGAGCCTTCAGTGAGTCCTAATCTTTCTGCTGGTGGAAGGTTTGAAATATTTTGAGGATTATCCAAATGTGACATGGAGAGGAGTTTCCACTGTGGCCCAGCGGTAACAAACCCGACTAGCAGCCCTGAGGACACGGGGTCGATTCCTGGGCTCACTCAGTGGGTTAAGGATTCCCACATTGCTGTGGCTGCGGTGTAGGTGGGCAGCTACAGCTCCTATTCGACCCCTAGCCTGGAAACTTCTACATGCCGAGGGTGCAGCCCTAAAAAGAAAAAGGAAAAAAAAAATATGACAGACATGTTGGTGTCAATGGACTCGCTCTGGACAGGGTTACCACAAACCTTCAATTTGTAAAAAAAAAAGCTCAGTATTTTATTGCCCCATAGCTTGGGAAGGGCAATAAAGAGCTATACCCTTATTGTTAGGTATGGATTCAAACTCATTTATCTTCATCATTTTTTGTTTCTTCTTTCATGTAAAGGCCCTATAAGGCAAGGTTCCCTCTGTGATCTGTGAATTTCTAGTCCCCTTTTTAGCCAGATTCACCTCAGCGGCCATCCAGGGCACAGGATGTGGTAAAGAGAGCACCAGTCTTCTCACACCAAAACCGCAGACACCCACTCCCAAGGGAGGAAGCTCCAAAAGGGGCGCGTAGCTGGAGGCAAGGGCGTGTGAAGGTAATTGCCCGGACCACCCCGCCCGCTGCAGCCCCGCCCGGGGCAGGAAGCACCCCAGCACATCCTAGAAAATCTCCGCCAGGCTCGCCAAGTGCCCCGCTACGCTTCTCAACACGCGTGAAGCTACTTTGGTCAACCTTTAGGTTGTAAAAAGGGGAAACTTAGGCCAGAGGAGGGGCAGGGACTGGTTGCCGCACCTCCACTCGGTGGTAGAGTGGCCCTGGGAAGTTTGCAGGTAACAAAAGTGAACACTTGATAAACACACTCCACGTGCTGAGCCAGGGACAGAGGGTGCCCACTCCTGCTCCTGGGCGCCCAGTACGTCACTGACGCTCAGGAAACCTGAGGCGGGAAAGCCGAGCCCCTTGGGGGCCTCCAGACCCTGCCTTCCGCCCCCTCACCCCCAGCCCTCCATGCGGGGGTGGGGCCTCTGTCGGGGTCCGGCCCGCTCCGCGCCGATCCCGCCGGCTCCGCCCGAGCCCCTCACCCGAAAGTTAGGCGGGGGCTCCGCCACCCCACCCACTCTGCCGGCCAGGGTCAGAGTGGGGTCGCAACCCTCCGGGGCCCCACCACCCCCGCCCCCACCCCGCCGTCTCCTTTCCCTCCCCTCCCCCCCGGGAGGGAGGAGGAGACTCCGCGGCCCTCCCTCGGCCCTCCCGGCGGCGGCCGCCGCAGTAAGCCCCGTACCCGCTCCGCCCAGCCGCGGCGGGTCGGACGTCCGGAGCCCGCGGGTCCCCGGCCGAGGTGAGCGGGGTTGGCAGTGCAGGGGCCTGAGAGCCAACGCGTCCCGGGAACTCCCTCCAGGCCGCGAACCTACTGCGGGAGGGAAGGGGTTAAGTTGGGGGCGTGCTGGAGGAGAGCGGAGCAGCAAGAGCTCCCGCGTCCGCAGCAAGCCCCAAACTCCCAACAGAACTTTCTGACTCCCTTCCCGGGTTTCCCCCTCTCCTGGGCCCCGGGCCTCAGGGGTGAAGGAGCTGCGGGAGGTCGGGGGAGGGCAGGGCGGCCTTCGGGACGCTGCGGGCCGGGGCCAGACGGGAGGGGGGCGGGGGCGGGCGGGGGCGGAATTTGGAACTCTCCCGGGGGACCCAACGTGGTCACCATGGCGAGTGCGGGATGGACGGGCGGCGTGGGCCAATCGGAGCGAGGCACCCCTGCCCCCGGCCCGCGGCGGCTGCCAATGGGGGGCCGCGAGGTGGGGTAGGCGGGACCGCGTCGCCCCGGCCGGGAGACCCTCCTCCCGCTCTCCACCGCTTGGCGGAGCGGGGCTGCTGGGGACCCGGCGACCAAGTGAGGGTTAAGGCGGCTCGCGGTTGTGGGAGGGCAGAAAGGGAATTTCTGGAAAGTGTTGGGGCAGGTGGAGCGATGGCTAAGGACGAGGAGAAGAGAGTGGGCGTTGGTGGCCTCACCGTTCCGGTGGTACGAACAGGAGTGATGTCCAGCCAGCGCCTTCCCCACCAGGGGCTTCGGTTTTTCGATCTTAAGTGTGGGTTATGTAGGACTGTTGTGGAGGTCGAATTAGTTCGTGTTGGCAGGTTCTGCCCGCTTGTTGGACAAAACTTTTCGGTGTCTCGTTAGCGCCTCTCGCCATCGTACAAGTAAGGAAACAGGTCCAGAGGGGGGCACGGACCTGCCCGTGTCACAGAGCAAAGGAGGCGGAGCTGGGACTCATGGGAAGTCCACTCTGTTCAAGAGTAGTTCAGAGGCTGGGGCTGGGGTCTGCCCAGTGAAAGTCTCTCAATCTCTCCCAGCTCGGCGTGGCTGCTTGGCCTGATGCCTGAGGACCCCATCATGTAGGTAGGTGCTCCCAGGGGCCTCTTGCCCTTCAGGTGATCATGACCAGGGAGGGCGGGCATCCAGTCCCAGCCCTCTAGCGCCCCACCAGCACTGGTCCTCTCAGTGGATGTGGGCAAGGAGCTGTACCTCTGGGCCTCGGTGGGCCCATCTGTAAAGAAAGGAGTTCTCATCAGTGATGTAGGATATCTGTGGCTTTTCTAAGATGGGATTATCTGAGTACATGCCAGGGGTTGCTTCCCCCCACCCCCCAGGCTCAGGTTCAACCTGCAGGCCCACTTGCAGCCCTCCCTCCCTCTCAGTCCTCTCCTGGAGGTGCAGTGGCTGAAGCCTGGGCAGCAGGTCGGAGGGACAGGCGCCCACAGTCTGTGGGCTGACCAGCCTTGGACCCTGCACTTATCCAATCAGGCTGTCCTCTGTGGTTTCCTGCCGGGCTCTGCTCCCTGCCCACAGCCTGGCCTGTGGCCACAAGCCAGCCCCAGAGCCCCACCTGAAAGGTTCTGGGAGGACATAGGAGGTTTTCTGAGCTGAAGGGCAGAGAACGGCCAGGTATGCCCCCCCAGGTCCCTCAGCTAGGGCCCATCCAGGCCTTAGCTTTGCTTCCTCCTCTCGTAACAATTGAGAGTCATCTGAACATGCTAAGAACCAAACAAAGTGGTCCCTGTGTGAGCCACTTAGGCATCCTCAGATAGGAGGTCTGACCTTTGACCTGGCCATGAGATGACCTCTAACTCTGACTTCTGCCACAGACAGACTCAGACACCTATCTGTCTCAAAGCCTGGTCACAAAGCGACTCCTGATCCTTAGGATGGCTCAGCTCTCCCTGGGTTTAGGGAACCCCTAACTGTGCATCTTTCATCCATCAGTCTGGGAAGCATGTATGTGCTGACAGCCAGTGAGACCAAGATGCCCTTGTGGACTTTACAGTGTGGCCATTGCTGAAGACCAGGGAGGTGCCAGTGCTTTGAGAGCATTAACATACTCTGTGTACAAGATCAGGGAAGGCTTCCCAGAGGAGGGGTAACCAAAGGTGGGTCTTGAAGGATGTGTAGGAGTTTGCTGCTAGAGAAAGAAGAGACATTCCAAACAGGTCCACAAGCAGCAGAAACCACTGGTCACTTTCTGTGAACAGGGGTGATGAGGATCTAGCCAGAGGCAAATATCAGACCAAAACATTTTAGTTTCTGTCTTATGAGTGGCCAGCTGCTGCCTGGAGCAGTGAGGATGGCTGTCGGCCTGGGGTTCAAGAACTCTGAGTCCTTCCTACTCATTCCTGCTGCCCAGCTAAGGGGATGCGAAGTCATAGTTCAGCCTTCTGCTCTCCACCCCACCCACCAACTTTGAGCAAATCCTGCCTTCAGGGCCTGTCCTTGTGGCTCTGGTTGGCACGTGTTCTGCGTGGGTCCTAGTGGCTCTGGGTGGTGTGTGTCCTGCCTGGGTCGGGAGAAGCCTGTGCTGCAAGGAAGAGAGAGGGCAGCTGGCCAGATCTGGCTGTGGAAGGTTGTAGAACTATGATTCCTGGATAAAGAGTGGGGCTGAGGGGATCAAGGTGTTTCCTGGAGGTGATGGAACTGAGCTTGAAGGATGGGTGGGGTTTCAGGGTCTGAAGGGGGCATTCCAAGTGGGGGGAACAGCCTGAGCAGAAACTCTAAGGGTTTGAGCAGGAATAGACCCGTCTGGCTGGTGGGAGGCAGGAGAGGGGACGGTGGGTGGCTGGGAAAGGCCATGTGGGCCTGTGGAGGCTGGTCCCTCCTCCACCTAACCCCTCGAGGGGTGGTGTCACCCTGCAGGAATCAGGCCACCCCATACACATATGCACACCCCAGGGGCAGAAGGCACTGAGCCTGGTGGGGATGGGGCAGGAGGGGTAGGGCAGCTGGAGCCTGTCTCTGCAACTGCAGGCAGGACCTCTGCGTTGCAGCCGACTCTTGGTGAGAGTATACATTACCAGAGCTGTGTGTGTGTGTGTGTGTGTGTGTGTGTGTGTGTGTGTCCCCAAGGCTGTGTTTTGTGGGCGGGGTGGGCTTGGGGCTGAGGAGAGGTGTTGCTAGGCAAAGTCTAGCTGCCCTTGAAAGTGTGCGCAGGGTTCCTGGTATGCTGGGGATAGGCGTCTCCAGAAAGCCAACCTTGGGACCTGCACCCCCATCCTTTCCCACACATGTGCACACACACACATCTTTCAGGGGACCTTGGGCCTGCAGGAGGGCTGTGCAGAGCCCCCCTGTCCCCATTGCTCCTCATCCTCCTCCCCTACCCCCAGAAGGGGCAGGGCCAGGCTGCTGGGAGGGGAACTGGAGTTGAGTCTAGAGCCCACCCCTGCCTTTAGCGTAGGCGCCTGGAAGCCATTAGGGGCCTGGGTGGCGCCCGCCCTGCCCCTGCGCGACAAGCTTGGGATTCCTGGAAGGAGTAGGCCACCCCCTCCCTGCCAAGCCCCATGCCAGGCCTGGCAGATCCCAGAGGCAGAGAGGATATGACAGTGGCCCCCTCCCTGCCACCCTGTCAGTTTAGGGGCCACAGGAAAGGCCCAGCACATGGGGGCCCACCCAGAGGACCCCCTCCTTACCCCCCCCACCCATTCTCTGGCCCCTGCTGGCACTCGGATTTCCTGTCTCCTTCCCCTCCCCCGCAGGCTCTCACATTGTTTTTCTTTTCCGAGAACTTCGCCATGTGGAGCTGGGCCAGGAAAACGGGAGAGGAGTGTGAATGTCCGTATGTGTGTTTGTGTGTGTATGTGAGTGTGAGCATCTGCCTGTCTGTGGGGGGAGTTTGTATCTTTGCGTGTCTCCATGTGTATCCGTCTGGGTTGGCACGTGTATGTCTTCAGGGGTGTCTGTGAGTCTGTAGGTGAGCGTCTCTCTGTGTACATGTACAGCTGTGTGTGTGAGCAGGGGACGTCTCTGAGGATGCCATGTGTCTGCCCCTGGCTTTGAATCAGTGTTTCTGTGTGTGGAATCGATTGTGTCTGCACCTGTGTCTGGGTCCAGGGGTCCAAGCCAGCCATCTCATTGCACAGGTGGGGAGACTGAGTCACAGAGAGCTCTGAGTGGGCCAGGGATCCCTTGGGGAGTCAAGGGGTACGGGGGGCTGGAACCTGGGTCCGTCTGGCTGTGTCTGGCACATAACTTTGTGCAGGTGTTATGGGTCTGAGACAGGAACATTTGTGTGTGTGGAACTACCGGTGGTGACAAGGCATCACCAGTTACTCACATGTCCCAAACTTGGACGGTTAAGATGCAGATTCCCAGCCCCTCACCTCTAAAGGGTGAGGCCCAGGAACTGCATTTTAAACAGGTGTCCAGGTGAATCCGAAGGACCGCACGATCTAGTAGCACTGGCCTCCCTCACCCCAGTTCCGTAGGCGGTGAAACCAAAGCCCAGTGTGGGGCCATGGTTTACATGAGGTGGGTGACAGAGCTGGGCCCAGAGCTGCTGCTTAGCGAAGGCAAACAGTCAACAAACAGCAAATGGCCTAGAGAAACATAGTAGGATCACTGCGCAGCTTTGAGAAACTGGGATGGTAAGAGTCATGAATTTAAACTGACGCCGGTGCATGGAGGTGAGCAGGGTCGGCGTTGCATGGAGAGACAAGAACAGGTGATGCAGCGGCAGGGGCCCTGAGGGCGTGTGTGAGGGTTAGGACCATGGTATGTAGCAAGGACAGAAGGGACAGGGTGAGCGGTGGGGACAGTGAACAGGTGGGGGGATCCGTGAGTGGTACCTCCTTTGGGGAGTGAAGAATCTGGGGATTCGGAGCCTTAGCCGGACTGGGCTTGGAATTGACTCGAGAGAGGGCTTGTCGCTGTTGGTAGTGACAGAGGTTGTGGCCACTGGCATGGTCAGGTTTGCGTTTTTTAAAACTCACTCTGGCTGCTCCTCTAGAGAATGGATTAGAGGGGGCGGCCGGGGGCAGGGAGAGTGGTGGCTGCAGCCTCCCGGGTGGAGATGATGTTGGCGGCCTTGATGCAGTGGCTGAGGAGCAAGGTGGAGAGATCCACATGGTGTATAGCAGACAGACTGGCAGGACTTGGAGCTGGGGAGGAAGCAGATTCTGGAATGTTCCCCATAGGGTGAAGGAACAAGGAAGTGCTTTTCTCCGGGAGGGGGCCTCTGGAAGGAGGATGCTGTCGTGGGAGGAGTGGAGACGGTGAGTGCATTCAGCCAAGCTGAGTCTGAGCCGTCTGAGGGACGGGACGTGCTGGTGGGGTGGGAGGTCCTGGAGGGCAGCCCAGGCTGGAGAGAGAGAGTTCGGGTTATTGAGGACAAGGGCTGGAGAGGAGAAGGGGCCAGGGCTGGATGCTACCAGCACTCAAGGGACAACCCAGGTTGCCCAGCCTGGAGGCTGATGGGGAGCAGTGGCAGAGGAGGCGGAAAACCGGGAGAGCGTCCAGGGAGAGAGTGATGCAGGACAGCAGGAGGGGCGGAAGGTACCCGGAGCTGGAGGGGGCATGCTGCACTGCAAGGCCTGAGACGCACCCAGTGCGTAGGGCAGTGGGGCTAGACACCAGCCTGGCGAGGCCTGGTGAGGGGCTATGCGGGAGATAGCAGGTGTGGGCAGGAAGCAGAGAGAGCAGGGAGGTGAAGGTGCCAGGAGAGACGTCAGCAGGGGGACGCCCCCTGGAGAAGGCATCTTCGGCAGGGGTGGGAGAAGTGGGGTTGGGGGTCCTCTTGGGGACAGAGGAGGGGGCCATGGGCTCGGGGCAGCACAGGGAGGAAGCGTCTCTTTTCACGGCAGACTCTGACATCGGCTTACCTGCCCAGAGTGAGGGGCTTAGGGGTTGGAAGCGGGTGAAGGGAGGACACAGAGGGCTGGCCAGGTGGTGTAAGGGCACTCCTCCAGGATGTGAGTCCTACCGGCTGTGCCCTGGTGGGTCACTCAGGAAAGCTAGGGATGGCGGTCAGGGCAGGGCCGTAGGGGCTGGGGCGAGAATGTGTGGGGCAGGCTCAGCTGAATGGGGAAGGAAGCATGAGAGGTCCGGAGGGGCTGCTGGTGGGCGTCAGCAGGAGGCCACAGTGGAGGGAGAGTGTAGCTGGTTGGGAACAGAGAGGGGCATGTGTCTCGCTTATTTTAAAGGGAATGTGTTGTGAGGATTGTTGCACAACTATAAATATAATGAAATTCATTGAGTAATAAAAAATAAAAAAATAAAACTAAGGGGGATGTGGCCCATAAACAGCAGAGCCCAGCTGCAGGCGTGGGGGACCCCTCACCACTCCACACCCGCTGTCTAGACAGAGCTTCCTTCCATCATACCACCAGTGCCGGCGTGTAT
This sequence comes from Phacochoerus africanus, assembly GCF_016906955.1. NCBI lineage: Eukaryota > Metazoa > Chordata > Mammalia > Artiodactyla > Suidae > Phacochoerus > Phacochoerus africanus. The sequence continues at coordinate 19,209,508 of NC_062551.1, read as the reverse complement.
TCACCAGACCTGCACCAGTGTTTGTGTCTGGACTCCTGGACGCTGGATCTGGATCAACTCCAGGGCTTAACCTTCCTGAGCCTCCCTTTCCTCTTTGGTAAATGTCTGTCATTTTCCTCGATTCTGTCAAAGGAATGAATAAGGTAGTTCACATCGGCATGGTACCAGCCTGTAGTTGGCCCTCCATAAATGTCACTGTCATTGTCATGGGACTATAACAGTGGCCAGGAGCCAGCCCCTGCCCTCAGCAAATTCACAGCCTGGGGTGAGGATGGGGAGCACACAGGGACACAGATAAATGGTGCAGTGGGGTTGGCAAGTGTAGTGATGGAGACGGGGCAGCGGCCCACCACCTGGCCTGAGGGGGTCTGGGAGGAGTTCCTGGAGAAGGTGATGTCTCAGATAAGTTTTAAGGTTGAGAAGAGTCAGCCCAGTGCAGGAAGAGGCAAGAAGCGGACTCCTGGCAGCAGGGCCAGCATGGAAGCTTCAGTATTCCGGGTGGAGAGTAGTTCAAGCCATGCAACGTGTGAGATGGGACCTGAAGGTCAGCGACAGCAAATCGAGGTTTCAGATCAGCTGTGGCTGCTGCAGGGCGAAGGGAGTCTGGAGGCCAGTGAGGAAGGCGCTGCAGGCTCTTGCTCACCATTCCAGCCTCACTGGGCCTTCTGGAGGCGACCGTTTTCTCTCCCAACACCTTTGCCCTTGCTGTTCCCCTTTGCCGGTTACGCCCTACCCATGGCTGCTCTTAAGGATATGGATGGATGGTCGCCACCTCCTAACAAGCGTTGTGTTCTCTCACAGGTCCGAGGAGCCATCCCCCACCCTGTGGCCAGGACAGCAGCGGGTAGCAGTGGCCATCATGCATTCTTCACACCACCCCTGAGTCCGGGAGTCCCAGCACAGGGCCCGCAAGCCCGCCCCCCACGGCAGCGCCATGAGCCACGGGCCGAGCCCACGGCTGGCTGAGTCTCCGCAGCTGTCCAAGGGCAGCCTGCTGACCATCCTGGGTAGCCCGTCGCCTGAGCGCATGGGGCCAGCCGACTCGCTGCCCCCCACGCCGCCCAGCGGCACGCCATCGCCTGGGCCGCCGCCGTCGCTGCCGCTGCCACCGGCGCCCACGCTGCTGGCGGACGGGGACTGGGAGAGCCGCGAGGAGCTGCGGCTGCGGGAGCTGGAGGAGGCGCGCGCGCGGGCGGCGCAGATGGAGAAGACCATGCGCTGGTGGTCAGACTGCACCGCTAACTGGCGCGAGAAATGGAGCAAGGTGCGCGCCGAGCGCAACCGCGCGCGCGAGGAGGTGCGCCAGCTGCGCCAGCGCCTCGACGCGCTCACCAAGGAGCTGGCGGGCGCGAGGCGCGAGCGCCAGGAGGCGCAGGGCGAGTGCGAGGCGCGGGGCCGCGAGCTGGCGCGGCTGCGGGGCGCTGGGGGACCCACGGACAGGACGCCCGAAGGTCCTGAGACCGAGCCAGAGAGGGAGCAGGAACCAGTGCGCGACGTCGGGTCTGAGAGACCCCAGGGCAGCCAGGTGCGCGGCGGGGAGCGGGCGAGCAAGGCTGCGGGGCAGGGCCTTCGCTGGGATCTCTGTTGGAGGAGTGGGGGGTGGGGAACTGACTGACTCGGACAGAAGCCTGGCTCGGAAAAGGGATTAGTAAGGGCCTGGCCGCAGTGAGGTTTCACTCCCTCCAGGGGTCAGATCCTGCGCTGCAGGCCTCCAGGTTATCTCCTTCCCAGAGACACCCCCCCCCCCCCCCCCCCCCGCCCCGCGGCAGGGCAGAGAGTTCCCGGTTCTGGTGGTGTCTCCGCTCCCACACCTGAGTGGTCCACAGCACCAGGGAGTCACCCTTTTTGACTAGGAGCAGGTCTAAGAACTTACCTGGAAAGCATTTAGTCGCAAGCAGAGCTGAATCCATTCATTTGTTCAATTTGAATTTAGGGGAAGAGGTAAACATTTGTATCAGGTGTTGATCAAAACTGAGGGTGGTGCCAGGGCAGTGGGAGCACAGGGGAGGTCCCTGATCGTGGCCTTGAGAGGCAGAGAGTGGCTGGTGAGTTTGGGAAATGGCATCCATCATTCAATGGGAATGTCCACAGAGGGCTGGGCTCTGCTTGCATATTATCTAGTTAATTCTCAGAGCAACTGCAGGAGGTGTTTGCTCCATAAAGGAGAACACTGAGGCGGTGAGCGGTTAAGTACCAATGGCTCCCAGCTGGTGACTGGAACCTCTGAGGGTTGACCCCAGGTGAACTCCATAGCCCGTGGGATAATAATCAGTATATTGGGAACACTGACAGTGTGTGCGGAGGGCAGCCTCCCCCGAACCAGCAGGCCCATCACCAGAGGGCCGTCTAGGGTCCAGGCTCAGGTTGCTCCCAGCCCCATCCCCAGTCTAGCCAGCAACTCTAGCTGAGAGTCCTGGCTGCCCCCTCCCCTCTCCTGCCCTGTAGCCTCCACCCTGTGGGCTAGAGTGGGTACTGCTGCCTTCTGGTGGCTGAAGCCCCTCTTCCCCAGGCCCACCTGCTGTTTGCAGGTGGGGTTTGTTGCTCTTCCTTGGGGCAGAGGATGAGAGCCCCTGTCCACCAACCAGCCGCAGGTACTGTTCTGCCCTCTCTTCCTTCTGCTTATGAGTCCCAGGCCAGGGAGCCCTGGGGTTGCTCTCCAGCCCATCCATGCTGTGCTGTGACCCACAGCAGGTCCCTTCCTCCTTCCCTGTCTCATTTGTGAATTGGGACTGTGGACCAGGCGGCATCAGAGGCCCCACCCAGACTGTCTGAGATACAGGAGTAGAATCTCAGTCCTCAAAGCCACTGTCTGGGCTGGATAGGGAAATTGGGGCCAGTCAGGGAAGGGGCTGGCCCAGATGCATCTGGAAAGGCTGTAGGAAAAGCCAGCTTGGAACAGAGGCCATGGGCGTCTTGGGTCTGTGGTCAGAGGCAGGACATGGGCAGGGACGGGAAGGGGTTGCGTTAATAATCCCTCGCTTCCTGTTTGGAAGCTGGTTCTGCTCTCAGAGGCTGCCTTCCTGTGCATCTTTTACCACGTCACTATCTTGTATCAGGTGTTTGCACCAGAATCTAGTCCTTATCTGTTGTGGGTACCTTTGCTGCTACAGTTATTCACACTAGTGCCCCCTCCCCAACATTTGCATACTTCCAGCAGCAGGGCCCTTACCACCTATTCTGGGAAATCTTCAAGGACTTAGGGAACCTCAGTGGCCAACTCTGCAGTTTCAGGAGGTGAGGGCGGAGGCACAGAAGACGGTGTGTCCCTCCCTCTGCAGGGATGGAGAGCCAGGCAGCAGAAGAGCAAAGTGGGATCCAGAAGGATTGTGTGACTTGCCCGAGGTTACCCACCGAGCTGAAGCCCCTGGGCCTGGGAGAGGTCATGATCAAGACCAAGCGGGTGAGGGCTCAGCGTCCACTGGTCCAGCCTCCGCCTTGGTCCCCACAGGAGCTGGAGCTGGTGGAGAGCCTGCTGAAGAGCAGACCAGAGGAGCCCGAGGGCTGCTGGGAGGCACGCAGCGTCGGGGCGGGGGCCCCGCGGAGCAGCTCAGGCCGCCAGGAGCGCAGCCGGCTGCCCTGGGAGGATGCCGCCACCCTCGAAGAGGACACCTCCAAGTTGACAGCCCTGCGGCTACGGCTGGATGAGTCCCAGAAGGTGCTGCTCAAGGAGCGAGAGTGAGTCCCGGGAGGCAGGCTGGGGCTGAGGGGGTGGGCCAGGCTGTTTCGAATCTGTTAGAGGAAGAGGGAAGCAGCAAAGGAGACGGGAGAAGGGAGTCAGTTAGGGGGCAGAGAAACCAGGAGAGACTTTCCTGAAGGAGGGAGTGATCAGCTGGTCCAGCAGGAAGAGGGCTGAGGACTGACCAGTGGATTTAGAACACGGAGGTCACCGGTGAGCTTGAGCGGGCACAAGCCTGATTGTGATGAGTATCTTATAATACCCTTTCTTCCATCAAGAAATTATATGCAGTGATGCTACAGCTTAACTACACACGTAACTGTAAAAAGCAGCATAACACCCTTTGAAAGCAGAAGCAGAGATCAGGGCGATGCCAGGGAACATCAAAGACGGCCAGCAAAGCAGAAGCCAGCGGGGAGCAGGGCGCAGATGCCCTCTTACAGCCCCCCTCACGTGGAACCAGCCCTGCCCACACCTAGGTCTTGGACTTGGAGCCTCCAGAGCTGTGAGACTATAACTTTCTGCTTAAGCAAAACAAACCAAGAAACCAGCCTGTTGTCCTAACGGAAATGTAAAGAAATACTAGACTCTCAGAGAGGGAGACCCATGCAGTGTTGAGCACTGTGCGCCGGGGGCCGGACACCGTGCTTGTTACCCTGGCGCCTCATTCACGTCCAGGACAGAGTGCAGGGTGGAGGTCATGAGAGCACCTGGCCGTGACTCCCCGCCTGGGATGATGACAGGAGGGCCCCCGTCCTGCAGAGAGTCTCTAGACAGTGTTTTCTAGCTTTTCCAGCTGCAAAGCTGTGTATTCAAACCAAGCCTACATAACACAGATGGGAGGGAATGGGGGTCTCAGTGGCAGGTGAGCCCAGGGCCCAGAGAGAGGAAAGCTCTTGCTGGCCCTGGAGGCCTGGTCGCTCCCCCACTGGGAGCTGGGCACCTGCAGTTGTGTGGGGTGTGGCGCTCCAGGAGAAAGGCAAAACCAGGGTGCCGGCCACAGTGTGGGGTGCCGGGCCTTGAATGCCAAGGTGAAGATTTTGGATGTGGGCTTGACAGGTGCAAACTGCACGGGGGGCACTCGGCAGAGGGCCCCCTCGGTGGGCTCACCCCCATGTCTCCCTTCCCTAGGGATAAAATGGCCCTGAGCAGGAACATTGAGAAGCTGGAGGGGGAGCTCAGCCAGTGGAAGATCAAGTATGAAGAGCTGAGCAAGACCAAGCAGGAGATGCTCAAGCAAGTGAGTCTTGGAGACCTGGGGGGGAGGGCTTCCTGGAGGAAGCAGCACTGCTCTGTTGTTGTGGGGGTTTTTTGTGTCTTTGGCTTTTGTAGGGCTGCACCTACAGCATATGGAAGTTCCCTGGCTAAGGGTTTGAATCAGAGCTACAGCTGCCAGCCTATGCCGCAGCCACAGCAACCCCAGATCATTAATCCACTGAGCCGGAGATCGAACCTGCATCCTCATGGATACTTGTCAGGTTCTTTACCGCTGAGCCATAACGGGAACTCCTCTTCTTTTCTTTCTTTTTATTTTTTTAGCACTGCGTTGTTGAATTTCAGTAGTGGGAATGGGAGAAAGAAGGGAATTCATTCATTCACACCAGCCATGTGCCAGGTTGTGTTCTGCGTGCTGGGGCAGGCAGTGTCCTTACCTTCAGGAGCTCACCTTGAGGGGGCGTGGGAAAGGGGAGACCAACAGAACCAGAGAGATAAATTCAGAAGCCATGAAAGTCAAAACAGTCGGAGAGGTGAGGCGGTAGGTCTTCAAAAGGCCTCTCCGTGAGGGTGACATTTGAGGAAAAAGTGATTAGAAGAAGCCACCCTTCGGAAGAGATGGGGGCCGAGGGTCTGGCTGAAGGCACAGCAAATGTGACGGCCCTGTGGCCAGAACAAGCCTAGCATGTTCAGGAAATAGAGGCCAGTGGCTGGAGGGCTGTAAGTGAGAGGTGATACTGTAAAGGGGAGTTAAATCCCACAGGCTTCTTAGACCAAGACAGAGGGGGGTTGTCTCGAGGTAACGTTCGTTGGGCGCATGGTGGGTGCAAGATCTTGCTGAAGCCTCATGGCAGTCAAGGCAGCTGGGTCTTGATGTCCCCACCCTGCCAATGAGGGAACTGAGGCTCCAGCAGGCAGGGGTCAGGCTGGGCCTCCTTCAGGGCTTCCTATGCCAGCTCTGATGGCCACCAGGGGGCGCAGCCACCCAGGGAAAGCTGGGCTGGATCCCTGCTTTTCCAGAAGGCGGGAGGATCAGACCTCAGATCCTCAAACTGCCCTGGAAAACTGGTCTTAAAGTAGAATGAACATCTTAAGGAATCTCCTGAAATAGAGCTTCCCAGACCCCACCCTCACCCTCCTGAGTCAGCATCCTTGGGGTTGGGTCCAAGAGTCTGTCTTTTTAATCTTTTCTTGAAGTGTGATCACTTGAAGAAAAGTGAGTGAAACACAACTATCTGGTTTTTCAGATACGTAATTATAATTTTAAAGATTCTCTTTTGCTCGTAGCTTCTTTCCCTCTGCGTTACATATTTAAGGCTCTCCTGTGCCATTGCAAAGAGCATTTGTTCACCAGTTTTCCCCGCTGTACAACAGGGAATCTGCACTTTTTTAAAAGCACCCCAGGAGTTCCCATCATAGCTCAGTGGTTAACAAACCCAACCAGTGTCATGAAGACGTGGGTTCAATCCCTGGCCTCGCTCAGCGGGTTAAGGATCTGGCGTTGCCATGAGCTGTGGTGTAGATCGCAGACACAGCTTGGATCCTGCGTTGCTGTGGCTGTGGTGTAGGCCGGCGGCTGCAGCTCTGATTGGACTCCTAGCCTGGGAACCTCCATATGCCACAGATGCAGCCCTAAAAAGACGAAAGATAAATAAATACACAAAAATGCCCCAAGCGATTCTGGTGAGACCAGCCCCACACCCACGGGCAGACCTGCCTTCAGATCCACTGGATGCTTTCAGCCAGTGTCACTGAGGGCTGCCCTGTGGCCGGGGCCATACCGGGGTACAAAGGTGGGTAGACAGACACGCTCTCTGTCCTCCCGAGCTCACATTCTGGGGGGACGGAGAATATCCCCCTTAGACAGGAAAGACAGGAGCCTCCTGGGGGGCGGCACTTAAGCCAAGACCTGAAAATGAGAGAAGGCAAGATACCTGGGAGAGGGTACCAGGCAGAGGGAGATGCCTGGGAGAAGCCTGCAGTGGACAGGAATGCAGGAATTTGGGGACTAGAGAGGCGGCCACAGTGACCGGAGCACAGAGCTCAGGGGAGCGAGCCGGGAGGTGAGAGGGGATGGGAGGGAGGTGGGCAGGGCTTCAGCGACACAGGGCTTCTAGGGGCCGTAGGGACGGGTCTGTCTTCATCCTGAGGACCCGAGCGATGGGAGTATGATTGGGTTCATCTTCTTTAAAAGCTCACCCCGGGCTACTGTTGTGGAAAATGGGTTGACGGGGGCGCCTGAGGTTGGACCCTGGACGCTAGCTGGTGATGAGGTGGGAGGGGAGAGACGTGGGAAGAGGCAGACGCGGCTGGACTCAGGGCCTGTTCTGGATACCCGGTGGCCTATTCGGGCACCAGCGCAGGCTCCTTCCCTGCACCAGCGCCCATCCCCCAGAGCCGGTGGACCTCCCGGTAACCGGCCGTGCTGTGTTGCGCAGCTCAGCATCCTGAAGGAGGCCCACCAGGATGAGCTGGGCCGCATGTCCGAAGACCTGGAGGATGAGCTGGGAGCGCGCTCCAGCATGGACAGGAAGATGGCTGAGCTGAGGGGCGAGGTGAGGCCCCCAGCAGAGCCTTAGGGGACCAGGGGCCCTCCCTGCATCCGTCAGTCAGTCAGTCATAAGAGGGCAGGGACCAGGCCTGTGCACGGGGGCGGGGGGGGGGGTCCAGCCCTACCCCGAGAGTGCTCCAGTCTGTGGGGGGCGGGCCTCCCTCCCACCCAGAGACAGCGCGCCCTTCCATCCTGCCCACTCTGAAGTAAGCCCAGGTTAATTACTGCCACTGCCGCTGGACCTGCTTCCTGGAGCCAAATGCGGCGATGGGAGGAGGGGGCACATCCCACTCAGGCCCTTCCGTGCCCCTTCCCCCATCCTGCCCTTTGCAGATGGAGCGGCTGCAGGCAGAGAACGCAGCCGAGTGGGGTCGCCGTGAGCGGCTGGAGACGGAGAAGCTGGGCCTGGAGCGGGAGAACAAGAAGCTGCGGGCGCAGCTCGGGGACCTGGAGGAGGCGCTGGCCCGGCGACGGCGGCAGACAGCCAGTGCCCTGGACTGCGACCTGAGGGCCAGCCAGGCCGCGCTCTTCGAGAAGAACAAGGTGGGGCCGTGGGGGGTGCGGCCAGGGAGGGAAGAGCACCTCCTGTGTGTCTGGCTCCAGCCTGAGGGAGGCCAGGGATCCGTGAAGTAACTGCTGAGGACAGCTAACAACAGCGGTGGTGACTGGCCCAGCAGCTCCTCCGCCTAGGCACCTGCCAGGGGCCCAGCAGTGTGATCATCACAGTAGCTGCATTTATTGGGCACCATGTGGCCAGGGCCCTGTGCCATTGCTTTTTGTCCATTATATCATTTAATCCTCTCAGCAGCCCCCCTCCTCCCCGCTTGGTTTTTTTTGGCCACGTCCACGGTGTGTGGAAGGGATCAAACCCATACCCTAGCAGCAGCCAGAGCCACTGTGGTGACAGTGCCAGATCCCGAACCCACTGCACCACGAGAAAACTCCTTCGCAGCCCTTCTGTTGACCCACCAGATGTTTATTGAGCACCAGCTGTGCGTAGGCCTTGCTTCAGTGCTAGGGACACAGCAATGGATAGACAGGGCAGATGTGGCCTCGTCTCATGGAGCCAGTGGCCCAGGAGGACACAGACACTGGTCTCTCCATCACACATTCATGCCCATCAGGCAGCTCCGGGGCTGCTCAGGAAGAGGGCATAGGGGATACCAGGGGACCAGGCTCAGGCCCAGGGCCCAAGCAAGGCTTCCCTGAGGCAGTGACCTTTGAGCCCAGGTCTCAAGGGAACACAGACCTTGACTGGGGGGGTGAAATGATTCCAGGAGAGAATTTGGAAATAATGTGAATACATGTTGCATGGTGACAGTGACATGGAGCTTTGGAGGAACAGGGGAGGCCAGTAAGGCTGGAGGGAGTGGGTAAGAGGAACGTGGCAGGTGAGGCAGCAGCTCAAGGCTACCTTTATGGAGTAAGAGGGGGTGGGCAGGTTGCGGTTCTGAGCGCTCCCCTGCTGCTGTGTGGAAGGCGGATAGGACGGCCGGCCCGTGGGGAGTCCGGCACTGTTTCCTGGGACAGCAGGAGATATGGAGGCCAGGACTGGCTGAGGCCGGTGGAGACGGAACAAAGAGGCTGGATTTGAGACCACTGGGTAGTGCCTACTCCCATTTCCTAGATGTGAAAACTTAGAGAAGCCCAGAGCTAAAGGGCAACAGCCCCCTTCCCTACTGCGCATGCACAGACCCAGAGCTGTCATGCTATTTACACACCGGAGTCCTGACTTCATCCCGCCCCAGAAAACCTGACTCAGCTCTCGTCATCCCCATGTCATCTCCAGGAGGCACCGTGAAGTTCCATGTCGGGAATGGAGCCTCTGATTCCACCCGCCTCTCCCCACATTGCTCCCTAAGCCTTCTCACCTCACTAGATGGCACCTCTGACGTCCAGCTGCTCAGCCAGCTCTAGTGCTGGTATTTCAGATGGTGGGGGCATAGATTCTGGGGAGGTGGCGTGATGCCCTCTGACATGGACTCCGCCCCCACCCCCCCACCTCGCTCCCCTGCAGGAGCTGGCAGACCTGAAACATGTGCACAGCAAGCTGAAGAAGCAGTTCCAGGAGAAGGTGGCGGAGCTGGCACATGCCAACCGGCGGGTGGAGCAGCACGAGGCAGAGGTGAAGAAGCTGCGGCTGCGGGTGGAGGAGCTCAAGAAAGAGCTGGCCCAGGCTGAGGATGAGGTGAGCACCTGCTGGGGCTCCAGGCAGCCTGCAGGCCTCAGCTCAGGTAGATAGGATGGGGCTGCAGGGCCCTCCCATGCTGCTCCGTGCTGGGTCCCCAGCACTTGGCACTCAGGGTAGAGCAGGTGGATGGGTGACAAATGGTGTGCGGCTAGGGAGATAGGAAGAAAAATGGACAGACAAGGTGGATGAATAGATTAGGATGGATGGGTGGGTGGATGCAGAAGTGGTTCAATAGAAGAACAGAAGGGTAACTCCATGGATGGATGAATATGTGGATGAGGAAATACGTGAACAAATGGATGGGAGACGGAGAGAGGAGAGATGGATGAGATGTAACAACAGATGTCTGATGATTGATTGGGTGGATGTACGGGTGAGTGGATGAACTGTAAGTGGGTGGGTGGGTGGATGGGCTGGTAGATAGCTGGGTGTATGGATGAGCAGGTGATTGGATGGATGGATGGGTGGATAAGTGGTTAGGTGGGTGGATCAATGGATGGGTATGTGGGTGGGCAGGTAAGATATATGGGCGGACGGATGGGTAGGTAATTGGATGGATAGATGGGTGGATGGATGATGGGGGGATATATGGAAAGATGGATGACCGAGTGGACAGTAGACAGATGGACAACTGACTGGGTCAGTGGGTGGAAGAATGAATGGAGGGAAAATACAGAAGGATGGATAGAAGGGAAGATAGTATGGAAGAGTGCAAGGACCATGGGTAGGGTGAATGGGTGGCTGAATAGGTTAATGACTGGTGAGTAGTTGGGTAGGTCCATGGGCAGATGGCATTCCCATGGATGAGTGATCAAATGGACAGATTCATAGGGATAGGTTGGGAGATGGATGAATCAGTAACTTGGGCCATTGGCGGATGGGTAGATTTGGGAGGGAGGGGCAACAGGGAAGAAGGAGAGCAAAAGGGATATTTACCTGGGCCTTGATCCCGGCCTCAAAGGAGAGACAGGAATTGCTCTTGGGGAAGGACATTCCCACAAAGGAGGGGCAGGAGTGGCTGGTAGGTTGGGCCGGCCCAACCCAAGATGACCCCCATGCTCTTGGCCCTGCTCTCCCCCCAGTTGGATGAGGCCCACAACCAGGCACGGAAGCTGCAGCGGTCGCTGGACGAGCAGACGGAGCAGAGTGAGAACCTGCAGGTGCAGCTGGAGCATGTGCAGTCCAGGTGGGCCCCAGCTGCAGCCCTGCGGAAGAAGCCTCCCAGCCCGGCCGCAGAAACAGGGCAGAGACGCTTCCAGCCCAGGGAAGCCTCTAGGTCAGGGTTGGTGCTCCAAGCTGGGCCTAGAGGGGAAGACAGAGAAGGAAGCGATCTGGACGCCCTGGGGCCAGAATCCTGTCCTCTCCAGGCAGGAAGAGCCAGACCAGGAAACCAGGGAAGGGAGGGCAGGAAGTTAGACCATCAGGGAGGCCTGCAATTGTCTCCTGCGGCCCAAGAGGTCAGGCGCAGCGTAGGGCAGCAGACGGGGCCTCTGGGTCTGGGGAATCTCTGATAAGAAGAACAAGCAGACCCCAGGCCAGCTGGGATCTGAGGGATTGGAGGGCAGGGAACCAGGGAGGAGCCCCAGCGCTGACGGCGGCCCGACCCCCTAGCTGTAGGCAGGACCTTATCAGCCTCAGTGACAGAGGCCCAAGGGATATCAGACAACATCCAAGGCCCCATGTCACAATCCCTACCTGCAAGGACTGACTCTTCCTGGGCCAGGCCCAGGACAGGCCCTTACTTATTTCCTGGAACTGACAGCCTGGGCTCTGCAGCCAGTCCTGCCTGGGTGGTGGGAATTCTGGCTCTTCACTCAGGAGCTGTGTCACTTGGGGCCACCTAACGTCTTTTTTTGTTTGTTTTTTGGCCGCACCCACGGCATGTGGAAATTCCCAGGGATCAAACCTGAGCCACAGCAGTGACAATGCCAAATCCTTAACTGCTAGGCCACCAGGGAACTCCCACGTAACTTCTCTTTGTCAGTTTCCTCATCTGTAAAATGGGGATGATAATAGTTTTTCTTACCTTGTGGGAATGCAATGAGCTGATCTATGCTTATGAAAGTAGCTGGCACATAATAAATACTTAACAGTAGTGGGGCTTTGATATTCGGTCAGACAACATTGTGCTACAGGAATCATGCTCCTCTGAGAGAAGGGAGGGAAAGATATTTTTTCCCCAAGGGGGCTGGCACTGAGACACAGGACGGTAAGTCCTTCCGCGGCCACACAGCTGGTGGGGGCCAGACCAGACGGCCCCCTGGCCCTCTGCCTCATCCTACGCATGCTGAGTGTCTGGCTGAGAGGTGGGACTGTGGAGCCAGAGCTGACAGCCATGTGGCCTAGCTCAGTTTCCCCAGCTGCCTGGGATGCTGCCTTTAAAGTGCTGTGCAGGGCCCCAGGCCTGAGTCCAAGTTGGGCTTGGGGGGGCAGGGGGTTCCTGGCCGGTGCTGCCCACACCCGCCCCCCTCCGCCGCCCCAGCACACACCCCTCAGAAGGCCGCCTGGCCTCAGGGCTTTCCCGCACTCTTGGCCGCATTCTTTGGGGGCCATCAAGTCCCAACATGGGCGGGCCGGTGCTGCCCAGCCTCTCAAGTGCTTCCATGGCGAGGGCGGGGCTGCCTAGGGCCGCTGCTTCATTTCACTCCCCAACTTTTTGAGCTTTAATGTTCGGGACAGCTCTCTAAATCACCCCGCGGTAATGGAGTCCCCGCCCGCGCCCCCCCTGCTGTGTTAATAATTCATGCCTTCCAGTAAGATGCAGCCTGGGCAGCTACTCTGCTGGGCTGGGGGGGTGGAGGGGAGCCAGGGGCTGGGGGTGCATTTCCTGCACCAGCTCTTCTTAGAGGCCAAGTTTGCTTCCTAAATTTTAGCTTTGGGAATTGTAATGGGTGGGGGCAGGACGAGGGTGGAGCCCTTTCTTACTGACATTAAGGATGTAGGAGATTCAGAAGCCCGGCCCCCAAAGTCTCTCTCTCCCTATGGGCTTTAGAGCCTGGCTTGGGTTTGGATCCCAGCCCCGAGACCTGCAGCCAGCTGCTTCACCTCTCCAAGTCCCTGGCCCACTCCAGAGGCAGCCGTTTCAGCTTAGGACCCAGCCCGACTCCCTGCTGTCTGTGGGACTTGGGGCAAATGACTGCGCTGTTCCATGCCTCAGTTTCCTTGTCTCTTAAGTGGAGGTGACAGCAGCAGCCGCCTCACTTCAGAGGCGTCTGGGAGGGTGAAGGGAGATGAGGTAGTGTTTGCGAAAGACCCTGTCTGGTGCCTGGCAGCGGGAAGCACTCAGGAAGGCTTAGCTGCTGTCGGCACCAGCCGATCCTGCTCATCCCTGACCCGCCCGCCCGTTGCCCCACCGCGCAGGCTCCGCAGGCAGCAGCAGAGTGCCCCTCTCTTTGGGAAGATCCGCAGTGCTCGCTTTGGTGCCGAGGAGGCGGGGGACGGAGCCAGCGACCTGGACGAGGATGAAGACCTGCAGATCCAGGTGGCCTAGACTCCCAGGGCTGGGCAGGACTGGCCCAGTGCCCAGGCCCCCCAGTGCCCAGGCGGACCGGCCACTGGAACTGATGCAGCTGCCTGTGCTCACTCTGGGAGCAGAGCCCGGTCTGCCATGGACGCCTCCCTTCTCCCCCACAGTGGGCCTCCATGACCCCACCTGACCTGCAGCCCGTGGAAGGGAAGCCATGGCCGTGTTTTATATATAATATATATACGTGCTGACGGTCCCTGGACCCATTTGGTTTTATAAACACAGAATCGCTCTCAGCCCAGTCTAGGCGCCCCACTCACCCAGGACCTTCATGTCAGAGGAGAGCTGCTGGGGCCTCTGGCCAGGCTGCCTCTCTGGGCCTTGGGGGTCGGGCTGGGGCTGGGGCTGTTCATAGCACAATGTGAGAAACCCAGTCTTTTGTAATAAATGGAGTTCGGGTTCTCGGGGCAGAGTCCTAAGCGTGTGGCAGATGTGGGTGCCTGATGTGGGTGACAGACAGGACTGGCCGGCGCCTGTCACCGAACCTGAGCTCAGGAGTATTGACATGAAGTCCCTTGCGTGAACGCACACCTGAAGGGCCGCGTGGCCTGGAATCCAGCCCCTGTGAGGGGCAGGAGAAGGGACGGTGCGCGTCTAATCTGGAGGAGACTTCAGCTTGGGCACCAGATAGATTCACATCTCTTCTCTCTCTTACTGGCTGTGCAACCTTGGGGAGGTGACTTGCCCTCTCTGAGCCTTGATTTTGCCATCTGTAAATTGGACATCTCATAGAGCCGTGCTAAGAATTAGAGGAGTTCCTTGGGAGCTCAGTAAAGGTTAGTTATTATGAAGTATTCCAAGGTATGCTCTGGAGAGGAGGGATTTGCCCCTGGCTTCTGCTGTGAGGGATGAAGATCAAGCAGCTGACTGGTGGGAGTTTGCCCAGAGGTAGGTAACAACACAGCAAATAATAAATCCTGTTGTCATTCCCGTAGCTCTGCTCTACGTAGTGAAATCATAGGTAATTTTGATTTTAGTTTTGTTTTTGGCTGGGCGCACAGCATATGGAAGTTCCTGGGCCAGGGATTGAACCTACACCACAGCAGCAACCCAAGCTACTTCAATAACAATACCAGATCCTTAATCCACTGCACTACAAGGGAGCCCCTTAATTTTTTGTTTGTTTTTAGGGCTGCACCCAAGGCATATGGAAGTTCCCAGACTAGGGGTGGAATTGGAGCCATAGCTGCTGGTCTATATCACAGCTCACAGCAATGCTGGATCCTTAACCCACTGAGCAGGACCAGGGATCAAACCTGCATCCTCATGGATACTCTCGGGTTCGTAACCTGCTGAGCCACAATGGGAACTCCCTTGTTTTTATTTTTGGTAATGTCTGAACCTTCTATAACCTGCTGGTTTATATTAAATCTAGTGGCAAAAGTTATTACAAACACAGTAGCCTACATTTTTGAATCCTCACAAGTTGAAGTGGCATTCGAGACACCTGCCCTCGATGAGTTTCCGTGGGCATCAGGGCTGCTTTCAGTGCACGAGGGGCACTGTCACAACTGCTCTGGTCCTTGGGCCATGGTGAGTTCCCTGTGTTCACAGCACAGCAAGCCAGGCTTGGAGCAGGGGCCTGGCACCAACGAAGAGTTAAATTCGGTGGAGAAAGAGGCTCCCCGCTGGGGGTGGCAGCTGCACTGCAGGACTTCTCCCTTTGCAGCCCATTCTGAGGGACCCCTGGGGCCATGGTGCTGGGACCCAAGGGTGCCACAAGCTCGGGGGCTGAGGTGCAGGGGGCGGCAAGCCCAGGAGCCAGCGGGGTTAATAAATACAACGCCGGCTGATCGTGTCCCCTGCTGCTAAGCCTAAATTAACCATGCTGGTGAGGTGGGGTTTGCTGTGGCAAGCCCCAGGCCCCCTCCTGGGCTCTGAGGAGGGGAAGAGGGGGTGGGGGAGACCCAGCCCCCAGGACCCACCACCCCCAGGCCTTCCCCCCCAGCGGGGGCCAGCGGAAAAGGTGCTGCAGGAAGAGGACGGTTTCCTTTGGGGGTGGGTGGGGGGTCTTTCTGTTTTCTCTCCCAAACAGGAAGCGGGCCCCAGAAGAGGCTGAAGTGCTGCCCTTTGACCCTTGGGAGCCGGGAGCCAGGCACTCACTGACAGCAGCCCCCAGAGCCGCCCCCAGGCCTCCGGGCGGGCCTGCCACTCCCAGACACAGAGCAGACCGTCTGGGTCTGGCCCGGCGGGCTCCCCCAGACTCTGCGGCACCTCCGGTGAGATAGTGCTGAGCAGAGGGGCCCATTACAGCTCTTGTCTGGGGGCAGGGCTGCTGCTGAGAACCTCAGGGAGGAGAGAATCTGGCCTCCCACTTGGAACAGACAAAGGAAACCCAAAGTCTTGGGAGGGAAACACAGCTGCGGACCCAGAACTGGAAGGGTCTCTGGTCCTGGAACTCACACTGCCTCCTTGCACACAGCCCTTCTGTCCGCTGGTGGCGGTGGCGGCGTCTGTCAACAGAAGCATCTGCTCCAGCTCACAGGATGCCTTAAAAGCTATACTGAGAATGCATTGCTAAGGTTAATAATGGGACATTTTCTCATAAAAAATGTGGGAATCCCCTTCTTGAGAAATCAGCACTCGGACCATGCTGGGCTCACACCCCTTGTGGCCTCACCTGCTGAGCAGAGAGGCAGGTGCTCCCTGGAAGGGGACACAGGCACCCGTGGGCCACAGTCCCCACGGCTCCCTGCAGCCTTACCTGCACCGCCCTCATCTCTGTCACCGCCTGGCCCCTGGAGGCATGCGAGGGTCTCCTCTGGCCTCCTCTGGTCTTTGAACAGGTGAGGAAATTGAGCGACAGATCGGGAGGTGCTGGTCAGAGTCAGTGTGAAGCATAGCCAGGCCAGGTACATGTGTCACCTATGGGCCCAGAACTCCTGCAGGTTCCTTGTCGCCACAGGGTGACTGCTGAGAACAGGTAACGTGTATGGAGCCACACAGGGTGCTTCCCATCGTGAGTCACCTCTGCACCAAGGATGCAGAGGCTCAGAGGGAGCAAGTAACTCTCCCAAGGCCACACAGCTGGTTGGTAGTGACCCTGGGCTTCCAGGTCAGGCAGTCTGAGACCAGACTGTGACCCCCTTCCCCCACCCCTCCAAGAAAAGGCCCCATATGGGGAACCCATGCCCCCCTTTGGCCCCACCGCACTCCGCAGACCCTGAAGCTCCAGCTGTGTTGAACACCCTGCCACCCAGAACTGCCCCTCCTCCATCAAAGTCCCAGCAGCCCTTCAAAGCTTGGCCTGCTTGGTTCACTTTTAGAGTCTTAGCGGGTTGTGTGCTTCTCTGCTTCTCCCGCCCCACCAGATGCTCCCGGAGACCGGGAATCCTTCCAGCAGCCAGCACAGCGCCCTAGGCCTCCTGAGGGAAGGAAGGATGGACGAATGGATGGATGGATGAGATGTAGAAGGCTGAAGCCAGAACCACCCCCCATCCCCGACCCCCAACTCCAGACTCCAGCTTCACTGCAGTATCTGCAGGACCAGTCCCAGACGTCTTTCTGCTGGTCAGCCAAGGAGTCTCCCAGGTACTGAAAGTGGCAGCAGCCCAGAGGTAGCAGTGCCAGGGCGTCTTCTCACAAGCCTGGAGCCAGTGAGAAGCTGGAGAACCTGCTGGGCCAGCCACTGCCCCACGCAGCCCCTTCTCCCCCTCCAGCATGAGGCTGGGGGGCCTGGAGTCTGTTCTCTGAAGGCTTGGCCTTCCCTTGCTCTCCAACCAAGTTCATTTGGCCACATCCAGGCAGCCCCTAGGGATCCCCGCCTTGTATTCTATGCCCACACTCCCACACCCTAGTGTCCCCCCACACCCTAGTGCCCCCCCCATACCCTAGCCCTCCAGACAAGCTTGGCTTCCAGATCTAGCTGCTTTCTGATTGGCTGTGTGTCTTCTGGCAACCTCCTGTCCCTCTCTGGGCTTTCCTTATTTGTAAAATGGGGACACTAGCAATTGGGTTCTCTAAACACAAGATGACTTCACTGTTAGTGTTGCTTTTCTGGCTTTCCTTATGTTCTTCATCTTGTCCCAAGACCCGAGTGCCCCATCTGCCTGGGGGCCTACCAGCACCCTGGGTACCCCTGTGGGGCAGTGGGTGGAAGGGTTAGAGACAGAGGCAGCAGCCAGGAAGCAGCTGCAGTGCTCAGCCTGCTCCCCCTACCACCACCACCCAGCTCCTCTGCCTGCTAATTGCAGGGTTGCAAGATGCCAGCTGCCTCCCAGGCCCCAGGTGGCTGCCTCCCAGTGGATCGGGGGCTCCCTGGAAAGCCTCCGGGTTCTCCTCCAGCCCCACAGACGCAGCTGCGCAGGGATGGTCTCCATGGGGCTTAGCTCCCCTCTCCCTCTGAGACGAGGACTGAAAAGGGGTAAACATGAAGGTTTCTTTGGCTCCCCCTTTGCCCAGGCCTCCCCCATGTCAGAGAGGAGCAGCCTGGCTGCCCCCTGCCCCACGCAGCCACGGCTCCCCACAGTTGGACAGGTAAAGTCACATTCCACATATTGGCCCATAAGGAGCTTCAGCCTTGCCCTTCAGCACATTCCCCAGTGGCCTTGGCCTCAGGCCCCTATTGCTGTGGAATGAAGTCCAGGCAGGCCCCTCTTTCCCTCCCCTACTGGCTTCCCCGGCATCCTCTCCATACCTGTCCACCGGCTGGAGTACCAGTTACCTATTCACACGGGGTGACAGCTGCACCCTGGGGCATGCCTCGTCTGCTCACACCAGATTCCCAAGAGCTGGATCTCAAGCTCTTGGGAATCTGGACCCCATGGATCCAAAGCTCATGCCCCTGCGCCAGAGGTAGACGATGGCACGATGAGGAAACCAAGACCCAGAGAGGAAGGAACCAGCCGGTAAATGACAGGACCAGGATTCGATCCAGGCAGCTCCAAAGACCAGGCATTCTCAGCTACAGCTCTCAGCCCAGGTCTGAGCCTGGTTCAAAGCAGATGCTCCGTGAATGTTCAGGGAAGGGAGGGCAGCAAGAGTAAAGTAATGATGGTGCAAACTGCTGTCACCAAAACCCTTTTCCCTTGAGATCACTCAAGTCTCTTTCTCATCCAGCATCTGACTTGAGGCTCTAACTTGGCAGGTGGGGGTTGGGAACCTCAACCTCATCATTACCTGGACGAGTTAAACTCAGGGCCAGAGAGCAAAGTGGCTTACACAAGGGCACCCCACAACCGTGTCCTGGGAACACCCGTGCTTTTTTTTTCTTTCATTTTAGGCCTGCACCCACGGCATATGAAGTTCCAGGCTACGGGTCAAATCAGAGCTACAGCTGCCAGCCTACACCACTGCCACAGCTATGCGGGATCTGAGTGGCATCTGTGATCTATACCGCAGCTCATGGCAATGCTGGATCCTTAACCACTAAGAAAGGCCAGGGATTGAACCCGAATCCTCATGGATACTAGGTGGGTTTGTTACCACTGAGCCACAGTGGGAACTCCCCAGGGTTTGTTTTTTCTAATAGGGTTATAATCTTTCACTCCTTTGAGCTCCGTTACAGTACCTCGGCGAGGGCGTGGGGAGCAGGCGGAGATGTGAATTTGCCTACATCTCTAACTCAACACCGCCTACCTGAGCTTCAGTTTCCACATCTGTAACATGGGGTGCTGTGGGGATTAGAAAGGACATTTATCAAGCCCCAGAATGGGCTTCAGCACCCAGAGGTGTCATTTGTCCCCCTTTGTCCAAGGACACCCCTCGTGTCTGTGTGGGAGACCAGTCGTCCTCACCGTCCATCCAGTCTCAGAAACCGTCACCTGATCACCTGCTCAGTTGCCTGGATACCCTCCTTCCTTCCTTCCTTTCTCTCTTTCTTTCTTTTTTTTAAGTTTTATGGCCACTCTCACAGCACATCAAAGTTTCTGGACTGGGGATTGAATCCAAGCCACAGCTACAACCTACATCGCAGCTGTGGCAACTGCAGATCCTGTAACCAATTGTGCCAGGCTGGGACTCACACCTGCACCTCCACAGCGACCCGAGCCACTGCAGTGAGGTTCTTAACCCACTGTGCCACAGCGGGAACTCCATCACCCAGGTATCTTAATTCCAGGATGGAATGGAGTTTAGACGATAGCACTGGGAGAACAGACGCACCTTTGTCTGTCCTTGGACCACCATCCCCTCCCCACAAGCCCACCCCATTGACAATACACCGGAATTAAGTGTGTCACAAAATCCCTTGGGAATTCATCTGGTGGGAATCCTTATAAGATCAAGTTATCTGGCTGCCCAGTCCCCGAACGGCAAACTGAGGAAGCTGCCAGGCCAAGGGAGGGCGGGGGAAAGGACACAGAGAAAAAAAGAGATGTCACGGCAGGCAGTCTGCCTCTGCTATTTCTTTTGAGGTTCATGACAGCCCAAGGAGGCCATCACAGACATCAACCCACTTTACAGGTGGCAAAACCAAGGTTGAGACCCTCAGTGGCTTCCTGAGGTCTCACAGCAACGAAGAGGCAGCATTTGAATCCGAGCCGCTGCTCTCTAGCAAGGGTGCTGGTAACCACTGACCCGCTCCTGGGGTACTTTGAATTTACCTCATGCCTCTTCCTGGCCTTCGGAGCTCTTGCAGGTCCGGGTGGTGTGTCTGCACAGCTGGGGCTCAGCATTCCAGCCCACTGGCCTCCTCACCCGCTCCTCCAAAACCCAAGTCCGTTCTGGCCTCGGGGCCACCAGACATGCTGTTCCTTCTGCCTTTACATCCTTCCCTGGTTCCACTAGCTACATAGATACTCCCTCTCCTGTGCCCGTTAACCCCCCTCACAGTCCCTTGATACCGATTTTGCCAGATGGCTTCCCCTTCTGTAATTACCCATCTACTCACCTGGCTGGTGCTGACTCGCTAGCCTGGCAGTTCCCCAAGGCTAGGATTCGGTTCGTGTTAGTCACTTTGGTACCCCCAGCCTCTATGCCTGCCACACAGCAGGAGCTCAAAAGCCTTCGATGAATGAATGAATGGGTGAAGAAATGAATGAATGACTCCCTCTCAGGTCCCTGCTCTGGGCGCCCCAAGGCCAGTCCCAGAGGCTCAGGTCGGTCCAAGGCAGCGAAGAGATGAAGTTAGAAACCAGGGCAGGCAAATGGACTGTGCAAAGTTTTTTGAGAGGAAATTCAAAGATGCAGTGCTATTAAAAATTGATATTTCAATGAGATAATTCCTCTCCCAGGCTTTTAATTGATTGTCTAAAAAGCCTTCCTCTGTTGTTGTGCTTCTTTATTCGCAGGGACCATTAATTTTTTTATGGACAATCAAACCCGGATAGAGCAGCGGGGCTACCTCACGGCTGATTTAAAAACAGTAACCAAGGCACCAGGGGCACACATCTGGGGCTGGACCAGGATCAGTGACGCGGCCCTGGAGCTCGCCTTGGCCCTGAATTTGGGGAAGAAGAGAAGGCCCTGCATGTCCTAGACACACACTAACACCTGCCCGCACTGCCAATCGGGAGAGACAGGCCAAGTGAAGGGAGATGAGTGGGTGAGGGCCCCGAGGTGGGAAGGGGGCAGTGGCCACGAGGGAAAGCCTCGCTCTGGAAGTTGGGACCCCTGGGTACCCCCCAACCCTGTTCCACCAGTGGCAGCTCCCCACTGATCCAGGCCGCTGTTCCCCTGTCTGCCCCTTGCAGGGTGAGGCTAGAAGCAGACACAGAGGAGCAGGTGAGTGGGAGTCGGGACCTCCAGCTTCTGCTGCTTCACCTCGGGGGTTTCCTCATCTGTCCAGTGGGGGTGCCTTTGACACCGGGTTCAAGGTCAGGGGGCTCTGAAAGCCACACAGAGCCAGGAAGGGCCACTGTGGCTCACGCTGCTGTTAATCTCATTTTTCTTCTCCCGGCCCTCAAGTCCCCTCCCCTCTCCCCGGAGGGTGACCTTGACCCCCTCCTCCCTCCTCCCTCCTCCCTCCTCCCGCCTCCCTCCTCCCTCCAGGCTGGTTCTGAATCAGCCTCCGTGCAAGGCTTGTGGCTGCAGAGGTGTTCCGTGCCCACCTGTCTGCTTCTCCCCAGCCCCAGCCTTCCCTCCAGCAGCCTGACAGGCAGCCACCACGAGGCCCCAGAGGGTCCCCCGTTATAGTGGCAACAAGCCAAGGCTGGGCTGGCCCCTGGCCCTTTCTTGACTGCCTTTCCCATGAGGTGGCCTCCCTCACTTCCTCTCTGCTGCTCCATGCTCCTGACACCACTTTTCCAGAAGAGAGAGACAGGCCAAGTAGGGTCAGCTTCCTGGGTGTGTGGCCTTTGCAGTCATACAGGGCCCCGAACTTTGAGGGACCCTGTGCTTGGTTTAGTGCTCTGTTGTTGCTGTCTTAAAATTACTAATAACTTAATTAATTTATTTATTTTTAGGGCCACACCCGCAGCATGTGGAAGTTCCCAGGCTATGGGTTGAATCGGAGCTGTAGCTGCCAGCCTATGCCACAGCCCCGGCCACATCAGATCCAAGCCACGTCTGCAACATACACAGACCTGTGACAGACCTGCAACCTGCAACGCTGGATCCTCAATCCACTGAGCAAGGCCAGGGATCGAACCCCGTGTCCTCATGGATACTAGTCATGTTTGTTTCCACAGAGCCACAACTCAAAATTGCTAATAATTTTAAAGGGCATCCCACATTTTCATTTTGTACCGCGCCCTATAAATTATGTGGCTGGTGTTGCTGCCGAGGGAAGGTTTGTTTCAGGAAATGGCCAGAGGCTGGGGCCCCAGAGCAGAGCCCCGAGTTTCGCCATCCCCTATCTCCGCCGAGAACTGGCCCTATCTCACATCTTCCCTCCCTGCTGTATTAGATCCCCCAGCTCCGAAGCCCTGTGGCTGCCGTCTCCCGGATGCAGGGGCAGTGAGCGGGGCATCACTTCTCCAGCCCTTTCTGTGTCTCTGATCCTGGGGAAGGGGCTGGGAGGAAGGCCAAAGTCTTCTCAAATCCATATGTTTCCCCCAGACTCGTACCACTTTCAAGTGGAAGCACAGAGCACATGAGGCACAGATTCATTTAAACGATCTGTGGAATTCATAATAGCCTTCAGTCAACGTGGGTTCCCCCCCCCCCCCCCAGGCAACGGATATTAAAGGTACAACTGCTTTGACCTTATAGACATTGGAAAGCTTTCGTCCATCGCTGTGCATCCTCAGACGGCAAAAGGGTCGAAATCCCCGCAGACCAAGTGGTAAAACGCAGCAAAAACCAAGACAGGTCCCTTTTAGGACTCTCTCCTAAGGAAGGCTGCAAGCGCATGTAATATAGACGTGTGGGTACAAATATTTAGCCGCACAGTGCTCATTGTGGCGTTGTTTACAGAAGCAAAAATAGAGACAGCTAAACAGCCAGCGGTCAGGGGCTGGTGAAATAAATGACAGTGCATTTCTCCAGGGGCATGCCCGACAGTCAGCAAAATGAAGCTTGTTACCGAAGAGGGAGGGAGTGAAAAATCAGATTTGAGTATAGCATGCAATGCGGGCTTGGTTTTTCTCTCCGTGTGGGTAGAAGAATTGACACCACAATGTCAGTGTCGGGGGTCATTGTTTTTCTTCTTTTTTATCCCCTCCTGGCTCCTGGCAGCCAGTCACCAAGGAGTCAGGGACCCTTGCTTTTCTGAGGATCTCTCAGATCTGCATGGCACCCCCCACCCCTCGCTGGCCACGCCAGACTCCTGCTTTCCTGCAAGTCCTGCCTTCACTTCCTGACTTGCTCCCCATAACTCCATCGAGACCCCTTTGTATATCCTCTAAGGGCAGCCAGAAGGATTTTTCCAAAATGCATTTTGGATCCTGCCCCCTTCCCTCTTTAATAAAACTCTTGACCGGCTCCTCATTACTCTTAAGACAGAGACCAAACCCTTGAACTGGCCGTCAAGACCCTGCATAGCCAATCTCACTGAGCATCATGCTTCCCCATCTGCCTGTGCAATTCAGCCACCCTGGCCTCCTCGCTCACTCTTATACAGACCAGGCTCTCTTCTGCCACCGGGCCTTTGCACATGCAGTTCCCCCACCTCAGAACACTTTGCCATCCCTCTCCACCTGGTTACCTCTCCCTTTTGCTTTCATCTTAAGAATCACTTCCTTTAAAAGCCTTCCCAGGCAGGTCAGTTCTCCCCATATTTATTTATTTTTTCTCTTTTTTGTCTTTTTAGGGCCACGTGCGAGGCATATGGAAGTTCCCAGGATAGGGTTGAATCAGAGCCGCAGCTGCCAGCCTATGCCACAGCCATAGTAATGCCAGATCCAAGCCGCCTCTGCAACCTATACCACAGCTTGCGCCAACATCAGATCCTTAACGCACTGAGCAAGACCGGGGATCAAACCTGCATCCTCAGAGTTCTTTACCTCTGAGCCACAATGGGAACTCCCCCCCCCCATATTTCTCCTAGCACCATGTAGCCCCTTTCTTTCCCTCTCTGCCCTGTGAGTTGTACCTGCAACTGTGGAGTTCTTAGATCAATGCCTTTCCTTTCACTTAACCATGAACTCTTCAGAGGCACCAGCTATTCTTGTCCACCACGGTGTCCTCAGTGCCCAGGGCCAAGTGCCTGGCCCAGAGTAAGTGTTCAGATGTTTGTTGAATGAATCAGTGAGTCAGTGAAGGAGGGAAGGCTAGCCCGAGCCTGCAGCCTCCCCTTCCTGCCAGCTAGTGTGCTTGTCCAGGGAGCAGCATGTCACTTCTTCCTTAGCACATGACCCGGGGGGCTCAGGAAGGCAGCCTAGAGAGAGCTGTGCTGGGAGGTGGGGCTGGAATGTCACCTCCTTCCTGAGAGCCCTTCTCTGCATCCTTAGGAAACTGCCCCTCGCCCAGCCTCCTTGGGAGGAAGCAGGGGGAGCAAGGGGGGGCCTCATCTCCTTCCTCTCCACCCCCACCTGGTAAGTCCCCTTTGATGTGAAGGTGCCTGGAGAGGCTGGTTTGTGTCATTGTCCAGCAAGGGGAGGGAGACAGTTCCGGGCCTCGTCTTGACTGGCCAGCTGGCGCAGACCTTAGCGTTCCTGCAGGGCGGAGGCACCCGGGACTCACAAACGCCAGCCTCTCACCCACGACACTGGAAAAGAACTCACCCATCTGATGGCTGCGGTAAGTTGCCTGTGGCCTCTCCTCTGGCTCCGTCACACCTACCCTCTTCCCGGGAGCAGAGCTGGGGATGTGGGAGATGGGAGGCTGCCCACAGGAAGACCAGCGTGGACAAGAATCCTCGTCCTTCTAGGTTATGTCAAGACCCCCACCCCCACCCCCGCCACAGTCTCTAGTTCAAGTCCTGCCATGGCTCTGTCATCGTGGACAAATTTTACTTACTGGGGCTCAGTGTTTCTGCCTGAACAGTGAGGACCGTCGCACCTCTTCGGGGTTGCTGCAGTGAGGTCCCATAAGCGCGTGTGGTGTTTCTCCAGGTGTGGACTCACACACCACGGCAGGTGGAGTGACAGGGCCACCCTTCCCCAACCACCATGGGGCTGAACTACTCAGAAGCAATTCCCTGTTCGTTCTGGGCAGGCGGTATTAGCCAGTACACGTTTAATGCACCCGTTTTATTTTCGAGGTATCTTACTTATGTAGTTTGCTCTTGAAGCAAAATGAAAAATGTGAGGTGATTTAAAGAAAAGCATTGAGCAAATAATAGAGGTGCTTGAATCTGAGAAGAATCATGAAGTGGCTGGAGTGGCCAGGGCTTGGGAAATACTTTCATAGGGTGAGGGAAGGTACTTGGGGTGAAAACGCCTTGACAACTGTCAAGTGATGTACAAGCAAGGAGGGTGGGCGGGGACGGAAGAGTCAGCACTAGAGAAGGGCCTTGCGTTTACCGGGCGAAAATCTCAGGCCTGAGTGTATCATTAATGATTCCAAAGCGGTCGCGTGTAATAACAGCCCGCCTTCCATTCTGTATACCAGGCACTGGGTAGGCGCTTCCCCAGATGCTGGTTACATGACTCTCATTGTTCGCATTTCTGGGAGAGGCGATTGAGGCTGCACATGGTGAGGGGTCTTGCAGCCAAGTGGGGATCACACCTCCCCATGCTTGGTGCTTTGCTGCCTCTGTCTCGAGTGAGGATTTTCATGCTCCCCTCTGGGGTTTATGTATCTAGTGTGTAACCCCTCACACCTCCCCTGAAAACAGCCTAATTGATGAGTGGGGCAGCGGGGGATATAATCACTTCCTTTAACTTAAAGTAGCAGATTTTGTACTTAGATGGATTTTGTGTGTGTGTGTGTGTGTCTTTTTAGGGCCGCATCCACGGTATGTGGAGGTTCCCAGGCTAGGGGTGGAATCAGAGCTGCAGCTGCCAGCCTACACCACAGCCACAGCAACACCAGATCCAAGCCACATCTGCAACCTATACCGCAGCTCATGGCAACACTGGATCCTTAATCCACTGAGCGAGTCCAGGGATCGAACCTGCATCCTCATGGATGGTAGTCTGATTCATTTCCACTGAGCCACGAACTCCCCTTAAACGGATCTTTTTTAATTGAAAAATGTAGGAGTTCTCTTGTGGCTCAGTGGGTTAGGGAGCTGACATTGTCACGGCAGTGGCTTGGGTCTCTATGGCGTGGATTTGATCCCTGGCCCGGGAACTTCCACATGCCTGAGTGCAGCAAAAAAAAAAAAAAAAAGAAAGAAAGAAAGAAAAGAAAAAGATAAAGAAATGTACATGTGGTCATTGGAGAAAATTTAGGAAACTAACAGGCAAAAATGAAGAAAGAAACACCGTGGATAGATAACTAACCCGTTTTGGGTCCTCCCCACATGCAGGGTCCTGTTTCAGGGGCTCTGAATGTATTTCCTCAGAACGCATCACCCCTACTTTGCAGATGACAAAACTGAGGCACAGAGAGCCTAGGTAAGTTGCCCAACCGGTGAAACCAGAGCTTGAACTAGGTGGTTTGGTTCCAGGGCCAACATGCTTTAGCCACTGCCCTGGTCTAGCTGGAGCCTCCCGTCCTTAGGAGAACAGCCTCTCAGGCAGGCCAGCGGGCGGCAGAGGCCAGAGCCCAGGTCCCACGCAGCCGACTCCTTGTCGCCTGTTCATTGCCTCACTTTCCACAGGCCCACATCCTGACCAGAGGTACTGAGTGCTGCGTGCCGGGGCTTTGTTGTTCCCACTGAGGAGGCCCAGGGGAACCAGACGGGGAGGGAAGGCAGGAAAGACACACATGCAATGTTGGTGCCTGCCCTTGGGCCCCGGGCACACAGGCGTTGCCATTACAACCGCTGGGCCTAACCTGAGTTCAGATTTGGAATTGGATCTTAGGAAGATTTTTCAGAGCAGTGTTTTACAAGGACTTGATTTTAGGTGGCACGTAAATGAAACAGTTCCACACTTCAAGATGCGATGCATATGTGTGTGCAAACTGTGTTATATTGTGGGTGTGTGTGTGGGTGTGTGTGTGTGTGGTGTAATCACACAATATGTATTCTTTTTGTATGATTTCTTTCACTTTCACTCACTGTGATTATTTTGAGATTCATCTGTGTTGTTGCATATATAATATTTCTTTGCTTTAATTGCTGTTGTATTTCACTGTAGTATATATCTATACAACTAGTGAAAAATGAAAACTAAGATATAATGAGAGAAATCAAAGCAATGACTGCCTGGGGGCAGGTGAGGAGGGAGAAGGAGGGAAGAAACTACGGAATGATGGGTATGTTCACTATCTGGTTATGCTGACAAGTGTACCTGTGTCAGAACTCATCACACTGTATGTACCTTTTTTTTTTTTTTTGTCGTTTTAGGGCCACACCCAAGGCATATGGAGGTTCCCAGGCTAGGAGCTGAATCTGAGCCGTAGCTGCCGGCCTACACCACAGCCACAGCAACACACAATCTGAGCTGCATCTTCGACCTACACCACAGCTCACGGCAATGCCAGATCCTTAACCCACCGAGCAAGGCCAGGGATCGTACCTGCGTCCTCATGGATACTAGTCAGATTCATTTCTGCTGGGCCACAATGGGAACGGGTATGTTCATTTCAAGTATGTGTAGTTTATTGCATGTCAATTACACTTCGGTGACGCCTTCCTATATATACTGCACTTCAATAAAGCTTTAATATATATAATGTATTACATATAGTACATATAGCAATATATACATATACATGCATATATTTATATACTGGCACAGTCCAACCTGTGATTTGATGAATAGCGTTGCTTAGTTCAAGGGCAGAGCAGGGAAGGTTTTATGTTTGTTTGTTTTTTCAGTTGGGTTGCCTCTCCTGCTTCTGAAAAGATGGAGTAGTCCTGCTTTTCTCTATTCTTCCCATTAAGTACAACTGAAGACCTTGGAATTTATATGTAAAATAGATACAAGAACACTCTGAAAAGTGATGAGGAAAAGGCAGACAGGCTAGGAAATGTGGACCCAGGCAAGAACACAATGGTGAGTTTCCTGGGTTTGCATTATACCTCATGTATTATTATATATATTCACTTGCATATATATCACTCATATCAATTCACTAGTAGCTGAAGAAGGCAGCAACCTGGAAATACCAACGGGCACAGAACAGAAAAAGTCCCAATGGAAGCCTTCCTGCCCTAGCCACAGGACCAGGAGAGGGGTATCCTGGCAAAACAGAAAACTTTCAGACAGTAACCATTGACTCCATCCAAAACCACGGAAAGGGAGTTCCCATCGTGGCTCAGTGGTTAATGAACCCAACTGGTATTCATGAGGATGTGGGTTCAATCCATGGCCTCGATCAGTGGGTTAAGGATCTGATGTTGCCATGAGCTGTGGTGTAGGTCACAGACACGGCTCAGATCCCGAGTTGCAGCTGTGGCATAGGCCTGTGGCTACAGCTCCAGTTGGACCCCTAGCCTGGGAACCTCCATGTGCCATGAGTGCAGTCCTAAAAAGACCAAAAAAAAAACCAAAAAAAAAACCCCACAGAAAAATAATGTAGTCCCACCCTCCCCCACAGCAGCAAAGGCTGAATGTGGAGCTCAGGCTAAAATGAGCACCCCTCACCCCCAGCCAACAGGGAGGCTCTCCAGCTGTAGCATCAGTGGAGACCACAGGGGAGCTTGGACTTCCACTTGCCTGGCAGTAATGAGGCACCCTTCTCCCTCCCCTCTGGGGTGGGGTCAGAGGAGGTCTCCTGGAGAATAAGAACTTTCCTCCAACGCCCAGCACTAAAGAGGCCACCCTCACTGTGGCGTCAGTGGAGAACACCCGTGCCCAGCCGGAATGAGGAGCACTGCCCCTCAACGTGCGGCAGAGAACCTGAATTTCCGCCTCCACCCAGCTCTAACCAGGAGGTGCACCCCACCCAGGTCTGCTGCCGGTGCAGTATCAGAGAACACCAGCTAAAACAGAAGGCATAAACAAAATCTAAGTCTCATGATATGAAAATGTCCAGATTTAGGAAAATTACTCATAAAGAACTCAGAGTGCATGAAAAAAGACAACCAATAGATTCTAACACTGAAATGACAGAGATATTAGACTTCTCTGACAAAGATTTTAAAACAGCCATTGATAAAAATGCTTCAACAAGCAATTACAAATATGCTTGAAACAAATGAAAAAATGGAAAGTCTCGGCAAACAAAAGGAAGGTATAAAGAAGTTCAAATGGAAATTTTAGAACTGAAAAATACAGTAATTGAAGTTAAAAGCTCAGTGGGTGAGCTTAACAGCAGAATAGAAGAGACAGAGGAAAGAACCCAGTGAACTGGAAGATGGAACAACAGAAATTGTCTGATTTGAAAAACAGAGAGAAAATAGACTTGAGGAAAAAAAAAAGAATAGAGTGTCAGGGATTTGTGAGACTTTAACAAAAGCTCTAACATTTGTGTCATCGGTGTCCTTGAAGGAAAGAAGAGGGCCTGGCTGAAAAAGTGCTTGAAATAATGACTGAAAACTCTCCAAATTTGCTAAAAGATATAAACCTACAGATTCAAGAAACTGAATGAATACCAAAGAGAAGAAATCAAAGAAATCTGCTCCAAACATATAGTTAAAGCTTTGCAAACTAAAGATAGAAGAAAAAAATCTTGAATGCTACCAGAGGGCTGAAAAAACCTTTACACATAGAAGAAAAATTTTCCAGAGTTTGCCTGTGGCACAGCAGGTTAAGGATCCGGCATTGTCACTGCAGTGGCTCAGGTCACTGCCTGGGCATGGGATAAATCCTTGGCCCAGGAACTTCCACGTGTGGTGGGTGTGGCCAAAGTTCTTTTTTCCCAAATGACAGTAGATTCCTCATCAGAAACCATAAAGTCCAGAAGGAAGTGCACAATATTTTTAAAGTACCGAAAGAAACAAATCTGAACTTCGAATACTCTATCCAGTGACATGTTCTTCAAAAATGAAGGGCAGGAGTTCCCATCGTGGCGCAGTGGTTAACGAATCCGACTAGGAACCATGAGGTTGCGGGTTCGGTCGCTGCCCTTGCTCAGTGGGTTAACGATCCGGCGTTGCCATGAGCTGTGGTGTAGGTCGCAGACACGGCTCAGATCCCACATTGCTGTGGCTGTGGTGTAGGCCGGCGGATACAGCTCCAACTGGACCCCTAGCCTGGGAACCAACATATGCCATGGGAGCAGCCCAAGAAATAGCTAAAAAAAATGAAGGGCAAATCTAGACACTTTCAGATGAAAGAAAACTAAGAGAATTTATACCTACTCTAAAAAAATAGCTGAAGGAAAATTTCTAAACATAAAGGAACTGATAAAAGAAGGAAACTTGTTGGACTATTAGGAGAGATGAAAGAATATGGAAAGCAAAACTATGGGTAAATGCTCTCCCCTTGGGTTTTCTACATTATGCTTGACCATGAAAGCAAAAAGTGTTATACTGCTGTGGTTCTAAATATATAAAGAGGGTAACTGAATGACAGTTATAAGTTGGAGAGGGCGAAGTTACCTAAAGGAAGGATGATTTCTCTACTTCATTCCAGCTGGCAAAGTGATCATGCCAGTACACTGCAGTCAAGTACATGCAAAGAGATACACTCAAAACATAGTGGAAAAGGAATTCGAAGAAATGTCTGAGGAACTCACAGGAAGGTAGGAAAAAGAAAACACAGAAATGAAAAAAAAGAATAGGGAGTTCCTGTTGTGGCTCAGGAGTAACAAATCTGACTAGTATCCATGAGGATGCAGGTTCAATCCCTGGCCTCGCTCAGCACATTTAGGGTCTGGCATCGCGGGGAGCTGTGGTGTAGGTTGCGAATGTGGCTTGGATCTGGCATTACTGTAGCTCTGGTGTAGGCCGGCAGCTGCAGTTCTGATTTGACCCCCCAGCCTGGGAACATGCATATGCTGCAGTTTGGCCCTAAAAAGCAAGCAAAAAAAAAAAACAAACAGGAAACAAAAAATGGCAGATTGAAGCTCTAGCATATCAGTAATTACATATATAAATACCCAAATGCAAATGGTCTAAACACACCAATTAAAAGACAGGTATTTGTAGACTAGATTAAAAAACATGAACCAACCATATGCTATCTTGAAGAAACTCCAAATATGATATAGACAGGTTGAAAATTAAAGAATGGAAATAGATGTATCATGCAAACACTAATCAAAGGAAAGCAGGAATATTGATGCCAGCTAAAGTAGACTTCAGAGGAAAGAAACTTAGAGACAGAGAGTGATCGCACATCATAATAAAAAGATCAATCTACCAAGAAGACATAGCAATCCTAGATGTGTATGCACCAAACAACGGAACTAAAAATATATGAAGCAAAAACTGGTAGAACTGAAAAGAGAAATGGACAAATCCACAATAATAGTTGAAGATATCAACACTCCTCTCTCCACTATTGACAGAACAACCTGATAGAAAATCAGTAAGGGTTGGAGTTCCCATTGTGGCTCAGGGGTAATGAACCCAACTAGTATCCATGAGGACGTGGGTTCGATCCCTGGCTCCACTCAGTGGGTTAAGGATCTGGCATGAGACGTGGTGTAGGCTGGCAGCTGCAGCTCTGATTTGACCCCTAGCCTGGGAATTTCCATGTGCCATGGGTGCAGCCCTAAAAAAAAAAAAGCAAGGGCAGAAAATAACATCATCAGTCAATAGGATCTAAGTGATATTTATAGAACAGTCCAATCAATAAATTGAATGCTTTCTCCCTACCATCAAGAACAAGGCAAGGATGTCAGCTTTCAGCACTGTTATTCAACATAGTGCTGAAAGTTCTACCTAATGCAACTATGCACGAAAAGGGAAAAAAGGACATACAGAAAGGAAGAAATAAAACTCTCTCTATATGCAGATGACATGATTATTTATATAGAAAATTTCAAGGAATCTACCCCCAAAAGACCCAAACTCCTAGAACTAATAACTGAATGCAGCAAGATGGCAAAATTCAAGAGAAACATACAAAAATTTTATTTCTGTATACCAGCCATGAACATATGGGTAGAAAAATTTTAAATACAATGCCATTTAAAATCACCAAAAGTAATTAAATAAATTACTTAGGTGTAAATCTAACAAAAAACGTATAGGCTTTGTATACTGAAAACTAATGCTGATGAAATAAAGATCTAAATAAATGGAGAGATATACTGTCTTGGATTGGATTGGAAGACTCAACATAATAAAAATGTCATTTCTCCCCAAAGAGGTTGATTGCAATTTCCATCAGAATCCTAGCAAGGTTTTCTGTAGCTATAGATAAAATTATTCTAAAGTTTATATGTAAAGGCAAAGGAACTAAAATAATTAAAGCCATTTTGAAAAAGAATAAAGTGAGAGGGCTCAGTTTACCTGATTTCAAGACATTATATAGCCCTAGTAATCAAGCCTGTGTGCTCTTAGCAGAGGAATAAATAAATGGATCTGTGGACTAGAACAGAGAACCCACAATGGATCCAACTGACTTTTCCTCTAAAGTTGCAAAAGCAATTCAGTGGAAGAGAGACTTTTCCACAAATGGTATTGGAACAGCTGGACATCCACAAGCCAAAGGGGAAAAAAAACCCACCATCAACCTAAGTTTCATACCTCCTCCAAAGCTTAATTCAAAATAAATCACAGACTTGGAGTTCCTGTTGTGGCTCAGTGGGTTAAGAACCGGACTATTATCCACAAGGATGCGGGTTTGATCCCCAGCCTCAATCAGTGGGTTGAGGATCTGGCTTTACTGTGAGGTGTGGTGTAGGCCGGTACCTGCAGCCCTGGCCTGGGAACTTCCATATGACAATGGTGCGGCCCTAAAGAGACAAAAGACAAAAAAAAGAAGATTTGGTTTTGAGAGTTCTTTTGTAACTTAATCAAGATGTGTGTGTATGTAGGTAAGTAGGTAGATAGAATTCCTGCATTGCTCCAAGCTGTGGCATAGATTGCAGATGTGGCTCAGATCCTGAGTGGCTGTGGCTGTGGTGTAGGCCAGCAGCTGCAGCTCCAATTCGACGCCTAGCCTGGGAACTTCCATATGCCATAGGTGTGGCCCTGAAAAGAAAAAAAAAAAAAAAATGAATCACAGACTTATATATAAAACATAAAAGTATATAACCTTTAGAGTAAAACATAGGAGAAAATCTTTATGATCAAGGGCTAGACAGAGTTCTTAGACTTGTCACTGAAAGCACAACCATAAAAGGAAAATTAATAATTTGGACTTCATGAAAATAAAAAACTTCTTTGTGAAAGGCCCTGTTAAGTGGATGAAAAGACAAGCTACGTACAGAACAGGAGAAAATATTTGTAAACCACATATCTGAGAAAGGACTAGCATCTAAAATATATAAAGAATTCTCAAAACAACAAAAAAAGGCAAATTATCAAATTAGAACATGGGCAAAAAAACATGAAGAAACATTTCACTGAAGAAGATACACAGATGGCAAATTAGCACCTGAAAAGATGCTCAACAACATTAGTCAGTAGAGAAATGCAAATTAAAATCACAATGAGATATCACTACACACTTACCAGAATGGCTTGAAAAAAGAAAAGAAAAGTGATGACAACAACAAATGCTGGCAAGGATGTGAAGAAATGAGGTCATTACTCATTGCTGGTGGGGATGTAAAATGGTACGGCCACTCTGGGAATCAGTGTGGCAATTTTTAAACTAAATATACCATTACCACATGACCCAGTAGTTGCACTCCTAGGCATTTATCCCAGAGCAATTACGATTTATGTTCACACAAAAATGTGTACATGAATGTTTATAGCAAGTTCATTCATCTTAGTCAAAAACCAGAAACAATCTAGACATCCTTCAATGGGTGTGCAAATAAACTGTGACACACCCATATCGTGGAATACCTATTTGGCCATGAAAAGGATGGAATATTGGTACGTGCAACAGCTTTGATGGCGCTCCAAAAAATTATGCTGAGTGAAGAAAAAAAAAGCCAGTCTCCAAAGATTACAGACTTATGATTCTAATTTTACAATCTTTTGAAAATGACCCGAAGTATAGAAATAGAGAACATGGAGTTCCCGTCATGACGCAGCAAAAACAAATCCGACTAGGAACCATGAGGTTGCGGGTTCGATCCCTGGCCTCGATCAAGGATTGGGCGTTGCGTGAGCAGTGGTGTAGGTCGCAGACACAGCTAGGATCTGGTGTTGCTGTGGCTCTGGTGTAGTCTGGCAGCAACAGCTCCGATTAGACCCCAAGCCCGGGAACCTCCATGTGCAGCAGGTGCAGCCCTAAAAGGACAAAAGACAAAAAGAAAAAAAAAAGAAAGAGAGAGAACAGATTAGTGGTTGCCAGGAGGGGGGAGGGAAGTGGGGTTTGGCTATAAAAGGGCAACAAGAAGAGTTCCCACTCGGGTGCAGTGGTAAGGAGGTCATCTCTGCAGCCCCAGGACGCAAATTTGATCCCTGGCTGGGCACAGTGTGTTAAAGGATCCAGTGATACAGCATAGGCAGCAACTGTGGCTCAGACCTGATCCCTTGCTGGGGAACTCCATATGTCTGGGGCGGCCAAAACAGACAAGAAAATTAAAATAAAAGGGCAGCAAGAGGGAATGACGGAAATGTCCTGTATCTTGACTTGCTTCAACATCAACAGGCTAGTTGTGACGTCCACTCTGGTTTTGCAAGATGTTACCATTGGGGAAACAGGAAAGCACATGGATCTCTCTGTATTGTCTCCTACAATTGCACATACATTTTCAAATATCTCAAAGGTTTTAACCCAAAAAATTTTAGGTGATAATGCTGCAGACAGAGAGTGGGTTGGGCAAAAATTATGAGGATGCGAGAATGAAGTTTGGGGAACTCTATTCTAGAGAAGATGCTTTTTTATTATGAAAACTCCTGGTGGTGGTTGTTTTAGATCAAATCTCCCCCAAAGGTGAAAACAGTTTGCTGTGATGGATCAGGTGCTGGGGGCTTTATGAGCTGTGGTTTGAGGCAAAGCAGGTGGGGTCAAGTTTGGAAGATGCCGAGGGAGGTCAGGAGGCCAAGACCCAGGCCAGTTTGGCTGGCAGGGACCGGATGAGCACCACCACCTCCGCCCCTGGCAGGACTGAGGTTGGACTGGGAGACATGTTCATTTTTTAGGATTTCTGTTGTTCTGGCGGGATGTTTTGTTTTTTCATATTTGGTGTAAAGCAGTGGTTAGTGTGCATCAGGATTACCCGGGGACTTGTGAAAAAGCAGATTTCTCACACTATCCCTAGAGGTTCTGATGTCACGGGTCTGGAGTGGGGCAGGGGATTTGCACTTCGTTTCAAAGCGAGGCTGACCCCTCACTCTGTGAACCACTGGTGTAAAAGGCGGGGGCAGACAGGAAAACCAGAGGGGTGATGACACGGTCCCTCCTGTGAGGAGGCCCTGGGCCGCTTCCCCCTGTCTCTGCCTGGCACAGCTGGGGAGGCCTGTGGTTTGTGATTCCAGCAGTGACAGGGCACCTGCACAGGACTGAGGGGCAGAGAGGTGAGTGTGTGTGCGGGGCTTGGGGGAGGGCATTGGGGCTTGGACTTGAGGGCAATGCCTCAGGGAGATGTAGGATGGGAGTACTGGGTGTTTTGAGGGTGGTGAGGCGGCCAGGGGAGGAGGGAGAAGCTGGCCGACTGCTAGGGGAGTTAACAGTCTAGGGTACAGGCTCTGATGTAGCTACCAGTGTGTGTTGGGGGGTGCTAAGGAGGTCACCGGGGGAGGCGCGGGGGCGGAGGAGTGGGGGAAGGCTTGGCCCCTGGTAATAGGGGATAGAGAAGCATTGGGGGTGTGTGTGATTCCTGTAGAAGTTGGGGGAGGGGTTGAAATTTGGGGTGGGGGCTGGGAACTGATGCGGGTTTTAGCTTTCAGGGGCTGCGAGACGTTTTGAGATTGGGACGTGGGACCCAAGGAAGGGCAATGAGGCTGAGCCGAGGGCGACCTGAAAGGGCGGTAGAGGCGAGCTGAGGATTGGCGGCGGGGATGGGGCGGGGGGCAATGGGGGAGGCAGGAGCGGAAGTGCGTGTCCCTCGGCTCGGAGGAATACGGCGGGGGCGGGCTGCCGGGGGTGGGGTGGGCACGACGGAGGGGCGGGGCGGGGCGGGGCGGCGGGAGCCCGGCGGCGGAGGCAGCGCCGCTGAGTCCCTGTCGGAGCCTCGGTCGGCGGGCGCGCCTCCTTTGCCGTCCCCGCCCGGAGCCGGCGCCGCCGCCGCCCCGCCGCCTCCGCTGTGACGCGGGCATGAGCCAGGTCTGTCGCCCGCCGAGCCAGAGCCCGCAGCCAGGGACGCGGCGCCCAGGTAACTAGGGGGGCGCAAGGCGGAGAAGGGTCCTTAGGCCGCGCCCGAGTCCTCAAGACCCTTGGCGACTCCAACCTGAGAATTCTCCAAGCCCGTGGGACCTTCCTGCCGTGTGTCGGGGGGGCCTTAGGGGTCCGCCTCCAAAAGCCAGTCCTGGCCCCTGAAACTGCGCCCTGAGCCCCACCTTCCCCAGCTCTCCGCTCCAGGGAAGCCCAGGTCGGGGCCTGACCTCACGCCTACCCCCCACCTACCCATGGGAGAAGCCCAGGCCCCTGTGCTTCCTGGCTCTGGGCCTGGCATCCCCAAGGGACATAACCCAGCGCATCACAGCCCCATCCTCCTCCCACCCTTCCTGCTCTCATGGCCTCCTGTCCTCGTAGGCGCCCCCCCACCAAATTCCAAGATACTTTGTTCAGCTGCCCGATTGCCCACACCTGCAGATGGCTTCTACCCTACAACTTAAAACTCACGGCTAGCTGCCTGCTTTTCTTGATTCTTTCCGCCTGGTCCTGGGGTCCTGTCCACTTTCTTCCCCAGGACTCCCAGACTGCCAAAGCCTTGCTTCCAGTTAAGTGCTTTTTCTGTCCCTGCAAAGGGGCGTGCGTGGAGGCGGGGCACCTGGGAGATATGGGCAGAGCAGGGCCTCTGTGCAGTCTGCCTGCTCCAAGCCATGGGTGTGTGGCAGTTACCAGGAGACTTGGGTGGAGAGTTGGGTGTGTAAGGGTCTGAGAATCAGGTTCAGTGAGGGGCCTGGCAGGATTGTTTAGTGCAGGCAGATACCTTTCTTGCCCCTTTCAGGGGCTGTGGCTCCAGTGCAGGCCATTCCTCACCCCCACTTGGGATGGGTCTCAGGAGCTGTGCCCCCTCTCAGTTGCCAGCATCTGAGCCTGGGCACTGACTGCTTCTAGCTCTTCCCTCCCATGCAGGGCAGCAGAGCTGGGCATGACCTCACCCAACAATCCTGGCCGAGGTGGGGTCACCTGGCCAGGCCTGGACACAGTGTCAGCAGCACTGTCTCCCCCAGGGCAGCTTTGAACCCAGCTGTGGGTCTGAGGCCCAGGGAGATGGAAACCCACTGCTGCTCACACGGCTCTGGAAATTGAGCTGGTCTGACCAGGTGGATCTGGTGGTGGGAGAAGGGCTGAGGAGAACACATCTTGGAGGGAATTATGCTTTCAGTCCCCAAATACCTGGCGCCTAGCCTGCACCGTGCACATTCTGGGGGCTGGGGTGGAGCTGTGAACTAGACGGACAAGGCCGAGCCATCAGGGAGCTGCCATTCTAGGGCGCTGGAGGCAGGCAGAGGCTGAGTAGCAAATCCGCAGATAAGGAGGCACATCCTAGAGTGATGAGTGGAGAAGGTGCAACTGGCTGTTGTGATGGAGTCTGGCGAGGGGGCTCCCTTAGCCAGCATGGTCAGGCACACCTCTCTGAAGTGATGGCCTTCGCGCTGAGACCTGAAGGGTGCGGTAAAATGAACCTTGGACCATCCGAGGGAACAGTGTTTTAGACAGGGAACAGCCAAGCGTCGTGGTCCTGCGTAGGTAGGAGGTAGGCACGTTGAGGAACAGAAGGAAGGCCAGCGCCAGGGAGACGAGCCGGGGTGGCCGGGGGACCCGGAGAGAGCGGAGCGCCACTCTCCCATCCCGAGGGCCCAGGAGACCCTGGCTGTTCAGATGTCCCCTCCTCCCACCCGTCTTCCCTGCCCAGTTGGGTGTTTGATCTGCTTGTGCCATCCACCTTGGGACCTGCAGTGTGGCACCTGGTGGCAGTTTGGGATGTGCATGGGCGGAGGTCAGGGGTGGGGCCCTCTAGGGAAAGGAGGACCTCCTCCCGGCCCCTGATCACAATCACACTGGGGTAGAAAAGGACCAGGCAGGTGATGGAAATGTCCCAGGTGCTGGGGAGAATCCCTCCGATAGGATCTTTGCTGGGGGGTGGAGACAGCCAGACATCAGCGAGACAGTGTCCAGGTAGGGCTGTCCCTGAAGCCCTGATAAGATCCGATCTGTCATGGGGTGGGGAGGCCCAGCCAGGCAGGCAGCCGCTCCTGCTCAGTCATTGGCTGCCAACAGCAGTGAGTAGCAAGTAGCGTTTGTTCTGGAGCCAAAGCTTCCAGGCAGAATCCAGGTGCAGGGAGGAATTGCTTAGACAATTACCCCAAGGGGCAGGGGGCCCCTCCCTACCCCTCTGCAGGGCACCAGGGAGTCTGCTGCCCCCTCCCCAGAGGACAGCTGCCCTTCCTGGGAGAGGGGAACCTTTTGGAGTCCGGCTCTTTCTCTGGAGAAGCCAGTGGTGGCTTGGTCCAGGGCGAGCACTGTCTCAGCCACGTTGATGCCCCGTTAGGAGGAGGAAGGGGGGGTCCCTGCTCCCCACGGCAGTGTTGAGGGGGCTACTGCCCCCTGCGTAGCCTCCCTGGGTGCTCACAGCTAAGCTCACGGCTCGAGCCACAGGTCCTCTCTGGTTAGCAGGCTTGTGATGGTTCAGGAGTGATGGGGAAAGTGGCCCCCGGTGCGGTGGGCCAGCCCCTGGCCTGCTGAGCTCAGCTGCCCTCCATTCCTTGATGCCCCATTGGATCTGCATGGGCCCAGCCTGGGGCCCACCTCTCTTGTTTAACACAGTCCCTCTGGGGGATGGGTTGGTTCTGGGATGAGCCCATTAGCCATCGAATTTGTAAGTCTACCTCTTGGCCTTTCCCCCTCTCTTCCTGCCTCCCTGGCTCCCCTTTGTTGTGGCACTTCAGGCCCCAGACCGGGTCTTGCTCTCGCATGTTCATTAGGGACAGAGTAAGGTCAGCATGACCTGTGACTCCGGGCCAGAGTGAGCTGCCAGGCCCTTTGCCACCCAGCTTCCCCTGGAAGGTTGCTCTTCCCACCGGTTAATTTCTGTGACTTTACTTCAAGAGTCTGGAGTATGGGGTAGGGTGTGGGCCTGTGGACAGATATGGCAGGGGTGCCCCTGAGAGCTTGGTGGCTGCAGTTACCCAGAGGGAGCCAGGAAGGACAGGTCTGCGCTGAGCAGGTGGAAGGCTGGATTAGGGTGATTTCACGGCCCGTGGCTGGGCAGCAGCTCTCGAAATCAAAACAGCCCTTGGGGTTTTCAAGGCAGGAGCTCTGGGTCCAATGTGGGCAGGCAGGTGCCTCATGGATTCATTTCCTCATTTAAAATAGGTGAATTTATCCTCTCTTCTTAAGTGATGGGGAAATTGAGGTACTGAGAAATGAAGCGGCTTGCCCGGGACCACCTGCCCCTGAGATTTACCTTTCCACTGGGACTACATCCTGGGCTGCCTTGGATGAACCCAGGGGCCCCATGTTTAGCTAGTAGGCATGTTCTGAAAGGGGCCTTCCATGCTTTGGACCATCCTGGAGGGGAATTTGACAGAGCTGGTCCTTGGTGTGGGGGCAGGGTGCCCCAGGGCAGGCGGTGGAGACAGAGCTGGGGTGGCAAGGCTGTTGGGGCTTGGTGCCAGGGAGGGGCTCCCACACCAGACCTTGTAAGAAGAAGGCAGACCGCTTGGGTGTGGAAAGGTCTTGGACCCCAGGGGGTTGGCACAGAGGGAGTGGGTGGGTGGGGAGGCTGTCAAGGGCTGCGGAAGAGGCTCTGGGGGTCCAGGGCGGTGCAGGGAG
Organism: Phacochoerus africanus; assembly: GCF_016906955.1. NCBI lineage: Eukaryota > Metazoa > Chordata > Mammalia > Artiodactyla > Suidae > Phacochoerus > Phacochoerus africanus. The sequence goes on along the minus strand of NC_062551.1, from coordinate 19,170,073 downwards.
CCTTCCCGTCTCTGTCCCTCTGCCTGTTGCATGTGGGCACTGGGGTAGACACACCTGTTCCTTGTTAGGGGCTCAACAGACGGGCCTCCAGGAGATTAATTAATGCCAAACGGCTGGCAGCTCCAGCAGCCTGGCCACCCCAGGGCCCTGTCCTGGCGGCACAAACTGACGCTAGAAATGCTGCTCCAATCCCACCCAGCAGTTCTGGAGACACAGGGGGCCATGTTGCTGGCACAACCCTGCCCTTGAGCCTAGAAGGCAGAGAAAGCTTAAGTGATGGCAGACAGCCAGAGCCAAGTGGCAGGGCATTCCCTCGGCCACATCTATCACTCCCCCCCCCCCCCGAAATACTCATTCGTCCCTGGCTAAGCCCTGGCCTTGCTGTGTGACCTTAGCCATGTCTCTTATCTTCTCTGGGCAGTTCCCCCCAACCCCCGCATCTGTAAAATGGACGTGGGACTGGGTCATCACTGAGACAAACCGCCCCCCCCCCAAGTCTTTGTTATCGGCTGACCTGCCTGATTCCCAGAGCCCCTGAGGGCACCCATTCCACGTTGACTTCCCTTGGCGCCCCTCGGTGGTGAGGGCCGTCTGTGTCCTCTGCCCCAGGCCCACGTGCTTTCTAGTTCTCCATGTGATTAACCCCGGCCCGTGCATGCTCAGGACACCGGCCACCGCGAGTCCTGGCCAGACCCCGCCCTCACAGACCAGCCCTGCCTTCCCAGCGCCAGGGCCAGGCGTCTGCTCCCACAGTGGCCACCTCCAGTCTGCCCAGCACATTCCTCAGGCTTATCCGGAGGCCCGCCCCGCTGGACTCTGCCCTCCCACCCAGGAAGCAGCACCCAGGGGAGCTGCTGGAGTTCCAGGGCTTGGAGTGGGCTGATTCTCAGCCTCTCGCCTGGGCTGGAGAACCAGGTAGTGGAGGGGCTGGGGGCAGAGGGACTCCTCCGGCTGTGCTGAGCCTCACAAGGCAGATTGTCTTTAACGTCGGGGAGTGGGGAGCGTGAGGGTCCCCAGAATTGTGCCATCTCCTGGGAGCCCTCATCTCCGGGAAGGCTTTCCTACGTGGAGGCTCCTGTGCCTGGGAGGGGGCTGGCTCTGAGTCTACCCCAAAGTTGTAACAGGAGGCAGGGCCCCACCGCAGCTCCCTGGCCACCTCCCTTCCTCTGCCCCCCACCTCCACGGCCGGCCGGAGCCAGAGCCAGTCCTCCCAGGAAGGGGTTAACCGCCAGCCCCAGCCGTGAGGGAGGGGACTGGGCTGGACCATTTTCCTCCTCGCTGCCTCCACCTCGGTTTTCCTGAATGGTTCTGCCATCCTGGGGTGGGGAGGGAAGGGAAGGAAGAAGGGCGGGCGGAGGGAGGGAGGGAGGAGTGTGGGAAGAGGAAGGAAAAAAGAGCGAGACAGCCGGGGAAGAGAAAGATGTCACTGTCTAATCTCCCTGTCATTTTTATTTCCAGCAGGCACGGGGCGAAGGAGCTGCTAGAACAATGCTGAGGCGGGCGAGGTGAGGAGCAGCCCGTGCGGCAGCCCCGACGGACTGGCGCGAGCAGGTGATCAGAGGCACCAAGCCCGAGGCCACCTGGGTGTCCCTCCCCTCCCCGCCCCTCCGCCGGCCGGAGCCCCAGAGCCGGTGGGGAAACCATGGCGACCAATTTCAACGACATCGTCAAGCAAGGCTACGTGAAGATGAAGAGCAGGAAGCTCGGGGTGAGCCACCTCCAAGGGACCCTGCCGAGGGACGGGCGCCCGGCGCGTCGGGGTGCGCGGCTGCCCGCCTGTGGCCGGGCATCGTGCACTGCTGGTCTCGAGGCTGCTGGCCGGCGGGCCGCCTGGCATGTGCCTGGGCCTGGCTCTGCCTGCTGCAGCCCCCGCCTGAGCCGGGCTGGCTGGCATCCCAGCAGCTGGGCCAGCGGTGGCAGCCGATGGGCAGGCGGCTCCCCTGCTATTGTTGAAGTTGTCGCCAGGGCAGCGACTGGAAATGCCAGGCTGTGTCCCAGCTGAGACCAGCTCCTCACTTCCCCTGCCATCGCCGCCGTTTCTCCACCCCTCCTCCCGGCCTCATCTCCCCAGCTACCCACTGCCTTTTGCGTGGGGCATTTCTTGACTTTTGGGTGTTGCTTGTACCGGGGAAGTGTTCAAGGAGAGCGGTTGGTTGTGGGGGGAGGGCAGTGGGGTGAGGAGTGCGGAAGCTGGCGTGTCTGCGGTTTGTGAATGAGAACCTGGGCAGCATGGCCATGGCGTTGGGACAGGCTGCTTTCCTCCACGTGTCGAAGGCGGCAGGAGGCTTGGAGATGAGGCCTCAGGCACATCTCTGCGGGGTGTGCACCCTTTTCCCACCCCCTGCTGGTGAAACCCCCCCAAAAGGCATGAGCAGGGGCCCCAGAGAGCAACTTAATGATCTTGGTGAGATTGTCCCAAGAGCTGCCTCTGTTCCCTGATGCTCCCCCCTCCTCCAGTGAGAGGTCTTCCTAGTAGGAAGGAAACCCCCGGGACTGAGGCTGCCCAAGTCTGGGTGCCCTGCCCTGCCCTTCTTCCCCTACCCTACGGCCTCGATGGGGTGGGGGTGGGGTCGGGGAGGAGCAGGGCCCTGATACTGGGCTTCCCTGGCTGGGTGGACCAGGTAGAGCCAGACTGGCCTTGGAGCAGGGTGGTTCTCGCCCCTCCTTGCCTTCCTGTGGCCCCCACCTCCAGGGCCCTGGAGAATGGCTCTTCCGTCCCCCGTCTCAGGCAGCAGTTGAGCTGGTGGGCATGTTTGGGGTCTTACCTGGATGTGGATTGTATCCCAGCCTGGGCCCTGGTGGCCACCTGCCACTTTGCTCTTGCCCCGAGACGGGGGGGTGCCCACTAGGAGCACCGAACAAGGAGAAAAGCTAAGGCTGAGATGGGAGGCCAGGGGATGGGGGCCCGGCTGCTAGTGTGGCTCCTCCTTCCTGAGGGCCCAGACCTATCAGGTCCCCAGGGGCCAGCTGGTCTGAGGCCCTGTCCAGAGCAGAGCTTTCCAGGAAGGCGGGCCACTTGGGGCCGCCACTTGGGCTCAGAACCAGGCCCATTCCTGGGGAGACCTGGGAATCCACGATGGGCACAGCCAGGGGGGCGTTGGGGAGCTGGAGCATGGCCAGGCCCAGTCTGGAGTGGCCCCCCACTCGGGGAATTCACTGCAGACCTGCTGTGAGGGGCTGTGGCCACCCACCCATTCTTGTCTCTGCGCACAGAGGTGAGGGGGAAGGGCAGAAGGCGACAGGGAGCAGACTCCTACCTGCCAGGGCTTTCCTCCCGGCAGAGCTGTGGCAGAGTGTTTCTGAAGCGCTGATCAAAGACCTGGGAGAAGTGGGGAAGGAGGGCTCTTGAGCACAGTGGCTCCCTGGGGCCGTGTGTGTGTGTGTGTGTGTGTGTGTGTGTGTGTGTGTGTGTGTGTGTGTGTGTGTATCCATCCATCCTGTAACCAGGCAACCAGAGTGCTCAGGCCCCCAGGCCTCCTGCCGCTGCAGGCTGCACAGAGCCCAGGCTGCCAGGGCATGCATTCATTCGTTGGGCCGTTCATTCACGGTCCCTTCGCATGATCATTCACTTGTTCGGCAGAGCTGTCAGCGAGGCTACTGCGATGTGAGGATTCTGAGAATAAAATGCAGTTTCTGCCCTAAAGGAGCGCCTCAGCTGGAAGCTGAGGTCTGCTGGGGTTTAAGTGGATAGGCCAGGGGCTGAGCCAGGGTCACAGCGACAGGGACAGACATGGCTTCTAGAGTCTCAGGAGCCAGAAATAGCCTGGTTGTGAGTAGCTTCTTAAGATGGGGACTGCCTGGGCTCACCGTACCCTGGGACCCTGCCTGAGCCATCAGGGGTACAGGGCAGGGGAGGGGGCTTGGCCCAGAGGCCCCTTCACATCCTCTGCTCTGGGCCCCTCCTCAGTCTCCCTGCCGTTTGCCAGGGAGAGGAGCATAGCGATTCCTAGGGAATGGCTGGGCCAGGCCTCTGGAATGCTTGCTGAAAGAGCAGGCACACCCCAGCCAGGCTTTGGGCTGGGAGAGAGCCTGAGGTGGGAGGGAGGGGGCTGTGGGGGCCGTGCTAGGAGGAAATCAGCAGCCCAGGCAGGTGGCTGGGGCCGCCTCTGAGGGGGTCTGAGGAGCCAGCTTGCCCCTGTAGCCTTGGAGAGCAGTTGGCTCCCTGCTCTCTGGCTCCTTACTCCCCAGATGGAGTCCTGAGCTATAGAGAATTTAGGCGGATTTAGGCACAGGGTCACTGGCAATGGTTGGGGCAAGGCACTGTGCTTTGGGATAACCCCAGGTTCTTGGTTCTGCTCCTTCACCTCTGAGAGCCTCTGGTTTCCCAGCTGGAACAAGGGGCCTCCCCCTGGTTCCCTCAACTCCAGGGTTGGTCAGAGAATGAAGAGGGTGAGCGAAAGGTCCTAGAGACAAGAGGGGGTGTCTCCCACATCAAAAGCCTGCCTCCAGCTACAAGAATAAGGACTGCAGTGACATGCAGGCTGGGAGCAGGCAAGGGCCTAATCCCTGTCCCCAGGACACTGCCTCTGTCATGGGTGCTCCTGGAGCCCTGGGCAGAACCTTAGCACGTGGGCTCCTAGGACAGCCCTGGATCTAGGCAGCCGGTTTTAAATAGCAGCTCTACCATTCATTAGCTGTTACTCAACTTTTGGGTGCCTCAGTTCCCCGGTCTATAAAGTGGAGATAATAATAGAACCGACATCAATAGTGACCCTGAGATTAACTGCAGAGAGTGTTAACAAAAAGTACAAATAGGAAGTGCTTGATAAATGCTAGTTGCTTATATTGAGCCGAGTCGAGCTCATAGTAAACAGTAACTCAGGAGCGCCCTTTATGGAACAGGCTTTCAGAACGAGCCAAGAAATGACTACCTGTTCAATCTGGGGAGGGGCCTCCTTGCCTGGCTGGTGTCCCCTGCTCCCCGGTCTTCTCCTGGGCCCGGCTCCCTGGAAGGCTGTGCGCTACTGCCCCCAGTGGTAGGCAGGGGTAACTGCAGGGCCACTTGGGCTGGGTGGGAGTGGTCCGGGGTCTGATCCCCCTGCCATCTTGCCCCACAGATCTATCGGAGGTGCTGGCTGGTGTTCCGGAAATCCTCCAGCAAGGGGCCCCAGCGGCTGGAGAAGTATCCAGATGAGAAGTCAGTGTGCCTCCGAGGCTGCCCCAAGGTTAGGGGGCCTGGGCCCTAGCTCCCCCAACCTGTAAGCAGCGACAATTTGTTCAGAGTCCTGAGAGCCAAGGGGACCCTCCTGGGGGTGGCAGAGCTGTGGGGGATATAGCGGGAGGCTCTCCAGCCTGGCTGAGTCCCTTATGGATGCTGTCCCAGGTGACGGAGATCAGCAATGTCAAGTGTGTCACACGGCTCCCCAAGGAGACCAAGAGACAGGCGGTGGCCATCATATTCACTGATGACTCGGCACGTACCTTCACCTGCGACTCAGGTGAGGGGTTGGGGCTGCAGGCCGGGGGCTGGTCAAGGGCCAGTTGGTCGGAGGCAGAGCAGGGCTAGCCCTGCGGGTGTGACGCGTGGGGTGGAGGGCGCCATTGGAGCAGGCCCTAGACCGAGGTGGGCAGGCACGCAGAATCCCCTGGCCTTGCCCGCTGCCTTACACGGCGGGAGAACTCCAACCGAACCACATGAGGTGGCAGCGGCGGGGCCCTGAGCTGGCCCGTGTTGAGATCCCATGTTCTCCAGAGCTGGAGGCAGAGGAGTGGTACAAGACACTCTCGGTGGAGTGTCTGGGATCGAGGCTCAACGACATCAGTCTGGGAGAGCCGGACCTCCTGGCCCCGGGAGTGCAGTGTGAGCAGACAGGTGAGGCCTGGCGCTGGCGTGGGGTTGGGGGGGTGGGGAGAGGCCGGGGGAAGGCCTCCCCTCAGAAAGCTCCAGGCCCACTCGGCTGCTCCCATCCAGACCGCTTCAACGTCTTCCTGCTGCCCTGCCCCAACCTGGACGTGTATGGCGAGTGCAAGCTGCAGATCACCCACGAGAACATCTACCTCTGGGACATACACAACCCCCGCGTGAAGCTCGTCTCGTGGCCCCTCTGCTCACTGCGCCGCTACGGCCGGGATGCCACACGCTTTACCTTCGAGGCTGGCCGGTAGGACCCTCTGCCTCCCCGCCATGAAACCATGGCTCTGACAGTGGCTGCCATCCACTTGTGTTGGGCCCTGTATTGGAAGCTTAAGTGTGCTGAGAGGAAACAGAATACCCCCGTTTTACAAGTGAAGGGATGGAGGTCAACTGAAGCTGTTTAGCAGGTCAGGCTGCTCGGGTTCCGGTCCAATGCCGGCACTGGCATTGACTAGCTCTGGGACAGTGGATCTGAGTCTCAATTTCCTCACCTGTCACATAGGGCATAGCAGGTCCTCCCTCCTAGGCTGGGTCAAGTATGGTAAGGGTTGGGTATAGCGTGACCTCTCAAGCCAGCCTGCCTGGACTGCAATTCTGTGTAATTCTCTGGGTCACTCTGGTTGTTACTTAGCCTCTGAATGCCTCTGTTTCCTCATCTGTAAAATGGTTGAAGTGGATTAATTCTAGTAAAGCATTTAGACTACCACCTGGCACACAGAAAACATTCAGCACATTTGAGCTGGGGGGTCAGACCCTCAGATGACAGCCCTGCCTGTTCCCACCGGGGCCTGGGGCGCAGAAGAGCCTGACTGGGCGTCTGCACACATACGGGGAAGTCCCCACCACCTCGCCTTCTGTGCTACTTGTGTCCCTAGGATGTGTGACGCTGGGGAAGGGCTCTACACCTTCCAGACGCAGGAGGGAGAACAGATTTACCAGCGGGTCCACAGTGCCACCCTGGCCATTGCCGAGCAGCACAAGCGGGTCCTGCTGGAGATGGAAAAGAACGTGAGGGTGAGGCGGCGTGCTCAGCACGGGAAGGGGGAGCTGGTGGGCAGGCAGGCTGGGGGCAGAGCGTGCCAGCAGCCCCCAGCTATCAGGTGTGTGGAGGAGGCAGACAGGGTCTTGGGCCGGCTGCTCTGGTTTAGCCACTGCCCCTTCTCTGCCCCACAGCTGCTCAACAAGGGCACTGAACATTACTCATACCCCTGCACGCCCACTACCATGCTGCCCCGCAGTGCCTACTGGCACCACATCACAGGTTCCCAGAACATCGCCGAGGCCTCCAGCTATGCCGGTGAGTCACTGCTGTGCCCCACACCCACCGGCCAGAGGCTCTGCGGAGGACAGGGCGGGTCCGCAGGGCCTTCTGTCCTGGGCTCGTGTCTTCAACCTACCCTGTGTCCATAGGTGAAGCGTATGGGGCAGCCCAGGCCAGCTCAGAAACAGACCTCCTCAACAGATTCATCCTGCTCAAGCCAAAGCCCAGCCAGGGGGACAGCAGCGAGGCCAAGACCCCATCCCAGTGACCGCAGAGCGGCGTGCACGGATGACTGCTGGGGCCCCCTGCTGCGGGGCCACTTACCGCGTATTGTGGACGGCTGGAGGGGCTGTTGGCCAAGAGCCTGAAGGAAGGAAGCAAGCTGTCCCTTCTTTGTCCCCAAGGGTGAGACTGGACCAAGGCAAAGGGCTGGCCATGCCACCTGAGCATGTGTGAGGGGCTGGAGCTACCACAGGACTGTATACTGTTAATGATTTTAATATATATGGCTTATGACATATTCTATATTAATAAGATTTCCCCTCTCTGTCCCTCCCTGCCACCACATACATTTTTTAAGCCCATGACCAAGCCCCAGTCAAGGCTGTTTTTCAATGTGAACAGCTATTTCCTGTCCCCCAAGGTACCAGCCCTCCTGTGCTGCCAGGGCTAAAGGAGGCAGCCAAGCCGCACTCCCAGCTGGTGCTCTGGCTGCTGGCTTCTCCCAAGCAGGCCAGGGTGGAGACAGCACGCGGCTTCTTAGTCCCTCTGGGCCCACAGAGTGGCACTGGAAGGATCCGAACATACATTGTGCCACTTGGCAGCCTTGCACTTGGAGTTTTAAGCAGAGGTGACATCTGGTTGACACCTCAGGTGAAAATCTGGTTTTAAAATGGTTTCTGCCCAGGCTCCTTCCTGCTTAGTAGGCTGAGAAGACACCCTGGGGTTGGGGGTGCTGATTACCTCAGCCGGGGGAGGATGGCCGGACCCGAGCGTGTCCCTGCCCCAGGGCCAGGCCAGCAGGGAAGGCCAAGCTGCAGGAGGCCGCTGAGGGAGCACCCCGCAGCCCTCTCACTGACCGGGGTGGGCAGGGCCCCTGCAGGGGGAGCCCCTCTGCCCGTCTGGCTCCCGGCCAGTCAGAAGTACTCAGAAACCAAGACCTTCCCACTTCCTCCTCCCCACATGGTGCTGAGGCTCCCTGCTGAAATGCAATTAAAGCAATTGATTTTCTAGTGCTGGTATTTATTGACTACCGTGCAGAAGGGCTATCTTTCTACTCACATCAAACCTGCGGTTGCGTGTGTGTTGAGTTTTTTGTTTTTAATATTTTAGGACTCTGATTTGTGAGAATAGACCTTGTAAATAACCACTGTTCAAGTCGTGGCAGGAGGAGGATAAAGCAAAAGGCCCCCTCCGCCAGAACCCTGGAGCCAGGGAGGTGGCCACAGCCAGCTCAGCTCTGGACCTGACCCAGGGACCCACCACCCAGAGGAGTAAGCTAGCCTGAAGGGAGCCCCGAGGCCACGGAGAGGGAGGCGGAGCTGACTGGCTCACAGGTAGTGGCACGATGACGCATGAAGGAGATGACGTTGTGCTCTTTATTGCCAAAAATAAAAACTTTTAAAAGACAACTCATACACATCCCTTCCTTTCTGTACTAGGTCTCTGATTTTCTCCAGGCTTCTCTGGCCAGGCTGCCTAATTAACTGCTTTGGGTATGTTCCTACCTCTAAGGCTGAGCCGGGGGCAAGGCCAACCTTTCCTTAAGTCCCTTGCCCTCCTGACAAATAAATGGGCCACTGTCGTTTAAGTTCATAACTGATGGGGAGAGGGGGACAGCCCGGGTCTAACAGTGTTCTCAAAGGGTCTCAAGTTAGGGACTCCTGGGAATATGAGAGAAGTGCCAGTACGCGGGCCAGGGCCGGGACTGGAAGGACCTGCAGGCGGCCTGAGAATTCTAGAGTCAATCCTAACACAGAAGCCTGAGGTACAAGAGTGAAATCCCAATTTGTGGACAGGAAGGATTCAAACTAAAGCACTGAACTGACCAGAAAAGGAGAGTTCAGCTCAGTAGTTCTCAACCAGGGAACGCCAGGGCCCCTGGAGGCACGTTCGGCGACGGGGCGGAAGGGGTGTTGTGGAGAGCACCACTGCCCAGCAGCAGGCAGGGCCACGGATGCTCAATGGATGCAGGAGACTTTCCCACCTCCGACAGCAGTGGCGCCCCCGGCAACCTGCGACGGTGCCAGCCTGGGATGGCCTGCCCTCCCCCACCGCTACCTTTCTAGCCAGTACTGCAGGTGTGCCAGGAAGCTTGAGCAACAGCTGTCCAGTCCCCAGGAGCAAAAGTCTCAGGAGAGGCCTGAAATTCAACAGCTGTTTCTGCTGAGACAGGTGAGCTGCGGCTAGTTTATGGTCAGGACGTCACTCTGGATCTCATGGCTTAATTGGGTCTGTAAGTCACTCAGTTTCTTCTTTAATCCAGAAAGTGCTGAGAGGACAATGGTTTCAGGGCGCAGAGAGCCACAAGATTCCACGTTGTAGTAAAACCTGAGAGGCGAGAGTCCGGTCAGAGGCCTCCATGAGGCAGCCTGGCCACCCGCACCCTGGCCACAGGCCCACCCCTTCCCTCCCTTCTGAGTCCTGACTCCTTTCCCCCAGACGAACTCCAGCCCCTGGACTGCCTCCCTCTAACCCCCTACAAACAGCGGTCCCAGGGCACTGTGCAGGGCCTCAGGGAGGCCATAGCTACCTGGAAAGGATACTGTGAGCCTCTCAAAGCTCGTGTGTTTGCTGTACATATTCCACACTGAGGGCAGCCAGAAGATCAAGGAAGCAGCGTCACCTGCTCCAGCGTTTTCGTACTTTTTACTCTAAGCCTTTGGTCAGTTTTGGGACTTAAGTTTTTTGTTTTGGGCCACTCCCCACCATATGTGGAAGATCCCAGGCCAGGGACTGAACCTGCGCCACAGCAGTGACCCAAGCCGCTGTCATGGCAGTGCTGCATCCTTAACCTGCTGTGCCCCAAGAGAACTCCCAAGGGCCATAGGTTTTTGATCCTAGGCTGATCTTTCTTTGGGTGTGGAAAATCAGAATAGGGACAGTCTGAATAACAAAAGGGCCCCCCCCCTTTCTCACGGTGACCACGAGGGGGACGATAAACTGCCTGGGATGTACACAGAGCGGGGTTCAGCAGTGAGCAGCCCCTCCTCAGCTGGCGGGAATGAGAAGGAAGCGAAGGGGCCTCCCGCACTCAAGAGCCTGCACCACCCTACCTTCAGGTGCCAAGTCAGGGACTCACCTCTCTGGCTTGCCGTTGGGGTCATAGGGCGCCTGTGACTCATCCTCATCCAGCTCCGAGTACTCACTCTTTGGCCTGAGGTCAGACATAGATCAGCACAGGGTTGCTGCTGCGGCCGCTTTCAGGGTGCCCAGGTCTCATGGTGAGGTGCCCCACCTCAGTCGCCAGGAGCCACTTCCACACCCGCCCACCCTGACCTGCCTGCCTCTCCTCACTCCCACCAGGAACATACCATTCCTCCGGCTTGGGGTACACCGTGTGCCTCAGGGCATTGTCGGGATCATATTCAAAAGCCACCCCTGCAGTGGGGTTCCACTTGGCGTGTTCCTTGCCAAAGCCCTTTTTGGCGTAGGCGCGAAGTCTCAGCTCCTGGCCCTTCCTCAGCTTGACGATGAGGATGTCTGCGGGGAGAGGGGAGAGTTGGGCGAGGGCCAGCAGAGGCCTGGTTCTCTGCAGTTTGACCCGCGCCGCCACTGCAGGACCAGGCAGCACGAGAGGCTGGGTCTGGTCTCTGCCTCTCTTGGGCGCCTTACCGTCCTGCTCCACGTAGTCACTGGGGTCATTATCTCGGTTCCGGGACGTCACCTGCAGGGAACCCAAACAGGCATTATTAGCTGCTGCTCAATGTCCCCATGCACCTCTGCTGGTTGGGGATTTGGCACTGCCATGAGCTGCGGTGCAGGTCACAGATGCAGCTCGGATCCCGCGTTGCTGCGGGTATGGTATAGGCTGGCGGCTACAGCTCCGATTCGACCCCTAGACTGGAAACCTCTACATGCCTCGGGTGCAGCCCTAAAAAGAGAAAAGACAAAAAACAAAACAGTACCACAGCCTTCAAAGGGTCCTTGGGAGACACGGGGCCCAGAGCACCAACAATGGCTCTGCCCACCCTGACAAGACTCCAGAATCAGCACTTTCAGGCACCAGGCTGAGGTTAAGGCAGAGGGCCACACAGGGAAAGCCAGTGTTTTATATGGAGCCACCCGAGTCTGGTCCACTCGGAGCCAAGAGAAGAGCAAAGGCCCTGGGCAGGGAGGATGTCGCTGACCGGAATGACCCGGGGGCTGTTGGAGATGAGGTCTCGGGATGTGACGTGACGCGTCTGGTCTTCGTTGCACCGCACATCGAGGGTGAACTCCACCGAGCACTCGGGGCAGAACTCCTCACAGGTGCAGTCCTGAGGCGGGAAGAGAGGCAGGAGTGAGTCTAGAGAGATGGCGAATCCTGGCCTGGCTCCCTGCTTCTAATACCCTGTCCCTTAAGGTCCTTCCCTGGGAGAGGGTGGAACACAGCCTCCAGGCTCCCGTGGGCTGTGTCCATCCCACACGCCATTCTCGGGCTGCTCAAGGGCAGGCTCGTCCCAGCTCAGAGACAGCCGTGTCCACCCCCCGCGCAACACCAGGCCACCACCAGGAGATGCACTAACATCTCACCCTACCCTCGGAGCACTCTTCTTCTAGAACCAAGGCACTGAGAGAGGAGGCAGCTTTCATCCTGCACAGCTCTGTGTCCCACAAGCTAAGTGACTGGCTTAGGAAAGCCATCACCATTTAAAAGGAAATAATCCAGGGAACAAGAAAAAACCTATCTTTTAAGTTCCAAACTACAGACTTTCTCTAAAAAAAAAAAAAAGTCACAGGTAATGTATGAATTTATGGAAATTTTCATACATTCAGAGAAGCAGAGAAGACTTAAGAGACTGTCACTATGTAACCATCACTCAGCTTCATTAACTCTCAAGTGTGCCATTCTTTACACTGATTCTTAAACATTCCCGTGTTAGAGACGAGCTGCTACCATTTAACCTCAGGCAAAAAGAGTTACTAGAATGTAATCAAGCAAAGCTTCCCACTTCCTAACAGTGAAGAAAATCCAACCTACTTTTTGTTGTTTTCAAGACAATGAGGAAGAACTAGGGCCCACACCTGGTCAATTTGCAATCACACACTGCTGAGGCAGGAAGACAGCCTAGGCCCTCAAGACTGCATCATTCTTAGAAATATGAAATTAAAAGTATTCAATCTCAAAAAAAAAGGTATAATAAAAAAAAGGAGTCTGAGAGATCAAGAGAATAAAAAGGTATAATAACTAAATGCAATCTTGATTGGATCACAGACCCACAGACAAAAACCAGTTAGGACATTTTGAGGATAACTTGGAAAATCTGAATTTGGACGGTATATTGATAGTACAAATCGATGCTAGATTTCTCCTTATTTGGCTTTTTAGGGCCGCACCAGTGGCATGTGGAAGTTTCCAGGCTAGGGGTTGAAGTGGAGCTACAGCTGCTGGTTTACACCACAGCCACAGCAGCTCAGAATCCATGTCAGCGACCTACACCACAGCTCACAGCAACACCAGATCCTTAACCCAGTGATCGAGGCCAGGGATGGAACTGTGTCCTCATGGATACTGGTCAGGCTCAGTCGCAAGGGAACTTCCAACGCTAAATTTCTTAGGCATGATGACAGTGTGCCTACACAGGAAAATACCTTATTTTTAGGACATGAATGTTGATGTAATTAGGGGAAAAGTGTCACGATTTCTGCAACATTCTCTCAGAAAATAGAGAAAAAATAACATATGAAGAATAAAGCAAGTAGCAAAATATTGACAACTGGAAATTATAGGTGAAAAGAGAATAAGTAGTCTATCTTCAACCTTTCTATAGCTTTTCAGAAACAAACAAAAAAACCCATACCATCTTTGTTCAGTAAATGTAATACTACAAAAAATGGAATTCAATGGAATTTGTAGGTCATAAGGGGATTCATATCTTTATATAAGATGTTGACAAATTGCTCTTCGATTGGTTGTACAAATGTCCCTACCAGTACATGTGATGCTCTACTTCTTAAAAACAAAAATCTGGAGATGTGAAGCAACAAAATGGTGTGAAAAATGCGAAAAGTGCTTTGGAGGGAGCATGACTATGTTACATTTGCTTCACACTCTGCTGTGTGTTTGAATATTTAAAAATACATAGGAGATCCCCTCGTGGCTCAGTGGTTAATGAATCCGACTAGGAACCATAAGGTTGCAAGTTTGATCCCTGGCCTTGCTCAGGGGGTTAAGGATCCGGCGTTGCCATGAGCTATGGTGTAGGTCACAGATGCAGCTCAGATCCTGTGTTGCTGTGGCTGTGGTGTAGGCCAGCGGCTACAGCTCTGATTAGACCCCTAGCCTGGGAACCTCCATGTTCCACAGGAGCAGCCCTAGAAAAGGCAAAAAGACAAAAAAAAAAAAACAACATAAATTTACAAAATTAGCCACCAAAAAAAAAAAAAACAAACCACACCCCTGGGAATACTAGAATCGCCATCAAGAAGGAAGTGTCTGTTACCTAATGCAGCTCTGGTGAAAAGATGCAGGTAACCTAATCCTTTCCTGCCCTCTCCCTAGTTCTAAGCCTGTTATCACATCATAGGAGCAGAAACAGGGCTCTAGAGGAAGGGAGCCATGTTTAATTAGCAAAACCTAGGAGTAAGGCATAAAGCTGGCAGACATCAGCACCCCAGTCCCTCGTGTGCTCCTCTGTGGGACAGTTCTCACCCCCTCTGCTCCCTGTCCACACCCACTAACCTTCTGCTGCCGCCCTTTGGCCTCCTAAGCCCCTGCCCCTGGGAAGAGATGCTGTGGAAAGCAGAATGTGAACAGATCAGACGCTGAGGAGGAACAGCTCCACCTGTTGGGTGTAAGTGGGCATCCAGGTGTATATCCACTCGTGTGGCGGGCTCTCGAAACCCTTTGATGCCCCTGGAGCCTCGTCAGTCTGAGGCCCCATGAGATTTTAAGAACATAGCCTGCCCTGGGCTCTAGACAACATCTCCACACTGTCTTTCTAAAAGCTGCAAGCAAGGAGTCAGGAAAAATCCCTTTGAGAACTTGAGTTCCCTGCCTCTCTCGATTCCTGACCCCCGACCTCCCAGGCAATCACACAGCATACCCGGGAGTACTGCAGCTTGTCCACAATGTCATCACTGGTGAGGGGGATTAATCCTGGAAGACAGAGAGAAGCAGTTTAAACAAGGTCAAGGGGCCAAGCCAAAGGAAAAGCCAGCAGTCCCCTTGGGAGTGAGGAGACTTCCTCCCCTGAAACCGGCAGAGCCCCCCTGCCCTGCCCTTTAACTTTCCAAACCCAGCACTCACCAAGCCTGTGAGCAATGAACTCGTCGTGAAGGACTGAGGAATTGGCATCAATCTGAACCCAGTCAATTGCTAAAGAAATAAAGGAAGCAGAGAAGCAGATATGCAGTTTAGCCACCAAATTCACCTGAAGGCTTAAGAACAGTGGTTCTTCAGATTTAAAAATCATCTAATGCTTACCACATTGCAAACACCCAGGCCAGGCTGCCAGAGACTGATTCTGCAGCTCTAGAGGGGGGCCCAGGAAGCTGCACTTTAACAAGAACCACATGCCAACATGCTCAGGTGGATTTGATACAGGGAGTACCCTATACCACCCAGAAAAACAGCGACTTGTAGAATACTACAGGAAGGTGTTTCTCTGAGTTGACTATTTCTGTGGGAAGCACTCTAGTCTACCATTCACGCCATCACCAAATCCAAGAACACAAACTATCTGAACACCTCAAAGTTAAACAAATCTCACAAAAACAACATAGACTTATGATCCATAGTGCTTTTTTTCCCCCCTCTGATTTTTAGGGCCACCTCTGCAGCATATGGAAGTTCCCAGGCTAGGGGTTGAATCAGAGCTACAGGTGCCAGCCTATGCCACAGTCACAGCTACTCAGGATCCGAGCCCTGTCTGAGACCTACACCGCAGCTCACCGAAATGCCAGATCCCCGACCCACTGATGGAGGCCAGGGATCGAACCCACAACCTCATAGTTACTAGTTGGAATCGTCTCCACAGCACCAAGACGGGAACTCTATATCACAGTTTATGGTATAATGACCAGACTGCATTCCCAGTGCCTCGCACCACTGCCTGGTACTTATAAGCTCTGTAAACTCAGTGGATGGAAGAGATTCATAAAAAGATATTTACCGGTACTGAGCACTCACTAAATACAAGGCAATTAATAGGGTTACCCCACTTAATCCTTGAAGTCACCCTAATAACTACTATTAGCGTCCGAATGTTAAGAGAAAATTGTAGCAGTTTGATAACTTGCCTAAGTTTCACAAAGACAGTGAAAACAGTATTCGACCCCAAGTCTGCAAACTCCTGAACCTGTGCTCTTTACCTCAAAGAGTGGAACTGAGTGGCCCGTGGGAGCCAGCGAGGGGACCACAGTGGCCCTGGGCCAAGAGGACGGGGTCCGATCAAGTCTCCAGCATTGCTGTTTTCGCAGCGCCCCCATCCTGGGCCCCAAACAAGGCTGGAGTCGGGAACGCCAAGGTATGGGGAGGTGGGGGAACTGGTGGCCCTGGCCACGAGGAGGCGAGGGCCGCTTACCTATTATGGGAACCTCAGCGATGAAGACCCTCCGGATAGAATTCGCCACCCTAAGGAATGAAAACCAAGCGGCGTGTGGGCACCGCAGACTCGACAGCCGGCCCCGCGCCCCACGGCTCCCACAGCAAAAGCCCCGGCTCCGGGGCCAGTTCAAGAAAGATAGACCCCCGCCCCTCCAGAGCCAAGGCCCCGGGCACTCTGAAGCCGCCAGCCCCTTCCCTCAGCACCCTTACGCCAGGTCCGTATTCTCGATAATGAACTTGACATTCTCGTCGGTGAGCTCGGTGATCCGCACAGTTGGCTGGTTGGCATACGGCATCGCGCCAGACTGCTCGCGGGGCCTTGGGGGTCGGCTCTGCTGCTCGCGCCCCTGCGCCTGCGCCTACGCCGCCACCGGAAGTCGTTCAGCGCGGTCCCGCCGCTTCCGCAGAGACACGCTCAGAGCGCCACCTGCTGCTCGGAGGCCAGGCTGCTCCGACGTTTTCTACCCTCAACCTACTTCAAAAGGCACCACTGGGTTCAACCATTTAGAAGGCGACTTAGTAAAACACGCACACGCCCTTGACTCCACAGAAACACTTCTAGAAATTCATGCTGCAGAAGTGCGTGCAGTTGTAAGCAAAGATACATGTACAAGGATGTTCATTGCAGCATTATAACAAAAAACGATAAATAAAACGGATTGCCCACTGACACAGACCTGGTTAAATATACATAGGAATACTATAACAGTGTTTTGGGGGTAGGTTGTTTGGGGGTTTTTTGGGGTTTTTTTGGGGGTGGGGGGGTTGGCATGTGAAAGTTCCTGGGCCAGGGATCAAACCCATGACACAGCAGCAACCTGAGCCACTGCACTGACAACAAAAGACCTTTAACTATATATATATTTTTTCTTTCTCCTTTTTAGGGGGTGCACCTATGGCATATGGAAGTTTCCGAGCTAGGGGTTGAATTGGCACTGCAGCTGCCAGCCTATGCCACAACCATAGCAACACCGGATATTTAACCCACCCATGGAGGCCAGGAATCAAACCTGAGTCCTCATGGATACTAGTCAGGTTCCTAACTCACTGAGCCACAATGGGAACTCCCAACAATAATGTCTTTTAATGAGGTTTGTACACTGATGGAGGAACAAAAAGACAGTCAGTCCTCCCTATCCAAGGGTTCTTCAACCAACTGAAGACTGGAAAAAAAAAAAAAAAAAGTCCATGGAGTTCCAAAAAAGCAAAACTTAAAAATTTGCTCACACCCAGCAAATATTTACATAACATTAAACATTGTATTAAGTACTATAAGCAATCTAGAGATGATTTGAATTATGTGGATGTGTGTGGATTATATGCAAATCCTATGTCATTTTATATAAAAGAATTGAGCATCCAGATTTTGAGAGGGGACAGGGGAGTTCTAGAACCAAAGGCCCAAAACACTGAGGGATGACAATACTTTACATGTACTTAGCAAAATTTGCTTGAGTGATAGGTGTATACCCTTTCCCTTTCACTCCTAAGTCTGGATCATGCACTTCTGACACTGCAGGAAGATGCAGTTCTCTTCAGCGTATCACCTCCAGTTCTGCGGAGGTGGGTGGGTTATGGTCTCTTCATCTCTGCATCTCCAGTGCCTGGCAGTGTGTGTCACACAGGGGCAATGTACGATAAAGAATAATCCAAGTCCCCTAAACAGTCCCCCTAGAGAGAAGTTTGAATAGGCCTCAAAAAGGTGGCAGGAGCTTACATAGAGAAGCCCTAAAATAGAACTTGGCAGGTGACAGCATTTAGGGGGCAGAAGAAGAGTAATCTCCTACAGAGGAGAGAAAGGAAGAGCACTGAGGGGGTCCCTGCTCCACAGCCTGTGTCATCTCAGTAAATTAAGAATCAAATTGTCTGCTGAGTGCAAGAGGCGTGCTATAAAGGATAAAGGAGAGAATGGAATGAAATTTGGAATAGCTACTGCTGAGAGGTTAACAGAAAGTCGAGATAAAAGGCTTAGGGAGGTGCAGAAAGGGCCCAGAGGAAGGCCCACAAGAAGAGATGGGAAGTTCCTACTTAGCTTGTTATCTCCCTCATGAATATTCCGTCTAGTTAGGTAGGAAACAGCAAAGCAGAAGACAGAGGCTGCGAGATCCTGTGGATCCCCAAATGCTTAAGCCCTAACCCCTAATGTGAGGGGGTGAGGTCAGGAGGGCAGGACTCATGAAGTTAGCGTTACAATACGAACAGGAAGAGACAGCTCCCTCTCTCTCCCTCTCCCTCTCCCTCCCTCTCTCTCTCTCTACCGCGTGAGAATATAAAGAGAAGGTGGCCACCTTCATTCAAGTCAGGAAGAAAGCGCTCACCAAGAACCGTATTGGCTGGCACCGTGATCTTGGACTTCCCAGCTTCCAGAACTGTGAGACATTTTGTCACAGCAGCCTAAGCAGACAAATATAACAGAGTTAACTAGACTTAAAAAAGAGAGCCCAAGAGTTCCTGCTGTGGTGCTGTGGGTTAAGCATCTCACTGCAGTGGCTTAGGTCATTGCAGAAGCACGGGTTCGATTCCTGGTCCAGCACTGTGGGTTAGAGGGTCTGGTGTTGCCATAGCTATGGCAAAGATCACAGCTGTGGCTCATATTCAATCCCTGGCCCAGGAACTTCCATATACCACGGGTGCACCATAAAAACAAATTAATTTTTTAAAAAGAGGGAGGAGTTCCTGCTGTGGCTTAGCAGTAATGAACCCAACTAATATCCATGAGGACGCAGGGTTCGATCCCTGGCCTCGCTCAGTGGGTTAAGGATCCAATGTTGCCATGAGCTGTGGTGTAGGTCAAAGACTCAGCTTGGATCCTGCGCTACTGTGGCTGCAGTGTAGGCCAGCAGCTGCAGCTCCAATTCGACCCCTAGCCTGGGAGCTTCCACATGCTGCTTGTGCGGCCTTAAAAAGAAAAAAAAAAGGGGGCAGGGAGGAGAAGCATAGTCAGTTGAGACACTGACAATTAGTAAAGCTAGCGACTGTGTCAATGAAACAGAAACAGGAAGTGCGAAAGGAACTAATAGTGTAGGGGGGGGGGCGGTTTGCACAGCAGGGAAAGGCCGTCACCCACATTGTACTGATGGGAAGCCTGGGCCCACACATACGGAGCTGTCACAACTTCCCAGTAATATCAGGCAGCGCTAGGACCAGAACCCCAGGTCTGCTAGCTTCCAGCCTTTTCTTCAACACTGCTGTCTCCCTCTGGGGTCTTGGACACCTACCGTGGTTTGTATGGAAACTACCTACACAACAGGAAATTGCTTCAAACGTATTTATTATAATTTTTACAGACTCTAAGTTCACTAATAATCCTGCAACATGTGCTAGTGTAACTCAACAAGGGGCCAAGGATCACACCTCTGACCAGGTTGAGCACACTGTGCAGCAGGCACCTGTCTCAGGTGAGGCAGCTTGCTGAGGGGGTTCCCAGGTGCAGCATCTCAGGATGCCAGAGAAAGGAAAGGCAGCACAGAACCCTCTGGGTGTACAGGTCTGTGCTGTTCTGTAGAGGAGCTGCCACCTGGGGTGACTTCAGACCCTGATTCCAACTTGGAGCCCCAGAGAGCACTTCTGGGGAGGTTAAGACACGATCAAGCTGCCTGAGAGGCCACGACAGGAACGTGCTGGGTTTCTGTGGTCAGGGTGCTTGAGTGTTGCATTTTCCAATCACACGGCTGAGGTGCTGAAAGGCATCGGGAGGCCTGGCCTGGTATTATGAACTGAAGTGTCCCAACCCCAGGCTCTGACTGTATCCTCCAGTGCCCTGGTTTGCAGGAGGCTGTGGTAGTATGATAGATCCTTCTGTGTGTTCTCATTAACGCCCTGTTCCGTGGACGGCACCTCATACATTTCAAAGCCCCTTAAATATATCCACGGGTTTTCTTCTGGGCACTCTAGCTTACGTCCCTTCTTGCTCACCGACGCTGGTTTAGGCCTGTTAAGTTCTTGAGCTGATAAAGGGATGGAAAAAGAGAGTGATGAGACTTCGCCCTACACCTAGGACTCCAAGGGGAGAGATCTGGGTTTTCAAAGCCGCGCGTGTGGTTATGATGAGATCCGACATACCAGGGTCCTGGGAGCCAGTACTGTTTCTTGATGCCAGTGAAAAATACAGAGGTGGGGTATCTGGGATCTACTGATTGGAAGACTACATGGGGTCAGTGACGAACGTAGGAATCACAGGGATGGAGCCGGAGGGGCAGGGATGAGCTGGGCAGTACTCACCGTCACCGCCGCACCCATGAGTCCTTGCACCAGTGCCTCTCCGGTGGACTTCACCTAGGAGGAGTCAGGTTGGGTTCTCTTAAGTCCCCACCCCTGGCTCAAAGGGGAGACAGGGAGGACAAATCAGTAGGCCTACTGGCCGCAATAGGTAGAGTCAAGAGGGCCCATTTACTGGAGGGAGAGCCCATGGATGACACAACACAAACAGGCCACGTGTGGCTTGTAGGGAAGGGCTGGGATGAAGAACAACCAGTCAGGTCCCCTGGGAAGGCCCTGAGGATTGTCACCTGGGGCCAAAGGGGAGCAAAGGAACAGACAGGTGACCAGTGTGGCCCGAGAAGAACAGTGAGGAGGCTTCCCAAAGGCTTAGCCCCCAGTTACCTGCTTGGCAGTGTGGCCCATGTTCATTGCATCGTTAATCCGGTTTTCCAGGAAGCGCCAAGTGTCCTCAAAGTCTGGGGAGGAGTCCTGCATCATCACCAGCTCTGTCGTGTTGTAGATGCCGGCCAGCACTGCACGGCGGGTGTACCAGTTAAACTGCCAAGAAACCCATCCAGCAAGGTGGGTCACCACTGCTGCTGTGGGTTGGGGGAAGTCTGAGGTAGTTCCTACCCAAAGCCACTGGCACTCATGGGCTCCCCCACCCCGTTTCTTCTTTCCCTCATGGATACACATGGCCCTTGGGACGAGACTGCTGTTCCCGAACTGAGCTGGGCATCAGGATCACCCGAGAGCCTAAAAAGGCAAGCTCCTGGGCCCAACCTCCTAGAATTGAGAGTCAGTAGGTCTGACGTACAGGCCAGGACCTGGATGTTTAATAAGCGTCCCATGTGATTTTGCTACATCCACTCGGCTTTGGAAACACTGGTGACAGCCTAAGTCTCAGGACATCTAAGCTCTGGGGAGGCTCTACGGTCAGCCAGTTAGGACCAAACCCTGGTGCGTTCATCAGTGTAACAGCATCACGGACAGACTGAAACACCCGTGAGGAGCTACGAGTTCAAGGCAACTTTTGACTGTCCTGGCCAACCATGCTTCAGAACACTAGCTCAGCTGCTTCATGTTTTATCCCTCTAATTTCTTTGCTAACTTCATTTCTCTATCATCTCTGTTGGTGGTATATTCCCACATGAGAGAAGTTTATTAAAGTACTTTGTTAGAATGGTGGTGGGAGCATCTCTGCCTCCCAGCCTGGACTTCACAAAAATACGACCACATGTTAATTTCTTTTATGAAGGTGTGTGTATATATATATGTACATATATATGTATACATTTTAAAAATTTCCTACCAGAAATATCATAGCATTAACAAGTCAGATTCTTTCCTGGGGCCTGTTTAAAGGCTTATTGATCTCTCAGCAAAGCAGGCCAAGATAAGCTTGCAGGGCGGTTTCTTTTTAAAGCAATGGGTGTCTCCATGGCATTTTTTTTTTTTTTTAATTTTAAGCAGTCTCATGAAAGACACGCATTGATAAAGTCTGCTACAGAATCTAGATCTAGGAGACTGAGGGGGAGATGATTATAAATGGCAGCCGAATCACCAGGCCCTATGATGCCCTGTGTCACCACTACGGGGCGGGGGGGGAGGGGGGAGGAACAGCACTGGTTTGTGGCTCCAACACTGGTCCCTGAATGAAGATGACCTAGATCCCACTGTGCCTGCTGAGGGCCCTCTTCATACCTTAGTCTCTCCTTCCTAAGATGGGAATGGCACTGCAGACCCCCTGAAGGGAACTGTGATCAAAGAAATCGCACAAACTTCCTGAGGAAGTGCTTAACCCAAGCCTTTCTCGGTAACTTGTGGGCTCGCCGAAAGCACTCACATCTGTGGACTGGTCCCCAGCGTAATGCCACATGTCGTCCACCATGCTGGTGAGCAGGCTCAGGCCGGACGGGATGTTG
Organism: Phacochoerus africanus; assembly: GCF_016906955.1. Lineage (NCBI taxonomy): Eukaryota > Metazoa > Chordata > Mammalia > Artiodactyla > Suidae > Phacochoerus > Phacochoerus africanus. The sequence goes on along the minus strand of NC_062551.1, from coordinate 19,148,084 downwards.
TGAGGGAGCATGAGGATGCTGAGGGCCTGAGGGGAGGACAGAGGAAGAGGCACTGCACACCGGTGGGGGTATGAAAGGGGCCCGCCCGGCCTGCCTTCAGAGACCCACCATCTTCACCCGCTGGCGTGAGCTCCTGGGGGCTAACGATCCCGACCTTGGCTGATGGGAGCCAGGGCAGAGCCGAGCCTCAGCTGGCCCTCTCAGACTCTCAGCACCGAGTATGAGGACTGGGGCATGCAGACACTCAGGTCTAGCCTGGTGGCTTTGAGCACTGAGCGCAAGACTGGGGAAGGCACCCCATTCTGCAACGTGGAGAAAGGAGCAGAGGTGGGAGGGGAGCCTGGGGGTAGTTGCTAAGCCCAAATCCTAGGCCTCTCCCAGAGCGCAGCGGTCGTCCTGCCCTTGATGCCCCGATGCAGCCTCATGAGAAACTCCTCCCCTTCTTTTTTTTTTTTCCCCTTTTAACTGAAAAAAACCCCAGAAACCAAAAATCCTTCAATACAATTGATGGCACAACCCAGAGATGCCTCTATCAGCAGACATTGACTCCTGAGAGTACAAGGTCTGCTACTTGGCCAACTCTAAAATCCACAGGCTGTGGCCCACGGGAGCCGGTCGGAGGCATCCCAGATTGGCTGGAAGGTTTTCTCCAAGTAGCCCAGAAGGAAACAGGCTGAATAAGGAGGCAGCCAGGGCCTAATACACCCATTGCGCTGCTTTAAATGTGAGGGGGAATGAGTCAAGTGGAGGTCTGGAAGCCGAGTGTCGGCAAGGAATGGCTATGGCCGGCTGTACTCCCTCACACCTGGGCCGCCACACGCCAGGCACACGGCTGGTGTTCAAATGTCTGGCAAGTGACTGATGGAAATGATATGCTCAAGTCTCCCAGCTGGCCAGAGGACAAAAGGTGATCTGGGGGTCCTCTCAGTTCTGCTGTGCTTTGCCTTTTTCTTTTTTCAGCTATACCTGTGGCACGTGGAAGCTTGCGGGCCAGGGATCAAACCCAAGCTGCAGCATGACCCACACCACAGCTGCAGCAACCCCAGATCCTTAACCCTCTGCGCCGGGCCTGGGATTCAACTGGTGCCTCCATAGACAAGCTGGATCGTTAACCCACAGTGCTGTGGGAATTCTCTGCTTTGACTCTCTGAAGGAATGGCTTACATTGTGACACACTTTGAAAAAAAAGGAGCTTCAGAAAAGGGAGGAAAAGCCCTTGGAATGAATACTCCAATTCTCAAAGCATCACGGTGACATAATGAAAAAAAGTCCCAGCCTCCCGAGATCTAGAACATGACAAGATAGTGGATAATGGCCAGTAAAATCTTCTGACTTTTCTAATCTCCTTCACGGATTCCTCCTCACTGAAGACCTGGTGGCACACTCAGGCCACTAAGACCCCACAAGGGTGTGATCTAGGACCCAGGCCACTCAGATTTCCTGGAACCAAGACAAAGATGGCTCAGAGGTCCTCTCTTTGGCTCTCCCAAATCTGGAACCTAGCGCTACCAAGTGTGCTGTGTTTCCCTGGGCTTGCGGAGATTGGCGAGCTGACTTCTGAACAGTGGGCAGGGCCCCCTGCGTGAAGGTGCTGAAGCCCATAAACACGAACACGCTGTTGCCCCGGGGCCCAGCTATGGACTCTGTACCCGGGGCCAATGCTCAATGTATGGGATCAGCATTCTCAGTCTGGTTTCTACAGCATCCTTCAGGAACTGGTCTGTCTTCTTCTTCCTGGAAGGGGGAAAAGAAAACAGTATGTCTCTGGGTCAAAGGCACGGGCATGGGCTACACGGTTTACTCAGCCCCAGCAGGGAGGGTCCCACCAGCAACAAATGAGACAGGCAGCTGCCTTTCAGTCCCAGCAGAGCAGCAGGGCTGCTCACTGCTACTCTTTTGACCCTGCTTGGATTGGCTTCCTGGGGACAGCTGCTAGGGCCTGAGGTCCCTCGCTCCTTAGCTGCCACCATGAGCAATGATGCCACAGGACTTACTCTGCCTGGCCCAGCTGAACCAGCTTCTGCTCCTCTTCCAGCACACGGGTGAGCCGGGCGTTGCACTGGGTCACAAAATGCAGTATCAGCTCACTGCCATCATTCCCAAACATGCTGGCGGCCGCAGTGGAGAGACCCAGAGACTACAAAGGGAAAGGGGGAGAGGAGAGGCAGGAAAGCGGTGGGCAAGTGCAGCGCGCATTTGCTGCCTGCTCATCCCTAGTGCCCCTTCTCCTAACGGCAGCTTGGTTGTCAGTGGGACACCCCCACTCTTCATTCCCGGTCCGCATGATCAGGGTGCCCCTCTGCACTCTGTCCAGCCTGTGGGTGTGACATAAAGCAGGGGATCCAGACCTGGATAAATGGAGCTCACAGCGACTAGTTCAGGGCTGTGCCCGGGACCAAACCCCAGCCCTAAGAGGCCGCCTCCAGACTCTGCGAGTCCTGATGGGAAAGACGTACTCTCCTTTGCGGCTGCTGAGCCGTTTTTAGTTCTGCCTGGGAAGCCCCGCAGAGAATGAAGCTCACAGAGAAGAAAGCAAAGCAGAAATGCTAGAGAGACAGTTCCCAGCAGCACAAGCTAAGAACATGGTGCCAGACCTACTCCTAGACTCCTCTGCTACTAAATGAGCCAAAACACTCCCTTTCTTGCTTGAGCCAGTTGAGTTCTGACACTGGTAACCTAGAATTGTAATCATTATTAAAGGGCTCAGGGGAGTTCCCTGTGGCCTAGCAGTTAAGGACTCAGCATTGTCACTGCTGAGACCTGGGTTTGATCCCTGGTCCAGGAACTTCCACATGCTGCAGGTGCAGCCCAAAAAGGTGTGGGGGGTAGGGGGGTTCAGGAAAAGCACCTGTAACTCTCTTCCTCAACAACTCATTTCACCTAAATCTCTTGGAAAGTAGATCTCTCAATTGTTTAAAAGAAAAAAAACAACAACCCACAAACTTTTCTTAATGAGTTGTGAGGAAGTTAACAAAGCCAGAGTTCCCGTCATGGCGCAGAGGAAACGAATCCGACTAGGAACCATGAGGCTGCAGGTTCGATCCCTGGCCTCACTCAGTGGGTTAAGGATCCGGCGTTGCCGTAAGCTGTGGTGTAGGTTGTAGACTCGGCTCAGATCTGGTGTTGCTATGGCTCCGGCTCAGGCTGGCAGCTGTAGCTTCGTTTAGACCCCTAGCCTGGGAACCTCCATATGCCTCAAGAGTGGCCCTTAAAAAGCCAAAAAAAAGAAGTTGTTTACAAAGCCACAGAGACCCTTTACTATCCCTGATATACAGCAATCACTGAGCATCTGCTAAAGGCAGAACCCTGATGGCAGCAGGGACAAAAGACAAACAAGGAACAAAAAACCTATTCACTCTATGAATTCCCACTGTTGGGAGTGGGGAAAGTGACTGTTCTGGTGGGAGTAGACGGCCTTTTTGGAGAGCAGTTTGGCAATATTCACATCACCATCAGAGTTGCAGCAGCATCAACACTAAGGGTGCCTGCGAGCTCACTGTGTGCCTGTGTCGCTGAGCGTGGAGGAGGTGGGGCCCAGCGAGCCACACTGCTGGCTCCATGTTAGCTCTGCCGACAGACCGCTAAAGGGAGACTGCGAGGCTCGAGTGGGGGGTACTGACTGCTGATGGCTCCCTGTCTGCTAGTGGTTGCCGTGAGCAGGAGCCTTCCTCCCTGAGGCTGCAGTTGTGTCCAGTTCAGCAGCTGAACCTAGTGGGCAGTATTCCCAGCACTTGCAGAACTAGTTTCATCTGGCCACCATCCTCTTCTTGCCCACCCTCCCCCATCCACTCCACCATTTCTCCAACCCCCAGAGGGCAGGCTCCAGCCCCAAGGGACCCTTCCTCCAAGCTCCGCGACACCAGCACCAGCTGAGTAGCACCCCCTCCTCAGGAGTCTGAGCTTCATCTCCACAGACTCTCCATCAAGCTTATAGTTTGAATCATTCCAACTCTTCCCTCTGTTCCCTTAGCCCTGGGATGGGAGCTACTCCCTGCAGGTGCTCCCTCAATGGTACCTTACTGTTCTTTTTATCCTCTTGGTACCATCACATCTAGTTAACGTCACATCTAGTTATCTAGTTAACAATTCTTTTTGTTTGTTTGGCTTTGGATTTGGTTTTTTTAGGGCCACACTTGCAGCATATAGAAGTTCCCAAGCTAGGGGTCGAATTGGAGCTGCAGCCACCAGCCTACACCACAGCCACAGCCACAGCCACAGCCACATGAGATCCAAGCCGCATATGTGACCTACACCACAGCTCTGGGCAACACAGGATCTTTAGCCCACTGAGCAAGGCCAGGGATTGAAACTGCATCCTCATGGATGCCAGTCAGGTTTGTTACCGCTGAGCCATGACAGGAACTCCTAGTTAACAATTCTTTAGTTAAATTCTATCTGGATAACTAGTGTGATTTCTTCTGATTGATGCACTTCCTCCAAGACCAACTCCACTTCTCAGAATTTGTCCTAAAGAAACCAACCAGAAATGTACTTAAATATATCATACAAACAGGTTTATAATACTTTAAAAAATGGAAACAACCCGAATGTTTATTAAATGAGTTTGAGTAAATACAATAGGGATTACACAGCCATGTGAATGGAGATATGCAGAAGGGAAAAAACCAGTCAACCATGGACTACTCAGCGGAATTAGATTGTTCCAAACAATCCTGTTCCATCTCGGTCCTCTACTGGTTCCATGCCTTTCTACAATGATTCTTTCAAACCTTCTCGGCTACCTCCAAACCTGTGTCTCCTCCCACTCTTTCCTAACTCCAGGGTCATGAGACAATGACACCTACTCCACAGAGAAAACAGAAGCCATTTCCTGGGAACTCCTTAAAGGTTCTTCTGGAAACTAAACTTGCAGGTGTTTGCAGCAAATACATCGAAGGTCAGTCTTCCCACCTGTTTTCTGGATTTCATAACCTCCTATTTTTATTTTATTTTCCTTTTTATGGCTGTACCTGTGGCATATGGCAAGTTCCCAGGCTAAGGGTCAAATCTGAGCTGCATCTGCGACCTACACCACAGCTTGGAGCAACGCTGGATCCTCATATTTTTAAATTAGCCACTTTCTCTGTGCCCATCACCCTTGCTTCTGCACCCTCCCGCCAGTATGCAAACATGCTCAGGCTTCTATCCATTTTCCCTGCTTGGTACACTAGCCCTCGTCTACCCCCCACAGCCAAACACCTCTCCACTTCCTTACCTTCTACTCACTCCTCAACCTACCCCATCGTTTCTGACCCGTGCTCCCTCCCGCAGTAACAACCATCTAGGTGCTTCATCCACATTCTCCTGCTTTGCCTGCAGCGTCAGGCTCCTACTCTTGAGTCTTCTTTGCCAGCTCACCCTGTTCCACCCACCCTTAAACATCAGAGGACCTAGACGCCTCTCTTTTCACATGACTCTCCAGACACACTCATGCCACGCTAGGCAATCTCACTCACTTCAGTGATTTAATTTGTACAAATGCTGAAAATGCCCCAACATACACTCTAGTCCGGGCACCTCCTCCAGTTTCAGACCTGTATGCTTGAGGTCTCCTGTTGGCTGAACCCAAGACCCCTCATCCTCAACAATGACTGTATCCATGATCTTTCCTCAGACCTGATTCTCTTCCATTGGCCTTAATCTATGAAAACAGCACCACCAGGTACCCAGATGTGCAAACTGGCAACTCTGGTGTCATTCTGTCACTCCCTCCTACGTCATCCTATCACCAAATCCATCAGCTCCACCTTCACTGCTATTGCTCGCGGTCAGAAAGCTCTCATCTCTCCTCGATGACTGGCAGCAGTCCCCAGGGACTCTCTCTACCGCCAATCCATTTTTCAACTAGCGGCCAAAATAGTGGTTTTGAAATATCAAATTTAATCCTGTATCTCCAATTATTCTTAGAATAAAAGAAAGCCTTGCCTGATTGGCTTCAACTGACCCTCCCTCAGCCTCGCTCAGCTCAGATCTCTTCCATCACTCTTGGCAGGATGGTTCTCTTTGCTTCCTCTATGTGCAGGCTTCTTTCCACTCTGCACAGGCTGTTTCTCTGTCTGAACTTGTCTGGCCCCTACTCCCACCAAACCAGGTAAAGTCTACTCATTCCTTAGCTCTCAGTTAAAAAGCCTTTCCTCACCACGTTCTCGCCCCACTCCATATCAGACCCTCCACTGTGGGTCTCAAGAGCACCTTTTCCTGAGAGCACTGAGCACATTCTATAAATATGTATTTGTATATATCTGACTAATGTGGCCATCATCAGGGGCAGAACTGTGTCCATCTTGACCATTATGATGTCCCTAGGACCTAACATACTCTTTGTTCAATAAATATTTAAAGAATGAATGATTAATAAATGAAAGCTTTTTTTTTTGTCTTTTGTCTATTTAAGGCCGCGCCCATGGCACATGGAGGTTCCCAGGCCAGGGGTCGAATCAGAGCTGCAGCCGCCAGCCTACACCACAGCCACAGCAACGTGGGATCCAAGCTGCATTTGCGACCACAGCTCATGGCAATGCCGGATCATTAACCCACTGAGCAAGGCCAGGGATCAAACCCATGTCCCCATGGACACTAGTCAGGTTCGTTAACCACTGAGCCACCACAGGAACTCCAGATTATTTTTTTTAAAGGTTTTTTTTTTTGTCTTTTTTTGTTGTTGTTGTTACTTCTTGGGCCGCTCCCACGGCATATGGAGGTTCCCAGGCTAGGGGTTGAATCGGAGCTGTAGCCACCGGCCTACGCCAGAGCCACAGCAACGCGGGATCCAAGCTGCATCTGCAACCTACACCACAGCTCACGGCAACGCCGGATCGTTAACCCACTGAGCAAGGGCAGGGACCGAACCCGCAACCTCATGGTTCCTAGTCGGATTCGTTAACCACTGCGCCACGACGGGAACTCCAGATTTTTTTTTTTAATTTGAAAGAACAGATATCAAAACGTTGACCTTTGGTTATCACAGATGGATTTTTTTGTTCTCTTTTACATCTGGTTTTTTTTTTTTTTTTTTTGGCCGTGTCCATAGCACGCAGAAGTTGCTGGGCCAGGGATTGAACCCATACCACAGCAGGGACAACGCTGGATCCTTAATCTGCTGAGCCACCAGGGAACTCCAATATATCCGTCTGTATTGTTCAAAGTTCTCAGAGTAAGCACACAGTAGAGTCATACAGTATACACACTTCAGTTACATGACTTCTGTTACCCTATGTGCTCTTGGGAGAGTGAGAGAAGACAAGAGAAACGATAAAGTTAAGCAAAGCAGCAAAGTTGCCCATTGCTCCATTTCATGTGCAGATATTCTGCTCGCTTGCGATGGAAGATGTGAACCTGTAATTCCGCCAATCTCCATCCTCAAAGACCTCTCACAGGATAGTACCTGGCTCTGCCTGATGATCCTGCACCATGGGGCCTAAACACAAGCCTATGGCTTAATCTTAAGCATCAGTCTGTTCCAAAGCAGGACAAAAGACTGACTGTTAGACTTCTGAGAAAAATGCGATGTGCTGGTCTCCAAGGTGGTGCCTTCTTGGGAGTTTTCAAACGTCATATTTCATCATTTCTTTCTTTCTTTTTTTTTTTTTTTGGTCTTTTTCCAGGGACGCACCTGCAGAATATGGAGGTTCCCAGGCTCGGGGTCTGATCAGAGTTGTAGCTGCCGGCCTACGCCACAGCTACAACAATGGCAGATCCAAGCCACACCTGCAACCTACACCACAGCTCATAGCAATGCCGGATCCTTAACCCACTGAGCAAGGCCAGGGATTGAACCTGCAACCTCATGGTTCCTAGTTGGATTCGTTAACCACTGAGCCACAACGGGAACTCCCTTCATCATTTCTAAGATGCGCATATTCTTCTCATTTTAAATAATCACTGTGAATTGTACTACTGATGATATCATAATTTGATAGCATTTTTTCTTTTTTTGTGATGCATTAAGTAATAGTGCTTCTTACAGTCAATGGTATCTTAGAGGCAATGAAATATGGTTGTTTTGATCACAGGCATTTTTTTTTTTTTGGCTTTTTAGGGCCATACCTGCGGCACATGGAACTTCCTAGGCTAGAGGACGAATCAGAGCTACAGCTGCTGACCTACACCACAGCCACGGCAATGTGGGATCCAAGCCACATCTGTGACCTACACCACAGCTCACAGCAATGCTGGATCTTAACCCACTGAGCGAGGACAGGGATCAAACCTGCATCCTCATGGATACTAGTTGGGCTCGTTACTGCTGAGCCACAATGGGAACTTCTGATCCAGGCAATTTTTGCCTAACGAGCTGCCTTTAGACTAACTCTTGCCGGACGCGGTGGTGTGCACCTACAGTTCCAGCTACTCGGGAGGCTTATGATGGAGAACTGCTTGAGTCCAGGAGTTCTGGGCTGCAGTGCCCTATGCCATCGGGTGTCCGCGCTAAGTCTGGCATCAATACGTTGACCTCTCCGGAGTGGGGGACCACCAGGTTGCCTACGGAGGGGTGAACTGGCCCAAGTCAGAAATGGAGCAGGTGGAAACTCCTGTGCTGATCAGCAGTGGAACTGTGTCTGTGAACAGCCACTGCACTCCAGCCTGGGCGACACAGCAAGACTCTGTCTCTTTTGAGCACCCAAGAATGAATTTTTTGAACGCTCAAGAAATAAATGATCTCAGTAGAATCTAACTTTCAAGACCAACTCCATGGTATGTTCTTTTTATATTAAAAAACAATTTAAAAATAAAGCCATTTCTACCCTACTGGGAAAAAATAAGCAAACAAACCCAAAAAATCTTGCAGCTGTGAGGCACTCCAGGGCTCTGAGCTGGGCCCTCCCTCTGGCTGGTGGGACTCCCCCCTCGCTGACCTTGGCCAGGCTGCCCCGCCCTCACCCATACACACCTTGGCTCCTTCCGCAATTGCCTCTGCTGTCCACCCATGGGCAGGCACGAACTCCAGGGCTGCCGTCAGGATGCGGTGTTGCAGCTGCTCCTCGCTCTCGTAGCCCTCTTCCTCCTCACCGCCCTGGTCTGTGTACCTGAGTCCCGAATCCAAGAGAAACATGGGGACAGAGCCCAGCCCACCTCATCTGGGCCGCCTACTGCCTGGCATGCAAAATGTGCCTGGCCAGAAACCACAGACTCTGTGTCTCCTCTCAGCACGTGCTAGGAGGGCATCTACTTTTCTGTCAGTATCAGTGTTTGAATGCCAACAGGGTAAACTCCTCTCATCCTTCCCCTCCCTTGGAGTCAGACGGAAAGGAACCAGTGAGCAAGGAGGTCATGTGATGGGAAGCCACCTGCTTTCATAGCACCCTGGATCTCCTGGCTTATAGCCAGAGCTCACTGTTTCTTCATCTGGATTTGAGCCCAACTCCATGAGGACAGGGACAACAGCTACATTATTCACAGGACCTGGTACAAAGTAGATCCTCAAACAGTATTTGGTGAATTAAAATGAAAAGTACTGGAGTTCCCACTGTGGCACAGTGGGTTAAGAATCCGACTGCAGCACGGGTTCGATCCCCGGCCCCGTGCAGTGGATCAAAGGATCCAGCATTGCCACAGCTGTGGTATAAGTTGCCCCTGTGATTCGGATTCCTGGCCTGGGAACCTGCATATGCGGTAGGTGCAGCCATTTATAAATAAATAAATAAATAAATAAATAAATAAATAAATAAATAAATAAGGGAATTCTGGGAGTTCCCATCTTGGCGCAGTGGAAACGAATCCGACTAGGAACCATGAGGTTGTGGGTTTGATTCCTGGCCTCGCTCAGTGGGTTAAGGATCCAGTGCTGCCGTGAGCTGTGGTGTAGGCCGCAGATGTGGCTCTGATTAGACCCCTAGCCTGGGAACCTCCATATGCTGCTGGTGCAGCCCTAAAGGGACAAAAAAAGGGGGGAGGGGTTCCCACTGTGGCGCTACAAGATGGTTGGTGTCTCTGTAACACCAGGATGCAGGTTCGATCCCTGGCCTGGCACAGTGAGTTAAAGGATCCGGCAACAGCATAGGTTGCACTGCAGCTGTGACCTGATCCCTGGCCTGGGAATTCCATATGCCGCGGGGTGGCCAAAAAAGAAAAAAAAATTTAAAAAAAAAAGAGAGAGAAAGAAAAAAAGTACTTTCATTGGAAGACCATAAAAAATCACTGGGAGCACTCTAATTTCAGAGCTAGAGGAACTTCTCAGTGGCAGGATTAAGACAAAACATTTAATGGAGATGTAAATTATTATCTCCTTTCTGGAGGGCCCCACATATGTACAAAATGTTAAATGTGCGTATCTGGGAGTTTCTGTTGTGGCTCAGTGGTAACGAATCCAACCAGTATCCATGAGGACGTGGGTTCAATCCTTGGCCTCACTCAGTGGGTTAGGGATCTAGCATTGCCATGAGCTGTGGTGTAGGTCACAGATGCGGCTTGGATCTGGCATTGCTGTGGCTCTGGCGTAGGCCGGCAGCTATAGCTCCAATTTGACCCCTAGCCTGGGAACCTCCATATACCCTGGGTTCAGTCCTAAAAGGCAAAAAAAAAAGCATATCCTTTGACTCAGTACTTCCACCACTGAGAGAATCACACAACATTATTACATTATTTTTCATATCAGTGAAGGAAATCTAAATATCCATCAATAAAAAATAGGTCAAATAAATTTTGGTAGTGTCCTCTGCTGGAATATTACACAACCATGAAAATAATATAGACTGTGAAAGGACATTAAAAATGTACTGTTGGGTAAAAAACACATTCTGGAACAGCATTATAGTGTATAGCATGATTAGTCATTTGTGATACATATTAAGGTGACATATGAAATATGCTTAGAGAAATATCTGAAAGGATGGTCACAAAAATGTCAGCAGAGTTATTTCTGGGTTTGTGATTTCTAGTAATTTGCAGTTTTATTTTTGTAAACTTCTTTGTGTTGTTTAGATGTTTTAGAATGTACAGGCACCATTTTCATAAAACAAACAAAACAAAGATAGTCTTGAAAATGAAGAAAGGTGTGAAGGAGATAGAGAGGGGAGAGGGAGGAGAGAGAGTCACCCAAGCAAGCCAAGTGGCCAGAAATGGGTGGACTGGGGTTCTGGTGCCTACCTGGGGGGTGAATGAGAAGACTCCGGACTGGGTTCTTCAGCACCCCGTGTCTCAGAATGTTGCTGAGAGGAGGGCAGAGGTTGCTGCTTCTGCTGATCTGTGGATCTCAGCTGCATGGCTGAAGCATGGAAGGCACGTGGCACCAGGGCTGCTCGGCAGCGGGACACTGAAACAGAAACTGTCAGTCAGGGACACTCACCAGAGAAGACTCTTTGAGACCCAGAGGGGTCCTAGAGATGGGGAAAAGGAAAAGCAGAGGGAAACCAGAACCATTCATCCAAGACAAAAAGTCTGGGTAAATTGGAAACCTTTCCACATGAAGTAGTGGTAAAGGCATGAACAAGGAAGCAGAAGATCTGTCTTCTAGGCACGTTTCCATCATTCGTTAGCGGTGTGGTAAAGGGCAAACCATTTCATGCCGATGAGCATGACTTTAAAAATATTCAAGAGTAATGATCCCTATTTACTCAGTGGAAATGTTGTGAGGCCCAAACAAAAAATGCAAGTGACTTGCAAATATTACATATTTTTCTATCACTGTTACATGTTACATATATTTCTAGCACTGGCCTAGAAATCAGAACTTCTGACCACTGATTCCCTAGGGTTTATGTGGTGCCTTCCATCTGCTTTCTCATCTGCAGTTTTTTTCTTTTTGTCTTTTTGCCATTTCTTGGGCCGCTCCCATGGCCTATGGAGGTTCCCAGGCTAGGGGTCTAGTCGGAGCCGTAGCTGCCAGCCTACACCAGAGCCACAGCAACGCGGGATCCGAGCCGCAACTGCAACCTACACCACAGCTCACGGCAACGCTGGATCGTTAACCCACTGAGCAAGGGCAGGGATTGAACCCGAAACCTCATGGTTCCTAGTTGGATTTGTTAACCACTGCACCACGATGGGAACTTCTGCAGTTTTTTTTTTTTTTTTGGCCACGCCTATAGCATGTGAAAGTTTTAGGCACAGGGATCAAACCCAAGCCACAGTAGCGATACCATGGACGTGAAACGAGCCACTGCAGTGACAACCCCAGATCCTTAACCTGCTCTGCCACAAGAGAACTCCTCATCTGCAATACTGGAGCATCCTATTTACTTCAGGAAAGCACTTTCAGGAAAGTACAGTATTGTTTCCTAAGCAAAGGCTCATACTACTTTATTCTTTCGTAACATTTTACTATGAAAAAAAAAATTCAAACATACAGACAAGTGGAAAGAACTGGTGGCACGGACACCTGTGTGTTCACCACCTAAGTCCTACATATGTATCCATCACACTCCTCACACCTCAATCCAGCTGACTTTGTGATGCATTTGTTGCAGACTTCAGTATTCTTTCTCTCTAAACAGTTTCAGCATACTTACCATTAATCTGAGTTCCATATTTACTATTCTCTAATTGAGATGACATTTATATTCAATGAAATGCACACAGCTTAAACAGGCCAATCCAGAGTTTCGACAAATGTGTACACTGGCCTAACTTGAACCTCTACCTAGAGATCAACATCATCCCAGAAAATTCCCTCCTATTCCTTCCCAGTCACTCCTCAACCACACTGTTCTGAATGTTTCACTCAAGTCTTGTCTGTCCTATAATTTCACCTAAATAGGATGGTATGGCGTTGCTGTCATGGCTCAGCAGGTTAATGAACCTGACTAGTATCCATGAGGACACAGGTTTAATCCCTGGACTCGCTCAGTGGGTTAAGGATCCGGTGTTGCTGTGAGCTGTGGCGTAAGTAGGCTGGCAGCTACAGCTCCAATTTGATCCCTAGCCTGGAACTTCCATATGCCGAGAGTGCGGCCCTAAAAAGACAGAAAAAATAAATAAATAGAATCATACTGTATGTCCTGGGTGAGTAAGACTTCTTTTGCGTAGAATATCTTTTACATTGATTCATATCTTTGTGTAAATCGGTAGGTTACTTTTTTTTTTTTTTTTTGGCCACACCCACAGTATGTGGAAGCTCCCTGGCCAGGGATCAAACCTGCGTCACAGAAGCAACCTGAGCCATGGCGATGTTGATGCCAGATCCTTAACCCACTGTGTCACAAGGGAACTCCAGTCAATTACTTTTTATTACTGAGGAGTATTCCATTAAGAAACACTAATCTGGGAGCTCCCACCACCGCAAATGGGTTAATGATCTGGCTTGTCTCTGTGGCATTCGTTGCCAGTTGGATCCCCACCTGGCACAGCAGGTAAAGAATCTGGCATTGATGCAGCTGTGACATAAGAAGCAGATGCAGCTCAAACTCAATCCCAGGCCAGGGAATTTCCACAAGCTTGCAGGTGCGGCCAAAAAAGAAAAAAGAAAAAAGAGAGAGAGAGAAAGAAACATCATTCTGATGGACACCTGGGCTGTTTCAGTGTTGCCCATTATAAATAAAGGTGCTATGAATATACCTGTTCAAACCTTTTTATGGACATATGATTTTACGTCTGTCGGGTAAATACCCAGATTTGCTGGGTCATTGGCATTACTTTTACTGAACATATTTAGTTTGGAATTCTGTATAAAAACAACAAAACAGGAGTTCATGCAGGGATCTGTGGTGTCTCTGCAGCACTAGGATGCAGTCCACCTGCACAGTGAGTTAAAGAATTCAGCGTTGCCAAAGCTGAGGCGTAGGTGGCAACTGTGGCCCGGATCCCATCGGTGACCTGGGAACTCCATGTGCAGTGGGGTGGCCAACACCCCCACCACCACCACACACAACAAAACAGCACTTATTTTTTTTCTTTAAATCTACAGACCAACTCAGAAACAATGATTTTTAAAAGAAACACAGCACGTATGTGGAACAGTATCAATTTTTTAGTATTTACTCAAACTGGGGAAAAAAATGGAGCAAATATTTATAAAACTTCAAAAAGGACATGGGAGGACCCAAAGCAATACTGCAGAACCACTGTAGTCCATATGACTTTAGTTGAAGTACAGAAGAATATTTACTATTCCATTAGTTACATATTTTTGGTAATATGTTAGTACATACATTCTCTTTAAGGAAGGTGACATTGGTTTTCCACTTAGGGTACTGATAAAAAGCTTTCATTTTTAGGTAAACGCCTCTATTATTAGGAACTCAGACATAAAAACAAAATTACTACATAATGGTAAAGGTGGCAAGAGGATATTGAAGAATTACTGAAGTGATGGGGGAAAGGAATGACTCAGGAGAAAGCAGACTAGGCGCTCTGCGGCTGTTTCCCGTGACCAGGGCCCAAGGGACTTGACCAAGGAGTTGAAACTGTGTACAAGACTGCCGGTCTGCAACCGATGAGCTGTGTGACCTTGGGCGCCCACAGCCCACTCTGTGGCTCCATCAACTCCATGAAATGGGAGTGGCAGGCCCTTCCCCGACGCTCTGGCTCCTCACAGCAAGAGAACTGAGTCAGAAGCCAGCTACGCAGCCGGTTCAAGTCCCGGGCGCCAGCGCGAGCCGCTATGCCCTTCACCTCACCTTGCTCTCAGGCCACCACGAAGGCCTCTTCCGCCCCTCACCCAGCCCAGGTTCGGCTTCGCGCACCCCTCTTCTCCCCTCCCCTCCCCGCTCCCTGGCTCGGCAGCCCCCTCACCGGGCAGGCGGCACCGCAGCTGCAGGAGCCTCCAGCCCGCCCGGGCGACCGCGCCGGACACCGCCGCCGCCATGTTGGAAGCGGGCACGCCGCCGACGCGACAGAACGGGCAGCACGGAGTGCGCAGCGCGGCCACTTCCGCCCTCCCTGCGTCGCGGGAGCCTCCTCCTCTCGCGAGAGGCGCGAGGCGCGGAGCCGGCTGCTGCGGAGAACGGGAGCGAACCCAGGGCCGCAGGTGAGCGCTGTCCTGGTGGTCCAAGAGCCCGACTTTCCCCAACGGCCCCCCTCCCGGCCTGCCCCCGCCACACATCCTCTCATTTCTCATTCGCAGCTCCGTGTCTCAGCGGAGACATGGCCATGGCCACCTCCCTGAGAACCACGGAGGGCTTTCGCCCGAGGGAAACCCATGCGAGCTGTTGGGTGGACCCCCTCCTGCCCCAGGCTCTTGGCGTGGTGGCTTCTGCCCCTCCCGGGCTGCCTGATTTTCAGACCCGGCTTGAGGCCCAGGGGACCGGGGTCTGAGACCCACTTCTGCCGGTGGCCAGCTGTTGTGACCTTGCGTCTCAGTCGCTCTTCTCAAATGTCGGGAAAGCTGAAGTTTCTGCCCTGGGGGCGGTATTTCAGCTTCCAGGCTGTAATTTTGAACGTACGACATCGTGAACCTCCAAGGTGTTGAGTTGGTATAATTGAGTATTCCCAAACTTGCCAGATTGGAAAAACCATCAGGATGCTTTTTAATACATTGGACATCGGGGGGTCTTTCTCCTGGAGACTTGATTCAGTACATCTGGAATCTTATTTAACAAATGCACCCCCCCCCCAGGGGGGTAATTTACACGATCTGCAAGTTTGGGAAAGACTGGTGGCATTTATTCTGACAATGAGTGCCAAGCGCTCCGTGACTCAGGGAGGTCATGGTCTAGTCACTGAACAGAAATTTAAATGCATTGGGCCTCATTGGGAAATCTATCACCAGGCAAGTCTTCGTAGTAGTGGAAAGAAGTAAATGGTTTTGAGATTAGGGATAACCGACAGCAGGAGCTAACTAAGCATGCCATTCTGTACAGTTCGTGCAGTAGGACCCTAGCTTCATATCCTGCACATTCCTTATCAAATCTAGTCTTTTCAAAACCTCCTACTCTCTCCTGAATGGGTGTGGGGGACACCCCTCTAAGCCGAACTCTTCCCCAAATGTTAAAATTTCAGTAAAGCACTACTGATCTCTCCATGAGGTCTTGTTTTCTGAGTACTGTCCACCCATCTTCCAATGAAGCTTTCCTATGGAAATTCTAGCACTTGGATACCCTTTCTGAAACTCTTAACTTTGAATGTGTCAATTGCCTGAAGGCCAATATTCCATGTCTTTTCCTTTGAGTTTCCTGTTTCTTTGCTGATTATCACCTTTTCTGTCACTCTCTGAAAGCTTCAGTCAGTTCATTTTAATTAACACTTTCCTTTCTGATAACTGTCAGTGTTTTCAGAATTCTTTATGCGTTTGACCTAAAAGGTTTCGATTCCTGGTTTGAACTGATAAGCAGACTTCCACCTTATTTTTTTCTTTTGGCTCCCTTCATCCTTAAAAGGAGCCAGATGTCTCAAAATTTGACGTTTGCTGAGTGCCTTAAAAATAAACAAGTGCATCTCCGGAAGTTATTCTCAGATGTCTGCTTTCACTACCTGCCAGTGACATTTTTGAAGGGTGCTGGGAATGTCTGTTCAGCAGTCAGAATTGGAGAGCTGCTTAACAGACAGGTCCAGTGCCGTGACAATAACTTCTCCACCACCTCTTTTTATTGATGAAACTGGGCTCTGAGTCACACTTCTAAGTACGTTGACTTAGGTGCCATTTTTTCCTTCCTTATTTATTTTTTTTAGAGTAGACATTAACAACAACATAAAACTCGGGTGATGAAAAGTATCGCCCTTTGGCTTTTAGATATTTGAAAGAGCATTGTGTCCCATTTTATTCAGAAAATGTTGATTGAGGGTGGTGGCTCTGTCTTGTTTTTTGAGGGTTAATGTTTAATAAATGTATTTTATGAGCCCCCTGTTGCCTTAGAAGATTAGTTTGGGGGACTATGGAACACAAAGCATTTTCCATTCTTCTAATTTACTGAGACAATCCCACTGGAGTACTGTATAAGGAGTCATAAAGTGCAGCTCTTACATTGTGTAATTTTAACTGTGAAAAAGCAGCTTCACGTCGATCTCTCCCTGGGGCGTCCTCCCAGCAGGCATGGCTGTGGAGGAAGAAGAGGATTTTATCAGACTGAAGCAAAGGCAAATAAACTGGCCCAGGAGAAGTGGAGGCTCAGAGTTCTTCTCTTAGAACGTGATTTTATTGAGTTCTCTCTGCCAGGCCTTGCTGAGTGCTTTGCATATTTTTAATCTTCTCACTTATTTCTTACAAAATATTAGATTATTCTACTTTATTAATGAGAAAAGAGAGACTAAGAACTGGCCCACGGTCACTTAGCTAATAAATAGAAGATCTAGTGATAGACAGAACCCCTTGAAAGCTGTGCTCTATAAAACGCTGTGTCCATGAAGGTTCCTGAAAAGGTCTAGACATCTGGCTCTTTTTGTTTCTCTGTAGCTAATGAATAGCCTTTGCCCCCTCAATTATTTCATGAGGATTTTTCTGTGAGTACAGAGCAAGATTGCAGTAGTTACTGGTAGGCAGGGAGCTTGCCATCCCTTTCTGTTGTCCCAGGAGGGAACCTGTTCCAACATCGTTCGAGAAGTAGGTCATTTATTTCTTATAAATGAATGCCCAGCAATCCACATTCCTGTCTTCCTCAGCTGGCTCTAAGGTGTGAAATCATCCCATGTTGTTCACGTTGAAGATGTGCAAGGGTTCTTCCTCAAGGTCTGTAACAGTTAAAACCTTAAAAGTTTCAGTTCTTGATTGTGTGCTTTTTAGGGATTTAAAAGCCACACTTCGGTGACCAAGGAATCCAATTTTTCTGATAACACCTGGCATCCTTTTACTGAGGCTTGCTGACCAGTGAGGATAATAGTGGGCAGTCCACATGGGAGGAACTAGGTAAAAGGCATGAGAGAGGGAAAATGCCAAGATTTTTCATAGAACCAGGAAGGATTCACTTTGGCGAGGTGGGAGGTGCAGGTGGAGCCAGGTAACAGAGCACCTGAATGCAGAAGACTGAGGAGTGGGTTTTACTCTAGAAAATAAAACCCTTAGTAACACCTTTAGGAAATGAGCAGCAAAATCAAAGTACTGTAGGGAGTTCGCATTGTGACTCAGCCGTAACGAACCTGACTAGTATCCTTGAGGATACGGATTTGATCCCTGGCCTCACTCAGTGGGTTAAGGATCCGGTGTTGCCGTGAGTTGCGGTGTATGTAGGTCACAGACTTGGCTCAGATTACGAGTTGCTGTGGCATAGACTGGCAGCTGCAGCTCCAATTTGACCCCTAGCCTGGCAACTTCCATGTGCTGTGGGTACGGCCCTAAAAAGGAAAAAAAAAAAAAAAGTGCTGTAGTATTTAAAGACAACTGGCTAACGTGGACATGTGTTATAGGCTGAGGAGCAAGTCATTTGAAGGGAACCTTTTTTATTTTTTTTATTTTTTTGGCTTTTTGCCATTTCTTGGGCCGCTCCCGCAGCACATGAAGGTTCCCAGGCTGGGGGTCTAATCGGAGCTGTAGCTGCCAGCCTACACTAGAGTCACAGCAACACGGGATCCGAGCCGCATCTGCGACCTACACCACAGCTCATGGCAATGCCGAATCGTTAACCCACTGAGCAAGGCCAGGGATCGAACCTGCAACTTCATGGTTCCTAGTCGGATTCATTAACCATTGCGCCACAACAGGAACTCCAGGGGACCTTTTTAAAGAAGGAAAAGTGTATGGGCCTGGCTTAAACTCAATCCCAGAATGTTTGTGGTGGCATAACTGTCACTGACTTAGCCACCTCTGCAGGAGACAGGAGTATTCAGCATAAGACCTGTCCATCCACTTGTGACCTCTCCCACAGCATCTGACTGCAGGCCATTTGGTAGAGCTGTCAGAAGTTGAGGACTTGGTGGCATTAATATTTAAGAAAGAAAAGGGGAACTGAGTAGAGCTATCTCCTGACCTGACTGCATCATTCTGACATCCTATACCCTTCTGAGTATCAAGTGAAAGAGAAAGTTGACCCCTGGGAGAAATTTCCATAGGTTAAAAGCATGGGTTTTACAGTCGTACAGACTTAGATTCAAATCCCAACTCTTACTTTATCCTCACAACACTTACTAGTTGTGTGATCTGGGCAAAGTCAATGGCCTTGGTTTCCTAACTGTAAAATGAGGAAAATAATCTAGTTTAAGGTTGAAGTTCAGTTGAGATAATGTATGTGAAATGCTTTGGGGGAGTTCCCATTGTGGCTTAGCTGGTTAAGAACCTGACTAGTATCCCTGAGGATGCAGGTTCGATCTCTGGCCTTGCTCAGTGGGTTAAGAATCTGGCATTGCCACAAGTTGCAGCAGCTCCCACATGCCACAGGTGCAGTCATAAAAAGAAAATAAAAATAGGAGTTCCATTATGGCTCAGCGGAAGTGAATCCAACTAGCATCCATGAGGACATGGGTTCAATCCCTGGCCTCACTCAGTGGGTTAAGGATCTGGTGTTGCCATGAGATGTGGTGTAGGTCGCAGACACGGCGCAGATCCCAAGTTGATCTGAGGGAACCTCCAGTTTGACCCCTAGCCTAGGAACCTCCATATGCCAAGTGTGAGGCCCTAAAAAGACAGACCAAAAAAAAAAGTAAAAATAAAATGTTTTTTTGTCTTTTTAGGGCTGCTCCCGGGGCATATGGAGGTTCCCTGGCTAGGGGTGGAATCGGAGCTGTAGCTGCCGGCCTACGCCACAGCCACAACAACTCGGGATTCGAGCCTTGTCTGCAACCTATACCACAGCTCACAGCAACGCCGAATCCTTAACCTACTGAGCGAGGTCAGGGATCGAACCCGCCACCTCACGGTTCCTAGTCGGATTGATTAACCACTGAGCCATGACGGGAACTCCGAAATAAAATGCTTTGATCTGGCTAATATTGGTTGTTAAACAGAGATATAGTAGGTACTTTTCATCATTACAGTGTTAGTCAGTGGAATTGAATTTTCATAAATTGATGAATGGGAAGATATTACTCAGTTTGCTAAATTTAAATATGTTGTCTTTTTTTAAAAACACTAAGCTTGTGGTTGGATTATGTCAGCCAGTTTATTTGTCTCTCTTGATGAATCACACTTCTGCCTAATTAATGTCCTGAGTGTTTTATATTCTGTTGAAG
Organism: Phacochoerus africanus; assembly: GCF_016906955.1. Taxonomy (NCBI): domain Eukaryota; kingdom Metazoa; phylum Chordata; class Mammalia; order Artiodactyla; family Suidae; genus Phacochoerus; species Phacochoerus africanus. Next base: position 19,128,116 of record NC_062551.1, on the reverse strand, counting down.
CTGAGTTGTCTCCTGTCAAAGAGGAAATAATCTTTGTGCCTTCCATCTCCTCACTTGACTGCCAAGTCAGGATTCTCACTAAGGAAGCCACCTGCCGTGTTTGGGGATGTTGGGGGTTATGAAACCTTGGGATAGCGGGTTTATTCATCCCGATTCTGGTATCTGCAGTGGGATTTTCCAGTGTGGTCAGCATTCCCATGGCAGGGGGGCGGGGGCGGGGGGTCAGAATTAGGTTGCAGTGCTAATCATATTCGGCGGTACCCATGGACTGAATTCCGATTTTTGTCTCTGCTCAGCCTTGATTCTCCTTCCCCCATAGCTTTTAGGTCCACGGCATGGCAGAAATGGCAGATTTTGGGATCTCGGCTGGCCAGTCCGTGGCAGTGGTCTGGGATAAGTCATCCCCGGCGGAGGCCCTGAAAGATCTGGTGGACAAGCTTCAAGCATTAACTGGCGACAAGGGCCGAGTGTCCGTGGAAAACATTAACCAGCTGCTGCAGTGTAAGTACCTCCCCAGGCTGTCGGGCAGGGACTGCTGCATTTCTGTCATTCCTTGGGAGCTGTGTTTTTGTTTTGGGTGGAACGTGATAGTCGTCACCCAGTTGTTTTCCACTTGAGGATGCAGTGGACTTGGGAGTGTAGTAGATGATTTGGACAAGTTCTTATTTCCGATTAGATGTTACACATTTTTTAACAAGCTTGATTTTCATCCACCTTTTTTACTTTTCCCTTGAGCATTTAAGAAGATGTGAATATTTTCATTCTCTGTCATGCTCTTCCCGTTGCAGCTTATCACCGGATATTGAATATAGTTCTCTGTGCTGTACAGTAGGACCTTGTTAATGCATACATACCTGAATCACTTTGCTGTACAACAGAAATGAACACAACCTCGTAAATCAACTATACTTCACTAAAAGACATTAAAAAAAAAAGAAAGGATACAAAGTTAGTTAGGACTGAGGGAGAGCAGGACAGCAGCACCCTTGCCTCTCCTGCTAGTAGCAGTGGTATGTTAGCATTGGCTGAGCAGGCCAGTGTTTATGCTCTGGGGCCAGGCATGCAGCATGTGCGGGGGCTTGGGAGGGACTGGGAAATTGCTTCTGGGAGCCAAGCAATTGCTGATTAGACCTTCCTTCTTTTCAGCTGCCCACAAAGAATCTAGCTTTGACGTTGTCTTGTCGGGTGTAATTCCTGGAAGCACCACTGCACACAGTGCTGAGATTTTAGCCGAGATGGCCCGGATCCTTCGGCCTGGTGGATGTCTTTTTCTCAAAGAGCCAGTAGAAACAGCTGTAGGTAAGGAAATCTTCACTTGAAAGACTGGAGTTTAACAGTGTTGAATCTTTAGGTATGTTTACAGTATCTCTCGGAGCAGGAAGTATCATTTGGAGATCAGTATTCCTATACTAAGCCTTATCCTTAGGAATAAATTATTGTGAGACTCTGATCCAACACATCTGAAGAAACTGTGTTCTTTGACCCATTAAGTAGTAAGGTGGAAGGGAACTGCCCTTTTGAAAATGGCTGGGTCCTTCATCAGGTGACTGGTTAAGCTGTGGTATATCCACACCATGGAAAATTCTGCAGCAGTGAAAAAGGAACATACTGTTGCCATGTGCAACAACTTGGGTGAATCTCAAGGGAATCATGCTGAGTGCAAGAAATCCAATCTCAAAAGCTTATATGCTGTATGATTCCATTCAGGTCACATTCTTGAAATGACAAAGGTATGGTCATGAAGAACAGGTTGGCTGTCGTCCAGGGCTAGGAATGGGAGGGAGGGGGTACGTGAGGCTCTAAAGGGGTAGTATGAGGGCTCCTTGTAGTGATGAACATTGCACACACGCACAGAAGTATATATAAAGCTGGTGAAAGCTGGATAAGCTCTGTGGACTCGCAGTGACAATTTCTTGGTCTTTATATTGTGTGATAGTTGTGTAAGATGTTATTGTGGGGAGACAAGGTGAAGGGTCCTCGGAACCTCCCTGAACCTTTTTTTTTAACTAACTTCTTGTGCAGATAGTTATTTCAAACTAAAAAGTTAAAAAATGGTGACTGGGGAGTTCCCATCGTGGCTAACAAACCTGACTAGTATCCGTGAGGATGAGGGTTCAATCCCTGGCTTTGCTCGGTTGGTTAAGGATCCGGCATTGCTGTGAGCTGTAGGTGGCAGACATGGCTCAGATCCTGCATGGCTGTGGCTTGTGGCGTAGGCTGGCAGCCGTAGCTCTGATTTGACCCCTAGCCTGGGAACCTCCATGTGCCGCAGGAGCGGCCCAAGAAATGGCAAAAAAGACAAAAAAAAAAAAGGTGACTAGAAGTCTGAGAGAGATGAGGTAAATATTGATTCACATGAAACTGAAGATAGGAGTCCAAGAAATAAAAACCTCTTTTGTTCTGGGGTGAAGCTGTCAGAGTCATTCAGTTCTAGAGTTTTAGCATTTTTAACTAGACTTCCCATCAACCTGTGACGACTTATTTTATCCAATAATGGAAGTGAAAGTATTCTGAAATGTATAAAGGTGTTTAGGTTGAAATCTAGACTTGTGATGTGTGGAGCAGATACTGCCTTCCTTGCTGAGATGTCAGCCGAGGGTGGCTGAACACAGTGTCTGTCAGAGCTATACAGAGCATGCTCGTGTACCTTACAGCTTCTAGCCTCCTGCTCAGTCATTATCCACCAGCCCCTGGAAGGTTAGGTATTTTCGAGAAGCAGAGAGTGATAAGAAACAATAATAATGGAATTACTGTCTATAACACTGAAGAGCATGGGTGAGAGCACTTTGCACAACCAAAAGGATTTGTCCAATTCAAATATTATCACTAAAATAGGGAGTTCCCGTTGTGGCTCAGTGGTTAACGTATCCAGCTAGGAACCAGGAGGTTGCGGGTTCGATCCCTGGCCTTGCTCAGTGGGTTAAGGATCCGGTGTTGCCGTGAGCTGTGGTGTAGGTTGCAGATGTGGCTTGGATCCCGCGTTGCTGTGGCTCTGGCATAGGCCGGCGGCTACAGCTCCGATTAGACCCCTAGCCTGGGAACCTCCATATGCCACAGGAGCTGCCCTAGAAAAGGCAAAAAGACCAAAAAAAAAAAAAAAAATTATCACTAAAATATATGTACATTGAACAAAGCAGGTTAGTATTGTATTGCCTGCTAACCCAGATAGGATAGAGCCTTTATTATTTTTCCTGCTTTGACCTATAAAGCTACTAATTGGGGTTTTCCTCTTGGCAGTTAACAACAGCAAAGTGAAGACAGCATCTAAGCTGTGTTCAGCCCTGACTCTTTCTGGTCTTGTGGAAGTAAAAGAGGTATGTTTGTAGATGACCTGATTTGCTAGGAATTTAAGTCCTGGGTAACTAAACCCAGCATCTCTTTGTCAGATGATAGAGAATCAGGGAGAAATAACAGCCCTGAAGGTGAGGTGGTTAGTGTTGCTTAGACTAAGAAACAGGTTGAGCAATGCTTCACATGTGAGATACAGGATGCCTCAAAGGACGAAACCGCTGGAAATAAACTCCTTTGAAGAGACGCAGCTTGGGCCCTGGGCCCTGCGGCATATTCTGATCTCAGTCGTGACCACTGATGCAGGCAGAAAGCGATACAGCTCTTAATACACAGATCTTAGGCCCAAGTGAAAGGCAGTCACCTGTATTTTCCTTAGCTTTTTGCTGGGAGGCCGGAATAGATTGGAGGGGGAAATCCAATTCTGACAGTTCATTAGAAATAGCAACACTAAATAGAGGTCTTGAAGGTTCTGCATTGTTCTCCCACGCTGAAATTTTCTTGTGTGAGAGGTAAGGGTTGTACCATGATAGCTGTTACACCACTGATCTGTACGTGCCCTAGAGCCTCAGTTTCTGTATGTCTTCCCTTTCTTATTTTTAAGTTAAAGGTCCTCTGCTTTTCATTCTAAAATCTGAACTGTTCCTAAAAATTCAATAAAGACTGAAGAATCTAAAGTGACATCCCACGCCTTGCTTACACTTTGCTCCCCAGAAGAAGCCACCAATACATTTTTTTGGTGTGGCTGTTCAGACTGCTTTTAACGTATTTACAAGTGTGGGGTGTGTGTGTGTGTGTGTGTGTGTATGCATATCCCCTTTTAATGTAAATAAGGTCGTATGTACACGTGTTCAGTCCCTAGCTCTTTTCCCTGCTTCAGGCTGTCCTTGCCATTTAGCCACCTCCATGTATTGCCCCACTTTCCTATCAATGATGGACCACTATTCGGTGCTATAGGTGGACTATGATTTATTTATTCCATGACTGTTGGACATAGAGGTGGCACCCCCACCTTTTTTCCTACCTTTACCATTTGCTGCTTCTTTCCAAGGAACATAGAAAGCATTTCCCGCCCCTGTGGTTCCTTTCCTGTGCTCGGTATTTCATCTCTAGCATCGTCACTGTGGGCAGACTTCCCATTCGACAGCCTATTCAGCATGTTTGACTCGTTTGATAGTCATAATTACAACCCCCACAATGACGAGCACAGGGCCTTGTACCTCACAGACAGATATTCGATAAATTCTTTAGCTTTCCAAGGGGGAGGCTCAACGGAAACATGTAGAGAAAAGTTACACTCTCGGGTCCTGATTGGTAGGAACTTGGATGTGAGGCACCAGGTGAAGTGCGGGCTCTCCCGCTGTCTTACTCCGTGGACGTGGGGCAGCGTCACACCGTGGGCGGGGCTTGGCTCATCCTCTGCCGTCTTCAATTCCAGCTGCAGCGCGAGTCCTTGAGCCCCGAGGAGACTGGATCTGTCCAGGAACATCTGGGTTACCGCAGCGACAGCCTCCTCTTTGTGCGGATCACAGGCAGGAAGCCCAACTTTGAAGTGGGTTCTTCTAGTCAGCTTAAGCTTCCTGTTGCCAAGAAGTCTTCAGGTGAGACTGGCCTGGGGGCGCCAGAAATGGGGCCAGAGATCCGAACGTGGCGGCGGTGATGTCTTAGAGGATCAGTCCCTTCCTCAGTTTCTCTCGTTTCCAAATGGAAGAATGCTTAAGATCTTGGGCATGTTTGGATCCAAGTGTAGATATTACCTAGTTCAGCCCCCTGTTCGGCACCAGAGGCCTGAGTCCCATAGCTCATTAGCTAATGAAGGCTTTCCAGGCCCCCAAATCACAACCTTTACCCTCAGAAGAACTCACAGTGGAGGTCTCAGCAGGTAGGAGTGCCGTTCCTCTTCCCACGTGTCCTTTTCTCTGTGCCACCAAAGTCAACCTGCCTTACTTTGAGGATCTTAAGACGCTTATAGAAATATCGCTTCTCTTCAGAAAATTGGACCTTGCCCTTTGCCACCACTCTTACCCTTCGTATAACCCCCCTTTTTTTTTTCTTCTGTTTTAGGGCCGTAATTGCGGCACATGGAAGTTCATAGGCTAGGGGTTGAATCGGAACTGTAGCCACCGGCCTACGCCACAGCAACTCAGGATCCGAGGTGAGTCTTTGACCTACACCACAGCTCACAGCAACACCGGATCCTTATCCCACTGAGCAAGGCCAGGGATCAAACCCGAATCCTCATGGATACTGGTCAGGCTCTTTACCTGCTGAGCCACAACAGGAACTCCTATCACTATTTTTAATGCCTCAGTTGAAAAAAACTGTCCCAGCGGTGAGGTATGGAGGCATTTACAGGCACATTCATACTGCTCTGTTTTGACTGTCCAGTCTGAGTAGTTAAGAAATTCTTTGGCATTGTAACCTTTGGGGTCACAGTTCCAGAATGGGTAGGGGCAGCTCAGATGAGCAGTTTGCCCTGTGGGAGGTCTGAGCAACTAGTTGTGACAGGGGTCACCAAGGGTACACTTACCCCCAAGGTCCCCTCGAGGACCTGCTCACACTGAATCCTGTGTCTCAGCTCTTTCGGGCCCTTCGTCACCTTCCTCTGGCCTGGACGGAGAACTGGGAGGTGTGAGGTTTGCGTCTGCTATCTGTTTGTTGTTAAACTGCCGCCATCAGCTCTCGAGCCCATTTACTTGTGTGTAACAGCTTTGCATGAGGCCAAAGCTTTGCTGTTTATCCTGCTTTCGGCCCGCTTTCTCATTTAACCTTCAACTCTCCTGCAGCAGGTACAGGAGATATTATTAGCCCCATGGTCTAGGGGTGGAAACTAAGAGGAGGAGGAGAAAGCAACAAGGAGTGGAAATTAAGAGCATTGCACTGTATTTGTGGCTGCATATAAGTGGACTGAGTACCTCAACCTGTTTCTGATAAAATTAGAATGACAGATACCTCATAAGGGTGTTAGCAGGACTGAATTAGATAATGTATATAAAACGCTTCATGTAGTATCTGGCACAGAGCAAGTGCCTAACAAATGATGGCTTTTGTTACCATAAAGCGATGGGTCCCAGCATTGCCTTTCTAAGTGGTAGAACTGGGCCTCGAACCCGTCTTTGGGAACATACTCCCAGTGCAGTGTGTTCTCTACGCGGCCTCAGAGCGAGCACTTTCATGTGCTTGGAGCTTGTTTCCAGCTGCTTTTCTGGAGCTTGTTTTCTTCTCTTGGTTGGACTCAGGGAAGCCTGCTGTGGACCCTGCAGCTGCCAAGCTCTGGACCCTCTCGGCCAACGATATGGAGGATGAGAGCGTGGTGAGTCTGCACTGTGGTCCCACCCGAGTGCTTTCTTCTGGGCCCCGCTCTGGGTGTGAGCGGCCCCTCTGGACGTGGAGGTGTGGAGTGGCTGTGCCTGTCACTGGCCTCTTTGACTCAGAAGGAAATGCCCCATTAATGGGATTTTAAATTTCTTTTTCAGCGTCTTTCCCCCCCAGATTTTCTCGTTCTCACTTTATGTGATATATTCAAGAGTGTTGTGGGCGTGTGTAAACCCCAGAATTTGTCAGCTAAAGTATTTTTTGGCTCCTTCGTTCGGGCAAGTCACCAAACACTCACTGTGTTAAAAGTAATGCTTTCCCATCTTAGATCAGCGCCGCCTATAATAAAGTTCATTTCTCCAGCTCTTGAGGTGACAGTGGTAAGCAGCACAGGCGAAGCTTTGTGCCCTCGTGGAGCTTACAGATGAATCATCCATGTGTTTATCAAAATTACACAAGTATCATTATTTGCCTTTTTCTCTGGAATTATATAGAAAATATTTTACTCCCTCTTCTCACACAACAGCCCTTCATATATTCAAATAAATGACACACTACTCTCTGTTCTTCCTGCTCCCTCCCCATACCCCCCGGCCCCACGCACACGGTTTCTGCACATCGCACATGAGTTCCCAGTCCCCTTCCAACCTAGTATAGCTTCTGTGCACATTTACTCACTGTGCGGTCAGCTCGGGGTGCTGCCCGACCCCAGGCAGGGCGCGGAGGCCGTCTCTGCGCTGATGGGCAGTGGCTGCCATTCATTCACAGAGACCATGACTGAGTCATTAACGGCTTCAAACCCTCACAGGATCTCATCGACTCGGATGAACTGCTGGATCCGGAAGATCTGAAGAAGCCAGACCCAGCTTCCTTGCGGGCTGCCCCATGCGGGGAAGGGAAAAAGAGGAAGGCCTGCAAGAACTGGTAAGCCTTGGGGTGGGTGGAGGCTACCAGGCTGCTTCCAGCGGCTTCTGGTCCTCCAGGGATCGCTGTGCTTTATCCCTACCCGGACGCGGGTGCTGTGAAATGTATCCGTGTGGAAGAGTGTACCACGCAGGTCCGTTTTAAAGAATAATGAAAGCAGCCTCCGGGTACTGCTCGCCCAGGTTAGGAGTTGGAAACACGACCAGTACCTTAGACGCCGTCTCTGTGCGCGTCCCCGGCTGCCCGCGCTCCTCGCCCCGCCGGAGGGCGCCACTCTCCCCAGCGCCTGTGCATCTTTCCTGGCGTTTTGGATGGTTTACCATCTCTGGGCCGATCTCCAGGCAGTGTGTTCCTTAGTCGTGGAGCCTAAAGCTGACCAGGCCAGGAAAGGCCAGTGCAGGCTCCCTGGGAAAGGAAGCTCCTTGGGGTCTCCTGGGCTCTGCGCCTTTCCGTCTCCACTAGCCCCGTCCAGGGAGGGCAGCAGGGGTGAGTTCCAGGAAACGGGGCACTTCCCGGCTAGACCCCTGCGGTGCCTGACCTGCTGCCAGCAAGAAGGCGGCGGAGGGCGTCAAACGCTCTGCGTTCTGCTCCCAGCCCACCGCACCTGGGTCTCAGGAGCAGCTCAGAGCTGAAGCCTTCTGTTGGGTGACCCGAGTGTCCTCAGCGGGTGGTCGGGGTGCGGGGGAGGGCTGGATGTCACCAGCACATGGCTGGGGTGAGCCAGGTCAGCATCTGGACGTGCTCGCCTAAGAAGAATGGATTGAGGGCAGTGTGGTGACAGCGGCAGCCTCCAGCCAGTCCAGTGTCTCTGGCACCGCTGCTGCGGGGGCACACAGAGCTGACGTCCTGAGAGCCCATCACCGATCCCCTGAGGATTCCCTTCCCTCTGCCCACTGCTAGCCTTTCTGCTTCTTGCTCCCGTGCTGCTTCCTTCTGGGTTTGCTCTTTTGTTTTGGTGGAGGAATCCTCCAGCCTTTTTTAAGAAAGGCTACCTGAGAGGTTTAAGTTTTGTTTTTTTGTTTTTTAAGACTGTGGGTCTAAAATGCTTTTTTTTTTTCCTATTCTCATAAGTGACTGATAATTTGGGTATAGAGATCTAGGTTGGGAATAATTTTTCAAGACAGTTCTGTCACCTTTTTTCCAGTGACTGTGATAAGAAATCTGTGGCCATTTCTGTTCCTTGATCCTTTCTGTAAGTCCTCTTTTTCCATTTTTAGAAGTTTGTAGTACCCTCTCTATCCTGGTATCATTTTATAATAACATGTCTTGTATAGGGATCTGCTTTCATCTTTTTCACCAGCCACTCAATGAATCTTTTCAGTCTAGAAACTCATGTCCATAGTCTTGGGAAACGATCTTTAATTTTGTAAATGACTTTTGTCTTCTCTGTTTTCTCATTCTGTAACCTGGCTCACAGGTGTTGGATCTCTTATTGGTCCTATAATTTTCTTTTCTTCCACATTTTCCTTCTGCCCTACTTCCTGGGAAATTTCTGCAAATTTATCCTCCAAAACCACTATTGATTTATTTAATTTTTTTTTTTATTATTATTTTTTTGGTCTCTTTGTTTTTTTGTGTTTTTAGGGCCGCACCCATGGCATATGGAGGTTCCTCAGGCTAGGGGTTGAATCAGAGCTACAACTGCCGGACTGTACCACAGCCACACCAGATCCAAGCCATGTCTGTCGACCTACACCACAGCTCCCAGCAATGCTGGATCCTTAACCCACTGAGCAAGGCCAGGGATCGAACCTGTGTCCTCATGGTTACTCGTTAGATTTGTTTCTACTGAGCCACAACGGGAACTCCATCTATTGGTTCAATTTTTACTACCATGTTTTTAATTTCTAAGATATTCGGTTTTGGCTTTTTAAAAATACAGGATCCTAGTTTTATCTTGTGGATGTGATCTCTTTTCTCTTGAGAACAGTAATAGTTCTTTCGAGTTTCCCCCTCCTCCACATACTATCTGTTTGTTCCAGCTTGCTTTTCTCTTTTTTCTCTTTTCTCACTGGGAGCTCTGAGCTCGCAGGTGTGGTTGTTGACTGCGCTTTAGTGCCAGGAACCTGAGTGGGCTTTTGGGGACGCAGCCCAAGGTCAGTGCCGCTGGGTCTCCCTTTGGGTCTCCCTTTGGACTCGTTCGGCTTCTCAGAGAAGGGTCTTCCTGGTGCCCTCATGGGGCTTCTCGTCCTCTGGCCCGTTCCGTCCATTCTCCCTCCCCTGCCTGCCATAGGGGCTCCCCTCTCCTATCGTCCCTGTCGCTGTGGGGTGGATTTTACAGAAGTTTTGGTGGGGTTTTCAGGGAAAGTGAAATTATATGCACGCCTTCAGTCCATCCTCTTAACCTTTGAGTTTTTAGTCTTAGAAGCAGATGGAAAGGGTATTAAAAAGTTAACTGGTGGTGTGTAAATTTATTTAATTATCATTCTTTTTTTTTTTTTTTTTTTTTAAGGGCTGCACATAGAACATATGGAGGTTCCCAGGCTAGGGATCTAATTGGAGCTGTAGCTGCCGGCCTATACCACAGCCATAACCACACGGGTTCCGAGCCACATCTCCAACCTACACCACAGCTTGTGGCAACGTCAGATCCTTAACCCACTGAGCGAGGCCCGGGATCAAGCCTGAATCCTCATGGATACTATATCAGGTTCTTAACCCACTGAACCACAACAGGAACTCCTATCAGTATTGTTTTTAAATGTAAACGTTTCAGCGTTGACAAATCAGGGGATTTAAAATAAAAATCCAACAGTATGTTTCATCGGGAAATGTGACAACACTAGGTCTGCTTTCCCCACAACATGACTCGGCTGAGGCTGAGCAGTGGCTGTCTTTGTGGCCTGGGCATGACCTTCCCGGCCACCCTCATGTCCTCATCCTCTCCTCCTGGCCTCGCAGGCCCTGGAGTTATGACACCCCCCACATGAGGAGAAAGGCCTCAGGGCCCGTTTGGGCCCTGTCAGGGATTCGGAATTTCTGGGTGGTGGTAGAGCTCACTCACCCACTCCCGCCTGTCCCCAGCACCTGTGGCCTCGCAGAAGAACTGGAAAAAGAGAAGTCGAGGGACCAGATGAGCTCCCAGCCCAAGTCAGCTTGTGGAAACGTGAGTATCTGGTTGTGCCTCAGCAGTCACAGAGGCCTCCACACGGCAGCTCCGGTTCCAAGGGTTTATAAAGGTGACCAGCGAGCCTGTGTCCCTGGGTAGCAGTGGGGACAAGGCGTTGGCTTCTGCCCACAGAGGAGGCGCCGTCACCTCCCCTTCCTTCGGGCCTCACTCCGGCCCGAGGCAGCTCACCGTTTGCTCAGCGTGGCGAAGGTCTGATTGGCTGAGAGGAGAAGTAGGTCTTCCCGAGGAACTTTCCTAGACCTTCCTTTTCCATGAACCTGAGATCTCAAAAACTCTTGCTACTGGGGTCTCCATTGGACCAACACGTGAGCCCAGCCGTTTTCTCCAGGCGCTATGGCCATGTTAGGAAATGAGGGGGCCCCTTCCCCCGGGCTGGCTCTGGGGGAGCTGACACTCGGCGCTCGGTGCCATGCCCTCCTCTCCCGACAGTGCTACCTGGGTGATGCCTTCCGCTGTGCCAGCTGCCCCTACCTTGGGATGCCAGCCTTCAAACCTGGGGAGAAGGTGCTCCTGAGCAACAGCAACCTCAACGACGCCTAGGCAGGCCCGCCTGGGACACCCCTGCTCCTCGCCAGCTCCTGCCCCTCGATCCTCCCGCCGCCTCTGGATTGGCTCCCTGTCTCGGGTCCATCGGGTGGTGAAGCTGGCTGGGGCGCAGTGGTGCAGGTGCTGCTCTAGATCAAGACCACGGTGTCCTGGCCCCGCTACCCTGAGCGGGCACCTCCTTCATCCAGTGTTAGGCAAACGGAGTATGTCCCCCAGAGGCCCTCTCCCGATGTCCAAATGCTGACAATAACCATCTCTGAGCCCGCCCCTGTGGGCCAGTGCTTCAGGTTTTTTTCCAGAGGTGGTGGTTTATTCATATTGTTCTTGGTGACAGGAGGCAAGTGTCCCATGGCCACCTCAGAGCACTGGGGGAATCACTCATCGGTTGCTGTGATCACATCCAGCATCCCCCACCCCCTCCACTCCTACCCTTGTTTTACTGTGTCCATCTGCGTCCTGTTGTCATTTCTGTTACTCTCTAGGTATTAAACTTATGTACTTATGCATATTCACTGAAGAGAGGCTACGTCCATGTGTCTGTGTGTGTGTGATGTCTGACACAGCCATCCAAGCTCATCTGGCACCACAAAACGTTTTTGGAGAGACTGAGTCACAGCACACGGGGCCCCTCCACACCTACAGATCAGGACCCCTCTCCGTCTACTCTAGCAGAGTCCAGGTAGCTGAGGAGTCAGAGAAGCAGGACGGCAATCTGACCCAACGATAAATCCCTGAGCAGGGGAGCCTCTGTTCCCCTTGTTACCCATCCACACAGACTGGGAATTGACCTGCCAAATAGCCAAGGAGATTATGTGGATTTAAGAGGCCTGCGTTTTTCTCTTTTAACACTGGTATGTGTCCTTGAACCCTTGACTTGATTCTCTAAGTTAGCATTTGCTTCTCCTGGTCCTTCTGGTGCATCTTACTTTTGGCTGTGGCTTGACAGTGGAGCCCTGTCAAGCTTGAGTTCCAAGATGACTCCATGACGGCCCCCCGCCCCAAGCCCCCTGCCGTTGTGTAACCCTTGCCCTTGAGTTTAAGCAGGACCCGTGAGTGTGATGGGACGTCACTGCTGTGACTGGGATAGCTTGTGTAGCAGGTGTGAGGAATGACAGATGTAGTTAAAGTCCCTCACACGGCCCTCCGACACCATCGGTGGGAATGTAACGTGGGACAGCCGCTGTGGGAAATGGGATGGAGGTGTCTCAGAAAACTAAAAACAGAACTACCATGTGACCCAGCCGTTCCGCCCCTGGGTAGATATCCAAGAAAAACTCCACTAATTTGGAAAGATACCTTCACCCATGTTCACAGCAGCCCTATTCACAATAGCCATGACCTGGAAACAACCCAAGTGTCTATCAGTCAACGAATGGATAAAGAAGTTGTGATATATGTATATATACAAAGGCAGACTATGCAGCCATTAAAAAGAATGAAAATTTGCCATTTGCAACAACATGGATGAACTTGGCATTATGATAAATAAGTCAGAAAAAGACAAAACTATTATCACATGTAGAATCTTAAAAATACAACAAATCAGTGGATATAACAAAAACACACAGACATAGAGAACAAGCTAGTGGTTACCCGTGGCAGGGAGGCAATATAGAGGGAGGAGAGTAAGAGGTACAAGCAATTAGATACAAAATAAGCTGCAAGGATAAATCATAGTAGCTATATAGATGCAGTATAACCTTGAAAAACTGTGAACCACTATATTGTGTATGTGTAACTATGATATCGTACAGCAACTATATTTCCAGAAAACTAATAATTGAGGGGGAAGTCCCTCATGGACCTTCAGCTAAAAGGGAGATTATCCTGAGTGGCCCTGACCAAATCATTCGATCCTTTAAAAGAACTGGAGGTTGAGGTTCTCTTGCTGGCCTCTGTTCCCTGTGTTGTGAGAAGCCCACGGGCAAGGAACTGCAAGCAGCTGAGAGCAGACCCCGCTGACCGTCAGTGAGAACACAGGCCCTCGGCCCTACAACCGCATGAGAACAGAACTCTGAGCCCACCCACCATGAGACGCAGCCTGGTGGGACCCTAGACGGGGGCCCAGCCTCCCTGCTCCTGGACTCCTGACCCATAGAGTCTGAGACGATAAATGCGGGTGGTATTAAGCCACTAAATCTGGGGTAACTTGTTACACAGCAAGAGGAAACCCTTCCAGCCCCAGGCCAGGCTTAATGTTAGCAAATTTACAAGTCGCGCTGCCGGACAGTTGCTTCTGCTGCAGTTTCGAGGTGAAGTGAAAGATGAAAATCTCTCCCTGCAGACTGAGGACAGGACATCCTGAGCCAAAGAGCCTCCTGGGCTGAGCCTAGCAGAGCAAGTGCCACCAGCTCTCCCTGACCTGATTCCTGTTCTGTGTCCCCGCCACTGCTGGAAAATGGGCAGCGCTACCTCCTGTCTGCTGCAGAGTGAAGGGTCTGGGGCTGGCAGCTGCCGGGTCACTCCACCGGAGGGCTCAGAGCGGCCTGGCCAGCCGGCAGCATGCGCGGCCTCAGTGCCCAGCTGCCACTGCGCACAGCAAGGCCGTGGGAGGGACACCGGGCCTCACACCTGCTGACTTCGGAAGACAGCAGCTGAGGGACGGTTTTTGAGCCAAAACAGTCAAGATATCACTGAATGCAAACTCAGTTTACACTGAAGACACTGGGTGAGAACCAGAGAGTGGCCTGCGGCCACCAATCACCTGATGACCTTTAAAGACCCAGCTGCCCCAGGTCCTTGGACGGCTGTCAGTGGGCCTGAGTGGGGCTGGGGAATCTTAATTTTCTCGTAAACCCTCTAAGGTCATTTCCAAAACCTGGCAGCAAAGAGTTGGGGCGCCCCCTCCTCTTTCCCTGAGGTCACCACAAAGCACCAAGCGGAGTGCACAGCCGAGCAAACCACACCTTCCTTGGGGTTAGGACACAACCCAAAGGGAACCAAGGAAGGCACCACAAGACAGCTGGCAGGGTGCAGAAAGGGGGGCTCTGGAGCTCGAGTGTGGGAGGGAAAGGAGAACAAGTGAGGCCACAAACCTGCTCCAGGCTGAGGGCTCTCCTAGAGTCGCAGCATCAAACGGGGGGTTCCACGCGTGCTGGGGCCGGCGGGGCTGAAAGAAGCTTCCACAGAGCACCTCATGGAAGCGCTCTGGTTTTTGGCCAGAAATCGGGCTTGGCTCTGTGACTCTCCTCCAGCCTCCTGCTTCTTCTCGTGCAGGCTGGGCAGGGAGGGGTTGGGGGAGCTACCCTTGGAGCCAGGAATCAATGGGGGCGTGGCCAAGCGGGAACTCTTGGCGAGGCTGGTGTGATTGATTTGACAATTATCCCCCCATGGTGTCAATTTCAACACTAGCTGTATATTAGAATCACCCGGATAGCTTCTCCCACAGCAATAAAACCACCACTGCCCGGAACACTCCTTTCCAAAGACCAATTAAGTCAATCTTTGGGAATAGGGCCACAGGTGTCAGCATTTTGGCAATGCCTTCCCAGGTAAGTGCCTCCAGGGTTGAGATCCACTGCCCCAGAGAAATTCTTCTACACATGTATCAGAAGACAAGCTAAAAAATGTTTAAAGCATCACTATTAGTAATAGCAAGAACCTGGAAATAAACCAAGGGGCCATTAACAAGAGGAGAGTGGAGTTCCCTCCTTGTCTAGCAATTAAGGATTTGGTGTCATTACTGCTGTGGTGCAGATTCGAACCCAGGCCCAGAAACTTCCACATGCTGTGGGTGTGGCCAAAACCAAAACGAATCAAGAGGACGGGAGAAGGAGTTGGTCTTCATGGGCTGTAGCTGTTCGTGCCCATCAAGGTAGAAGAACCTCAGAACAGGAGCCACAAAATCGAGTCACAGAAAAGCACGTGTATGAGATTGTTACTTTTGTGTCGTGTTCCAGTTGAAGAACATACACGGAGTTCCCATCGTGGCTCAGGCGAAACGAATCCGACTAGCATCCATGAGGATGCAAGTTCAATGTCTGGCCTTGATCAGTGGGTGAAGGATCTGGCATTGCCATGAGCTGTGGTGTAGGTCACAGGTGTGGCTTGGATCTGGTGTTGCTGTGGCTGTGGTGTAGGCTGGCAGCTACAGCTCCCATTGGCCCCTAGCCTAGGAACCTCTATATCCCGCAGGTGCAGCCCTAAAAAGACAAAAAAAAAAAAAACCCAAAACAAAACACACACGATGCACCGATAACGTTGTTTGGGATATACACACACATGCATATGTGTTATGTATATACACACCTGACAAACAAAATCAAGAATGATAAACGCCAAGTTCAGGAACATAGATATCTCTGGGAGCTGACGGGAGGATGATGACAGCGAGGGTGATGGGGACTTCAGAGCAGCAGGAGGCTCGTTTGAGTCAGCTGGATGGTGGATATACAGGGGTCTCTCTTTTTATTGGTGTATATACCTTACATGCACACTACATATTTGGTAAGAAATTTCATGTTTTAAAAAAATTAAGAAAACCCCCACATAAAACTCTGGGTCTTAAGGAAAATGCCCGCCAGCCTGGAACCAAGTCCTGGGCCTCCCTGACATGAACCTCCAGGAATATTTGGCCTGGGGTTAAAATTTTCATTCAAAATTACAAAACTAGAGGAGTTCCCGCTCGGGTGCAGTGGGTTAAGACTCTGACTGCAGCGGCTCAGGTGGAGGCTGAGGTGCCATTTGATCCCTGGCCCAGCGCAGTGAATTAAAGGATCCTGCGTTGCCACCGCTGCAGCCTGAATTCAGTCTTGGGCCCTGGAACTTCCACGTGCTGCAGGCGCAGCCCCCCCTCCAAAAAAAAAAACCCCAAAACAACATGCCACTTCAGGGTGGGGCTTGAAGCCCAGTTATGTTACCAGGGCACCGTTCCTCTGACGGTTTCTCTTTCTTGGTGTGCCCCTCATGGAATTCCCCCAGGGGTTTGTTGATGAAAATAAATGTCAAGTGGTCACTGTGCACAAAGCACCTTCCCCTCCTTAGGAGTCAGGAAGCACCGGGTGGTCTGAACAAATACCTGCCCCAAGGAACTCATCAGTAAGTGAAACCTGCAAGCAACTGTATAGGAGGGGACAGAGTGTGGTAGAGCCCGGGTGAGAGCAGGGAGCCGGCGGAGGACACAGAATGGAGCATCAGCTGCAATCAAGGAGACCAGGGAGGGCTTCCTGAGGGAGGCAGCTTTTGAGCTGAGCTCTGAAGGGGGACTGGATTTCAGACGTGTTCCAGGTGTAAGGAACAATGAGGGACCAGGGCCCCTCCCGCTGATCTGTTCTCTGGTCTTCTTTCTTCCTACCTCCCTACTTGCTAGTCACCAGGACTCACCCAGTCATGATTCCTTCAAATGGCCTCTTCCCCAGGGAACCTGGTGCCTGGTCCCATCTCCTGCATCTTGCCTCACTCACCTTGCACCCTGCCCTGCTATTAAACACTTGGATTCAAAATCCTGCATTTGGTTGCCAGTCCTGGCTTCACCTCTCCCCTGAGGGACCTTTTTTTTTTTTTTTTGTCTTTTTCCAATTTTCTTGGGCTGCTCCCGCGGCATATGGAGGTTCCCAGGCTAGGGGTTGAATCAGAGCTGTAGGCTCTGGCCTATGCCACAGCCACAGCAACGCGGGATCCGAGCCTTGTCTGCAACCTACACCACAGCTCACGGCAATGCCGGATCTTTAACCCACTGAGCAAGGCCAGGGATCGAACCCGCAACCTCATGGTTCCTAGTCGGATTCATTAACCACGGGATCTTTAAGCCACCTCCCTGCTCCGTCACTCTCAGGGCCCCTCTGGTAACCCCTTACCTCTTTGTAGTCCTCGACTCTTCCGAGTTTACAATACGGGCTTCAGAGGAAGATTTCACTAGGGAAAAAAAGTTTGGATTCTTTTAGGGCAAGTTTGCACAACGCATGGATTACACGCATATCCTCTGTGTGTCTTTCTGGTAGGGTGAGGGGTCCGGGCCCCAGGCCCTGCTCTCCTTTGTTGTCCCAGGGGCTCCTTCTTGCCTCCCCCCACTTTGGGATCCTCTTCTCCACCTCTCACCCATTGGATCCAGACCACATTTTTCCACAAAGAACTCAGACTTAGCCACCCCAAGGACTCTGGATCCAAGGCAGCTGTTTGGGGAACACTCCTTGGGACCAGGGCAGGGAAAGAGTCCACCTGTGGCAGAGGAGACCCTGGGGTCCCAGAGAAGGCCATTCATCACCACCGTGGTTTTGGTCGTGCCCCTCTTTGAAAGTGGCCTAGGCCCTGACACCTGGCCTGCAATAAGACAACTGGCCACATGGGGGCAGCAGGAGGCAAAAGCTGTGCCTAAAAATAACACCCAATTGCAGCCCCGCCAAAGACCACAGAATCCCAGGAGAGAAGGATCCACCCCCCACCCCAGACTTCCCAGAGAGAGAAGCCCCAAGCCCACGGCTGGTCAAGAGAGTGAGACAGAACTAGAATCCAAAGACCCTGATTTCCTCCTACTCCCCATGGCTCCAGTCCTGAGCTGGACCTGGACAGGGGGGGCCTGAGGATGGGAGTCCATAACCTCCTGGTCCCCATCCTTCCGAGCACGTGGGCTGTGGGGTCCCCTGGGAGATTCACTGAGCTCCCAACCTAATGGAGGGGTCAGCCTTACATACCCACACGGGAGTCAAAGGGAGGACACCCCCACGGCTGCCCTGGGACTCCTAAGAGGTGGAGGAATCAGAGCAGGAGAGAGAATGGCACTGGGGGCGGGCAGCGCCCACGAGCCCCTTCCAGGGAGGTCAGTGGGGGTGAGTTCCAGGAAACGGGGCGCTCCCCGGCTAGACACCTGCGGTGCGTGACTGGCACTGGGGGCAGGTGGGCAGTATTCCCAGCGGTGGCTTGCGAAAGCTGGCCTGGGCTGAGGCTGGGTGGGATGTCACACAGGGAGGATGGGGCTCACAGCACAGGTGTACAGGTCAGAGGGAGCTATGGGCCCACATGGGGGGGCGGGGGGGGTGGGACATGAGGGCTGGGGGCAATGGGGATGCGCTGGAGCAGGGGTGAGGCTCAGGCAGAGGTCTCAGGACCGCGAGGAGCAGCTCTGGTGTGGAGTTGGGGCGGGGAGAAGGAGCTGGGCGCAGGTGGAGCTGGGCCTGCAAAGACCCTCTGGGGTGGGCTGGGCTGCAGTGTGGGGGCAGGGAGCGGGGGAGAGGCGGGTGGAGGGGCTGCAGGAGGCCCAGGGCCAGGGAGCACCCCAGCACTTGACAGAACCCCCACCAGCAGAAGACTCCCGGGAATATTTGTGGAGTTGGAAACGTGTCCTCAGCTCTGCCTCAGCTGGGGGTGGGGGGGTCACCAGAGAGAATGGGGCAGGCCTGGCAGTACTCCAGGGACAGACAAGACCCCCTACCTGCCTAGGGGGTCCCCTTCCAGGTTCCCTGCCTACACGCAGCAGCGGGGAGGACCTCCTGTCCTCTCATCACCCCTGCCCGGCTCGGCCCACGGACCCCCTCAGCCCCTCCCCTGCCAGGTCCTGTCTCCCAGGGCTTCCTCTCCCACCCAGACAGGGCGAGAGCAGATGCTCCCCAAGGGCCTTTCCAGGGGGACAAGCCAGGTGGACAGAACACACTGACCCAGACTCGGGGGAAAAGACTTTAATCAGAAAAGGGAGCGAGGGGCCTCTTTGTCCTGGTAGGGCCTCCAATGGACCCAGGGAGCTCGGGGCTGGGGTAGTGAACACGCAGGTGGGAGGCCTCCGAACGGTCCAAGGAGAAATCAGGACTTCTGGGTGACAGAGTCCCGTGGCTTGATGTTTTTTTTCAGGTACCCGATTGCCTTCTTCACCCACATGTCTTTGGGGTCAGAACAGATGCCTCTGCCCTGATGGGTCACAAACCTGCAGAGGGGAAGAGACCCATCCAGGCGTCAGGGCAGGAAGGCCCTTGAACCTGGGACTCACCCCGGCCTGTGTTGCCCAGGACCCGGGGGGCCCCAAAACGGGCGGGAACTTGTCCAAAGTCACACAGGGCGCCAGTGGCAGCTTGGGGACATCAGGCTCTGTCCTCAGTGATTCCTGACCCTCCCAAGGTCCCTGCCAGGGCTAGTTCTCCCAGGGAGCTAGGGCTGCTTGATTCTGCCCAACCTCAGACTGCCTCCCACCCAGGCGGGGGAACTAGGGGTGCGCTAGGCGGTGGCAGGGGGCACCCAGGCCCTGGCTGGGGACTGACTGCCTGTGTACATGCAGCTGTGCCTTTTCTCAGGGCCTCGGTTTGCCCATAAATCAATGAAGAGCTTGGACCTCACAGCCCAGGGCCCCTTTGGGGTGAGTGTGGGGGGCAGGAGCTGTTCTGAGGAGCAGGGTCGGGGTGGGGGTGGGGGTCAAGGGCCTGCTCTCTCCTCTCCCCAGTGGCCCTTCTGGGAGCTCCAGGGTCCACCTTCTCCCAACTCAGCTTCCAGGGCGGTGGAGGGGGGCAGACTTACACGATGGCGTCCCTGGAACACTCCTCTGAGGTCTGGTACCACCACACCAGCTTCCGGAGGGGAATGGCCCCTTTGAAGTACTTCAGGCAGCACTCCCGGCCCACGTTGACTCCTCGAGCTGCAGGGGAACCAAGTGGGAGCAGGTGCGTCTGCACGTGGCTGCACGGGGAGGGTCTGCGTGTGCCTGTGGCTGTGGGGGAGGGCCCTTGGCGGGTCTGCACATGTGTGTGTGTGTGTGTGTGAGAGAGATTGGAGTGTGTCTGTGTGTATGTGTGCATGTGTCTGTGTGGTTGGGAGGGATCTCCTGTGAAGGGGTCTGTGACTGTGTTGCTGTGTGGGGAGCACGCCAAGAGTCTCTACATGTGTCTCTCTTTGTGAGTCAGTGTGTGAACGCTGGTGTGCGTGAGGTCCCGTGTGTGCTTTGGGAGGCCCTGAGTGTTCGTGTGTCTGTCTGTGCACATGTCTGTGTGTGTTGGGTTTGTCTGCGCATGTGTCTTGGGGGGTGTGTGTGTGCACATTTGTGTGTGTGAAATCTGTGTGCTATGGGATGCCCTGTGTGTATATGTGTGTATGTGTGTATCTGTGTGTGTTTGGGAGTCTGTGCATATATGTGAGTCTGTGTCTGTCTGTCGGCACGTGGGTGCATCCGTGTGTGCTCACACTCACACCAGCCCCCAGTCACCAAATGCTGCCTCGGGGTCAGGCTCTGGGCAGAGCCTTTACTGCGGCTGCTCCTTCAGTCCTCACAGCACACCTGGAGACAGGTGCTGTTACTGCCCCATTTCACAGATGACAAAATGGAGCCCCAGGCGTGAAGACACTTTCCCAGGGCTCAGTGTCCTCTTTGCACAATAAAAAAATATCCAATCCTTGCAAACAGGCAAACCAGCAATGTTTGGCTTCAATTAAGACCATGACAGGGAAGTTCCTGCTGTGTCTTAGCAGTAATGAGCCTGACTAATATCCACGAAGATGCGATGGCCTCGATCCCTGGCCTCGCTCAGTGGGTTAAGGATCTGGCCTTGCCCTGAGCTGTGGTGTAGGTCACAGACGCAGCTCGGATTCTGCGTTGCTGTGGCTGTGGGTTAGACCGGCAGCTGTAGCTCTGATTTGACCGCTAGCCTGGGAACCTCCATATGCCATTGGTGCAGCCCTAAAAAGCCAAAAAAAAACCAAAAAACAAAAAAAAAACCCACAACAGGAGTTCCCTGGTGGCACAGTGGATTAAGGATCTAGCATTGTGCCGTGGCGTGAGTTCCACCCCTAGCCCAGGAATTTCTATATGTCTCAAGTGCAGCCAAAGAAAAAGACCACAGCGTGTTTTCTAAGAGGTCTCAGACGGTCCTCTGACCGTCTTGGGGGTGGATCTTGGTTTGAGTAACTCTCAGAGCTGACCAGGCCCAGCGTGTCATAGGAGGGTGAGCGAACATGCTCCTACTGTGACCACCACCCTGTAAAGGTAACCCCGAGGACTGCGGCTGCGCCACCTCGCAGGGCGCTCACCGGCTTTGTTTCCAAAGGAGCGACCTTATTTCAGGCTTCCTTTCCCAATCGAGCATAAAAATCTCTTTTTTCACCTGCTCTGGGAACCAATTCTCTTACCTTCATGCAGATCCTCTCCTTGTACATAAGACCCACTAATAAAACAGACTAACAAATCCTTTTGAGAATTGTTCCTTTTCCGCTGTCAAAACACAACCACAGTCACTACCTCATAACAGCTGCAAAGTGAGATGGGCAAGGACGCTGTTCCTCAGAAGCTGAGCCCCAGGTCCTGGGGCAGCTTCATCCTCATCCTCCTCTTTAGCCTCATCCTCATCCTCTCTTCCTCCCATTATCATTCTTTTCCTTCAAATTCCTCCCTCAAAATCCTGTTGCTGCCAGCCTCTCGCATCCTTGCAGGAATGAAGGGGGTGTAGGAATCACGTGTGGTGCCGGTGCCCCCAGCCCTCCTTGCCCAGCGTCCCCTCCTCCTGTCACCTCTCCTCTGCCCTCACCTGCATGGGCATCCTGCAGGGAAGCCCCCAGGAGGAGAGCAACCAGGAGCAGCATCTTCAGGGGGGTCATGGAGCCGGGAGCCCAAGAGAAGGTCTCTGTGTGTGAGTCCTTCTGCTCAGGGGAGACAAGGATGAGCACCAAGTGTGGAGGTGACCTATTTAACCTCTTTGGGGAGCTTGCCCCGCCTCCTGTCACCTCCCCACCATATCCTTCCCTAGCCCCGCGGAGTTCGAAGAATTTGAGATGATTCAGCAGAAGTCCAATCTTGGAATGTTTGCGGCTTTCCAGAGAATGGGCACTCAACTGGGGACAGAGGTGGGGTATGTATGTCCGGGGACCGTGACACACTTCTCCTTTCGCAGGGGACATTTCTTGGTTCCTCAATTAGCAGAGCCGAAAAGCCTTCATCATAGGCTGGTTGCACCCCTGCTCTGAGGCTGCTGAACCTCATTTCAGGCACGGGGCCCTGGGTGGGGGACAGCCAGGCAGGGGCCAAGAGGAGCTGCTTAAGCTGGGCTTGGGGTGGCCTCCAGGCACTGGGAAGACCTCCTCAGGAGGCTGCACGGGCACATGACATCTCTCTGCCGGGAGAGCTCCATCTCATCCTGAGAAAGGCCTGCGGCCCAGACAGCATTGGTTGTGGGTCCTTCCCCAGAAGGCCAGAGCCCACCAGGTGTGAATCACCACTCAGCCCCAATCTGTGGTGACTGGGAAGCCAAATTCCAAGTGGGGCATCTTACTCTAGGATGCAGCACAGAAGGCTAGGGTCTGTGGGACAGGATGCCTCTGGCTCGTCGCAGAGCCAAGTCTGCACTGGCTACTTGGTCAGGGTTCAGTCACTGAGCAGCCTTTCCACGAACCCCTTGGGCCACAGCAGCCCAACCCTGGCCCCCGGAGAAAATGGCCACCCAGCTGCTCAGGGCTCCCCCGGGCCAGGTTGTGGGAGTCCCTCAGCTAGGAGGGAGGTCCCATGCCTGCCTCCAGACAGGCTCATCAGGGCCGCCCAGGACTTGATTCTGACACAGGGGAGCTAGGCCTGGCTCCACCCTGTCCCCAAGTGACCAGGGCAGCGCAGAAGGACATCCAGCCCTGCAACAGGGTGTCGGATGCATTTGGCCCTTTCGCAGTCATTTCTGTGCTCATCGCTGAACCATTATCAACCTCTCCTTATGGGGAAGGAAAAAATAACTGGTGTTGTTTGGTTTTGTTTGTTTTGATTTTGTTTTTAACTGCAGTTTAATTGGCATATCACTCTATGTAGTTCTAGGAGCACAACACAGGGCTTCAATATTTCTATACATTGCAAAATAATCATCATGATAAGTCTAGTTACTATGTGTCAACATGCAAAGTTACTACAATATTACTGACTATAGGCGCTCCTATGGTGGCTCAGTGGTAACGAACCTGACTAGTAACTGTGAGGATGTGGGTTCGAACCCCAGCCTCGATCAGTGAGTTAAGGATCCAGGGTTGCGGTGACTGTGGTATAGGCCAGCAGCTGCAGCTCTGATACAACCTCCAGCCTGGGAACATCCACATGCCGCAAGTGCAGCCCCAAAAAAGGCAAAATATTATTGACTGTAGTTCCTGCTGTGGCTCAGTGGGTTAAGAATCTGACTGCAGCAGCTTGGGTGGCTGTGGAGCCGTGCGTTCAGTGTGGGTTCAATCCCTGGACTAGTGCAGTGGATTAGATGATCCAGGGTTGCTGCATCTGTGATGTAGGTTGCAGCTGTGGCTGGGATTCAATCCCTGGCACGGGAATTTCCATATGCCGTGGATGTGGCCATAGAAAATATTGACTATATTCCCTCTGCTGTAGTATATCTCATCCCGGGGACATTTATTTTGCAAATGAGTTTATATCTCTTAATCTCCCTCACCTATTTCTTTTCTCTCTCTCTCTCTCTTTTTTCTTTGTTTTGTTTTTATTGTTTCTAGGGCCGCATCCATAGCATATGGAGGTTCCCAGGCTAGGGGTCCAATCGG
Organism: Phacochoerus africanus; assembly: GCF_016906955.1. Classification (NCBI taxonomy): domain Eukaryota; kingdom Metazoa; phylum Chordata; class Mammalia; order Artiodactyla; family Suidae; genus Phacochoerus; species Phacochoerus africanus. Next base: position 19,104,490 of record NC_062551.1, on the reverse strand, counting down.
AGCTGCAGCTGCCGGCCTACACCACAGCCACAGCAGCACCAGATCCAAGCCGTCTGTGGCCTACATCACAGGTCATGGCAACGCTGGATCCTTAAACCACTGAGTGAGGCCAGGGATCAAACCTGCAACCTCATGGTTCTTAGATTTGTTAACTACTGCGCCACGATGGGAACTCCTCCCTCACCTATTTCATTCATCTTCTTGGCCCTTCCCCTCTAGCAATCACCTGTTTGTTCTGTGTGTCTATGAGTCTGTTTCAATTTTGTTATGTTTGTTCATTTGTTTTATTTTTTAGATTCCACAAAATCATACAGTATTTGTCTTTCTCTCTTACTTATTTCACTTGGTGTAGTATTCTCATATCCACCCATGTTGCCACAAATGGCAAGATTTCACTCTTTTTTACAGCTGAGTAATTTCCCACTGTGCGTGTATACACAAACACCACATTTTCTTTATCTATTCATCTTTCTTTCTTCTTCTTCTTCTTTTTTTTTTTTTTTTTTTTTTTTGGCATTCCATGGCATGTGGAAGTTCTTGGGTCAGGGATCAGACTCAAGCCACAGCAGTAACAACTGAGATCTTTAACTGCTAGGCCACCAGGGAACTCATATTCATTTATCTATTGATGGGCACCTGGGTTATTTCAGTATCTTGGTTCTTATGAATAATGCTGCAATGAACACAGGGGTGCAGATACCTTTTTGAATTAGTGTTTTTGTTTTCTTTGGATAAATACCCAGGAGTGGAATTGCTGGATCCTATGGTAGTTCTATTTTTAATGTTTTGAAGAAACTCCAATACTGTTTTCCATAGTGGCTGCACCAATTTACATTCGCACCAACAGTGCATGAGGCTTCCCTTTTCTCCACACTCTCACCAACCCTTGTTATCTGCTGTCTTTTTGATAATAGCCATTCTGATGTGTGAGGTGATATGTGGATTTGACTTGTATATCCCTGGCGCTTAGTGATGCTGAGCATTTGTGTGTGTGTGTGTGTGTGTGTGTGTGTGTGTGTCTTTTTGCCTTTTCTAGGGCCGCTTCCCATGGCATATGGAGGTTCCCAGGCTAGGGGTCGAATCTGAGCTGTAGCTGCTGGCCTACGCCACAGCCACAGCAATTCGGAATCTGAGCCGTGTCTGCAACCTACACCACAGCTCACAGCAACGCCGGATCCTCAACCCACTGAGCAAGGCCAGGGATCGAACCCGCAACTTCATGGTTCCTAGTTGTATTCATTAACCACTGTACCACGATGGGAACCCCTAATCAGGTTATTTTTATGTTGACTTGAGTTCTTTGCATAATTGGGGTATTCACCCCTCATCTGATATATCATTTGCAAATATATTCTCCCACTTAGTAGGCTGCCTTTTTGTTTTATCCATAGTTTCCTTTGCTGTGCAAAAGCTTTTCTCTTTGATGTAGTCCCACTTGCTTATTTTGACTTTTGTTCCCCTTGCCTGCGGAGACAGATCCAAAAAAATACTACAGAGACCAATGTCAAAGAGTGTGCCACCTATATCCTTTTCTAGGGGTTTTATGGGTTCAGCCCTCACATTTTTAAAAAATTCATTTTGAGTTTAATTTGGATATGGTTGGAGACAGTAGTCCAGTCTCTTTTGCACGTAGCTGTCCAGTTTTCCCAACAGCATTTATTAAAAAAGCTATCTTTTCTTCACTGCATATTCTTTCCCCCTTTGTCACAGGTTAATTGTGCCCACATCAGTGTGAGTTTACGTCAGGGCTCTCTATTCTGTTCTGTTGATCCGTGTGGCTGTTTTTGCACAACAGCATACTCTTTTGATTACTGTAGCTTTGTAGGGTAGTTTAAAACCAGGTGCTGTTTGTTGAAACCCAATTTGACCAGCAGCAGGGCTCAGACTGTAACCTCATCAGTGCTCACGGCTCACCCGTGAAAGGAAACCATGATGCTGGACTAGATCATGGGAGGGAAAGAGAGGAAGGTCAGGTGCTCTTCTTGCTCCCCCATGGCCAGCTTGGGAGGCTGGGTTACTCTGTTCCAGGCGGAAGGAACCCCCTGGCCACGGCAGAACCTCCCCATAGGCAAGATCCTCTGTCATGGCCTTGCTGTGTGACCTCAGGAAGCTCACACACCCTCTCTGGGCTTCAGTTTCATTACCTGTAAAGGGACCCAGGAGGCCCCACCAAGACTGTAGATATGAAAAATATAGGGGCCTCTGTTAGTGGACCTCATGTAAGCATTTCTCTGTTTCTCTTAGGGTCATATGACCTGCCAGAGACCACCCTCCCAGCCCACCCACTTCTCAAGCCACAGCCCAGTAGGGTTCTCTGCCCGGTCTCTCCAGCTGGGCCATTCCTTCTGTCCCCAGGGCAGGCTTCTATTTGCACATGCCATGGATCAGTGGGGAGCGGGCTGGGGTCTTCCTGCCTCTGCACATCTTTGTCACCAGCTTCCTGTAGATGAGGGGGCAAACTCCCCTCTCCCCCCACCCAGAGAAACACTCAGCAGCCCCCATGCTGAGGGGTCAGAGGAGGCTGGACTGGGCTAAAGGAAGAGGTGCTGGTGCCCTCAGCCACCCTGGCGGAGGAGGGGAAGCTCTGGCCTGGAGACAGAGCCTCGAGCCCAGAAGAACCACAAAAATCCAGAGGCATCTGGGGAGCGCTGGGCCCTTGGAGGAGGCAGAGGAAGCCTGTCTGCTGAAGCGGCCCCCCTGGGGGGAGCATCCCCTGACCCTCGCTGCTCTCCACGCCCTCTGCCCAGGGGCCTCTGCCCACCATCCCTTGGCCACTCCGCCTTCCACAGGGGCCACCAAACCCTCTTCTCTGCTGGACGGAAGGGGACCGTTACAGTGATAATCAGCAGCTTCATAAACAAGGAGCCCAGCCCAGTCCCCACCACCGCGGAAACTCCCTGAGTGGGTTTTGAGTCCGCTTGTTTTGCTACAGGTTCAAAACTTTTCTCTGGAAGAGCCCAAGTTCCCCTGTCCCTTCTAGGAACTGTGCTACAAGAGCAGGAGCAGAGGGTTCTGGAATGGCTCTGGGCCGGTGCAGCCTGCCTGGCTGGGGAGAGGAGCAGAGCGGCAAGCGTGTCAGTGAGCCCTGCCATGTGCCCAGTGCTGTGCCAGGGGCCGAGGGGCAGGCAGAGGCCAGGGGCAGCCCCTGCCCTTGGGGGACTTGGCAGGAGGTGAGGATGGAGGCACAGGGCCTGGCCCACAGGGGACCTGCAGGCGAGATACAGAGCCGCTGGGCCCGGAGTCGGGAGAGGTTACTTCTGCCACCTTGGAGGCCCCATGGAGGCTGCAGCCAGTGCCCGGGGTCCGGGAGCAGGGGCAGAATTCATCCCAAGAGGAGGGGCAGGCATTTCACCTGAAAGGAGCGCTGAGCAAAGGTGCAGAGATAAACGAGGGAATTCTGATGGGGAAAATGGCCCTGATGTGACACTGAGACAGTAAACTCTGTGGGGACAGGGGCATGTCTGCTTTGTTCCCTACTGTGTGTGTCTCCAGTGCCAAGCACTGTGCCAGGCACACAGGGTTTTCTTGACGAGGCTGGACCACATGAGTACAGGATGGAAGGGTAAGGTGGTGACATGGAGCAGGAACCCAGGGAGAAGCTGAGGGCATCTCCCAGCTGAACCTGAGAGGCAGAGGAGACCAGGGACATTTTTGAGGTGGTTTCCTCGCCGGGAATTAACCCACTTATTCCTCTTTGGTTCTCCCAGCTGTGACTCACATTCCACGGGACCTTCCAGGTGAGTGTCCGGGAGTCTAGCCTGTGATAAGACTCTCAAAAGACCCCTGAGGTGCTGCGCGGACTCTAGGACTCAAAGGTCTATCAGGGGAATCGGGAATGCTCCCTGGAGGAGGCGGCAGGGAGGAAGGCAGTGCTCCAGCCGGGGACAGGTAGGGAAGCTGACCAGGCAGGCTTGTTAGGAGAACCGCATCAAAGGGGAATTGCATCTGGGTGGGAGGAAGCGATGACGCTGAGTCCCCACCTCGATATCTGACTCAAGCCGGCCAGACACCCAGCTGGGAGACGGCTGCCATGGGGAGCCCCTTGGGATAAAAACAGCTATAGGGGATCAACAGCCCCACCCCTGGCCCCCAGCTTTCACCTGAAGGGTCCAAATTCTGGACCAGCCAGATTCTGGGTCCTTCACCTCGCAAGGGATGGAGGGAAGGAGGGTTCCTGCCCCACCCCCAGCTCTCCCATGGGCTGGGCTAGAGCCAGGCATGCTGCTGTCACAACCCCCAAAATTTAGCCCCAAGCCACAGAGCAGGGGCCCAGTTGCTGGGGTGTGGAAACTCTTTATCATCTTTAAATTGCACGTGACAGTTGTCACCAGGGTTGCAGAAGTTGTCACTGTGGGTCGCACCTGCATCAACTGAGGCTCCAGGAGGTGCAAAGACTTGCCCAGAATCTCCTGTAGGAGATGTAACGTTTTATCCACTCAGCTCCATCCTGGCAGCTGAAGCAAGATTCTCCCTGCCCTGCCCATGGGGGCTGAGGTGTAGAAGGTCCCCAAAATTATCTGCATCCTCCATGGACATCCTAAAATATGTCCCACTGGCCCATCCCAAGAGCCTGCCATGCTCACTGCTGAGTGGGTCATTCCTGACAGGTTGTCAGTCTGCTTGATTCCTCAGGTCAGACACACAAGGGTCATCCCTGCCCTGGGGTCTCCTTTCCCTCCCTCTACTGAGTCAACCACCTAGGCATTTCTTTTTCCTTTTTTTTTTCTTTTTTCTTTTTTTGGCTTTTTTAGGGCCGCACCTGTGGCATATGGAGGTTCCCAGGCGAGGGGTCCAATCGGAGCTGCAGCTGCCAGCCTACACCACAGCCACAGCAACGCCAGATCCGAGCCAAATCTGCGACCTACACCACATCTCACGACAATGCCAGATCCTTAACACATTTAGCAAGGCCAGGGATTGAACCCGCAACCTCATGGTTCCTAGTCAGATTTGTTTCTGCTGCACCACAGAGGGAACTCCCCCTAGGCATTTCTTTTTTTTTTCTTTTTCTTTTTTTTGTCTTTTTGCCATTTCTTGGGCCACTCCCTCGGCATATGGAGGTTCCCAGGCTAGGGGTCAAATTGAAGCTGTAGCCAGCAGCTTATGCCACAGCCACAGCAACGCAGGATCAAGCCGCATCTGCAACCTACACCAGAGCTCACAGCAACGCCAGATCCTTAACCCACTGAGCAAGGGCAGGGATCAAACCCACAACCTCATGCTTCCTAGTCAGATTCGTTAACCACTGAGCCACGACGGGAACTCCCCCCTAGGCATTTCTTGAATCCATCTCCTCACCATCCACAAGGACACCTGCCCTCTACCCGCTGGACCATAGCGCCACCCTCATCTCCCAGCTCCTAGTCCTGCCCCTCCAATTCGTCCTCCTCTCTATAGCCCAATGATCTTCCCAAAACACAAATCTGAGCAAGGCTCTCCCCTTGCAAAATCCTTCAATGTCTCCCCGTTACCCCAGGAGGAAGTCTAGATTTCTACCGTCTTTTCAGCCTCAACTTTTGCCCCCAGCTCTGTCACCCACCATCACTTTGTTCCAGGCACGTCAATGTTTTTTCAGTTCCTTGAAAATACTAGGCATTCACTGACACTCAAGCCTTTCTAGAGGCTGTCCCCCAGCTTCCCTTCTAGAAGACTCTCTCTGCTCCCCACAACCCACCTCCTTTCATTCCTACCCACCTTCAGATCACAGCTGAAACCCTCACTTCCTTCCTTCAGCCCCAACTTTCCTCTGTGTCCTCATAGGTCATTCACTTCCCCATTATGCTCTCTTTACATTCCATTGTGATTGCTGCTTTATTGCTGTGAACTCCTTGAAAACAGGATCTCTTCTGTCTTTCAACTTGTACCTCTAGGACTTAGCCCCTGGTAGGTACTCAAAAAAATGTTTATTGAATGGATGAAGAGGTGGGTGGTTGGGTGGATGGGTGAATGGATGCATGGATGGATGGATGAGGGATGAATGGGTGGATATGTGGGTGGGGAGTGGATGGATGGATGGATGCACGGATGCACAGATGGATGGATGGATGAGGGATGGACGGATGGATATGTGGGTGGGGGAGTGGATGGATGGATGGATGGATGGATGGATGGATGGATGGAAAGATGGGTGGATGCATGGCTAAACACTTACACATCTCTGAAGTACAGCTTGGGCCCAGCTTACATTCTACTCCAGAGGCTCCTTTACCCCAGAACAAAGTCTTTGGATCCCACCAGTTCATGAGATACACCTGAATCCTCCTGTCATGGATGAGGAAGAGGAACCCAACCAAGGCACGTTTTGACTCTTATTCCATCTGGTTTATAACTTCCCTGTGGGTTGCGGCCATTTCTGCATCTGGCCAAACTTAAATTGCTTCAAATGCGGCTTTGGGCTCATGCCTTCTTTGTCCCCAAAGGGCCTTCTTCCTTCTGTCATAGTCCCTCCTCCTCACTCCTCTCACTCTCCCCTCCCACGAACCCCTTGCCCTCTGCTGATGACATGATCCTATGTTTGTGCTTCCATAAAACCTCTTCTTGACCCCTACACCCCTCTCTCCTAACCCCCAGCACGCTGTCCTCCTATTTCTCCTTTTATTCATGACCCAACTTCTCCGATGTGTGGTCTGTACCACCCACTACCAATTTCCTCTTTGCCCACATGTGAATTAATTCTTAGAATGTGGCTTCTGGTGCTGACACTGTGGAGAAGTAACTCCCTCTGGGCCTCTCAACAAGCCCCCCGTGGCCACTCCCTGAACTTCCCATCCCCTCACAGAAGGCAGTGTGGGACAGTGGTCAGAAGTATCATCCACAGCCCTGGGTCCTGGTCCTTCATCTGCCTGTTCCTGGTTGTGTGACCCAAGAACAAGCCTCTGAACCTCACTGTCCTCATCTATAAAATGGGCATGTTGGTAGACTCTCCCTCATAGTATTGCTGGGAAAATGAACAGAGATGATGCATGGAAAGTGCTTGGTCTCCAGCTGGTTTGATGCATCTCCTTTTCATCACCAAGAACCCATTTCCCTTCTTGACATTCCTCCCCTTTGGGATTCGAACATGGTTCTTGCCCATGCTCTTTGTGGCCTCCTCTTCTCAATAACATCCCCGAGCTCTCACCACGGGCTGGGGAGGGTTCTTAGCAGTTTCATTTATTAGTTTACTTTGTCCTCGCAACGGCCCTAGGAGGTAAGCATTATTATTATCTTGGGTGAGGTTGGGTGAAATTGGGTGAGGGTGATGTCATCAAAAAAATCCTTTATTCATATACTAGATGTATAGACTGTAAAGCCTTGAACAGTAGAGACTGAAAGAGCTGTTGCTTCTTAATATCTTAAGGGGGCGCAATAACAGAAAAGACTCGGGCTGACATGTAGGCTTAGAGGAAAGGCCATGTGAGGACAGAGTCCGAAGGCAGCCATCTAGAAGCAGGGAAGAGGGGACACACTAGAAGCCAACCCTTCTCATCGCCTTGATCTTGGAGGTCCAGCCTCCAAAACTATGAGAAAATAAATGTCTGTTGCTTAAGTTCCCCAGTCTGTAGTATTTTACAGGTGAGGAAACTGGGGACCAACTGCAGTGGCTAAGAAACTGGTCTAAGGGCACAGAGCTGGCAAGTGGCAGAAGCATGCTCCTGGCTCCGTCCTAGGCTTTGTTTTCACCTCCAGCACCCCCTCCTCCCCGCTGACGTCTCCACTCTAGCCTTCGATCTTGGGATGGATGCTTCTTAAATCTTGTCCCCAGCCTCTAGCAGTGTCGGATCCAACACACAGCCCTGGACCCTGCCGCACCCTAACCCTAACCCTAACCCAAACCCTAACCCTATCACCCCTTGCCTACACTGTCAGTTGCTTCGGTTCTCTCCGCCTTGCAGTCTAGCTGTCTCTGTGCAGGTGTGTCATCCACACAGAGAGACAGAAAGCTGTCCCCTCTTGCTTCATTCAGCCTCAAGAGCCAGGAAGACAGGACCAAGTTCCCTCTCGACTGACTTCCTCTTTTCTGTTCTAACATCATCCCCTACCTCCCCACCTGCCTCACTGGTCTGAAACGCTGCCCTTGAGTCATTTCACGCCTCCAGCCCCCACACCGCAGCAGGTACAGACTCTGCTCAGCGATGTCTTCAGGCAGCACTCAGCTTTCTCACTTCCTCCTCATTCCCACTGGCTCAACTCGAATCCTTCACACCCAGACAGTACCATCAATCTCCAATCCTATTTCCTCCTCTCTGGTCCTCCAGACGCCACCCACCTGCATGTCTGTGTCTGACGAGTCTTTCTCAAGGACTGCTCTAACTACATACCACCCCGCCTCAAGAACCATCAGTGGCTCCCTGCTTTCTTCTGCCTCCACTGGAAACTCTTCGGGCCCATCTTTAAGCCTCATGGTCAGTCTGGTCCACCTCTCCCTAGCCAGCTCATCTCCCGGTTCCCCAGCATTCAACTTCTACTCTGTGCCGAGGCTTGCTACTCTCGTCCTCTCCTTCTCTGGGTTACCCACCCACTCTCCCCTAAACCAGATTCTATCCATTTCTTTTCTATGGCATGCCATAAAAGGTTCGCCGTTGTGGTGCAATGGAAATGAATCCAACTAATATCCATGAAGACGTGGGTTTGATCCCTGGCCTCACTCAGTGGGTTAAGGATCTGGCGTTGCCATGAGCTGTGGTATAGGTCACAGACATGGCTCGGATCCTGCATTGCTGTGGCTGTGGCGTAGGCCAGCAGCTGCAGCTCCGACGGAACCCCTAGCTTGGGAACCTCCATATGCCACAGGCACAGCCCTTTAAAAAAAAAAAAAAAGGTTAAGCAAGGGGGTTGCTATGGAGCTGCAGGGCTGGAAACAGACTCTCAGTCAGTAGCCTGGTTTTGAATTCAGCTCTGCCATCAATGAGTTGGGGGTCTTTGAGAGGTCACTTCTCTCTGAGCCTCAGCTTCCGCAACGACAAACTGAAAATAATAAATGTAACTGCCTTAGAAAGTTTGAGTTTGCATCAACTGCCTTCGCGCCTATATCTGGCAAATAATACGTGTTCCCGACTTTAAATATCATCTATATGCCAATGGCTCCCATATTCCTCCCGCCAACTCCAGACTTGTACATCAGCTGCCTACTCAAGGTGTCAAACAGACGTCTGAAACCACCAAGTCCGAAGCTGAATTCCCCATTCCCATTCACCCCCATACCAGCCCCTTCCTTCCGGTTACTCCAGCCAGAAGCCTGGGCGCCAGCCTCGACATCTCTTTCTCTCACCCGCCCCCACTTCCCATCTGTCCAGCGAGCGCCTGGCTCTGCCTTCAGAATCCATTCAGAGCCCTTCCTCTCTCCCCTGGATTCCCACCCTGGTCCCTGGCCGTCTCCCCACCTCCATCCTTGCCCCCTACAAGCTATTCGCAGCAAAGTAGCCACAAGGGAGATGAGTATCCTCTGATCAGAGTGCCCCCATGACTCTCCATCGCACCCAGAGGAAAAACCAAGGAGCCCGCAGCGCCACGGGGTGCTGCGTGCTCTGCACCTGTGCCCACCTTGCTGACCCTGGAAAGCTCTTTCCCTGAATAACCTGCATGACTCATTCCTTCACCTCCTTCAAATTTTATTTAAATGTCACTTTTCAGAGAGGTCTACTCTATTTAAAATGCAACCCACCCCACCTCTTCCTCTGCTCTATTTCTTCTTTTGCTTTTTGCTTTAAAACTTACCACACTCGAACACACCATACCACGGACTTAGGGATTCTGCCTGCTGTGGCCTGTCTCCCACCCATACCCCCCCATCCCCCTCTCCACTGGAATGTAAGTTCCGCAGGACAATGACCTTGGGTCTCTTTTGTTCAATGAAGCACACCCCTGGCACACGGGAGGCCCATACTGGTAGAATTCCGTGAGGGAAGGAATAAGGGCTAGTGCTTGTGGAGAGAGTAGAGAAATGCTTGTCATAGAGTCTCACTCTTGCCACGGATGGACTTGTCTCGATCTCTCTCATGCCTGGGCCTCAGCACTTCATCTGGGCTCCTGCTCCAGCCTGTAAATCCACTCCTTTTTATTCACGGCAAGTCCAGCTCGGAGCACTTGCCCCAGTTTCCAAGTTATTTCACAAGCAGGTCTTTGATCTCCTGATGGCACTGGGACAATTCCAGGCTGTGTTGTCAAGTGACTGGTTCAAGACTCAGTCCTCTGCGAGCAGGGACAGACCCTTCACTTAGATGTCAGAACTCTGCTGCAGCCTGCTTCAAACCTGGCAGCCTGCCTGGAGGTGTCCTTCCTACCCAGTCGGGCCCTCCTGCTCCCAAAGACCGTTTGTTCAGCATCAGGATCAGAGCTCAAAGCCCAGCATCCTGGAAGGAGAACACGGCATCCTTTCTAAGGAGCCTGGTGGATCTGACCTCTTTGAAAGGCTAGAGATCTCCCTGCATTCCTGTCCAATCTCAGCCACTGCAGACAAGCCAGCAGGGACAAGGCCAGCAGCACTGGGCCACTTGACACATGACTCAGTCCTACAGGGATCACCACTACCTCAGTGGAGGCTAAGGGTGCCGAGGGGGTATGGCCACTTCTGAATGGGGTCCAGACCTGGAAGCATAGGCTCCCAGAGGAGGCTAAGGCCCTGTCACTTTCCAGAGAGAAGCTGGTGCCTCAGAGGCTCTCCAGGTCCTGGTCCTTAACCCCATTTGCCTTAACATCCCCCCTCCTTCTTGCTTTGCCGCCACTCCTACTCTTCAGACTCATTAGTTTTTTGTTTTTTTTTTTTTTTTGCTTTTTAGCCCCACAGGTGCAGCATATGGAGGTTCCCAGGCTAGGGGCTGAATTGGCTGCAGCCACCGCAACGCAGGATCCAAGCCACATCTGCGACTTACATCTCAGGGCAATGCCGGATCCTTAACCCACTGAGCGAGGCCAGGGATTGAACCCACATCCTCATGGATACCAGTCGGGTTCGTTTCCACTGAGCCACAATGGGAACTCCCAGACTCATTGATTTTTTTTTTTTAATAACACTAAAACTATCTAATCTAACTCCAAAAATAATTTGTTTTTATTGAGATCACATTGAATGTCTAAGTGTCCTTAGGGAGCTGGGCATCTGTCCCATCTACTCCTGGAACCCTTCCTCAGCCCATCCGCACCCTCCTCTGGGCAGAGCCGCCTCACCCCGCCCTCCCTGTAGGATGCAGCCTGAAGAGTGGGGTGATCGGCTGTCTCCAGTGTCTGAGGCTCATTAGGGATGTGCTTCCAGGGGAGGCGGGGAGGAGCACAGGATGAAAGCAGGGAGGACATGGGAGCCCCGAGGGGTGGCCTCAGGCACGCTTCTCCAGGAAGCTCCTTCCGGGCTCCTAGTGGGGCTCTAAAGTGAGAGAAGTGAGAACAGCCAAAGGCAGTGGGGCTCTGGGTGGGGTACCAGCATCAGTCACCACACCCACACACGCACCACTGGGGAAAGGGGCGATATTACCTGCATGGAGGCCCCAGGTGTTTCCCCCTAGCCATCCTCCAGAGACCAGAGGAAACTGAGTCAGGCTTCCATTAGTCCCATGCATTTCTTCATATTTTCCTAACCAAAATGTGCCTGTCCCTAAACAATATACATATGCACTGTTTGTGCATGGGTTTTTTGGTTTTGCTTTTTAGGGCCGCACGAGCAGCATATGGAAGTTCCCAAGCTAGAGGTCAGTCAGAGCTACAGCTGCCACTCTACACCACAGCCACAGCAATGCAGGATGTGAGCCGCGTCTGGGACCTATGCCACAGCTCATGGCCATGCTGGATCCCCGAGGCCAGGGATCAAGCCCACAACCTCGTGGATACTAGTCGGATTCGCTTCCGCTGTGCCACAACGGGAAGCCCCTGCTTATGCATGTTTTTAAGTTTCATATTAATACTATCATGTTGCATCTGTACTTCCACATCTTGCAGTGTTGAACTTGAGAGTCATGTATGTTGACAAGTGCCAGTGCATTTCCTTCTTTTTACCATTATCTGCTAGTCTATACGATAACTATACTACAATTTACAAAAGAGAAGAGTGGGGTCTCTGGACCATCTGCTGGCTTACTCACTTACTGGCCATTTGACTTTGGGTAAGTTCCTTTTTCTTTCCTCTTTTTTTTTTAGGGCCACACCCAGGGCATATGGAAGCTCCCAGGCTAGGGGTCAAATCAGAGCTACAGCTGCTGGTCTACACCACAGCCACAGCAACACCAAATTCGAGCCTCAATGGTGACCTACACCACAGCTCATGGCCACGCCAGATCCTTAACCCACTGAGCGGGGCCAGGGATCCAACCCACATCCTCATGGATACCAGTCGGGTTCTACAACTGAGCCACAACAGGAACTCCTTGGGTAAGTTTCTTAATCCATCTGTGCCTCAGCACTTCCACCTGGAGAATGGGGCTCCTATAAGTAGGAACTCATCTGAAAGTGGAGGCAGGGACTCAATGAGAAAATTCATTCAAAGGCTCCCAGTGGTGTGTGACGGGGACAGTGACCCGCCCGAAGAGGAGGCCAGTGTCTCATTCGCTAGTCTCTGGCAATAATTTCATGACTCCTTCTCCTCCCCCTTCTCCCCACCCTGCCCAGGGGCCCCATGCTTTTCTGCTCCTGACACCTTGAAAAGAGGACTTCCCACTACTTACCTGGCCTCTCATGGCTCCGCAGATGGGACTCCAACTGCGTCAGGCTGAGGGTAGTCACGATGCTGCATAAACACCAGGAAACAGTCGCAGAGACTCCTGAGATCCACCTGTTCACTTCTCTGTGGGTTTGAAGGACAGTCAGAACCTTGACATGGTCCACACTTCCCAGGGGTCCTGGCCAGGCCTGGGAAGCAGTTTCTTGACCGAGACGTGATGATGGAGGGTCAGAGGGTTTCCAGGGTGACTTGGACTCATCTTAGCTGAAGACCCCTTTCAGTGCCTGACATCCCTTTGTGGTAATTCAATATTTTTCGCCAGGAAATACCTTGAGATGCACCTCCCCACATGGATGGGAGGGCTTTGCATAAATCAGAAACGGGCGTGACACAGGCTCCAGGTCAGAGAGTGCCCAGGGACACAGATGGCTGTGGGGCCTGGCCTTTCCCCTCTTTCACTCCTTCCAGGACCCATGGTGGTCATGGGGGCACAGGTGCCGGCTCTCATGGATCTTACGGAAGCAGCTTGAAATGAGCTGTGTCACGTGAGGGTTACGTTGCACGCAGGTGGGGTGTGTACCTGTGGCAGGGAATCTTCATTAAGCTAAGAAGTCAAGGAAGGCCTCCTGGAGGAAGTGACATCGAAGCTAAGGATGAGTAGGAGTTGGCCAGGGTAACAGTGAAAGGGGATGTTATTCCAGGAAGAGGGAACAGCCAATGCAGTGGCTCAGAGGTGTGAGGGAGAAGATGGACTTGAGGATATAAAGGAAAAAATGTGTGCCAAAGGTGGTGTGGGGGAGGGGAGTGAGACTCAGGGGAGTTGAGGCTGGAGCCAGCGGCCAGTTGAAATCCTCCAGAGAAACAAAGATGCGGAACATGCACTTGTCAGTCCCTAGAAATTGGCCCGATGTCTGGGCTCACAGGCCTGGGTTACCCTGGTTGCGCCCCGGGGCTTAGGAGGCACATGAAAGACTGATCCAGACCACCTGGCAAACAGCTGGTACTCAATCCTGTTAACAGTCTTCTCATTATCTACCTCCTTGTTTGCTGCAGTGATTACCAGCACATCAGAGCCACTATATCTCTAGTATCTCCGAGGAACTACAAAACCCTTCCTTTCAACTCCACTCAGTGAAAATTCCAGATAAATCCATTATCAGCTGATGTGCGATGGATGACCTGCATCCCATCTGCAAAGAGAGTAAAGGAAGGGGAGTGAGCTTGATAACGGGAAGCCTGTTTACCCCAGTTAAGGGACGTTTCAAGCCTTTTAATAGCATCATGCAGGTTACTGACAAGTCATTCCTACTTAGACCAAGTAATGTATTTCTTCTTCTGGATTGCTACATCAGTCAGGAGAGGCTAACTTATGTTGCAATAACAAATAGCCTCAAACTCTTAGTGGTTTAAACTAACCACTGACTAAAGTTTCTTGCACATAGATGCCGGGGCTCTTTTCATGGCTGGAGGTTCTGAGTCATCCTTACCCTGTGACCCGGGCAATGGACCAGTCATTTTCTGAAGTATTGCCAAGTTCTGGACCCAAAGTTCTTTTTTTTTTTTTCTTTTTAGAGCCACACCCGCGGCATATGGAAATTCCCAGGCTAGGGGTCGAATTGGAGCTGTAGCCACCAGCCTACGCAAGAGCCACAGCAACGTGGGATCTGAGCCCGACCTACACCACAGCTCACAGCAAGGCCGAATCCCCGACCCACTGATCAAGGCCAGGGGTCAAACCCACATCCTCCTGGATACTAGTTGGATTCATTTCCACTGCACCATGAAGGGAATTCCCTGGACCCAAAGTTCTGAAAGGTCTCTCAGCAATAATTAAATGTTTGAGGAGTTCCTGTCATGGCTCAGTGGTTAACGAATCCAACTAGGAACTATGAGCTTGAGGGTTCGATCCCTGGCCTTGCTCAATGGGTTAAGGATCCGGCATTGCTGTAAGCTGTGGTGTAGGCCGGTGGCTACAGCTCTGATTCGACCCCTAGCCTGGGAACCTCCATATGCCGAGGGAGCGGCCCTAGAAAAGGCAAAAAGACAAAAAAAAAAGTTTGAATCTATTTTGACAAAGGTTATTCCCACTGAAAGCCCAGAACTGGTCATTTTGCACCTTGCTAACCCCAAGGGGGCAGGAAGAGCAGCCCTCCTGTGTGCCCAGGGGCAGCAAGCCAGAAGTACTTAGAGATACTGATGTTGAAACTAACGTCCCTTTCTGTTCAAGTCTAAGATTCAGACGTTTTGCTAGTCTGGTTCTAATTAGTTGAGATTTGTGAGTTTGACCTTGCCAAGTTCAAAAGCAATGGAGAGAAAAAAAAGTTACACCAATTTGAACAGCCTGCATTAGAAGCTTAGGGGAAAATTATGCAAATTACAAATTATTTTTATCTAGGTTTAAAGATAGCGTAACAGTTCTTCATGCTACTTTACTGAAAATCAAAAAGACTGCTTTTCTTTATACACATCCCATAACTCCAGTAACAAGAGCAAATGGAAATGGGAATGGAAAGGATGCTTCAAACCCTTTGGAAACGTCTATTGCATGATCACAGATTCGAATGTACCAAGAGCTCTCCATGAGCACGTCATTTTTCTAAGTGTTTAAGAAGTATCATCTTACGACATTTTCCCCTATGAAGAGAGCTGTTATTATTCCCAAAGGAGAAAACCAAACCCCAGAAAGGTCAAGCAATTTGCCGAAAGTCACACAGCCAAAGATCACCATGTTACATTCCATTCTTGTACTGCTAAAAAGAAAATACCGAGAGGCTCGTTATAAATAATTCTTTCTTTTCTCTCTCTCTTTTTTTTTTTTTGCTTTTTAGGGCCACAGCTGTGGCATATGGAGGTTCCCAGGCTGCGGGTCGATTTGGAGCTACAGCTGTTGGCCTACGCCACAGGCACAGCAACACAGGCTCCAAGCTATGTCTGCGACCTACACCACAGCTCACGGCAACACCGGACCCTTAACCCACTGAGCAAGGCCAGGGATTGAACCCATATGCTCATGGATCCTAGTTGAGTTCATTAACCACTGAGCCATGAAGGGAACTTCATTATTATAAATAATTCTATTCTGTTCTCTGGAAACAACAGATCCCTTGAAAGTAAGAGAGGGCATCTCTGCCAAAACATGTGCTGTTTGGAATTCTCCTGGGTTCAGAGCCACCCGATTAGTGAGAGTAATGAGATCCTGCCTAGGTCTGGCCGCTGAAGTTTGCTGTCACCTGGGAAAAGCCAACACTGGATGTTTTCTTTAATCCCAGAATCTGAAACATTATTTATCCAGTAAAGCGCACACACACACACACACACACACACATTGTGGCTCCTAGCCACCTATTATTCAGCCTCATGCTGGAAATTCCCAGTCTTTCATTTCTGTGTTTTTCTGCCTGCCTACACTTCGGGGGAATGTACAGAGAGCCAGGGGAGGGAAGGGGAAATAACAGCAAAGGGCAGAGAGTGAGAAGGTTGTTGGTGGCTACTGCCCAAAGGGCCCCGCCAGCCTTGGAGGGGTGGGTGTGGGCTGGCCTGGTGTGTGTGTGTGTGTGGTGGGGGGAGCTCTAAAACGTTGCCTAGGTGCCAAATCCCTCACTCGGAAGGCAGTGCAGGGGGGAAGGAAGGAGGAGGAGGTGAAGGCGGGGAAGGGGACAACGGCCCAAAGTTTCTGAGTCCCAGCTCCCCCACTTCTGGGGTCTGAATTCCGCCGGCCTGAAGTGGGGCTTGGGAGTCTGTGCTTTTGCCAATCTGCAGCTCACACGTTCAGAAACAGTGGTTAAGAGTCAAGTCCTGGACACTTAAACATAAGACATGACATTACAAAACTCCTAGAAGAGATCTTAAGCAAAACTTTCTCTGATATAAACTGTAGCGATGTTTTCTTAGGCCAGTCTCTCAAGGCAATCAAAATAAAAACAAAAATAAACAAATGGGACCTAATCAAACTTAACAGGCTTTTGAACAGCAAAGGAAACCGTGAGCTAAACAAAAAGACAACTTATAGAATGGGAGAAAATATTTGCAAATGATGTGACTGACAGGAGCTTAATTTCCAAAATATATAAACAGCTCATACACCTCAACACACCAACAAACAGCCAATCGAAAAATGGGCAGAAGGCCGAAAGAGACATTTCTCCCAAGACATATAAATGGCCAATGAGCACATGAAAAAATGCTCAGCGTCACTAATTATTAGAGAAATGCAAATCAAAACTACAACAAGGTACCACCTCACACCAGTCAGCATGGCCATCATTTAAAAGTCTACACCAACAAAGGCGGGAGAGGGTGTGGAGTAAAGGGAACCCTCCTGTGCTGTGGGTGGGAATGTAAATTGGTACAACCACTGTGGAGAACAGTGCGGAAGTTCCTCAGAAAACTAAATATAGAACTACCGTATGACCCAGCCATCCCACTTCTGGGCATCTCTCCAGACAAAACTATAATTCAAAAAGATACCTGCAGGAGTTCCCATTGTGGCTCAGTGGTTAATGCACCTGACTGATATCCATGAGGTTTCGGGTTTGATCCCTGGCCTCACTCAGCGGCTTAAGGATCTGGTGTGGCCATGAGCTGTGGTGTAGGTCGAAGACGTGGCTTGGATCCTGTGTTGCTATGGTTGTGGTGTAGGCGGGCAGCTGTAACTCCAATTTGACCCCTTAGCCTGGGAACCTCCACGTGCCGCGGGTGCGGTCCTCGAAAGCAACAAACAAACAACAAAACCCAATCCCCCAGGGTCCCTAGAGAATTGCTCTGGACTGAGGGACAATACAGGTTTCTCCCATTCTCCCTCCTCTTCTGGAACATGAAGATTTTAACCTTACCTGAAAATTCGATGAAAAGACAAGGACGAATATTTTCATTTCAACGCCGCTATTAGTGTTTCATGCTGTTTACAAAGGTTTTCTTGCTGCTCTTCGGGGAGAGGTCAAGGGGCTGTGACTTAGCCTCCAGCTCCTTCCTGGGGGTGGGAATGGGCCAAAGCAGGAGGGAATGGACTTGGGGTGGAAAGGGGGAGCTACTTCCTGCCGCCAAGGGCAGTACTGGGATCTGCAGCGTGCTCCGAGGCTGCGATTTCAGAGTCTTGCAGATGCCTCAACCCCAAATGTCTATGGGATGGGGCGGGGAGTAAAATGAGGTAAGCAGAGTACAGGAAAAATTATGTGCCCATCACCATCTGTCTTTCCTCGTCCTACTTTTGAGGAAGACTTGGGCTCAGAGAAAAATATTGTTCTTAGTTTAAGAATAACGGGACAGGAGTTCTCGTGTGGTGTGGTGGATTAAGGATCTGCTGTTGTTACTGAAGCAGCTTGGGTGGCTGCTGTGGTGCAGGTTCGATCCCTGGTCCAAGAACTTCCACATGCTGCGTGTGTGCCCCCACCCCCAAGAAAGAAAATCAGGAGAAGGGTGATGTTGAATGGAAACTGACACAGTCACGGGGTCCGAGGCACTGAGAGGTGGAAGGGAATGTCGAGACCTGAGGGGCCTTACCCAACCTGCCCCTTCTCAAGGCCCTGCCTACCGTCATCCATAGGGGGACACCACCCAGTGGCGCCCGACCATCTGAACCACCAGAGG
The DNA here is from genome assembly GCF_016906955.1 of Phacochoerus africanus. Lineage (NCBI taxonomy): Eukaryota > Metazoa > Chordata > Mammalia > Artiodactyla > Suidae > Phacochoerus > Phacochoerus africanus. The sequence continues at coordinate 19,086,279 of NC_062551.1, read as the reverse complement.
GAACATAGAAAAGTGGGTTTGTGTGTGTAATTTCCTGATTTTTAAATTATTGCCTCTAATTTTCAAAAATACCATGTAGACATCAAATCCAAGATGACTTTGATTGCAAAACATTCTGATATTTAATAAACTACTAATAAAGAACAATAGACCTATCAATTGAACTGTGACATGTCATTGATTGTAGGACAAATCCCAACGGTCACAATATGAAAGAAAATATGCATCTAAGAATGCATGAAATACTCTATTATAATAATAGGCTGGATTTGGCCTGTGACGTCTTGTGCAGTTCCCACCCTACACAACTGTACAGAACAGCTCTTACGACACCTCGGTCACTGGAGGTTCACACTTGGGTCATGTGGGTGAGTACCCAAGTCCCTTGAGGGGTAATCCTGCTTTGATCTTTACCTGGACCAGCAATGGGTCAAGGCAGCAAAGAGGAAAATGTGGCTTGATTTGCTCCCATGGGTCACTAGGTGAGTCATGGTGATACCAAGGGCCTCAAGATAGAGTTTTCGTAGGTGTGGGAAAGGTGTGTCCTAAGGGATTCTGATTCCTGCCAGGGATGGGAGCCACCAGGAGAAGTCTCACACCCTGATTTTATATGTTGCCCCATGTCACACACACTTCTGCAGAGCAGAGCCAGGCCAGGGGTTCAACCCTCCTCACCCCCATTCCCAGGGCCCCTTCTCCTATTAAAGTTCCCGGCCCGCTGCCCCAGAGAGTCTCGGCCCCTCCCCATTCCATCCTCCCAGAGGCTCTGGTTGCCGAGCCTGCCCAAGGAAAAGTAATTTCATTTGGCTCACAAGATTTTCAGTTTTATTAGTAAAATACAAAATGGCACAGACACTGGTAGGTAATAGGGCTTTTGAAGCAAGAGGATCAACCATCTCCTTCCAAATTCATTTCCCAAAATCTCATTCCTGTAATTCACAAAATCCATGAAAGGGGGACCCACTGTCCCTAGCTGCTTTCTCACAGAGGGGAGCCCCATTGCTAATGCCCAGCTCCTTGAAGCCTCCCAGCCAAGGAGAGCCCCAAAAAGTGCATTCAGATCCACAGTCCTCCTCTCTGAGATGTCAGAGTGCCCTCCACCCGAGCCAGGCCCAAACATCCTGCACCCTGCCCTGCAGAGGAGGGCAGGGGGCCCAGGCGGGGGGGCGAGACACGGCTTCCCTCTCTTCGTGGACCAGAGCTGCGCGTGCTTCCCCTCAGTATCTTCTCTGCAGGGGAGTGAGTCACCCATAGCTTGGGGAAGCCTAGCCTATGAGAGGCTTCTCTGGTGGGGGAAAAGGAATACACAAAGAGAACATCAGAGGGCGGTGGGGAGCTGCCGCCAGAGACCCTGAAGGGTGAGACCTGCAGGTCCAGCTCTGACCATGGGGTGCTGGTCAGTCCAGTGAGCCTCCAGCCCCATCCAGGCCCGCCCGGGTCTTCAGTGCCAAAAAGGGAACCCCCGACTTCACACCCATAACTTCCCCTCCCCTGCCCGCTGGGAACCTCAGGTTTCCACGGTGGATTCTGATCTGGAAAACATCATGGAAATTCCTGGCCCTGCCTGCATAGGGGTGAAGGGGAGTGGAGGCGATCTCGGAGTGCAGAGAACAGTGCATTCAGGGAGCAGCGAGAGGTGGAAGGGGAAGCCAGGCCGGCAGGGAAGAAAGAGCAAATGCTGGACCCAGGTCCCTAACAAAGGAGCATGGCTGCTGCCTGCAGCTGCTCCCCGGCTGCTTTCTGCAGAGCCTGCAGGCCTCCACTCCTCCTGCAGTCTGTTACTAGTCACTTGGTGAGTGGCCTCAGTGTCCCAGTGATCCAGGAGGACACAGGGAGAGGCTGTTCTCAAAACTGGGGGTGGGGGCGGCACGGGGTGGGGGGGGGAAGACTTCAAAATCGGTCTCTGCCCCTCAAGTGTCCCAGCCCAGCCCCCACCCAGGGGACCCACAGTGCTGACTCCCTCCAGCAAGGCAGGCCCTCCAGGCCACAGCATCCACGGATGGGCCTGTCTCATCAACTGGCTGATGAAGGTTGTGAGGCTGCACCTCAGGTCTGTGGAAAGAGGTCTCTGCATCAATTACTGACGCCCTGTCAGGGCTACAGGTTACTGCCACATATTTGCCATCCCTCTTGCCTTTCACAGACGGGAAACCAGAGGTATGAGTGCATTGATGGATCAGTGGTGGGCCTGGGACTAGACCCCCAGCCTTCGCGGTCAGAGTCAATATTCCTCTGCTGCAGAGCACAGGCTGAGGAGGGAAGAAAGTGGAGCCACTGCACAATTTCATCTCCTGTTCCCGTGACGCCAACCTCAGGGCAGATCCTTTGCTGGGAGAAGTCCCAGGAAGCACGCCACCCTAGCCTCATGCAAGAAAAGACAGGTCCCCGGCTGGGGCAGGGGGTCTGTACAGGGGGCAGGGGAGCTAGCACCGCAGGTGGCCAGGGTGACAGGCAACCGCAGCGGGACCAAGAGACACAATGAGGTGTGACGGACAGGGCAGAAGGGGCCTGGCCTGAGTCTTGTTTGTGAGATGGGATGATCATGGTACCCACAGGGGACATGGGTCAGGGTGCTGGGCGTTCAGTACATAACTGTTCACTGGGGCTGGCATGGTGTCTAAAGGACCCTCTGAGTAGCCAATAGCGGAGGAGAGTTTTGTGACTTAGGGTATTGGTCTGAGTTGTGGAGGCCTCTCTCTCTGTCCACCATGGGTTAAGAATGGTCAAGGGTGGCCTCCAGGAGCTGAGAGCAGTCCCACCTGGGGATCCTGCCTCCTTGCTCCAATCATCCCAGCTCAGACCAGGCGCTTGGCTGAGGGTGGGTGTGAGGATGGGGGACCCCAGGCAGTTAACAGCGACACAGGCAGGTGGGCAGCTCACACTGGCACCAGGACGTAAGAGTTACTGCCACAGCTCCGGGGGACATAGCATAGCCCTTCTACCGTGTCCCCTGACATCTTGCGGGAGCAGCCCTGCAGATTCTGGTAGGCAAACATGGCCACTCCGAGGAATAAAAGGAGACCAAGGAAGGCCAGCAGCCCCACCGCCTGCCTCCGGGTGGCCGCATGGGAGTCGGGGATGGGAGTACTGAGGACGCCCAGCCTCTGGGGGTCCATGGTGGCATGCATGGGCTCCTTGGCCTTGGGGGCCCTGCCGGAGGCCGATGGATCCGTGCTGGGAGACCCTTCAGAGGATGCAGAGACCACGAAGACGTCAGAAACGCTGCCAGGTCCCATGAAAGCATCCATGGGAGCTGAAGGGGGACCCACCTCTTTGGGCCCTAGAGAGTTCTCTGGTATGGGATCCTGGCCCTTGATCCACAAAGGTTCAGACCCAACATAGTCCTCTGGGACTGTGTATGAAATAGTAGGGGCCTGGGTGGAGGGGGCCTGGGTGGGGGGGGCCCGGGTTGGGGGGGGCCTGGGTGGGGAGGGTCTGGGTGGAGGGGGCCTGGGTGGAGGGGGCCTGGGTGGAGGGGCCCTGGGTGGGGAGGGTCTGGGTGGAGGGGGCCTGGGTGGGGGGGGTCTGGGTGGAGGGGGCCTGGGTAGAGGGGCCCTGGGTGGGGAGGGTCAGGGTGGGAGGGGTCTGGGTGGAGGGGGCCTGGGTGGGGAGGGTCTGGGTGGAGGGGGCCTGGGTGGAGGGGGCCTGGGTGGGGAGGGTCTGGGTGGAGGGGGCCTGGGTGGGGGGGGCCTGGGTGGGGAGGGTCTGGGTGGGGGGGGCCTGGGTGGAGGGGGCTTCAGAGGCTTTCTCCTCAGCCCAGGGGCCTGCCCCAGATTGGTAAGAAGAACTCTGCCAAGACGTGGCGGTGGTGATGGCAGCCCCGTTGGAAAGCTCAGTTGTCTCGGCCCCTCCATCCGGAGTCTCTGAAGTGGAGGGGAACCTGGTCCCCCTGGAATCAGCCGCTCCTGTCGGCAGCCCTGGGGAAGTACCGAAGGCCCTCCGTGCCTCCTGGCTACTGCTTTCACTTGTGACTTTGGTCTCTGAGACCGCAGACCCGTCCATTCCCCTGGTGGCCAGGATGGTCCTGGGCTCACTCATGCCGATTTGCTTCTCGAACTTGCCACCATTCTGACCCAGAAGATCAGCCTGGAGTTTTAGATGGTCCATGGCCTTTCTGACCCATTCCTCGTTTGAGTCAACACAGAATAATTTTTGCTTTCTGGTCTTCAAGCTGCAAGGAAGGAAAAGAGGGACCCAGTGATGTCCAGCTGCTCTGCGGAGTGGGGGCATCATGCAGATGCTCTGCAGGTGAGCGGACCTGGCTGGGAATCCTAGCCCCACCACTTACTAGCGGTGAGCTGCTCGGCTGGGGCAGCTCAGCGTCCGGAACTTTTGTTCTCACTTGAGAACTGGAGAGAGACTCCCGCCTTCTGGAGGGGGACCAGCTGTCCCAGAAAAATGGACTGAGGGGGTTCTCGAGATGTGGGACTTTTTGCGAAAATTCTGGCAGGTGGGCTCACCCTACTTCTGTGGTATTGTAAAAATTAAAATGATATAAACCACTGGCTCAGAGTAGGAGAACAGTAAACGAATAACAATATTAATAATAATATCACTAACATGAAGGCGGGGGCTTTGCGCTATGAGTTTTCTGATTGGGAGGAGATGTCACAGGCGTTCTGTGCCACCAAGTGTGTGACTGGAGGTGGGGCCTCCTCACTCTGGAAAGAGGAGGCCTCCATGTCACAGCATCCTCTACCTCCTCCCTCTCCGCTGCAGGCTGCCCTGTGGACCGCTACCCTCCTCTCCGAGAGTGTGTCCTCAGGCAGAAAGGGCACTAGGGAGCTACAGCCCTATAGATGATGGCTTGTTGGGACCCTGAGTGCCACCCAAATCCTGAGCTTCCTTTGAAGCCGTGTATGGCTGGTTTACTCCTGAGATCACAGCTCTGAGCTGGCTGGGACCATGCTCCACACCGCAGCCTGTGTTGGGCACTTTTGCCTGTTTGAACGTCACACCCCTCCTGCAAGGTGGCTACCACACACATCCCCATTTCACAGATGAGAGGATCGAGGCTCAGAGAGGTAATGTACATGCGCCCGGCTCCAGAACGCTGGAAGCCAGAGAGGTCCAGAAAGCGGGCGTGACCCCGCAGACCCCACGGATGCCCTGCTGCCCCGGTGCAGTTAGCCTCTCTCTAGAGCATCTCACTAGAAAATAGAAGCAAACGGGAGTTCCCGTTGTGGCTCCGTGGTAACGAACCCCACTAGTATGCATGAGGGTGCGGGTTTGATCCTTGGCCCCACTCAGTGGGTTAAGGATCTGGCGTTGCCGTGAGCTGTGGTGTAGGTCAAAGACGTGGCTCGGATCTGGTGCATTGCTGTGGCTAAGGTGTAGGCTGGCACAGCTGCAGCTCCGATTCGACCCCTAGCCTGGGACCCTCCATATGCTGCAGGCGGCCCTAAAAAAAAAAAAAAAAAAAAAAAAAAAAAAAGAAAGAAAAGAAAAAGAAAGAAAGAAAAGGAAAGAAAGAAAATAGCAGCAAACATTTAGGGGAGTCTGGGGGATGCAAGTCTTGACAGGTGAGTGGAGAGGTCAGGCGCCAGCACGCTGGCCATTCTTAGCAACAATCAACAGGAGGAAGTACAACTTCCTTTAGCTGAGTCCTACTTCGAAGGCCCACCAGTCATTTCCTACTGCGGTACCCAAGAGGGACCCCAGGGGAGAAAGCAGCCAAGATGGCCAGGGATCCCAAAAGCCAGAGAGAAATCTGGCTTGGCCTGACTCCTCCCCAGTCTCAGAGGGATTCTATTTCCTCTTCTGTCCAATGAAGATAATCATCTTGGCCTCTCCCATTGTCAGCAGCTTCCGGACACTGTTCCAAGCACTTTATTTTCATTATTTCTTTTCATCCTCCCAACTGCCTATTTTACAGATAAGGAAACTAAAGTGCAGAGGGTAGGCGACACGACCAGGGTCACCCAGTGAGGAGTGAAGCCAGGATTTGCACCAGATCTGTTGGCTTCTGGAGCCTGACCTTTCAGAGCACCATGTTTTACCTCCCCCATGAAAGGCAGCAGGGCAAGCACTGCAGAAAACACGCTTTGGCCCAGGAGAAATTATGACCCAGGGTGGCTGCTCCAGGCTCTGGCCCCCCAGGAAGCCACACCTCACCCCTGCCATGCAGCAAAGATATTAAGGTCGAAAGGAGGCCAGTAGGTCAGGAGCAAGAGGAGCTTTTGCTGAAGCCCTTGGCCAGGAACCCAGGTTGGGAGGAGAGGAGGTGGATACGGAGTAGCAGAGGCCTGGGACCATCCCCGGGAGCTTGAAAGGAATGCAGAGGCGGAGAGGGCGGTACCTACATGACGACATTTTGGCCGCATGATCCTTGAGACAGTTGGTAATGGACTAGGAGCTGCAGAGGGATCGTCTTGTTGTTCATACTGCTGCACTTGATGCTGCATTTGTTCACACCAAAGTGCTGTCCTGAACCCACAGAGGCCCCCAGTCAGCAGGACTGTCTCTGGGCATCTGGCTGCCCAGCCCCACACCAGCTTGTCCCAGCCACACCACCCAAGCCAGAACTGATGCCCTGCATACCCTTGACCTCAGCCCCCTGCCCCCCGGCCAAACCTCTCTATGCCTCAGTTTCCCCACCTGAGGATATAGGGACAACAAAAATATCTACTTCATGGGGTAAAGGTAAGGATTAATGAAAATGAATTCTTGCTTATAAAGCTCTCATTACCTGGCACAATGTAAGTGTTTAACTTAAAAAATTAAGTTGCTGTAGTTGGTCTGTACTTCACTAGGGGAGATGAGTGAGAATAACAAGGATCTGCCTGAGGTTACACAGCCAGCAAGTGATGGAACAGGTGCTCCCGCCAGGCCAAGTTCCCGTCCCCTCTGGGCCCCCGGTGCTGACTTCCCCCCACACACCTTTACCCCAGTAAGTCACCTGTTCAACCCTCGCCCCCTCTCATCTACATCCCATTCCTTGCTCTCAGCCTGATCCATATTCATGGATCTCCACAAGCTGAGACACACCCAGACCTCTGTCCATCCACATCCCATGTGCACACCCTATGACACATACACACGCGTACTCTCACAGCAACAAACACAATGGCACATATATATGCACCCCCCCCCCAAAAAAAAAGCACACATGCAACCAGGTGCACGTAGCAAATACTAAAAAAAATTTTTTTAAGTGTTTTTTTTTGTTCTGTTTTGTTTTGTTTTTTGTGTTTTTAGGGCCGCACCCATACATATAGAGATTCCCAGGCTAGGGGCCTAATTGGAGCTACAGCTGCTGGCCCACACCACAGCCACAGCAACATAGGATCCAAGCCACATCTGCGACCTCCACCACAGCTCACGGCAATGCTGGATCCTTAATCCACTGAGCGAGGCCAGGGATGGAACCCGAAACCTCATGGTTCCTAGTCAGATTCGTTTCCGCTGTGCCACGACGGGAACTCCCCCAAAATTTTAAATATGTAAGTACACCTTCTAAGGAGGGCGCTGAGTGTACAATCCTTTGTTCTGCCGTTAAGAGCCAGAGTGAGTTTGGAAGCAGGTGCAGAGAGAAACAGAATGTGCCGTTTGGATTCCCAGGGCAAGCAGGGGGAGGAGGAGTTAGGAGGAGAAATTGTGATGGGGTTGTGCCTGGGTGGGGGCACAGTGGGATGGACAGGGGCCTGCAGACAGCTGTGTCCCACCTGGAGCCAGAGAGAAACCCCAGGACAGGATGAAGGTGACGCAACAGACAGTGGGGACCCAGATATTTTATATAAACATTCAGTGCTTTGCATTGCATTTCCAGCATTTCCACCTTCCCCTGAAATCTCCAGCAAAATTTACCCTGCTTTGGTGTAAGCTTGAGAGGGTATGCAAAAAATGAGGAACAGGCTGAGTTTCAGATCTGGGCCAAGGTCATATGCAGCCGAAGCAAGACCCCAGAGGGTGTTGCAAAAATCTAGAGGCCAGGACTTCCAGGGCAGTGGAGCCAAGAGAGAACACGTCTTTAGCTATGCAGAGCTTGGGAGGCAGCAAAACACACAGTGCTCATACACAAATACTTAATGTATGTGGACACACAAACCCAATGTGCTCCACCGTCCCAAACACAGGTGCACACACACACCTTCTAGAATCTGCCTCTCCTGCCATCACTCCCCCTTCGCCATGGCCTACCCTGCCTTGTGGGAAGTGGGGTTCAGGACTTGCAGCACTGGGCTGGGCCATCAGGGGGCAGCTCTAGTTACAACTGAGGCGGGCAGCGGGCCTCCCTGCTGCTGGTCCCTAAGTCACCAGCTGTCCCTTCTCTCTGAGAAAACAGGATGTGGAAGTTGCCTTGCTGCCTTATCACCCTCCTCTCCCAACAGGACCTCGGAATGACTCAGCAGCAGCCGCCACAGGCCCCATTGAGTAGAGCCAGGAGCCAGTCCCCTGGACTGGCAGGTGATTTGGGGGTGGTTCCCCCCGGAAAAGTGATGCTCCCGCATGACTTGGAGCCAGGGAGAGGCTGCCCGGTGGGCAGGTGGGATAAGCTAGGGAAGGTCAGTTTGCTCTTCTGACTCTACTTCCCAGGATGGGGAAGGCCACTGTCCACCTCCAGGGCTTAAAGAGCCACAGTGGCAGCCTGTCCCAAAGTCCCCACCCTCTGCCATCATGCCAAATGGGCTCTGCTGGGTTCTGCTCCTGGCTCTGCCTCAGAAGGTTGTGTAACTAACGGTGGGGGGGCTTTTCTTCTGGGGACTGAAGTTTTCTGTTCTGTGACTGGAGATAATGTCTCCACTAGCCAGTCATCTATTACCTGTCATATGAGTGTCAGGAGAACAGGGACCCGGTCTGTCTTAGTGTTGGAGTGCTTCCCAGCATCAAGCATAAGGTGGATAAAAATAATCATTGAATGAAATAATGTCTCAACTCCTTATCGCTCCACTCGCCTCCCTGTCTATCCATCCATTTATCTGCTCCCTCCTACCAACCCCCTACCTGCTCCCTGCCACCCACATGTCGACCTCTTACCCATCCCAACTCCCTCACCCATCAATCTACCCATGCCTCACTCACCCTCCTACCACCTGTCCACCCCTACCCATCCTCCAGCCCTTCATCTACCCACCCCTCCATCTCTCACCAACCCACTCACACATCCTTCATCCATCCATCCATCCATCATCCGTCCATCCATTCATCCGTTTCCTGACTCAGCCAACATTTGTTTGAATTACTTTTGAGTATCTACAAAGACCCAACCCCTCTTGTCCTTAACCCTGAGCGCTTTCTTCTGAAGGACGAGTGCTGAGCTTGGAGAGAGGACCTCAATTCCAGTAAATGCTATCAGATCACCATGTTTACTCAGTCAGTCAACAAACACTGACCCTCCTCTTTCCAGGCCCTGTGAGGTGTAGAGGGATGAACAAGGCCCATCTCTGACCTCAGAATTCTCCCAGCCTAATGGGCAGCTAAGAGCTTTCCTTAATAGAGCACCTACTGTATATTAGACCCTATGCTCAGCACACATACACCTGCTCTCACTAATTCCCAACAACCCATCCCTGCAAAGGGAGAATTTTTATCCTCAGTTTAAAGATGTGGAAGCTGAGGATCAAAGGAGTTCGATGACTTGCTCAAGACTACACAGCTGCTTAGCGGCAGATCTGGTTTTCCTCCCAGCCCCTAGTTACCCCACTGTTCTGGGCTGCCTTAAACACCAGGTAAAAACACCATGATCGAGACAGACCCCAAATGTGCCGGGATTTATGTGAGGGAGAGACTGCTTCCAGCTCCAATTGATCAGGAGACGTTTCTTGGAGGACGTGGCCATCAGGCTGGTCCTCAAGGGCTCTTTGGAGGATAACGGACAGGAAAAGATGGGAAAGTTTGGGGTTGCTGGGTCTCTGGGCGAGAGAGAGAGGGCTTGTGCTATTGCTCAGCTGTGTGTCCTGGAGGAGTCCCTTAGGCTCTCTAAGCCTCTGTGCCCTCACTTGTAAAATGGACAAGATAATACCTGCTTTACAGGGTGGTCCTGAGAGTAACGTTTGTTAAATATCTGGGCTCTTAGAGCAGGCTTTCCTTGACAGCAAACACTGCTGACATTTTGGACCCTGTAACTCTTGTTGTGGAGGCTGGCCTGTGTATTGCAGGACTTTTGGCATCATTCCTGGCCTCCAAGCACTAGATATCTAAGCACCTCCCAATCAAAAATGTCTCCAGAAATTGCCAAATGTCCCCCTGGGGGACAAATCCCGCACTGACGACCACTGCCCTAGAGATATCCACGTGACCCCCTCTTCTGCTTCCCTCAATGCATCCTTCTTCCCTGGCCCCCTACCTAAAATTTCAATACCTCTCCTACACCCTGATTTTTAAAATCATAGCGCTTTTTTTTTTTTCTTTCTAACAGACCAAATCATTTTCTCATTTATTTTGAGGATTTCCTGTCTTTTCCAGTTGGTGTTCAGCACCCAGAGGGCTAGGATCTTGGGCAGTTTCATTCACTGATGTGGTTCCAGCACCTAAAAGAGTGCCTGGCACATAGTAGGTGCTCATCTACTGCATCAACAAAATGCTCAAGGAAGCACTTTGTGACATATAAAATTTTAACCAACAGAGAAACAGGAACTTTTATTTAAATTCAACATGGGCCTGGATCCGACACTCCGGATTTCTCCTCCCCTGCCTTCCCCGTCCACGCCACCGCAAATCAGGGGGGCAGATGACAGTAGCTTAATTCAGATTTTTCTCTCTCTCTCCTGCTGGGGCTTGAGTGGGAGTGAATGCGTCAGTGCTTGGGGGAAAAGAGTCTCTGCTCTGACTTGTATCTGCAGGTTTGTTATATAAAGCAGCCTGACACAGCCCCGCAAACCCACATTTGGCAACTGACGCAGCCACCCTGCACCAGCCAGGACAGAAGCTCTGAAGTCCCCAGGCCCACTCCAGCCTCTCTATCTTGTGAACCAGCCCCTACTCCGGCAGGGGCTCCCAGGGGGTCTCTCAGAGCCACAAATGTCAGCATGGATGAGGACTTCCGAGATGAGCCCAGTCTTACAGGAGGAGAAACTGAGGCTCAGAAAGGTTGAAATCATGTGAGTGACCAAGATTAGGGCAGATGATGATTTTGAAGCCTCAGGCTACTGGATAAAGCATTCAAGGTCCCCCAGGATCCACCCTCCAGCCTGGCATAGAAGCCCCTCACCCCCAGCTTAGTATAATAATCCTCCTCCTCCCACTTCCATAGTGTCCTCCCAGGCATTGGAGGCCCACCATGCAGAAGGTGAGAGCAATATTTAAAGATGCAGCAGCTGGGACTAAAGAAAGCAAAACCCCACTCAGGGTCATGGCTATGGAAAAGCAACCTCCATCTTACTCCTCATCTTCCAGTCCTCACTGTCCCCAAACAACCTGGGCTCCGGGTTCAAGTCTAGGAAGCTAGCAGCACTTGGCCTGCACCACCCGCACCCACCTGCTCTCTGACTTCCTGGTGGGTTTTCCCCACACAGAGGGACTAGGGGGCAGTTTGCTCCATGGAGGTGTCCTGGAAGCCAGTTCTCATTTTCCCAGACTGGCTGTGTGCCCTAAGGCAGGTTCCCACCCTTTCTGAGCCTCAACCTACTGGATGACCTGGGTACTCCCTTAGCATGGGGCGGATTCAAAGGGTTCGTAGAGGCAGTGTGACCCACAGAGGTGAGAAGCATGCATCCACACTCTCTCCTGCACCCAGTCATACCTTCTCCTGCCCTGTTGCTGGCTGTGCATCCTCAGGCCAGTGTCTAAACCTCTCTGGACCTCCATCTTACTCATGTCGGGTAGGATGGATATCCCCTGCCCTCCCAGGCCACAGGCTCCCAAAAGCAAGTAACTGGAGGTGCAAATGTTTTCTAAGCTATGCTTGGAGGAGAAAGATGGTATCATGGGAGAGACACGAATGGGGGCTACAGACCACAACAACAGTGATAAGCCCAATTCATACACTGCAATGACCTTGACCTCCACTGGTCTTGGGCCCCCTACTCCTGGGGAGGTCTTGACATCAGGACAGGAGAAAGTCCCAATTGTGGCCTGGCCAGGGGCTAAGCTAAAACTCAGGAGGGTTACATATTAGCCCTGGGCAGGGAGACCCAGGCCACTGTCCCCAGGGCTCACAGCCCAGTGCCCACAAGAGCCTCCGCAGGCTTCCCACAACCCTCACCCTCACAGCACTTCCACACCTGGTATCTTGTGCTGCCCACACCATCTCTGTGCTCTGCCATGAGGTCACCACCTTGCTCACTAGGCCAGGCAGGGACAGTCTCTGGAGACTGGAAATCTTTCCAAGAGGAGGGGGACCCTGCGTCTGTGACCATGACTGTGGCCAGGGAGGTGCCCATCCCATTCTGGCACATCCGCAGGAAGGGCTGCCAGGGACCTCAGCCTTCCCCGAGTAGAGTCTAGGGCCCCGATGTCAGGCCGGAGGGGCAGAAGTGGGGCTGGGGGCTCTCCCACCCTGCTCCTGCCTGAGTCGACATCACTCACCCGCCAGCAGCATGGCAAGATGGCAGAATGAAGCCGAGTGGAGCAGCCACGAGAAAGATGTAAGAGCCATGGTGGAGGACGGACGGGGGTCCGGGGGGCCAGGGCAGGCGGCAGGGGCCCTCGTCGAATCTCCCTCAGTGCTATCTGCTCCTGGCCTGAGCTCTGCCGGGATTTATATGGGGCTCCGCTGCCTCTGCCTCTGCCTCCGCCTCCCGCCCCCACAGGCAGCAGGCAGGCAGTGGGAGGGGAGAGGAAGGGAGCCTGTGTGCAGCGACTGGATTCCTCGGGATGTTGCCAAGGAACGGGCTCCCTGGCTCTGGGTGAGGGTTTGCAGCAGAAGTACTGGGCTGGCCCCTCATACCAGGACCTGCCTAGGAGGCTGGACCAGGCCTGCTAGGGTTCAAAGGGCCTTCTCTCCTCCCATCTGCCAGGGCCACCTTCCTACTGGGAGCTGGCACATGCCCTAGGATCTGGCCTAGGGCCCTATAGATAGGTAATAAACAAAAGGACAGGGGACTAGAGAGTGTGGCTGCAGGCAAGCCAGGAGGACCAGGTCTGACAGTCTCCGCTGGTCTAGGAGGTAGCTCTCCCACAGCAGGAAAGACCCCCAGCATTTACCTCTTAAAGCCCCAGAGCCTGGGGAACCCTGCTCCTCACCGTGTCCCCCACGCTCACTATGAAGCCTGGCAAACAGTAGGGGACCAGTCTGAAAGAAGGATGCCTGCTGAAAGAAGGATCCAGCCAACTTCACAGGGACAGATGGGGAAACTGAGACCCAGAGAACAGGCAGAATCATGCCACATCACAGACAGCATCAGAGCGGAGGACCCACTGCCACTGCCACAAAGAAGAATAGGCATGAACAGAGCATGGGCTGTTCAAGACACAGAAAAGAGCCTGGGCCTTCCTACCTTCCTTTCCTCATTTGCACCCTCTCCCACGGCCAGCCCCGGCCCCCTCTGAGCCCACGGGAACAACGTGGCTGCTAGCCTCGCCCCAGGTAACTTGGGGCCTCTCCGCTGGTCCTTACCTCAGCAGCTTGCCTGGAAGAAGTCCTGCCTTTCTTAGGGCCTCAGTTCTCTACCTGCACAAGGAGTGAGTTGGGCTAATGCCTTGGGCAGAGGGCTTCACGGCTCTGACTTCCCAGGTTCTCTCTCTGTTAGAGGTGGTGACAACAGGACCAGGCATGACCAGCCATCAGCTGTACCAAACTGGTACAAACGCTTGCTGGTAGAAGTACATGCAGCACTATTGTTTTCATGACTGCCTTCCCTGCAGGCAGTGGCAATAATCCCTGAGACTCTAGAAATGTCTAGCAGGAGCCTAGCCCAGTCTGGGGCCAGGAGCTAACTGTAAACCCACTCCCATCTACGTGTCTCAGGGCTGCCAGCCAGAGCAAAACCAGTTTGTCTGTAAGCCACTGTCCCAGGCGATGGGAGCCAGCTGGTCCAGGCTGAGCTGGGCAGAGGGGTCACAGTGGCCAAGGCCAGGGCCTCTCTCTCTCATCCAAGCATAGTGAAGCTGTCTAGGGTGTGGAGCCAGGACCCTGGACCTTCCTTGATGGGGAGGAGCACCCCTAGTGTGGGCCAGTGTCTACTCAGGCTCAGAGAATCGCTCCTGGCCTGTGCACATATGAAGCTCAGACCCTTCACATTTCTGTCGTTCAAACCCTCAGCTCACAGCTGGGGAAATGAGGCCCCGAGAGGCACAAGAAATGATACAAACCGAGGTCTAAGGCTCTTTCTATTCTGCCCGTGCAGGGGCAGAAGAGGAGGAGGGGCAGGAAGAGAGGAAGGAGGGAGACGGAGAAGGAGGGAGTCAGGGGGAAGGGACAAGAGGGACAGAGGGGGAGGGAGGAAGAGGAGGAGGAGGGGCAGGCCCTGGGGCACCTCCCACATAATAAAGGACAAGAGCCAGGTGGAGCCAAGTATTGCAGCAGAGAGACTCTTGTTCCCTTGCACCAGACTATGCCCCAAAGAAGTATTTAGAAAGCAAGGGCTTTGGGATCAAGTGACCATGGCCCTGGCACTAACTATCGCTGTGTGATCTGGGCAGTTTCCCTGCCTCTCTGAGTTTACACTCTGAGAGAGGCACTATTTTAAGTGCTTTGTATGATACATTTCCATGTCAGGAAATCATGACAATAAACCAGGATGTAAGCAAAATCCTATTATGTGGCCCATTTTATGGATGGGAAACTGAGGCAGGCAGAAGTTAAGGAATTTTCTGAGGATCACCAGCCAGGAAATGAGGGAGCCTGGATTTGCCCCAAACAGCTGGCTCTTGAGTCTGAGCTCCAGACCACCAAACTCTACCACTTCCTGCCACTCCCACTGCGAGGACTGCTGTGGGAAGTACGTGAATTTATTGCCCTTAAGGTGCCGAGTTAGAGCCAGACATGGAATAGTGCCAAAACACAGATATGACACTGCTTTTCTTTGTTCAGCCCTTGGGAATATCCCTTATCCTATTCTGGCCCAGCTTTTCCTCCCATGAAACTCTAATGATCATAGTATAAGAATGATCAGCAATCTTCCCAGGGGGGGTGTGTGTGTGTTATGTGTGTGCACACGTGACATAACATGTCTGCTCATATGAATGACCTGCTTCTCACTGTGCTCTGTGAGATACAGAAAGGAAAACAACCAAGCAGATAGACCACCAGGTAGTGCACAAAGCAAGATGCCTCACAGTGGAATGAAGTTGAGGGACTAGCGGGTAGAAGGAGTCAGTACATTGGGACTAGAGAATGAGTTCTCACCGTCTCCTCCCCAACCCCAGAGAGCCCCCCCACCACAGGCTTCACAAGACAGGACAACGAGAGCAGCACAGACCCTGAAATGCACTACCTTCTCAGAATCTATTTTCTGAATGCCAGGGGTACTTCCTAACTGGTCTCTGGTCAAATTGTCAAGGAAAGAGAGGCTTGTTTTACTTCCTATTTCCCTCATTAAGTTATTTGCAGACCTTCTCAGTCCTTAAGGAAGACGACATAGTACATCAATTCTAAGATGGTATTTTTTCACAATTTAACACCTCTGAAATTGAAGTGCATTGTATGATCAGTGGCAACTTATGGCATTTGTGTGCCTGAATTGCATTTCTTATATATGCATTTATTTCCAACAGTTACCTAGGGCCACTACCAACCTGACACCACTTTAAATAAGTTATCTTCCTGGGTTTTTTACAATACACCGGTGATGTGAATGCAGACTTCATACCTATGTGAATAATGGTTATGGTTCAAAATCTCAGGGGAAATTTTTCTTTTCTTTCTCTTACCAGTGCTAAAGGCTAAAAAATGCAAGTTATCCCTTGGGATCCTGGCTTCATTCCAGGGTCTCTCATTAGAGTCCCCATCCTGGACTTCTTTTCCATGGTAATTGATAAAATAATGGTATATTTTATAGTCAAAAGAATTTAAGAAACTTGATACTGGAATTGAAAAGTTTCACCAGGGACAAAAACTCTTTGCAGTTTCTTACTTCTGAGCAGCAACTAGCCTTCTTCAGGTCCTCACTCGTCTTTCAGAGCCTGCCGATACCTCTCAAAAGGAGCCAAGTAATTGCCCTCCGGATGAATGATTCACTATGCAATTTGTAGGTAAAATGGGATTTGTTAATTTGTAATTTCATCGAGATGCAATTTGTGAGTAAAATTGTGCTAAAGCAATAAAAAAAAAATAACAAAACTCTAATGGTCACCCTACCCATCTTATCAGGGCATTAAAGACTAACTGAGATTCAATTCAGACTCAGTAGCCAGGCTTTCAGGTCAGCTGGACCTGGAGACAAATATGACTCTACTGCTTATGACAGGTACTGCTTTGGGCAAGTGACTTAACCTCTCTGACCCTCAGTTTCCCCTTCTGTAAAACTGTATGCTAACAGCCATCTCACCAGTTTACTCCCTGAGGACGTTCATAAAACTAAGAATGTTCACAGTACCTGACACGCAGGAATAACTGGTGTTTGTTATTAAGCCCTAATGTGTGCTTGGTGCTGTGGTGGGACAGGGGTCCTAAGCAAATAAGCCAAGGTCCTTGCTCCAAGAAGCCCCAGCTCAGTAGGAGAGAGAAGATCCAAGTTCTTCCATGTCTTGGGACGGGAGAGAGCCATTCAGTTTTGGTTTTTGTTTGTTTTGTTTTTTGTTTTGGTGCCCCCGGGGCATGTGTAAGTTCCTGGGCCAGGGATCGAACCTACACTACAGCAGCAACCAGGGCCAGATCCTTAACCCACTGCACCACAAAAGAACTCCAGGCATTTGTTCTTGTCTGGGAATCAAGGAAGGTAGGAATGAGAGATTATATTCAATCAGAAGATTGGCAGAATTTTGCTTTGTTGTTTTTTTCCTATGTTATCATTTTGAAAAATTTGTAGATGATAAAGAAGGAATGGCACAAAGAGCTTTCCTGTCTCTACCACCAAGATTCAATGATCAACATTTTTCCATATTTGCTTCATATTTCTTCATCTTTCTCCTTCCTTCTTCCTCCTCCCTCTTTCCCCTCCTCCTTTCTTCAATTATCCCAAAATGTATTTTAAGTTTCTTCTCCTTCACCTCCCTGTCTCTCTGCCTTCCTTTCTATGTATCTATCTTTTTTTTTTTTTGGCTGCCCCATGGCATATAGAGCTCCCAGGCTAGGGATCAGATCTGAGCCGCAGCGGCGAACTAAGCCATGGCTGTGGCAACACTGGATCCTTAACCCACTGTGCCAGGCCCAAGATCAAACCTGAGTCTCAGTGCCCCCAAGAGGCTGCCAATCCTGTTGCACTACAGAGGAAGCCCCTATCTACCTACTGAACCAGGGTCCAATCCAGGTTCGTGCATTGCTTGTGATTATTTCTATTTAGTCTAGACCTTCTTCATGTTTTTCATGCCATTGACTTTCTGAAGAGTCTTCTCCACATTGTTTCTTTTTTTTTTTTTTTTTGGCTTTCTGCCTTTTCTAGGGCTGCTCCTGAGGCATATGGAGGTTTCCAGGCTAGGGGTCTAATTGGAGCTGCAGCCGCCGGCCTACACCAAAGCCACAACAACGCGGGATCTGAGCAGCATCTGCAAACTACACTACAGCTCACAGCAACACCGGATCCTTCCTTAACCCACTGAGCAAGGCCAGGGATTGAACCAGCAACCTCATGGTTCCTGGGTGGATTCATTAACCACTGAACCACGACGGAAACTCCCACATTGTTTATTCTTAACTTACTGAATTATTTCTTGATATCATCTAAACTGTTCCCCTATCCTATGTATTTCCTGTAAATGGGAAGTTACGTCTACAAGCCTGATTAGATCTCAACTACAAATTCTTGGCAAGAATATATTGCCAAGTTGTATTCAAGTACAAGAATACTTTGTACCTTGTTTCACTGGGGGATTTTTTTTGGGTTTTTTTTTTGTCTTTTTGTATTTTTAGGGCCGTACCTGCAGCATATGGAGGTTCCCAGGCTAGGAGTCTAATCAGAGCTGTAGCCACCAACCTAGAGCCACAGCCACAGCAACTCGGGATCCGAACTGCATCAGCGACCTACACCACAGCTCAAGACAACGCCTGATCCTTAACCCACTGAGCCAGACCAGGGACCTCACGGATACTAGTCAGGTGTGTTAACCACCGAGCCACAACAGGAACTCCATTGTTCACTGTCCTTGATGGAGAAGTGCTACTCCCTTTGCGATTCACAAGGAACCTGCAATATGCAGATGGGCAGGGTTTTGTTGGGGTTTTTTCCCTTTCTGTGACCACATCTGTGGCATATGGAAGTTCCTGGGCTAGGGGTTGAATCGGAGCTGCACCTGCCAGCCTACACCACAGCCACAGCAGCACTGGATCGGAACTGCATCTGCAACCTACACTGCAGCTTTCAGCAACACCAGATGCTTAACCTACTGAGCAAGGCCAGGGATCGAACCCACAACCTCACTGACACTATGTCGGGCTCTTAACCTGCTGAGTCACCACCGGAACCCCTGACAGGCAGGATTTTGACCGACCACCCCTGGCCGAGGGAAAACTGAACCAAGGTGGGAAGCACAGGACCCATGCAGGAGATGGGGAGCAGTCCAAAGCCATCGGCTCTGAGGAAGGAGTGGGCAGGGAGGCTGCAGCTGGACACTTTGAAGCTGGAGTGAGGAAAATGGATGCTGTTTGGGGACAAAGGAGAGGTGGGAAGCTTCTGAACAGTACTAGGCAAGCAGGAAATAGGGTTTTCTCAGAATCTGTTGGGTAGTAGGGATGGGAGTATCTGTGCCCACATCTCTGCAGTCCCACAGATAACTGGGACCTTGCATGGGTGCCCCAGAGAGCAGGGGACCTGCGTCATTCTTGTGGAACATGAGGGATTCCCCCAGCACCAGAAGCAGAACAGAAACAACTATGGGGTACAAGGTGGGGAGAACAGCGCACTCCTGTGGGGCCGCAGGATGGTAGGAAGAAGGGGGTGGCCAGTGAGCTGGTCATCTCCAGGGCTCTTACAGCACAGCCTTCCCTGCCCAGCTCACCTTTTCTGACCAATAAGGAGGGTTGCCCACACGCACTTGGCAATTCTTCTTACCACATTTCCACATTTCTGACCATACCCTCTTATTTACAGTGGAAACACATACATCACGTAAAAATTAACATTATAACCATTTCTAAGTATTCAGTTCAGTGGCATTAAGTACCTTCACATTGCTGTGCCACCATCGCCACCAGTCATCTCCAGAACATATTCATCTTGCAAAACTGAAACTCTGGACCCGTTGAATAATAACAATAAAGTCTGCTTTGTGTTTCCATGACTTTGACTCCTTGAGGAGTAGTGTGTATTTGTCTCTTGCGACTGGCTTGTTCTACTCACCATGATGTCTTCGAAGCTCATCCATGTTGTAGCAGGGGTCAGAATTTCCTCCCTTTTAAGGTTGAATCACATCGCATTGTGTGGATAGATCACATTTTGCTTAACCATTCATCTGTCGACACATATTTGGGCTGTTTCCACTTTTTGTCCATCTCAGAAAATGCTGCAATGAACATGGGTATATAAATACCTATTCCAGTTCCTGCTTTCAATTCTTTTGTGTGTATGCCCAGAAGTGAGATTCCTGGATCCTGTGGTAGTTCTATGTTTAATTTTTTGAGGAAAAGCCATACTGTTTTCTACAGCAGCTGCACCATTTTACACTCTTATCACCAGTGTACGAGAGTTGCAAATTCCCCACATCCTCACCAACTTAATTTTTGTAATAATAACCATCTTGGAGTTCCTGTCATGGCATAGTGGTAACGAATCTGACTAGGAACCATGAGGTTGGGGGTTCGATGCCTGGCCTTGCTCAGTGGGTTAAGGATCCCACGTTGCCATGAGCTGTGATGTAGGTCACAGAGGTGGCTGGGATCCCGCATTGCTGTGGCTGTGGCGTAGGGTGGCAGCTGTAGCTCTGATTCGACCCCTAGCCTGGGAACCTCCATATGCTTCGGGTGCGGCCCCAAAAAGCAAAAATAATAATAATAACCATCTTAATGAGTAAGAAGTTGTTGTTTCATTGTGGTTTTGATTTGCATTTCTCCTGTGATTAGTGATGTTCAGCATTTTTCCATGTTGTTGGAGAGGAAGAAATTTTCCTCTACCCTTTATATTCTTCTAACTGGTCTAAGAATTAAACTGACATGTGATGGATTAACAGAAGAAAACCTAACAAATGTTTTTTGTTGTTTTTTTTTGTTTCTTTGTTTGCGTTTTTTAGGGCCACACTCACAGCATATGGAGGTTCCCAGGCTAGGGGTCGAATCTGAGCTGTAGCCACCGGCCTACATCACAGCCACAGCAACGCCAGATCTGAGCCAAGTCTGTGATCTATACCACAGCTCACGGCAATGCCGGATCCTTAACCCAATGAGCAAGGCCAGGGATCAAACCTGTGTCATCATGGATACTAGTCAGATTCATTTCCTCTGAGCCAGGATGGGAACTCCCTAAACAAATATTTAATAGCATACACAGGAGAGACACAGGAAAACTGCGTAACTTGCCAAAATAGCTGAAGCCCTCACATTAAATACCATCCTCGACTAAAGACAAAAGAGGATGTTGGTTTGGGATTTCAAAGGGGAGGAAGATAGTTCATGGGGAGATGAAAATGCAAATGTTTGGTAAATAAATGTTTGCTGGGTCATGCAGAGACAATGAGACACAGAGTGGACCCTGACCTCTAGACCCTGCCGAGTCTCCCCACCATCCTTAGCCCCATATTCTTTGCAGGTATCTCTGGTGATAGTTCTATTTCTGTGACCAGACCTTTATCAAAATTCTTTCAGGCACTTAAGGGGAAGGCAACAAGAAAAGCTTCCTGAGTCTTCTATTAAAAATAATCAGCCTAGGAGTTTCCTGGTGACCTAGTGGTTAAGGATCTGGCGTTGTCACTGCTGTGGCTTGGGTTCAACCCGTGGCCTGGGAAATTCTGAATGCCAATGGTGCAATCAATAATAATAATAATAATAATAATAATAATCAGCCTAAATTAATCCTCATGCCAGAGACATATTTTGAAGTGGCAAATATTGCCCCCCCCCAACAATGTGCTTATTAACTAGTTAAATATCTTCTTTGGAGAACTGTCCATCCAATTCTTTGCTCATTTTGTAACTGGGCTGTCTGCACCTTCTTATCTCATCAGATTCTCACAACCACATGCACCAAGGGCTTTTACTGTCCGCTGTTCAAAGATGGAGAAACTGAGACTCAGAAGGACCAAACAACTTGTTCCAGACACACAGCCAGTTAGTTTCTATGTCTGTCTGAATCCATGACATGTACCCTTCATGATGTCCTTTCACGCCTCTTAGACAATGTTCTGGGTGTCTGGAACTTCAGCCCTAGAAATCCCTCTGTGAGAGCCAGATCTGAAAGGGAGCAAAGGCCACTTATGCCGAGGTGTCCAGGGAATGGTGTTTACTGAGGAAAAAAATGAGTATTCACTGAGGGCAGAGGAGTCCTTTCTTGCTGTTGTTCTGGCAGAGCGAGCTGTGTCTAGGAACTCCGGGAAAGCAGGCCCATCTAAGGGCCTAAAGAAGTTCAGCACCATATGGACCAGGTGCTCCTCAAACCCACCCCCTCTTCCTCCTCTTCATACAGCTTGGCGGTACTTCCCAGTAACCCCTGCGGCCAGGGTGGTCATGTGACCAAGTTCTGCCAATGGCACGTGGGCAGAAACCATGAGCCCCTCTTTCTGGCTAGTGCATAAAGCCCTCACACAGGCATCCATTCTCTTTCCCTGTCTGCTGAATGACGGATAGGAGCTCTGGTCCTGGAGAAGGGCGGGGCCATGAGAAGGAAGGAGGCTATGTCCTTGAATGACCTCATGGATGGAAGGTCACCCACAGGCCAGGAATGCCCAATCAGACTTCATGTGAGAAGAAAAAATCTTTTTTGGAGTCGAGCCACTGAGATTTGGGAGTGTTTGTTGCAGGAAGTAGCATTTCCTGACTAACACATTCTCCTCTGCTTGCACGTCCACCCTTGAAGGGGGAAGGTTGAGGTTCAGTTATGAATTCAAAAGCTCTACACGTGAGGCCTGAATGAATGATTTCATCAGCTTCTCCTGATCAGTGGTCCCGGGTTGGGGCAGGGGGGACAAATGTCTGGGGTTCCATGTTGGCACCTGCTCTGCCACTTCCAAGGTTCTCATGTCTGGGTGGGGCTCCCCACCCTCTCACAGGGTGACCTTGGGCAAGCCAGCTCACATGTCAATGTCAAGGGCTTCCCAACTGAGAGAGAGGGGGACAGGGGCCCCGTGCCCCACCTCACAGGGACCAGCACATGCCAAGGAACAAAGCAGACACTGTTGTAGAGGATTTATTTTCCAGAAGGCCTGAGGGGCAAGGGCAAGGGCAGGGTCAAGGGCAGGACAGGAGTGGAGGGAGAACCCAGAACACTGGAAGGCGCTGTGCATGGGCAGTGGGCAGGTTAACACTTTCAGTGCCTGTGGTGGGCAGATGACCTTAGCCTGCACGGGGACACAAGCACTGGAAGCACTGAGTTTTAGGGCTGGCAAAGCCACATTCCTTGTGACTTGAACATGAGCCCCACGGCAACTGCATAAGGTGGGTATTCTCATTCTCAGGTGAGGTTCAGAGAGGTCAAACAGTCCCCTCCGGGTCATACAGCAACAACCACCCTGCCAAGCTGCACCGGGCTCTCTCAGAAAGGAACAAGCACAGATACTTGGGGAATCTGTTGTCCCCAGAGAGGTGCAGATAAATTCTAAATCCCTGTCCTTAATCCAAGGCTCTTTCACTTAACTATACCCCACATATTCACTTCAAGGGCCAGGAAAGCTCCATCTTGTCCCCCTCCCACACAGTTCGTAAAATTCTTCCAGTCATTCATGCGGCCTTTTAAGTATTTGCCTCCTTTTCATATACAAAGATAAATAGAACTTGTAATACCAGGGAGCCAAGGGTAGTCATTCACACCATAGCATGAATTTAGTTAGCAGCTATTTGGGGAAAGAGGAAGGGAAAGTGGGGGATTCTGAAGAGGTCAGGCCTGTTGGAGGAGCAGTAAAAACCGGAGGGAAGCGAGAGGGTTAAAGAGACCTGACACATAGGTAAAATGGGAAATAAAGGTGGATCTTGGCAAAACTGAGGACCCTGCCAGCTCTTCTCTAGATGACCCCGAGTCTGTATTGATGTGTGAGGGCTTTGGGAAGGTGGAAGAGGGACTTTACTTTTATCAGTCTGCAGCTTCTTACTGAGCCCTGATTCTGATCCAGGCCCTGAGCGTGCTGGACAGTGGGAGACAAAGGATCCCAGGTATGGATCTTGGCCCAACCAATGGGGCTGGAGGACAAGCTCCCCAGACCTGAGAATCCCGGGCTGGCTGTGATCAGGGCTGTTAAAAGTGGGCAGAGGACCAAGGGAAGTCTACAAAGTGAATCTCGATCACTGGCTGCCTAGGCTGAGTGATGCCCTGGGGGCCTGATGGGGTCGGACGTATGTAGATGATGGGGAGACATTCTGGGTGTCAGTAGCAGCCTGAAAAAGAGCAAGAAGTAAAAATGTGTGACGTGTGTTTGGAGAACAGGAAGCCGGAGTCCAACTGCATGAAGGGAAATGAGGCAGGGCTGGGGATGAGACCCAGACCTGGAGGAGCTCGGACCTTGGCCTAGGGCAATGGGGAGCCTTGGAAGGATTTTAAGCAGGGGAATGACTGACCAGGATTGTGGACCCTCTGCCTGGGAGGTGGGGGAGGGGGGGTTACAGAGGATGGATTGGAAGGATAAGAGGGGAGATGAGAGTGACAGTTGGAGACTTAACTCAGGGTGACAGCCACAGGGATCACTGAGAGTTGTTGGCATAGGCTTGTGTCAGGGAGCAGCTGTAACAGCAGGGAGGTAGGGCTCCGTGAGCCTTCCTGGAGGATCCAAGGCCACGGTCATCAGGGCAGGGCCTGCCTCATTGGTCCAGCCTCTGGAGAATCTTCTTCACCCAGGGCAGTCTGGGGTCAGCACAGATCTCTCGGTCCCTCAAGGTTAGCAGGCTAGAAAGTGGAAACAGTGGGGAGACAACGAGGCAGCATTACCATGCAGCATGGATGCCAAGTCCTGCCTCAGAAACTTAGCATTTATGAGTCACCTGCTGTACGCTAACACATTTCTTGAGGAGAGGGGAAGATAAGCAGCAAGGACTTCCCATACCTTCAGCCTCAGCACTGCCCCGTCAGGCCAAGGAATAAAATAACCAAGAGTCTCATAATCATTGCTGACATTGCCTTGGGAGAGAGTACTGGGTAGTGGCCAATGAATTTTGGAGCCAGCTTATCTGGATTAAAACTCTACCTCCGCTATTTATCAGCAAGTCCTTCTCTAGGACTGTCCTTCTCTACATCTGTAAAATGGGCATGATAATTGTGGTCCAACTCCATAGGAATTTGATGAAGATTTGATGAGCTAATATCAAGTGGAATGCTCAGAACAGCACACAGCAGAGAGTAGATGCTATATAATTGTGCCAGGAGCTGGCCTAAACTTTTAACATTTTCTTTTCCTTTTCCTTTTTTTTTTTTTTTTGTCTTTTTAGGGCCCCCCTGCAGCATATGGAACTTCCAAGGCTAGGGGCCGAACCAGAGCTACAGCTGCCGGCCTACACCACAGCCACAGCACAGCAACGCTGCACCCTCATGGGTACTCTTAGTTGCATTCGTTACCACTGAGCCATGACAAGAACTCCCTAACATTGATTTTCTTAGTAAATCTTTGAAACAACCCTATGAACCTCTATTATTTTATCTATTTAATAGCTGATGAAAGTGAAGCCCAGTGAGGTAGAGCAACTTGCCCAAGTGCCAGAGCTGGTAAGACCTGACTCATCGTGCTCGATATGAATTGGGCTCTTGGGGACCTTCGGAGAACATCCCCATCCAGGCCCCTCTGAGATACCTGAGCACAGAGAGGAGGAGTGACCACTGGCCCAAGATCACACAGCACTTGTAGGCTACGGTTTCTACCTTTTTTGGTTTAGGGCCGAAATCTTGGCATATGGAGGAAGTTCCCAGGCTAGAGGTCCAATCAGAGCTGCAGCTGCTGGCCTACACCACAGCCACAGCAACAGTGGATCCTTTAACCCACTGAGGGAGGCCAAGGATCAAATCCACAACCTCATGGATACTAATCGGGTTCTTAACCTACTGAGCCACAACAGAACTCCTTAGGTTTCCACTTTTGCCCAAGCTTCCACAAACACCAGGCCAGGCCCTTGGGGTGACCTGCCTCAGCCAAAGCTGGTCGGTGATCAGAGACATCCTCCAGCCCGAGACTCCCTTCCTGCCTCTCAAGAGTATGTCTGCAGAGACCCTTACTCCCCTGATCTGCCCCCACCCCATGGACAGAAAGAACAAAGAAGACAGCAAAGCATAGTTGATCTTGACAGCATGAGCAGCCTGCCTGGGCTGCTATGTGACAGTGGACAGGGCTCAGCCCCTCTCTGAGCCTTGACCTTCCCATTCATTGTCTCATTCGTTCTAGAGTCCCTTGGGCCTCAAGATCCAATAATCACATGTGTGCTCTCTCTTACTGAGCATCTACTATGTGCCAGGCACATACTACCTTCCACTTACTATTCTTGTGCCCTGTGAAGCTCAAGGGGCCCCATAACCTCTCTGTGCTGATTTTCTCCCCTTATAAAGGAGGCTGTAATGGTACCTACTACATAAGGTTATTTGAAGGATTAAATGAATTAATATTTTTAAAGTGTTTATAACAGTGCCCAGCACTGAGCAAGCACTCTATATCTGATAAATAAAAATAAATGAAAGTGATCACTCCCGTTATACTGATGGGGAAAATGAGGCACAGAGTTGCAGTGACCAGAACCCTGGGCAAGCTTCCCACTTCAGCCTTCTTTGCTATTCCCCCACAGACCCATCTGTGCTCAGGTATCTCAGGGACAGAAGTTGAATGAGGAAGACGAAGGTGAAAGGATGACAGAGTCGCAAAGGGGATCATGAGTCCCCAGGCCCAAACATCCCCAGTGCATGATTAGGCGGGCAGCCAGCTCTGAGGAGCTGAAGCGGCAGCCGGAGGGGCTGCCCCAGAAAGGACAGGCCCAGGCACCCAGCTGGGGGCAGAGGCGGGTGCAGGCCCAAGACCAGGGGAAAGGAAGCAAAGAAACTGAGAGAAACCAGCAAAGGAGAATAGGAACCTTACGAGAAAGCACTGAACAGGGACCCAGAAGTCCAGGTTCCAGCCTGGGCAACTTTGAACCACCGTGATCCCCTCCCTTGTGCTCTGCCTCCCCCCAGCCTGTTTCTCCACTTGTAAAATGGAATCATCGCACCTCTTTGTAGGATCATTGTGTGAATTAAACAGTCATGCTCAGCACAGTGCCTGGCCCAGAGGAAACACTTAGTGTCAGCTCTTAATAATCTCCTGTTAAGAAGGGGCTGCCTCCAATAACCACCTCGCAGGGCATCGGGGAGGATCCAAGATGCTTCTGATGGGAGCATCTTTGCTGACAGCGGCATCAGATATATTGCCTCTACCCTGAGCCCTACGTTCCATACCTACCTAGCTATGCCCATGTGGAATGGCACCCTTGGCCTCTTCTGAACCTGGCATGTTGCCCGGCACACAGTAAATGGCAAGTAATATTTAGTAGATGACCATATAATTTTTTTCCTGGTACACCTACACCTCAGCTGAGCCCTCTATTCCAGCCAAGTGCTGGAATACATATGACAGTTGCATTCCTCCATCCCTGGGACCAGCCCACCCACGTGCATGTGGGCCTTCCTGGGCCACACTCATCAGGCTCTCCAAGGCCTTGCCTTGCCACCTCCCTACTCACACCACGCCAGGCCTCCGGCAGGAGTCTGAAGTCCAGTAGTAATACTTCACCACACGCAGGGGCAGGGGGTGGCGGATGTAGTCCCGGCAGCAGACGCTGTCCTCCACATTGGCGCCGTAGGGCCCTGGCAGGGAGGGAGGGGTGCTCAGAGGGGTCGCAGGCTGGTGTCCTTCAGCCCTAACCACTGACCCAGCTTTTCTGTTTTCACGTGTAAGGTGGGTGTCCAGAGGATTTGGGCCCCCAAAGTCTATACTCTTGGGGCCTCTGAGAAGCCACTAAGGGCCCAAATCTGACCCTGGGTTGGTCAGTTCAAGGGCGAGGTATTCAGAATGATCAGGCATCAGCAATGCCCTAAGCTTGTAAATGGGGCC
Source organism: Phacochoerus africanus (assembly GCF_016906955.1). Classification (NCBI taxonomy): domain Eukaryota; kingdom Metazoa; phylum Chordata; class Mammalia; order Artiodactyla; family Suidae; genus Phacochoerus; species Phacochoerus africanus. The sequence goes on along the minus strand of NC_062551.1, from coordinate 19,059,111 downwards.
TAGAGATTCTGAATGGGAAGGAGCCTTAGAACCTTGTTATTTGAGGTGAAGTTCATGGACCAGCACCAGCAGCACTACCTTTCTAGCTTTTTTTCTTGTCAGAAAAGCTCAGCACCTGGTCCCAGCCCTGCTGAATCAGATGCACATTTTGAAGAATTTCCCATGTGATTCAAGACGTTCTCCTCAGCTCACCTCTCCTCCAATCCCCTCCATGGTGCAAATGGTGAGGTTGAGGTCTAGAGAGGGGGGAGGGTTTGCCCATATCACACAGCATGACCCTGGACAGTCAGGGCAAGGGCTCAGGCAGAGACCGGTCAATGCAGACCCGGGTTCTAGTCCTACTCTACCGTGAATGACCTAACACCTCTGAGGCCTGGTTTCCTTCTCGGACCCAGGGAGTAATATTAGTATCTAATATAGTATCTACTCCTCATTAAAGTAGGGCCTTTAATGTAGGGAAAGCACTCAGGAATTCCAATAACTGAGCAATCATTGCTCTTCGCTGCCTGACTTCCAGTCCAGCCCTCATTTCCTGCCCACATAGGGCAGAAGAGTGTACATCGGGAGAGAAAGAAAAGTCAGGAACCCAGTGGTAAGGGCAGGTTCTGGAGCAAACATGGGGTGGTGAGGAGGCAGGCCCAGCTTTCCAAGGGAATATCCCTTCCCCCTGCTCCTGCCTTTACCCACCCCAGCTGGCCCCCTTCAGTGGCTCCTCCTCCACACTGCAAGGGCCCTATCCTTCAGTTCTCTGGAGTAGGGGACCCTGGGCTGTGCTCACCATGACCGGCAACCCAGCTGAGGCAGACCCTAGACTCCAAGCTGTCAAGACTACCCGTCTAACAGATGTATAAGATCAGGCCCATATAGAAACACACACACACACACACACACACACACACACACACACACACACACATTAACACATACAATAAAAAAAATAAAATGAAGCCCACAGAGGCAACGGAACTGGTGCAAGAGCCAGCGGCAGATTGGGGTCTTCTCAGTTCAGTGCTCTTTTCATCACATGAGGAAGATACCCCAGTGTCTGACCTTGACGTCCACAGAGAAGCCTCCCTCTTCCCAACCTCACCTGCCTCAGTTGCTTGAAGTATCATAGCAAGGAGGACGAGGGCAGCCAGGAGCGGGGTCTGCAGGCTTGCCATGTTCCTGTCCTGAGTGTCTGAACCAGGTGTCTACAGTCGTCCAAGGACAAGAAGGTCTGGTATTTAAGCGCTTGCTCTACCCACAAGCCTCAGACACTCTTAGTCACCGGTGAGCCCAGAATCTCTGACATTCATATTACGAAAGAAGAACTCCCACTTCCTCCAAACAGAAGGAAATTCTCTGTGGCCAGGAACTACTCAGAGGGGACCCCCGCCCTGACCTCCCCTCTGGGTCCCAAGAGACCTGCAAAATCCCCCTGACCTGGGTCTCTTGGAGGCCTGTGCTCCCAGGGTCTGCTGGCTCTGTGGCCTGAGCCATGTCACTGGATCATCTCTGCGACCCAGTTTGCCCAGCTAGAGATGGGGGAGACATCTTCACACTGTTTGTAAATCAGGTGAGAATGCAGACAGGAGCTGAGCAGCCCCAAAGCCACACCTGGAACTGAGGCCCATCTCGTGCCCTTGGTGACCTTCATCCCCGATGTGTCTTCAAAGGGTTCACTTCTCTCCCCCATCACTAGCGTCTCCTAGGACTTCTCACAAAGTCTCACCGAGGGCCAGCTCATGTTCACGCAACAACTTCCACGCACTTCCATCTGGACTGTTCCTCCTTCCCAGCTGTCCCCACACGCTTCCTCCCCTATGCCCTTCTCAATCTACTGCCATGTCCCACCAACTCCACTTCCTAAATCTCTCCCGCATGGCTTCCCTTATCTCCACCCACACTGTCCTGCCCAGGCCAGGCCACTTCCACCTCAGGTTCAGATGCGAGCCCCTCATCCCCTCTCCACACAGTAGCAGCCAGAATGAGTGGCCCAAATTCAAAGCTGCACATACCTCTCTCCTGCTTCAAAACCCTGCTGTGGCCCCTTAAACCCGTGCTCCTGATTATGGCTTCCTTTCCAGACATGCCCCCCACCCAGGTCTCTTCCCCTGAGGAATCACCCCACCTACCTCATAGTTCCTCAAAGAGGCCTGTGGTCCATCCCTGGCCATGAATGCCCTTTCTACTTCTCTACCGCATAAACTCCTACTCATGTACCAAGAGCCTTTTGAAATGTCATCCTCTAGGTAAGCAAACCCCCTCAGGACTTGAAAATTCTCCAGGGTGACCTAGAACATGCACCTGAGCAGACTATGTCAGATTTTCTCTTTCTCAGGCTCCTCCCAGAAGCCAAACTCCAAGCTCTTGGAAGGCAGGGGTCTCCAATTATTTGTCTGGCATTCCCAGGGTCTACCAAGAGTGAGGTATAAGGGGGTGCTCAGAACACATCTAATTTGAGGAGGAAATCTAAGCTCAGAGAAGAGGGGGCTTGGTGGTAAGTGGCTGACGCATCCTGGAGTTCAGGACTCAGCACTCCATTTGTAAAGGGACCATCCACTCATTCTTCAACAAATATCCATCGAGTCCTTGGGAGACAGGATAATGAATAACCACCACCACTCCCAATATGTCTACATCTAATTCCCAAAACTTGTGAATATGTGACCTTTCATGGTAAAAAGGACTTTGCAGATATGTTTAAGTCAAGGATCTTAAAACAGGGAGATTTCCTGGATTATCTGGATAGACCCAATGCAATTACAGGGCCATTATAAGAGGTGGGCAGTGACGGGGTCAGACTCAGATAGGAGATAGGATGGCAGAAGCAGGAAGTTCACATGATGTGACACCATGAGCCCAGGAATGCAGGCAACCACAAGAAGGCGGAAAAGGCAAGGAAAGAGATTCTCTCTTGGAGCTTCCAGAAGGAACACAACCCTGCCAATACCTCAATTTTAGTCCACTGAGACTGACTTAGGACTTCTGATCTCCTGAACTGTAAGACAATATATTTGTGTTGTTTTAATCCACCAAGTAATTGTTATAGCAGCACGAAAAGGCTAATACAAATGCCTGCCACACACAAGGTACACCACCAGGATCCAGGGACATAGCAGGGGACAGGTCTCTGCTTTCGTGGAGTTTACCTTGGAGACAGACAATAAACAGGCAAAAAATACCAAACAAGGTAATGTTAGGCTGTGGTGAGGGCCGTAAAGAAATGAATCAGATCCAAACAGTGATTATGGGGAAGCAGGTTTGGGGAGACAGGAAAGGTCTTTTTGAGGGGTGACAGGCAAGCTGACATTCAGAAGATACTACGAAAACTGCCAGGGAGTGAAGGGCAAGTGGAAAAGGTGACAGAGCTGAGCAGCTGGGCTGGGGGGCAGAGGGCAGAGGGCAGCCAGGTGGGGTAGGCAGGCAGGCAGGGGCAGGCAGGGCCTATTCAGCTGCGATTCCTTTGAAACTCCTGACGGATATGCATTGGAGGCACACAGCATCACCAGGGAAGGCCTCTTGTCAGAAGGTGTTACCCCAAACCAGTCACAGATGGACAAATGTACTGCATGATTCTACTTCTATGAGGTTTCTAGAGGAGTCAGGCTCATAGAGACAGCAAGCACAATGGTGGCTGCCAGGGGCTGGAGGGAAGAGGCGATGGAGAGTTAGTGTTTAATGCGTACATAATTTCAATTTGGAAAGATAGGAGACTTCTGGAGATGGGTAGTTGGTGATGGTTGCACAACAATGGGAATGTATTTAATGCCACCAGACTGCACACGTAAAAAATACTTAAGATAGTACATTTTATGTAATACATATTTTACCAATTAAAAATAAAAGCATATGAAAAGGTACTCCACATCATATGTCATCAGGGAAATGCAATTTTTTTTTTTTTAGGGTCGCACTCACAGCATATGGAGATTCCCAGGCTAGGGGTTGAAATGGAGCTGTAGCTGCCGGCCTACACCACAGCCACAGCAACTTCGATTCCAAGGTGTCTCTGCAACCTACAGCACAGCTCACGGCAATGCCGGATCCTTAACCACTGAGCGAGGCAAGAGATCAAACCCGCATCCTCATGGATACTAGTCAGGTTCGTAAATCACTGAGCCACAACAGGAAGGAACTCCTTTGGGGAATTTAAATACTGGATTATATTGGGCTTTACTGCTGATTTTCTTAGGTATAAAAGACTTTAAAGGTATATAGGAGAATGTCTTTGTTCTAAGAGATGCACTTGAAGTATTTAAGAGTGAAGTTCATGATGACCCTACTTTCAACGAGTGCAGGTTCAGAGGAAATGCATATATGTGTGTACGGGTATGTCCGTGTGTATATAGAGACGTATATATATATATATATATATATATAGATTTTTATATACATAGATATGTGTGTATGCATGTGTATGTGCATATATGTATATATTATTGTATATATGTTTATAATGTGTTTATGTGTGTATGCACACATGTTTGTTGTGTGCATGCATGTTTATATGTGTCTTCTATCCCAGAGAGAGAAAGGGAGGGACAAAACAAACATGGCAAGATGTTGGGAGTTCCCTGGAGGCCTATCGGATTAAGGATCCGGTGTTGTCATTGCTGTGGGGCAGGTCTGATCCCTGGCTTGGAAACTTCTGCATGCTGTGGTTGCAGCAAAATAAATAAATAAATAAACAAAACATGGCAAGATGTTAATAATGTTGCAGTGAGGTGGTAGATATGCTGATGATGGTGGAACTGGTCTAACAACGTTCCTGAACATTTAAAGTATTTCACAACAAAAACATGAAGAGAAAAGAAACATTTTTAAAATGTGGAAGTCATCTTGTGAAAAATGGGCTGTCACTGGAGGACTGTGAGTAAGAGAGAAAATTGGTCTGCTTGCTCTTCTTCTGAACTCGGGGTTTTCTTATTCAGGGCCAGGCCCCTCCAGGAGGTGGGCTCAGGGGTTCCCCCATGGAGAGCACCAGCATCCCCAGGGACTCAGCAGGCCCCAAGCTCTTCATGCCGGCTCAGCCTCTGCAACCCAGGACCCCATTCCTCTGGGGCTTGGAAAGAGGATGAGCCACACCTGCAGCCCTGGCTTTTGCTCCCCCAGGGCCCTTGGCCTCCCTGGTACAGGAGAAGAAGCAGGTACGCATGTTGAAGGATCCCGGAGTTGCCACTCAAGGTTGAGGGGATCAGGTCTCAATGGAAAGGGGAATTTCTCTTGGGGCTGAAGGTGTGGCTGATAAAGGGGATGTTTTCTTTCCTCGTGTTGGGAGGTTGATGCTGGCCCATCCTTCTGTCCTCCTACAATGCCGGCAATGCATGGGAAGCTCCAGGTCAAATCCTCTTTCCCCCAAACTTCTTTGTTTAAGTTCATTTATTTTTGTTTATAAAAAAAAACACATAAAGGTGGAAACGACTCAAATGTCCATCAACAGATGACTGGATAAACAAAATGTAGTATATATATACTACGATGGAATACTATTCACCTTCAAAAAGGAAATTCTGACACATGTTACAACATGGATGAACTCTGAGGACATTCTGCTAAGTGAAATAAGCCAGTACCCAAAAGAAAAATACTCTATGGTTCCACATATATGAGGGAACCAAGTATGAGTTCCATACTCATATGAGGTATGTAGATTCTTAGAGACAAAAAAGTAGAAAGGTGATTGCCAGGGGCTGGGAAGGAAGGAATGGAGAGTTATTGTTTGATGGGACAGACTTTCACTTTGGGAAGATGGAAACATTCTAGAGAGGGGATGTGGAGACGGCAGCATAACAATATGAGTATACGTAATACCACTGAACTATTCACTTTACAATTGTTTAGATGAGGAGTTCCCTGGTGGCACAGTGCGTTAAGGATCCTTTGTTGTCACTGTGGCTTGGGTCCAATCCCAGACCCAGGAATTCCATGTGTAAAGGGCAGAGCCAAAAAATTAAAAAGATAGGGTTTATGTTATATATGTTTTTAACCTCTACAAAAACATACATAATTACAGGAGTGCTTGAGGTGGCAGAGTGGGTTAAGAATCCAACTGCAGTGGCTTGGGTTGCCGAGAAGGCTTGGGTTCAATCCCAGGGCGGACACAGTGGGTTAAAGAATCCGGCATTGTTGCAGTTGTGGTGTAAATTGCAGCTGTGGCTCGGATTCAATCCCTGGGCCTGGGAATGTCCACAAGCTGTGGGTGTGGCCATGAAATAAATAAATATATATACACACACACACACACATACATATAAATACATACACACATAATTACATATAAATGTGTATTTACACAAATGCATAGCTTATATCTAGAAAGATATATAAATAATTGATGACATTAGTTGCTCCCAAGGAGGAAAACAGGGCAGTAGATGGAGGAAAGACTTTCCACCAAATGCAGTTCTGCATGATTTGAAATTTTTTTACATGAGCATGACTGACTTATTAAAAAAAGATAAAGTTTTAAAAAAGAAGGGTAGGCTGAAAGGTAATTAATTCTCTCACCTCTGACTTCTCTGCCTCATTTCATTTCCCTCCCTCAGAGGCAAACAGGCTAAATGAGTTCTTGTTTGTCCTTTAGAAACCGTCTATGCACATCCAAGCACATTTATAAAGACAGTCCCTTTGAAAGAAATAGAAGAAAGGAAGAAGGAAGGGAGGGAGTGTGAGAGGAGGACAGCATTAAAAAATATACTGTTTTTTACTTTGCATTTTTCACCTAAACTGCATCTTGGAAAAGTCCCTATCAGTAATCTAGATCGGCCTTGTTCTTTCCAATGGTTGTCTGGTTTTCCACTGTGTGCAGCTACCAAAATACATACAGCTGGTCCCCTTATTAATGGACATTTGGGGTTTTTCCAGTCTTGTGCATTCACACAACATAAGCTTCCTTGAGCAGATTTACAAGACTTATAAATTCCTAGAAGTAGAGTGTCTCGGCTTTTGCTTCCACTGAGACCCAAAGAGAAAGTCCCTGCCCCAAGCAGCTGCCTTGGCGCTTCCTCTTTTCATCGGAGACAGAGAGCTCAGGAGAGGACTCCACGTGGGGCTCCCCAGGACCCTGATTTCTAAGCATCTTGGAGCCCCACCTAAGGTGGGGGGCTCCCCCCCGTTCCTCTACTTGACTGAGAGATGGGCACCACAACTCGTCCCACAAACTGGAAGGAAGGGTGAGCACATTTATATAAGGTTCTGCGGAGGCAGGCTGGCACACATGGACCTTCGTGAGGAAAAGTCAAAAGCCCAGCCCGGAGGCTGCTGAGTCCAAACCACCACATGCGCCAGACAAGGGGACTGTGAGGCAAGTGGGAAATTGTCACAGAGAGAGAAGGGTGGGGAGAAAGAAGTAAGACTTTAGGACTAACTGGCCACGACGACAAACACTATAACAACAATATCAAAAAGAAAGAGGGGGAGGGGAGGGAAGGGGGAGAAGAAGGAGAAGAAGATGAAGGGAGTCGGAGAAGGAGAAGACAGCAGCCCACTGTACTTAGTGAGTGCTACATGTATTGTGTCTTGTATGTGACACTCACTACCTCGTCATCTCCCCCCCCCCCGAGTCACCATCATTATCCCCATTCCTCAGATTAGCAAACTGAGACCTAGAACACTTCCACAGCCAGTGCGTGGTGGCCCCAAAATTGCACTCAGATCTGATGCCAGAGCCCAGCTGCACCCTAACCATCGCTGCTGCAGTCATGGTCAGACTGGGAATAAAGGTATCAGTGAGAGTAACAAGGCCCATTAGATGGACTGAGAGTCCATCTTAGGCAGGTGCAGACTGAGTTTCTGTTAAGTCCCCTCAAATCAAGGCTCAGAGAATGGAAGCCATCTGCTGGGGCCACGTGGAGGGAATCTGGGTTTGATCTTAGGTCTTTTGCTTTTTAATTGAGATATAATTCACATACTAGGAAATTTATCCTTCTAAAGGGAATATATACTGTGGATCTAAAATACGGCACAAATGAATCTAACTACAAAACAGAAACAGACGTAGAGAATGGACTTGCAGTTGCCGAGGGGGAAGAGGACGGAGAAGGATGGCCTCGGAGTTTGGGGGTGGTAGAGGCAAACTATTACATTTAGAATGGATGGGCAATGAGGTCCTACTATACACTGCAGCGAACTATGTCTAATCTCTTGGGATAGAACATGATGGGGGATGATATTAGAAAAAGAATATATATATATATGTATGACTCGGTCACCTTGCTGTACAGCAGAAAGTGGTACAACACTGTAAATCAACTATACTCTAATCTAAAAAAAGAGTTTAAAAAGTAAAGGGAATATATAATTCAGTGCTTGTTTTTCTGTGTTGGCCATACCTGGGAAATGAAAAATCCCAGGCCAGGGATTGAATCCAATCTGCAGCCATAGCTGCATTCACGCTGGATCCTTAATCCACTGTGCTGGGGATCGAACCCATGCCTCCACAGATACAAGCCAGATCATTAACCCACTGAGCTGCAGCAGGAACTCCTCAGTGGTTTTTAATAGATTCACAAGGTGTATATCCATTTCTAATCTCCACTTCCAAAATATTTTTGTCACCCCAAAAAGAAACTCAGTACCCATTAGTCACTCTCCATTTCCCCCTCTCCCCAGCTCCTCAGAATCACTAGTCTACTTTCTGTCTCTGTAAATTTGCCTTTTGTGAATATTTCATACAAATGGAATCCTGAAATAGGTGGGGTTTTGTGTCTTTCTCTCACTTAGCCTAAGTTTTTGAGGTTCATTCATGTTGTGCCATGTATCAGTACTTTACTCTTTTTCTTAGGGCCGCACCCAGAGCACATGGAAGCCCCCAGGCTAGGGGTCGAATCGGAGCTGCAGCTGCCAGCCTACACTACAGCCACAACAATGCAGAATCCGAGCTGCATCTGCAACCTACACTAGAGCTCAGAGCCATGCCGGGATCCTCAACCCACTGAGCGGAGCCAGGGATCAAACCCACATCCTCATGGATACTAGTTGGGTTCGTCACCACTGAGCCACAACAGGAACTCCAATATTTCACTCTTTTTATGGCTGAATATTATTTTCTCATGGATATACCATATTCTGCTTATCCATTTATTCACTGATGTCCATCCAAGCTGTTTCTACATTTGGCTGTTACGAGTAACGTTGCTATAAACATCTGTGTACAGGCTTTTTAATGAGCGTACGTTTTCAACTCTTTGGGGCATATAAGTAGGCATAGAACTTCTGGGTCTATGACGAGTCTATGGTTAACTTTTTGAGAAACTGCCAGACTGTTTCCAGTGAGGATCTACCCATTTTACATCCCCACCAACAACGTACGAGGGTTCCAATTTTTCAATTTTTTTGCCAACTCTTGCTACAGTCTGCCCTTTTGATTATAGCCATCGTGGTAGGTGTAAAGTGGTATGTCATGGTGGTTTTGATTCACATTTTCCTAATAACTAATGACGTAGAACATCTTATGTGCATATTGACCGTTTGTATTTTTCCTTTTTTTTGGCTGTGCCCACAGCATGTAGAAGTTCCTGGTCCAGGGATCAAACCCGAGTCACAACAATGACAACACCAGTTCCCCAATATTTTTAAACTGGGTTGTTTGTGTTTTTGCTGTTGAACGGTAACTGTTTTTTTGTATCTTGATATTCCATCCTTATTTTCTCCATTCTTTGGCTGTCTTTTCACTTTGATAGTGTCCTTTGGAACAGAAAAATTTTAATTTTGATGACATCCAACCTATCTATTGTTTCTTTGATTACTTTTGCCTTAGGTGTCGTTTCTAAGAATCATTGCCTAATTCAAGGGCATGAAGATTTATCCTTATGTTCACTTCTAACAGTTTTATACTTTTAGTTCTCATTTCAGTCATTGATTCATTTGAGATTGATTTTGTAGATGATGTGAGGTAGAGCTCTAACTTCATTCTTTCACATGTGGCTATCCAGTCCCAGCATTACTGGTTGAAAAGACTCCATTGAATTATCTTGGCACCCTTGTAAAAAATCAGTTCCCCCTAAATGTACGATTTCATTTCTGGACTCTCAATTCTATTCCATTGATCTGTGTGTCTGTCCCTGTGCCAGTACTACACCGTCTTGATTACCATTCCTCATAATAACCCCCTCAAGGCCTTTTTTTTTTTTAATTTTCAAATGAAATCTTTCAAATATAAAGAAAATTTAAATAAATCTGGAAATTCACAACCTAGATAATGGCAGGTTATATACTTCATCATATTTTGTTTCGTCTTTTTTTTTCATTAAGAAGTAAAATATTTTAGGAGTTTCCTTGGTGGCTCAGTTGTAATGAACCCAACTAGTATCCATTGAGGATGAGGGTTGGATTCCTGGCCTTGCTAAGTGGGTTAAGGATCCAGCATTGCCATGAGGTATGGCGTAGGTTGCAGACATGGCTCAGATTTGGCATTGCTATGGCTGTGGCATAGGCCCACAGCTACAGCTCTGGTTTGACCCCTAGCCTGGGAATTTCCACATGCCGTGGGCACAGCCCTAAAAAGACCAAAAGAGGGAGAAAGAGAAGAAAAAGAGGAAGAAGAAGAAGAAACTATTTTTAATGCAGCCAAAGCTACCTTAGTCCTCCCCGCACCCATTTCCCCTCCCTCTTCTCCATGAGTAACCACAAAATCATCACTCTGAAGCTGCTGGAGGTCCTTTCCAAAGATGTCATTCTCCTTTTATAACCTTATCAATATAATATAGCACTGTTTTGTGGGTCTTAATATTTTACCTAAGTAGCATCATACTTAACATAACCTTTTACAACTTGCTTATTTCACTCAAGCTTATGTTTATAAGCTTTTTTTCCATGTTGATCCATATGGATCTAGTACATTCATTTTCACTACTGTATAAAGCAAATTCTACTTTGAACTAACCTATTGTTTATTTATCCATTCCCCTGGCAGTGGACATTTAGGTTGTTTCCAGATGTTGACTATTACCAAGAGTTCTGTAATGACTGAACATCCTTGCCTGGGTCTTCCTGTTCCCTTCATCTTCTTGCTCATGCTTTTGCTCTAATCTGGGTTCTCCCCCAAGGACCCTACTGTCCCTGCAGCCTGCTTAGTGGTGGCTGCTCTCTCCCTCAGAGCTGTCATACCACTGGGCTGGGATTTGATAGGCATCTTCTTTGCTCTTCATAGCTACTTCCAAGCCAGTTATTCTTCTCTTCTCCTTAAAACCCCCAGATCCTTTGACATCCTATCATCAGACCCTCCCATCCATTACTCATCCCTTATTGCAGCCATGTATACCCCCTGTCACTCCCCCTCCCTCAAGGACAATTTTAACTCCCAACTCAGAGTCATTCCCTCTAGCATGATGCTGTCACAGCCATGGTGATTTTTACAACCAGCTTGTCAGTTCCACGACCCCTGATCCACTAGGCGTATCCTCCACCCACCTCTGCCTCTCACTCCTAAGGTCACACCCTTGATCACATCATTACCAGTAACTGCAGTTGCGTAATCTCAATGTCACACGCCCCACTCTTCAACTGCTATCATTCATCATCAGCTCTTTGTCTTGAATATCCAATTCCAACAGTCCTTCCACTGCACCTAAACTAACCCTATCCCTTTTCCTTGCTCCCCTCTCAGGTCCTTACTTCTCTCCTTACTCAACTCAGTTTCCTTGGTCTTTCGTTAAAAGCATCATTTACCTATACCCTCAATTCTCTTGCCCAAATAACTCCAACACGCATTCTTGCTACCTTCTGATAAAACTGTGACTGGGGGGAGCCCAACTCTCCACTCACTGCACCTGCACCAGTGCAGCTGAACATGGTGGGGATAAGCATCCAGTTATGCTAACTAAAAATTCAAGATCACTAATCTCTTGTGGTCCTTTTGTTCTGCCCAAAAGTACTGCAATATTTTTCTGGCTTGTTCATTTTCCCATTCACTCAGACTATTTCATTCTTTCTTCTCTCCACTCAAACCTTCGACCCCTCCTCCCTGACCTTCACTTTCAATTGATGGCCCTGATTCCTATTTCCCTGAGAAAAGTTATCAGAAGAACACATCCACCTGCAGCTACAGCATCTACCCATGGACATGCATCTTCCTTGCTTCTAATACTCTCTCCTACCTGAGGACATTATTCCTCGATTCTCTTCCCTGTATCAACAACCTCCCCCTCTCTGCTGTATCATTCTCATATTCATGTAACAGACTGTTATTTCTCTCATCTTAAGAAAAAAGAGAGTTCCTGTCGTGGCACAGTGGTTAACAAATCCAACTAGGAATTTGTTAACCACTGTGCGGGTTTGATTCCTGGCCTTGCTCAGGGGGTTAAGGATCCGGCATTGGTGTGAGCTGTGGAATAGGTTGCAGATGCAGCTCGGATCCCGCGTTGCTGTGGCTCTGGCATAGGCTGGGGACTGCAGCTCTGATTAGACCCCTAGCCTGAGAACCTCCATATGCCACGGGAGTGGCCCTCAAAAAGGCAAAAAGCCAAAAAAAAAGAAAAGAAAAGAAAAAGAAAACAGCACCTGGGAGTTCCCGTCATGGCTCAGTGGTTAACGAACCCAACTAGCATCCATGAGGACGTAGGTTTGACCCCTGGCCTTGCCTGGCAGGTTGGGGATCTGGCATTGCCATGAGGTTGCAGACGCAGTTTGGATCCTGCCTTGCTGTGGCTATGGTGTAGGCTGGCAGCTACAGCTCTAATTAGACCCCTAGCCTGGAAAACTGCATATGCTGCGGCTACAGCCCCAAAAAGACAAAAGAAAAAAAAATTAAAAATCAGCACCTTGACCCCACATCCCACATCCACCTCCAAAGAGTGCTCCTCTATAGTAAAACTCAAAAGAATAGTCTATACTTGCTATCTCTCCAATTCCCCTCATCTTAGTCTCTCCACTCCCACTTTCTGATTCCAAAGATTCCTTTGGAATTCCCTGTGGTGGCAGATTCATAAGAAGATCCACTTCAGAGAGGGGAAGAGGAGATGAAGCTCTGGAGCATGTTGTATTTCAAAGGTATTGACAGAAGCTTAAGAAAATAATTTTGGTGCGCCTGGGACAGAGAAATTGTTAAACACATGAAGGATATAAAATACCTTTTGTGCTTTAAAAAAAAAACCATTGGAATAAGGTAAACTAACATGTTTTACATGATAGAACACTAGATGCTGTAACAAACAGGCCCCAAGTTATATGCTGGATCAGACATGATAAGAATTGATTTCTCACCACATAAAAGTCCAAAATGGGTGTTCCTGATTAATGAGCAGCTCTTCTCCAAGTGATGATGCAGGGACCCAGGCTCCTTCCATCTGTGGCTCTACTGTTGTTAACAGATTACTGAGCTCTTCTGTAGGAAGCCCAGGAAGGGAAAATAGAGCAGGGCATCAAGCACGGGAGGCTTTTACGGTCCAGCTCTGGAAACTGGGGGAAATCAGCTCTGCTCACACTCCACTGACCAAAATTCAGACACATGGCCTCACTTAAGTACAAGGAAGATTGAGAAACTATCTACCTGAGTACCCAAGAAGAGGAAACAGGTTAATGAAGAGCCAGCCAGTCTTTGGCTCTTTATTAATGGAAGTCCTCCCAGGGCTTCTGGTGATCAGGTAGAAAGATGATTCATCCTCCTAAATGAGGGCCATGTTCCAGTCTGGCCTGGATTCAAAGGGCGAGTCCCACTGTAAAACCACAATTGCTTTTTTCTGGGAAGAAATCCCTTAGAAAAGCAAACAATTCTAACATTCCATTTATCTCTTCTGCCATTTGACATGGTTTGTGGGTTTCCAGTTTGGTGTTTCAGTGTTCCATAAAAACAGTAAGTACTTTAAAGCCTGTAGGGTATGACTAGTGTGGCTATACCCTGAGACTGGGACTTGGCATGATGCCATTGCTAACTGGCAGCATAGCTTGGCTACCAAACCTCATGCTCAGGCTCCACCTCTGAAATGGGCATTCGTAGCGCCTGCCACTGTCATGTTGTTGGGAAATCAAAGACTTGTTCATTCTCTGCTCCAAATGATCCTCACAACTGCCCTTTGGAGTTAAAGGGCATGAACGGCCACTGCTCATTTCACAGATGGAGAAGGTCTGAGCTGGAGAGGTGACACACCTGGTCCAGGGAAACCCCAATACACAGTCCCCAGACAAGAGGTGGTGGCTGAAACTATGAGAGGACATGGCATCAGAAGAGGGAAGCAGAAAAGAGTAGGAATGGTGTGGATGGAGGAATGAAGAAAACCCACGAAAGTACATCCCCAAACCCAAGGTTTTTTCCACAGTGCCTCCTCACCCTCATTTTCTTTTAATTTTTCCCTCATGCCTGGTCATCTGGCCACAGAGGAAGGACTACAGAGAAACAGAGGAAGAGCTAAGAACATCTGGAATTCCCCAGAAGTCTTCAGGTAGGAGGATGACCTAGATTAAGACTGCTCCTATGTGGAGTTCCCGTCGTGGCGCAGTGGTTAACAAATCCAACTAGGAACCATGAGGTTGTGAGTTCGATCCCTGCCCTTGCTCAGTGGGTTAATGATCCTACGTTGCCGTGAGCTGTGGTGTGGGTCGCAGACACGGCTTGGATCCAGCGTTGCTGTGGCTCTGGTGTAGGCCGGCGGCTACAGTTCCGATTAGACCCCTAGCCTGGGAACCTCCATATGCCACGGGAGCAGCCCAAGAAATGGCAAAAAGACAAAAAAAAAAGATCGCTCCTATGGTCCACAGCTGCCTGGTTGAGGAAAGGATCCTGCAGGAGGAACCAAGAAGGATAAGGGACCCTGCTTTCCACTCTTCTATTCTGAGCTCCAGGGAGTCACTGCCCCAGGGGTGCCATATCTGCAGCATGGGTCCATACCCCTTCTCTGGAAAGAAAGAAAGATTTTAAAAGATAAGTGACAACAGGAGTTCCCTGGTAGCCTAGTGGGTTAAGGATCTAGCATTGTCACTGCAGCGGCTTGGGTCACTGCTGTGGCGCGGGTTCAGTTCCTGGCCTGGCAGATTCCATATGCTATAGGCGCAGCCAAAAAAAAAAAACACAAAAAGCAAAAAAACCCAGAGAGTTCCCATTGTGGCGCAGCAGAAATGAATCAAACTAATAACCATGAGGATGCAGGTTTGACCCCTGGCCTTGCTCAGTGGGTTAAACATCTGGCATTGCCGTGAGCTGTGGTGTAGGTCACAGACATGGCTTGGATCTGGTGTTGGTCGCTGTGGCTGCAGCGTAGGCTGGTGGCTACAGCTCCAGTTCAACCCCTAGCCTGGGAACCTCCATATGCCGCAGTATGGCCCTAAAAAGCAAAAAAAAAAAAAAAAAGTTGGAAGTCTCACACTTCTTGATTTCAAAACTTATTATAAAGTTATAGTAATCAAAACACAAAATAATGTGGTTCTGGCATAAAGACAGACATGTAGACCAATGGAATAAAATATCTCAGAAATAAACTATCACTTTTTGTTTTGGTTTTGGTTTTGGTTTTGGGGGGGTGTTTTTTTTTTAGGTCCACACCCACAGCATGTGGAGCTTCCCAGGCTAGGGGTCAAAATCGGAGCTGCAGCTGCCAGCCTACACCACAGCCACAGCCATGCCAGATCTGAGCTGAGTCAGCAACCTACACCACAGCTTGTGGCAACTCCAGATCCTTAAGCCACTGAGCAAGGCCAGGGAACAAAGCTGGGTCCTCATGGATGCTAGTTGGGTTCTTAACCTGCTGAGCCACAATGGGAACTCCTAAACCATCACTTTTATGGTCAAATAATTTTCAACAAGCATGCCAAAACCTTTCAATGGCAGAAAGGACAGTCTCTTCAACAAATGTTGTTGAGAAAACTGACTATTCACAGGCAAAAGAATGAAGCTGAATCCTTACCTTACACCACATATGAAAATTAATTCAATGTTGCTAAGTGTAAGACCTAAAACTATAAAACTCTTGAAAGCAAAAATAGGATGAAAGCTCACAACATTGGATTTGGAAAAGATTTTCTGGATGTGACACCAAAAGCACAGGCAACAAAATTAAAAATAGATAAATTGGATTACATCAAAATAAAAAACTCCTGTGGGTGAAAGGACACAATAGATTGTGTTAATCTAGATCAATAGGAAACCTAGGAAATGGGAGAAGATATTTGCAAATCATTTGTCTGATAAGGGTTTAACATCCAGAATATGTAAGGAACATCTACAAATTGACAACAAAAAAAAAACCTCATTAAAAATGTGCAAAAGACTTGAATAAGCATCTCCCCAAAAAAGATATATAGTGAACAAGCATACAAAAAAGATATGCAGGAGGAGTTCCTGTCATGGTTCAGCGGTTAATGAAACTGACTAGTATCCCTGAGGACTTGGGTTCGATCCCTGGCCTTGCTCAATGGGTTAAGGCATTGCCATGAGCTGTGGTGTAGGTCACAGATGAGGTACGGATCCTGAGTTGCTGTGGCTGTGGTGTAGGCTGGTGGCTACAGCTCTGATTGGACCCCTAGCCTGGGAACCTCCATATGCCATGGGGCGGGGGGGCGGGGGGGGGGGGGTGCTCCTAAAAAGACCAAAAAAAAAAAAAAAGATATGCAACATCACTAATCATTAAGGAAATGCAAACCAAGACCACGATGAGGTATCATCTCATACCCATTAGAACAGCTACTATTAAAAAAAAAAACCCAAAAACAAAAAAACAGAAAATAACAAAGATACAGAGAAACTGGAACATAGTACATTGCTTGTAGAAATGTAAAATGATGGCAGTTCCTCGAAAAATTAAAAATAGAATTACAATGTGGTCCACAAGTTTCACTTCTGGGTATATATCCAAAAAAACATTGAAAGGATTTTAAAGATCTATCAGCACACCATGTTCACAGCTGCACAAAGGTCAAGAGGTGGAAGCAATGCAATTGTCTAGCAACAGAAGAATGGATAAACGAAATGTGGTGTATACATAAAATGGAACTTTTTAGCCTTAAAAAGGAATGAATTTCTGACATGTGCTATAGCATGGATGAATCCTGAAGATATCATACAAAAAGACAAAATACTGTGTGATTCCACTTATATGGATTAACTAGAGCAGTCAAATTCATAGGTACAAAGTAGAATGGTGGTTACTAGGGGCTGGGGGAAAGGGAAGAATGGGGTATGAATGTTTAATGCATATAGAGTTTCAGTTCTACAAGACAAAAAATTTCTGGAGATTGGTTACACAATGATGTGAATATACTTAATGCTACTGAAATGTACACACAGACATAGTTAAAAGGGGTGAAATTTATGTTATGCATTTTTGTTTTTTTTGGTTTTCTTTTTTGGCCACCCTGCAGCATATGGACTTCCCAGGCCAGAGATCAGATCTGAGCCAAAGTTGCGACCTACAACCTATATAGTAGCTTCAGCAACATCAGATCCTTAACCCACTGTACTGAGCTGGGGATCAAACCTGCATCCCAGTGCTCCAGAGATGCCACTGATCCTGCTGTGCCATGGCAGGAACTCCTGTTATGCATTTTTTATAACAACTTTTAAAAATGGAGAACAGAAGGCAGTGGGATGATATATTCAAAGTGTTGAAAGAACTGTGACCCAGAAGTCCTTACTCAAGAAATAAGGTAAAATATACTAAAAATAAAGGTAAAATAAAGACATTCCCAGGTAAACAAACACAAGGAATGTGTTGCTGGTAGATCTGCTTTACAAGACATTCTAAAGGAACTTTGTCAGGATGAAAGGAAATGACTCAGATGGTCACCTGAATTCACACACAGAAATAAAGATCACTGGCAAAGGTTAATATAAAATAGATCATCATAAATACCATATATATATATTTTTTTTTTGTTCTCAACTGTTTTAAAATTAAAATTTTAAATTACATAAGACAATCATGTTAGAGGTATATTGTTGGGCTTATGACATACAAAGATGTAATATACGTGAGAGTAATAGCATTAAGGAGGGAGCTGAATTTCAATGCAGTCAAGAGAGATGTTAACTTGAACCCACTGGAATAAATGAAGACTACCAGAAATCATAAATATGTAGGTTAATTTAAAACCATTATAAATATTTCCACGATAAACACATCCCTTTCCCAAGCAACAGAAACAAAACAAAACCATTATAAATATATGTATTTTTCTCTTCTTTTTTTTTCTCCCCCCCCCCCAGGGCCACACCTGCAGCACATGGAAGTTCCCAGACTAGGGGTCGAATTGGAGCTACAGCTACTGGCCTACACCACAGCCACAGCAACACCAGGTCCGAGCTGCATCTGCAAACTACATCACAGCTCACAACACCACCAGATCCTTAACCCACTGAGCGAGGCCAAGGATCAAACCCTCATCCTCATGGACACTAGTCAGATTTGCTTCTGCTGAGCCACAATGGGAATTCC
The DNA here is from genome assembly GCF_016906955.1 of Phacochoerus africanus. Taxonomy (NCBI): domain Eukaryota; kingdom Metazoa; phylum Chordata; class Mammalia; order Artiodactyla; family Suidae; genus Phacochoerus; species Phacochoerus africanus. The sequence goes on along the minus strand of NC_062551.1, from coordinate 19,040,767 downwards.
CTCTCCTAACGTCTTTTATTTTTTTTTAAACAGAAAAAAGAAATAGTGCTACTTTATTAAAATACTGAGTTTATTTCACATGTATATTTTTGTCTCCCCACCATTTCCATTTGTCTATCCACCACTACTATTATGTCCTATCATAACTTCCATGCATACTTAAAACCAAGCAAAGGGTGGAATTCCATCTTTAAAAACTAAGCAGGCATTTTGGACAACACATTTTTGGCAATGGAGCCTGGACAACATTTATCAGACACGGTAGGCAAAGTTCTCACTCTGCATTATAAAAAGCCGACACCAACTGTTACACAAATGAACAATGCAAATTTTAACAAACCATTTAAACTATTAAAGAGACTTCCTCCACTGCCAGAGATCTTGAATAGCCTGCTGGTCAGGCATCCGGAAACAATTCTTCACATAATTGAACTTGGCTTCCACTTTGGGAGGAGAACAACAGTTTTTCTCTACTTGTTTGCATTTTCACTTTCATGTTTTCAACAGAACTAGGTTCTTTTGGTGTTTTAGGAGATTTTTTTCCTGTTTTTTGAAGGATTCTTGACCTTTTGATCTTGGTGTTGACGGTTTTGAGTCTTTTTCATTCTGGTTTGATTTTTGTGCATTTTTGGCTGGAGTATCTCATACTGATTTCTTTAATGGAGGTTTTTCTTCTCCTTTCTCATCATCAAAGTCATCATCTTCATCAGCAGCAAGTTTTACCTTTTTCAGAGGAAACTTGCTACCCCCTCCAGGGGCAGAACGCTTTCCAGATATACTCAGAAGTTTCACTTTTCCTCCGCTTCATCTTCTGACTCTGCATCTTCCTCCACAGCTACTAAGTGCTGTCCCCTAATATGCACAGGCCCTGAACCACACTTCAACCATAAGACCACAGGCACAGGTGGTGTTATTTCAAAGCCCTCAAGGGATGCTGACTCTAGAGACATTTTCAAAGTTTCCAGTGTTACTTTAATTGGACTGCCTTCCTAATTCATTGCCTCTGCTTCAACAATGTGCGATTAATTCATCCTTTGTACCAGCCCCTAAACTGACCATTCTTAAAGACAACTGGTGCTCATTTTCTTCATTATCCAACTTAAAGTGCTAATCTTTATCAGCCTTTAGTTTACCACTGAAAAAATTGTTCTGAGGCCTCAGAAGGCTCATGTCCATGTCCACCGAATCTTCCGTGGGTTGGTGGCATCCACTTAGGTGGTAGAAAAGGTAGATGGAGATAAATGACTACTGTTCAAGGAACAGCCACACAGGACAGAATCACAACAGGGACCCTCTCTCAACTTCTTTTAAAGAGATTAAGACTATATAAAGAAATAATTATAACACATAGACATATATATGACAATTATAGCACAAAGGATTCACAACTAGACCGATCATAGCACAACCGTAGAAAGAATCTTGAGAGCAGCAAGAGGAAAACAATTCACCTTGTGCAGGTGATCCTCTAAGATTAACATCTGACTTGTCAGACGCCACTGATGCCACGAAGCAGTAGGATAACATACTCAAAGTGCTGAACGAAAAAGACTGCCAACCAAGACTTCCTTATCCAGTAAAGCTATCCTTCAAAAACAAAAGAGAAATAAAAGCATTCCTATGAATTTGTCACTAGCAGACCTGCCATACAAGAAATACTAAAATAAATTCTTTGAACTGAAAAGAAAAAAAAAAAAAAAAAGGTCCTGAGACAACAGGCCAAATCCACAAAAGAGCAACCAATAAAGTAAGTACATAGGTAAATATAAAAGAAGTATAAATTATTTTTTTGTTTATGACTCTTTTCCCATTTGATTTACAAAACAAATGCACGAAGCAGTAACTGTCAAACTGTGTTGATGGATTTAAAATGTATAAAGATGTCATTCACATGAAAATAATAACACAGGAGTTCCCTTCCCATCGCGGCGCAGCGGAAACAAATCTGACTAGCATCCATGAGGTTGCGGGTTTGATCCCTGGTCTCGCTCAGTGGGTTAAGGATCTGACGTTGCCTTGAGCTGTGGTGTAGGTTGCAGATGCAGCTCAGATCTGGCATGGCCGTGGTGTAGGCTGGCAGCTGCAGCTCGGATTCGACCCCTAGCCTGGGAACTTCCACATGCCACGGGTGTGACCCTAAAAAGCCAAAAAAGAAAAAAAAAGCAGGAGTTCCCGTCGTGGCGCAGTGGTTAACGAATCCGACTAGGAACCATGAGGTTGCGGGTTCGGTACCTGCCCTTGCTCAGTGAGTTGCTGTGACCTGTGGTGTAGGTTGCAGATGCGGCTCAGATCTGGTGTTGCTGTGGCTCTGGCGTAGGCTGGTGGCTACAGCTCCGATTCGACCCCTAGCCTGGGAACCTCCATATGCTGCGGGAGCGGCCCAAGAAATAGCGAAAAAAGAAAAAAAAAGCAAACTAAATCTGAAGCAAGCTGCAGGAATGAAATAATAAAAAGTGGGAGCTTCCATCATGGTGCAGCAGAAATGAATCTGACTGGCAACCATGAGGTTTCGGGTTCGATCCCTGGTTTCACTCAGTGGATTAAGGATCTGGCATTGCCATGAGCTAAGGTGTAGGTCGCAGACTTGGCTCGGAAATGGTATTGCTGTGGCTGTGGCATAGGCCGGCAGCTGTAGCTCAGATTAGACCCCTAGCCTGGGAATCCCCATATGCCTCAGGTGTGGCCCTAAAAAGCAAAAATAATAATAATAATATAAAGTGTAAATAAAGAATAGAAAAACAACAGAGAAAATCAGTGAAATGTTAATATTAACAAGACTGAAAAATATTCTTGAAAATATTAACTAAACTGACAAATCTTTAGCTAGACTGTCCAAGGAGAAAACAGAGAAGACACAAATTAACAAAATCAGGAATGAAAGAGGAGATATTACTATGGAAAGTAACATAATGTCTTTTCTATCAAAGGTAATCTTGGTTATTCCATTTTGCTCATGTTCGCCCTCCTGCAACCCGCCCCCCCTTCCCTCTTCTCCAGGTAACAATTTGTTTCAAATTAGCCAATCCGGAAGAATGTGTGCCCAGACCTGACCTATGGGAAGGGGACGGGTAAATCACCTGTGTTAGGGATAAATAGGGGAGGGTCCTTTGTTCAGTGCATGTGCTTTTGGGAGCACCCGTGCCCTTCTGCAGAAGTAAAGAGCCTTGTCAAGATCTCCCTGGGTTCATGTATCTCATTTTTCAACATTGACGATCAGAGCCATGTCCCCAGCATTACTACCCAGAAAACACTATGAGCAACTGTATGACAACAAATTATATAACCTAGATGAAATGGACAAATTCCTAGAAAGACATACATTACCAAAACTAAAAAAAAAGGGAAAGTCTGAATAGGTACATAACAAGCAAAAAGACCAGATTAGTAATCAAAAAGCTTCCCACAAAGAAAACACCAGGCCCAGATGGCTTCGTTGGTGAATTGCGACAAAAGTTACAGGAAAAATTAACACCAGTCCTTCTCAAACTCTTCCAAAAACATGAGGGAATACCTCCCAACTTATTCTATTGAGATAAGATGGGACCTGTGGGACCTGAGCCCCTTGACTTAGAGGGCTTGCACCTGGATAAATGCCTCCCTGAGTAACAAAATATAAAGAAACTATAAGGAACTAAAAATAACTGCATGCATACACAGTTGGGACAAATTATGACTTATAAGATACAAAAAGGCCAAGAACCAACAGACACTTCTGAGGTACCAGGAGAAAAAGGAGAGTACTCCTGTGTTTGATCCCCACACTTAGTGCCACCAAGGGAGTGGGCTGCACATCTAATTACCCCTCCAGCCAAGGCCACTGATCCATTCCCTCACCCACACCCCATTTAAGGAATCAGCCCGCCCTCCTCGGACAGTGAGCAAGGGCAGCTGTTTCTTGTTTTCACTCCCTTGTGCTGCAGCACAAGCCCCAGTAAAGCCTTGCTTGAATTTCTCACCTAACTTCTTATCAATTTCTATTGATTAAAGAGTCTAAGGGCCTGGGTTGGTAACACCATGACATTATGAGGTCAATATTATTCTCATACCAAAACCAGGAAGAGATCGTCAAAAAAGAAAACGAAGAGGGGAAAAAAAAAACCTAAGAAAACGAACAACCCTTATGAATCTAAATGCAAAAATTCTAAAAAATAAAGTTAGGAGTTCCCATCGTGGCACAGTGGTTAACGAATCCAACTAGGAACCATGAGGTTGCGGGTTTGATCCCTGGCCTTGCTCCGTGGGTTAAGGATCCAGTGTTTCGGTGACCTGCGGTGTAGGTCACAGACGTGGCTTGGATCCCATGTTGCTGTGGCTCTGGCATAGGTCGGTGGCTACAGCTCCAGTTAGACCCCTAGCCTGGGAACCTCCATATACCATGGGAAGCGGCCCTAGAAAAGGCAAAAAAATAAATCAATCAATCAAGTTAGCAAACCAAATTCAGCAAAATATAAAAAATATTAACAGCGCTCTATTGAAATTTATCTTTGGAACACACGGTTAGCTGAACATACAAAAAGCCGTCAATGCAATACAACATATTCATAGAATAAAGAAGAAAAACCACATGATCATTTCAATAGACAGAAAAAGAATTTGATAAAATCCAACACCTTTTAATGATTAAAAAATACTCAATAAATGAAAAAATGGAAGGGAACTTCCTCAACCTGACAAAGAACATGGATGAAAAACCCACATCTAACACATACTTAATGGGGAAGACTGCTTTCCCCCTGAGATCCGGGGAACAACACAAGGATACGCTCTAGTCACTTTAAGTCGATATTTTATTGGAGGTTCTAGCCGGAAATTAAGCAACAAAGAAAAATAAGAGGGATCCATACCAGAAGGAAAGAAGTAACCTCTATTTGTAGATGTTATGAGCTTATGTACAGAAAATCCTAAGGGGACTTATAAAACCACAAAACCCTAGTAGAAACAATAGGTGATTGCAGAGTAAAGGATCAATATTTTAAACATCAATTGCATTTCCATACTTAGGGAAACAATCAAAAAATGAACAATTCCATTCACAACAGTATCAAAAGAATAAAATACTTTAGGATAAATTTAACAAATACGGTGCAAGATTTGAAAAGTGAAAACTATGTCTTTGCCAAGAGTAACAGAAATCTAAAGAGTCATTCCATGTCTGTGGATCAGAGCCCTCAACTGAGGGAAATTCTCTTCTATTTGATTAATAGTTCCAACACAATCCTTATCAAAATCCAAGCAAGTCTTATTCTCTCTAGTCAAGAGATTGACTAGCTGTCTCAAAATTTATATTAAAAGGCAAAGGGTCTAAAATAACAATCTTTTTTTTTTTTTTGCTTTTTAGTGCCGCACCTGTGGCATGTGGAGCTTCCCAGGCTAGGGGGCCAATAGGAGCTGCAGCTGCCGGTGCACACCACAGTCACAGGAATGCCAGGTCCTTAACCCATCAAGCGGAGCCAGGGATCAAACCCGCGTCCTCATGGATAGTAGTTGGGTTCGTTATCTCAGAGCCACAGCAGGAACTCCCACAAAAAACAATCTTAAAAATAACATCCCAGTTCCAAAACCTACTATAAACTACAGTAATAAAGAGAGTGTGGGACTGAATAAAGATAGACATATAAACCAATGACAGAGAAATGAGAGCCTAGAAATAAACCTTTACACCGACGGCCAGCAGATTTTCAACCAAGAAACACTGGGATACCCACACACAAAAGAATGAAGTTGGACCCCCTTACATCACGACCATTCACAAAATTTAACTCAAAATGGAGCTGAGGCCTACAAGTAGAAGTAAAGCCATAAAACTCTTAGGATAAAATCTCTGTGACCTTGAGTTAGGCAAAGGTTTTGTCCCCGGCAAAGCCCACTGAGGTCCCAGGGAAAAATGAGACGGCATCTCAGTAATAAGGTCGAACTTCTTCTTTTGTGCTTTAGTCCAGTTTCACTTGCCTGCAGGAGGCCGGGTGCAGAGACCTTGCTTTCAGCAGGACGGAGGAGAGTTTCCCGGGCCCAACTGCTGGGCCCAACCCCCCAGTTTGGCGGGTGGGGGCAGGAGCTCTACAGGCGACACCTCGATTCAAGATGGCGGCGGCGGCGGGCTGAGCGCAGAGACGCTGCACACGGCCCTGCAACCTGGAGCGTGAGCAACGCGCCTGCGCCAGACCCCCAAGAATGCCGCCCCCTCCCTGCTGGAGAGAAATGCTTCAAAGCAGCCCCACCTACAGCCTTTTGGAAGGGAGGGGAGCCTGTCATCTAGAGCCTGCGTTCTCCCCTCTTCATTGCTTTGATTTGCCCAAAGACTAAAACTTGGCTTCTAAACCAAACTTGGTCTTGTTCTACTGGTGCAAGCAACATGGGGCAGGAGGACCCTTGAGAGCGCCCGACTCCAGAAGGTTGGTAATAGTTTTCTTAGATACAACAGCAAAAGTACAATACATAAAATTAAAAATTAATCATGTGAATTTCATCAAAACGTAAAACCGTATGTCACTCTTAAGAAAATCTCATCACTATAAGAACTATTTGAAAATTACATATCTGCTGAAAGATGTGTGTACAAAATATGTAGAACTCTATATAGAACATGACTCAAAAGTAATCCAGTTTAAAAATAGGCAAAGTAACTGAATAGCTATTTCACCAAAGAAGCTATATGAACAACTCAATAAGCATATAAGATGATTAACATCATTAATCATTAGAGAAATGTCAACCACAATGAGATAACCACTTCATACTGCAAAAATGACTAGAATTTCAAAATGGCAAATGATAACCAGTGATAGCAGAGTTATCATTGTGGTGCAGTGGGTTAATTATCTGGCTTGTCTCTGTGGTGTTGCTGGTTGTAACCTCGGATTAAGGATCCATTGTTGCTGCAGCTCTGGCATATAGTTTGCAGATGCAGCTTGGTTTCGATCCCTGGCCTGGGAACTTCCATATGCTGAAGGTGCAACCAAAAAAGGGAGGAAAAAAAAAAAGGCTAGGATGAACTAGAGCCCTCAGTAAATTGGTAGAAATGTAAAATTGTACATTCAGCTTAGAAAACAGTTTGGCAGTTTCTTAGAAAGTTTAATATAAATTTTCTATATGACTCAGCAATTCACTCCTAGGAATATTCACCCAAGAGAAAGGAAAATATATGTCCACACAGAGACGTAAATATGAATATTCACAGCAGCATTATCCGTAACAGCCAAAAAGTGGAAGCAACCCAAATGTCTACCAGCGGATGAATGAAAAATCAAAATACTATTCAGCCATGAAAAGGGATAAAGAACTGATGCATGTTAAAACATAGACGAATCTCAAAAACACTATGCTGTATGAAAGTAGCCAGATAAAAGGGCCACATATTGGAGTTCCTGTTGTGGCCCAGTGGTTAACGAATCTGACTAAGAACGTGAGGTTGTGGGTTTGATCCCTGGCCTTGCTCAAGGAGTTAAGGATCCAGTGTTTCCTTGAGCTGTGGTGTAGGTCACAGACATCGCTTGGATCCCACATTGCTGTGGCTGTGGCATAGGCTGGTGTCTACAGCCCTGATTCGACCCCTAGCCCAGGAACTTCCATATGCCATGGGTGTGGCCCTGAAAGATCAAAAAAAAAAAAAAAAAAATCCAGTGGTTGTCACTGCTGTGCTATGGGTTCAATCCCTGGCCTGGGAAATTGTATAAACTATATGCATGGCCAAAAAAAAAAAATTGTTGAAACTGGCATGAATAATTACCTCTGGGAAAGGTAACTGGGGGTTATCTTGCACATCTGTTAGGACTGCATGTTTGTGCTCCCCCCAAATTTATATGCTGAAATCTAATCCCCAATGTGATATTGGAGGGGGGCCTTTAAGAGGTACTTAGGTCCTGAGGGTGGAGCCCTCATGAATGGGATGAGGGTCCTTATGAGAAGTCCCAAAGCTAGTTCACTCCCTCTTTTTACCAATTTACAATACATAGTCTACCACACAGAAGAGGGTCCTCACCTGAACCTGATCATGTGCCACTGTGATCTTGTATTTCAGTCTCTAAACACTGGGAGAGAGGAGTTCCCTGGCGGCCTACTGGTTAAAGGACCTGGTGTCATTACTACTGCAGTGCAGGTTCAAGAACTTCCACATGCCACAGGCATGGACAAAAAAAAAAAAAAAGCTGTAAGAAATAAATTTCTTAAGAAAGGGAATGTATGTATATATGTCACTGGGTCTCTTTGCTGTACAGCAGAAATTGGCACAACATTGTAAATCAACTCTAATAAAATATTTAAAAGAAATACATTTCTATTGTTGGTAAGCCACCCAGTTCACATTCTTTTATAATAGCCGCCTAGCTGACTAACATGTAATACTGATGCAAAAACAAATCTAGCGTTTATTTTAGAGTAAATAACTCAAGTAGATGTTAAATCATTGCTCAATTGAAAAGACAGTTGTTGGGCAAGCACCCATCTGGGAGCATATGTGGGTGTCTGCCCCTCTCCCCAAACCCACTGTGCTTTTGACACGGAGAAGAGAAGGGCACAGATGCCAAGACCTTTTGCGGGAAAGCAGTGAGCAGGGGCCACATCCAGGAGGGGAGGGAAGGAGAGGAAGCCCCGGCTGCCCCAGGGAGATAGGGCAGCAGGGCCATGGAAAAAGCAGCAGATCCAGAAAGAAGCTGCCTTGTAAAGATAGCAGAGTGCCTGGCCTCAGGAAGCAGGAGTTCCTGCTCCCAGTGAGGATGGGGGACCCCCAAGGGATCGTTAGTTAAAGCCCCATCTCCTCAGGTCCTGTTTCCTGTGTGTCTCTAGGACATACCCCCACCCCAGAAGTCATGAGCATGTCCAGGTCCTCAAAGACACTGGCTCAGGTGGGGCTCGTCCACTGGCCCTTGATTCATCCTGGGAAAGCGACTGCCTCTTCCGGTTCCATCCCCCCAGGCTGCTCAAGGGAGGCCGATGACTCTGGAGGCCCCCTGCCTGCTCCAGACCAGAGGAAGGGGGCTGGGCGGCTGCCCTCCCCAACTCTTCCCCAGCCCCACTTGGTTCTGGGCCTTCCATGTCCCTGCTGGGGAGCTCTAGGCAAATTCTTTCTGTGTTTACAAATGCCTGTAAATCTGTGACCTCCTTCTCCAGCTGACCTGTCCTGTAAGACTTTCCTGGAGCCCTTAGCCAAGAGGGCCCCTGCATGGGGGGGAGGGTGTCTCTCTGCTTGTCTATACCCCCCCCCCACCTTCCCAGAGAATCCCTCTTCTCTCTCGTCCTAACCCTTAGGATTGGTTCAATCCCAGTATGGGGTTGGGACTTTCCAGAAGCTTCACTAGACCTATTCCCAGAATCTCCCCCTCAATGCCACCCATCAGGGGTCTTGAATACCAGGTGAGGTGAGCCGAAGTTTTCTTGGATCCCAAAGAGCAAGATGGAGCCAAGTGCAGAGGAAAGAGCACTGGACCACAATGAAATTCTCTCTGAACCCAATTACAGTGTTAACAATAGCAGCTGGGGAGTTCCCACTATGGCACAGCAGCTGTGGCATGAGCCTGCAGCTGCAGCTCGGATTCCATCCCTGGCCCAGGCACTTCCATATGCTGCAGGTGTGGCCAAAACAGGGGGAAAAAATAGCAGTTGATAATATATACCTTACCCTCTTTCATGTGGATTAATTCATTTAAGCCTTCGAGGTGGGTACCATTGTTTTCCCCATTTTATAGAGAAGAAAACGGGACCAAGAGGTTTGGATGTTTGCCAAAGTCCAGAGCTATAAGCAACAGAGCCAGGACTCAAACCTAAGTGGTTTGATTCCAACAAATACACTTTTTTTTTGTCTTTTGTCTTTTCAGGGCCGCACCCACGGCATATGGAGGTTCCCAGGCTAGGGATCTAATCGGAGCTGTAGCCACCGGCCTACACCACAGCCACAGCAACGCCGGATCCCCAACCCACTGAGCAAGGCCAGAGATCGAACCCGAAACCTCATGGTTCCTCATTGGACTCGCTTCCACTACATCACGACGGGAACTCCTTAACAAATAGGCTTTTGAGTCATACTTTTTTCTTTTCTCTTTTTTTTTTTTGTCTTCTTAGGGCCGCACCCATGGCACATGGAGGTTCCCAGGTCCCAGGAGGTTCGCTGGCCTATGCCACAGCCACAGCAACACCAGATGTGAGCTGCATCTGCAACCTATACCAAGCTCACGGCAACAGTGGATCCTTAACCCACTGAGCAAGGCCAGGGATCGAACCTGCGTCCTCATGAATCCTAGTCAGATTCATTTCCTGCTGATGGGAACTCGCTGACTCATCCTTTCTACTGCCTCTCACGGTCCTTGGACAAGACCCCACCTCTGAGCTTTGGCCCATGTTGTTCCCTCCTACCGGAATGCCCTTGCTCCCTTCTCCACCTGGCAAAACATAGCCTTCCATGCCCAGTCCAGTGCTTTCCCAGATACGCTCCCTCCCCCTGCACTAGATTGAATGGCATGGCATCCTCCTCTGGGCCACTAGGCTGCCACCTCCTTCTATCATGGGGTGGACAAGCCACTCAGTCTTTGCCCAGGCATGACACCGCTCCCCACCGAGCTGTGAACATTTCGAGGCATGCCCTGCGCCTCATCCATCATGGTGTCACCAGCCTCGAGCACACAGCTGAGCTCTCCAAGAGCTGTTCAATGTTCCAGATGGGGCTGGCCTCTGCCTCTGACTTTCTGCGAAATTTAGGATGAGTCGCTGCCCTTCCTTGGCCTCCAGGGTTCCCAGGAGTGAGATTTTTCTCTGTTCCTCAGCTGCTGAAAGCCCACCTGTCCCTGTCAGAGAAACCACCTGTGGTCCTTTGCTCCACATTCTAAGAAAGAGAGACTGGGAGAGAGACTGTTGGTTGGGTCAGTAGAAGGTTCTAGGATCTCAAACTGGACTTGCACTGTCTCAGAGGAAAGTCTGAGTCACCTTCCTGTATGGGAGTGGAGTTTGTCTTCTCTCTCTTGAGAGATAAAGGCCCAGGAGATTTCCTGACACCCCTCCGTCCAAATCTCCACTCCTCCAGCCTAGGCCCCAGAAGGAGGGACATCCAGTCCCTGTATAATAATAACTGTTATTTTTATCCACCACACACACCCATTTCACTCACAGGGCTGTGCATTCCCCAGCCAGGGAGGCAGAGCAGTGCAGGAGGGTTAGGAAGACAGGCAAGGGTCAGGCCACAGCGCCAGCTCCAGGTTGCTATGTCTTCACCTCTCCAAGCCTCAGTCCCCCCATCTGTAAAATGGGACAAGCACCTTTCCTCAGGAGTCATCGCTGTGAAGAAAATACACATACGGCGCACAGACCTACAGCTCCACAGCCGGCTTAGACCAGTGTGTATGAGAAGATCGTGAGCAAGTGGGGAACAAACAGCAGGTGTGCCATCACCTTCCTGCCCCCAGTATCCTGCACACACTAAATATCCAAAAGACCTAAGGAAATGTTCCACTCTGTTCTGCCGCCAGGAGCTGGGTGTCTTTGGGCAATGTGCTTTCCCTCTCTGGGCCCAGCCTCTTTGTCTGGGGGGTGGTGGTAAAGCTGTTTAAGCTTGCCCTTCAATATCAACACCCAAGGGAGAGTAGGTGGGTCACATCAGGGACTCTGCGGTTAACAGAGCTGGCCTGGTGTGATTTCTGTTTCCAGTGCTAACTAGCTGTGTCACACAAGGTGATTCCTCGACCTCTCTAAGCCTCAGTTTCCTCATCTCCAAAATGTATTCAGTTTCTCCCTACCTCTCCATGTTGTTGTGCAACTTCAACGCATGTAATTTCCAAATGCTCTGTTTGGCACAGACAGGGAATATCCTAAGTGCTCAATTAATTACAGATAATTTAAGGGGGAAAGGAGGAAGTGGCGGGGACAGGGGAAGGATGGTTGTAAATCCTATGTGGTGGGAACCCAGAGCGGCAGCGGCAACAAATTCTAGCTGGCGAGGCATGGAGTGGAGCCCCTAAGGGGAGATGGGCCCAGAGGGGGAAGGTGATTCACCCAGTGCCACACAGCTGCCGTGGCAGAGCTGGAAGAGGCTCAACAGATCTGGCCCCCTTGAGGGCTGGGAGGCATCGATGGTTGGCAGGGGCAGGGACGGGCTTGCAGATGACCCCTGGAAAGGCGGGTATTATTTTCTAGTGTGTACTGGGGAAGCTCTGATTTCCTCTCCTCTTCCTGAGAACCAAGGGCTCCTTTTTTTTTTTTTTAATTTTTATTTTCATTACTCAAATGAATTTATCACATCTGTAGTTGTATAAACCAAGGGCTCCTTAAACAAACAAGCAAACAAATCTTTGTTTAAGCTTTATTTCATTCGGCCAGGAAGTTGTTTAAAATAATATGACTGATGGAGACAGTTTATCCTTGTCAACTTCAGCCTCAGACTTGAAGAATGAGCCCTGGACTATGAGGCAAGACTGGGTTTTAGGGCGTTCCTGTTGAGGCACAGCAGAAACGAATCCAACTAGGAACCATGAGATTTCGGGTTCGATCCCTGGCCTCGCTCAGTGGGTTGAGGATCCGGCGTTGCCAAGAGCTGTGATGTAGGTCACAGACGTGGCTGGGATCCCGCATTGCTGTGGCTGTGGTGTAGGCTGGTGGCTACAGCTCTGATTGGACCCTGAGCCTGGGAACCTCCATATGCTGCCGGGGCAGCTCTGAAAAGACAAAAAGACAAAAAGACAAAAAGACAAAAAAAAAAAAAAAAAAGACCGGGTTCCAGACCTCTCTGGACCTCAGTTTCCCCTTCTGTAAGATGACCAGATTCTACAGGCAGTCACGTACGCTTGCAAACAACCACCAAAATATATGGTTAGATTGGGGGTGGGGTTGCAGGGGGAGGAAAGGAGCAGAGTGTACAGAAAACCATGCATGGGAGGCGGGGAGAGCTGTACGAATCTTCTCCTACCTGCACAGACGACGTCCTCGAGGGATGTGTGAGGAACCAGCGACAGGGATTACCCCTGGGGAAGGAAATGGGGAGCAGGGATGGGAGGTAACTGTTTCACTGTTTATTCTTCTGTACCTCCTGAAAATCAAATTACATAAATGTCACGCCTGCAAAAACTTTTTTTAATACGTAATGGAATGTTTACGTTTTGGAAGCCAGCATTTTAGCATTTTTAAAAATAAGTGACGGCAGTTTTGATTTCCTTTTCACACGCGGAGGTTCAAAGAGAAAAATCCCCGATGGGCAGGCTCTCTGGCCAGAGTTCCTGATGCCAGCTGGGAAGGGGGAGGAGGTGGGGGCCAAAGAGGAGGAAAACATCTAAAAAGTCAAGCTCCCTTTTTGTACTTTGAAAGATACAAAAAGAAAAGTGAAATCCTTACCTTTCCCTCGCCAGAGATAACCTCTGATGATAGCTTTTGTGACTCATTAGGGAGAAGGCAGGACTTAAAAAAATAAAATTAGAAAGAAGGAAAACATTGTGAAAGGCAAGTTTTCATTTCATTTAACCCTTCAGTCTGGTAGGCGCTGTTTCTGCAGGTGATTTTTGTCCTGGGCACCAGGCTGGGCTCAATGCTTCTCGGCTAGGAATGCAAGCTGAGAGGCTTCCTGGAAGCAGCATTCCTACAGGACTTCTCCAAGGTAGGCAGTGACAGCCCCAGCTGGCTCCTGGGGAGGGGGACACTACCCAGAGCCTGCCCCGTCTGAGGATCTGACCTTGGCAAATAACCTCACACCTGGCTGTGTCCACCATGGTCATCGGTCAGCAGAACCACAAGCATCTCCCCAGCCAAGAAGCTGGTAGAACTTCCCAGAGCACAGATGCCTTTTCCCAATGAAACCGAATACGAGCCCGTGTCCTTGTGCTTTGAAGTAACAGGCTTTTCCTTTAGCCTCCCAGACCACCGCCAGTCTCAAAAGGATGACTCGAGGGTTAATAATTAGGCAATACTGATACAGGGGAAAACGAGTTGCCACAGTCTCCAGTTACGGTGCGCCCTGCCTTGGCCCGCTGATTTGCTCTAAGGGGCTTTTCACGAATGATCTCTTCCTTGCTGAACTGCTTTCTTTAATGAATGGTTACTTTCTAATTACAGTTATATTGCATCTGGTGTTTCCTTTTCCTTTGAAACACTTGCTAACACACCCTTTTTTTTTTTTTTTTGCCTTTTCTAGGGCCGCACCCACGGCATATGGAGGTTCCCAGGCTAGGCGGCTCGTCGGAGCTGTAGCTGCCAGTCTACACCACAGCCACAGCAAGGCCGGATCTGAGCTGCATCTGCGACCTACACCACAGCTCACGGCACCGCCGGATCCTTAGCCCACTGAGCGAGGCCAGGGATCGAACCCAAAATCTCATGGTTCCTAGTTGGATGTATTAACCACTGAGCCACAACAGGAACTCCCCCTGCCTCCCCCCACCCGCTTCCTTTTTTGAGCCACCTTCATTGCAGAGAGAAGGTCAAGCTGCCATAACCCCGAAGACGGCCAGAAACTATCACCAGACCACCTGACTCCAGCCTTGATGACTCTGAAATAGTCTCTGGAGGGAGAAGAATGAAGACACCCTAATCCTTATCAACACGCATCCTTTTGTGCATGTGTTTGTTGTGGTTGTTGTTTTTAGGGCCACACTCGGGGCTTACGGAAGTTCCCAGACTTCATTGCTTTGCCAGACAAAGGAGGCCACAGCAGGCTAACACCTTCAAACTGTGTCCTCCCTTGAGAGGAGACAGCGTGGGGTTTTATTGGTTTAGCTCGAAAAAACAGGGCTGTTGAGGAGGTCCGTTGTGGCTCAGCAGTAACAAACCTAACTAGTATCCATGAGGATAAGGGTTCAATCCCTGGCCCTGCTCAGTGGGTTAAGGGTCTGGTGTTGCCATGACCTGTGGTGTAGGTTGCAGATGCAGCTCAGATCCAGTGTTGCTACGGCTGTAGCTCTGATTTGACCCCTAGCCTGGGAACTTCCATATGCCCTGGGTGTGGCCCTAAAAACAAACACACACACACAAACAGGGCTGCTGAGAAGGAGTAGGGTGTCTGCATTCTTCTCCCTTCATAGATTATTTCAAAGTCATTGGAGCTGGAGTCAGTCAGTCTGGTGACAGTTTCTGGTGGTCTTTGGGGTTGTGGCACCTTGACCTTCTCTCTGCAATGAAGCTGTTCTTTCTGCTTCACCCAAAACTCTGTGTCTGAGACTTAACTGGTACCAGTGAACAGAGGCCATGTTTCAGCTACACTAGCATCTCCACAATAAAGAGAATACACGCTCATGGTAAGAAATTCCCAGAGCGCAGAGAACGGGAACTCCTTTCTCATTTCGCCTCTCCAGAGGGAACTGAGTTAGCAACCGGGCTTCCTGGCACCTCCCAGAGTGGTCTGTGGGTTATCAGTCTTGGGAGGCAGAGAGGGTAATGGTGCCCATTCTAGAGATGAGGAAACGGAGGCTTGGAAAGGGAAAAAGATTGTTGCGCCCACACAGAAAAGTGGTGACATTGGAATTTGAACTTGCCTCTCCCGCCCTCAAGTCTACACGTTTCTGCACTCCACCATGGTGTAAGCTCTGAGCAGCTCTGTCCTGGGTTTACAGTGCTACTCTGCCCCATCTGTTGTCCCAGACACCCACACAAAACACACTCCCACACAGACGATGGGAATCACCGTCCAGTACAACCCCACCTGAGGCACCCGGGTGGAGGCTGGGTGCTGAGGCTTGGGCTTTGGAGCAGTGGGAACAGCCTGGAAGCAGACGTGGATGGCAAAGCCATCACATGCTGTGCAGAGGCCAGGCAAGGAAGAAAGTCAGGCCATCCTGGCCCACCTCCCTTTTATTTGGAGCAGGATATAAGCAGCAACTAGGTGTGGCTGACTGGCTGCTGACTGGCCTCTGGCTGATAAGATGTTAGCAGCAGGCATTGGATGAGAAGGTTCCAGAGCAGGAGGGTAGACTGCTGGGGCTCTCCCTTTTGTTCCCCCTTCCTCTTCCTTCCTCTGTGCCGCCGTCTGGGATGTAGACGCCATGGCTGGCACTCAAACAGTGTTCAAACAATGTTGGAACAGGAAGAGAAGAATTTAGATCCACCATCCCACCTCCAGGCCAACTACCCCTGGATTCTTTTTATGTGAGGGAGATATGAACTCTAATGATAAAAAAAAAAACCCTCGGAGTTCCCATCATGGTTCAGTGGTTAACGAATCCGACTAGGAACCATGAGGTTTCGGGTTCGATCCCTGGCCTTGCTCAGTGGGTTAAGGATCTGCTGTGAGCTATGGTGTAGGTTGCAGATACAGCTCGGATCCTGAGTTGCTGTGGCTCTGGTGTAGGCTGGGGGCTACAGCTCCGATTAGACCCCTAGCCTGGGAACCTCCATATGCCACGGGAGCGGCCCTAGAAAAGGCAAAAGGACAAAAACAAAACAAAACAACACTGACCCATCCATGGGAAGTTCCCATTGGGGCACAGCGGAGACGAATCCCACTAGAAACCATGAGGTTGCAGGTTTGATTCCTGGCCTCAAGCGGTGCCCTCACCCCTGTAGACATAAAACCAACATACACACACACACTCTTAATTGCACATGTGCAATGTGTATAAATACACTTCACACACACACCATGTTCTCACCCCCAGAGACACCTACCTCTACACACCCACCCACACATACCCATAGACACAGACACTGGCACACGGCCCGTCCCCACCTCACTCCCCGCAGAGCCTCTGTCAGAGAGGCCACGTCCCCCTCTCAGCCGAGCTGCCCACAGAGGTTCTGCCCTCTCCGCCCATTCAAATCCCAGCGGCTGTCTTCTTGCCCAGCTATGGTGTCAGCAGATGCCACTTGTCCCCAGCCATAGCTGAGCCCCTACCTCAAGCCCTCCTCCTTCTCCTGACCAAGATTCTAAGGCTCCCTTTCACCCCCGAAGCCCTGGTACCTCATGGAGTTTTGCTGAAGAAACATGCAGTTCACCAGCCCCACTCCTGAGGTTTATGCGCACAGATATCTTGAAGGGGACAGTGGCTGGAAGATAAAAAGCCCAACTCTGGGTGGAAGCCCAGCCCTAGCCCTCATTCCAGCCCCGGTGACCTTCATCTTCCCCAGGTGCTCCTATTTCCAGAATGTTTTTGAATCTCTGGCCTCAGTTTCCCTCAAGAGTCCTCATGTCATGTCCTAGGGATGATGCTCTGTATTCTCTTACAAGTTCATCACTAAAGGGCTCTTGCCTATAAGCTTAAATTATACCTAACAGCCCACCTCTGGGACCCTGCCTCCCAGGCAGGTAGTGAGCATTAAGCTCAAACATCT
Source organism: Phacochoerus africanus (assembly GCF_016906955.1). NCBI lineage: Eukaryota > Metazoa > Chordata > Mammalia > Artiodactyla > Suidae > Phacochoerus > Phacochoerus africanus. The sequence continues at coordinate 19,023,541 of NC_062551.1, read as the reverse complement.
TTGTCCACCTATGAATGGCTGCGGGGAGGAAGAAATGAACACAGCCCCTCGGGAGTCTGGCGGGAAGCAGGACCTTACCCATCTCTCTTTTTAGGATAAGGGAAGCCTGAATCCTCACTCGAGGAAGATGGTTCTTTGGGACACTAGCCCACCATCTTCTCCGACTGCCGGCTTTCCAAATAAAATTGCTACTCCTTCCCCATCAACTCATCTCTCAATATATTGGCCTGTCACCTGTCAAGCGGTAACTAGCTTAGACTCAGTAACACCCAGAGGGTAGTAACCTGAACATTCAGCTGACACAAGGCTCTTCTATAAATGTGGCTCCTTATTGCAGCACAGACATGGGATGGAGCTCATGAAAATGCACTCTGGCCCCCGCCCCTACTTGGGGTCCCCAGGGCTGGGCAGAGTGGGCACTCAACCTGGCAGCTGAGTAGGTAGAAGGAGGCACGGGCCTCTCTTCTGTAGCCTGACGTTAACCAGGAGAGACCTGCTTACCCTGGACTGTAATCTGAGGAATCAGGGCACAGGGACTGAAGGCCTTAGTTGGGGTGCTGTAAATATCTGGGGGGAATAGATTTTGAACGTAAGATTCCAAGTTTCCACTTGGAACAACGAGATCGGCAATGTCTTGGGAGCCCTGGGAAGTGGGTTCTATCCTCGCCCAACACTGTTGGTTAAGGATCTGGTGTTGCCACAGTTTCAGCTTAGGACATGAGTGTGGCTCAGATCTGATCCCTGGCCCTGGAACTCCATATGCTGTGGGGCAGCCAAAAAAAAAAAAAAAAAGGAAAAAGAAAAGAAAAAAAAAGAATATAGGAGTCACTCATTCATTTGCTCAATTAACAAATACTTCCAGAGTGCCTAGATCCACGAGATGCCAGGTGCTGGCACTCAGTGGTGAATGCAGTGTAGGGTCCAGTGGGGGCACATGTGGCCTGAGAATCACACACACCATGCTAAGGACTGACCCAGGCTGGAAGCCAGCCTCCCTGGGAAGGATGGGTCCATGGACAGCTCTGAGGGCTGTAAAAGCACAGAGGTCCTTCAGCAACGCTGAATTTGATTGATTGATTGATTGATTGGCATATGGACGTTCCCAGACTAGGGGCCAAATCAGAGTCACAGAAACGTGGGATCTGAGCCGTGTCTGTGACCTACACCACAGCTCACAGCAACACTGGATTCCAGACCCACGGAGTGAGGCCAGGGATCGAACCCGAATCCTCATGGATACTAGTCAGATTCGTTTCTGGTGCACCACAATAGGAACTCCTGAATCATTTTCGTCAGAGAAAAATATGTCTCATTTTTATAGGAAGCTTGATAAATCAAGACACTTGCTCTATGTTATCCATGGAAATCTTTGGAAAACAAAGGAAACGTTGGTTGTGCTCTTTTTCTTTAGAATGAGAAGTCACTGTCACGGCTTTTTTTCCTTTTACATTGCAAAAGCAGTGAATTTGGGGGACCTGACTCCCTCAGGACGTCTCTGCTTGGGGACAGGGCATCCGGCTTTGGTCCTACTCTGGGATGCCTTACTGGGACTCAGTGAGTCCACCGTCACTTGTCCAGTCCCCTACTGGCATGTCCTTTGTTGAGATCCAAAGACGATGGTATGATGTCTAGGATCTGGATGCCAGGAGCCAGAGAAAGGAACTATAGGAAACAGGCCTAGAGAAACAGAAAGCCTGGGACCTATCAAAAGGTCAGAGGGAAACAGCTATTTGAGGACTAGAGAATTTCCGAAGGAAATGCTAAAACTCTGAGTAGCTCTCTTTGAGTAGGAAAGTCCTGCCGATGCTGGCTCCTTGTCTCTCCCCCAGGATTAGGGCCTTTCTCTCCCTCCTTGGAAGCCCCCTTTGATGGGCTTGGGCATCGAACATAGCCTGCGGTGCTGTGTGCCAGCATTTCAGGGGCCCACAACTGACTCTGGACACTTGGGAAATGGCTGCACCAGCCCTGGGCCCTCATGACACACACAGAAGATGCTGTGTGGTAGCTGAAGGGCAAATGGAATTTCCATCCCTTTTGTACTGTACCCTCTCCCCAAGATCCTTGGCTTCCCTAGAGAAATGGACAGCCTGTTTTAACTGTTGAGGCTCCTTCAACTCCCCTCGATTCTCCTCAGACCCCTCGCCTCTCAGTCCCAGGTTGGGCCTTTGCTCACTCTGTGCCCCCTGCCTGGAATGGCTCCCCCTTCCTCTCAACCCCTGCAAAGCAGACCTATCAAATTGTCTTGTGCCTACCTTCTCCAGCAAGCCTCCTCCTGCTCTCTATCCCCTGGAGTGCCTTCCTGATTCTGGCAGGCTCTTTTGCTCTTTTTTTTTTTTTTTTTTTGTCTTTTTAGGATCGCGCCCAAGGCACATGGAATTTCCCAAGCTGAGAGTCGAATTGGAGCTGTAGCTGCCGGCCTACACCACAGCCACTGCCACTCCAGATCCGGTGGGGTCTTTCCCATTGGGATCTTTAAACTATACCACAGCTCACCTCAACACCAGATCTTTAACCCACTCAGTGAGGCCATGGATCGAACCTGCGTTCTCATGGATAGTAGTCCGGTTCATTACCACTGAGTCACAAAGGGAACTCCAGGTGCTTCTCGATACTTTACAGGTGAATCATTGAGTCTGCCACTGTCCAACAGAAACATCACACAAGCCACATACAGAATGAAAATTTTCTAATAACAATATTGAAAAAGTAAACAGAAACCCATAACATGAATTTTATACATGAATTAATACAACACAGTCAAAGTATTATCAACATTTCAATATTAAAAATTGATAGTGGAATAGAGTTGACCCTTGACATGGCGGTAAAAGGTACTGATCCATCCACACGATCAAAAATCAGTGTATAATTTAGAGTCTGCCCTCTCCACCCGGGTTGCTCCCTACCTGTGCTTTTGCGTCCATGGATGGGGAGCCAACCAACTGCAGACTGTGTAGAATAATGGTATTTACTATCTAAAAATCCACGCAAAAATAGACCTGCACAATTTGATCCCCAAATGTTTAAGGGTCAATTTGATCCCCAAATGTTTAAGGGTCAATTTACATCTTTAATTTCATACATTCTTTGAAATCGAGTTTGTATATTACACAGATGATTCTTCTCAATTCCGTGTAGCTGCATTTCACATGCTGAATAGCCAGCTCGTGTCTACCACCTTAGCCAGCACAGATCTAGGTCTTACTAGTCTTTGGGTTACAGGTGACAGAAGTTCACATTAAACTAGCTTAAGTGGAAAAGGGCATTGGTTCGTGAAACTGAAAAAAACTGGGGCTGATGGTTTCAAGCCTAACTAGGTCCAGGTGTTTCAACAATATCAATGTCATCAAAGTTCTGACTTTCTTCTTCTTTTCGAGCTCTTCTCAAGCAGGCTCTGGATGACAAAGCAAAGACAGCCACCACCAGCCCCACACTCCCCTCTACCAGCTCTGCCGCCAGACCCCAACACCTCGTTTCTCTTCGCCCCCACCCCCCCTCTTTAGACCAATTGGAGTCACGTGCTCATTTCTGAACCAATCACTGTGTAGCTAGGTGAATGGCATTGGCTGATTGGTCAGACCTGAGAGTCACACGCCCATTTCCCCAGTTAGGGAGGGGAGCAAAGTCAGCTTCGAGTGACCTGCCTAGCCAGAGAGTGGGGGACGGGATGTTTCCCAAAGAAAATCAGGCACCTGGTACTAGAAGACTGGGGTAGGGAGAGGGAGGGGATGGTGGCCAGAGTAGGCATGGGGTTGAATCAGAAGGGCCTCCCAAAGAGCGCTGTGGTATCAGGTCAAACAGGAAAGCCATAATGTGATCTTGCGGAAATGTTTTCCATCCTTAATGACTTGTATGGGATCGGCCAGTGAAGATGGATGACGGCCTCCGTGCTGGAGCCAGCAGGGAGCTTGGTGGACTGCTGAAATCAGGAGCGGGGAGGGGGCACGGTGGGGGCGGGGGACTCAGGGCAGCCCTGTTGACCAATTAGTACCGCAGTTTATTGCCTCGACAGGGTTATGGTCGTAGGGAGGCAACTAGGAAAATATCCAATTCCCAGACGTCAGACACGGCGTCCCCATTCACCCCTCACAAAGCGCTCAGTCCACCCTGAGAGAAAGCCCTCGACTGGTGCAGCCCTAAGCAGAACACGAAAATCTTTTAGCCAAAAGAGGCAGAGCATATGGGACCTGCCAGAGGGTCTGGAGGACCCTGAGCCCCAGGTGTGCAAAAGACGCTGATGTGTTAATGCAGAGGGCAGGCGGGCAAGTCAGAGCTGAAGGCTCAGAGGAAGACCAGCAGTCATGAGTAGCCTCAGCTGAAGAGGCTTCCTGACCTCCACCTGAGAGGGACAGAAAACTGACTTGAGGAGCCCGGAGAATTTACGCACCCATCCGTTTGCCCGTTCATGTTCTCCTGCAGTACCTATGCATCAAGTGACTTAGGCCAGTGACAGGCGCGGCGCTACCTGAATACCTGGTGAACAAGATGGCCAAGGCTCCTGCCTTCACAGAGCGCGGAGCCTAGTGGGAGAGAAAAGTGATCAGCAAATAAGCACAGTGACACTGCATCTGTCAGAAGGAGGCCAGATTGAAAGTGAGTGGGAGGTGGGGTGGGGGGGGGTCATTTTAAGTCCGGTTGCAGACACAGGAATGGTGAAAGGAGGCAGCCCAGCATGAGCTGAGGGAAGAGGGCATCACACTGAGAAAACAACAAGTCAAAGGCCCTGAGGAGGGTTCGTGCTTTGCTTAGTGTATGGGAGGAACAGAAAGATGGGGGCAGGGGCTGGAGGTGGAAGATGAGGTTGGAGAGGTGAGCACGTCAGGAGGCTGTGGTGGTGGGAATGGCCCTACTTCTGCAGAGTCAGTCTGGCCATTGGGAACTTGCTCCACAATATTCACGAGGTTCAGGAAATGGTATTTGGCTTTCTTTTCCTGGGTTAGCCCTTAAAGCATTTATTCTCTTCCAGGAACTCTCAATGTTCAGCATGTATCAACTCTTCAATCTCTACAACCCTTTGAGGCAGATACGATTCCTAAATACCTTTTACAGATCGGCAAACTGAAGAGCTGAGGAACAGAGAGGCTAAAGAACCATGGTCCCAGAACCAGCAGAGGCAGGATCTGAAGTCACATGGCTCCAGAGCCCACACACTCACCTCAGCCCTGCTGCCTCAAGATAACATTGGCTCTGCACCCCCTGCTTATCAGAGTGGTAAGCTACAGAGTCTCCCTCATTCCTGGGGGTTTCTTTCTAGGGTGACCAAAGACTTGGGGAATTAATAAGCAGCCTACAGAACTTGGAGTGAGCTCCTGGCCTTGGTCCATTCTACTCACCACTGTCCACATGGTCCATTCAGAATCGGGGGATTGGAGTTCCCGTCATGGCACAGCGGAAACGAATCTGACTAGAAACCATGAGGTTGCAGGTTCAATCCCTGACCTTGCTCAGTGGGTTAAGGATCTGGTGTGGCCACGAGTTGTGGTGTAGGTTGCAGACACGGCTCGGATCCCATGCTGCTCTGGCTATGGTATAGGCCGGCACTGTAACTTTGATTACACTCCCTAGCCTGGGAACCTCCATATGCCCAGCTGCAACCCTAAAAAGCAAAAAAAAAAAAAAAATTGGGGAACTGGGATGCCCATCTCTCCACACCAAGGGTGGACCTGGGGTCTTTGGCTCTGGCTCCAGAGGGAGGGACCAAGCAGTTCCCATCCCATCAGAGAGCCAGACCTGCTTCATCCACTTCACCCCTGAGCTCCCCCCTCGGCGGTCCGAGCTGCCCAAACTAGGCCTTGGCAGGGATTCTGGCTGGGACTGGCACTGGCACCGGCGCCTGATGCCTTTTGTCCCTGATTCTTGGCTAAGGAAACTAGAGCCTGAAGCACAAAAACTTGGCCATACCTAGACTGGCTTGCCCGGAAAAGCCTACTCTTTTATGTCTCCTCCAATAATGAAAACAAGGGCTAAAAATAATGTCCCCAAGTCCAGCCTGCCTCCTTAACTGGCAAGCCCTCACGCCTTTTTCTTTTCTTTCTTTCTTTTTTCTTTTTTTTTAAAGAGACAATGTCAATAAAGCACCTATCACAGTTCTAGGCTCAGAATAGTTCTCAGGAAGGAGTATGAAGCGAGAAAAATCGGGCTCCACTTATCAGCTGTGTGACTCAGGTAAGTTTCTTGGCCTCTCTGAACCTCATTTTCCCTCCTCTGAAAAATGGAGGTAATGATAATCCTTGTTGTGGTGACGTTATGAACATTAAGTGACACAATGATGTAAAGGACACATTCACTAAAACTCCGCTTTACACCACCCTTTTCCCAGGCAGAGGTGGGAATGTGTGCCAAGGTCACAGGCATGCTATGATTCCCCGTTTCAGGCCACTGGGCTGGCTGAGCACCAGGTCTCCACTGGGGGACTGTCTCCATCTGTCTGAATTTGGGCTGAGCATAACCGTGCTGGGACTTCCCCGGTTGCTGGTAGACTTTCCAGAGTGAGCTCAGGGGACTTTCCTCTCCCAAGCTGGATAAATGTCCAGAGTGGAAAATTAGGGAGGTCTGTCCCTTGAGGCTCCATTGATGGTGTCTAGGCTGCTGATAAGGGGAAAATCGGAAATAACAGGAATAGTGGGCTTTTCCCATTTTTGGTCCTGGGAAGCTGGGATTGCAATAGGATCCTGAAATGGCTTCATCCAGGCCAGGAATCCGGCACCTGAAAGGTGTCGGGGAGGACAGCTGACCATCGACCTTCAAGCCTGGGGGGATGGGCTGGGTGGGGCCCCAGTGCTGACACCCCTCAAATGAATGCCTTCTCCCTGCGAGGCCGGGAGGGCAGCAGGCAGAGCTGGGCTGGCTTGGGCTCCAGCTCTGGGCTTGCCACTGTTTTCTTAGCTCTAACCTGATGTACACTTAGAAAGACTGGTGATGTTGAGCACGAGGGGAAGGATCCAGAGGTGGAGAGCACAGGGCTTCTGCCCCAAGAGGATCTTGACAAACCACTCAGCCTGTGTGAGCCCCAGCTCCCTGGGCAGAAAAATGGGAGAGGAGTTAGGGAGCTGGTGACTCGTGTCTAAAGCACTGGCATCGAAGGGAGGGGAAGTGTGACCATCTGATAACCTCTGTGGTCTTGGTGACTTTCTGTTGCGTCCCTGCATTCCCCCCCGCCCCCGCCGCCCCCACACACAGAAGCCAGCCAGGAGGGCTTGTCCTTATTACTTCGAGAACGCATCTTGAATCTTGAACTTGACCACCTTTTGCAGTTCTCCACTTCCCTGGTTCAGCCACTGTCATCTCTCACCTCCTTTCCATGGCCTTCTCTCTGGACTCTGATTTTTCTCTTGGCCTCTCACATCCGTTGTCCATACAGCAAGCCAAGGAGTCATTTTAAAAGGCCAATCGAACCATGTCACTCCCCTGCTGAAAGCACCCCAGTGACTCCAACATACACAGAAGGAAAAACTGAGCTCCTTTGCCTGGTATCACACACAGGAAGTCCACATCCTGTGTGTGATGTGGACTTCCACCTCCTGCCACCCTTACCCTTGCCAACAACCACATTCCCTCCCTGCCTCAGGACCTTTGCACTGTCTATGCCTCCTACCTGGACACCACTGCTCCTGGTTTTGACTCTGCTTGTCTCTCCCTTTGGAACTCAGTGTCACCTCCTCTGATGGAGGCCCCTCCTGACCACCCCTCCCATGAGAACCTCTAGTCACTCTTGTACACTGTTAAAGGAGAGTTTTTTAAGGTAAAATATGATCCTCCCATAAATATAAAATGGACACAAGTCAGAGATTTCATTTAACTCGGTAATTTATGGGGAAGCCGCTAAGATGTTACAACTGACTCAAAGGACACACATGTATTGCCAATCAGAAATGATGACATGGATTTATAATACAGATATTAAAAATGGCCACTATCCACAGGGCAGCAATTAATCGCATTCCACGCCAACAAAATCCATTTGCATTTCTCTGGTCAAGAATCATTTGCATGTAGAAGTAATGAAGGATGCAGCCTTCCCTTGAGAATTCCTTGATGATTCCCTTGAGAATCAGCCAGAACTGATAGCCCAGACAGGACACCAGTTATCTTTCTTGGCCTATTTCAAAGTCTCTTACAAGTTTCCTGACATCCTCTTTCTTGCACTTAGCAACACCGGAACTTTTTTTTTTTTTTTTGTCATTTTCTCCCTGCACCCCAAGCTTGAATGTGTCTTGAGGGCAGAAATTCTGTTTTGTCCATGGTGTCTGGAAGAGTATCTGGCACATAGCAACACAGCAAGCACTCAGCAAATGTTTGCAAATGCCCTTTGCAGTGTCCAGGGCAACGTATTTTAGGAGAGGGTGGAAAAGAGGTCATTGCTGAACCCAAAGATACAGATTCTGATGGCCAATGAGGAGGGGGCATTTGGGACAAGGAAAGTGGGGAGGGTTCATTGCCAGGACCTCTGCCCACTCTGAGGGCTGCACCACCTCTTGGCATCCCAAGCCCCAAAGGGAACTGACCTGGGGACGGTAGGGAGTGTTCTCTGGCTGAGGTTACTCTGTTATACCATCTCAAGCAAGTCAGAGGGCACTGAATCTAACACAACTATTCACACCCTCTGGGTCTTTCTGCTGGACTCAGCTCACCGGGCTCACTCTCTCAGGCTCTGTCTTTCAAGACCCTCTGTGCAGCCAGGGGCGGGGTCTGCCCAGGTTACAAGTAAGGCAGTGGCCCAGCCACGCCAGAACCTCCTCCGTCTCCTGTTTCCCCATCCCGCCCGCCTTTCCTTAGGAGTTGCATCTTCAAAGGCATCAGGAGAAAATGGTCCACGGGTGTAGGATGTCTTCGGGTGAATTTAATACCCCGGGCCTGGAGATGTGGCGCCTGAGATCCTGGGAGGGGAGGGGTGCCCTCTGCCTCCAGGAAATCTCCTGGAGAAAGGCACCCTCACGACCTGAAATCTTCTGGTCTCTGGACCCAGCCAGTGCGTTGAGTGTGGGGTGGGGGAAGGAGGAGGCGGAAGGTACTGCGCGGTCCTTAGGAGGGAAAGTGAGTCGCGAAATGAGGAAACGGGAGAAGGAAGCGAGGCAGGGATTAATCCATGGATATTCCCCGCCCGCCTGCTGTGCCAGGCAAAACTCGGGCACTAGTGACTCGGCCACACGAATAGGGTGGATCTGGCTGTGCCGCGGCTAGACGTGGTCTATCCCAGAGCCTGAATGAGTTAAGCACACATACAAATGTGAAGCTGGAGTTTTGACGAATGTTAGAAAGGAAAACGAGGTACGCCTGCCAAGGGACCTTGCGGTATCCGGGCTTCACCTGGTTTGAACGCTAGCTGAGATTTAGAAGCCAGTGCGAATGTGCGCTCTTGACTACTTCACGCAGAAAATGCGCAAGGGCATGTATGCCGAAATGCAAGGGTTCTTGCAGATATGCAAGAATCAAAGCTGAAGTGAATCAAAGCAGAAGGAATGCATGTGGGCAGCACAGAGGCACAGAGGTCGAATAGTCCTCCGTCGCTGGGCCTTTCAGAGTCTCCAACATACCGCGCGCGCCCTCTGCTGCAGCCCAGGCGTTTCTCTCCTCCCCTCCGCGTCCCATCCCGAGAAAGCCGGTATCTAGCGCCTCCCAAAGCCGATTGGAGAACGAATCCTGGTGTTTGCAACGCATGCGCGCCGTAGACCTGTTTTGAAGTGAATGGTTGGTAAAGCAGGGAACCGGTAGTCAGGATGGCCGAGCGGTCTAAGGCGCTGCGTTCAGGTCGCAGTCTCCCCTGGAGGCGTGGGTTCAAATCCCACTTCTGACAAAACCGTCCTTTTACTTTTCTCGCGGGTAGTTGAATACTAAATGACGCTGTACAGCTCTGGATATTCATTTAATCTTTTTACAAAACAAGTCTCTTCTTCTTAAAAGGAGTTTTCTTCTCTAATATTTATTTGACTTTCAAATGTCAAGAAAAAATTCCGATCTGAAACTTCAAAGACTTTATGTAGTGAAGGAGATTCTCAGCGTAAGTGGAAAGGACGAAAACATACGGATTGTCAGAAGTGGGATTCGAACCCACGCCTCCAGGGGAGACTGCGACCTGAACGCAGCGCCTTAGACCGCTCGGCCATCCTGACTTCCTGGAAAACTTATCGTAGGGGGCCAAGTAGTTCATTATGCGGTGCGATTTGGCTTGCGATGCCTGACTTGAAGGTCTTTGGCAGCTCTAGTTTTAGGCACATAAACTTTAGTCACTGTTACTCCTAAATTGGTTCGATCTTTTTACCAACACGTCTTAAGTGGAAATCCTGTATCTTGAACAGAAACAGGAAGTTTCTCTTGCTATGAATAGAAAATACCCATAAAAATAAATAGCATGAAAACGAAACTATGTTACTAAGTTCTAGTCACTTGCCAAAACTAGGAACCTGAAGTTTTGACATTATTTTACATGACTAATACTATGGAAAGGGTCCAGACTATTGTTGGGCCCCTCGGGGAAATGAGGGAGGGGGTCTAGGCAATTCTTTTTGGAAGGGGATATGCTCGGTCATGGACTTGGCATTGGTTTCTCAGGATAGGAAGCCGTGGACAATGGGATCCCATTCTACAAGTGTCCAGCTGAAGCCCATCAACAATAAATTGGCTTTTATACCTTTCCAGTAAACTGAACAAAGGAAAAGGTGGAGGCTGTTAAACTTAGAAAAGAGACAATTTATCAATTACAAAAGCCTGATGTGTGCAAGGGATTAGGGTTATGACTGCCTCTTCTTGCTCCAGGCACTGGGGCTTGAGGTGGCTTTGCAGAGGCTGGATAGCTACAACCGTGGAAGACTGTGGTAGAAGAAAAAGCCTGCTAAAATGGATGCTTGTGTAGATAGTGATAGCCCCATCACTAGACGCATTCAAGATAAGGCTGGACAGTCACTAGTGGAAAAACTAATGAGGATATTTGACAGTCCCTAAAATCATGCCTCACTGCTGCTGTAACAAAATACCACTAATTTAGTGGCTTAAAACCACACCATTTATTATCTTATAGCTCTAGAAATCAGAACTTCTTTCCTTCTGGGGACCCTACGGGATGTCCATTTCCTTTTCTTTTCCAGCTTCTAGAGACCACCCACATTCCTTGGCTCAAACCCCCACATCACTCCACCTTCTGCTTGTCTCTTTATGATACCTTCTCTGACTTTGACCCTCCTGTCTAACCTAAGGCAATGCCAGATCACAGCCTGCAGTGACGTCAGATCCTTAACCCACTGACCGAGGCCAGGGATCAAACCCCATCCTCATGGATACCAGTTAGGTTCTTAAACCGCTGAGTCACAGTGGGAATGTGTATATTTTAACAACAAAAAATGCTTTACTAAGAGAATGATTTTTAAAAGACTGGTTCAAAGGAGGATATATATATTCCATGTTGTTTTTGTTTTCACTGCACCCGTGGCATGCAGAAGTTCCGGGGCCAAGAATGGAACCCAGGCCACAGTACTGACAACACTGGATCTCTAACCCCTAGGCCACCGGGGAACGCCTTCCATGTTTTAGCTATTGTGAATAATGCTGCTATGAACATAGGTGTGCAAATATCTCTTAAAGATCATGCTTTCAAAAAAAATTGTTTTCAATTTTCTTGCATATGGTATATCCAAAAGTGGATTGCTGGATCACCTGGTAATCTATTTTTATTTTTTTGAGGAACTGCCATAATGTTCCTGCACAATTTTTTTTTAAATTTTACTTTAAAAATGTATCCTTTAATAAAATGTACTCGACATCCAGGGGGAGAATAGATGGGTTCTTAACTACAGCAATCACAGAATACTGTATATAATTAGCATGTGCCAATTTCCTATTGGGCAAAAGGGAGAGAAATAGGAAAATCTGGGAGGTGTTGGAGATGATGAAGCATGATATCTGAAAAGGAGGTCTCAGGAAAGGTCCTAGAACTGTGGGCATGGTTGGGAAGGGCCAATGGAAGATGAAGGCAGCTCCCAGAAGCAGGGCCCTGGGCCAGAGTGGGGCCAGGGATGATGCCCTTTGGGCCAGAGCTGGATCTTGCACCACTGGAAAGGAGGCTGAGGAGACTGGCAGAGTGTCTTCTCCTCCTGGTGGCTTCTCCTATGTCGTCTCCTCCAGGAAACCTTCCTGGATGCTTCTTTCCTTTGACTAGGTTTTCGGCTTCCTCTGCATTCCCACAAGATCCTGGGCTGACCCCTCAAAGCACTAGAATTGGAATGGCCTATCTAGGTATGTGTCTTCCCTGGTCCCAAAACTGAGCTCTTCAAAAGGGCAGAGATTGTAGAAGTCTTATTTGCCACTCAATTCCCAGGGCCTGGACTCAAAAATGTGGCAAAGGGGCTGACTATAGATTGGATAACAGATGAATAAGACAACAGGATGGGGTGAGCCAGGAGACAGAAAATCCTGGAAATGCCACCCCAGATCTTTTCATGCAGCTGGCACCTGGACAGAATGGGGTCAGTTCACCTGAGCCCTGGCCTGGCTGCTCTCTCAGGAACATGAGCTGTGGATCCTTGAGCAAATGTAAATTCTAATATTCTCTCTATGGAGCTCTGACCTCCCACCCCAAACAACCTCTGTCCAAGTCCCGACAGGCAGAAGGGGCCAGGCAGGGACAATGACTAAACCTCATGTCTGACCTTTGTCTCATTCTGGGCAAATGAGTAAACTGGCCCAGAAGGTTGGCAGATTCTTGCCAGTGCCCCACCCTAATCACATTTCCTTAATGATTAGAGGTGTCGAGTGTCTTTTCATGTGCTTCTTGGCCAATTAATTGTATATCTTTGGAGAAATGTCTATTCAAAGTCCCTTGCCTATTTCTAAATCACTTTTTGTTGTTAATAGCGAGTTGTTGAGAAGCTTTATATATCCTGGAAGGTAGCCTATTTTCAGATATATGATTGATAAATATTTTTTCCATCCCACAGGTTGCGTTTTCACATTACTTAATTGTGGCTTTTGATATACACACAGTTTTCATTTTGATGTAATCCAATTTATCTGTTTTCACTTTTGTTGCTTGCACTTTGGATGTCAAATCCTAGAAATCATTGCCAAATCCAGTGTCACGAAGCTTCTCTCCTGTGTTTTTGTCTATGAGTTTTGTAGTTTTAGGTCTCATGTTTAGGTCTTAGGTCCGTTATGAGTTAATTTTCAAATACAGTAGAAAGTAAGGTTCCAACTTCATTTCCTGTATTTGGATATCTGGGTTTCCCAACCCCATTTGTTAAGAGACTATCCTTTCCCCAATGAATGATCTTGAAACCTTTATCAAAAATCACCTAATGGGGGAGTTCCCTTATGGTACAGCCAATTAGGGATCCAGTGTTGTCACTGCAGTGGCTCAGGTTGTTGCTGTGGTGCAGGTTCGTCCCCTGGCCCAGGAACTTCTGCATGCTGTGGGTGTAGCAAAAAAAAAAAAAAAAAATCGCTTGACTAATATGTGAGGGGTTTTACAAACTTTTTGAAAACTAAACATTTTCTTTAAGTGGAATCATTTTAATTGTAATAAATGTGTTTTGAAAAGAAATTTATGATAGTTCTCCTATGGTACAGCAGGTTAAGGATCTGGCATTGTCATCGTAGTAGCTCAGGTCCATGCTGTGGTGAGAGTTCGGCCCCTGGCCTGGGAGCGTCCACATGCCGCTGGCACCTCCAATAAATAAATAAATAAATAAATTTTTAAAAATTTTAAACTAACTATACTTCAGTAAAACTTTTGGAAGTAAAATTAAAAACAAACTATTCTTGGAGATCCCTGATGGCCTAGATGGTTAAGGATCTGGCATTGTCACTGCAGCAGTTTGGATTGCTGCTATGGCTTGGGTTCGATCCCTGGCACAGGAACTTCCACATGCCACATATGTGGCCAAAAAATTTTTTTTTTAAAAAAGGAATGTTATCTCCTAAGGAGGTTTGGTTAATCCAAATACAGAATACCCACTAGGGAGTTCCCATCGTGGCTCAGCAGTTAATGAAACTGACTAGGACCCATGAGGATGCGAGTTCGATCCCTGGCCTTGCTCAGTGGGTTGGGGATCCAGGGTTGCCACAAGCTGTGGTGTAGGTTGCAGATGTGGCTCAGATCCCAAGTTGCTGTGGCTGTGGTATAGACCAGCAGCTACAGCTCTGATTCTACCCCCAGCCCTGGGAACCTCCATATGCCCCAAGGTGCAGCCCCAAAAAGCAAAAAAAAAAAAAGACCTGGAGGCAAACAAAAACAGCCTGGTATTCCTTGGCTCCTGACTTCGTCCCATCAATCTCTATTTCTATGCTCATGATGCCTCCTTCACTGTCATTAAATCTGCCTCTGACTCTGTTGTATAAAGACCCTGGTAATTACATTTAGGGCCCACTCAAATAATCCAGGATAATCTTTTCTCAAAATCCCTAATCACATCTGCAAAATCACAGGTTCCAGGGGTTAGGATGGAACATCTTGGCAGGGGAGGCATTATTCAGCCTGCCACAAGCGTATCGTGGGAGACTGCCTTTACATATGACATGCTGGAAAAAGCAAAACAGAAATGACAGAAAACAGAGCAGTGGTTGTCTGGGGTCAGGATGGAGGTCACAAAGGAACTTTTCGGGGTGATCAAAATGTTCTATATTTTAGTTGTGGTGTCGATTATACGACTGTACACATTTATCAAAATGCCGCAGAGTGGGAGAAACAGTGGGAGAAAACAATAGCAACATAGAAAAGTGACAATGGGGAGGAGAGATCCATAAAAGGAGCTTCTAAAATTTAAAAACCCCACCAAATGGGAGTTCCCTCTGTGGCTCAATGGGATTGAGGGCATCTCTGGAGTGCTGGGTTGTAGGTTCAATCCCCTGCCTGGCACTATAGGTCAAGGATCCAAACTCCATAGGTTATGGGGCAGTCCAAAAAGCAAACAAAAACAAAACAAAATAAAACCCCACCACACACTGGGCTGCAATGTTGGCGGGAGCACAAGACTCCATAAGACCGCTGATCACTTGTGACTCAACTAAAGGGTTCAGGGTGTTCCCCAAACCACCTTCAGGTCCAATAATTCATTAGCTAGAAATCTTCAGAGAATATATTGCAAACTGTTATAGTTGCAGTTTGTTACAGCTAAAGAATACAGATAAAAATCAGACATGGGATGATGGAAACGTTCAAGTGAATATATTATTATAACCACTGAATTGTATACCTTTTAAAAGGGTGGCTTTTTCTTTCTTTTCTCTTTCTTTTTTTTTTTTTTTTTTTTTTGCTTTTTAGGGCCGCACCCACAGCACATGGAAATTCCCAGGCTAGGGGTCCAATCAGAGCTACAGCTACTGGCCTACTCCACAGCCACAGCAACTCCGGATCCAAGCCATGTCTGTAATCTACACCACAGCTCAAGGCAACGCTGGGTCCCCAACCCACTGAGTGGGGCCATGGATTGAACCCGAATCCTCATGGATTCTAGTTGGATTTGTTTCCACGGTGCCACGACAGGAACTCCTAAAAGGGTGACTTTTAAGTTTCAAACATGGACCTTCCATTGTCCCCTCCCCAGAGAGACATGGACTCTATGCATTCCTAACCCAGCACTGATGTGTGACAAGGCACATGGAGTGCTGCCACCCGGGGAAGCTTACCGCCTTGGCGTGCAGAGCATTGATTGGGGTTTCATCCTCTAGCCGTGGTCGACGGCCCTACCTTCCTGAGCTGTTTCCAGCTCCTCCAGGTGCAGGCAGTCTCCACCCTAAGCCACACTTAGACCCTCTAGAGGGGCAAGACCCCACCCTAAACAGAAACATACCTCTCAGGCAAGACGTTCCAAGGGTTTCGATGAGCTCTCAGATTTGAGGGTAAAGGGCCTGACAACCCTTTGGACACATCTCAGTTCTTCATCACACGAAAGCCAATGATTCAAACAAATTCACACAAGAGGAAATATGGATGGCCAGTTCGCTCGCGGAAATGCAAAGCCCCACTCGCTAAGTATTAGGAAATACAAATAGAGAATATTGAGGTTTGTTTTGTTTTGTTTTGTTTGGTCTCACCTGCAGTATGGATCAGGGATTGAAGCCCCACCAAAGCAGTGACACCTGCAGAATCCTCCACGCTAGGCCATCAGGAACTCCTGAGCCTTTTTTTTTTTTTTTTTTTTGGTTTTTAGGGCCACACTGGTGGCATATGGAAGTTCCCAGGCTAGGGGTCGAATCAGAGCTACAGCTGCTGGCCTACACCACAGCCACAGCAATGCCAGATCCGAGCCGCGTCTGCAACCCATACCACAGCTCACGGTGATGCCGGATCCTTAACCCACTGAGCAATGCCAGGGATCGAACCTGTATCCTCATGGATCTTAGTTGGGTTTCTGCCGAGCCACGACGGGAACTCCCAAGGAACTCCTGAGACTTTTTTAAAGCTCACTACATACATCCATGAGGACAGGCAAATAGTTAAGGCACTTACTCTTAGTGGGAGTGTCAACCAATACAGTTTCTATTAAAAAACAACAACATGCAAATACCCTCAGTCCAGTGATTTTGCTTTGAGGACTGGATCCACATGTGTGCAAAGATGTGTAGATAAGAAGGCTTATAGGAGTTCTTTTGTGGTGCAGTGGGTTAAGGATCAGGCATTGTCACTGAAGGTCGCTGCTGCATCTCGGTTCAGTCTCTGACCCGGGAACTTCCACATGCTGCAGGTGCAGCCAAAAAAAAAGAAGGCCAATGTAATATTACTTGTAATGACAAACTCTTGGGAACCACTTAACTGTTTACCAGTAAGGTAAGGAATAATATAATAGCCATTCTATCAAATATATGACATTTCAGAATTCTCGTTGTGGCTCAGTGGGTTAAGAACCCAGCTAATATCCATGAGGATGCTGTGGTGTTTTTTGTTTTTTTTTTCTTTTTTCTTTTATTTTCCCACTGTACAGCAAGGGGATCAAGTTATCCTTACATGTATACATTACATTTTTCCCCCCACCCTTTGTTCTGTTGCAACATGAGTATCTAGACATAGTTCTCAATGCTGCTCAGCAGGAGAGAATGCTGTTTTGATCCCTGGCCTCACTCAGTGGGTTAAGGATCTGACTGGTGTTGCCTCAAGCTGCACATGGGTAGGTCACAGATGTGGTTCAGATCCAATGTTGCTGTGGCTGTGGTGCAGGCCGGCAGCTGCAACTCTGATTCAGCTTCTAGCCTGGGAGCTTCCAGGTATGGCCAAAAAAAAAAAAAAAAAAATGTATATGGCATGTAGAAAGAATGAAGTCAGTCTTGGAGAAATTTCTAAGACATGTTAAGTAAAAAGTCAAGTTTCAATATATAAGCTATTTTGAGGTAAAAAAAATTTTAAATTACAAAGCAAGTGTCTATATTTCTACATATTATGTGGTAGTGAAAAAGAAAAAAAGAGGTAGAAAGAAAAGCTCTGATGGGATATTCCAAACTCTCCTTGATGATTAACTAGAGGTGAGGGTGCAGGTTTAGAGATGCGTGTGAGGTGCAGTGAAATAAACCAATGAATTCATTGCGTAGTTAAAAATAAACCAAAATTAGCCAACCCCACAGCACCAAGCATAGGGCCAGCTGGAAAAGTGTTCAGTATTTGCTGATTATAATCAGCAAGCTCCTGAAGGTGGCTTCTGGAAATTGTTGGATGAACCCCAGGGAAAGCTTTCTCAAGTTGAATTTTCTCAAATTGTGCTTGAACCGTATAACTGCCTTCCAATAGTCTTTTTTAATAATAAAATCCACTCCATTACCAAAAGTTCAAGACCCAGGTGATCTGGCCCTTGGCAGCCTCTCCAACCTCGTTCTCTCTCTCCCGAACCCCTTCAATTTACAACCTTCTGCCCCTCCTCAAAGACTTCAAAGTCTTTCCTGCCTCCGGGCCTTTGCATATATGGTGGGTTTTTTTCCAGCCAGGAATGCTCTTTTCCCGGCTGATTCTTATTCAGCCTTTAAGTGGCAGCTTAAATATGTACTTTCCCTAACCCAGCTATCTAAACGACATCCCTAAATCTCAGTTATTCTTTCCTAGGGCATCTTGCTTTTTCTTGTAGCAACGTCATCACAACTGATTATTATCTATTCATGGTAGGTTTGTATATCTAGACTATCTGTCTCCCCCCATCGGACTCCCTGGGACGGGGTGGCCTCTGCTTGGATGGCTGATAGTGCTGTCCCCAGAGCCTGGTGCACCCAAGGTAGACACTTAACATATCTGCTCAGTGCCAGAATCCCCACTACGTCTTCAGCATGGCTCAGCCCTACCTCAAGGGACAGATGGCAGGCCCAGCACACAGTAGGGGCCTGGCCAGACCAGGGAGACTTTGTCGAACGAAGGAGAACTGAGACAAGTGACCTGCAGGTGACCTGTGTGGCGATGGCCCACTCAGACCTAGGGAGGAGGGAGGACTAGCCCTGAGAACCGACGGACCTCCTTCGCCTCATCCCCAGCCCTCACCCCATCCCAAGAACCCAGGGCTTCCTTGGCGCCAGGGGAGGCCCTGCAAGGGCAGTCAGTTTCTAGCCTGAAGACAGGTTCCTCCCTACTTTTTCTGACTCGGGGCAAGTGAAGTTGGTTTGGAAGAAAAGGTCAAAGGAAAAAACAATACAGGGATTGAGTCTTGCTTGCTGCCATTTGAAAGGAATGAAAGTGGGATTAACCAAAAACACAAAATCCCAACCCAAACCAAAACAAAAACACTCTACTGTCTTAGAATCGGCCTCGGAAACAATCATCTTACTGTTTTCTGTGTCATAGTAAAATTAAGGGTTTACTCAAGAGCTTTGTTCTGCACTTGGGCTCAAACAGTTTGCAGAGAGGCTAGGCTCTGGGTAACAATTTTGTAGCTACCAAGAAGCCCTCCTCATTCCCTGTACACATGGGGTGGAAAGGGAGGTCTCAGGTGCATGGGGAGGGGAGAGGAGGGCTGAATATCCAGTTAAGTATCAAATATCATCTCCTCTGAGAGGTCATCTTTGATGAAGCTGTCTAAAAGTTGCCTCCCAGGAGTTCCTGTAGTGGCTCAGTGGTTAATGAATCGAACTAGAAACCATAAGGTTGCAGGTTTGATCCCTGGCCTCGCTCAGTGGGTTAAGGATCTGGCATTGCTGTGAGCTGGGGTGTAAGCTGCAGACGCTGCTGGGATCCAGCGTTGCTGTGACTCTGGCATAGACTGGCGGCTACAGCTTTGATTAGACCCCTAGCCTGGGAACCTCCATATGCCGCAGGTGTGGCCCTAGAAAAAGACAAAAAAAAAAAAAGTTGCCTCCTGTTGGGGCTCAGCGGGTTCTGACGTAGTGTCCATAAGGATGCAGTTTGAACCCTGGTTAAGGATCTGGCATTGCCACAAGCTTCAGCGTGTGGGTCACAGAGGTGTCTGGGATCTGTGGTGTTGCTGTGGCTGTGACTGTTGCCTCAGGTGCAGGTCCCATTGCACCCCTAACCCAGGAACTTCCACATACTGTAGGTGGGGCCCTAAAAAAAAAGTTGCCTCCTGGTCATCTCTGTCACACTGTTTTATTTTAGTCAAGGCATTTGTCACTATCTGAAGTTATTTTTTTCTTTGCAGTTTAGTACTTGTCACTCCCAGTAGAAAGTGTAGTTTTGTGCTTGCTGTATTCTCATGGCCTAGGATAGGGCCTGACTTTTTTTTTTTCTTTTATTTATTTATTTATTTATTGCTTTTTAGGGCCACACCTGCTGGCATATGGAGGTTCCCAGGCTAGGGGTCAAATCAGAGCTACAGCTGCCCGCCTACGGCACAGGCATAGCAGCAGCAACTCGAGATCCAAGCAGCGTCTGCGACCTACACCACAGCTCAGGCAGCACCAGGTCCTTAACCCACTGAGCGAGGCCAAGGATCGAAGTGCAACTTCATGGTTCCTAGTTGGACCTTTTCCCTTGCGCCGCGACAGGAACTCCTAGGGTCTGACATTTAATAAGGTCTCAGCAATCACTGGTTGATGAATAAATGAATGAACTATCTGTGCTAGTGCCTAAGGCCTGGTGTGTGTGTGTGTGTACGTTTCAGGGTGCAGGTGGAGCAGTGAAACCAGAACTTAACGCCATCTCCTACCTTCGGAGTGACACCCTGCCCCCAACCAGGCGTGCCAGAAAGTTTCCGGTGCAGTGTTTCATTTAGTCTGCCTAAGGGCTCTGCGTATTGAGGGCCATTCATATTCCTGTAATACAGATGAGGGAACTGATGCTCAGCGATCTTCTAAGTTACCATCAATCAGTTCAGAAGAGAAGACCACATCGACTGAGTCATAAAAGGACCTCTCCCTGCCACACGCACCTACAATTTACTCAGACCCTCCCCTCCTGGGTGCTTGGTCTGCAGGGACTCGTTAGGAGACTCCGCATAGGGATGCCGATCGCTTTAAGAGGAGACTTCAGAGAGGAGCAGGGGCTTGCCCATGGGTACACAGCTCCCGTAGAGGCATCGGGTAGGGAGATAGCAGTGGTCCGCTCTGCTGGCGGCCGCCAGTTTATCGCGAGGCTCGGAAGTTACCGGCTAGGAGAGCGAGAAGCGGTCAAAGCTGCCGCGAATGTGGGGGAAATTGCCAACAGGTGGCTCTCCTTGGGAGAGAAACGTGAGGCTGTCTAGGCTGGTTCTGGCGGAGCCCACCCACTGACCGCGGCCGCGTTTTCCCTGTTTTTAAAGTGATGGAGACGTCTTGTGGCTTGAGGCTGGACCGCCCAGTGGTGTGCGAAGGGTTAAAGGGGCGGGTGCCGCGGCGAAGGCGGGGCTGGGATTCCGGCCGCACCTGGCGCTCTCCGCTCCCAGCCTCCCCCTACGCCGCGAGTTGCGCCTGGAGCCGCAGCGGGAGCGCGATCCCCCCCCGCCCCGGGAGGAGCCGCAGAGGAGCCGGCACCCGCTGTGGGAGGCGCGGTGACGGCGGCCGAAGCAACCTTGAGAGGCGAGCGGAGCCGTCATGGCCGAGTTCCCGTCTAAAGTGAGCACGCGGACCAGCAGCCCCGCGCAAGGAGGCGCCGCGGTCTCCGCGCTGCGCCCGGACCTGGGCTTCGTGCGCTCCAGCCTTGGGGCGCTCATGCTGCTGCAACTGGTGAGTGCGCTAGGGGTCCAGGGCCGGGTGGGGGCCTGGCGGGGTCTGGAAGGGTCGGAAACTCCCTAGCTGCCTTTTTTTCTGTGCTCCCCGAACACTCCCAACCCAAGTTCACACGCGCCCAGATGCACCGTGCCTACCGGGCGCCTCTAGGACGGACTCCCCCGACATCACTCCGGGGCCCTGTCACCGGGAGACGTCCTAGTTGCCGTCTCTGCGAGCACACTCACCGTGCCCCAGTGTCAGAGTGCCCACCCCAAAGCCTTATCATTCCCTCCGGTGGTCCCAGGAGATCCCCCGCGGAAACGCTTAAAAGAGCCGCAATCACTGCGCACGACGCGCTGTGTCTCTCCCTTGCCGGGACTGAGCCCTTAGCCCCTCAGCACCCAGCCTTAGGCAAAGTCCACTCTCGGCTGACCTTCTGCAGAGCTCCCAGCGGCTCCCGGCGGCTGCACCCCAGAATATGCCTCGTCTAATCGAGAGGGCACTTCCGGTCCAGCAGACGCTTAGGCGCAGTGTCCTGGGCCCCTCTGGCTTCCAGTGGGTAACCTGCCGGGTTCCCGCAGCTTTGATCCCTTGAGACCCAGGTACCGCGCCCAGCGCTGGGGGAAGGATTTGTGGGAAGCCAGAGGCAGGACTCCTCTGTATCCCATGCCGTCTGTGGACCTCAGCTGAGGCGGACCGATGGGAACACTCCTTTCCCCACCAGTTTCAGGCTTGCGGGTGTTGGCTTCCTCCCCATAATACTCTCTGATGCGAGTCAGGAAGCTGGGTTTTTGTCCCTGTGGGAGGGGCTTGATCCGTTTTGCGAGGCCTAGAGGGGAATTGGACGTGGGCCAAGATCAATTTTCCTTTAGGGCACCTCTGACAGACCCCTGGCCGAGCACTAGCAACGGTGTCCGGCCCAGGACCGAAGGCAGGGTCTGAGACCAAAGCTCCCGCCTCTTTACCCCAGATGAGCACCTGCTTCCTCCAGGGCCACTGTTATCTCTCAGAATTCCTCAGAGCGCCTGGGGGCCTCCTCCCCCACCTCAGCCTCTCTCAGAGGGGTTTGTTTTATGTAGATTTTGGTCCTCACCCCAAGAAAAAATATGGAATTGGCATCACTGCCACCGCAGCCCAGAAATCTATATTTTTAGCTCTTCTCTCTGAGCAATCTCAGAAATTCTCTGTGGAGGGGAGGGGAGGGAGAGGGCGCCTCACCAGAGATTGAGTTACATCTGCAGGTAGGAAGAGCACTGCTGAGTGCTAGGCTCTGGGCTGGCTGTGAAGAGCACTACAGCTAGCAGGAAGGGAGCCCCCAGCCGCCCCTCCTCCACCCATGTGAAAGGGCAGAGGAGAGGGGGATCAATTCTGAGTCCTGGAAGGCTCATGGAGGGCGGAAGGCTTTTGAGCAGAGACTTACTAAAATTTGAGGCAGGAGTTCCGTTGTGGCTCAGGGGGTTAAGAACCCAACTAGTATCCATGAGGATGTGGGTTTGATCCCTGGCCTTGCTCAGTGGGTTGAGCATCTGGTGTTGCCATGACCTGTCGTGTCGGTCGCAGATGTGGCTCAGATCTGGTGGGGCTGTGGCTGTGGTGTAAGCCGGCAGCTGCATCTCTGATTGATCCCTAGCCCGGGAACTTCCATAGGCCGCAGGTGTGGCCCTAAAAAAAAAAGAAAATTGAGGCAGTTGGGTAGGGAATTGAGGCAGTTGGGTAGGGAAAGGATGTTCCAAGGGTGGGGCACTGCCCGAGCCAAGGCTTGGGGCTGAGGACGTGGAAGCCAAGTGGGGGGAGTAGCCAACAGGTCGCCCGCATAAAGAAGCAAGAAACCTTCCCCTGCCCATCCAGTTCTTCTGGCTGCTGGAAGAGTTAAATTGACAGGAAAGAGATTCACAGGAGAAAATAAGACACAAAGTATAAAAACATGTACACTTGGGAGAGACCCCAAAACCCAGAGTAACTCAATACTGCCAAGCCCTCACCTTAAATACCATCCTCAGCTAAAGACACAAGAGGATGTAGAGGGTGGGGAGGGAGTTACGGGGAGGTGACCCGGAAGGCAGTGAGGAAGGGTGGAAGGGTCGGCTTGTGCTGCAGATTTAAGTCGCTGCTTTTTCCTTTGATATGTTTCTAGAGGTTTGGTCAACTTCTTCCTGGTACGGGGGAGATTTCCTTTACAAATGTAAATATTTCTTAGCAAAGGGTCACTCCTTACTTGGTCCTCAGTTTTTCTCATGTCTGCTGTTTCTTAGAAAATAACCTGCTTAAAATAATTAATGTGCCAAAGAGATGAATTTGGGGTGGCAAGTCTTGCTCCCCTACCCTGGAGTTGAAGCACTTGTTTCTAGTGGCCAGAAGCCGAGGGGCCTTAAGTACCTCTGCGAGAAGTCTTCTGTTTGCAGCCTCAGGAGGTTTGGAACTTCCATATGCGGCAGATATGGCTGCAAAAACCAAACCAAACCAAAACAAAGCAAAAGTGAAAAGGTGCACATATCTTTCCTTTTGTTTAAAGTCTCCTCCAGGCCCTGGAGAGAAAGGTGATCGACCTGGGTTTACATGAGGAAACAGGCTCAGAGAGGTCGAGGAACTTGTACAAGGGCACACAGGGTCAATGGCTGAGCTGGGATTTGCACTCAAGTCTGTGAATCCGGAGCCAGGCTCTGGCTGTGCTTCCTGCTGTGTGCGTGCGCGCGCGTGCGCATATACACACACATGCTTGCACTTTGTTTTTTGTTTGTTTGTTTGGGGTTCCTAGGGTGCTTTGGAGGCTAAGGAGGGGGAAATTCAGGAAGGGAGACACACGGGGCCAGGGTCATTAGGGAAGGTTTCCTGACAGAAGGGGCTCTGGAAGGTTTAGTTACATGGAAGGGGTAGAAAGAAGGAGCAGGTGCATCTCGTATAAAGGCCCCGCAGTCAGAAGGCATCCTTGAGGAGTTCCACCTGTGGCACTGGGTTAGCCATCCAGCTTGTCTCAGCGGAGGCACTGGTTTGGCCTGGCACGTTGGGTTAAGGATCCAGGGTCCCTGCAGCTGTGGCACAGATCACATCTTCAGCTGGGATTCGACCCCTGGCCCGGGAACTGACCTACGCTGTGGGCGGGGCCAGCCACAAAAAGAACAACAACAACAAAAAGGCATCCTTGAGGCTCAGGACATAGAAGCCATGTGAATGGCCTGTGGCAGTATGGCCCTTTGTGTCTGGCCCAGGGATTGGTCACACAATTCCTGGTTGGCAGGTGAATAAACATATCAGAAGGCTCACCCGTCACCTGATCACAGTGATCCACAGTGGTGAGAGTATTGGTGGAAGTAGGGAGCCTTTGTATCTGTGATCTTGGGCAAGTTCCCTAATATCCCTGAGCCTCAGTGTCCATGTGCTTGAAGTGGTGATGGTGGGCTTGGGAGGAATGTGGAATCCGATGCCTGCAGAGGGCTTAGCACGGTGCATGTCAGAACGAAGAACAGTTAGGGTTCTCAGGGTCATAGTATCCTAGGGATCTTATGCTTGCTCCCCAAGGTCCCTCGATATGTCCTCAAGAAGAGCTTGCATGCTTCCAGGGACAGGGAGCTCAGCTCCTCTAAAGGCTACCTGCTCCATCCTTGTGTACCTGGGCGTGGGAGAAAGTTCTTCCTTCCAGTAATCCTGGCTCTGTCTCCTCAGCTCCTCTCCAGGTTGAGGGCAGGGTCTGAAAGTCACCTCTTTAGTCTTGCTAGACCAGGTCGTTGGGATCTGAGAGGTGTGCGCAGAGATTGGCCACATTGGGATCACAGTGTTGGGGACGCCCCAGGCTTTCCATAGCACTGAGTTTTGTGGGTTCAGTCTCTTTAGGGCAGCGTTCAGGGCCCTGCATGCTCACCACCCTCCACCCCTGGCTCCACAGCAGGGAGCAAGCCAGTGCCTTGTATTGTTAGCTCTGCCCACACGCCCCACTTGTGACTGGAAGGGTGTGAAGGGTTTGCAATCAATTTATAATTATATAACAAATATATAGATATATTCTCTGCCGCAGAAACCTAGTAGGGATAAGGCTAAAGTTTTTCTTGGATCACCTACTCCTCTCCCCAAGGAAACTACTGTGTTGGGGTGTTTCTAGTTCTTTCTCCTGTGCATTTTAAAAAACATTGAAGGGGCGTTCCCGTCATGGCGCAGTGGAAATGAATCCGACTAGGAACCATGAGGTTGCGGGTTTGATCCCTGGCCTTGCTTAGTGGGTTAAGGATCTGGCGTTGCTGTGGGCTGTGGTGTAGGTCTCAGATGTGGCTCAGATCCGGCCTTGCTGTGGCTCTGGCGTAGGCCGGTGGCTACAGCTCCAATTCGACCCCTAGCCTGGGAACCTCCATATGCCGTGGGTGCAGCCCTAAAAAGACAAAAGACAAAAAAAAAAAAGAAAAAACCCACAAGAAAATATTGAAGGTTTTATTCTGTATCCTCTGTTCACATCCAGGCAGAGCTGTCTCCCTCCTTAACTGTTTAGGCGATCCAGGAGTATCACTACCAGTCACTGGTAGCGCCCCAGCTCAATTAACCATTTCTTTTGTTGTTTGGCTCATTTTTTTAAAAAAATGTTTTTATTCTTTGAAAAAATTATACAAACATACAGCAGAATGTTCCAGCAGTATAAAGGGCTAACAGTAGGAATGAAGCTTCAGAGTTCCCTTGTGGCGCAGTGGGTTAAGGATCTGGCATTGTCACTGCAGCAGCTCAGCTGTTTACTGTGGCGTGGGTTCAATCCTTGGCCCAGGAACTTTCAACTTCCACATGCCTTAGCCGTGGCCAAGAAAAAGAAACAAAAACGATGCAGTCTCATACTTGGCAGGGCACCCTGCCTCCCGTCCCTCCATCCCCAGTCCAACCACTGTTGAGGGTGTGGCATCTCAAGGTGAGTCAGTGCATATTTCCATACATAACCCCTATCACAACACAGATAGGAACACTCCTGCCTGTGCCTTGCCACACTTTTTGCCCCTTGGCAATACACCCAGAGCTACATGTATTTTTTTTTTTTTTTTTTTTTGGCCGTGCCCATGGCATGTGGAAATTCCCAGCCAGGGATTGGACCTGAGCCACAGCAGCAACATGAGCTGCTCCAGTGACAACACCAGGTCCTTAACCCCCTGCACCACAAGGGAACTCTATCTTTTTTTAATCCTTTATTTTTTTTTGTTTTTTAGGGCCACAGGTGTGGCATATGGAAGGTTCCAGGCTAGGAGTCAAATCAGAGCTACAGCTGCTGGCTTACATCACAGCCACAGCAATGTGGGATCTGAGCCACATCTGTAACCTACACCGCAGCTCATGGCAACGCTGGATGCCCAACCCACAGGGATCAAATCTATATCCTCATGGATGTTAGCTGGGTTTGTTACCGCTGAGCCATGATGGGAACTCCTCCTGAATTTCTTTCTTTTTTTTTTTCTTTCCTTTTGTCTTTTGTCTTTTTTTAGGGCCGCACCCCCAGCATATGGAGGCTCCCAGGCTAGGGGTCTAATCGGAGCTGTTGCTGCCAGCTTATGCCAGAGCCACAGCAATGCCATATCCGATCCACATCTGTGACCCAAACCACAGCTCACTGCAACACTGGGTCCTTAACCCACTGATGGAGGCCAGGAATCGAACCTGCAACCTCATGGTTCCTAGTCGGATTCTTTTCTGCTGTGCCATGACGGGAACTCCTCCACCTGAATTTCTTGAATAGGTACTATATTTGCAACAGTCCAGAACAAAATTGAGTGGGAAAGAGCTCAGTGAAAAGCCTCTGTTCCTTTTGGTTAGAGGTGACTCCTTGCCCACTCGTCCCCATTTCCGGTGTACTGTTTTACGCCTTCTTTAAGAGATTCCCCACTTCTCTCCACTTTTATAGACAGCGCTGTAGTCTATCCACACCCTTCTACTCTTTTTTTTTTTTGTCTCTTCTAGGGCCGCACCCGCAACATATGGAGGTTCCCAGGCTAGGGATCGAATCGGAGTTATAGCCACCAGCCTACGCCAGGGCCATAGAAATGTCAGATCCGAGCTGCATCTGCAACCTACACCACAGCTCACAGCAACACTGGATCCTTAACCCACTGAGCGAGGCCAGGGATCAAACCTGCATCCTCATGGTTGCTAGTCGCCTTCGTTAACCACTGAGCTACGACGGGAACTCCCTTTTTTTTTTTTTTTTTTAACTTAAAAATGTGTCAGGGAGGTCTTTTCATCTGTGTGCGTGAGGTGTGATGGCTTCTCTTGTGGCTTCTGTAGCAGCTCATGCTGCAGCTGTGGTGTGAATTGTGTGGCCTGTCCCTTTGTAGACAGACACTTGAGTTGCCACTCTTGCTGTTGGTCGCACAGTCTGTTATGTGAATGATCGCACCCAAGCCACGGAGCACATCTGTACCATACATTTCCGGCAGTGGGACCGTGGCTCAGGGTTTGTGTGTAAATGATCTTGGTAAAGATTGTCAGATGCCCTCCATATGGGTCTCATGCCCCTCAACGAGCTTCCTGGTAGAGTGCCTGTTCCCCACAGCCTTACCAGCGTGGAAAATAAGCTCAAGAGCAGGTGCCCTAGTCTGACAGGTGGAATCACGGGTCAGGGTAGCCCTGCTTTGCAGTTCTCTTATGAGTGAGGTTGACCTTTTAAAAGTATGTTTAGGAGTTCCCGTGGTGGCGCCGTGGTTAACGAATCTGACTGGGAACCATGAGGTTACGGGTTCGATCCCTGCCCTTGCTCAGTGGGTTAACGATCCGGCGTTGCCGTGAGCTGTGGTGTAGGTTGCAGACGCGGCTTGGATCCCGAGTTGCTGTGGTTCTGGAGTAGACCAGTGGCTACAGCTGCGATTCGACCCCTAGCCTGGGAACCTCCATATGCCGCGGGAGCGGCCCAAGAAATAGCAACAACAACAAAAAAGACAAAAGACAAAAAAAAAAAGAGGTAATAAAGAAATTCTCCCATGTAGAACTTGGAAAGTGCCAATCACACTCCTGAAACACTACTGGAGGGGACAGCCTTGTTTGGGTGCTAAAAGTTTCTTTTTAAGACTCATGCTCTACCAACTGAGCTAACTGGGCGCATGGCAAAGTTTCTTTAAAAATTTTTAAAAAAATTTTTAATCTTTTTTTTGGGGCCACACCCATGGCATATGGAGGTTCCCAGGCTAGGGGTTGAATCGGAGTTGTAGCTGCTGGCCTGCACCACAGCCACAGCCACTCAGGATCTGAGCTGAGTCTGCAACCTACACCACAGCTCACGCCAACGCCAGATCCTTAACCCACCGAGCGAGGCCAGGAATCAAACCTGCATCTTCATAGATGCTAGTCAGATTCATTTTTCCACTGAGCCGTGATGGGAACTCCTTTTTTAAAAATTCTTTTTTTTTTTTTTGGTCTTTTTGCCTTTTCTAGGGCCGCTCCCATGGCATATGGAGGTTCCCAGGCTAGGGGTCGAATCGCAGCTGTAGCCACAGCAACGCGGGATCCAAGCTGCGTCTGCGACCTACACCACAGCTCACAGCAATGCGGGATCCTTAACCCAGTGAATGAGGCCAGGGATCGAACCCGTAACCTCATGGTTCCTAGTTGGATTTGTTAACCACTGAGCCACGACGGGAACTCCTTTTTTAAAAATTCTTAACTGGGAATTCCTGTTGTGGCTCAGTGGTAGCGAATATGGCTAGCATCCATGAGGACGCAGGATTAATCCCTGGCCTTGCTCAGTGAACTAAGGATCTGGCATTGATGTGCCTGTGGTGTAGGCCATCGGCTACAGCCCTGATTTAACCTCTAGCTAGGAACCTCCATATGCCACAGGTGTGGCCCTAAAAAGCAGGAAAAAAAAAAACCCAAAAAACTTCTTAACTGACTTATGTAATGTATACACATTCATCAGTGAGAATTAAATAAATGATGCTACAGTTGTGCAGTGGCACACAGTGCAGTAAGTAAAAGATAACATCTTACCCCTCAAAGAAAACAATAAGGCACCTCTGTATGTGATGATGGACAGTCTACAGGCTGTATGGTTAAGTGGAAAAAAGCAGGGTGAAGAACTGTGTATAGAATATACTGTCATTTATATGAGAGAAATGCGCCCTGTCTGAAGTGTGCACACGTGTGTGTGTGTGTGTGTGCACATACGCGTGCATGGGTAGACACTCTGTTAGGATATTCAAGAAATCGTGCTAGGTTGCCCCTGGGGAAGAAATTGAGAATGGGGGCGGGGAGGGAGACATGCTAAAAACACCATTTTGTTACCTATCACATCATATATGTCATATATTTCAAAAAATGAAATAACTTATCAAAAAATGATGAATGGGAGTTCCAGTCATGGCTCAGCAGTAATGAACTTAACTGGTATCCCTGAGGACATGGGTTCAGTGCCTGGCCTTGCTCAGTGGGTTAAGGATCCCGAGTTGCCATGAGCTGTGGTGTCGCAGCTCAGATCCCAAGTTGCTGTGGCTGTGGCCTAGGCTGGCAGCTGCAGCTCTGATCTGACCCCTAGCCTGGGAACTTGCATATGCTGTGGGTGCGGTCCTAAACAGCAAAAAAAAAAAAAAAAAATTTAATGAAAGTAGTGAGTGAAAAATTAGCCCAGGTTGTTTATGGGTACAGCAAAAGCTATGACGGTGGCACTTGAAGGCCCTTCAGGCCCAGAGAGGGAAAAGGACTTTCCCAGGATCACACAGCAGCGAACAGTGGCTTCAAGGTCCATGGTCCTGGCTGGGTGACCTTCTCTTAACCATGTGAAAGTGGAGAGAGGTCAAGGCTGCAGAGCTGTCCCCGTGTGGTGGGTGGGTGGGTGCAGTTTCTGTTCGAGTGGCAAGGCCAGGTGTTGGTTAGTCCTTGTCAGCTGGGCAGCTATGCGTGGTGGAACCCGCAGTCCCTTTTCTGCTCAGAGGTGGTCTGCGGGCGCTGCAGGAGGTCCTGTCCTGGTGATTTGGAACCTGAGTTGGACCAGGGGGAGGCTGTTTCCCTTAGCAGCCAGGTGAGCCCAGCCCTGGGTAGGACTCGAGCCTTTGCCGTTAGGCTGGGTTGTCCTGTCCTGTTTGCTCAAGGGGCAGGAGGACAGGGTGGCAGCCCAGGGTCTCCCCGAGAGGTGAGAACAGGAAGCTGAAGGGCAGGCAGGGCCGAGCACATGAGCTGCTAGCACACAGGCCTGAGCCTGTTGGGGGATGTTGGAGCTTCAGTTGGGAGGTGGGAGGTCAGATGCCAGGATGAACTGCCAGCCTGTATGGGGTCAGTGAATGGGGTCCCTTGTCCCTCCTTGAAGTTTAGACGGGGTGGGGCTTACTCAAGGTCACCCAAACCTGAGTGACAGAGTCAGGACAAGAGCCAGGGGAAGGAAGGAAGTCCAGGGAATAAGGAAGACAGACCTTTGCTTCAGGCTGTCCTCCCGCCCTGTTCCCAGCAGACAGAGAGGACCAGCTTTGAGGCTAATGAGATTCCAGATGCTCCCAACAGCCAGCTCTCTCTGGAGGGCTGATGGCAGGATGGGGACCCATCTGGGGTGCTGAGAACATAAGCTACTGTCATCCTTATCCGCCCAGGGTTCAAGGCCAGCCCCTGCCCCTTCTCTGCTCTGGCCTCCTGGGCAGTGGTACTGCCACCAAATAAAGCAGTCTCCAGGGAGTGTGCCCACCTCCTGGGGTTTGGAGTTCTGTCTTGCTCTGGGCATCTCTGTGCACAGAGTCACAGAACTGGGCCCCACCCTTAGCATGCATGACCCTGGCCAGCTCCAGCTCTTCCAAGAGCCCTGCTTTCCTCCTCTGTGAAATGGGCCAAGTGCTTTGGTGGAGAAGTGGAGCTTCCTGGGAGTGAAGCACCTGGAGGGGTGGTGGTGCTGGGGCTGGACTTGACCTGGGTTTTCGAGGGGAAGAAGGCCTTCTTGGGAAAGCTCTGTGTGGCTTTAAGGGCTTGGTGCTGGGGAGACACAGGCCCAGGAGACCCCCAAGGGAGGAGGGGAGGAGGAGAGGCAGGCAGGCAGGTTAGGTGGAAATTTCTGGAAGCTCACTGAGTGAGAGCACTGCTGTTTGCTCTGGGAGCCAGGGTACACCTTGGGGATACCTCAGGGGCCCCCACTTGCCTCCGCACACCAAGGGGACCTGCTTGGTCTCTGGCCCCAGGGTGCAGGATGGACACTGGCAAGGAGGGGTAAGCAGGAGGCCGTTTGAGCATCATGTTGGGAAGATTTTTCTAGAACCCCCGAGAGAGACCGTGAAGTAAGAAGGGTGGCAGTGGACTCCTCGACATGCAGGCTGCATGCAGAGGCTGCATGTCTTCCTCAGGGGGCTCTTTGCAGGGGTGGGTCTGGGCCTTGTGGGTAGGTGTGCAGAAATCTCTTCCACCTCTAGTTCTGAGACTGGGATTCAGGAGTAGCAAGCAGTGTGATGAAGGCGGCAGCGAGCCAGCCCTGGAGGTGAGCCAGGCCCTGAGCCTCCTCCTTCCTGTGACGGCCCAGGCTGGGAGCTGTGTGCCTGCGGGTGGGGACCCTGGCGATCCCCTGCACCCCAGCCTCTAACAGTGCCTGGCACAGAGCAAGCCCTCGGGAGAGTTTGGCCAGTGACGTGATTGGGTAACTAGAGGCATGCTTTTTAGGTCGCAAAACAGAGGCTTGGCCCCTGACCCAGTCAGCTGACCCAGGCTGGGTTCTGAATATGCCCTTGCACCTCCTGTAGAGCTGGGGTGTGCTGGCCCCTGGATTCTGGAAGGCTCCGAGTGCACAGGGCGGGAATTCCAAGGAGCCCTCCCCGCGAGCTCGCCCCCTCTGCTCAGGGAGGAGGTGGCGAGTGGAGTTGTTGTGGCCACCCAGGCGCCCGGCGCCTCTGTCCCCTGCGCCTTTGTCTCCTCTGACACAATGGGTGGCTTTCTGTCCCCATAAAGTCCTTTTCACTGTAGGGAGAAGGGCCAGGGCGGGGGTGGAGGCCGGGCCTGGCCAGGCCAAGTTCTGAGTGTCCTCAGCTGCCCAGATGTGCCCGTGAGGGGAACCCCGGGAAGGGCGCACATGGCCCCCTGGGCCTCAGTTTCCTGGACGGTGCCGTGGGGATCCTGGCGGCTGTGGGGCAGGCCCTGCCCTCAGATTGTTTCTAAAACATTTGGTTTCGTTGCCAACATGGAGAAAACAGAAGATTTCACATAGAAATTCAGGTTTCTAATGTCTCTTGAACAATCAGCACTTCTGCCATCCCCCGGACACCAGCAGGCCCCGCTCAGCTCCGCAGCCCCCAGCTGGCCCACCTCGGTCACTTCCGTGACCTGCCTGCCTTGGTGGCTGCTGAGCCCGAAACCCCAAGGTGGGCCTCCAGGCTGAGGTGTTGATCCCAGCTCCGGCTTTACTTCCTCTAACCGCCCCCCCCCCCACCCGTCTGAACTTTCTCCTTTACGTCATCTGACCTGTGTGACACACCTATGAGGTGACCAGGATAGGTGTACTTGCCCGACCCTCTGACGTGGCAGATGAAGAAACAAACCAGAAAGGCGAGGTGACTCTCCTGAGGCCACACAGCAAATCTGCGAGGGTTTGACCCAGCCCAGGGAGTGGAGAGATGGCAAGAGTTGGGGTGACCGTCTCTGGGCGGGAGAGGGGTTTGCGCAGTGCTCGTGGCATTGGAAGAGTCCCGCTAGGAAGGATGGGGGGGAGCCTGCACTGAGGAATGTCAGGCCTCCAGCTGAGGGGAGCCTTGGAGAATGCTGAGCAGACCTCCTGGCCCATTGTGCAGAGGGGAAGACTGAGTCTAAAGGGGGTGACGGGTCCTGCGTGGGGACGCCCAGCCTGTGAGGAGTGAGGGAGAGTAGCTGCAGGAGGTGTCCTAGGGCGGGGCGGGGCTGGATTCTGCCCCCCTCACCTGCAGATAAGCCCCGCTGCCTTATCTGAAAGATAAGCAGCCCACACTGGCAGAGGGCCCTTATCTGCTTGGTGCTTAAAATTAGATACAGTTATCTCACCAAGGCCTCACCCCCCCCCCCAGGAAGTGCACACTGTATTACCACCACAGGAAACCAGGCAGAGAGAATGAATGGATTGGAAAACCCGTATTCTGATGACGTTACAGGATATCTTATGTGTTAAGCCTATGTTGGGCGTTGGTCTAAGTACCTGACATAGGGAGTTCCCGTTGTGGCACAGTGGAAACGAATCCGACTAGGAACCATGAGGTTTCTGGCTCAATCCCTGGCCCCGCTCAGTGGGTTAAGGATCTGGGGTTGCCGTGAGCTGTGGTGTAGGTCGCAGACGCGGCTCAGATCCCGAGTTGCTGTGGCTGTGGTGTAGGCCGGCAGCTGCAGCTCCGATTGCTCCCCCTAGCCTGGATCCATATTGGATCCATATGCCATGAGTGAAGCCCTAAAAAGCAAAAAAAAAAAAAAAAAAAAAAAGAGAACTTGACATACATTACTTCACTTCCATCTCTCCTGTGAGGTGGGTGCATTTTGAAGACGAGGACACTGGAACACAGAGAGGTTCAGCTACTTGCTTGAGGTTACACAGCTAGTAAATTGGCAAGGCCAGAGCTTGAACCCAGGGAGTCTGTAGACCAAGTTTCCATCAGAATCGATGCCAACATCCTGCAGTTAAATCAGATCATAACACCCACTCACAGACTCAGAGGGTCGCTAAGAAAGATGTCTCCGCTCCCTAGGGCTGCCGTAACAGTACTGCAGACTGGTTCACTTGAAATAACAGAAATTCAGTGACCCACAGTTTTTTTTTGTTTGTTTGTTTGTTTGTCTTTTTGCCATTTTCTTGGGCTGCTCCTGCGGCATATGGAGGTTCCCAGGCTAGGGGTCGAATTGGAGCTGTAGCCACCGGCCTACGCCAGAGCCACAGCAACGCAGGATCTGAGCCATGTCTGCAACCTACACCATAGCTCACGGCAATGCCAGATCCTTAACCCACTGAGCAAGGGCAGGGATCGAACCCACAACCTCATGGTTCCTAGTCAGATTCATTAACCACTGAGCCACGACGGGAAGTCCTGACCCACAGTTTTAGAAGACCAAGGTTAAGGTGTTAGCAAGCATGGTTCCTTTCAGAGTCTCTGAAGGAGAATCTGTTCCATGCTCTCCTGGCCTTTGGGAGTTATCAGCAATCCTTGGTGTTCCTGAGCTTAGAGGCCATGGCTTTCATCTCTGTGTCCAGTCTCCTCCTTATAAGAACTCCAGGCACTGGATGGGGCCCACCCTAATTGAGGAATTCCTCTTGACTGGCCATTTGCGACTAATCCCTCTCCTCTCTGGCCTTGTAGGTGGTTTTAGCAAAACCTCCAGTTGTTGAAAATTTTTTTTGTGGCGGGAGGAGGTGCAAAGGTCCTGGGGCATATGCGATCATGGCTTTTTTGATAGCCCTCTTTTAAAGAGAAAATCTCTCATCTGAACGCTTTAGGTTTTCAGGAAGAAGGGGGATTTTTTTGGTTTTCCTTCAAGGAAGGTTTCTAGACAGTGGTCATTTTATCTGCAGAGCATGCCTGAGGAGGCATTGCGGGGCCTCAGTTTGGAATGTCTAAGGGGCTGAGGTTTGGTTCTCTGTGTGTGTATGTATGTGTGTGTGTGGCACACAGGTATTTGTGTTGACACCTACAGAGAAACACAGGGACAGATGAACATGAGATAAGAAACAGGGACCCCCAGAGGTAAAGGCTGAGCGTCCTCACACGGCTCCCTCCCCTCCTCTCTCCCATCTTCCTTGGTCTTTGCTCACAGTCCCAGGGTGATCGCAGCTTTCGCATCCCTTCTCAGCTGGATTCTCGCTGCTAGCTCTTCTCCTGCCGTCCACTTGCGTTTCACTTGTACTGGGTTTTTATCGCTCTCCCCAGGTAGAGTGGGAGCTCCATGAGAACAGGGCTTTTGTGTTCGGCTCACACAACAGCAGGTGGTCAACAGATATTTGTTGAATGAATGAACCCAGGGGGATGCATGTGGTGAGGCCTGTGCTCAGAGAGAGGGTATTAGAGTTGCCGGATGCCTGCTCTGGACGGAGCGGCCTGGGTGAAGCCCTGTGGACAGGTGGCAGTTGCGGCCTGCAGCCTTGCTCTCTGCCTTCAGCATCCTACCACCGTCCCTCTTCCTCTGAACAGGAGGGTCACTGTCCCATGCTGGGCTCTAGGACAAGTCCTCTGGCCTCTTCCTGCCAGACTGTGGGCCCACAGCCAGAGGGGAGGGGTCCAGCAGTTCCTGTGGCTTTTGGAGATGAGGCTTGGGCTCAGCTTCGTGTGCAGGGCCACCCAGGCCAGCAGAGGGTCAGCACATGCAGGGGCGCCCTGACCTGAGCATGCTGCCGATTCTTGGGGCTGGGGGTGAGGGGAGTGGAAAAACCAGTCTGTCTGGTTCAGATGGAGGAATGGACCTTCCTTGTTTGAGGGCAGAAACCGAGGCAGCTCCCTGGGCACAGGGCCAGGCAGCAAGACCAGAAGGAACACCACAAATTCCCACTGCTTATCCGGCAGCTTCCTCTCGCAGGGTCTGTGCCCACCGGTCTGGAAAGCAGGGCTGGGCAGGAGGGCGGGACAGCGATCTGGGAGCCGGGATGCCGGCTGGGGCCTGGGAGCCAGCTAAGCATCCTCCTTGTGTCCACATCACTAAGTAACTTTCAATGGCCCAGGTTCCAGAGAGGGACAGATCTGGGTTCAAGTCCTCTGGTTACCTTAACCCCCAGGTAACCAGAGGTGACCACAGGCACAATTCCCTCTGAGCTTCGGTCTGGAAGATGGGATAAGAAAGAATACCACCTGGAAGCTCCCGTCGTGGCTCCGAGGTAATGAACCCGACTAGGATCCATGAGGATGTGGGTTTGATCCCTGGTCTCACTTGGTGGGTTAAGGATCGGGTGTTGCCATGAACTGTGGTGTAGGTCGGAGATGCGGCTTACATCTGGTGTGGCTGTGGCTGTGGCTGTGGTGTAGGCCAGCAGCTGTAGCTCTGATTCGACCCCTAGACTGGGAACCTCCATATGCCACAGGTGAGGCCCTAAAAAAAAAAAAATCAAAATAAATAAATCAGTAATACTGACTAATGAGGGGGTGATGGGGAAATCATGAAATAAAAGGGAAGGTGCTTACCCGAGGCTTGGCACAGAGCCTCAGCATTATGTGGTTGCTGTGACCAAGCCTATGAGGAATGATACCAGCAGTTGATGACGGTGACTGTACACAGGTGTAAACTCAAACCTGTCCCTTCTCGACTTTCAGTTCCTTGCATTTTCTGGCCTCCTTTCAGATAGCCAGAAACGGGCGACACGGTGGCATGGGGGCCTCTAAGGACCCTGCTTCAAGTGAAAAGATAACGTCTGCCCCGACAGGCGCAGTCCTCCCCTAGGTGGGGGGGGGGTCCTGTGATGGGCTCTTTCAGGACTGTTCTTCACAGCAGTGACCTCCCCAGCTCCGGGGGTTCCTGGCCCCGCTGATGTCTGTTTCAGGCAGGGCGCCCTAAGAATGGGTGGTAAAAGGTTGGGGGGCTGTGCTGAGACACCCGGACTCTGGGTCCTCGTGGGTAAGGACTCTGCGCCCAGTGGTGTGACTGCGTGTCCCACCCTGCTCACCTGGGCCACCCAGCCAGTTGGTGGTGGTTAGAGGAGAGCACAAGCGGGGCAGCGGAGGCTGGAGGGCTGCAGTATGGGGTGGGCCTGCCTGGGGACTGACCCCCGAGGGGAGAAGGAGCGGGTGCAAAGCTCTGGAGAGAAGGGGGAGTGGGGGAGTTCCCCCTGTGGTTCAGCAGGTTAAGTTCCTGACTAGTAGCCATGAGGATGTGGGTTCCATCCCTAGCCTTGCTTAGTGGGTTAGGGACCCAGCATTGCCCGAAGCTACAGATACAGCTGGGATCTGGTAGGGCTGTGGTGTAGGCTGCCAGCTACAGCTCTCCTTCCACCCCTAGCCTGGGAAAGGGGAGTGGGCCCCACAGTGAACCTGCTCCTGGCCCTGCTCTCCTCTGCCCGGGTCTCCCACGCCCACCCCTTGGTGGAGGAAAGCGGGGCCAGGAGTGGGTTCACCGATTCACACCTGCGTCCTCCTGTAACACAGCACCTGTGGGGCCAGTGTCTGACTTCTGTTTCCTGGGTGAGCAAACAGGCTGGTCAGCCCCGAGCAGGTACTGTGTGCTAGGCACTGCTGGGCACTGGAGATACAGCGAGGGCCAAAACAAGATTCTTCGGGCGCCTGTGTTCTAGCGGGTGGCCTAGAGTTGCCCTGGGGAGCTGCACAGAGGGGGCTGGCCCTTGGCCTGGCATCCCTCCGGCTGGATGAAAGCCCAGCTCCTGACTGCCAAGCCCAGGGCTCCAGCTCTCACTTCCTGGCGGTGCTGGGGAAGGAGAAGTGGCCACACCCTCCCCCTCTGTTGTGAGGGAGGGGCTGGTGGGGGAGCCAGTAGGCTCCCCGCCTCAGCTAAGGGCCTTTCCTGCCTGACCCCACACGTGTAGGGGAGCGATGCAGAAACCTCCCTTTGGTCCTTGCTTGGGGTGCTTGGGCAGGTGCCTCGCAGGCGCCCAGCTCTGGCTGCTCTGGGGGAGCGTCCGACTAGGAGCATCTGGACTAGGAGCTTATGGCTGCAGTGGGGACGATGACTTTTTGTCTCAAAAACTGGCAGCCAGAGGTGGGTCTTGCTCCTGAGCCGATTCTCTGTAATCCAATGGTTGGTTCATCCGTGGGCTGGTGCCACACACCTGGATGGTATCCAGCGGGAAAAGGGGGACAGCTTTCTCTGCGTTTTCATCAGTCAAGGCCGGCCTGGAGGCCTGCTGCCACCCCGGGGGTTGCAGGGAATGAAGACCCTGGTGGAAAGGGAGGATGCCCTGGCTCAGCCAGCGGCGAGGGGGTAGGAGAGGCCCGGGGGAGGTACCACCTGGCCAGGTTCCCCGTGAAGCTCCTCACGAGGGGGTCAGCCACCCTGCCCTGTGGAATTCCCTGCAGCACAGTGTCCCAGAGGTTGGGGTAGTGGGGGAGTTCAGCCCCCATGAGCTAGGTGTGCTCAGTATATTCATTTGACAGCTGACAGGACCAGAGCATGGAGTGGTTGCAGGCATGCCCAATGTCACACAGCTGGTAAGGGGAGCGGGTTTTAAATCAGGTGGAGTCCATGCAGCTAGCAGCTACACACACTGCAGGGTTCTTGGGGCCCTCCCTGCCACATGGCCATGGGGTCACAGGCCCCTTGGCTTCTCTGAGGCCCAGTTTGACCTGTAAGACAGGGATGGTAACACCTGATCAGGGGGCAAGTAAGAGAGTCAGAGAAGGAGTTCCCGTTGTGGCTCAGCGGTAACGAGCCCAGCTAGTATCCATGAGGAAGCAGGTTTGATCCCTGGCCTCGATCAGTGGGTTAAGGATCTGGCGTTCGTGTGAGCTGTGGTGTAGGTCGCAGACACGGCTTGGGTCCAAGTTGCTGTGGCTGTGGTGTAGGCTGACAGCTACAGCTTTGATTCGATCCCTGGGCTGGAAACTCCCATATGCTGCAGGTATGACCCTAAAAAGACAAAAACGAAACAAAAACAAGAGTCAGGGAGCTCCCTTAATGGTGCAACAGAAACAAATCCAACGAGGAGCCATGAGGTTGCTGGTCCGATCCCTGGCCTTGCTCAGTGGGTTAGAGATCCAGCACTGCCGTGAGCTGTAATGTAGGTTGCAGATGCGGCTCAGATCTGGTGTGGCTGTGGTGTAGACCGGCAGCTGCAGCTCAGATTAGACCCCTAGTCTAAGAACCCCCATATGCCTCAGGTATGGCCCCAAAAGGCAAACAAAACAAAACAAAAAAGGGCATCAGAGAAGGTGAGGAGGAGAGGGTTTGGTGGAACGTCAGACGGAGGTCACCACACTCCTGGGACTCTGTGACTGTGTCCTCTTTTAGGGATGTGCTGGTGACTTCATCTTTCAGCCGCTTTTACTAAGCCCTCGGCTGAGCTCAGGTACCACCTATACTGGGTGCAGAGAGACAGCTCTGAGTGACAGTCACTGTCCTTGTCCTCGGGGAGCTGGGCAAGCCTGGGATACCACCTGCTCTGGGACTGCAGGGGTCTCACCCTGGAGGCAGCAGAGGCAGAGTAGCTGGCACGGCTGTGTGACTTTCAGTCTGGAGAAGGAAAGAATTACAGTTCTGGGCAGTGGGTGCCTCAGGGCCATGTAGCACAGAAGAGGGTTCTGGAACCCAGACTGGAGAAATGGGGAAGGTGCCCTGGGGCACGTGACATCTCATCTGGTATGTTACCAGGCAGGGGCTTGGTCTATAGTGGTATGCAGTAGGAGCCAAATGTGTATTTCTTGGGTAACTGCGTCCAGTTGAGGGTGCCCCATGACCAAGGCCAGGAGGCCTCTGGCCCGGGGCCTCCAGCCTGAGTGCTGGGGGCTCTGGGAGACTCTGGCCCCGTCTCGCCCCCTCCAGGTGCTGGGGCTGCTGGTGTGGGCCCTGATCGCCGACACCCCGTACCACCTGTACCCGGCCTATGGCTGGGTGATGTTCGTCGCTGTCTTCCTCTGGCTGGTGACAATCGTCTTCTTCATCCTCTACCTGTTTCAGCTGCACATGAAGCTGTACATGGTGCCCTGGCCGCTGGTGGTGAGTCTGAGTAGGAACCCTGGGGCGGGCGTGGGGGTTCCAGGCTGACCCCTCTGCCTCTGGGCATAGCTGTGACAATGTGACCTTCCCTAAATGAGGAGTGGCAGGCAGGGGAGGGAGGATCGATGGTTTGAGTGCCCAGTTTTTCTGAGCACTGACAGCCGTGGATCCAGGAGGACACAGGTTTGACTTTCTCTAACGAAGGGAACGGAAATGAGGGACGGTTGAATGCAGACTGGAGGCTGGTGCGATCGCGAAAGTATTCTTCCTTTGCGGGGGCAGTTGGGATTTGAACCTGTGTGGTAGTGGGTCTGTCTGACTCTGGCTGAGCCCAGACGGGCAGCCCTGGGCCTGGAGGCTGGTCAGAGCTGGAAGGAATCACCAAGGCTGGGTCTGTGTGTGCAGGACAGGCTGGGCACAGCGTGCTGTCCCCCGACCCTCTGTGCCTATAGGTGAGGCCCCTGCAACCTGGGAGAGGGTGGTGCCCCGGGTTTGCCCAGGTCAGTTCCCTGAGGACACAGAGCTGAGAGCGTCCATGGGAAGTACCCTGGCCAGACACACAAAACTGCTGGGGCTTTTTTCTCCAACCCGGAAAACCCCTGCAGCTGGGGCCTGAGCTCTCGGCGAGCAGAGGGCACGTGATTGGAAGATAAGCAAGGCTGGGACTAGGCAGCATTGTTTGGAATTCAATGACTTTTGAAGCTGAGGAAACGTGAGTCATCCTTAAGACAGAACGGGTTTGTTAGATCTTGACATTACTGGCAGGAGCCAGGTGCTATTCGCGCCGGGTGCTGGGCTTGGAGCGAAGATCCTGGGGTGAGGAGGGGGGACGCCTGATTTCCTGGCCAGGGTCCAGCCCCTGCCTCATGTCCTAGGAGCCTTGAAGAAAGGCAGCCCCGGAGATGGAGGGGCCTTGGTGTCTCTTAGCACAGCTTTGAGGCTCAAGCCGCAGCTCCTGATGGGAGCAGGCTCCTTTCCCAGGCCACGAGGGCAGGGGCGGTGTCTTGCACTCCTAGAGAAGGCTGAATTAGGGTTGCCAAATTGGGCTTTTCTGCAATGGGCGCTACAAGCCCCCTTTAGGGCCCAGGCAAGAGGCTGGAGAACCTGCACCCATCTGTCTATACGGAAGCCACTTCTACTGAGCTCTCTTTGTTGTTAGTGGGATTGCAGGTGCCAAATCTTGATATTTTAAGACTGAAAGTTTTCCTATGAAATCTGCTTTTTTTTTTTGGCTGCACCTGTGGCATATGGAAGCTCCATCTGTGCCTCAGCAGCAACCTGAGCCACTGCAGAGACGATGCTGGATCCTTAACCCACTGCACCACAGCAGAAACTCCTGAAATCTAATTTTAGAATGTTGGTAATTTTTGGGGGGGAGTTCCTGTTATGGCTCAGCAGGTTAAGATCCCAACTAGTATCCATGAGGATGTGGGTTTGATCCGTGGCCTTGCTCAAGGGGCTAAGGATCTGGCGTTGCCGCAAGCCGTGGTGTTGGTTGTGGATGCAGCTGGGATCTGATGTTGCTACAGTTGTGGTGTAGGCTGGCAGCTGCAGCTCCATTTTGACCCCTAGCCTGAGAACTTACATATGCCACAAGTGCGGCACTAAAAAAAAACCAAAAAAGTTAAAAAAATCTATGGAATGAACCGAACATGCCTGAGGACCATCAGATCAGTTTGGGACGTTTGCTAAGAGTGTCAACTGGTTCTGGGGACCAAGGGTTAGGAAAATGGGGCCTGGGCTTGGTTGTCAGCCGAGGGCCCTTTCTGGCCAACCTGGCTTAGGAGTCCTCCTCCTGGCTTTTGATGTGGGCCCTAGAGCCTAGGATGTGGCCGAAAGGCAGATCCATGTTCCTCCCACTGAGGACAGAGGAGGATGAACCCCCTCTCAGGGCCCAGCCTGGCTGGGAGCCAACATCGGGGGGGCAGGCCGGAGTTCTTCAGCAGGTGCACCCAGAGGTGGACTGGGTCTGGCCTCTTGCCATCAGGAATGGGTTCCATCTCCTGGGACTGGTGCTGCCCCGACGAGCGCACTTTAGGCCTTGGCCATCTCTCCGCCTTCGGTGTGTTTATGTTCCCTGCTCAGATGGCCTCCGCCCTGACCTTGCGGAGACCCCCGTCTCTTGTGGCCCTTTTAGTTGGCAAGAGCAACATGCCTCCACCCCCATCCTAGAGCCCAGCCCGGTCTGGCTCCTAAGGGGAGGTGCTGTGGGAACCAGGAGGTTCCAGTCTCTGGACGAGGCTCGCGTCTTAAGCCTGTTCTCCCTCCTCCAGTTGATGATATTTAACATGGGCGCCACCCTTCTCTACATCACGGCCTTCATCACCTGCAGCGCTTCAGTTGAGCTGACGTCCCTGAAGG
Source organism: Phacochoerus africanus (assembly GCF_016906955.1). NCBI lineage: Eukaryota > Metazoa > Chordata > Mammalia > Artiodactyla > Suidae > Phacochoerus > Phacochoerus africanus. The sequence continues at coordinate 18,981,637 of NC_062551.1, read as the reverse complement.
GCACCCGGCGGTACAACCAGCAGGCAGCTGCCTCTGTGAGTATGGCTTCCTGGGGTGCCCTTGACAGTGAAGGGGGAGACGGGCCAAAGCGAGGTCTGTGCCCTTGGACCCCCCCCGCCCCCCGCCAGTCCACCCTGGTCTGAGGCAGGTGCCTACCACCTGCTGAGGCTCCCTCCTCTCGGCAGACACAGTCTTTGTAACTAACATACCTGTGAGCCACCAGAATGCTTGGGGAATACTCTGGGGTGGCACATGCAGCTCTGGGTTAGCTGTTAAGCTTTGCTGTAAATGAGCTGTGCCTCAGTGATTTAGGGTCGTTGTATGTCCCCTTAAAGACTCTGTTAAAAACCATCGTCTCGCCTTAAGAAGGGCACATGCAAAAGTCTTTTGGTCTAGGAGTTCCCATTGTGGCTCAGCAGTTACCAGCCCCACTAGTATCCATGAGGATGTGGGTTCGATCCCTGGCCTCGCTCAGTGGGTTAAAGATCTGGCGTTGCTGTGGCTCTGTTGTAGGCCAGCAGCTGCAGCTCCAATTTGACCCCTAGCCTGGGAACTTCCATAGGCTGCAGGTGCCAAGAAGAAGAAAAAAAAAAAAATCTCTTGGTCTAAACCGTTTGGGAGCTTCTCAAGCTCCACATCAGCCAGTGAAGTATCAGAACCCCCTTCACACTGGGCACGAGGCTCTGCAGACGCCTCCTCACGGCGTCCTTCCCCTCCGTCGTGGAGGGGCACTGCCAGCCCTTGCCACAGACCAGGAAGTGGGCTCAGAGAGGTGAAGGGACACGCCTAGATGGAGTCCCAGGTAGGTGGGAGCTAGACCAGGATGGACCTGGTTTCCTCACTCTTCCTGGTGAGGGTGGCCCTGAAACCTACAAACTCTGTCACCAGGATAAAGACACGGAGGTTCCAAATGGCCGTAGGTGCTAGTGTGGGGTACCGAGGAACTGAAAGCAGAAAATTCCTACCTTTTGCATTTTGCCTTTTAGAAACTAAATCCCTGATGCGTGTCGAAGTAGCTCCTACTCCTTGGTCACTCTTGGCATGGTGTCCAGTTGTCCCTCTCAGTCGGACGCATCCTGCCTGTGTGTTAATGATTTCCCCACTAGCATATAATTTTGGCAGCCCTGGAGTTTCCATCGTGGCTCAGTGGTTTACTAAGGATCCGGCGTTGCCATGAGCTGCGGCGCAGGTAGCAGACTCGGCTCAGATCTGGCATTGCTGTGGCTCTATTTTTTACCTCTACCCTGGGAACTTCCATATGTCGAGGGTGCAGCCCTAAAAAACAAAAAAACAAAAAAACAACCCTTGGCAGCCCAGACTCTGGAACCCATCAGCCCCCTGAGTTGTTAAATGGTTGTATGGCTACGTGGGAGTTGGTGTGGCTGCCAGGGCAGTGCATTCTGGTTAACTGAGGGACCCCGGGTTTCACTGTCTGCACCTCCCTGTCTGGTGCCCGTATCACTGTCACAGCTCTTGCTATCTTCTCTTTCAGTTCTTTTCCTGTTTAGTGATGATTGCCTATGGAGTGAGTGCTTTCTTCAGCTTCCAGGCCTGGCGAGGAGTAGGCAGCAATGCAGCCACCAGTCAGATGGCTGGTGGCTATGCCTAAGCCACCTGTGCCATGGGCCACCTTGGGGTTGAAGGCTGCAGCTGGGTCCCAGTGCCTGAGCCCTGCATGGAGTCAGCCCGAAAGGGCCTATACTTGCTCCTCTCTGCTCATCCGACACCTTAGGCTCACCTGACACTCCCAAGGAATTGGGATCCTTCCTTCAGCACGTGCGCTGGCTGGAGAGAAGCCAACAGCCAAGACCTCTTCTTCATCCTCCAGATTCAGCAGGTGATGGGGGAGACGGGACACTCTTGCTTTTGTCTTTAGGACTCTGGGGTCCGAGGCCGGGACCCAGCCTTCTCCCTGGCACTAAATAACTAACAATGACTCCAGACCTGCAGCCTCTGACCCACCACAGAATAAGCCTAACAAGCAGCACGTATTTATCTTTATCTTAGTTTTTGTTCTGGGAGAGCTGAGCACAACTCCCCAAGCCATTCTGATTCCTGAAAATGTAATTCTGGCCTGACTCCTTCCCCCAGAGCAACATGTTACTTGTAGAAACGTGTAGAAAGAGGGTTCTGATTCTCACAGTGCAGCCTTCCTTCCCTGCCTTTCAAACAGGCCAGTTACTTAAAGCAATTGCTCAATGATGAAAAACTTCTCCATGTTTCCCTCCCTTTCCCAAGACCTCGTTTGTAATGTTCCCCTGGTGAGAAGCTAACGTCAGTGCTGCCACCTCCCTGACACTGCTGACTGCCCGCGGGGACGTGAGCGTGGCCAGGAGGGAGGGAGGGAGAGCAACGTCTTGCCTGTGAGTTGTCCTGTGCTTGGTGGGGACTCTGTTGGTTTTTTTGTTTTGTTTTGTTTTTTACAAAAATAAAGATGAAAGAACTTATTTGGAAAAGATGTTGGGGAATCAAGAGTTTAGATGCTTATTAACGCCAGGAAGCTGCAGCGCACGTTAGTACGGGCAGCCCTTCGTATCTGTGGGTTTCACATCTGAGGATTCAGCCCATCCAATGACATGAAGGGGTGGCTGTGTTCACTGTACTCGCCATTTTATATAAGGGACTTGAGCATCTGTGGATTTTGGGGTCCCCAGGGGTCCTGGATACCAAGGGACACCCTCTCAAAGATTCCAAATGCCTATGGAAAGGCCGTTCCAATTCTGGAATTACTCAGCACCACCAGCCACTTCTTTGACCTGAGGCAGGGTGAGCATCCTCCCGCCTGCTTTGTCCTGTTTCTGCAGCTTGTCGTGGCAGGAACTTAATAGCACCCCGTTTTATTTTCAAGGGTCTCCGTTTAACAATAAATCACCTAGTCGTCTTGCTGAATGTAAGATTGCCATATGTCCCCTACCGTCAAAATCTGAAGTTCGGAGCTCAGATAATCCACGTGCCTGTTGCGCAGCTGCTACCTTCAGGGGAGGGGGTGGCAGCAGAGGGGGGAGGCCTCCTGAGCTTATTTTCCTACAACTCTGAATAATAAGCCACAAGCACGCCTGGGGGCACCCCTTGGTCCTGTCTTGAAAATGGGGGACAATTAAAATGGAACTAGATTCAAACAGCTGCGGATGAGCTAGTCCACCACGAAGGGGAAGGGGATGGAGTCGGATACCCCCGTCCCTGTGGGCCTGCGAGAGGGCCCGTTTATGCCTGTTGTCCCTGTGTAACTTTATTTCTTTGAAAATTTGTCTTTTTTGTCCTTTGAGGGCCATGCCCACAGCATATGGAGGTTCCCAGGCTGGGGTGGAATCAGAGCTGTAGCCGCCGGCCTACACCTCAGCCACAGCAACGCAGGATCCAAGCCGTGTCTGCGACCTACACCGCAGCTCACGGCAACGCTGGATCGAGGCTTCATGGTTCCTAGGTGGATTCATTTCTACTGCGCCGTGTCGGGAACTCCCGTGTGTAACCATTAATAGCCTCCTTTTTTACTTTCCAGTGTCTCAGAGTCTGAGTAATAAATTATAGTTATTCCAGGACTAAGCCATAAGAAGAGAGTTTAGTTTTAAGGAAGATCAACCCATTTTCTTGTGAGGCTCGAGAGAGAATAAAATCCTAGGTAAGTCTTAGCAGGTTTCTGACACCTTAAAACAGCCTCTTTCGGTGAGGATGTTCGCTGCCTTCTGTGGGAGGCCAAGGCCGCCTGGGCCCTAGCCCCTGCGGTCTGGGTCAACACTGCTTCCTGGTGGGGGAGGCTGGAGCAACAGGAGGCAGCAGGTGTCTCTGAGGCTGGGGCCTCACACCAGCCTTTCTCTCTCCGGCCACACCTGGAGCCCCACCAAAGGTGGACCTGATGCAAAAGTTTCCATGTGGACAGAGTTCTAGTTTGTTTAAAAAGAAATCAGACAGCTTATTTTCTAACATGAAGCAACACTGAGCTTGCTTTTTTGAGTGGAAAAGGATGAAAAAGAACCATTTGCCTTTCTTGTTCACTTTTCATAATTTCACCTTTGGATGTATCCACCTGTCTTTCTTCAGCCAGATGGACCAGCGGGTCTTCCCAAGTGCTCAACAGGCCCATTGGCCTGAGACGGGTGGTCCCATTTGCAAAAAGAGCAAGAAGGGGAAGTAAGAGCAGGAGTGCAGCACTTTACAAGAGCTGGCCCTGAGACTGCCTTTGGCTTCCAAGACCCAACCATGGACAACCCGATGGTAGTAGCTACAGTAAAGAAAGGGGATGACTCATTTAAGATAGTTTTTGCAAAACACCTCACATTTTACTCACGGTACAAAAGTACTTAGTAAGCGCCACATCAGTACAGAAAAGCACACAGCCTATATATAGCTCATCCTTTAAAACCAGAACCAAAAGTCAGTACAGATTCTTATTTTTACTTGAAAAATATTAAGTAAAAAACAAAAAACCTGTAAGGTACACACTGGGAACTGAACTAGGTATGGTCTGTCTTTCTAGAGATGTGACAACCATGTTTTCTGGTCACTTAACATTCGAGCAAACATGGGACTAAACCAGAGTGCTAAATCCAACCAGACAGGACCAGTAGAGCTGTCTGCTCTCTTCTATCCGTGCTGAGCCAGACCAGTGAACACCATCTTGGTAGGATTATTTTGAAAGCAAGAAGGAAGTACGGAGCCCCCACCCCAACAGAGAAAACCTAAGGCGCTGATTTACACAGAAAGGGGTTTCAGCAAACCTGCACCTACACCTACATGCTCTAAGAAGCGGGTACTTGGTAAACTGGCTCCAGCGTACAGTCGCTCGTGCCCAGGAAAGCAGCAACACGAACACGGGAAGCAGTTTGGCTTTCACAGCACTAACAGCTAAAAAGCACACAGCATATAATACTTTGATCTTGACGTGGGTAATCATGGAAGTTCCAAGATTATATCCACTAGGTTAGCCTGAGTATTCATCTATAAAAATATTTTTTTCAAAAACACAAACAAGAATTATACAAACAGTGGGCTAGCAGCACCAGCAGAAGACACTGATACGAAGACTGCAAATGAAAGACCAGGAACTGATTCTCACATGTAGCTTTTAGGTAAAAGACGTCTCTCTCTAAGTTGATTGCTACAGCCATCACAGACTAGCTGTGAGAGCAAGATTTTCAGAAATCTTGAGGTGGGCAGCTAGACTGAGTTACACTCCAGATAAATACTCCCAGTTAAAAACACCATTGGGGCTGCAGGACTGAAACTGACCCACATAAAAAGCTCTGAGCGCACAAAAAGCCTGGCAGGACATGTAGGGCCTGCTGGGCCAAAAGAGGGCTGGTGACGGCAGCTTCTTCCAACATAGACACATCGACGCGTATGCTGGGGAAGGGCCCCTGGGTGGAATGCTGGATGTGGGCCTGCTCCAGGAGCTGGACTCGGAAGCCCCCGAGAGCAGTTGTCTACATGGGAGTAACACCAGGGTTCCTGGAGACAAGAACGTGTTGAGGGAGGGTCCCATAGTTTTCCTCCTGACCCATCCGTGCTAATGAAGAGCTGGAGAACAGAATCAGTCTTTCCAAGATGTATTCTTCTGTCATCATTAGCCAAAGCCTCCCAGTCTACTGGGGTGGTGACTCCAGAAAGATCCCATTACCTGGAGGTGGTAGCTAGGGCCGCAGATTGTTCTGGGAAGCTGGCAGAGAAGATGATTTGCACAATGAAGTCACCACTAAACCGGTGCTCAAGTCCAGTCCCCGGCCTTCTTTTTCCTACAAGGAAAAGAAACAACTTTTTTTTTTTTTCCTGGTCTTTTCTAGGGCTGCACCCACAGCATATGGAGGTTCCCAAGCTAGGGGTTGGATCGGAGCTGTAGCCACCAGCCTACACCAGAGCCACAGCCATGCCACATCCGAGCCGAGTCTGCAACCTACACCACAGCTCACGGCAACACCAGATCCTTAACCTACTGAGCGAGGCCAGGGATCGAACCTGCAACCTCACAGTTCCTAGTCGGATTCGTTAATCACTGAGCCATGATGGGAACTCCAGAAACAACTTTAAGGGGCAAGAGATAGGACTTTCAGAACCCGCCTCTGGTACGGAGCAGAAGGTGCTCAGGGTGTGAGGGCCACCAGGGAGCGCACAGGAAGGGCAAGAAGATGATTTTGCATTTTTGTTCAGCACTGGTCACTGTTAAAAAATGCACCTCTCTTCACTGAAAAACATTTCTCTTTCCTATAAATAGCCTGCGTTATAGGAAAGGGAAGGCAACTAATTAGATCTGCTTTTTGGTTTTGTCCTTTTGATTATGTAGGGATCTTCTAAGGTACCTAGGACCCGTTTCACCAGAACCACGAGAATGTAATTCCTACTAAGGGTTCTGGGCTCCAGCCAGCAGAGGGCAGTAGCTGGCTCTGCAGACAGGCTGCTCCATGACCCACTCACACTGGCCGGTCTTACACGGAGAAGCATGGGGGGTGGTTTGTGCTCGACAAGGTCTGCTTGGAACTTTCTACATGGTTCACTGTGGCTAAGCAGATAGGAGAAACTTACTGCTCGATAGTCCAGAAACATTTCCTTAAAAGCCAGAAAATCCGTAAACGTGAGCAGCATGTCGAAAATGTCACCAGCCACTTCATCCTTATGGTGCCTGCAAAAGAAAGGAGTGGATGCGTCACACAACATATGACGACACAGGCTGTCTCCCCGAGATTTCCTTCAAAGGTCTGCAGGGCCTCCAGCCCAGGACCTAACCACCGAGTGTTCTAAAGATTGATAGGCAGAGGGAGAGGGAGAGAGAGAAGGCTCTTATTTCAGAGTTGAGGAGGAGGGTAAGAAAAGGGCGAAGCAAAAGCAAGTTCAACTCACTGTAACGTTGTAGTGAAAGCCGCCATGTTAAACCCAGGAATCCGCTCCAGCAGCTGTTCTTCTATGTACTTTTCCACCAAAGAAATCTGTGGCAGAGGAGAGGATCTTGGCCACACCACACTTTAGGAAAACAACTTCTGTGCAGAAAGCCCGTCCATCCTCCAGCCCTTTGCCAACATTTCCTAAGAGCCTACTCTGTGTGCCTGGCACCCTGGCCCACCATGGGGGCGGTGGTTACACTGTTAAAAGAAGGCTCCAAGGTGGGTGGGGACAGGGAGCTGCAGGGCTCCCCCGCCATGGCAGGAAGTGACGGGTGAAGTGAGGGAGGGCTTTTCTGCCTAGATAGGTGGCATCTGTGCCACAGAGAACATACAAAGAGCATACAGGCAGAGGCAGTCACAGTTCCTTATAAGCTGAGGCTTGGCTTAAGAAATCTTCGATTTAGCCATGCTTCTGTGTTAAGCAAAGAAAATGCTGGAGGCTCAAACCTCTCAGACAGCTGGGATCCTAACAGGAGGCTGCATGAGGCCCTGGCATAGTGCAAAGACTCAAGGATTAAGAGTTGAGGTGCCTGGGGGCGTGGGGGGATGTGCTTGGGTTGTGGGATGGAAATCCTGTGAAACTGGATTGTGATGATCATTATACAACTACAGATGTGATAAATTCATTTGAGTAATAAAAAAATTAAAAAAATAATTTGCTATTGTATTAGCTGAAACACATGTTCATATCACCGAATACAAACAGAGAGATTATCTATTTTACAAATAAGTTTTTTCAATTAAAAAAAATTTCAATTACTTAGGTTAAAAAAAAAAAAAAAGAGTTGAGGTACCTGGGTTCTAGTCTTGGTTTTGACACCAATAGTAAGTCTTTTTTTTTTTTGCTTTTTAGGGTTGCACCCGAGCCACATGGAAGTTCCCAGCCTTGGGGTCCATCAGAGCTACAGCTGTCGGCCTACACCACAGCCACAGCAACGCAGGTTCCAAGTCGAGTCTTCAACCTACACCACAGCTCACGGCAATGCCGGATCCTTAACCCACTGAACAAGGCCAGGGATCAAGCCTGCATCCTCATAGATCCTAGTCAGGTTTGCTAGCGGCTGAGCCATGAAGGAACTCCCAATAGTAAGTGATCCTGATCTTGGTTTTCACTTTTAACTCAGTCATACATCCCTGAGTGGATTATGTATTATGTGTGAGCCAAAAGGTCCAAAGTATGCAAATGCAAGATATGGTGACCCCACATACTATGACTGAATGGAGGATCATGACAAAGTCAAATATCTTTTAAAACAGAAGACAAAATCTTTAAATATTTGGAGAACAGCCCCAAGAACTGTGCAGAGGAGATGAAAACCAAACCAGATTTTAATTAAAATCCCTGGCAGGGTGCTGGTAGCAGATTTTAAAAGTTGAGCAAATTTCAGAACTCCTGTCATGGCACAGTGGTTAATGAATCCGACTAGGAACCATGAGGTTGTGGGTTCGATCCCTGGCCTTGCTCAGTGGGTTAAGGATCTGGCGTTGCTGTGAGCTGTGGTATAGGTTGCAGACTCGGCTCGGATCTGGCGTGGCTGCGGCTCTGGCGCAGGCTGGCAGCTACAGCTCCGATTTGACCCCTAGCCTGGGAACCTCCATATGCTGCAGAAACGGCCCTAGAAAAGGCAAAAAGACCAAAAAAAAAAAAAGTGAGTAAGTTTCAACATCATTTGACCCTAAATCCGTATATTTTCAAGACATCCTAATTGTCAGTAAGGAAAGCAGGCATGCACTTACATATTCGTTAAAAATGGGTGTGTAGATGAGCTTATTCTCTTCCGTGTCTTCAAACTCCTGGTAGTACTTGTCCATGAAATTCCTTTGTAATAACTGGAACTCATCATCTGAACCGCAATAAGAAAAATGTATTGTTGATTTATTTATTTTTGGTCTTTTTTAGGTCTGCACCCGAGACATATGGAGATTCCCAGGCTAGGGATCTAATCGGAGCAACAGCCACTGGCCTACAACACCACAGCTCATGGCAACGCTGGATCTGAGCTGTATCTGCAACCTACACCACAGCTCAGGGCAACGCTGGATCCTTAACCCAGTGAGCAAGGCCAGGGATCAAACCCGTGTCCTCGTGGATACTAGCCGGGTTGGTTAACCACTTGAGCCACGATGGGAACTCCAGAAAAATGTATTCTTTCAAAAGAGACTAAAAACCATTCTGAGTTATAAACAGGCAGAAATTAGATGTCAGCAGAACTGCTTTCTCAATGGCCAGTCTCTGGGGAGGGGATGCCAATGGTGTTAACTGTGCGGTTTGGTGACACCGAGGACCTTCACATTGTTGTGCGAGCACCGTCACCATCCTCCAGTGCGTTTTACATAGAGCCATACAGGGTGGCTTGGGACTCCCTCCCATTCCTTTTCCACAAAGGAGTGAAACGGTTCTCTTAATTTAGCAGCAGCGATGGGAACCGTATAGTCATTAAATGGATGGGCTCTGACAGAGGCTAGACTGCCTTGGTTCAAATCCCACCTTGACCACTTATAGCTGTGTGACCTCGGGCACATGACCTAACTTCTCCAAGCCCTGGTTTCTTTGAATAGAAAATGAGGCTGATCAGAATACCTATCATATACGTTTACTAGGTGGAATGGAGATGGGAATTCACATAAAGAAATCAGTTCGGACCAGCACTTATTAGGGATTAGGGAATTTTAACAACGAAATAGATTATTATTTCTAAAAATAAGTGGAAAGCTTCACAAATGACCTAGACTTTGGGATAAATACCCTGGGCTTATAGAAAGCTCATTTTCCCACAGCACACAGGCTGCCCACATAGGCCAAAAGGACTCAAAGTACTCCTGAGCATGCCCCAGAAATCCTCAGACCCACACAGATCTTCATGCTTCAAAGGGAAACATCTGTACTTAGGAGTTAAGGGCATGAATCTTTATGGAAACCAAAGGTACTAAAACGTAGTGATTTTTCACTAAACAAGACTAAGTAGCAAAAAAACAACAGTGTTCTTTTCCTAATCTCAGAAAATTTGAAGGCAACAGATAAAATTTTCTCAGGTTTTTCTCTCCCACATATTTGTCTTAAACAGTTGGTGCCTATTAGTGCTTATTACTTTAGTAGGACTTATAGATGCCAAGATGAATCCACAAATCAGAACCCAGTTAAATATGCAACCAAATGAAGTATGACCCGGATATGCGCGCTTTGGTATTACACTGTACTTTATGTCACAAAAATATCAAAACTCAAGACTGAAAAAACGAAATTGCTCTTTGAAATAAAGTAGGTTAATATTGTCTTTAGTTTCCAAGAGTCCTGTAAGTTCTAGGTGCCCCATTATCTGAATAAGTCCATTCCTGGGACTGAATCTATGATGGTTATTAGTTGTTTTAAGGCTCTATGCTTCCCAGATAAATCACAGTAAAGGCTTTTTTCATATTACAGTGTGCTTGCTACATGTAGCATATATGCAAGCTTGATGTTGTCTCTATTTTTGAAATTAACTCTCCATGAGTTCTCTTGTGGCACAGGGGGTTAAGGATGTGGTGTAGGTCCCAGCTGTGGCTGGGATTAAATCCCTGGCCTGGGAACTTCCACATGCCACTGGTGAGGCCAAAAAATAAAGAATAAAAAGCTAACTCTCCAAATGGAGTTCAATGTCCTTAAAAACAAGGTTCTAAATAAAGAGCACAAGTAAGGAAGCTTACCCATGATAATGTCCTCTAAATAGCCAACCACAGCATCAAATTCTGCATCAGAGGCGGAAGAGCTGAAAGACAGGCCTAGATTAGATGCCGTTTCAAATAATTTGTTTTTTGAAAAACGTATTATAGATAATTTTCAAACACGCACAAAAGAAAAAACAGCAAAGCGAACTTCCAGGCACCCAACTTTAAGAATTAAGAATGATTATTGTTTAATCTAGCAATTCCAAATAGAAGAAAACACACTTGACACATCTGTGACATTAAAGCTGAATGTAATGTCTCCATTTTCAGAAAATCTGGTACAGGGAGTTCCTGTTGTGGCTCAGTGGAAACGAACCCAACTAGTATCCATTCCATCCCTGGCCTCCCTCAGTGGGTTAAGGATCCAGAGTTGCCTTGAGCTGTGGTGTAGGTTGCAGACGTGGCTTGTATCCTACATTGCTGTGGCTGTTTCCTAGCCCGGAAACTTCCATATGCCACAGGTGCGGCCATAAAAAGCAAAAACAAAAACAAGAGGAAAGAAAAAAAGAGAAAATAGGAAACCTAGTACAACACAAGGAATTACCAAAAGAGACAAAAGGAGCAAAAGCACGCACGGGACATCTTAAGGTTCCTATTTATTTCCTTTGGGTTCTACTCACCGCATCTTCGCTATCACCCCACACCTATCTGCTTGTGGGCTGGCGTAAACCTGGTGCGGTTAAGACACTGGCCAGGGAGGAGGCAATTAGATCGGGAGTTCTTGGGGGTGGTAGTGATGGAGGGTCCTCCGACCCGCGGTCGGGCCTCTGCAGCTCAAACTCGCCAGGTTTTGCTGACGACTAAGGACCGGAGGTCGGGGAGGGGAGGGGAGGATTGTGATAGATGCGTGGATCACCGCATGACACGGCCCTGCAAGCCGGTCCCTAAGGCCTGAATCCCGCGGTCGCCGCTGCGGCAGAATCAACCACTGAAACTGGGGCTGAGCCTTGAGGGTTCCCCTAACCCACCCCCACCGAGGATACCCGTTTCACAGCGCTGAGGCCGAGGCCAAGCGCTGGCAGCCCGGCCTCCAGTCTTCCCAGCCAGGCAGCGTCACTCACAAGGACAGCGCGAAGCTCTCTTCCTCTAGGGCGTCCATCGCCGCCGCCGCTGCGGCATCCACCACGAGCAGGAGAGCGGGCACGCCGGCCTCCTACCGTGACCGCGACCCGGGCCCAGTCTCTGCTCCGCTCTGCAGAGCCCCAACAGTCATCAGGGAGGTCTCGACGGCGAGGCCGCGGCCGGCTCACGGCCCAGCCCGCTAGAGTCTGCGCGCAAGGCCCTGGTCTCGGGCTTCCCGGCTGTGGCCACGCGCCGGCCGGGCCTGCTCGTCCCAGCTGGCCTCTCTGCGTATCTAGCTGCTACGGCGCGTCCTGGCGTCCGTTAATGCGCCCCGCCTCCAGTTACCATGGCTACCGCGACCCTTCCGCCGTCTTGCGGGTCCTGGCAGCCAATCACAGGCGCACGTTGCCCGACGTCAGGGGCGGGACAAAGACAGGGAGAGGAAGTGAGAGGAAGGAATGGGTGCTCGCGAAGGGAGGTGGCCCTCGGTGGGCAGGTAGGGGCCTCGCTGAGGTCTGCTCATGCTGACTGGAGATTAAATTTCACGTCGCCCCCATTTTGATAAGGGAGATATTGAAGCCCAGAGAGAACCTAGATTTCCTCCTCACTTGCAATTTGGGAATGAGTTACAAGATTTGAGAAGACGATTGAGTAGTTTCCGAGTTTTAAGAGGGTTGTAAATCGAAAATCTCTTGAGAGCCAATACCTTAGCGTTTGAGCCAGAAAATGTAGACTTTTGATTTGCGAGGCAGTTACTCCTCGTGGAAGGAAAGCCCCACCGCAAGAAGATGACTTGTAGTACACATCATAAATGTCATAGTCATATGATACCAAACATTATTTGGCGGTAACCTTATTTGGTTTCTTGGATAACTAGGCAAGATAAAAGTTGACAGAACCACTTTGAGCCAACGCAGTCAGGTGACTTTGCTCCAGGAAAAGTCCCCTCCCAAACTGCCAAATTTTGCAAAAAAAAATACCCTAGACCTGATTTTTCTTGGCCAGCCTGAGTGAATTGACATCTTTGAATGGACATGAAATAGATACCAGTAGGATGTAGAACTAAAAAGTTACCTTAACACAACTGTATCCAGGTTGAGATCAATTTTCAGAGGTACTACCTCTGCTCAGCAAGCACTAAGTAGAGGGCAGGCATCTAGAAAGATCTTCTGAACAACTGAGCAGAGTTCTGTTACGTCAAACACTGGTCAAGGCAACTCAGCAAATTTCCTCATTGCTTGCTTTCACTATAAACCACATGTACTCTGCTGGACCAAATGAACTTGCCCCACATGTTCTATTGCAAATACATGTAAGAGATCAGAGTGGAGGTGGAAACTTAATGTCAGGTGTTCTAGTTATCTAATGTTACAAGCCATCCAAAAACGTATTGGCTAAACAAAAAAAATCAATTATTTTGCTCGCTAATCTACAATTTGGAAAGGATGTGGTAGGGGCATCTAGTCTGTTCCACTTGGCATCAGTTGGGGCAGCTGGAAAGGGGCTAGAGAAGCCTCTTCCAAAGCTAACTCATTGGCTGGCAAGTTAGTATAGGTTGTGGCAACTCAGTTGTGGTTGTCAGCCAGAGGACTACAGGGTGTGGTGGGGTGGGTTGGGGGGCTGCCTCGGGCATGTTTGGGTTTTCTCGCCCTGTGGAGGCTAGGTCCAAGAGCAAATATTTCAAGAGACAGTGGAAACTGCCAGTTAACAAAAGGTCCAGGACTAGAAACAGGCTTCCACTGAATTCAACTGGTCAAACACAGAGCCCTCCCAGATTTAAGGGGAGATGACATAAACTTCATTTATAGAGGAGAGGAACGTCAAAGAATTTTGTGGCCCTCTTTAATCCATGTCACTGTCTTTGGCTCCAAGAACAAATGGGAATAAAGGTAACAGGTACCCACTTACTCAGCCATGTGCCAGATACCATGCTAAACATTTAAAAACACATTTTCTCAGGAGTTCCCATTGTGGCTCAGAGGTAACAAACCCGGCTAGTTTCTATGAGGATTCAGGTTCCATCCCTGGCCTTGCTCAGTGGGTTAAGGATCTGGTGTTGCTGTGGCTGTGGTGTTGGCCAGCAGCTGTAGCTCTGATTCGACCCCTAGCCTGGCAAATATGCTGCATATGCAGCCCCCCTAAAAGAGAAAAAAACCAACAAAAACCATTGTCTCCTTGTAAAATATTTGAAACCCTATGAGAAAAAAAAAAAAAACCCTATGGAGTACTATCTCCATTTTACAGATTAGGAAACCAAGGCTTAGAAGTACTTGCATAATGGTGATAAGTGGCATAGTGGGGTGAAACCTAGGTGGGCCCCCCTCCTAAGGGCTAACCATCACGCTATGTGTGGTCCCAATACCTGAGCTGTAAACAATACTCCTGGCAATTCTCTCCCACCCTGGAAAGTAGCCCTTAACCTGAGAGAGAGTATAATGGCTTAGAACCTTAGCAGCAGGCACAAATGCAAGTTGTGAAATCGTAGTCAAAAAAGGCAACAAATGTTTTATTTCATCAATGCAAATTACTATATTCACCACAAGCTAAAGAAGAGAACATTATATATATATATATATATATATATATATTTATATATATATTTTTGAATTTACGGAAGACTAAAGACATGGAAAAAAATCCAGCACCCCAACAAGTACGGCCAGGAAGGAAATCAGCTCTGGAATAGGACAGTTGAATGAACTACAAACAAGAAAGGGTGGGAAAGGAAGAAAAAAAAATGTGCATTGAATTTAAGACACTGTAAAACTCAGAAGACATATTTACTATTCAAGTATAAACTCAGTAAGGACTTGGCATAAATTGAAAGGCAGCTGTTGAGGTACACCATTATAAAATAAGTTCTATGAATTTACAATTCTACCTTCCAATTTTCTGGGAGAAAAAACCAAACTCTTGAAGGTCTTCACCAGAGACCCTGAGAGGGAATAACACTTTTGATGAAGACATAGTCAACAATCCATGATTGAATTTACTATTCAAAAACATGTATTTATTTTAAACAATAGGAATACGTGCTCTCAGACTGTCCTCTAAGAGTTTTTGAGACTATTAGTTGAGTTTCAAAGTATATTACTTCCAAAAACAATACTGATTAAAAAGAATTTTTTTAAACAAAAACCAAAAAATCCTGATTCAATGGTACCTTAAAAATACTCTAAATACCAAATTTTCTCCAGTCTAACATTGCAATTAATTTAAGAATTCCTCCTGCATTGTTAAAACAATTTTTCCTCACAAAATGTGGGTACTGAAATTGGATAGAAACACCATGAATGTGAAAATACCACCAACTCTCTGCAGTTAAAAAGAAAAAAAAAACAAATCTAGAATGTTCTTTGGAATCACTGAAATATCAAAAATTGGATTTTTTTCTACAGTCTGTGCACCTTCTTTCAGGCCCTCTATGTTGCTTGCAGTACTGACCTGTGTCATTCTAGTCTTACATCTTCAATCTTGCAGCGCAGTATCCATGCTTAACACGCCGTGGCTCTCTGACCAATGAGAAGTTACACTTAACCCAGAAATGTCGTCATTGACTTCTCCATAGTGACTTTTGCCCAAAGTAAAAACTTTAGAGTCTGAGACAAAACATCCTGTGTTAAGCAACCAAATGAACCCAACCTGGAGATTTCTGGTGTGGTTTCAGCACTCGGGGGTGGGGGTGGGCACTGTCTCCTACTGTTTTTCATGGAGGTACCACAGGCCTGGCTGTTGGCATTCAGCTTTCCTTGGCCTTAAAAGTGATTTCTCAGGGCTGGCAAGTTGGGTTAGATTCTAGGAGAATTTTGTCTTTGACAAACTACCATTTTTTAGCATAAAATCTGGCCATGGCTATAAGTTTCAATGTGCGTACAACTGATTAGAGATTTTTTTTTTCTTTGTTTTTCTTTTCAACATTGGCTGGAATTGAGTAGAAATAAGTCCATGGTGCCTCTTCACGTGTGTCAAGAAATATGAGAAATCTGTCTGACTCTAGACACTATTTCTTTACGACACAATGGGCAGGTCTCCAGTTGCAAGGCACAATCCATGCACAGGTCACTGAGGAGAAAGACATAAATGCCAGTTAGGTCAATGCCTCAAAAGGTCAAACCAACAACCTGCTGACTCAACCTAAAATGTGAAGAGGGATGTTAACTGAAAGGGTAATAATCACACATGCTTAAAACATAAAAGCAACAAGTCTCGCTTCCATTTCGGATCCTCAGTCTTCCTCTTCTGAGGAATAAGTAAAAGTTCCTGTGCATTCTTCCAGAAAGTCTGTATGTACTCAGCATATTCATACAGATGTGTATATGTAGGTAGAGACACAATGCTATTTTTTTCTCAGACAGCTGGCCGTCTATCCCAATATCATTTGCCGAAGAGTCCATCTTTCGCCACAGATTCTTTATCATGTGAAATTTTTACTTGAAATTAGTTCTGTTTCTCGGGTTCTATCTTGTTCCATTGTTATGTCATTCTTTTCATATATTAGGACCAAACTATTAACTTTTTTTTTTTTTTTTTGCTTTTCAGGGCCACACCCATGGTATATAGAGGTTTCCCACAGCCACAGCAATGCGGGATCCGAGCCTACACCACAGCTCACGGCAGTGCTGGATTCTTAACCCACTGAGCGAGGCCAGGGATCGAACCGGCAACCTCATGGTACCTAGTCGGATTCGTTAACCACTGAGCCACGATGGGAACTCCCCCATCAT
Source organism: Phacochoerus africanus (assembly GCF_016906955.1). Classification (NCBI taxonomy): domain Eukaryota; kingdom Metazoa; phylum Chordata; class Mammalia; order Artiodactyla; family Suidae; genus Phacochoerus; species Phacochoerus africanus. The sequence goes on along the minus strand of NC_062551.1, from coordinate 18,965,277 downwards.
TTAAGAAAATTGAAGTATAGTTGATTTACAATATTATATTAGTTTCAGGTGTACAACATAGTGTTTCATTACAGGTGATACTCCAGTCCGAGTTATTTATAAGATACTGGCTATATTCCCTGTGCTGTACAATATATCCTTGTGGCTTCTTTATTTTATACATAGTAGTTTGTACCTCTTAATCGCCTGCCCATCTTGTCCCTCCCCTCTCCGCAATGGTAACTACTAGTTTGTTCTCTATATCTGTAAGTCTGTCTATTTTGCTATATGCATTTGTTTTTTAGATTTCACACAGAAGTTAAACATATAGTACATGTCTTTCTTTGTGTGACTTATTTCACCAAGCATAATACCCTCCAGGTTCATACATGCTATTGTAAATTTAAAATTTATTTTAATATATTTTGAGATATGGCAGATAGGGTTGGTCTTCTCCATAACTCTTCTTTTTCAGAAATTTCTTGCCTTTGTAGCATAAACTTTTAAATTAGTATTTCCATTTCCATAAAAAAAAAAAAAGTTGCTCTTTTTAGATGGGCCAAATTAAACTTAAGAGTTTAGGGAAAACTGTCATCTTTACAACACTGAGAGGTCTTCCTATCCAAGACCAGATCCAATTATTCAAGCCTTCTTTACATTCCCTGGTAGTTTAAAAGTTTTCTTCAGATAGGCGCCACATAGTTCTTGGCATATACTCTTAGGCTTTTTTGGGGGGAGGGGGGCTACTGTAAGAGGGATCTTCAGTTATGTGTTCTTTTATACATACAAAAGCTATTTATCTTTTTGTAACCAACTAGCTATTCAGTTGGCATACGGATTCTCACAGGCTTTCAGTCTGTTCCGAGGTATCTAGGTATCTAATCTACCATCTCCAAATGATGATTTTGCGCCTTTTGGCAGTTTCAATCCCTCCTCTCTCTCTCTCTGTCTCGTCTAAGTGCTTTAGCTTATACAATGAAAGTCACAGTGCTGACAACAGACATCCTTATCTTGTCCTCAGCGTCTCTTGGAATGATTCCAGTGTGTCACCATTAAAAAGATGTGTTTGGCTGAGATATATATGTCTTTTATATATTGTTAAGGAAGTATCTATCCATTCTTATTTTATACTGTCTTATTCCCTGCATCCATTGCTGTTTTGTAGTATTCCATCCATTTGGGGTAGACACTGAATTCTAGCAAATACCTTTTCAGCCTTTTTGGAGAAAGTGTTAATTCCCTGCTCCTCTGTCCCTTGGCCTAGTTGAGTAAATTATATTAATTCATTTCCTATATTGTACCATCCCTGCATTCTTGAAATAAGCCTGCCTTGGTTGTATTGCTGGGTATTATTTGCTAATAATTTATTTAGGATTTTTAGATTTATATTCATAAGTTTTCTTTTGTGTTTTATCAGCTTTTCATATGACGATCATGCAGGCTTTACAAAAAGAGTATTGTGGTTTTTCTATTTTCTCTGTGGCCTGGAGAAGTTTATTTATTTATTTATTTATCTTGGGCCACACTTGTAGCATACGGAAGTTTACAGGCTAGGGGTCAAATCAGAGCTGGAGCTGCAGCTGCCAGCCTATGCCACAACATTCAATCTGAGCCACACCTTTGACCTATGCCACAGCTTGTGGCAGTGCAGATCCTTAACCCACTGAGCAAGGCCAGGGATCAAATCTGCATCCTCGTGGATACTACTTAGGTTCTTAACCCGTTGAGCCACAATGGGAACTGCTGGAGAAGTTTAAATAGAACTTGTCTATTCCCTAAAAGTTTGAAAGAATTCACCTGCAAAAACCTCTGGGCTTAGTGCTTTTAAGGGAGAAGGTAAAGGTAGCTTTGATAATCATCTAAATTTCTTCTATGGTAACAGGAATGCTTAGATTTGCAGTCTCTGCCAGGGGGTTGGCTCACATCATTCAGCTTAGCCAGATTTCCTAACTTCTGCTCTTCTAAAATTGTTGTTATTGTGCTGAAAGTGGAGCTAAATGTTCTTATAATTCTTTTAATGTCCTTTTCCAATAGTGTTTTGGATACATCTACTATGGAGACTGGTCATACTTAAGATACCTGGTTCTGTGTTTTTAGATGTCAGCCTTCATTCATGAGCCCTATTGTGAACAAAACCACCAAGAAGGCCCAGAGAATTGAAAGATAAATAAACCTAGATCCTGAGGAGTTCTGGGCTGCAGAGTTGATACAAAAGAATAATCACAGCTAGAGTTAGTGCCTTCCTTTCAGAAGAGAGACTGGTATAGCTAAGGGTGAGATGAGATAAACTCACTGCAGGTATGTCCCTTACCAGCTGATTAGATAACAATCCATTTTATAAGACAGAAAATGTACAGAGGCAGAGTCAGGGCCCCAGGCTGCGTCAGATCTGGGGGCAGAGGGGACAAACTGGGGCCTGCTCCTCCAGGCTCTGGCCCCCTAGAGAGCGGTAGTTAAAGCTATGTCAAGAATGAGAGCAAGGCAGAGTATGGGATGTGATGAATTAAAGCAGCTGGCCTGGAGCTTCAGCATGGGTATTGCGCATATACAATCAGCACAGACGCCTGGGCCAGGCCAGGGCCCGAACACTCCCCTACGCCTCTTCCCCTGTCTAACCTTAGTTGGGATAGCCTTTTTAGGGACTGTCTTACTTGCTGTTCTTGCTGATCTTTAGACACTCTGTTCTCTAGGATCCAAGCTGCCCTTATCTCATTCAGCTGATATTTGGTTAGATGGCAGGCAGTTGCTGCCTTCTCAACGATTAGGAGGGTAAATAACAAATAAAAGGGAAGGCTCTAAAACTAAAAAGGGCTGCCCAAGAGGCTCATAAATCACATTAAAGCTTTTACATTTTTGTGAATGAAAACTGTATTAAAAATATGGTATTGAGTGGCGTTCCCTCATGGCTTAGCAAGTTAAGCATCTGGCATTGTCACCGCTATGGCTCAGGTTTGATCCCTGGCCCAGGGACTTCCATATACCCCAGGCATGGCCTAAAAAAAAAAAAAAAAAAGTATTGAGTAAACAAAATAAAACAAAAACATAGGCTTTCCATATCAAGCAGCTTCTTTTTCAGGTACTTTCTGGAAGACAGCCATGTATTACTTGGCAAACTCTAATTTCTCATTCGACCCAATTTGGATATTATAAACCTTGATGAACAGCTATGGAACTAGTAATACTATAAAAGCAATTCAAGAACAGGATGAAACTTTGTACAAAAGAGGCAATAACCAAACCAAACAAACCCTCTTACCTGTGTCCGCATGGCTTCAACTGTGTGTCTGCTACCTCATCGCAACACAGGGAGCAGCAGTTTTCCCGGATACTGACTTGCTTCAGCAGAGCAAGACGCCTGTGCCTGAGAAGAAAGCACAGTTTGAAATTCATTTCGTCAACAAATAAATACGGCCTGTTGGCAGTGCTGTGTACAAAATGTTCTGAAAATGCTCTGTGCGTGGTGAGTCTACCAAAGCTTATTCCTTAAGCTTTGCTCAGTAAGGTTTTCACACAAGACATCTCATTTCAACCATACAATGATTTTCTAAGATAGAGAATGAAGGAAGCATGGCCAGTCCCATTTTACAGAGGAAAAGGACAAGGAAATGATTTGTGTAGGTCACACACGGTAAACAGGTTTAGGAATCAAATTCAAATCTTTTGGTTCTAAGTCCAGGGCTCTCTTTATTGACCAGCAAAATTTAACCTTTTAAGCCACACATTTCTAGTTGTTTGATGAAATGCACAGAGCATTTCCCAAGGAAAGTCCACACACAATTTTCAGGGTGTTTATGAGAGCCCCTCATAGTCACCCTGGAAGTCTAGACACCTCAGGTTAGAAGCCTTGCATTAGACTTTCACTTAGCTTGAAATGCAAAAGCAACAGGGAGAACTCTGCTGCTGAAGGTACAGCCGTGATGGATGGGCAAGAGAAACAGGAAAGATTCATTCTGTTTGTGTAAGGGCTTACTTCATGCCAGGTACTGTTCCAAGCCTTGGAGATTCAGCAGTGGAGAGAGGACTAAAAAAGTATCTCTGCCTTCAGAGAGCTTACACTCGGGATGGGGCGGTGTGGGGGCACACAGACAAAAAATCAGATTAAAAAGTAAGATATTCAGAATTTTATTTTTTTAAATTTATTTTTATTTTTATTTTTTTATTTTTTTGGTCTTTTTTTTTTTGCTATTTCTTTGGGCCGCTTCCGCGGCATATGGAGGTTCCCAGGCTAGTGGTCTAATCGGAGCTATAGCCACTGGCCTACGCCAGAGCCACAGCAACGTGGGATCCGAGCCGCGTCTGCAACCTACACCACAGCTCACGGCAACGCCGGATCGTTAACCCACCGAGCAAGGGCAGGGACCGAACCTGCAACCTCATGGTTCCTAGTTGGATTCGTTAACCACTGCGCCACGACGGGAACTCCAGATATTCAGAATTTTAAATGCTAATGAGCAGTATAAAGAAAAATAAAGGAGTTCCTGCTGTGGCACAGTGGGTTAAGGAGCTGGTGTTGCCACAGCTGTGGGGTAGGTTGTAGCTGCATCTTGGATTTGATTCCTGACCCCAGGAACTTTCATATGCAGTGAGTGAGGGGGAAAAAAAGAATATAGAGAAAAATAAAGCAAGAGGAAATATAATGCCACTTTTTCTTGTCTTTTTTTATTAAAAAAAATTTTTTTTAAAGCCATTTAAAACATAGCAGCAAGGGAAGGTCACTAACATGACATTTACATAAAGATATGAAGGGGTGAGTGAGTGAGCCTTGTGGGTATCTTGTAGAGAAACCATGATTTACAATAAAAAGTACATATTTTGTCTTCATCTGCATGCTTGGCACAGATTCCTAAAACACTTGATGTTTCTTAGTTAAAAGAGCCAGAAAGCCCTTTTGCTATATTAATGAGGTGACTTTCTGAAAGCCCCCTAGTACCTAAGGATGGGGTTAGGAACTGACCTGTTGATTAGATGGTTGAAACTTTCAGTTCCCCTCCACCACCTTCCCGGATGGGAAGAGGGGTAGAGACTGAGTTCAACCACCAAGGGCCAAGGATTTAAGGAACCAGGCCTGTGTAATGACGCCTCCGTACAAACCCAAAAAGACAGGGTTCAAAGAGCTTCAGGGTTGGTGAACATGTGGAAGCAGGGAGGGTGGCATACACAGAGAGTCTCTTCCTGAGTGCCATCTTTTTATAATAAAGCAGTAATCTAGTAAGAAGTAAACTGTTTTCCTGAGTTCTGTGGTGGTAGCTCTAGCAAATTAATCAAAGCCAAGGAGGACACCATGGGAACTTCCAGGCCCCAGCCAGCTGGTTATAACCTGGACTTGGGATTGCATCTCAAGTGGGAGAGAAGGGCAGGCTTGCAGGACTGAGCCCTTTCCTCATGGGATCTGACGCTACCTCTAGGTAGAGAGTGTCAGAATCGAGTTAATTGCTGGGCAGCGTTAGAAAACACACACTGGATCATTTCCAGTAGAAGGAATAATTCTAGCAGCAGAACATTCTGGTACAAAGGCCTAAGGCTACAGTAACAGACATGGTGTGTTTCACGAACAGCAAGGAGGCCAGGACAGCGGAAGTAGCGGGAGCATGAGAGAGAGGGTAGGAGATAAGGTCAGAGAAGTAATACAGGAGGGGAGAAATCTTATAGAGCCCGGAAGGATTTCAGCTTTTATCTTTTTTTTTTTTTTTTTTTTTTTCCATTTTATTGACTGTGCCCATGGCATGCATTAGTTTCCAGGCCAGGGATTGAACCCAAGCCACAGTAGCAACCCGGCTGCTGCAGTGATAATGCCAGATACTTAACCCACTGTGCCACAAGGGAACTCCATTAAGCATTTATCTTAAGTGAAATAGGAAGCCTCTAGAGTCTTTTGAGCAGAGAAGTACTTGATCTGATTTATGCTGTAACAAAGTCAGTCATTCTGGAGGCTGTGCTGCATAGACTGAAAGGGGTCAAGGCAGGAACAGAGACTCTTTGAGGGCAGGACAAAAATAATACAGGTGGCAAATGATGGTGGCTTCAGCCATGGTGGAGGCAGTAAGAGAGCCAAGAAATAGTTGAATCTGGGACACATCCTAAAGGCACAGTCCACAGGATATGCTGAGGAATCTTTCATGGAAATGGCAGAAAGTTATACTCTGCCTTGTTAAGGATACTCGAGGATTATGGCCAGGGAAACTGGAATGACAACGGAGCTATTAACAGAGATGAGAGAAAACTGTAGGAGAGGCAGGTGGCCGTGACTGGAATACTACTGCAGCTGAGAGGTGGGAGTATGATGCTTCACTGTGCCTTTTTTTTTTTTTTTCCCCCCTTTGGTGCGTATTTGAAGTTTTCCAAATAAAAAGTTTAAGAAGAAAAAAAAAAAAAAAAAGAGAATGAATGGACGAAGCAGTGGAGACACAGAGTATATGCAATACAGAACAATTTACAGATGCCAGGTGGAAACAAGGCCATGAGCTCCTGCCCTGAAGACAGAAAATACTGTTTCAATGAATAAAAGCTTTTAGAATGAATATATTCTAGAATATTTGAATGTAAAATACAATATTTTATGTTCTAAAAGCTGAATGTAAGCTTTCAGAACATGGGCTGAAAATATTAATGGCATAGAGATCAGTTGCAGGCACATTCACACTTAATGCCCCAATTTGTAACTAAGTGCAACTGTAATGTTAAGGGCGCAAGGTACCAGCAGGAGCCTGGCATTAAGGAGGCCACTCAATTAGTCTCTGACAACTCCTATCTCGGTGTCACTGTCAGAGACAACAAAGTCTAGTGCAGTAGAGAACTGCCCTAGCTTGTAACTCTGCTGCTCTTATTCAAAGCAGGCTGCACTTTGGGCGCCAAATTGATGTGGTACTAAGTACATAGAAGTTGCCCAAGAAAGACCTTGAGACAGCTAGTGCTTACTGCCGGCTGACTTTTGGAAAGTTCAGTTCTGCAGGGGTGGTTAACTAAATGCTGAAGCAGTTTTACCGAAGGCCAGCCTCCAGGGGCAACTCTCAGATGGGTAAGTCCTTCCTTTTAGCATGTGTGTGTGAGAAGGCTGACTTAATTACGGGCTGCATCTAAGAGGACCGGCTACATAAGAAAGTAAGGGGGTACGACAGATGAGAGAGGGAGCACACTTCCACCAAGGGAATTTACAGTTCAGAATCCCTGTCAGGCACTAAGACAAACTGAAGGGAAGTTCTAGGAATGAACCTCAGATCTCTGAGCTGGGATATAATATACCTTCCTGGTGTATTATGGCAACTCTACTGCTGCAGGCAGGGCTGTCATCACTATGTGACATTTTTAGTTCATCTGGAAACTGCTGAGCCATGCTCTAGGCTTGGGACGCTGAGTCCAAGGTGAAGTACAGCCCAGAAGGGCTCTTTATAGACCTGCTTTTTTGAGCCCAAACAGGAGCCAGGATTACAGTGTTACGTTACTGATACCTTTAAGGACATAAAAGCCCAACAGTGGCTACACCATTGGCTGCTGAGAGAGACTCCGTCATCGACACAACACATCTGGCATTAGCAACAGGAACACCCTTCCTCACCCAGGCCCAGGAGGCTGCTCTGTTAAAAAGTGATAAACTTTGGCTCATACTGTGAAACAAACTTCAACTAGAAGTAATTACCAGGAAGCAGCTGCAGTCTTTCCCAGCTTAAAGAATAGACAACGTTCATCTCATAAGGAAGAAAAGCAGGCATTCTTCCAAGGATGCGATTAATGCCAATCACATCTTTGGCAAAGGGCTGTGAAATTTTATCCAAGATGGCATTCACTGTCCTAATGGCTGTAGAACAGTGCTGGCATCTTTGTCACGTCGCTAAAATACAACAATAAGTGTCTTTCAATAAACCCAAGTCTGTTAAAAAGATGCACTTGATTTTCTAATATTCAAGAGTTTTATACTGACATTCAAGTTAAGTTCGTTTGTAGGATTTTTGTGTATGCGCATGTGTCTTATTATCTGATTTTTATACCAATGTTACTTCCAGCTTAGACCACTTACTTGGAAGTGCTCTTTCTGGGTTCTGTAACATTTTAAATAGCAATGAAATTATCTGTTATTTAAACATTTGGTGGAGATCTTCTGTTAAACATCTTCTGTTAAACACCTGATGTTTTGGGGGTGACACAGCTCTTAATTTTTTTCAATTAATTTTGTAAAAATAATTGGTTTCCTTATATCTCTTCTGGGATCTGTTTTAGTAATTTATATTTCCTAGGAAGCCATCCTTTTTAGTCAGGCTTTCAAAATTATTTGCAAAAGTTGATAAAAGTCTCTCAAATTATTTTAATTTCTCATGAGATGCAAATGAAAGTCTGGAGCTGGCCTAAGTAAATGCCTTACCTTGGCAAAATGATTTTCTCTTCAGCTGTTAGGAAGGCGTAGTCGTTAAAAGTGCTAAATTTCATAGATGGTGGATATTTGAATGGTTTTGCTCCAAAATTGAACTCACATTGTTGATATGACATGAAACTAGCTGCAGCAAAAAATCCAGATCTATAAATAAAAATGAGCAGAGGTCAACAGAATTCATAAAAACAAAGTAAAGCTCATACATACAAAGTGGTTTTCAGAAAGTCCGAACAAGTCATATCCTAGCAGAAAGGAAAGGTGACAGATTCTGTTTACTAACCGATACAGGACTGTGAATCAGACAATATCCTGCTCTTGCCTTCCTATGTCAAACTCTGGGATGGTTTTAGGTACGATCAAGTGGGTCCCCAATTACTTGAAATAAAGTGATTTCTCATCACAACTATATAAATAGACATTTTTTTTTTCCTTGAGGAAAGTATAGTCCATGCATCTACTCAAATTTGTGACTGAGAAAAGGTACTTACACAGTAGATGAAAAGACTTGCTTCTCAGGAGGCAGCTGGTTGCCATTTAAAAAGAAGATCATTTGCTTTTCATTCAAGTCTAACAGAAATCCTACTGTGTCTCCTAGAGGATAAAGTGAAACACTGTTAGGATATGAAGATTCTTTTATCTCAAGGGTTTTAAGGTCACTGTATTAAAGTCTGCATTTAAGCCAGACTTTATTCAGTATCTTCATCCTTCTTGCTTCTTCTGCAACTGATCTGACCCCTTTATATCAGTATTTTAATATACCTTTAAGAGGAAAATGCTGGAAGTTAATCTATGAGAAGCCATCTATTATAAGATGCACCCAATTTCAAAGATATTGAAATGTGGGGAAAATGTGTATTTGGGGATTATATGGTAAAATAAAACCAGGTACTTCTTTGCTTCTCTGGTAAGAATAAAAACTCCCTGAGATAATAACAGCCCCCTAAATGTTTTTTGTGGGGTTTTTTTTTGGTCTTTTTAGGGCCACAGCTGTGGCATATGGAAGTTCCCAGGCTAGGGGTCAAATCAGACCTACAGCTGCCGGCCTACACCACAGCCACAGCAAAGCAACACAGCATCTGAGCCACGTCTGTGACCTACACCACAGCTCATGGCAACACCAGATCTTTTAACCCATTGAGTGGGGCCAGAGATTGAACCCGTGTCCTCATGGATATTAGTCGGGTTTGTTACAGCTGAGCCATGATGGGAGCTCCATTTTTTTTTTTTTTTAATTTACAGTTACACCTGAGGCACATGGAAGTTCCTGGGCTAGGGACAGCTGTGGCAATGCCGCATCCTTAACCCACTGTGCCGGGCTAGGTATCAAGCCTGTAGCTCCACAGCAACCTGAGCTGCTGTAGTTGGATTCTTAGCCCATTGTGCTACAGTGGGACTCCCTGTTTTTGTTTTTAATAAAAGCTTTCAACTTCACTTATAATTTTTTTTTTTTTTTTTGGCCAGGCCCACAGCATTTGGAAGGTCCCAGGCCAGGGATCAAACCTGTGCCACAGCAATGACATGAATCACAGCAGTGATGCTGCCAGAAAAACCTGTGCCACAGCAATGACACTGCCAGATCCTTAACCCACTGAGCTACCAAGAATATCTGGTTTTGCCTTTTAAATGTCAAAGATAAACACACGAAATTACACAGTGATGAAAAGAAAAGGTGGACACTCAATGGTGGTAGAGGAAAATCTGGCAATATACAGCAAAACCTTGAAATTCTGTATCCCCCCTGCCAGGAAGATTCACTTCTAAGGCTTTATCCTGAAAAAAAAAAATCTAGACTGGTGGAGCTCCCTCACTGTGGCTCAGCAGTAACAAACTTGACTAGTATCCATGAGGACTCGGGTTAAGGAACCAGCACTGCTGTGAGCTGTGATGTAGGTTGCAGGTGAGGCTTGGGTCTGGTGTTGCTGGGGCTGTGGCGTAGGCCAGTGGCTACAGCTCCAATTCGACCCCAAGCCGGGGAACTTCCACATGCTGCAGGTGTGGCCCTAAAAAAGATCATGCTATTGATATGATCTATTCTTGCTAAAATCCTAGAGCCATGATTGAGAGTCCTTGTAGCCTATGCCCCTGTAGCATTCAGAGCCTGTGGAGAACTGAGGCTTGCAGAAGTGTTTGAGGCCAAGAGTGCTCATTATCCTTAAAAGCTGCTTTAGAGAGGCCCAGAATGTGTCCAGTGACCAGTGCTGATTCTCTGAAAATAACCTCATTTTAACAGCATTAGAATTTCAATCCCCTGTTATCCTCATGGCTGCTTTGGTTCAAGATAAATACCCAGAGAGGAAACTAGAATTCTTTTTTATTCTTTTGGTCTTTTGAACCTGAGGCACATGGAGGTTCCCAGGCTAGGGGTCCAATCCGAGCTGAAGCTGATGGCCTACACCACAGCCACAGCAACTCAGGATCCAAGCTGCGTCTTCGACCTACACCACAGCTCAGGGCAACACCGGATCCTTAACCCACTGATCGAGACAAGGGATCAAACTCGCATCCTCATGGATGCAAGTCGGGTTTGTTAACTGCTGAGCCATGACAGAAAGGTGAATTCATATTAATCTTAAGATGATCATTTCTCCCCTAAATTAAGCATTTCATAGTCTGAAATGGTTTGTTAAAGGAAGGGCTCCATCAGAGGTGAAGAGCAGGACAGTGCTGTTCCCACCCACAGTAGAGAATACAAATGCTAACATCCCTTTTCACATTTAGACTTTTCCCATTAGAACATTTTAAGGCCTAACAAAACAGATGCCTCATCATAACCAGATGTCTCAACCTAGTTGATAAATTCAGGATGGAGAGGAATGAATACCTTCTTTCCAGCAGGGGTGCAGGTGAGGCTTACTTCTGGCGTTGTACCAAATCAGCTGCCGGCAGCCATCGTATGCACAGGAGTATTCGTCGTCCCCAATGCCGTAGCCTTCCTGCAGGGAGACAGGGTCCAGAAGATTAGCAAGGCTCTGTTTCTTTTGTAAGCATGAACCTGGTGGCTGGAATTCTAAGCTTTGTGGATGAAGGGAGAGAGCCTACAGTTCTCAGAAGATACCAAAATTCTGACAGAGTCAGAATAGATGAGTTCACCAACATATTTCTGAACTTTCACAGTTGTTAGTTCATTTAATTCTCATGAACCACCTTGAGGCAGGTGGCATTATATTTCATTTTCAGAGGAGAGCAAGGCTCAGAGGGGTCAACCAGCTTGCCCAAGGGCATATTACTAAAAAAGTCAAGATTGGACCTTGGAATTTTCTGATTCCAAGGCTGCTGTGGACAAACACCTTTCTTGCATTTGTAGACTTCAGAACACGCACATGCTCAGAGATTTAAAAACTGGAGACAAGAGAAAGGTTATAGTGGATAATCAGCTAACAGGTATTCTGAAATATCTGAACATCATACAGGTCCTTGACAGCTTTTATTACTGACTGCCCTTTAATTATTTTATTGTTAACATAAAAGGGTGTGTGTGTGGGGTTCCCTTCTTGGCTCAGCGTAAACGAATCTGACTAGCATCCAGGAGGACACAGGTTTGATCCCTGGCCTCGCTCAGTGAATTAAGGATCCGGCGTTGCCGTGAGCTGTGGTGTAGGTTGCAGATTCAGTCTCAGATGCAGCTTAGATCTTGAGTTGCTGTGGCTGTGGTGTAGGCCAGCGGCTACAGCTCCAATTTACCCCCTAGCCTGGGAACCTCAATATGTCACAGATGAGGCCCTAAAAAAAAAAAAAAAAGACCAAAATAAAGGGGGGGAGTTGGTAGGATCTTAAGAAATTATTTTGAGTACTTATAAGAAAAAAAATAGAAGAAACAGAGGAAACATGCAGATCAGACATGCTATCTTTCCCGCCCCCGTGGTATGCAGCAGCCTGATGTGGGATTTCAGCTCCCAGACCAGGCACTGAATTTGGGACACAGTGGTAAAAGCGCCAAGTCCTAGCCATTATGAACAACTGCTATTTTTAAGGGTCAGTGGTGAAAGATTCTAGTGGAGAAAGGCATTGAACATGAGGGCCAAATCCAAGTAAGATCTCAGATCCTGGTGATGACCTGCTTGTTCTAAGTGATAAAGAATGCAGAGAGGAGACAGGTGAGAAAAAAGGCTCCAACATGCTTCTTGACGACTTGGACCAAAACATAACAGAATTCAGATGAGCGTTCTCTAAAACAAGGCTTCTGAATTAGCTGTTCTGAATGCACCATTCAGACCACTCAAGAGTTAAATGAACTTGCATTAAGTTCTCAGCAAAAGGCCGAGGAGAAATTTACCAGTCTATTAGAAAGAACATCTTGCTTGGAGCTCCCATCATGGCTCAGTGGTTAACGAATCCGACTAGGAACCATGAGGTGGTGGGTTCAATCCCCAGCCTCACTCAGTGGGTTAAGGATCTGGCGTTGCCGTGAGCTGTGGTGCAGGTTGCAGACGAGACTCAGATCCCACGTTGCTGTGGCTCTGGTGTAGGCCAGCGGCTACTGCTCTGATTAGACCTCTGGCATGGGAACCTCCATATGCCGCAGGTGCAGCCCTAAAAAAGACAAAAAAAAAAAAAAAGAATACCTTGCTACTACCCCTTTCGGAGCCTGAACAGATAAGTAAAAAAACTAATTTTTTATTTTGTAGGTGTTGGGGCATAGGCAAAAGGCAAGCAACTCTTTTTTTATCTTTCTTTCTAGGGACCCACAAGTGGTGAATGGAAGTTCCCAGGCTAGGGGTCAAATAAGAGCTGAAACTGCTGGCCTTTGCCACAGCCACAGCCACAGCAACTGGGGATCCAAGTCGGGTCTGAGAACCACACCACAGCTTGAGGTAACTGAGTGAGGCCAAGGATCGAATGCACATCCTAATGGATACTAGCTAGGTTTGTTTCCACTGCACCACAAAGGAAGCTCCCCTATCTTTCCTTTCTTTTCTTTTTTTTTTTGTCTTTTTACCTATTTCTAGTGCCGCTCCCACGGCATATGGAGGTTCCCAAGCTAGGGGTCGAATTGGAGCTGTAGCCGCCGGCCTACACCACAGCCACAGCAACGCGGGATCTGAGCCGTGTCTGCAACCTACACCACAGTTCACGGCAACGCCAGATTGTTAACCCACTGAGCAAGGCCAGGGATCGAACCCGCAACCTCATGGTTCCTAGTTGGATTCGCTAACCACTGTGCCACGACGGGAACTCTTATCTTTCCTTTCTAATGTCCTCGGAAGTTCTCCACAGACACTTGAAAGAAATTCCTGGAAGATTCCTAGCCACCAAGAATTGGTTAAGAGTGGAATTTACCATGCAATGTCTTCTATGCTTGGATGAATATCATAACAGTGTGGCAGTGTGGGAAAAGGGGAACTCTGATAATTTTAACCACAGATCAACTTCTGCAGGCTAAGAAGTAGGTGCTTCTGCTAAGCAGAGATGCACTTTAAAAATCCCATTGAGCTTATACATCAAAGAGCCACCCAGATGTATTGCACCCTTTTTCAATGTGAAACATTCCCGGCAGGACTATGGTTTCCCTCAGCTGCGATAGATATATGAGAGAAGAGGGCGGCTAACTTGGTACTTGGGGTGATTATTTTGATCTGCTTATTTCTGGTCATGTTTATTTTAGTAATGGAAACATTCTAAAAACAAAGAAAAGAGTTTATTTGTAGTTAGTCATTGAGGGAATACTCCGGATCCTTCCCCACGTGGCGGAAACTGTCTTTTTCCTGCTATCTAGCATCTCAACTGCTTCCTGTTATGGGGAATGTAATGAAGACACAGTCTCCTGCCTCCTGCTCGGGAAGTAGATGGGTAAGGTGTCATCTTGGCCAAGTGGACCCCACCTGCCATCAGACACCCGGAGTGGTATGAGTGACCCCATGTGGAGGAATGGTTAGGTTTGTGGGCAGCAGTGCTGGCATCCTGGCTCCTAAAACACTGGCTGTTCTACTTCCTGTCTCTTGGCCCATGGTCATTGTCTTGGAGCTTGTCTAGTTCTCAAATCCTTCAAGAGTCTGGGAGCTCCCGATAACCTTCCATGTCATTCCTTTTCTGTGTAAGATAGCAGAGTCATCTTCTCCACAGCAAGAGGCTTCAACAGGGAAAGAGCATGGGCTACATTGATCAGGGACTGAATTTCTTCTCAGCAGTGGAGGCTGGTGACTTTGGGCAAGTTTTTTTTGTTTTTTTTTCTTTTTTGTCTTTTCAGGGCCGAACCCACAGCATATGGAAGTTCCCAGGCTAGGGGTCGAATTGGAGCTGTAGTTGCCAGCCTACACCACAGCCATAGCCATGCCAGATCTGAACCACCTCTGTGACCTACACCACAGCTCACGGCAATGCTGGATTCTTAACCCATGAGTGAGGCCAAGATCAAAGCTGTGTCCTCATGGATACCTGCTGGGATCATTACCCCTGAGCCACCTTGGGAACTCCAGGCAAGTTTCTAAATTAATTTCTCTGAACCTCATTCTCTTCATCTTTAAATGGGAGAAGAGAGATTCCCCTTATGGCTCAGCAGTAACAAACCTGATTAGTATCCATGAGGACTGGGGTTTGATTCCTGGTCTCGCTCAGTGGGGTTAAGGATCATGGAGTTGTGGTCAAAGATGCAGCTTGGATCCTTCAGGGCATGGCTGTGGTGTAGCCTGGCAGCTGTGGCTCCGATTCTACCTGTAGCCTGGGAACCTCCATGTGCCATAGGTGCAGCCCTAAAAAGACCAAATAAATAAATAAATGGGAGAATAACACCTTCTCACTCCCAAAAAGATTAGAGGTGAGTACGTGAAAGACCTCTCACATGGTAGATGCTCATGAAATGGCAAGTGAAAACATGCTCTTGGATACTTGTTACTCTCAACCTCTGTAAAGATACACAAGACAAACTATTCTGTAGGTGATCTTAACAAGACCTGTCCTTTAGCTTCTCAATTTAACGATCTATCTCCAATACCAACACTTTGATCATTCTTCAAAAGTGAAGCCGAAGCAGTAAGAGTTAAAATAATAGGCACTATGAATGGACTTCAACTTTTAGAAACTGGGGAATTCCCATCGTGGCTCAGTGGTTAATGAACCCAACTAGGATCCATGAGGATGTGGCCTTGCTCAGTGAGTTAAGGAGCTGGTGTTGCTGTGACCTGTGGTGTAGGTCATAGACTCGGCACGGATCCTGTGTTGCTGTGGCTCTGGCGTAGGCCGGTGGCTACAGCTCTAATTAGACCCCTAACCTGGGAACCTCCATATGCTGCGGGAGCATAGAAATGAAATCATCCTGGAAATGATTTATTCTGTAAAACCATATCTGTCTGTATAGGCAAAAAGATACAGAACAATGTCCATTTGAAGCAAAGTTGTAAGTATGGCAATGTCATTAAAATCCCACATTTGGGGAAAGATATTTCAGACTTCACGAATTTCTAAGCAGCCAGAACTTGAATCAAGGAAAAACGTTTTATTTTTGGTTTTTGGAGAAAGAAAGAAACAGTCTATCAAGAATGCTGGAGGGTAGGAAAATAGTATTTTAAGTCTCTTAACTTGAGAAGCTCAAGTTTTTACAACTATATGGCATAAATTTGTTCCACCTACCATAAAAAAATGATCCAGTTTCACTGTCCCCCTTTTTTTCCCCTTTTTTTAGGGCTGTACCAGCAGCACATGGAGGTTCCCAGGCTAGGGGTCTAATCAGAGCTGTAGCCGATGGCCTACGCCAGAGCCACAGCAACGCAGGATCCGAGCCATGACTGTGACCTTCACCACAGCTCACGGCAATGCCGGAAGCTAAACCCACTGACTGAGGCCAGGGATCGAACCCACAACCTCATGGTTTCTAGTCAGATTCATTTCCACTGTGCCATGACGGGAACTCCTCACTGGCAATTAAAAAAATGTTTTTTCAACATTCAGTCTCAAATATACTATACCTAGACCTATAATTTGCTGCCAAATTAGGAGACAAATTTTATATCAAAGCTTTCTCCCTAGAGAAATCCCTGTTTCTTCCAGTTCCAGAACATTTTTTTTTACTTTCAAATGAAAATACAAATGAAAAGAATTCTCTGAAATTCTTTCCATTTTCAAATGCAAAGAATGCAACTGTTATAGAATAGGAAGGGGGCTGAATTCTAGGCCTGGTTTCTTCGTGTCCCAGCCTTAGTCTCGGTTTTCTCATCTGTGAGATGGAAATTGTGACAGTAAAAACTATAGTTGGAATCAGATGATAGGTTCTAAGACGACAGTGCTGTGGGAGTTCTCACTGCGGCTCAGCGGTAATTAAGCCAACTAGTACCCATAAGGATTCGGATTCAATCCCTGGCCCCCGCTCAGTGGGTTAAGGATCTGGCGTTACCGTAAGCTGCAATGTAGATCACAGACATGGCTCACATCTAGTTTTGCTGTGGCTGTGGTGTAGGCTGGCAGCTGCAGCTCCAGTTGGACCCCTAGCCTGGGAACTTCCATATGCCGTGAGTGCAGCTAAAAAGAAATAAAACAAAATAAAATAAAATGATGGTGCTATGGAAATTAAGTTTTTTTTTTTTAGCTCTAAAAAATCGGAGGTCCCGTTGTAGCACAGCAGAAATGAATCTGACTAGGAACCATGAGGTTGTGGGTTTGATCCTCTTTAGTGAGGCCAGGGTTAAGGATCTGGCATTGCCATGAGCTGTGGTGAAGGTCGAAGACCTGGCTTGGATCCTGCATTGTTGTGGCTGTGGCGTAGGCTGGCAGCTGTAGTCCCTATTCAACCCCTAGCCTGGGAACCTCCACATGCCATGGGTGTGGCCCTAAAAAGACCAAAAAACCCCCCCAAAAAACAAAACACCAAAACCTTTAAAACCCATCCCAAGACTTTACATACGCGATGGGTGGCTATTTAGATTAACAAACAAACAAACAAATCTAGGGCTTTTCTCAGCTCAAAGGATAAAAACCATATGTGTATAAAACATTCCTGACCAAAATGGGTTTAATTCCAAACAACTTATAATTTGACTAACAGAAAAGAGATGATTTGGGCTGGGCATTAGAAGGGTATAAAGTGGCAAGAAATTAACATCTGAAGGAAAAGGAAGAACCCAACCTCTCACACCTAAGTGAGGTAGCCCAATTCTGCTTCCTCTAGCGGATTTAATCTTTCCTTTTATACTATAGCTTTCTATAACAAAAGATAAATGGTAAATATTGAAAACAAATGTGCCTACTAATTACAAAGTAAAAGTAAAGTACAAGAAGTCAAGCCAACATTAGTATTTTATGAAAAGAATGGAATTCTTACAAAGCTCCTAAAGCTTAAATGCAAGGTAAAAACCATCACTGCTTCCAATATAAAAACCGAACCAAGGAGGTGGCTCAGGCTATAGAAGCAAAAGGACATATCTAACCTCCAGGTGGAAAATTAACATGAATTAAAAACTTAAGGGGGGAGTTCCCATCGTGGCACAGTGGTTAACAAATCCAACTAGGAACCAGGAGGTTGCGGGTTCGATCCCTGGCCTTGCTCAGTGGGTTAAGGATCTGGAGTTGCTGTGAGCTGTGGTGTAGGTCACAGATGCGGCTCGGATCCCGAGTTGCTGTGGCTCTGGTGTAGGCTGGTGGCTACAGCTCCAATTAGACCCCTAGCCTGGGAACCTCCATATGCCATGGGAGCAGCCCTAGAAAAGACAAAAAAAAAAAAAAAAACAAAACTTGAGGGGAGGAAAAAACCTAAGAGGCAACTTTACTTGTGTTTCCCTATTTTTGAATCAGTTTAGAAAACTACTGTTAGGAATTTGGCACCATGTACTTCAGGCCAAGGAACAATTATTGCACAAACTTATCTGAAAAATAAGTATCCTCCACCCACTCACCAAAAATCTTGCTGCCCTCATCTGCCCAGTTCTCTAAGGTACTCACGTGATTGAGAAATTTGCTGTCTCGTGTGGCCCAGCCGATCTGCATGACCCCAGAAGTGACCACTGTTACTTCGTAGTACCACACCCCAGCATCCACACAAAAGGTACAACGCACACTTTCAAAAGAGGAGGCATCACAGCGAGCCTGGCAAAATCAAAGAGCATGACGGTCCACCATCAATACCTGAAGACCACCAGAGAGAACTGACTGCTCAGGAGGCTGAATGTATGCTTCCTTAGTAAAGCTTTTGGACAACTGTCTCCTTCTCAGTGCATTCTCAGTGACAAAAAGTACAAAACTGAGAGCAGGACACTCCATTTTAGAATTTTATCTCCCAGGAGTTTCAAAGTAGAAGGACTGGAATGCCTCAAAGATGGCTACAGTGAGAATTAGTGAAGGCTATCGGCTTCATTTTTTTTTTTCTTTTTTTGACTTTTCTAGGGTCGCACCTGCAGCATATGGAGGTTCCCAGGTTAGGGGTCTAATCGGAGCTGTAGCCGCCGGTCTACGCCACAACCACAGCAAGGTGGGATCTGAGCTGTATCTTCAACCTACACCACAGCTCATGGCAACGCCAGATCCTTAACCCACTTAGCGAGGCCAGGGATCGAATCTGAAACCTCATGGTTCCTGGCTGGATTTGTAAACCACTGAGCCATGATGGGAACTCCATGGCTTCATTTTTAAGCAGTTATAGAGCTTCATTCTCATGGTGGAATCTTCTACAAATGCATAAACATTGTCTTAACCTGGACTTTTAGGGAGGGAGAGAAGGATATTGAAAGGTACTGAGATGGAGTAATTACAAATAATCTAAAGCAGAAAACTACATAAGGCATTTGGCAAGACATAAGATCAAAGGGCTGTGTGCAGCCATTCTTCAAACAGCTCTTTAATCTTGACATGTCTAGTACCTTACTGCCTTACGGTACTTTCCTGTATATAAGTGGCTCTTTCATCAACCTTCACCCACAAATCAGCAACATTTCTTATATACAGGGAGACGGTGAAGCAAGATCTAGATGAATACACTTGGCTATACAGGGATTTAAAAAAAGGAAGGGCCTCTTTTAAAAACACTAGTTTTTGAAGCTTTAGCTGAATAAAATGGCAGAGATTAAAATCAGATCTACTTAAACCAGTCAATAAACATTGGCACACTTACTAGAAGACCATGTGATATGAAAGAGTAAATAATATCCCATATACACTCTCTCCTGCCACTTCTACCTCTAATCACTCTTTGAATATGTAAGAAACTTCCAACTATTTTGCAGGAAATTGCTTTGTTCAAAACCAGATCATGAAAATGAGACCAAGATTTTTCTCCCCAGAAGGGTCCATGTGTGGAAGCTTTACCTCCAAGCCGTGAGGCGAGATCTTCAGGTACTCGCTGACATCGTTGCTATTCAGCATGGCCCTGATGCTATTCAAGTCCACTTTCTCATAGGTCAGCTGCCTACCTTCTTTTAAAACTGCCGAAGAAAAAAAATGCGCATATTGCTAAAGCAGGCTGCTGTGGAAAAAAAAGCTATTGTCATCACTAGCTGCCATTCTAATTTAGAAGTGAGGTGCTCATAAATGGCAGAATTGGTAGACTTATAATCTTGGCTTTGTTGCTGCAGTGTGACATGAAGATTAATTAAGCATATGCTAGTAAGGGGAGCACTGCTAGATTTATATTTGTTTCCAATAGTTTTACTTTGCATGAAGCAAAATCCAAAAGGTTCTTCTTCAGAATTATTATTATTATTATTTTTTGCTTTTTAGGGCATCACCTGTGGCATATGGAGGGTCCCAGCCTAGGGGTCAAATCAGAGCTGTAGTTGCCGGCCTGCGCCACAGCCACAGCAGTGCAGGTTCCAAGCTGCGTCTGCAACCTATACCATGACTCACGGCAACACTGGATCCTTAACCCACTGAGTAAGGTCAGGGATCGAACCCACAACCTCATGGTTACTAGTTGGATTTGTTTCTGCTGTGCCACAACAGGAACTCCCTCAGGATTCTTTAAGTGGCACTACCCAAGCCGTGCACTGAACAATTCTCCATAATGCTGTGGTAGGAGCAGGGGGTCACGTGTCTGCCTGTGCTTTAGCACAGTGCTACCTATGCAGCAGGAGTGAGGATGGAGCAGTAGTACAGTTTTAGTCCCAGCAGCTCTCAGAGGAAAAAAAAAGTTGGGAGCAACCCTCATGGTACAGGTAAGACACACTTAAGTTTTGAAGAGCAATATTGGGAGAAGAATAAAGAGAGGGAATTCCAAGGGAGAGGCTCAGACCCAGGGGTAGGAATGACTGGGACTGCTCATAGGGCAGTGAGAAGAGTCTGTGCTGGGAAGAGTTGATTAGACAGTGCCATCTCATTAATGGCCTGGCTGCAGCAGGAAACAGGATAGCAGTCAAAGTTTCTGAACAGGAGAGTGCTGCAATTAGCAACATTCCATTTAACTGCCTGAAGAATCCCTAGAATACTTTTCTGCTAGAACACAGCCAACCTACCAGTAGAGGGCCTTATATGGAAAGACTCACACTTACTATTACAGAATGAAGACCAGTGATCCTATACAAAAACTGGACTTGGAGGAATTCCCATTGTGGCTCGGTGGTAATGAACCCGACTAGTATCCACGAGGTTGCAGGTTCAATCCCTGGCTCTGCTCAGTAGGTTAAGGTTCTGGTGTTGCTGTGAGCTGAGGTGTAGGTTGAAGACGTGGTTTGGATCCTGCATTGCTGTGGCTGTGGTGTAGCATGGCAGCTGCAGCTCCAATGAGACCCCTAGCCAGGGAACTTCCATATTCCATGGGTGCGGTCCTAAAAAGACCCCAAAAAAAAAAAAAAGGATTTGGAAATGAAAAGAGGCATTTTAATAAAGGGCAACTCCTACTTACACAGATTGTCCAAGCTCCACTGGGCACAGAAACCAACTTGACGTTTCAGATAATCAGGATCATCAGCCCAGGACTCCAAGGTGATAAGCCGGTCGCTAATACTGGATTCAGATATAGTCAATTTATTTTCACCTGTTTGGGGAGACATAAACCTTAAATTAACCCTGAAAGAGTAGGATAATTTGTTAGGTGGATTAATGGAAGGAAGGAGTACAAAAAGAGAGTCTGGCAACTATAATAATACAAAGCCCAAGAGCTCTATTTCCTACAAAGTAGCAATACCATCACTAAATTTTTTGCTATAAAAAGTGAGTCACCGCCATCACCAACTTTCAATTCTTGCCTTTGTCATTGTTACATCTTACTGGCCTTGAGCGTTTACCCAGACAAATCAGAATGTATGCATGTTTGAAGGGGTTCCAAAGCATCAGTTCAACCAGTAGCGAAGAAAAATAAGATTTTTAGCAAGCAATACAGAAGATCATTAGTATAAGAAGTCACTATACCTACTTGTCTGTGCAAACTTTTCCAGTGCGATAAGTGCAAAAAGCATGACTGTGGGGTGGGACTGTAATTTCTGGAAGACAACAAAAGATAAAAAACAACAACAAAAATCATTCCCCTGTAGAGATAGCAAGTTATCAATTTCCTCTTCTTACCCAATATGGGCTAGATCCTTTTTTTGAGCAGTCAGAAAATTTTACTCATTCAAGTCCTTGACTGTCCATTTGCTAATATTGTTAATAATTAAAAAACCAAGATTGAGCCTATTAAAATCTTGTAATATTTTCTTGAAGTTACTGGGTTCCTTTAGATATGGGAATTTCAAAAATATCTCATTCAGTGCACCATGTTATTTTACTAGTCACATACATATTAAAATTTGGTTAAATAAAATCATGCTGATTGATACATTTGTTTAAGCAAGTCAAAGGGAAGCCTAGAAGTGTAGCTAAAGATGGCTTTTTATTCTGAACCCCAAAGGGAACCATTCATCATACCTAGTTCCAAAATTATAAATAATGAAATTAACAACTAATGGCTTCGTTTTCCATCTGTTCTCTGAAAGGATTTCCACAAATGCTGATGGTAGGTGGGAGAGAGCAACAGGTAAGCTCTTTTAATTACATTTAAGTTCATGTTACATGTGTTCACATCTGAAGAAAGGTCATCTGCCTAACACCACATCTTCTCCCAGCCATCCTTCCCACAGCTATGATAGGAGCCTGCAAAAGAGCTCTAGGACATCGGATGACTTCTACTCACTTTTCTGGTGCCCAGCTGGGTTCTGCAAAGCTCAAATAACTGCCATCCTTCCCTGTTTAGCATCCTGCTTCTTGCCATATCCATCCTCAAGCCCTGTCTGGCTCTTCAGGCCCTGAGCGCCCCCAACTTGGATACTTAGTCTATGTCCTCCTGTCTCAACAGTCATCTGATTAGACAATTCTCTGTAAAATGGTGGGAACGTGGCCATTTCTGTCTCTGGGTTTCCATGAGACATGTGCCCTTGGCCAAGAAACCCCATTTCTCCTGTGTGCATAATTAAATCCTACCCTATGGTGTGACCCAGGTGAGGGCCCACCTTCACCAGGAAGTCCATCTCCCATGACTCCCGGCCCCCACCACCTCTACCTCCTACCTCCCAGCCATCTTCACAGAACTCTTGGCACTTAGTCTGAAGGAAGTGACTTTGTCCTTGATCATATCCTGTCATAAAATAGAGGCTAATTATCTTGTCTGAGTAGCTCTGTTCCCTCAACAAACCAGGAAACTTCTTGAGGGCAAAGGACTATTAGACTACTTCTATATCCCTACAGTGCTTACGTAGCATAGGGTTAAACAATTTAAGTACACATCATACAGGTACTAAAAAATAGGATCTTTCAGGTTTTGAAAAAGGCCACTGCACACTATACCTGCAAAAACACCTTTCAAAAATACAGACCAGGCAAGACTGCAGTCCAGCAGTGTGAGAGACCTGACAGCACAGCCTCAGCAAAGCACAGGCTTCACAGATAATACATCCTAAGTACTCAATGACAAACGTTTTAAGAGCAGCGGGAGGAGGTTGGACAGAGAAATAGAGATTTACATACACTGGGAATGGGACCTGACAGTTTCCTGGCTTGGAATGCCATGCCATTTTCTTTCCACTGTGGTGGTTCCTACTACCACTTGGCAGACTCTAAGGATGCACATAAAAAAGCCAATCATAGCAGCCATCCCATGACTAAATTTAAAACCAGACCAACTCAGCTGTTTTTGCTTGCAATAAATCCCTATCCTGCCCTTATTATTATTACTTTTTAAACATAGGAGGGGATAGATAAGCACTCAGGAAACACCTGCAAGTAAAATTTATAGCTGATTCCATTCTCTGTGCCAGTGGCTAAGCTGGCAATTTTAGAAAAATGCACAATTCTAGATGACTCAGAATAACTAACTTTGATGTCTCACTTACCAGACACTGCAGCAAATATTCCAGTATTCCTGGGCTAAGTAAACCTATACTTGCAGGACCTAGACGAATACAAAAAACACTGGATATAATTAAATGTGCCGTATTATTTTGAATTAGTAACTGGTTCCAATCAAACTGTTCTGGTAGGATTCCTTTATAAAGTACTCTCACATGCATTATCTTACCCAAGCCTGCAGCTCTGAGGTTGGGAGTAAGTACTATCCCCACTTCACAGTAAGCAGCTGAGCCCACAGACTCCCTCCTCAAGTCACTTATTCCAGGGCCCTTAGGGAACACATGGCAGAGGCTGGACGAGAATCCATGTGTTCTGATTTCTAATCCATTGTTTCTTCCACCATAAATAACTAGCTGAGCTGTTCACCTGTACTTTGATGTTAACTTTCCTAAAATGGGTAATATCATAAACAAGTTAAAAATCTGTGGAGTTCCCACTGCAGTGCAATGCGATGGGTGGCCTCTTGGGAGCACTGGGACACCAGGTTTGATCCCTCGCCCAGCACAGTTGGGGACCCAGCTGTGGCCTACGCGGCAACTACAGCTTGGATTTGATTTCTGACCCAGGAACTAACTCCATGTGCCGTGGGACCGTCAAAAAAAAAAAAAAAAATCTGCTTGTCTTCTCAGGAATTGCTCCAATTTCAAGTTCCTTTTCCTCTTCCTCTACTCAGTATGTCTATTATTTAGCCAGCCTTTACATAAAGTGTGTGTATATGTATATTACCTATTACAAACATACATATATACCTATATAATCTTTATCATGAGCTTATTAGCCTTTTCGCTTATTTATTTATTTATTTTTCTCTTGGCTGTGGCATGCAGCGGCTTGAAGTGGGATCTCAGTTCCCAGACCAAGGACTGAACCTGGGCTGCTGTGGTCAAAGTGCTGAGCCTCAATCACTAGACCACCAGGTAAAGCCTGCCTTTTCTTTCATTCTTTTTTTTCTTTTTTTTTTGCTTTTTAGGGCCGCCCCCTCAGCATATGGAGGTTCCCAGGCTAGAGGTCTAACCGGACTACAGCTGCCAGCCTACACCAGAGCCACAGCAACGCCAGATCTGAGACAAATCTGCAACCTACACCACAGCTCATGGCAATGCCAGATCCTTAACCCACTCAGCAGGCTGGGGATCAAACCCGAAACCTCCTGGTTCCTAGTTGGATTTATTTCTGCTGCGCCACGATAGGAACTCCCTTTTCTTGTATTCTTAATTTTAAAACAAATACGGAAAACTTTTAAATTTCCCTCAAAGCTAAATTAGTTTGCCTTTATCTCTGTGGACTTGAGTAATTTTTTTTTTTGAAGTTGGACCTTGTCCCTCAATTTTTCTGGTGCTATGTTTTTGTTTTTTTGCAGTTGTTTTTTTTAGACACTTCTTTCTGGAAAAGTACGTTTGATCAAAGACCTGCAGTTCCATCTTCCCCTAATATCAAAAAACTTAAGATCTTCCTTAGTGAAGCTTCTAAGAGTTACCTGCTAGTTTCTCAGCCAGGCAGCCTAGGACTGCAGATGTGTTCCTGTGTTTGGCAGGATGACCTGAGTCCTGGCAAGCTACTTCTCCATTTAAATTGAGAATTTCAGTCAATTTCTGGAGTGCATCCTAAAAACAAAAATGCACAAGTGGATTTGATAAATATACTACCTAGGTTTTTCCCCAAGGTAATTATTTGACACAAAAGCCATAACCAGATGTTAAATTAACTCAGAATGACCATACAAAAATGATATAATATACCCAAAGGACACCATTATTGATGGGAAATATTATTTGATCAACTTGAAAGTTTTTTACATGGATTGCTAGAGTCCATTTCATTCAAAATGTACCAGTTGTGACAAGTATATGCTACGTACTCTTGAATCATTAAACAGACTAAATCCATTCAAGTGCCAATGTGACTGGTAACAATAGGACCTAGTGATACTGAAGTAAAAAGTTACTTAAAAATTTTTTTCTTTTTGCTTTTTCGGGCCACACCCTCAGCATATGGAAATTCCCAGGCTACGGATCAAGTCAGAGCTACAGCTGTCAGCCTACTCCACAGCCACAGCAATGTAGGATCTGAGCCAGTTCTGCAACCTACACCACAGCACATGGCAACGCCAGCTCCCCGACCCGCTAAGCGAGGCCAGGGATAGAACCCGAATCTTCATGGATGTTAGTCGGATTCACTTCTGCTGAGCCACATGACAGGGACTCCCTTAAAACATTTTTTTTTAATCAATCAAGAATAAATATGGAGTTCCCATCATGGCGCAGTGGAAACAATCCAACTAGGAACCATGAGGTTGTGGGTTCAATTCCTGGCCTTGCTCAGTGGGTTAACGATCCGGTGTTGCCGTGAGCTGTGGTGTAGGTTGCAGACACGGCTCGGATCCCTCGTTGCCATGGCTCTGGCGTAGGCCGGTGGCTACAGCTCCAATTCGACCCCTTGCTTGGGAATCTCCATGTGCCGCAGAAGAGGCCCTAGAAAAGGCAAAAAGACAAAAAAGAAAAAAAAAAAAAAGAAAGACCCTTACTAGGATCTACAAGGATGTGGGTTTGATCCCTGATCTCATTCAGTGGCTTAAGGATCTGGTGTTGCCACAAGCTGTGGCAAAGGTCACAGATGTGGCTAGGATCTGGCGTTGCTGTGGTGGAGGCTGACAGCTGCAGCTCTGATTTGACCTCTAGCCTGGAAATGTCCATACCCCATAGGTGCGGCCCTATAAGGCACATTATAACAGAAACCTCCTATAAACCTAAGCAAAGGTCAATTCATCAGTGGCAAGGCCAAAGACTTTCTCCTCTGTCCATGTTTTTGTGTATTGGGCTCAAATGTCTGGCTTAAACAAATGAAGATGCCAGAATCTAAAATCTCAAGAAAAAGGATTCCAAAGAAATACGCAGGTAAGTCAATGAAAGTTTGATACTTCTGTTTTACATAAGGGATAATGAAGGTTACATCAATCTTTAATATGTTTAAGACTCAAAAGGGTTTTTGATATAATAGTTTTTTTCTCTTAATAGAAAATGTTTAGAAAACTTTTGTTATGAGGAAGTTGTTTAGAGAGAGAGAAGAAAATCAGCTCAGCAAATGAACATTCTCTTCCAGTTTCAAAGACTGCTATTTCAGATATAAAGGCTTCTATTTCTAACATTTTAAAACTTTTAAAGTTTTATAGTAAGCTATTGATAGAAAGAGGATGTTGCAATTCATTAGTAATAAAAAAATAGGTTTAGGAGTTTCTGTTGTGGCTCAGTGGGTTATGGACCTGATGTTGTCTCTGTGAGGATGTGGGTTGGATCCCTGGCCTTACTCAATGGGTTAAGGATCTGGCGTTGCCTCAAGTTGTGGCACAGGTCGCAGAGTGACTTGGAGCTGGTGTTGCCATGGCTGTGGTATAGGCCCGCAACTGCAGCTCCGGTTTGACCACTAGCCTGGACTATGCCACAGGTGCAGCTATAAAAAGGAAAAAAAAGTTTACATAATGAAATTAACATTAAATAAAAGAGACCCAAAATATATAAAGAGGAACTGCATTAATATCAAATGTTCTTTGCGGTCATTCATCCTGTGTTTAAGCATCGATGTCAGTTTCATGAAGGATAAATATTAACTTACTTTAGTGGGCAGTGGACATTCATCTAGTAATAATGTTATAACAGCTGGTCCCAGGGGATCTTCCAATGGAATAACTCTAATTAAAGACTGGACAACGTCCAACCATCCTTCATCTAAGAGCAAATCAAGAAGATTACATGATGGAGCCACTATTTAAAAAATGTGAAAATATATAACTTATAACACAAGATGATTTCACATTAAAATAGAAACACTTTTGGAAAACAGAAACATCCTAGAGCTTCTAAGCAGCTAATATTTGGCATAGACATAGTCATCAATTGCTAGTCATCAAGGTACAGACAAAGAATCCTAACTTACAGGAGTCTAGTGATTTGGGGGTTCCTTTATTTGAAGAAAACTCAAGCTATGTCCTAGGTTCTCAAATTATGGTTAAAGTAGTTTTTAGCATCTTATTTATTACATAGGAGTTAAACAAGATTAAGTTATGTGAAATAGTTGGCTCTATTTTCAGAATGACAATTAAGAAACTGAGGAACAAAATTTATCCTCCTCATTCTGGAAGAGTTATGGTCAAAGATCTGCCAATGCCAAAAATAATTTTATTTTAATTTTAGTGAGATAAAACCATTACTAAAAGGTGCAGCATCTACTCAGGATACAATACAGTGCTTATTAATTATTGCCCTTGTACAGGAAAATTTCCATAGACTAAAGGTTTTTCCTTTGTCATGTGTGTTAAGTATTCTTGAAGTCTATTTTTTTTATCATGGCTGCATTTCTTCATAATCATTAATTAATTAGGAAGTATTTAAAAAAAACTTTAAAAATACCTGTTTCTGCCATTTCGTGCAATGTAATCATTGAATAGGGAGGTTCCTGATCACTGAAAAACAAACATTCAAGAAATCAAACTCGAAGAAATAAGAAATGACAGTTTCAAATAAAAAATCAACCTGGAAGTGTGGAGTTAGAAAGAGAAAGAAGAAATACTCATGAATGAATGTAGAGAAAGAGATGGAGGAGACAACCAGACCTATAATCTATAAGGAAAAATGCACACCGCACACCATATGTGCTCATTTCCGAGGTCACTGCCTGTGATGGCCTGCAAATAAAATGGGCACAAGGGCACATGAAAGGACCACCATGTGGCCATGTGGCCTAAAGTCAAAGGAGAGGACTAAAACTAGAGCCCAGAGCTCACTTTCAGCTTTACCTCTAGAGGTTAATGACAACAGAGATAAGCCAGGGAGACCAATGTCATCTTCCTCATACTTACGTGAAAGCGCCAGGAAGGGAGATGACAATCCCGAATGAGGACATACAGAAGCAAGGGCGTATACAACATCTTCATTTTTAAATATCACTATATGCTTAACTTCACCAAATGGTGTTAGAAGAAAAAGCAACCAAACTTAATCAAGGAGATATTTAATCTTCTACTTGCTGTTCTAAAATGGCATGTTTCCCTTATCAGTGGATTTTCAAACTGTGATCTCAGGAATCCTAAGGAGGTGCTTTAGGGGAACTTTATTTGTTTGCATATTATAGCTCTCTGTTTTACTATTTAAAAAAAATCATTAGGAGTTCCCGTCATGGCTCAGCAGAAATGAGGATGCAGGTTCGATCTCTGGCCTCACTCAGTAGGTTAAGGATCTGGTGCTGCCCTGAGCTGTGGTGTAGGTCACAGATGTGGCTTGGATCCCACATTGCTACGGCTGTGGTGTAGGCCAGCGGCTACAGCTCATATTTGACCTCCATGTGCCATGGGTGCGGCCCTAAAAAGACGACAACAACAAAAAAAGTTGTTTAATCCTTAGAAAAGCCTTGAATATGGGATTTACTAAGTTCATTTCAGATATTCATTAGGTGTGTTTGACACTTCATAATACAGGACAATTTTTATGTAAAAGAATTGTTTTAAATGATACAACTGATACAAACATTGCTTTGAGGCAATCTGACAATAATGAAATCAAGGATGCATATACTCAACAATGCTAGAAAAATTATTACACAGGTGCATTTGAGGATATTAGCTACAGTGTTATTTGGAGGAACAAAAATTTAGAAGCAGTCATTTGAACCAAAAAACAAAAGAAAATTTAGAAGTAGTAATTTAAGTGACCATCACCAGATTATAGGATAAGAAAAGAGAGTACTTTTGAACATACAAAGGCATACTCTGCAGCAGTCAGAAGCAGTGGTAGCTTTAGCAACACACATCTCAAACATAATGCTGAGAGATGTTAAAACCAAAAAGACTTACCTAACTGTTACGTAAATTAAAGAAAATCACATGTTATATATGTACATAAAACAATGTACATATATAAACTTCCTATATAGACATAAACCAGTATGTGTCAGGGAGATTGGAAGAATATATCTTAAATTCCCTAGAATGGTCACCCAGTGATATTTGGAGGTGGATGATAAAGAGCACAATGGGATGAGCGAAGAAGGAAAAATCATAAGACAAGGTCAGTGACCAATAATGAATAGGAGCACCTACCTAAACTCCATACAGACACACTTAAAGGACACCCACATCTTTACACTCAAAAACCAAAATTCTTTGTGGAACAGAAATTGAGCAGAAACTTCTGGTGGGAGGCAAAAGTTAAAGCCGTAAGACTACTGGCTTCTAGGTAGGGAACTAGACAGAGGTGACTAACAGCTTTATGTCTGCAAGGTGGGTAATAGGGACCAAAACTCCACTTGTGCAAGGGATGGAGCACATTCACCGAGTAAAACTGGGGTGGGGTTCCCCTCTCAGTGAAAGGAACTGAAAGAGTTATGAATGATAACCTGAGCTGCAACTGGTATAATGCTGCAAGTCTCCAGTGACAGAAAAAGGCAGAGAAAGCCATGTAGCAAGAGCTGGGCTTCCCACAGTGGGATGGAAACTCAGAACCACTGCTTTTAGGTTCAGTTGTAGACTGAAGGTCTCTGGGATGGAGACAACAAAAGGGTCAGACAGCAGGGGAGAAATAGACAGAGAGAACATGCACACACGTGCATGCGCATGTGCACGCACACACACACACACACACACACACACACACACACAAAGGAAAAAAATTTCCATCAAGAGAAGCCTGCAGGAGTTCCCATTGTGGCTCAGTGTATTAAGGACCCAACGTCATCTCTATAAGGATGGGGGTTTGACCCCTGGCCTTGCTCAGTAAGTTAGGGATCCGGTATAGCCATAAGCTGTGGCATGGGTCACAGGTGTGGCTTGGATCTGTTGTTTCTCCAATTTGATCCTTGGCCCACAAACTTGCATATGCAAACAAACAAACAAAAAAGAGGAGCCCACAAATTGCAATTCCAAAGCCATGAGAATAGCTAACATTAATGCCATTAACAATCTGAGGATACAAATTACAAATACTTGAGCTTCAAAATGATTTAAAAATAAGTATAGTTCTATACCAACTCTCTCACTATGGCATTAGGAACTGTGCTGTCCTCTCAAATCAAGGTCATTCTCTCCTAAGTAACAGAGACAGAACAATAAATACAGATCATTTTATAATTGTGATATCTCTGTATATCCTTTTACATACTTTCTCATTAAGACCATCTCTCCCGTCTTTCATGTTTAAACAGCCTCATAAATTTTATAGGTTAAGAGATTCTTCTCTTTAGCAGTTTCTAAAAAAGCAAACAAACTGGAGCTCCCATCGTGGCGAAATGAATCCAACTAGGAACCATGAGGTTGCAGGTTCGATTCCTGGCTCCGACCAGTGGGTTAAGGATCTGGTATTGCTGTGAGCTGTGGTGTAGATTGCCGACACGGCTCTGATCTGGATCTGGTGATGCTGTGGGCTGTGGCGTAGAAAAGCAGCAACAGCTCTGATTAGACCCCTAGCCTGGGAACCTCCATATGCTGCGCATGTGGCCCTAAAAAGACAAAAGATTAAAAAAAAAAAAAAGAAAACTACATAACTATGTTTATAAACTGTCTAAATCCTGTTTTGCCATTATATTCTCTAACATGCCCCTTCACACTTGCTCTGTATCTGCTTATTTTTCCACTCTCAGAAGTGGAAATTCAGCACAAACAAGTGTAAGGTAAAAGTTATCCTATAATTCGAACGCATGCTACTTGCCTCACATAAGTGGATTATGTGTTTTATCAACAAATTTATTTATAATATGCAATATTTTCCTGAAGCTTGGAAATAAAGCTCCTACCTTGCCCCCTTCCTCCTCCCTTAATCACCGTTTTAAAAAATACAGCAAAGTTTACTCTATACCTGTTTTTTCAAAGGCCTTAAATAACACTGCTGTTCTTCCTTATTTGAGAAGAACAACTTTTCATTACAATTTCACAGTATGTTTGCTATGTCACCATGAAGAAACTTTATATAACAGCTTCTGGACCCTTGCTTGAGTTTGGGGGATATGAATGGCATAGATTTATACTCAATAGTTATTTCCTACAAACTACATTAAATTATTCAAATCCCAGAACTACTTGAAAGGCTTCTCAACTGGTTATGGAGAATACTTAACATTTCCCCAGCATGTTCTATAGCAGCAAGAAAAATGTGCAAAGTAAGGGTTCCTGCTGTGGCACAGTGGGTCAAGGATCTGACTGCAGCAGCTTGGGTCACTGTGTAGGTGCAGTGCGGGTTTGATCCCTAACCCCATGCAGAGGGTTAAGGGTCTGGCATTTCCACAGCTGTGGCTTAGGTCACAGCTATGCCTCAGATTCAATCCCTTGCTTGGGAACTTCCATATGCTGTGCATGTGGACAAAAAGAAAAAGTGCAAAATAAATTTATTTATTTATTTACTTTGGCCCCACCTGTGGCATGTGGCCCAGGATCGAATCTGTGCCACAGTAGTTACAAAGCCAGAGTCTTAACCACTAGGCTGCCAGGGAACTCCTAAATTTATTTTTATGAAGAAAAAAAAAAACCTCAGAATAATATGCACAGATATACTTTGTACTATTTTTGAGAAACTAAACAAAATTAGGTTTTTATAAATGTGATTATCAAATATTTAGATAAATATATTAGCAGAGTCTAAAGGAAAAAGAACCTAGATATAACTTTTTAAAAATACTATCATCTATTGAGCAGTTGTTATGCACAAGGTACCACACTAGAGGCTTTATATATATTATCTCATGATAATCCTTGTATGAAAAGTATTATTCTCCTTTTATACATCTGAGGAATCTGAGACTTAAAGAAGTTATTTACCCAGTGTCATATAGCTAGGCCAGAAGAGGCTGGGCCAGAATTTCAACCTCAGTCCACCAGGGACCTAAAACTTATTTCTAAATACTATGCTATACAGTTAAAATATTTTCTCAACTTGAACAATGCCCTTTATTTCACTGTTATTCAATCTAGGATTTTGTACCTAGACAAAACAAGGGGAAAAACAAAACAGGTACAGGTGTGTCCTGTAGTTTCGTCTGATTTGTAAGCTTCCCAAATGGATCTAAGAGAGCCAACTACGGAATACAAAAGGGAGGTGGATGAAAACTATCCATGACTCACGCCTCTCAACTGCCAACGGAAGTTTCGTACAACCATGATCTTGGTAAGACAACTCATCTTGAACCTCTGTTCAGTGGAGCAGATAGTCAAACAGGATAAGAATGAGTCTTCATGAAAACATTTCCTACTGGAGCTTCAACACAAACTCACCCCATACTTACTATATTCTCTAATAAAGATCACAGCTTAATTAGTGTTTTCTGCTACAAAAATGTTTAGATGTTTCCAGATTGGAGTAGATGTGAAAACATCAAACCTTATAATTTACTCTGCCATCAGAGGAGAAATAACATATTCTCCCTTGCCCTATGAGCAATGAGGCTGGGTGGATATATATCCTAATGAAAGGAAGGAGTCCAAAAGTTACGGTTCCTGACAGAAGACTTTTCATTTGATAGGAGGTGACTGGGAGTCAGATACTTACTTATCTACAAGAGTCCGTATGACTGCTAGTGTGTCCAGCACTAGCCCGTCCACATTTTGTTTCTTTCTCCTTGGCTCATGAGGTCCTCGGCCCCTCCTTGGTGGCCGAACAGGGTCCCGGGGTTGGTTCCTTGTGTCAGCAGTGGGTACTGCACTGTTCTCAGCCTGCTGCTGCTGGGTGTCAACAGCGTCTTCTGCCCCACTGTCATCTCGGCAGATACAGGAGTTACCCATGGTTGCAGTGGCACCTCTAGTCCCCAAGAAATGAGCTATGTGCTCCTCAAGAGTCAGCAGCAGACCCTGGCCAAGGCTTCTGCTCACTAAGAACACGGCCCAACCAAAGACAATCATTTAGATAGTTTTCAGTTTTCCAAGTACTGTTTTCATAATTGGAAGCTGAGGAACTTGCATCCTATTTGTTTTTAACAACTGAATGCTGAAGAAAGTTGCAGAGTTGATCTCCAACATTATCAGTTACAGGGAATCCTAGTCATCCAGTGGCAGTTCTAAAAGAAAAAGAGATAGAAAAGGAAAATGAATCAAAGATTCTTGGCTACTCAAATACTCAAAACTTTCCTAGTTTGAGTTTATAGACATTAGGATTACAACAAAGAATCATCTTTGGTTATTTTTTATAGGTTTCCAACATAAAGCGGTGTTTTTGCATAAGAGAATTAACAACTAGTGATTCCTTTGTATCATTATACTATAAAGCCGACTGTTAAAACATCCTCTAAACCACAGGAGTTACTACCGATTTTTTAAAAAAGCATATGCATGCTTCTATCTATACAGAAATACATTAGACAAATGTATGCAACTGTTTTAAGGGGTCCTTTTGTGGATTAAAAAAAATATAATTTCTCTCTCTCTTTTTTTTTTAAGGGCTATACCCCCAGGATATGGAGGTTCCCAGGCTAGGGGTTGAATCGGAGCTATAGCTGCTGGCCTATGCCACAGCCACAGCCACATCAGATCCGAGCCGCGTCTGTGGCCTACACCACAGCTCAGGGCAATGCCATGATCTTTAATCCACTGCGCGAGGCTAGGGATTGAACCTGCCTCCTCATGGATATTAGTCAGATTATTTTCCTCTGAGCCATGATGGGAACTCCAAATTTCTCCTTTCTTAATTTGTGTATGAGAAAATTTAATGTTTCATATAAAATAATTACAATGCTTGTTGTTTAAAAAAAGTTGTGATATAAATGTGATAGCATCCATTTGATAACAAGAATAAAAAAATTATTATGAGTGTTCCATTTAAATTATCCAAACTGCACAGATTTCCATTTGGAGGTCTTCTTGAGAATTTACACAAAACCATACAAGTAGTAACAAAGTTTTTCTGTTATGTAAGCAAAACTCTGTTTGGGGGAAGGTAAATATACATCTCAAGGTTACATTTTCACAATGATAAGTTTGGTGCACGTCTGCTACAAAGTTAAGAATAGGGATGCCCCAATGATCTTTGTCTGAAAATACTCACTAAGCACTTTGTACCAGGAGCCAGGCTGGCACAGGGAGAATAAAGATGAACAAAATACAGTCCCCACCCTCCAGGGTGTTTTTATGGCATGCTTACCATAAAAACAAACAAACAAAAACCTGATGTTAGAATCAGCTCTTCATTAATCTGAGAAAATGTGGATAGCTCTAACAAACCTATCAGGAGACTAACAAGGGGGCTGGTGGCATAAAGCAAAAAAAAATGTTGAGACCTGAAGACTAGGACCCATAAGGACACAAATGGACACATAAGGAGTAGAGGTTGCTGTGTAGTCTCTATTCAACATTTGGCTTTTTACAATTAAGTCCTCATGTACTGAGCACCGGCTTGAGAATAAACAGAAAAATTATTTTGGATAGATTCAAGACAAATTCTTTTAAAAATTGGCCCAGTTTAATTTCTGCTCACGAGGGAAAACAGAAGGAAAATATAGATGAAAGTCTCTCTATGTCTTTATATATACATAAAATACATAAAATATTTCATCTTACCTGTATGTAGACAGGGGAAGGGACAGGGGACAGGAGGGGTAGGAGGGAGGAGAGGGAACAGATACATATGATCTCCCTCCAGACTACCAAGACAGCAGTGGATGAGCCCTCTGGTGTTCCTGGCCCCCCAAAACACTCAGGCTGTCTTCAAAATTTGGAGGTTAGACTTTAAAGGATGTGACTGAAGTATAGCTAGGAACATGATGCAAAGATTCAGATGAAAATAGACTTTTAAAAGAAAATACATTCTAAACCAGCAAAGAGTAGAAGTAATACCATACCGTTCCCATCAATGCAGGGATCAGAGAATATAATTCCCTTCAGAGGGTAGATAACCAAGAGATTTCAATACTTAAAAGGAGACAGAAATCAGAAATAACCTTTTTTTTTTTGTCTTTTATGGCCATACCTGTGGCATATGGGGGTCATATCAGAGCTGTAGCCACCCGCCTACGCCAGAGCCACAGCAACGCAGAATCCGAGCCGCACCTGCGACCGACACCACAGCTCACAGCAACACCGGATCCTTAACCCAGTGAGCAAGGCCAGGGATCAAACCTGCATCCTCATGGATGCTAGTCGGGTTTGTTAGCCACTGAGCCATGACGGGAATTCCAGAAACAACTCTTTTAAAGTGTCCCTGGTTAAGTTTCTATTGATTTTATAAGTTATACTGGTTTCTGAAAAAGACCAAAAAGCTACATTTAAAAAATGATGTTTCGGGAGTTCCCACAGTGGGTTAAAAACCTGACTGCAGTGGCTCAGGTCACTGCAGAAGTGTGGGTTTGATTCCCAGCCTGATATAGTGGGTTAAAGGATCTGGTTTTAGAGTTCTTCCTGTGGCACAATGGGATCAGTGGTGTCTTGGGAGCACTGGGATGCAGGTTCAATTCCCAGGCCAGCACAGCAGGTTAAGGATCTGGCATTGCCACAGCTGCAGCTTAGGTCACAACTGCGGCTCAGATTTGATCCCTGGCTAGGGAATTCCACATGCCATGGGACAGTCAAAAAAAAAAAAAGAAAACAAAAAAAACTGCGGCTCAGACTTAGTACCTGGCCCGGGAACTTCCCTATGTCGTGGTGTGGCCATAAAATTAAAAAAAAAAGAAAAAAAAGAATGATGCTTTGGACCTTCTCACAGAAAGTTCACACAGAAGGCACTGTTGGAACAATCTGGATAAAAGGTAAGAATCCAGGGTTTTCTGGCAGGGCTACCACTGGGCAGTACCCTAGCTAATATACCACTGGAGCACTTCCTTGAAATCTTAAATTATTACATTTAAAAATTTTCATCCATTGATTTTAAAAATAAAAAGTGAATATATGTTTAAGACTTATTAAATGCTGCAAAAATCTTCTGCTCTTCTCCGAAAGGCTTTCTTCATAGCCCGTTCCCTTCCCAGAAGTAACCTCTGCTAAAAGCTTCATGAATCTGTTTGCACACCTATTATGATGTACTTACAAACTGTTTTTTCTTTAAAAACAGTTCCCGTTCCCGTTGTGGCACAGAAGAAACAAATCTGACTAGTATCCATGAGGATGTGGGTTTGATCCCTGGCCTGGCTCAGTGAGTCGGGGATCTGGCATTGCCATGAGCTATGGTATAGGTCACAGATGTGGCTTGGATCCTGCGTTGCTGTGCCTGTGGTGTGGGCCAGCAGGTGTAGCTCCGATCCAACCCCTGGCCTGGGAGTATCCATATGCCACGGGTGTGGCCCTAAAACAAAACGAATCAAACAAAACAAACTTAATTAGGATTTTGCCATTATTGTTCTACCATTTTCTTTTTTTCCCACAACAGCACATCTGTCTACATCAGTATGTACAAAACTACCTCATCTCATTTAAGGTTGTAAAGAGGAGTTCCACGGTGGTACAGTGGGTTAAGAATCTGACTGTAGTGGCTCAAGTCACTGTGGAGGGGCAGGTTTGATCCCTGGCAGTGGGTTAAAGGATCTGGCATTGCCACAGTTGTGGTTTGGATTCAACCCCTGGCAGCAAAATTCTATAGGCTGTGGGTGGGGCCATTTAAAAAAAAGTTGAATAGAAACCCAGATTCAGGATTATCATAGTTTCTTAACTATTGTGTTGTAAAATCTGTGGCTCAGTCTAGTCCAGGATTTGACAGAAGGGAAATTCTTTGAGAATGAAGGCTACATCTCCTGGGAAGGTGCTCTTTCACTCCAAGCATCAATGGTAGCAGAGCAGAAGGGAATGCCAATGCCACTGGCTTCTTGAAAGCTCTAGAACCTTTCCATGCCTTTCCAGGCAATCTGTATGGAAACTGGGATGGACATGATATGCAAATAGTAGATTCAGTCCAACCCAACAGTTAAACTGGGGAAGGCATACCTGAGGAAGGGAAACCAATCAGGTACTAAAAATAACTGGCACTGATTTGAAGGTGTCAAGATGAGGTTAGGTAGTAGAAATTAAAGCCCTGAAGGGGGGATGACAAGGGATCCTAAAAAGTTACAGTTTAATGCTAACATTTATAAAACTATATCTAATGATTAATAATGTTGGGAGTGATTGTGAGGCAAGCAGTGGGTTAGAAAGACATTGAAAATCAGTGGAAAAGTTATTTGTTATTGACTATACATGTAGGGGGAATGGGATTCATACGCTATATTTGAAAATCCCAAATGGATAAATTTTTTTTTTTTTTGCTTTTTAGGTTTGCACACACAGCATATGGAAGTTCCCAGGCTAGGGGTCTAATTGGAGCTACAGCTGCTGGCCCATACCACAGCTCATGGCAATGCCAGATCCTCAACCCAGGACAGGGACTGAATCTGCACCAAAGCCGTGACCCCAGATGTGGCAGTGACAACACCAGACTCTTAACCCGCCTTGCCACAAGAGAACTCCTATCCAAATTATTATTTAGGGCCACAACCATTGCATATGGAGGTCCCCAAGTTAGGGGTCAAATTGGAGCTACAGCTGCCAGGGTATGCCAGGGCCACAACAATGCCAGATACGAGGGGCATCTGCGAGCTACACCACAGCTCAGGGCAACACTGGATCTTTAACCCACTGAGCGAGGCCAGGGATCAAACCCGAATACTATCGGATTCATTTCTGCTGTACCACAACATGAATTCCCAATCCAAATTATTTTTGCTAAAACTTATTTAGACTGAAAATAGAATGATTAAATCTATGCAGATTTCCATTTAGTACATCAAAACAAATGGCAGATATCCAATAATATACGTATTTCTAAAAATCTGACTAAATTTGGAGATGAGAAGAACTAAATGTGGTGGCTTGTTGGTTTTCTTCTTCCAAATTGAACTCAAGTATAATTCAGGTCAATTTCTTCCAAAAGAGTTATTTTCCTTATATGACCCAAGAAATGATGTCAACTATAAAATTTGTCAGAGAATAAAGCTTTTCAATATTTTTTGTTTGTTTGTTGTTTCTTTTTTGCCATTTGTCTTTTTAGGGATATGGAGGCATATGGAGGTTCCTAGGCTAGGGGTCGAATCGGAGTTGTAGCCACTGGCCTACACCACAGCCACAGCAACGCGGGATCTGAGCTGCATCATCGACCTACACCACAGTCCAGGGCAATGCTGGGTCCTTAACCTGCTGAGCGAGGCCAGAGATCGAACCCACATCCTCATGGATGCTAGTCAGGTTTGTTAACCACAGAGCCACGACGGGAACTCCCACGTTTTTCAATATTTTAAAACCAAAGATTTTTGGGGTTTCCTGCTAGCGTAGCAGGTTAAGGATCTGGTGCCATCACTGCTGTGGCTCAGCTCACTATTGCAGCAGGGGTTTGATTCCTGGCCCAGGAACTTCCACATGCAGCAGACACAGCCAAAAAAAAAAAAAAGGATAAAACCAAAGACTTTCTTTTTGAAGGACCAGCAGGCAAATCAGGTGCAAAAAAGTTAATTAGGTGGGAGAAACCCTGAGAAATTTCAAAGGAAAGACTATGAAACATACAAGGAAGAAATAAGAGCTGTTATCTTTAAATTTGTTCTGAAATGTGCACACAGAGTGCTTTGGGGGTTATAGATAAAAACAGGACAAATAAATGAACAAAGTATATGAGCTTTCAGATTTCCTCACCACTAAAAAAAATGTACAGTTTTTCATTTGGAAATGGCTGTCATTCATGATACTTCTCAGAGAATAAATTGTGAACACTTTAACCAAAAGACTAGGTGGTGAAGCTAAACAATTACACTTTAGACAGCTCTGTTTTATCTCGTTCCAAAAAGCATTATGTGGCCCACTTTCTATGGACTATTGTTTTAAGACACTAACACTCAGCCTACAGATCTTATACAGGATGCCAGTGGCCACCTACAATACAAGGGACCGGCTTTGCAGTCTGACAGTTTAGGTGCAGGTCCCAGTCCTGCAATATTTACAGCTATGCATTCTAATTACCCTGACTATTGACACATTTTAAAACATAGAGTAGTAGTAGTTCTTACACCTCACAGTAGCACTGTGAGGATTAAATAGAATAGTATGTGTAAAACATGTGGCACAGTGCCCAACACTTAAATTGGATCCAAAAATGTAAGATGTTATAAAAAGAGCACATAACTAATCAGAATAATTAAATAACCTGGGAGGTAGGGGCTCTGGAATAAAAACTGTCCTAATTAAGAGTACTAAGAAAACCAATGAAATTATCTTCTGTAAAACTCACGTACCCTGTACTAAAATAATTTTTATTTATCCAGACTTTAGACAAAGAACCTTGGAAAAAATTGTAGTTTAATCCCAAAGGTGATGGCCATTAGGCTCACTTAGGTTCTTCTTAAAACACAAATTCCTGATTCTGTTCCAAATAACCAGCAACAGAATTCCTAGGATCTGGCCCAAGCAAGTATCTCCCTAAAAGCTCCCCAGGTAATTCTGATAGTGGCCAGGTCTGGAAACACTGTGCTACAGAACACAGAACCGGGCACAGTAGGCAGGACCTAATGACTGAATGAAGGGATACATCAAAACACTAAAGGGTGATTCTTCTGGGGTCTAAAAAGTTAACCTCCTTTTCTAGAAAAATGAATTGAGACTGCGTTTGAACACAGTCTTTTGGAGAGGTCAGCCAAAACAATCGTCAGAATATAGTTACATCCATTAACGACTACGCACAGCACATACCAACACAATGAGTAAAACAGCTCCCTATGTTTCCCACCAGATCCACCCTATGAAATATCACACTGAACTTATATGGTACCCGGCTTACATGTAATGTTATCTAAGAGTTGACAGACTGAATGGAATGGAAAATGAGTAAGTCTAGAGATATGCAAAGGTGACACATTTGTAATACCTACCTATTTCACTTTAACTTTGAAGACTACTTAGCAACAGATGGTCAAGTCAGTTTTGAAACCATAAAAAAAATTAAAAAGCTAGTCACATTATTTAAATATATACAACAATCAGATTTGTGGCTCTGGCAATCATCAACTGATTTTATGATACCACGGGATGTCACTGCTTAGTAGAAATACTTTTATTACCATCTAAATGGTAATGCTTACAATATTCATAGCCATTTTGCTGCAAAAGCATAATTATAATCAAACATTTCCTTTGCAGACCTACTTCTCTGAAGTGTGGTATTATTTATCTTGATCCTTCCCCTCTGAATAATCTCCTCTTAACAAATGGTCCAGGAATCAGCGATTCATCTCTTCAAATATTTGCTTGCATTCAATCAGAATACAGCCCAGTGACATTAAGAACACTTTTCTCTGAAAATAAGACTTCAGAACTACACTGCCAAGGAAGGAGAGGCTGGTTAAATGAATGACCATAGGAAGAACCAAACTGTGGGCATGAAATTGCTGCTGCTGTCATCTTCACCTCATTCCAAAATAGTGTTACAGGATGCAACACTTTCTACAATTCACTCTCCACCCTCAAAAGCTATATCATCTAGCATGAACGATAATGATATATAACACACTAGAAATTTTAATCATTTTCCCCCCTTAGAAAATGTTTGCAATTTTTTCCTAAGACATTGGATGTATCACAAATGATAGCTTCTAGTGTCATGTTAATTATGTCCCTCCAACATGTTATTGTGAAAAATTTCAAACATATAGCACAGCTGAATTTTATAGTGAACACCTGTACACCTACCACCTAGACTCTACCATGTACATATTACTATACTTGTTTTATCCCATTTCTTTTTTTTTTTTTTTGTCTTTTTGTCTTTTTAGGGCCGCACTCACAGCAGAGGTTCCCAGGCTTGGGGTTAAATTGGAGCTGCTGCCGCCGGCCTACGCCACAGCAACACCAGATCCGAGCCTCATCTGCAACCTACACCACAGTTCACAGCAATGCCAGATCCTTAACCCACTGAGCAAGGCCAGGGATCGAACCCACCACCTCATGGTTCCTAGTCAGATTCGTTTCCGCTGTGCCACAACAGGAACTCCACTTTATCACATTTCTACACATCTCTATCTGTCATCAACCCACTTCTTTTGGATGTATTTCATCAGTATACATCCTAATAATGACTCCCCTAAATAATTCAGCATGCATATCACCAACTGGACTTCGATGTCTTCTGAGGTTGAATTTATACATAATAAAAAATACAAGTCTTAAGCATGTATTTGCTAAACTTTGTCTAGTGCTAACACCTGTATAAATCTAACCCTACCAAGATAGGGAACCTTACCCAGAAATACATTTGCTTTTAAAATACCTTGTAGGACACCCCAAAGACCACAATTTTCTTGTGTTTAAATGGGGAAAACTTGAGAAGTTCCTGTCATGGCTCAGCAGTAATGAATCTGACTAGTATTTATGAGGATGCAGGTTTGATCCCTGGCCTTGCTAAGTGGGTTAAGGATCCAGTGTTGCCGTGAGCTGTGGCATGGGTTGTAGCTGCAGCTCAGATCCTGAGTTGCTGTGGCTGTGGCTTAGGGCAGGGGCTACAGCTTCTACTGGACCCCTAGCCTGGGGCCCTAAAAAGAAAAAAAAGAAAAAGAAAAAGGGGGGGAAAAAAGACTATACTTGCCAGTTGAAACAAAAACCATCTAAAGACATTTTCTTTTAACAAGATCATTTTTGTCTCTAGACTCTAAAAGTATCTGACATTCAGGGGGAAGAGAAGGGGAAGACTGTGAAATATTTGGTTGGAATTTCACTTTTCCCCCCAAAAGAAAGGCAGCTCTGATAAGATTTTCACATATCACCCAGGTGTCCAAAACCATCTCTCTGCAGTGGGACTGGGCACTTGAAGTTTAAGTCGCAGAAGGTATTCTTATTCCCTGGATCATAATCTTCAAGTTGTCTGGGAAAAGCACTGGATGATTGACACTCCTCTTATGCACTGAGGTTGGGTTAAGAAAATACATCTTTGAGGGAAAAGTAGATCGTTTTTCTGTACGAATTGTTAGAGGAGGAGTATCTAGAAAAAGCTTCCTCTAAAATGCTGAAATCTTTTAAACCTATGAGCAGTGTGTCTGCGGTCAGGTAAGATGTGCAGCAGAACAAATTACAGAATACAATCCTGACCTGAAACTGTACAAAGGAGAAAAGACAAATCCTTCCACCATTCGAAAAATACATTAAAAAAATAAAATTTAGGGTTAGGATAGAGTGAGGAATTTCCAGAAGAAAGTAAGAGTTTTTAAAAAAGAGAGAAATGAATAATCCTTGCCAAAGGTTGAAAAATCTGCCTTGGACCCAAAAAGCAAGAACTGAGGTAAGTGCTAATGATGGCTGCAGCACAGAGGGGAAAACGCAGCACTCCACACTCTTTGGGATTTTCACCCCTAGGAGACCAAATAACAGGAAATCACACAGATGTGTCATTCAAACACATACCCAATTCACAAATCTGAAGGAAAAGGATTTTGCTGCTATAGAAAGCTCTTTGCTATTACGAAAAGCAAACAGAATGTGTAAACAGCACGAATAGCAACATTTTCCTTAATGAGATCTACTTAAAATGGTGTCTGAAAACACTTAATTCACACTCAACTGGATACTACTAGAACCTAACAGGTAGTCAATAAATACTTTAAGTAAATTTAAACACGAAAAAAAGAAAATAATTTAAGTGAATTTATTCTAAAATTCATAAAAATAAAAAGCAGCACTTTGAAAAGCCGAGACATTACCTAATAAATATGAATCCAATGCTCATATGCCAGGCACTAAGCAAAGATGAAAAAAACTCCACCCCCCCCCCCATGCTCTTGTTAAAGGGATGAAGGACAGTGACAGACTACATGGAGTGCCCAACCCATAACACAGTACGTGCCATAGGAGTCTACACATAAAACATCAGGTCCACTAGGAGAAGGTCTCTCCCTCCATCATTTTTCCAATGGAAAAAGAACTTAGTAACATTTCAAGTATCTCTGTACGAGCAAGCTTTTAGGTGACTATACATATCGGCATTAACAAAAGAAGAAGTAAGATTTATATGTGCATTGCAACATATTCATGACGTAAATGCTAAGCCAAAATATTGTTGGTACCAGCATCCCTGACCACACAGTGAAAGGTTAACTGAAAGCTCATAAATTAAACTGACAAAGATCAAGCTAACAGTAATTCTAACGAAAAATAAATTAAAAAGAGAAGCTCAATGAAAAACCAAGATCAACTGAGACCATACTTATGATGCATCCCAAATAAGCACCTTGCTGAATACTGTAGGAATCCCCATTGTGCATATGACATGTAAGAAGCTTTGCACTGGTGCCAAGTTTCCCACAACAGAACTTACTGGGGGGAAAAGACATTGGAGACATCAGTAAACTCTAATGTTGTGCTAGTTTTGGTTTATGAATACCGTATCTTAGTAATTCTTAATAATTCACTTGGTAGGTTATTAATAAGTAGCTTTCAGGCATAGGAAAGTATGAACAACTATGAAGTAATAAGAACTGAAAAAAGGAGCTGCACTTTCAACAAGGAGGGCAGGGTAGGAGCCATACTTTGAGGATCATTGCATTAAAGAAGCCCAGAAGAGGAAATTTAATTCTCCAGCAGGTAGAAGGCATAAGGGAAAAACTAACACCGAAACATTAAACTGATGTAATAATAAACTAGCTGAGTAAGGTATTTCAAAACCTACTTGATGTGTACAGGACCCATGAAATTATGCTTGGAAACTATAGTAAGAAAGCTACATGCAGGGTTCGTTCCTTCAACTCAAGGAGTGCATCAATCCTTTGCTATCTCAACACATTCTCAGTCTTCAAAAGCTTAGAAAGGGAGAAAGGGGAGAATTCTCTAGGAGCTCAGCACTATTTAGGGGATAACTTCACCTCATTTTGCCTTCTATATATCAGAGTTATCTACAGTTAAACATGCTTTTACATAGTCAACCTGCAAGCATTCCCTTTTGGAATGGATATTGAAAGTAAAATATAACAAATATGTACTTTCCCCCTAATTATAAAGGTTGGCAAGAAAACTATTTCAAAAGC
Organism: Phacochoerus africanus; assembly: GCF_016906955.1. Lineage (NCBI taxonomy): Eukaryota > Metazoa > Chordata > Mammalia > Artiodactyla > Suidae > Phacochoerus > Phacochoerus africanus. The sequence goes on along the minus strand of NC_062551.1, from coordinate 18,920,732 downwards.
AGACTTACTGAGTAGATAAACCAAAGGAAATATATTTACTCTGCATTCCTAAAAGTTGTGAAAGTCTCCTTCTCAAGGTTGGGGCCCCTCGTGGTATTCACTACTTCATGATGATTCAGTTTTTCAATTTTCTAATTTGAATAGTAAGAAAAAACTATCCAAATTCATTGGTAAACACCTTAAAAATGCCCAAATATCTGAAGAGAGGCTAAACAGTTTACTACCTCCCCAAAAAACCCTTTTGAAATAGATTACTGGTTCCACTGTAGTTCCTGTTTGTGACGCCTAATGACTTTTCACTTACTTTTGCTACCCTATGACTGTCACATCCTATTTTATAAGAATTCCATCACAAAACAGAAAACTTCCAATTTAAAGTAGTGTAATAATGATTGCCATCCTCAAGAATTCCTGATAATTTCTCAAACTATAGATATACTAGATTGTCCAAGAAGAGTTGTATTTTAAAGAATGCAAAGTGACTTCTCATTTCATTATAACACATTACTTCACTTTAGGAAAAGCATAGGCAATTCTTGATCGATTGAATTAAGCTCATGAGTTGAAACAGACTGTATTACGTGCACTTCAGGAATACACAAGGATTCTTCTTTTTTTTTTTCTTTTTGGTTATTCTCTGGCCAGAACATATTTCAGAGTTGTTGTTTTTCCCAACTCACTAAAGAATAACATACTACTACAGAAAATGCTAAGTTTTTATTTCCCTTTAATTCTTGGCCCATTAACACAGTGAAGTTAGTTTGCTGACAAAGAAGAAAAAGTCCACATAGGGTATGCTGGAACATTTCCTATAATCAGTAACATAAAAATACTCATGGAGTATAGAAATAATGAAGGGTTTGTGAAAATAGCAAAAACAGGACACAGATGTAAGCAATAGGTCTGGACAACATGCATCCTGGGAAGCAGAAAGCTCACAAAATCACCACAGCGATTAAAAAAAAAAAAGGCTTATGGAATATAAGATTAGAAAAACAGGAAATGCAAGTCAGTTTTTTGTTTAAAAAAAAACAAAAAAACTCCCAAATCACAAATTACTCAATATTTGTTAAACCAGCTCTAACAAATGCCACTAACTGAACATTAGGAAAATGTCATACATGGGCACAAGTATCTTATAACCTCCTAGAGGGAGCTACAAAGCAAGATGTCATCCCAGGAAATGCAAACTATATATGGAGAAGGGTAGAAAGAACCACTGTGGACAAGAAATGTAAAAGCAATTGCTAACGTGTAGTCTGGGGCTACTATGGTAAGGCATAATATTCACAGAAAAGAAAAGGAGGCCGGTCTCAGTTACAAAATCATCACTGAGGGAGGAAACATGATATTCACTACCTGTAGACATCCAATGGCCATAGGTATACATATATGGAAAAAGGGGACGTAGTTTACAATATCGAGATCAAATTACCTGGAGGAAAATTTCAGCTGTCAGGAAAAAAAAAAAAAAAAAAAATTCCTGAAGGAAAAGATTATGTCTCCTGCCGGTACCATCAGAAGTTTAAAGTAAATTAGAACTATGGCAGTAAATGTGGAAATCCCTCCTCCCCCATCTAAGCAAGGGCTGAAACCATGGGTTTAGTTTATATGACCTAAAAAGCTGTAAACCTTAAAGCTCTCAGTACAACATGGCTCCCAATACTCCATAGGTGACCAGCAACTGTATTAATGCTAATCCCTTCATCTACATACTGCTTTACAGTTTAGAAAGTGCCTTCACTTTCATTCCTCAACAGCAACCCCTTTGATGGTAGAATCACAGTACTTTCACACAGCTTGTAGTCTGTAAAGTACTTTCACACACTGTGTTATTGTACAGAAGAGACCAAGGAGGTTGAGGAGGAGATGGTAGGTAAGGGGCCTGGACAACCGTGGGACTCTATTCAGTCAATTCAATAGACACTTCTAACCTTTAAAAGTTCAAAGTACAACACTCTAGGGGGAGCAGCCTCATTCAGACAACTATACAGGATAGCACTGACGAGTCTCAGTGGACCATTTCTGCCTCGATCTCCGTCCCCAAAAACAGGGAAACAGGTAACAGGTCGGAACAAAAGCCTGATCTAGAGTCACGCAGGGAGTGTTGGTGGGACGGACTTCCCCCACTGCACCTGCACTATACACCCAGAAGTGCCTGAAATCCTCCGTTTGGGAGGAAAATCCTTGCCATTCCCGCTTCCCTCTCACTATTCCCCACCCGGGCGTTCCTATGGCTGGTGGTCCTTTCTTCCTGGAACGGCGAGGCAGTCCCCTCTCCCCAGGCCTTTACCCATTTTCCACATCAGGCCTCCGAGGTAGGAGAACCCGTTAGCCCTGGCTCCCAACACCTAACCTCTCTGAGGCGACTCTTGAGCCTAAGGCACGTTTAAGTCGCCGGGGGATGATCTGTCTCCCACTCGTGCCGCCCGAACCTCAAACTCCACAAAAAGAAACCCTCTCAAAGCGTTCTCCCATTTACCCCTGGGCACCACAAGAGAAGCACCCCTAAATATCAGGAGCCTACCAGGAGCTACCTGCCTCTCACCTGGATCCCTTTCGCCGCGGCCTCCTCAGAAGGGCGACCCCCAACAACCTCCTCCGGTCGAGAACCCCCTAAAGGGGGAACACCCTCTTCCAGGAACCTCTCCTGGCGCCTTCAGCACGGGCGTCTCTGGAGAACCTCCGGGCTGTTTTCTGGGCTCTGCCCAACGCCACCCACCTCCCAGGCCCCTTCCCGGAGCCTCCTCCGACCCAAGTCTGGTCTCGCCGCCGCACTCAGGCGGCTGTTCTCCCTCACGGACGTCCCCAGCCCTAGGGCTCCCCCCCACTCCGCGTCCCCAGGGGCTTCCCGGAGCAGCGCGTCTGGGCTGCGGCACTGACTTTCTCCAGCTCCTGGGCCCACCCGAGGGAGGGGGCGGCGGCGGCAGGGCTACTCCTTTGTGACAGGTCCGAGAGAGCGGTAAAGATGGACGCGAGGCCACCGCGCTGCCATTACGTACTGGGCCCACCCCCGCTTCGTACCGCCCGGGCCCTCCCTCAGTCCCCCAGGAAACGCCCCTTCCTCGGTGGCAACCCCTCTTCTTAACAGCCAATCATCTTTCAGAGGTGGCATCACGTGCCGTCACGGCCCGGCCCTCCCCTCCGGCGAGAGCTGGCCAATCCCCTTGCTGAGGTGTGAATGGCCCAATCAAATCTTTCCCGCTAGCATTCCAGGCACCGGATTTCCAGCTGTCTCCTGGGGAGGAGGAGAGGGGCGGATTGGGTTACGCCGCCGGAAGCGGGGCGGAACTTTGTTGTGGCGGTGAGGAACAGGAAGCCCTGAAGGGTCAGAAGAAATATAAAAGCAGAGGCTGTTTTCTTTCGGTTTTTTTTTTTCTTTTTCGTAAAGAGCGAGCGGCCTTTGCGGTGGCGGTTTGGGGTGGGCGCCGCCGAGGTGAGGGGGTCTCGCCTCCCGCACGCTGGTAGGTGAGTGCGGCCTGGGCCCTGGCCGGGCAGGAGACCTGGGCTCCAGTCTCCTTGTTGAGGAGATGGGGGGCTGCCTCTGCTGTGAGGTCTAGAGCCAGGCCTGTTCTCAATCTGTACACTCGCCCAGTGTTCTGAGTCACTGGGGCCCGGGACTTGCGGGGCCCAGGCTGAGGGAAGCCGAGGGAGTCCGGCGGGAACGCCTCCAGGTGCTGTGGGGGAGGATCCCTACCCTTTCAAGCGCTCCTGGGACTTTTGGGCCTCTTCCCGGCTCCCCTCTACCTTTTCTACCAAGTGGGGTCACCCCGGTTCCAAGTGAGGAGCCGGCTCTACCCCCGAGGTCTTGGAAAGGCTCCAGCCTTCTCGGGAGATGTGGAGGTGCCTAGTGGAAAATGATTGAATCACAGAATCAGTGTAGGATGGGAAACGTTAATTATGTACCATGTACCATTCGCTGTGCTCAGTGCCTTTTCTTCTAATAGAAAACAAACAGGTGTGCTCGTTTTGCAGAAAATTTAGGAAACTAAGACCGAGCGTTGAAGTGACTCATTTGAGAGTTGCTGGCCCATGTGAAAGCCAGCACGTACGGCGGGAAAGAGGGAGACCTATTTGCCCGTAGCACTGATTCTTAAACTAGTAGAAAAACAAGAGGTCTGTAGCCCTAAAATACAGATTCTCAACTCCACCTCAGATTGACTGACTCAAGTTTGAGTGGGACGTAGGAAGCCAGGTGCGGGTCTGGTGGTCAGAATCCCCAGTGACTTCTTGGGTACCACCTGTTAGGTAAGATTTGTTGATAATTCAGCTGTGTGACTAATTGATGTGTTAACAAGGACCTCATTAAATGGTTTGAATGGCACTGCTTCAGAAAATCTTGAGAAGAACTAGTGTGCAGACTCCTTTTTGATTGAAGAAATTAAACTGAGACAAAGGTAGCAAATAGAGTTTGAGATTAACAGTTTGTAAGGGTCCGAAGGTAGAGGCTGCCCAATTATCTTTCTCACCTGAGGTCTTGGCGCCTTAACTCCCTGGGGAAATCCTTTCTAGCTGTATCAAAGTAAGAATTATGTCAGGAGTTCCCGTCGTGGCGCAGTGGTTAACGAATCCGGCTAGGAACCATGAGGTTGCGGGTTCGGTCCCTGCCCTTACTCAGTGGGTTAACGATCCGGTGTTGCCGTGAGCTGTGGTGTAGGTTGCAGACGCGGCTCGGATCCCGCGTTGCTGTGGCTCTGGCGTAGGCCAGTGGCTGCAGCTCCGATTAGACCCCTAGCCTGGGAACCTCCATATGCCGCGGGAGCGGCCCAAAGAAATGGCAAAAAGACAAAAAAAAAAAAAAAGAATTATGTCAAATAGCAGTATTCCCCTTTCCGTTATAAGAATCTTTGATGTTTTGGTTAGAATTACGTTGCTGTTTCAGAAATTGAATACCGTATATCTGATAAATGAAGTAATTTAAATGCATGATTCAGCCATAGACTCCTTCACAGTTTAATTTTGTCTTTGCGGCAGCTAAATTAAGCAATTTCAGTGTGCTCACTGTGGATCATCTTTTAAACATGCTTTGTCTTCATTCTCAAATATGATCAGTTTCACTCTTTACTGTAGGATATATTTAACAGATTATTCTGTCTTTGTCTTTGATTTTCTGCATTTTCATTTTGAGGTATGTAACTATGGATTTGTTTCTGTTCACTTTGGTGTTTCATTAGTTTGTGGATTAGTGTCTTTAGCTCTGTAAAATTCTCATTTTATATTCATATATTGCTTCTGCTGTGTGTCTTCTCTACTGCTCTAATATAGACATTTTCACTCTCTTTTTTATGTCCCTTATTCTTTATTTTTCTATACCACATCCTGGATAATTCTTTACTCTTTTATAGGTTATTTTAAATCTCTTATTAAACTCATCCATTGCAATCTCTCTCTCTCTCTCTTTTTTTTTTGTCTTTTTGCCATTTCTTGGGCCACTCCCGTGGCATATGGAGGTTCCCAGGCCAGAGGTCGAATCGGAGCTGTAGCTACCGGCCTACGCCAGAGCCACAGCAACGCGGGATCCAAGCTGAATCTGCAAACTACACAGCTCACGGCAACACCGGATTGTTAACCCACTGAGCAAGTGCAGGGACTGAACCCGCAACCTCATGGTTCCTAGTCGGATTCATTAACCACTGCGCCACGACAGGAACTCCTCTTTTTTTTTTTTTCTTTGTCAGCTTCACCCATGGCATACAATTCCTGGACCAGGGATCATATCTGAGCCACAGCTGTGATCTGTGTCTCAGCTGTAGCAATGCTGGATCCTTAACCCACTGTGCCACAGCAGAAACTCCTCAACCATTGCAATCTTAAATTCAGTATTTGTATGATTTTGTTACTGAGTTCTACTTTTTCTTTTCAAATGTGCCATGCCACTGTCTTACAGTGGTTTTTTTTTTTTAAATTTTGAGGCTTGGTTTTTATTTCTTTAAACATGGTGAACATAGTTGTTTTATAATCTATATGTGTTAATTCCATTGTCTGAATTTCCTTTGGGTTTGTTTCTGTTGCCCATTATTCCTGCTTTTTTTCCTTACCATTTCACCTTAACCTTGGTGGTATAGTTCTTCGGGCTACCATATTAAGATGGAAAAGGAGGTGGTTATCTGACTCCACACACTCTGCTTGGGTGTCTTGTTTTGACTTTTGTTTTAGTTGCCTCACAACGTCACCAAAACAGCTTTTTCCTGATCTTAAAGATCAGAGAGATTCTCAGGATGAAAACCAGTTTGAATATTTGGCTTAATTTCTGGTTTTCACCTTGTCTTGGAATTTGGCCAAATTCTTTATGATCTTGTTACCTTTTCTGTTTAAGAATTATTTTAAAAAATTTTGCAGTTTTATTTATCATAGAGGCTAGGGGATTGATCTCAATTACCTAGTCTGCTATTTCTGGAAATAAAAGCCCCCTTTGATTTTTAGACTGTGAAATTTATGATTTCAGGCAGTCTTGAGCTAAAGATTGTTTTTCATCATATACCTAAAATTTCCACCACTTTTCACTGTGTGGTGTCACAGACGCTATCAAAACTGTTTCCCTAGTGCTTTTTTCTAGTCTTCCTTTTCTGAACTCCTTAGTGCTTAACTTCTGTTCTGTTAGAGCATTTAACCTCATTCTACATTTCCTTAAATTGCTCATGTACCATTCTTAGCTCTTTTAGTCTTTTAATGCAAGTTTCTCACTTGCTGAAAAGTAGTGCTAGTTTATTACCAAGCACTGTGCCTTGCATGTAATAGGTTCCCTATAAAGATTTACTTCAAAAATACAACTGAATGAGCTGGTGGGCCCTTGTATGTTTGGTGTAATGCAAAACTTTTTTAAAAAATTTGGTCTTAGAAGATACCTTAAGCCTAGAGGGTAGGGTGGAAGGGAATATGATTTATTGTGGGTGAGGTTCCAAAGTCAGCCCAGATGGCAAAATAATGTATGATCAAAGCTACCTGTGAAAATCTTTTAGGGAGGCACCATGTTGGATGTAGGTATACCAGCAAGCACAATCTTAACATGGCCAGGTTTTCCTTCAGCTTTGAAACAGATGCTGTTTTTCTTCGAGCCCAGATGAAATAGTGAGTTTGCATTTAGGAATCACAATGTGCAAAAAATAACAACTAATATTAGACTCATACATTGTGAGGGCAGTATTGATACTCTGAGAGGCGCACATGAATTGGACAGCTGAGGATCAGCTAAGGAAACTAATATTTAAGTTCTCTCTTTTTTTCCCAGTGGATGAATGCAAGGTAAATGCACATATGATGAGACACTGTTCTCGTGCTAAAGAAAGATAAATGTCTATTTAGCTTTAAAAAAAAAACCGAAAACTTTTAATTGCATGTGTTTTTTAGATACCTAGACAATCAGAAGTTTACTTCAAATTGCTCTTTATAGTAAATATTCTAAATATGAATTACATTGATAATGTTGTGTCCTTATTTTTAGATTCTTTTGCCCTGTTCTGCTAGAGGAGTAGGTTAAATAAGCCTCAGTGTTAAGGTAGTGACAGAAGATTACTTTGTCTAGTGGTAAGTGCTAATGAGTGCTTTCTGTTGGTAGATGTCACTGTCTGAAGTTTTATACTCTAGGGAAAGTTGGCTTGATCTAAGTTACTGTAGCTTGGTAGAAGTGCCTTTTGGCCAGAAAGCAGTCTTTATTTGGAGTATATTTGAATTTGTCAGATGGCAAATTCCTCCTATTTGTGGTCCTGCATTTTGAAATCCCATGTGACTTGAACATCAGGATAAAAATGTTAGAGGAGCAGTGCATAAGTATATTTAATGACAAAAACAAAGTGGATTAGCCTTTTGTTTTTGCTCCCCAAAGGGAAGCTTTAGAACTCCATGAAACAGATCTCATCCTGCCTGGTGTATTTTTATACAGCATCTATCTAATGTTGGAATTTGGAGGGTATGGTGGCCAGAGATGTAAAGACTTAAGTAATCTGCCATCGTAAAATTCCATTCCATAGGAAACCAGATATCATTAACTTGTATCATGGCATGACTTAAATGGTGTAATTTTTTTTTGGTTCAGCAATGATAATGATTTGGGGAGCAGCAGTGTAAATTTTGTTTCTTAAAATTTGTATAGCATGCTGTATATGAGCCCATTCTGTCCAACCTGGAAATTATATACTGTAGTCTCCAAACACAGTAGTGCAGTGATCACCATTTACTTCAGCTTGAGATATAAGAACTTTGTTTCTTTGGATGTCAAGCAAATTCAAAAACTATGCTGCTGTTGTCATGCCTGCAGCATGTGAAAGGTCCCAGTCCAGGGATCAAGCTGGTACCACAGCAGTGACCTGAGCCGCAGCAGTTACAGTGCCTGGTCCTTAACTCATTGTGCCACCAGGGAACTCCGAAAACTTTTTTTTAAAATTTCTGTTAGTTTGACATTTTTAAGTTGAGACAAAGTGACTTTGGTATGGCTTTGGTTTTCTATGAATTCTACATTTGAAGCAATTAAATAATCCTTTTTAAAATAATGTAATGTTAAGTTTGACAGTTAAACTGGAGTCACCATGGGAAGGGGGTAAATCTGTGTGAGTAAAGGAAAGTTGATAGCATTTATTCTTTCTAAAATGAAACACAAAGAAAAAAAGAGGAAAAGAGACTTGTGGAAATTTAGTTAGGCTATAGGAATTAGAAATAAACACTTTAATTTCTGGTTTCTCTGTCTACTTCCAGAAGAAGGTAAGTAAGTTAGAGGCACTCATCACCTTCCTATTGCAGAATAAACAGTCAGTGAATATTGGACTCTTCAGAGAAGAGTGCTTTGTGTGGGAGATATTTTATTGCTTAGTATAAGAGAGCATTTTTTATAAGTCAGTTAAAATTAAAGTAGCCAAAGTTCTTCTTGGAGAAAATATCAATTATCTAATAGAGTAATGGGATGTAGTCTTTGATCCTGTGTTTCCTATTGCACAAATTGTATAGTGTTTGAATAGGACTCCCTATGGGATGTAGACACTTCAGTGGATCCTTTTTTAATATCTACTATTTTCTATAGTTTACATTGGACTATATATATATATATATATATTTTTTTTTTTTTGTCTTTTTGTCTTTTCTAGGGCAGCCCTCACGGCATATGGAGGTTCCCAGGCTAGGGGTCTAATCTGAGCTGTAGCTGCCGGCCTATGCCAGAGCCACAGCAACGCCAGATCCTCAACCCACTGAGTGAGGCCAGGGATCGAACCTGCAACCTCATGGTTCCTAGTCAGATTCGTTAACCACTGTGCCACGACAGGAAATCCTACACTGGACAATATTTAAGAATATCCATGTGAGGAGTTCCCATCGTGGCACAGTGGTTAACGAATCCGACTAGGAACCATGAGGTTGCGGGTTCAGTCCCTGCCCTTGCTGAGTGGGTTAACGATCCGGCGGCGTTGCCGTGAGCTGTGGTGTAGGTTGCAGACGCAACTCGGATCCCGCGTTGCTGTGGCTCTGGCGTAGGCCAGTGGCTACAGCTCCAATTCGACCCCTAGCTTGGGAACTTCCATATGCCGCGGGAGCGGTCCAAGAAATGGCAAAAAGACAAAAAAAAAAAAAAAAGAATATCCATGTGAGAGCATTCTTCTCTGCTTAAATTCTCAAATCCTCTTCATGATTGGTTTATTCAATAAGTAGTATATATTTAATACATGCCAGACACTGTGCTGTTAAGACTGTGGATACAAAGAGCTGTTGGAATAGTCAGAAAGGATAAAACACAATGGATGAGTGCTATAGTCGAGTTATAAATAGCTGGAGTGAGGCCGGAAGAGGAACAGGGAGACTAATGGAATGCCCTTGCAGTAGTTTATGCAAGTTAAGCCCCTGAAAAGGAGAGATTAGAAAGGAAAGGACTCTTAAAGGAGAGGATGGATTAAAAAGAGGTCATTATGAGGTAGAAACAACAGAACTTGATAACTGCTAGGATGTAAGGGAATAAGGAAAAAGGATTCTAGGTATATCTTCAGGTGTTCATCCTAGGAAACTATATTGATCCATATTTGTTCTTTTCATTTCTGCCTCTCACCTGTACTGTTCACTTTGGTAATTCATTACATACGCTATTACCTGGTGTTAACTAGTGCAAGAGTACTGACTCTTAAAGTTTACTTTCTTTATGCACCCCCATAGAATTTGGCATAGTGCTGGATACAGTTCAGCATCCAGCACAGTGTTGAGTTTATTTAAATCAAATTGCTAATTAAAACAAAATACATAGTCAAGGGGAAATATAGAATTACCAAGTATATATACGTGTACGTTTTTCCTAATTTCTCTCAATTTGATGTACTTCCTTTGCACTTGAGATGTCATGGTCATTTATGTGACTTGATTTGTTTTTTTCTTCACTCCTTGAGTGCAGGCAGTGTTTCTCTCACTCCTGCAACCAGACTTAGCATAGTGCTTTGGTAATGGCAAACTTTTTGAAGCATTTTAAAGCAGGTGCCAAACACTGTGCCAAATATGTGACATGAATTATCTTGTGTATCTTCAAAGAATCTTTATGTTGTGGAATACTATCTTTTTTTTAATTGCTCAGTAGCTACATATGGCTAGTTGCTATTGTATTGGGCAGCAAAGGCTAAGAACACTCCACAGGAACTGCTTGAGGTGGTTACATGCGAAATCCAATGAGCAGTTTGTGTGTGTGTGTGTGTGTGTGTGTGTGTGTGTGTGTGTGTGTGTTTTGTCTTTTTAGGGCCATATGGAGGTTCCCAGGCTAGGGGTCTAATCTGAGCTGTAGCCGCCGGCCTATGCCAGAGCCACAGCAACGCCAGATCTGAGCTGTGTCTGTGACCTACACCACAGCTCACGGCAACGCCGGATCCTCAACCCACTGAGTGAGGCCAGGGATCGAACCCCCAATCTCATCGTTCCTAGTCAGATTCGTTTCTGCTGCACCATGACAGGAACTCCTGTGGAATACTACCTTAATTCCCATTGGAGAATGTGATCTTTGAATTAGGAACCTAAGGCTCAGAGGAGTTAAGTGACTTGCATAGGATCATATAACTTAGCGGTGGTGGAACCAAGGTCTCTTGTTTTCAGAGTCTGTAGTCTTTATCATTACCTGTGCTCCCTCTTGTAAGGAGACAGCTACGGAAGGTATTTGTTATTATTGGTTGAATTAGATTAGGTTGTAGTGAAAGGTGTCTGAAGTTAAGCTGACTTCTTGGCAGTTGTTTATTGACCATGAGGTTTTGAATCCTGAATATTTCTTGAGAAGGAATATTCTGAATATTATCCAGAACACTTAGGAGTATGACCACTTGTCAATGAACATTTTCCGCCTTTATCTTTGACCTCTCCTAACACCTAAAGATGACCAAATTAGCCAGACATCTGATGGCACTGATGGCAGGAAAGGAACAACAGCTCAAGTGCCAGGGAATAAGCACCTGCAGAAGCAGTCTCTGTTTTGGTTGTATTTTTTTTAAACTCACAGAAATTTATTATAATCATGTGTGGCCATCTAGTTTGTTTTATTTTGGAAATGAGGGAATGTCAAGATTATATTAGCTTTAAAGAGCAGACTTTTACAAGTGTTCATTAGTTTTGACCTTGTGTTTTCAGCACACCAATCCACTGAGAGAAGTAGAGTTTCTTTCAAATTCTAAAGCCATTGTCTTTAAATTTCCTTTTTAAAATGTGCCTCTGCCTTGTTTTCATTTTCATTAACCAACCATAATTCTTGATTTTGTCCTTACATGTGAAAGATGGGGAATAGCACTGGCTAAACTCTTTGAGTAGAAGCTGAATTCTAACACTTAGGAGAAAAAGATTGGTAGAAAAGAGAGTAAGAATGTCTTGGAATCCCATAAATTTGTCTTTTCCCAAAAGTGATTGATAAATGTTGGGAAGATATTTATTTCTCTAGGGTTTCTGTTTCAAATATGTATCCCAAAGGCTCTGTCCCTTGAGTTTCAGGGATCTTTGTTAAAGTTAAATGAACGTAGGTTCTTTTTCCAAAAACTCAACTGGATATAAAATTAAATAAATAATTTTTACTTTCTTAATTTTGAGTTATAAGACTAAATTTTAAGAGCCTCTGAATTCTTTTTTTTTTTTTTTTTTGGCTGTGCCCATGGCATGTGGAAGTTTCTAGGCCAGTGATTAACCCAAGCCATAGCAGTGCCAATGCCAGATCCTTAACCCACTAGGCCACCAGGGAACACTGATTTTTATTTGGATGGAGGCGTGTAAGATTCAAGGTTTTTATCTTGGCCTGTTAGAAGAGTTCTTTCAGTAAATGATATTCATGTTAAAAAAAATGCGTAAGAGTTCCCATAGTGGCTCAGTGGTTAACGAACCTGACTAGTATCCCTGAGGTCATGGGTTCGATTCCTGACTCACTCAGTGGGTTAAGGATCCAATGTTGCTGTGAGCTGTGGTGTAGGTCACAGACACAGCTAGGATCTGGCATTGCTAACTCAGATCCCTAGCTTCTGTGGCTGTGGCTTAGGGCAGCAGCTGCAGCTCTGATTCGACCCCTAGCGTGGGAACCTCCATGTGCTGTGGGTACGGCCCTAAAAAAAAAAAAAATATGTAGCAGTGCATTTAATGGCGTACCAGTGGCATTGCCATATCCTAATATTTATTTCTCGGGTTTAAGTCATATGCAATTTGATAATTTCACTGCTTTGAGGCTTTTTTCTCCATTTTATGTAACATTAAAGGAACTAGTAATGTTTGACCCAGAAAAGCAGCAAATTAGGGGGAACATGGCAGTTGTCTTCAAACAACTGAAGCATTGTCTGCTGAAGAGGGGATTTGGCTCCGTTTGTGTACGTCCCAGTGCATCGAACCTGTGTGTGGAATTTACAGGGGGATGGATTTCAGTTCTGTCTATTTCAGTTCTATCAATTCTAAGAACTATTATACTAGTCAGATCTGCTCTGAGGCTTGGCTGCCTGGAAGGGAGGGCAGTGATCAATCTTGAAATAAGGATTGGTTGAAAATCTCCTGGATATGGACTGTAGGTTCCATTGCCAGTTGGAGAATCATGTTAGGTGGGCTATAAGGACCTGTCATGTTCTGAATTATTTACCAGGAAATAAGGGTGAGGGGAAGAAAGCAGACAGCCAATAGAGGACGAGAAAAGAGAGCTACAGCTAAGAAAGGGTACATGAATGTCCAGTATGTCTCTTCTGTCCCTTAGAGTTCTACATAGTTGACATTTTTTCTGCCAGAGACATTTAAGAAAATGTTGGCTCTCTTTCCATTAGGGTTCACTCTGTAGCACTTGAGGAATTTTTGGCATTTTTGGCATAGTCACAGAGCCAAAAAATTACAAAAACAATTATGTTTCTGTACTAGGTCTCTGACTAGAGACATTGAGTAGTGCTTAATCAGAAGTGTCCAGGTTGCAGGATTTAGGTGGCAGAAACAGCTTCTGTCAGTTGATCTGGTTTTCTTTCTAGTGAATTAAAAAATTCTCTGTTACCTTGAACTAGACTTCAGCTACAGTAGGATTTAAGCTGAGACTATTTTCTTGTTCTGCATGTTTGGATTTGTTTTCTCAGCTTACATTTTTGTCTTGACTAGAGAAAAATATTTCATGAACATTCTCAGCACTGGAGTTTGAACTCTTTTCACCTAGGATCCCTGATTTCCAGGGAGGGGTATGGTTACCTGGGTAAGAGCGTGAATTTTTGCTGTCAGGCCTGGATTTGATTCTCATCTCCATCATTCACCACCTTTATCACCTTAGACAAGTGACCTAACTTTTTTAGACCTCCATTTCTTCAGCTGTAAAGAGATGGTATCTAGGGTCAGTATGAGCATAAAAGAGATACTATACATTTAAAGTATTTAGTAGGTAGTAAGAGAGTAAATGGTAATTAATTCATTTTTGTGCTATCAGTAGAGGCTTCTTTTTTTGTTATTAGGGGTCATCTTGGAATAGACATTGAGTAGTGTAGAATATATGCTTCCTTGTTAGGATTTATTTCTACGAATAGCTCATAATGTATGAGTTATTATTAACATAGAGTTAATTCCACAGTTCTTCAAAAGGAAAGAAACCAGCAAAGAAAAGCAGGAAAGTTTAGTTTAAAAGGAGTAATACACATACACATGCCTCTGTCTTTATTTCCTTCTCCCCTCCTTTCTTTCTTTCTTTTTTTTTTTTTTGTCTTTTTGCCTTTTCTTGGGCTGCTCCCACGGCATATGGAGGTTCCCAGGCTAGGGGTCCAGTTGGAGCTGTATCCGCCGGCCTAGACCACAGCTCACGGCAACGCCGGATCCTTAACCCACTGAGCAAGGCCAGGGATCGAACCCGCAATCTCATGGTTCCTAGTTGGATTTGCTAACCACTGAGCCACAACGGGAACTCCCCTCCCCTCCTTTCTAAAGGAAGAGTCAGGTAGAAGTATATAGATTTGGGATTTGAGTCTCTTCTACATCAACATATGCATAAAATGGCTGAGGTTATTATGGGAATGAAAAAAAAAGACAAGGACTGAGGATAGAGTACTAAGTGGCACCGATGGGGAGTTTACAGGGAGGAAGGACAGGAAGAGATGAAGGGAGGTGTCAGTTTAGCAGAGGGCAGAATACACTGAACCTGAAGTTAGGCGATCTGGTTCTTCTAGCCTCCACTTTATCCACTCGTGGTTTGAGTGCCTCTAGGTGTATCCCTTCCCTGTTGAACAGACTAGACTCATCTCTAAGCCTCCTTGAATACCTGAGTTTCTCCTTTCTGAATCTACTTGGAAGTAAGGTACAGGTGAATAAAGTAGTGTCATGTCCCTGAAATAGGAATTTTGAGATGGAACAATGTCAGATGTTATAGAAATAATGGAGGATAAGAACTGGGAAAAAGATACGGAGCTCAGGAGGCCAATTTGTTTAGATGAAAGGGACAGAGAAAAATCTGGGATGTAAGAGTTTCTTTGGAATGGCCTATCATGAGAGTTACTCTAAGTTTTCACGGTGACTTTGAAGATAACATAGATAGTTAATGAAACCATCTGATACATGAGGAAAATGTAATCATGTGCTTTCATCAATTACCTGTAAATTATTTGAAGACTGCTTTAGTTCAGGGTTGAAAGGAATTTGAGTAGTCTGTTGCTGGGGGAAGACAGAGCTCAATCTTCTTGTTTCTATGTAATTTTAATTGCAGTTCTCACTTGAAATATTTTGTTTGTTTTTTGTAGACTTCTTGTTCCATTATGGATGGAGGGGATGATGGTAACCTTGTTATCAAAAAGAGGTTTGTATCTGAGGCAGAACTAGATGAACGGCGCAAAAGGAGGCAAGAAGAATGGGAGAAAGTTCGAAAACCTGAAGATCCAGAAGGTACATAGGCTTATAGTCTGGCATTCAACGTAGTGATCTTTAATCCTCTGCAAAGTAGGTATTCACGTCTTCATTAAGTCATTAATTCTGCTGTAGAGTTGCTCCGTCGCTGGGAGCTGCCCCAGGATCCTCACATCCTTGCCCTTTGCACCTATCACACTGTTTTCCAGGAGGTTCCCCTAGTCTCTTCCATCTATACAGGTGGATCCAGGCTCTGAACAGCTGAGACTGTTGCTACCATGTTGGGTTTGGGTGGATGCCTCATCCAGTGAACCGGCACAGGCCGGGGGCCCTACTGACATTGATAGTTGGCTTTGAGAACTGCTGGCCCCTCTCTGAGGTCCAAAGGGTAGCTGTGGACTTTGAACTATTTTTGTGTTATCTTTGCCATCAGATCGTGCAGAGACTTGACTTTATCTTTAAAAATCCTTTGTGGCTCCAAAAGAATATGAAAGTATTCTAAAGTATATGTTTTGTTTTGTTTTTTTCCTTCTCCCTCCCTTTCTCCTGCCCCCTTTCTCTCCCTTCCTCTTTCTTTCAGAATGCCCAGAGGAGGTTTATGACCCTCGCTCTCTATATGAAAGGCTACAGGAACAGAAGGACAGGAAGCAGCAGGAGTATGAGGAACAGTTCAAATTCAGTAAGCTTCAAAAAACACAGCATCCAAGCAACTGTATAGGGCCTTTTTGGTGCACTTTTGCCTCATGCAACACTTTCTAACTAGCCATGGAATTGTCTTGATTATCTAATCTCTAGAAGCTCATTTGGTGGAAAAGAGATAACTTTGTACCATCTAGACTACAAAGAACATTTTGTTTAGAACTCAAGAAGCCCATTTTAATTCTATGCTAATATCTAGTAGTGGGAGAAAAGCCTTGATTTTATGCCAGGTTATCTCTCCAAAAGCCACTGTGTTTACAAATTCTTTCTTCTAATCCCCTGAAGGATACACTGTTTATTTAAAAAAAAAAAAAAATCTTATTGGACTGAATTTTCTCTTTAGCCTGCTAAGTGTTCCTTGTTTAATTATTCCCTCAGAAAACATGGTAAGAGGCTTAGATGAAGATGAGACCAACTTCCTTGATGAGGTTTCTCGGCAGCAGGAGCTAATAGAAAAGCAGCGAAGAGAAGAAGAGCTGAAAGAACTGAAGGAATACAGAATATCCTTTGTACTTTGAGAAAGTTGTTAGTTTTCTCACCAACATCTACGAATTTTAGTTTCTTCATAAGTAGAATGAGGGTCTTCTGCCAGGTGATCTGTAAGTTCCCTTTTGACACTGATGTTCCTATGACTCTGAATAACTGTCAGTGATGTATAGAGTTACACTGTGTGCAAGAGTCTGTCGAAATAAAAAATCTAAATCCTTTAGGATTAGCTCAAGGCCTAAATCCTAATAGTCAGTAGCAGGGTATTTTTGCCTTGTGGAATTAGACTCTGAGACAGATGGGCAACGCAGTAAACTTCATCCAGGGGAGAAATTGGCCTCTAAGTTTTAAAAGGAAATGTTTAGCAACTCTCCCTATAGATGTAGCCTGGTGTGTCCCCACAGAAGGGTAGAGAAAGCATCCAAGATGACTTAGCTTTGGCTCAGCATTGCCTTTCTAGCATCCACTTGAATGTCTTAATCAGCATCCCAGGTGTAACTTGGCGGAGTCACATTCTCAGTTCCATGCTTCAATACCCCTACCGTCATCATACCACCCCCCCACCAAACTTTTTTTTCCTCACGTGATGGTGCTCCTATACCCCCAGGCACCTGGGCCAAAAACTGCCTTCAGAATGTGCTCTAAATCTTACAGTTCTTGCTATTTCTATTGTCACCGCAGTCATTATAGAGGCTTCTCTGGACAACTCTGACCATCTAATTATCTCTCTTCTGCTCTCCCCCCACCACAATCCATTCTCCAGACAGTAGTCAAGGGGAGCTTTTGAAAATATACATGGGATCGTATCACTTTCCTGTTTGAAACACTAGTGACTTCCTGTTGCATTTAGACTTAAGTCTATATTCTTCACCAGGTCCTATAAGGCTCTGCATGATTGAGGCCACTTCACTTCCCTGTTGTATTATGAACTAATCTTCCTCGTGTTTGCCATTCCCAGGCCTACTGGCCTTCGTTATGTTCTTATACTGAGCTCTGTGGGTCCATTTAAAGCCTTTGTATTTGCTGTTTCCTCAGCCTAAAATGTTCTGCCCTCAGATTTTACAAGGCTAGCATTTTAATGACACTTGGATATCAGCTCCCTACATTATAGAGACCTTCCCAAAATACTCCATCTAAAATTTCACCCACCCTTGGAGTTCCCATCATGGTGCAGCAGAAACGAATCCAGCTGGGAATCATGGGGTTGCAGGTTCACTCCCTGGCCTTGCTCAGTGGGTTAAGGATCTGGCATTGCTGTGAGCTGTGATGTAGGTTACAGACGTGGCTCCGATCTGGGCTGGCTGTGGCTGTGGCATACGTCAGCAGCTACAGCTCCAATTTGAGTCTTATCCTGGGAACCTCCATATGCTGCGGGTATGGCCCTGAAAAGACAAAAAGACAAAAAATAAAAATTTCACCCACCCTTGGAGTTCCTGTTGTGGCTCAGCAGAAACAAACCCAACTAATCTCCATGAGGACGCAGGTTTGATCCCTGGCCCAGGAACCTCCCTGTGCCGCACTTGTAGCCCTAAAATAAATAAGATATAATTTTACCCACTCCTATCACTGACTGTAATGTCATTTTTTTTTAATAGTCTGCCTAAAAGTTTTATTTTTATTTTTTTACTGAAATACAGTGATTTGTAGTATTTTGTTAGTTTCTGCAGTAGAGCAAAGCGATTCAGTTTTACATTGATAGACGTTTCTTTATATTCTTTTCCATTATGGTTTGTCACAGAGTATTGAATATCATTCCATGTGCTATACTATAGGATCTTGTCGTTTATCCAGTCAATATATAATAGTTTGCATCTGCTAATCCCAAACTCCCAATCCACTCCTCTCCCAGCCCCCTTCCCTTTGGCAACCACAAGTCTGTCCTCTATGTCTGTGAGCCTGTTTCTGTTTTGTACCTAGGTTCATTTGTAGTACTTGAAAAATCTTAATTTATTTGCTTACTGGTTTGTTTATCTCTTTACAGCTGGAATATAAAGTAAGCTCCATAAGACAAGGACTTGATCAAAACTGGTTTCCCCAGTGCTTGGCATTTAGTAGGTTCTTAGTATATATGTGAATAGATTAATGAAGGACTCATAGGAGAGGTTAAAAAAGCCACCTTAGCTTTTTACCCCAGGAGAAAGCTTAATAAGTATTTCAGGCTTTTATGTTACATAACCTCACTAGTGTGATTGAATAGGCTTTACTTCCAAGATGGGCGATATGACTGCGTGTGTGTGCTCATTGGTTTGTTTTTTTTTGTTTTGTCTTTTTTGCGGAGAGTGTGCAGTAGGTTCCATTAAAGAGGTAGGAGAAAATGTGGACATATTCTCAGGGATTTGCTTTAAATCAGGATGATGGATGGTGATTGAGACAAGGTCGCAGCATGGTGCCACAAAACCTGCTCTGAAATGGTAGCAAAAACCTGGCTTCTAGTCCTAGTCCTCCTATGGAATTCTGGCATAATATTAAGACGGGAGTTGATGGAAAGTCGCACCATTATCCCAACTGTAGGATTGAGATTGATTCTCCTGAAGCTGCCCTCCATTCTCCATGGTGACCCCAGGATAAAATTATGCATTGATGTTTGCAGAGATGGACAGGTGATGTATTGCATTATTTCAGGCACCTGACATTTTCTCTAAGGAAAAATACATTCATTACACTCTGACTTGAATTCTCTCTTGTTTTATGTGCTTAATTTGGCAGGTAAACACATAAGACATAGTGTCTTCCAAAGCAGTGTTCTGGAGGGTATTGCTGGTATGATACGATCGTGAGAGACTGTTCAAGTTTTCAGTTCAGAAGAAAGAATGAACAGGGCAGCAGTGAGGCAAAAGAAAATTTTCTGTCCAATGTTATAGCACAACATTGAAGACACTCCAGGGGTATTAGCTTTTATTAGGAACTTGGGCAACTCTGATTGTCTAGGAAAACTGAAGTAAAGCAAGCCTTCCAACCCACTGATAGATATAATGCACTAACCCCAACATGCATATAGCCAGAGACATGTTGAAATAGGAATTGAAGGATTAGACATTTGTTTATTGAAACTGTAAATCAGAAGCTAGTTTTTGGCTTTGCTGGATTGTTGTAATATGATATATTTTATACTGTGATAATTGTGAATACAAATAAGTTGTGGATTGTGCCAGTGTAAACAACAGAACTCTTGTTTCCTTTAGTTAAAGCAATATTTAGTAATATGTGTTTAAAAACTGATTTTTAAAAATGCCTCATCTAATGAATTCCTTGAGATTTTTGAGATGTGTTTGTGTGTTTAAAGCATTTTACAGAGAGAGGGACTTAAGGGGAAAAAATTGCTTATGCTTTGGATGTGGATCAAAAATAATATTATTACCACCTCACCACCTGCCCCCCCAAAAGAAAAGTTTGAAGACTTTTCTTCATTTTAAAAGAATAGAAAGTGTTGGGTTTTTGTTTTAATATTATGTGTGGTTTTGTTATTATTTTTTTCCATTTTTGTTGTGTTTTTCAATGTTTAATGTTAAGAATTTTCTTTGGGGAATTCCCACTGTGGTGCAGTGGGATCGGCAGAGTCTCTGCAGTGCTAGGACACAGGTTTGATTCCTGGCCCAGCATAGTGGGTTTAAGGATCCAGTGTTGCTACGGGTGTAGCTTGGATCTGATCCCTGGCCCAGGAATTCTGTTATGCCATCGAGCAGCCAGAAAAAGAAAAAAAATTTTGAGAGTTTCTATCCTGTAACTTTGGACTTGGAGGTAAAAATCTCAGCATGCTTATAGTTTTTGGTATTCTGTTCCTAAAAGGTGAAATTTTTATTTCTTTGATTTTTATTCTAAAAAAATGAACAGTATTAATATATTATCAAAACATTAAAACATTAAATTGATGAAATTCAGTATAGTACTGAGCATTCTGCATAACCTCCATTGATTATGGCAAATACTTAAGATAACTGGTATCCATAAGAATAGAGTTAGTGCCTGAAGAGTGGTTTGAATTAGGATTTCTTAATTTCTGAAACCCGTTACTCCATTGTACAAAGTTACGTAAATAGTTTAAGACCAAATACCCATAGCCCCAGCCCTTTGGGCTGATAATATGTAAAGAGATACGTTGGGCACTAGATGTCACTCTTGTACCGATAAGGCACTACGGCATCTTAAATTTAAGGAATTGCACTGTGTTCCAGTACTTAGCTATTGACTAATAGGTTGTGAGAGCGCATGAAAGGGAAGGGGGGGAGGGGGCTGGTGGAACAAAAGAAAGTGACAGATCTTGAAAGCCAGAGATTGACATCAAGCATGAAAAATGTTACAAGTGCACTGGTTGTTTTATGCCTTTAAAACAACTTTTTGGTTCTTGTGTTGAAGATATGCAGGGGCTTCTCATTGTCTTGCACCAGTGGAGTAGGAGTTTGTTTTCATGGGATATCTACAGTTGAATGCTACTGATAGTCAGAGGACACTGTAAAATTGGCTTTTACCCTTAGGGAAGCAAAACAGATATTTTTATGTTTTCAGGAAAGTCACATTTTTTTCTGTTACATTATTCAAGATCTTTGTTTTCCCCATCAAGCATGATACTGACCATGTCTTTGGTGATAGAACGTTTTCTGGCCATACTCAGATTTTCATTGAGACTCAAAGGGGAAAAGTTTACTTCTCTGTTCTATTTTGGGCTTGATTTGTTCTCTTCCTCTGGCCACCTTCATTTCTTTTAAAATCAGCTGGATTCGATGGGCAGAATCTTTATTTCTGCGGAGGGGAGGGAATTTTTTAAAATAGGTAAGCCGAACGCTACGTGGCAGAGCTCAAGTGCCAGTGGGTTCCAGCTGTCTTCTGTCTCTCGATTTACCATTGTCCTGCTGTAGCTCTTGTTTTTGTTTAGTTTAACCCTTAACCTGTAACTCACAGTAATCTCAACAAGGTTGGAATTTCTCCAGAAAACAAGAAAGAAGTGGAGAAGAAAGTAGCTGTGAAACCCATAGAAACCAAGAACAAGTTCTCCCAGGCAAAACTGTTGGCAGGAGCTGTGAAACATAAGAGGTCAGCCCACATTTAGACAACTCAGATCTCCCTCTGACCGTGTGCTCTGAAATGCCAGAGTAATGGTAGCCGAGCAAAAGGTCACCAAAGCATAAGTCTTGGTGAAGTTCCTTTACCTCTTTCTCCCCTACCAAATTTGGTGTCTCCTGTAGCCTTTGACTCTTGTCTCTGATGGTTCCTTCAACATAATAGCTTCTCTTCACTGGACACCTGCCATATGCCAGGCATTATGTTAATTTAGCTTTCCATGCATGATCTCTTTTATTCCTCTCAACCAGTCTTTGAAGCACAAGTTGTTATTATCAGACGAAGAGACTGAGAATCTCAGAGGTTGAGAACCTTTTTGTCCAAGGTCACAAAGTAATGGGAAAGGTGGAGTTCAGTATTTGAGTATCTATGTTTCTAGGGGAAACAAGGCAGCACGTTCTAGGAAAGGATTTATGTAGGGCGTAGTGAGAGCAGGGAGGAGGAAACCCGGAACTCTCCCTGGAGAGGATATGTGTGCTCATATTGGGGAAAGGCTTTAGAAAGGAAAGGTTGATTAGGTAGGATGACTGGGGCTTAGAGAGGCAGATGGGGAGAGCAGAGCATCCCAGGCAGGGGCAGAGCTGCTGCAAAGGCACTGTGGCCTGTAAGAACATGGTAGCTTTGACAAGGGTACACACCAGGCTGGGGCTCTGCTTAATTGATGTGGGGTGGCAGCACTTCCTAGATGTTTTGGTAAGTTCTTTGTTATGTTTGTTCCTCCCTTTCCAAATCCTGAAATGGCACCAAAGTGATTCAATCTGGTCATTTCAATTTGATTGGCCTTCTTTACTGCAGGCAAAATGATGTTAAGCTTTAAGTGCAGTCTATTAGGAAAATCATGTATTTTGGCGACCAGCCACATGTTTTGAAGGGAGTGCCCTGATGCAGTTCTGTGGTTTGGCACACCATCCCTATGCTGATGTTCCTAGGAGCGTTGTTTATGTGTAAAAATGTTGTCACGGTATAACAGCAAACGGAAGGGTATCAGTGGCCTGGAAGGGGCCAGTTACCCAAGGCATGAATTATTCCTTTCAAGTTTTCATGCAAGCTCTCTTGCCTGGCCCGGCGTCTTTAAGGATTTGGACCTGGGTTCGTTTTACTGGACTGTACTGAGAATGGGTTCTGTAGAAGGCATTTAGCTACCTCTCAACCGTGTCTTGCTGCTAGCAGAATGGGTGTTAAATAAGTATCTTTCTTGCTTAGTCCTTAGATCACTTTTTATTAGATCATCCTTTATTGTTGTTTTGTGTAACAAGGTGATAAATTAGGATCTCCTGGGGCAGGAGTTCCTAATCGACCCAGCCTCGGGTTTATTAGAATCACCTGGAAGTTTGTTACTGCTGTGCCTCATACTGATTCTGGCTCAGTAAGTTTGGAGTGAGGTCCACGAGTCTAATTTTTAAAGTTCCATGGATGATTCTGGTGCTTGGTGAAAGTCTGATGCCTGGTGTGTGTGTTGTGAAGCATAATAATAAAACAGGCACCTGGGAACCTATCACCGAACTCAAGACCCAGAGCATTGAGAACGACACTGGGTCAGCCCTCTGTGCTCTTCTCCTTTGTGTCCCTGCCTTGCCATCCCTACGCCACTTTCCCAGATCTAGTTTATCATTCTTTTGACTTTCTTTACTTTCTGTAGTTTGGGGTTTTTTTTGGCTACCTGTGTAGGTATCCATAAACAATAAAATAGTGTGCTTGCTTTTGAACTTTATAAAAATGATTTTCATTATATACACAATCTTTTATTTGATTTTTCACTCCTTGTTTATGTGTCGGAAACAATTTTGTGTGTGTGTGTAGAGCTGTAATTTATTTACTTTCACTGCTGTATAACAGTGTGTTATCTGAGATACCAGAATTGGTTAGTCTTCTGTGGATGAATGTTTGAATTATGACAGATGGTGCTAATAGGTCAAGGACATGCTTTGTTACATATGTGCGTATATTTCTCTAGAGCTGTGTACAATATGGTAGCCCCTGACCCCCTGTGGCTATCTATTTTTATTTATTTATTTATTTTTTTGCTTTTTAGGGCTGTTCCCAGGGCATATGGAAGTTCCCAGGCTAGGGGTCTAATCGAAGCTACAGCTTCTGGCCTACATCACAGCTACAGCAACGCCAGATCCGAACTGCATCTGTGACCTGCACCACAGCTCGCAGCAACACTGGAACCTTAACCCCACTGAGAGAGGCCAGGGATTGAACCCACAACCTCGTGGTTCCTAGTTGGATTTGTTTTCCGCTGTACCACAAAGGGAACTCCACACCTGTGGCTATCTAAATTTAAATTGATCAAAACTAAATGGGAAGTTCCCTGGTGTCCTAGGGGGGATTCCTGGTTAAAGATCTGGTGGTGTCACTGCTGTGGCACAGGTTTGATGCCTGACCCAGAAACTTCTTCATGCCATGGTTGTGGCCAAAAATAAAATTTAAATAAATAAATAAAAGTAAATGAAATTTAAAATCCAGTTCTCTGGCCACACTAGTCACATTTTAACTGTTACATGGCTGCATGTGGCTAGTTGCTCTACTGGACAGCACAGATACAGCCATATAGTAATTCATGAAACAGTGTCTCCTTCGAGTCTTAATTTGTCTTTTCCTATTAACAGATGTCATTGACATATTTTATATGTTGATTTGCCATTCATGTGTCCTATTCTATGAAAGGTCTTTTCATTTATATAACCATTTTTCTACTGGGTTATTTGTATTTTTCTTATTGATTCATAGGGTTTTTTAGCTGCACTTGCAGCATGCCGAAGTTCCCGGGCCCGGGGTTGAAGATTGCCATAGCAGTGACAATGCTGGATCCTTAACCACTAGGCCATCAGGGAACTCCATGTACTTTTATTCTTATTTTGACTGTTTTAATTAGAGGGTAGTCTCTGCTTTATTAGTCTTTTTGGAGATCTTTGGATTTACTTATCCCTGTTTTTTCTATTTCATTAATTTTTGCTCTATAATATCTGCTATGTTCTTTCTTTGGAATGTTTACTTTTTTAACCCTATATTTTTATTATTTATATTATAAATGACTGTCAGATACCTATTTAATCTTCAGCCCTTTTTTAAATTATAGACAGCTAAAGCTATAGCTTTTCCTTGGTTTTCATTGTATACAATTTTGTGTTTCCAGCTAAGTATTTTTAAATATCCATTATGATTTCTTTCTTGACTCATGAATTAGAAACATTTTTTAAAAATTTCCGAGCATATTGAGGTACTTTAACCATATTTCATTGGCTCTAAGATGAACCTTTTTCCTTCCCCATTTTAATACCTTGTAATCAGTGGTGTCTCAGAGTCTATGGAATATAATACTGTGTTATCGATTTCTACCCTAATGGCATTGTGGTTTGTATGTACTGATTCTTTTGAAATTGCTTTAGATTTGCTTCGTGACCTATTCCTAAGGTTGATTTTTGTGTGTTCAAAGTGAGCTTGAGGAGAATCTGTTTTGTAATTGTTTGTCTGGGTTCTCTGTAGGTACAACAAAACAAAGTTGTTCATTATGTGGTTCAAATCTTGTGTCTTTACATATTTATTTGCTTGTTCTATCAATACCTGAGGGGAATATTTGGAAATCTCCCACTATAGTAATGGCTTCTTTCTTTCTTTCTTGGCTTTTTAAGGCCACACCCATGGCATATGGAAGTTCCTAGGCTAGGGGTCCAATTGGAGTTACAGCTGCTGGCCTACACTATAGCCACAGCAACTTGGGATCCTAGCTGCACGTGTGACCTACACCACAGCTCATGGTAACCAACGCTGGATCCCTGACCCTCTAATCAAGGCCCGGGATCAAACCCACATCCCCATGGATACTAGTCAGATTCATTTCTGCTGCCACCACAACAGGAACTCCAGTAATGGCTTCTTGATTTTCCTTCAGAGTTCTGTTGAACGTAATGTATTTTTAAGCTCTTTAATTAGAAACATACATATTGGTGGAGTTCCCTGGTGGCCTAGTGGTTAAGAATCCAGTGTTGTCATTGCTGTGGCTCCTGTTTGATCAGTGGCCTGGGAACTGCCACATGCTGAGAACCAAATAAAAGGGAGAAGCATACGTATTCAGAACTATTATTTCTTCGTAATGGATTAAACTTTGTTTCATCCATTACGAAGTAAACTAACCTCCTTTAACTCTTGGAATGCTTTTGTACTTAAAGAGTCTATTTTAAATAGCTGAGTTAAAATTTAGTCTGTTAATCTCTTCTTATAGGTAGGTTTGGATTTAGTAGGATTTTCTATATAGTTTCTACTTTCTTAATTACTTGTCATTTTACTAAAATTTTTTCACTTGTATTTTTAGAAAAATTGAATATGATTTTAAAATCTTTATTCTTTTCTTTCCACTATTTTTTTTTGTCTTTTTGTCTTTTTGTTGTTGTTGTTGTTATTGTTGTTGTTGTTGCTATTTCTTGGGCTGCTCCCGCAGCATATGGAGGTTCCCAGGCTAGGGGTTGAATCGGAGCTGTAGCCACCGGCCTACGCCAGAGCCACAGCAACGCAGGATCCGAGCCGCGTCTGCAACCTACACCACAGCTCACGGCAACGCCAGATTGTTAACCCACTGAGCAAGGGCAGGGACCGAACCCGCAACCTCATGGTTCCTAGTCGGATTCATTAACCACTGCGCCACGACGGGAACTCCTCTTTCCACTATTTTTGATTCATGTATTTTATTTATTTCTTTTAGTGGCTAACCTTGCAGTTTATCAGGAATACTTAGCAAAACCTTAAGTAAAGAGCTCTCTTACTTTCCTACAAAATTATGCATGGACCTTAGAACTTTTAGCTACAATCATCTTCCTTCCTTACATGCTACTACTGTCCAGAACTTTGGTATAGTCATATTTAACACCACAAATTAGGTTTTTTCCGCCTTCTTTTTGGCCATGCCCGTGGTATGCAGAAATTCCCAGGCCAGGGATTAAACCTGTGCCACAGCAGTGACTCAAACCACAGTGGTGGCAACACTGGATCCTTAACCCACCACACCACAAAGGAACTCTAGATGTTGTTTTTCTATACAATGTTTGTTTAGATTTGTATCTTTCAGTTTCCTTGTTCACTATCCCTTCCTCTTTGTAGTGCGTTTATCTTTTTATGACTGCCCTAAGTTGTCTATTAGGTAAGAATTTTACAAACAGTACTTATATTAGTGATAACAGTGGCGCTGGAGAGCACTGTGCCTTCTCCAGGCCGCATGACAAGAAAAGTACGTTCTTTAGATGTTCTTTTCGTGAAGGTCTTTTGGGTGACTTTCAGAATCTCTAGCATGTCACTAAAGATACTCCTTTCAATCTTTGATAACTGAATTTTGGGCATTTATATCCATGTCCAGATTTTTTTTTTTGTCTTTTGTCTTTTTAGGGCTGCACCAGCAGTTTATGGAGGTCCCTAGGCTAGGAGTCGAATTGGAGCTACAGCTGCCAGCCTACAGCACAGCCATAGCAACACAAGATCCGAGCTGTGTGTGCGACCTTCACCATAGCTCACGGCAACGCTGGATCCTTAACTCACTGAGCAAGGCCAGGGATCGAACCTGCAGCCTCATGGTTACTAGTTAGGTTGGTTAACCACTGAGCCACGACGGGAACTCCATGTCCAGATATTTTTCAAATCCATTTGTGGTTCTAACCAGGATGAATCAGGACAACGAAGAATCTGACGTTTAGGCGATTCTTGAAGATGTAATGCTTCATCCCCTAAACTGGTCAGGGGTTTAAATTGTCTTCATAGCAATGATATAACTGGAAGGAGATTAAGCACCTGAAATGAAGACTTTCCATTTCACATCATGAACCTGAAATGAAGACTTCATTTCACATTATCCCAGCTCCTCGATGAGACCTGAGACCCACAAAAATGGTCATGGGAGCTTCTGATTCCCAAAGCTTTGGTTCCCAAGATTGGATGTGGCTCAAATCACCGTATTTTTTTGTTACAGTTCAGAGAGTGGCAACAGTGTGAAAAGACTGAAATCGGACCCTGACCCAGATGACAAGAATCAAGGTGGGTGGCAGCTTTCATTTTGTTCTCTACTCATAGCACATGAACCATAGTACAGCCTGAAATGCATTATATCTGTGGAGACATATACGTATCACTAAGCAAGCCTACCTAAACTTGACTTTCCAAACCATTTCAGACTATGTAGGACTTACGCCTGGGAGTATGTCAGCTACCCTACAAAGTAATACATTAGAAACCAGTGGAACTGATAAATGACAATTGTGCTCTCCCAAGGAGTGTTTACAAAGCCAAAGCTCTGGTCATATCACCAATGTTCACAAAGGGTTTTTCTCTGTCTCCCTTAAATGTCAAGTTTCTTGATTTCACCTGGCTTGCTGCCAGTGAGAGGTAGAATGCCCAGCTCTTGCTGTTGGTTGAATTGGGTGGAGCCTAGC
This sequence comes from Phacochoerus africanus, assembly GCF_016906955.1. Lineage (NCBI taxonomy): Eukaryota > Metazoa > Chordata > Mammalia > Artiodactyla > Suidae > Phacochoerus > Phacochoerus africanus. Next base: position 18,892,815 of record NC_062551.1, on the reverse strand, counting down.
CGCTAAATACAGTTTCTAGGAGTACTTCTTTTTTGGTGGTTACTTTTATTTTTAAAATTTTTTATTTTTTAGTAGTTACTTTTATGTGATCAAATCTGGTATTGTATTGAATGGCCCAAAGTTATAAGTGAAGGTGAGTGTTACTGGGGTCTAAATCAAGGGATGAGAAACTCAAGAGTTTTCAGTTCTAATCCTGACTCCAGTGGGATTGAGACGCTGAGCTAAACTCTAAGAGTCATCTAAAAACAGGGCTTACATGTATTTCTCTTTCCAAAAAGTAATGAATATTTTAAAATGTATATTTATTGAACTCCAATAATGGGCTATTTCCAATATTTTTTTGCTCTAGAATTTACTTCTAAAAATATTTAGTGGAGTTCCTGCGGTGGCGCAGTGGTTAACGAATCCGACTAGGAACGATGAGGTTGCGGGTTCGATCCCTGGCCTTGCTCAGTGGGTTAAGGATCTGGCGTTGTCCTGAGCTGTGGTATAGGTGGCAGACGCGCTCGGATCCGGCATTGCTGTGGCTGTGGTGTAGGCCGGCGGCTACAGCTCTGATTCAACCCCTAACCTGGGAACCTCCATGTGCCTTGGGAGTGGCCCAAGAAATGGCGAAAAAGACAAAAAGAAAAAAGAAGAAAAATTTAGTGAAGAGCCGCTCTTCTACCTATAATGTTCTCTTCCATTCAGTTCTCCTTACAAAGGGAAGCAGTATTACACATTTCTTCTGTATATGTCCAGAGATATTCTATGCTATGTACAAGCAATTAAAAATATATTCTTTTTTAAAGAGTATTTTATTATAGATAATTTAAAACATATTCAAATGTGGAGAAAATAGTGTAATGAGCCCCCATAATGTTGCTTGAACAATTTTTTTCTTTATTTGCCACATTTATTTGCATTTCTTTTTTAAATACATAGTTCTCTTTTTAAATTAAAGTATATTTGATTTGCAATGTTGTGCCAATGAGCCCCCATAATGTTGCTTGAACAATTTTTTTTCATTTGCCACATTTATTTGCATTTCTTTTTTAAATACATAGTTCTCTTTTTAAATTAAAGTATATTTGATTTGCAATGTTGTGCCAATCTCTGCTGTACAGCAAAGTGACATATATATGCATTCTTTTTTATATTCTTTTCCCTGATGGTCTATCCCAGGAGATTGGATTTGGTTCTCTGTGCTATACAGTAGAACCTTGTCGTTCACCCTTTGTAAATGTAATAGTTACACCTACTAACCTCAAACTCCCAGTCCATCCCTCTTCCTCTCCCCTCTCCTGAGGCAACCACAAGTCTGTTCTCTGTGTCTGTGAGTCTGTTTCTGTTTCATAGATATGTTCACTTGTGCCATATTTGAGATTCCACAAATAAGTGATACATGGTATTTGTCCTCTTCTTTCTGATTTACTTCACTTAGTATGATAATCTCTAGTTGCATCCATGTTGCTGAGAATAACATTATATCATTCTTTTGTGGTTGAGTAGTATTCCATTGTATACATGTGCCACATCTTAATCCATTCATCTCTTGGTGGACATTTAGGTTGTTTTCATGTCTTGCCTATTGTGAATAGTGCTGCAGTGAACATAGGGGTGCATGAATCTTTTTGAATTACAGTTTTGTCTGGGTGTATTCCCAGGAGTGGGATTGCTGGATCATAGGCTAATTCTCTTTAATTTTCTGAGGGATCTTGATACTGTTTTCCATAGTGGTTGTACCAATTTGTGGTCCCACCAGCAGTGTAGGAGGGCTCCCTTTTCTCCACATGCTCTCCAGCATTTGTTATTTGTAGACTTATTAGTGATGGCCATTCTGACCAGTGTGAGGTAGTAACTCATTGTAGTTTTGGTTTGCATTTCTCTAATAATGAGTGATGTTGAGCATTTTTTCATGTGCCTACTGGCCATCTGTATGTCATCTTCGGAGAAATGTCTATTTAGGTCTTCTGCCTAACTTTTCTTTTCCCCCCCCATTTAAAAAAAATATAGTGTAGTTGATTTACAGTGTTGTGCCAATTTCTGCTATATAGCAAAGTGACCCAGTCATACATATGTAAACATTCCCTTTCTTATATTATCTTCCATCATGTTCTGTCCCAAGAGACTGGATATATAGTTCCCTATGCAATACAGTAGGACTTCATTGCATATCTATTCTAAATGTAACAGTTTGCATTAACCAACCCCAAACTCCCAGTCCATTCCACTCTCTTCCCCTTCGGCTACCACAACTCTGTTCTCTATGTCCATATGTTTCTGTTTTGTAGATAAGTTCATTTGTGCCATATTTTACTGTTTTATTTTATTTATTTGTTTATTTATTTATTTTGCTTTTAATGGCCACACAAGGGGCATATGGAAGTTCCCAGACTAGGGGTCTAATTGGAGCTACAGCTGCTGGCCTATGGCACAGCCACAGCAACCTAAGATCTGAGCCATGTCTGCAGCCTACACCACAGCTCACAGCACCCCCAGATCCTTAACCCACTGAGCGAGGCTGGTTACTAGTCGAATTCATTTTTGCTGCGCCACAACGGGAACTCCAGGATTTTTGTATTTCTACGGTATCTGTTGAGATTTCTTATTTGTTTATGTGGATTTTCTTTTTTTTTTTTGGTGAACCTGGCCAGAGGTTTGTCAAATTTTTTTTTACACTTTCAAAGAAACAGCACCTGGTTTTATTAATTTTTTCCCCTATTTTAAAAAATCTCTGTTTTATTTATTTCCTCTCTGATCTTTATGATTTCCTTCCTTCTGCTGACTTTAGGTTTTATTTGTTCTTTTTCTTATTCTTTCAGGTGGTAGGTTAGGTCGTTGATTTGAAATTTTTCTTCTTTTTTGAGGAAAGCCTGCATTGCTATGAACTTTGCTTTAAGATCTGCTTTTGTAGCATCCTATAGATTTTGTATGGTTGTATATTCATTGTTGTTAGTCTCAAAGTATTTTTAATTTCCTTTTGCTTTCTTTGTTGACCCATTGGTTTTTTAAGTAGCATGTTGTTTAGTCTCCATGTAGTCTTTTTTTCTCATTTCTTTTCTTGTGGTAATTTCTAGTTTTGTGCCGTTGTGGTCAGAGAAGATGCTTAAAATAATTTCTATCCTTTTTTTTTTTTTTTTTTGGCTTTTTAGCACCCCCCCCGCCCCCCGCCGGCATGTGGAGGTTCCCAGGCTAGGGGTCAAACCAGAGCTATAGCTGCTGGCCTACGTCACAGCCACAGCAACGCCAGATCCGAGCCTCATCTGCAACCTACACCACAGCTCACAGGCCTTAACCCACTGAGCGAGGCCAAGGATCGAGCCCTCAACTTCATGGTTCCTAGTCGGATTGTTTCCATTGTGCCATGATGGGAACTCCAATTTCTGTACTCTTAAATTTGTTGAGGTTAGTTTTGTGCCCTAGTATGTGGTCAGTCCTAGAGAATGTTCCATGTGCACTTGAAGAGAATGTGTATTTTGGTTTTTTGGATGTAATATCCTGTTCTGTTGTGTCGTAGGAACTCTGTTACCTCATTGATTTTCTGTTTAAAAGATCTGTTCATTGATCTGAATGGTGTCTTAGTCTCTTGCTGCTATTATTGTATTCCCATCAATTTTGAAATGTCTGTTAGTATTTGTTTTGTGTATTTGGGTGCTCATATATTAGTTGACTAGTGTGAAATCCTCTCTTATATTGACTTTTTTTTATCATTTTATGGTGTTCCTCTTTATCTTTCCTTATGGCCTTTGTTTTAAAGTCTCTTTTTTCTGATAGGAGTATTATAACTCCTGCTTTCTTGTGCTTTCAGTTTGCTTGAAGTATCTTTTTTCCATCTCCTCACTTTCAGTCTATGTTCATCCTTTGCCCTAAGGGTCTCTTGTAGGCAGCATATTGTAGGCTTTTGTTTTTTAATCCAGTCTGCCACTCGGTGTCTTTTGATGGGAGCATTCAGTCCATTGACATTTAAGGTAATTATTGATACATGTGTATTTATTGCCATTTTAACCTTGTTGTCCAGTTAATTCTATATTTCTTCTTTTTTTCTTTTTCTTTTGTTGGAGGATATCCTTTTATTTTATGCTTGTGTCCTCTACTTTTTGATTTTTTGTGAAGGTATTGTTTGTTTTTGATTTGTAGTTGCCCTGTTCTAGTATGTTAACTCCTTCCTATATCTGCTTGATTTAGACTAATAGTCATATAGACTCAAAAGAATCTAGGAGTTGTTTTCTTCATTGACCCATTGCTTTTTTAGTACCTTGTGGTACAGTGGGTTAAGGATCCAGAGCTGTCACTGCAGTGGCCCAGGTTGCTGCTATAGCATGGGTTCAATCCTTGGCCCTGAAATTTCCACATGCCACAGGTGTGGACAAAAAAAAAAAAAAAAAGTCTACATTTTCTTACTCTCCTTTCCCACATTTTATGATTTTCATGACCCTTTTTACATCTTCATGTTTATCCTTTTGCTGTTCCTCATGTTTATCATCACTTCCACAAATAGTTTTTCTTTCCTTTAAAAAAATTTTAATGACTCCACTTGTGGCATATGGAAGTTCCTGGGCTAGGGAATCAGAGCCACAGCTACCACCTACACTGCAGCTGCAGCAATACCAGGTCCTTTAACCCACTGCTCTGGGCTGGGGATTGAACCCTCAACTCTTTAGCAAACTGAGCTGCCTGCATTCAGAATCTTAACCCACTGCACCACAGCAGGAATTGCTTTTTTTCCCAGTTTGACATGTATACTGGCTTATTTAAGTGACTGCTTTCCAATTTTGATTTCCTCCTTCCTATATCTTTTTGCTTCTTTACTCTTTAGAGGAAACACTTCAATATTTCTTTTAGGATAGGTCTAATATTGCTATATTCTTTAGTTTTTGCTTGTCTGAGAAACCTATAGTGAGTATTATAGGTTGCAGATTTTTCCTTTTCAGAACTTTGAATATATCTTGCCACTCCCTTCTGGTCTGTACTGTTTCTGTAGCAAAATTATGTGGGTTCCCTTGTAATTAACTCTCTGTTTTTCTCTTGCTGCCTTTGGAATGCTTTCTTTATCTTTAACTCTTGCCATTTGTATTGTGATATGTCTCTGTATAAGTCTGTTTGAGTTTATCTGGTTTGGAACCCTCTGTGCTTCCTCTATGTGGATATCTGTGTCCTTTATATTTGGGGAGTTTTTTAGCCATAATTTCTTCAAATATATTTTCAGTCCTGTTTCCTTGTTCTCCTTCTGGAATCCCTATTACATGTAGATTGGCTCTTTTTTGTGTGTGTGTGTCTTTTTTTTTTTTTTTGCCATTTCTTGGCCCGCTCCTGTGGCATGTAGAGGTTCCCAGGCTAGGGGTCTAATCAGAGCTGTAGCTGCCAGCCTACGCCAGAGCCACAGCAACGCAGGATCCGAGCCACATCTGCAACCTACACCACAGCTCATGGCAATGCTGGATCGTTAACCCAGTGAGCAAGGCCAGGGATCGAACCCGCAACCTCATGGTTCCTAGTCGGATTCGTTAACCACTCTGCCATGACGGGAACTCCAGATTGGCACTTTTTTTGGGGTCTTTTTTTTTTTAGGGCCACACCCACGGCATATGGACATTCCCAGGTTAGGGGTCTAATTGGAGCTGTGGCCACCGGCCTATGCCAGAGCCACAACAGCACCTGATCCAAGCCATGTCTGCGACCTACACCACAGCTAACGGCAATGCCAGGGCTTGAACCTGAAACCTCATGGTTCCTAGTTGGATTCATTAACCACTGAGCCATGATGGGAACTCCAGATTGGCGCTTTTTATATTATTCTATAGAGCTCTTATATTGCCTTCATTTTTTTTTTTTTTTTTTAAATTTGGTTTTCTCTCTGCTGTCCTGATTGGGTGATTGCCATTATTCTGTTTTCCAAGTCACCTATTTGTTCCTCTGTATTATTCATCCTACTAGTCATTGCCTTTAGGTGAGCTTTCATCTCTGCAAATGACTTTTCCAGTTCGTTTTGGCTCCTCTCCTGGTTTCTAATTTCTTTCTGTCAATAGCCTTTCCTAATTTGTTCAGTATTTTCAGCGCCTCCATTTTGAATTCGGCATCTATTAGACTGTTCCTTCAGGGGAATTCCCCTGTTCTTTTGACTGGAAGTGGTTCCTCTACCTCTTCATTTTGCTTATATTTCTCTTACTGTGAGTTTAGGGGAAACAACTATCTGTTGTAATCTTGGAGGGCTATTTATATGTGTTAACGTTCCTGGGTAGCTTGTGTGGGTTTGCAGTTTTTTTGGTGTGAGCACTGCTTTTGGTTTAGATACTTGCTGTCTCTCCTTGGCATGTGCATGGCCTCTGTGCGCTTCCAAGGAGGTGGGATTGATGGGCAGTGCCCGGTCGTGGGACCCTTGGTGGTGGAAGGCAGGACCCACCTCTGGAGTCTGAGATGGCAGTAGTGTCTTTTCCACCTGTGGAGAAAGGAGTTCCTGTGGCAGTCTTGTTTCCCTTCTCTCCTACTCCCCAACGATGGTGCTTGCTTCTCTGGCGATCCCAGGCCTCCTCCGTACTCCCTCAGCTGTGACACACCACACCCTAACCCCTCATACTGTTTCCACACAGCCAACCCTGGTCTCCTCACCAGGTTTGATCTCTGAAGCCTCAGCCTCAGCACCCAGACCCCCAGCTGCCCTAGCAGATACGCATCTCAGGCTGGGGTGTGCCAGGAGGCAACAGTGACCATCTGTCTAGCTCTTTCCACTTTGCCCTCCTCAGACAGGCTGCCATGCTTTTCTCAGGCTTTGAAGCTCCCTTCTGCCCCAGCTAGTCAGAGGACCTCCCAGCGTATGGAAACCTTTCCTCTTTCACAGCTTCCTCCCAGGGCTGCTGGTCCCATCCCGATTGCTTTTTCTCTCTTCTCTCTCTCTTTTTACCTTTTGTCCTACCCATTTATGTGGAGAGTTTCTTGCCCTTTTGGAAGTCTGAGGTCTTCTGCTAATGTTCAGTAGATGTTTTGTGAGAATCGTTCTACATGTCCCTGGGTGGGGGGGGGTTGTTCTGTATTTTTAAAAGAAGGTGAACGCCACATCCTGCTCTTCTGCCATCTTGGTCCAGTCACTTCCACAATTTTTTTTTTTTTTTTAGAAATTTATTTTATTCATGTACTTTTCTTTTTAAAAATTATTTCCCCAATATGATTTTTTTTTCCTTCTCTATGGTATGGTGACCCAGTTACACACACATGTATACATGCTATTTTCTCACATTGTCATGCTCCATCATGACGTAGTTCCCAGTGCTACACAGCAGGATCTCATTGCTAACCCATTCTGAAGGCAATAGTTTGCATCTTTTAACCCCAAGCTCCCCATCCCACCCCACTCTCTTCCCCTCCCCCTTGACAACCACAAGTTTATTCTCCAAATCCATGGTTTTCTTTTCTGAGCAAAAGTTCATTTGTGCCTTATATTAGATTCCAGGTATAAGTGATATCATATGGTGATTGTGTTTCTCTTTCTGACTTACTTCACTCAGTATGAGAGTCTCTAGTTCCATCCATCCATGTTGCTGCAAATGGCATTATTTCGTTGTTTTTTTTATGGCTGAGTAGTATTCCATTGTGTATATATACCACATCTTCCTAATCCAATCGTTTGTCGATGGACATTTGGGTTGTTTCCATGTCTTGGCTATTGTGAATAGTGCTGCCATGAACATGCGGGTGCATGTGTCTTTTTCAAGGAAAGTTTTGTCCAGATATATGCCCAAGAGTGGGATTGCTGGGTCATATGGTAGTTCTATGTATAGTTTTCTAAGGTATCTCCGTACTGTTTTCCATAGTGGTGGTACTAGCTTGGGTAGTTGTATTCCCACCAACAGAGCAGGAGGGTTCCTTTTTCTCCACACCCTCTCTAGCATTTGTTATTTATGGACTTACTAATGATGGCCATTCTGACTGGTGTGAGGTGGTATCTTGTGGTAGTTTTGATTTGCGTTTCTCTAATAATCAGTGATGTGGAGCATTTTTTCATGTGCTTGTTGGCTATCTGTATATCTTCCTTGGAAAAGTGTCTATTCAGGTCTTTTGCCCATTTTTCCATTGGGTTGTTGGCTTTTTTGCTGTTGAGTTGTATAAGTTGCTTGTATATTCTACAGATTAAGCCCTTGTCTGTTGCATCATTTGAAACTCTTTTCTCCCATTCTGTAAGTTGTCTTTTTGTTTTCTTTTTGGTTTCCTACTTCAACAGTTTTTGACATATCGAATCTTATTTTGTTTATACCTCCCTCTGTAGGGTTTTTGTTTTTTTGTTTTTGGTCATGCCTACAGCATGCAGAAGTTCTAGGCCAGGGACTGAACCCCATCCACAGCAGTGAAAAAATAGAATCCTTAACTACTAGGCTACCAGGGAACTCCTATCAACTGTAGTATTTTGAGGCAAATTCCAAACATCAGATTGTTTCATTCATAATTCCTCTATATGTTTCCCTAAAAAAATAAGGATTCCTTTTTGTTTACACACAATTACAATACCATTATCATACCTGAAATAATTACAATAATTTCTAAAGGTTATCAAATATCAAATTTGTATTTATTTTCCTCAGTTTTCTCATAATTTTTTTTCTAGACAATTGGTTTTTTAAAAATCAGGATCCAAGAATGGATTTGACCTTGTACTTAGCATAGCTAAAAATTAATGATTAGTTATAATTCACATACCATAAACTTGACCCTTTTAAAGGTTATAATTCAGGAGTTCCTGTTGTGGCTCAGCGGAAACAAATCTGCCTAGCATCCATGAGGACAAAGGTTTGATCCCTGGCCTCATTCAGTGGGTTGGGGATCTGTCATTGCCATAATTTGTGGTGTAGGTTGCAGATGCAGCTCAGATCCTGTGTTGCTGTGGCTGTGACAGGCAACTGTAACTCTGATTTGACCCCTAGCCTGGGTACTTCCATAAAGAAACCCCATCCATCAGCAGTTACTCTTCATTATTCCCTCTTCCCAGCCACTAGCAACTTCTAATTTAACTTCTGTCTCTATAGATTTGCTTTTTCTGGACATTTTATATAAGTGAAATCACGCAATATATGGCCTTTTATGTTTGACTTCTTTTCACTTAATCCAGTGTTTTTATTTTTTTATTTTATTTATTTATTTATTTGTCTTTTGTCTTTGTTGTTGTTGTTGTTGTTATTGTTGCTATTTCTTGGGCCACTCCCGCGGCATATGGAGGTTCCCAGGCTAGGGGTCTAATCGGAGCTGTAGCCACCGGCCTATGCCAGAGCCACAGCAACTCGGGATCCAAGCCGCGTCTGCAACCTACACCACAGCTCACGGCAACGCCGGATCGTTAACTCACTGAGCAAGGGCAGGGACCGAACCCGCCACCTCATGGTTCCTAGTCGGATTTGTTAACCACTGCGCCACGATGGGAACTCCATTAATCCAGTGTTTTTAAAGTTCATCCATGTTGTGGCATTTATCAGTAGTTTTTATAGCTGAGTAATATTCCATTTTGGTATAATAAACCACATTTTTTTCTACTTGTCGGTTGATGAGTATTTGGTTTGTTTCTGTTTTGGGGCTTTTATGAACCATGCTGCTGTGAACATTCATGTACAAGTGTTTGTATGAACAACTGATTTCATTTCCCTTGGGTATATACCTAGGAGTGGAATTGCTGGATCATATGTTAAATCTATGTTTAATTTTTTGAGGAACTGCCAAATTTTTTTCTATAGCAGCTGTACCGTTTTACATTCTATATCAGTGTATGTGGGTTCTGGTTTCTTCACATCCTTACTAACACTTGTTATTATCTTTTTTATTATATCCATCTTTTTGGGTGTGTTTTGATACTTCCTGTGGTTCTGCTTGGGATTTCCCTAATGACAAATGAGGTTGACATCATGTATTTATTGGTTAATTCATTATCTTCTCTGAGAAATGTTTACTCAAATCCTGAGCTTTTTTTTGTTTTTTTCTTTTTAGGGCTATACCCATGGCATATGGAAGTTCCCAGGCCAGGGGTCAAATCGCAGCTGCTACTGCCAGCTTACACCACAGCCTCGGCAGCACCAGATCCATTGGATCCTTAACCCACTGAGTGGGGCCAGTGATTGAACTCATGTCCTCGTGAATACTAATTGGGTTCATTACTACTGAGCCACCATCGGAATTCCTGTGAGCTTATTTTTAAATTGGGTTATTTGTCTTTTTATTGTTGAGTTCTAAGAGTTCTTAAATATTCTGGATACTAAGCACTTGTTAGGTGATTTATTAATATTGTCTCTCTTTCTATGGGTTATATTTTCACTTTCTTTCTTTCTTTTTTTTTTTTAGGGCTGTACCCACAGCATATGGAAGTTCCCAGGCTAGGAGTCGAACTGGAGCTGTAGTTGCTGGCCTGCACCACAGCAACACCAGATCTGAGCCACATCTGTGATCTACACCAGAGCTCATGGCAATGCCAGATCCTTAACCCACTGAGCGAGGCCAGAGATTTAACCCAGGTCTTCATGGATACTAGTTGGGTTCATTACCACTGAGCCATGACAGGAATTCCTGTTTTGACTTTCTTGTGCTTGCTTTAGAGCACAAAAGTTTTAAATTTTGACGACATCAATTTATTTTTTCTTTGGTTGCTTGTGCTTTAGGTGTCATGTCTAAGAAACTATTGCCTAATTCATGGTTGTGATTTGCACTTATATTTTCTTCAAAGATTTTTATAGTTTTAACTCTTAGATTTTGGTCTTTAACCCATTTTGTGTTAATTTTTTGACTTAAAAATTTGTTGAGTTCCCATTGTGGCTCAGTGGAAACCAATCTGACTAGTAACCATGGGGACGCAGGTTTGAACCCTGGCCTCACTCAGGATTCAAAGTTTGTTGAAAATACCGTTTCCCCCACTGAATTGTCATGACACTTTTGTTGAAAATCAAATAAATAGCATGTATAGGTTTATTTTTGGACTCTTTTCTCTTTCATTGATCTGTATGTCTATCCTTATCCTTTTGCCATTACCACACAGTTTTGATCAGTATAGCTCTGTAGTAAGGTTTGAAATTGGGAAGACTCAGTGCTCCAGGTTTGTTCTTTTTCCAGATTCTTTTGGCTGTTTGAAGTCCTTTTCATTTCCTTAGGAATTTGGGGGTCAATTGTCAATTTCTACAAAAAAAGCAGCTGAGATGTCATTAGGGATTGTTTGAATCTGTAGATCGGTTTGGGAATACTGCCATCTTACGGCATCTTAACAGTAGACAAAGATGTATTTTCAGTCTCATTTAACCTCCTTTTAAAATTTATTTTCTGTTTCCTTTGTATTTTATTTGTGAAGAAACTGGGTCTTTGTCCTGTGGAGTTTCCCACTCTCTAGATTTTGCTGTTTACATCCCCATGATATTCCGTTATACTCTGTTTCCTGTAAAATGGTGATTAGAGCTAGTGCATGGTCAATCCAAGTTGATTTTTTGGCAGGATTACTTCCTCTGTTGTTTTGCACTTCCTATCATCATTATTGTTTTAATGAATGTACCCTTCTGTTCATTGCTTCATTACCTTGAGAATTATAGCATATTTATATATAAAGAGCTTTTTTTTTTGTCTTTTTGCCATTTCTTGGGCCGCTCCCGCGGCATATCGAGGTTCCCAGGCTAGGAGCTGAGTCGGAGCTGTAGCCACTGGCCTACACCAGAGTCACAGCAACACAGGATCCAAGCCGCGTCTGCGACCTACACCACAGTTCACGGCAATGCCGGATTGTCAACCCACTGAGCAAGGGCAGGGACCGAACCCACAACCTCATGGTTCCTAGTCGGATTCGTTAACCACTGCACCACGATGGGAACTCCGAAAGAGCTTTTTCATTCCTTTTGAAGGCCGTATAATAATCCATTGTATGGTTGTACCATAGTATATTTATTTCATTTTTTATTGATGAACATTTAGATTGTTTCCATTCTTTCTCTGTTATCATATTTTATTAAATAACTCTGTACTTGCATCATTTTTCACATTCACAGAATATCACATTAAATATTCTGAAGTAGAATTACTGAATCTGATATGCATTTATGATTTAGATAAATATTACCAAATTACCTTGCTAAGAAGTTATTCTAGTTTACATTCTCATCAACAATGTCAGCGTTCCATTTCACTGGTTTCTTTTTATTTATTATTTTTTTAAAAAATTTTCTGGCTGTGCCTGTGGTTTGTGGAATTTTCCAGGCCCGGGATTGAACTTGCACTATAGCAGTGACTCAAGTCACAACATTGGTGATACCAGATTCTTAACCTGCTGAGCCACCAGGAAATTCCAGTGGTATCTTTTTAATATATAAAAAACTTGCTGTTCTGGGGCTGCTTAAATAGGATGGGTATATACTGTGTACACACACACACAGAGGTATATAAAACTTCATAGAAATCGAAAGTATATTCCAACTAGTTAACTAGTATCCCTGTATCTGCTGCTTATTTCCTGGTAGGAACTGTCCTTCTCAGTCCATGGAAAGGAGCAGTCGTGTGGCTTCTTTACACTCTCGGGAAGACACTTGTATTTAAGAGCCATCTTTTTTTGTCTTTCCAAATCTTTATCCTACCCCTTCATTCTTACAGCAGACACTGGGCAAGAAATATCTTCCTTTGCTAAGAGCTAAGGCCCCACAAGAAGACGACCCCTGAAGTCTCCTGTAGATGATTGTCTTTGGTAGTAGAGGGCTTGTCCCCAGAAGGTAGCTCTGTGGTCCTCATGGAGATTCAGGCTTCCCCCACTGGAGGCTATGATGTAAGCTCTAAGCAGATCCGGTCCCCAGTGCACAAGTTGGTCCTGTCTACTCTCAAGTCACGCATCTGACTGAATCCAAAGAACATTCTCCATTGGTAATTTTCAGTATTAATTTGGTATGACAATGTGGTCCTGCAAATAGAGAAGTTGGCAGAAAACATCACCAAATGGGTGAAATTGGAGGGCACCATTTTGTTCTTTTGGGGCAGTTAACTGCTTTTGGAATGAAATTTGTCAGAGTTGCAGTCTCTTTTCTTTTTTGAAGCTTCTTAGATAATTGGGAGATTCTTGTTGGGGGCGAGGGGTTGTTTTTGTTTTTTTGTGTTTTTTTTGCCATTTCTTGGGCCGCTCTTGAGGCATATGGAGGTTCCCAGGCTAGGGGTCTAATCGGAGATATAGCCACCGGCCTACGCCAGAGCCATAGCAACTCGGGATCCGAGCCGCGTCTGCAACCTACACCACAGCTCACAGCAACACCAGATCCTTAACCCGCTGAGCGAGGCCAAGGATCGAACCCGCCACCTCATGGTTCCTAGTCGGATTCGTTAACCACTGCACCACAATGGGAATTCCTGTTTTGTTTTTTTTAATGGCCACACCCATGGCATATGGAAGTTCCCTGGCCAGGAATCTGAGCCATAGCTGCAGCCTCTGCCATAGCTGCGGCAACGCTGGATCTTTAACACACTGCTCCAGGCCAGGGATTGAACTCATGCCTCCAGAGAGATAATGCCGGATCCTCAACCCACTGCACCACAGTAGGAACTCTGAGATTTGGTCTTTTTGCTTAAACTCTGCTGATTGCCACTGTGGTCCAGATTCCTTTGGTTGCATTTCTGTGGCTGGCTTCCGTCCTTCCCTGAGGCCAACTCTAGTCCTCCATAGGTGCTCTGAACTTGATCCTTCTTTTCTAAGACCCTGATATTCAGTTCTCCCTTGAAATACTTGATAGATAACACATCTCATTGAATAGCTTCACATAAATTACTTTTCTCAGTAACTGATTCATACTCTTGTGATATTAGGGTATTTTTTTTTTTTAAAACAACCAAATTTTTCTGACAGAGTATTGAAAGTATCACTGTATATGTGAACATAATAATAAATGTTCAGATATTGAATGGTATACAATTTGATATTATGTCCCAAATTTTCACATTCCTCCACCCCCCCAAAAAATTTAACCATTTGCAGCGAAGCTCTGTAAGCTGCTCACATGTTATGAATGCTGGCCTGCTCTTTGCTGGGCCCTTTACTTTATGCCCGGGAGATGGGATGGTGAAGAAGGGGCCCTTGGCCTTCCGACTTACAGTCTGAGGAGAATATAGACCAGGAGAGGATCGATGTTAGGACTGTCAGTCTTCTACAGCCTTCCTGGCTGTAACTCAGGGGTGCTCTTGGGCTTACAGAAGTAGAGGGGGCTTTCTTTTTGTTCTTTTGTCTTTTCAGGGCCACACCCACGGCATATGGAGGTTCCCAGGCAAGGGGTCTAATTGGAGCTACAGCTGCAGGCCTACACCACAGCTCACAGCAACGCCGGATCCTTTACTCACTGAGCAAGGCCGGGGATTGAACCCGCAGCCTCATGGTTCCTAGTCGGATTTGTTTCTGCTGTGCCACAATAGGAACTCCGAGGGGGGTGTTCTTTCCTAATTTAAGTGGCCTGGGATGCTCTTTGAATTTTTGCACTTGGCTTTCTAAAAAATTGTCTGAATAGGAAGTTATAAGCAGATAATGAAAAATTCAAAAGGGACGAAAGTGTAAAGTTGTCTCCCTTGGTCCTTAGCCACTCACTTGCTCTCCCCAGAGCAGCCACTGTTAGTTTTTTATGTATGTTTTCATATGTTGTCATGCTTATATGTGGACAAATTCCCCACTCCTACTCCTCTGGATTATAACTCGTACTCCCCCGTGCCTCTTTGACTTAGCACAGTATCTTTGAGATTATTTAATACCAGTACTCACTTACAGGGATGCTTTACTCTTCTTAATGGCCTACTACTAGTGATTACATTGGTCCTATATATATACATATATATATATATATTTTTTTTGGTCTTTTTTAGGGCTGCACCCGCGGCATATGGAGGTTCCCAGGCTAGGGGCTGAATTGAGCTGTAGCCACTGGCCTATGCCACAGCCACGGCCAACCAGATTCGAGCTACTGGTCTGCAGCCTACACCACAGCTCATGCCAGCACTGGATACTTAACCCACTGAGTGATGCCAGGGATTGAATCTGTGTCCTCATGGATGCTAGTCAGATTTGTTTCTGCTGAGCCACTATGGGAACTCTATTGGTCCTCTATTAATGAATGTTTTTGTTTCCACTGTCACCAGTGTTGTATGAACATCATTTAAGTTGAAGGATATCGCCAGGTTGTCCTGCATTTCCTTAGCAACCTGTAAAGATGCCTAGTCCCCATGCTTTCCCTCCTTATTTACTATTTATTCTCCTATGTTTAAAAGTCATTTGTTTCTTTTTCTGTAACCTGCTTGTGTCTTCTGTCTTCTTTTCTTTTTAATTATAGATGATTTGTGCCAACTTTCTTTTTTTTTTTACTCAATGAATTTTATTGTATTTATAGTTGTACAAGCATCATGACAACCCAGTTTTACAACATTTCCATCCCAAACCCCGAGCCTGTCTCTCCCCACACAACCTGTCTCCTTTGGTAACCATAAGTTTTTCCAAAGTCCGTGAGTCACTTTATACTGCAAAAAAGTTCATCATGTTCTCTTTTTAGATTCCACATATAAGTGACAGCACATGACGCCTGTGTCTCACTGTCTAACTTCACTCAGCATGATAATCCCTAGGTCCATCCATGTTGCTGCAAATGCCATCATTTCATTCCTTTTTGTGGCTGAGTAATATTCCATTGTTTATATGTACCACATCTTCCTTAGCCACTCCTCTGTCAGTTGACGTTTAGGTTCCTTCCATGTCTTGGCTATTGTATAGTGCTGCAGTGAATGTTGGGGTACATGTATCTTTTCAAGTCATAGTTTTCTCTAGGTAGATGCCCAGGAGTGAGATTGCTGATCAAAAGGTAATTTTAATTTTACCTCAAAAAACTGTTTTTCATACTGTTTTCCATACTGGTTGCACCAATTTATATTCCCACCAACAGTGTAAGAGGGTTCCTTTTTCTCCACACCATCTCCAGCATTTATGTTTGTAGACTTTTTGATGATGGGCATTCTGGTCAGTGTAAGGTGGTACCTCATAGTGGTTTTGATTTGCATTTCTCTAATGATTAGTGATGTTGAACATCTTTTTTAATGTGTTTTTTGGCCATCTGTATGTCTTCCTTTTTAGATCATCTGCCTTTTTTTTTTTTTGGTCTTTTTTTGCCTTTTCTTGAGCCGCTCCTGCAGCATATGGAGGGTCCAAGGCTATGGGTCCAATCATAGCTGTAGACACCGGTCTACACCAGAGCCACAGCAATGCAGGATCCGAGCTGCTTCTGTGACCTACGCCACAGCTTACGACAACGCTGGATCCTTAACCCACTGAGCAAGACCAGGGATCAAACCTGCAACCTCATTGTTCCTAGTCAGATTTGCTAACTCCTGCCCATGTTTTTGATGGGATGGTTTTTTTGGTATTGAGCTACAGGAGATGTTTATATATTTTGGCGACTAATCCCTTGTCAGTTGCTTCATGTGCAAATATTTTCTCTCATTCTGTAGGTTGTCTTTTCATTTTGTTTAGAGATACCTTTGATGTACAAAAAATTAAGTTAATTAGGTTTTTATTTTTTGGGTTTTTGTTTATGGTTTTTTTTTTTTTTTGCTTTTTAGGGCTGCACTTGCAGCATATGGAGGTTCCCAGGCTTGGGGTTGAATCAGAGCTACAGCTCCCAGCCTGCACCACAGCCACAACAATGCAGGATCCAAGCCACATCTGTGACCTACACCACAGCAAACAGCAACAGCAGATCCTTAACCCACTGAGCGAGGCCAGCTATCAAACCAGCAACCTCATGGTTCCTAGTCAGATTCATTTCTGCTGTGCCATCATGGGAACTCCTGTTTTTTTGTTTTTTATTGTCATTACTCTAGGAACTGGATCTGAGAAAAGATATTGCTGTGGTTTATGTCAGAGAGTGTTTGTCCTATGTATTCCTCTAAGAGTTTTATAGTATCTGATCTTATGTTTAGGTTTTTAATCCATTTTGAGTTTATTTCTGTGTATGCTGTTAGGAAGTGTTCTAATTCCATTGTTTTACATGGAGCAGTCCAGTTTTCCCAGCACCACTTATTGAATGGACTATCTTTTCTCCATTGTATGTTCTTGCCTCCTTTGTCATAGATTAGTTGGCCGTAGGTGCGTGGGTTTAATTCTGGGGTTTGATGTATCCTGTTCCACTGAACTGTATTTCTGTTCTTGTGTCAGTACCATACTGTTTTGATGACAGTAGCTTTGTAGTATAGTCTGAGGCTAGGGAGCCTGATTCCTCTAGCTCCATTTTTCTTTCTCAGGATGGCTTTGGCTACTCTGGGTCTTTTGTACTTCCAAACAAACTTTAAAATATTTTGTTTTAGTTCTACAAAAAATACCATTGGTAATTTAATAGGGATTGCATTGAATCTGTAGACTGTCTTTCGCAGTATAGTAATTTTGACAGTATTGATTCTTCCAGTCCAAGAGCATGGTATATCTTTTCTGTGTCATCTTTGATTTTTTTCATTAGCATCTTTTTTTTTTTTTTTTTTGTCTTTCTAGGGCTGCACCCATGGCATATGGAGGTTCCCAGGCTAGGAGTCCAATCGGAGCTGTTGCCACTAGCCTACACCAGAGCCACAGCAACGCCAGATCCAGGCCACGTCTGCTACCTACACCACAGCTCACTGCAACACCAGATCCTTAACCCACTGAGTGAGGCCAGGGATTGAACCCACAACCTCATGGTTCCTAGTCGGATCCATTTCTGCTATACCATGACGGGAACTCCCATCAGCATCTTATGGTTATCAGAGTACAGGTCTTTTATTTCTGTCGGTAGATTTAGTCCTAGGTGTTTTATTCTTTTTGATGTGATGGTAAATGGGATTGTTTTCCTAATACACAGACACGCACACACATACACACATACGTACAAACGTACGTATGTACATACAAGGTTGTTTTAAGCTGTTGGTCTCTTAATTGTAAGTGCATCTCCAGTGTCCTGCATTTGTACCCTCTACTTCTCACAATTTCTGGTTTTGGTAGCACATTTGTGGGTGATTTCCTACCTTTACTATATGTATCCCTTTACTGGTGAGCCTTGTCATTTGTAGTATTTTTTGTTGTTGTCGTCTTTTTTTTTTTTGCCTTTTCTAGGGCCGCTCCTGCGGCATATGGAGGTTCCCAGGCTAGGGGTCTAATCGGAGCTGTAGCTGTCGGCCTATACCAGAGACACAGCAACACAGGATCTGAGCCGCGTCTGCAACCTGCACTACAGCTCACGGCAACACCAGATCCTTAACCCACTGAGCAAGGGCAGGGATTGAACCCGCAACTTCATGGTTCCTAGTTGGATTCGTTAACCACTGAGCCACGACAGGAACTCCTCATTTGTAGTATTTTTATTTCTAGTTGTGGCCTTTTCTTTTCCACCTAGACATTTCTTTAGTATTTGTTGTAAAGCTAATTTAGTGGTGCTGAATTCCCTTAGCTTTTGCTGGTTTGTAAAGCTTTTGATTTCTCCTTCAAATATGAACAAGAGCATTGCTGGATAGCGTAATCCTGGTTGGAGATTTTTTTTCCTTTCATCACTTTAAATATATCTTGCCATTCCCTTCTGGCCTGCGGAGTTTCTGCTGAAAAATCTGCCAGTAACCTTATCAGGGTTCCTTGTATGTTATTTGTTTCTTTTCCATAGCTGCTTTCAATATTTTCTCTTTGTCTTTAATTTTGGTCAGTTTGGTTAATATGTGTCTTGGGCTGTTCCTCCTTGGATTTATTTTATATGGTACTCACTGTTCTTCCTGGATTTGAGTGATTCCTTTCCCATGTTAGGGAAGTTTTTGGCTGTTATCTATTCAAATATTTTCTCTGGCCTTTTCTCTTTGTTTTCTCCTTCTGGCACCCCTATAATATGGATGTTAGTTCATTTAACGTTGTCCCAGAGTTCTCTTAGAATGTCTTCATTTCTTTTCAATCCTTTTTTTTTTCTTTTCTGCTCCGTGTCAATGATTTCCACTAGTCTGTCTTCCACCTCACTTATTTGATCTTCTGCCTCCTGTATTCTACTATTGGTTGCTTCCAGTGGTTTTTTTTTTTTTTTTTAATTTCAGTTGTTGTGTTTTGCATATCTTCTTGCTTAATCCTTAAATCTTCTGTTTCTTTGTTCAGTGTTTCTTGTAACTTATCAATCTTTGCCTCCAGTTTATTTCCAAGATCTTGATTCATCTTTACTATCATTAGTCTAAAGTCTTTTTTATGGAGGTTGGTAATCCTCAGATCACTTCGCTGTTTTTCTGGGTTATTTTCTTGTTGCCTTATCTGAGTCGTAATTCTCTGCCTTTTCATTTTGTATAGATTTTTGGTGTGTTTTTGCAGAGCATAGGGTTGTACCCTCACTTGCTTCTGATGTCTGCCCCCTTGTGGTTGAAGGTGGTACAGGGGCTTGCTGCAGGCTTCCTGGTGGGAGAGACTTGTGCCTGTGCGCTGGTCTGTGGAGCTGATTCTTATCCTTCTGGTGGGTAGGTCTTTGTCTCTGGGTATGATTAGAGGATTCTTTGTGCTTGGAGGGGTCTTTAGGTAGCCTGTTTGCTGAAGGATGGGGCTGTGTTCCCATCCCGTTTGTTGTTTGGCCTGGGGCTTCTCAGCCCTGATGTATGGGGGCAGATTTTTCCAAAATAACCTGCCCTAGAGGGGTTCACAGGGAAGATTATTCCCAAGACTTTGGCCTCCAATGTCCTTCCCCTGCAATGAGCCATAGTCGTCCTGTTTTCCCAGGGGATCCTCCAAGAACTGCAGGCAGGCCTGACCCAGATTCCTTTGGAGTCTCTGCTCTGCCCTGGAACTGAGTGCACATGAAAGCCTGTGTGCACCTTTCAAGAGTGGAGTCTCCATTTCCCCCAGTCCTGTGGAGCTCCTGCACACAAGCCCTGGTGGCCAAATGCTCTAGGGGCTCCTTCTCCCAGTGCTAGATCCCCAGGCAAGGGAACCTGACATGGGGCTCAGAACTCATTCCTATGGGTTAGCCTCTGCAATATAGTTACTTTCCAGTCTGTGGTCCACTCACTCAGTGGGTATGGATTTGCTTATATTACATAATTGCCCCTCCCACCATCTCTATGTGGCCTCCTCTTTGTCTTCTGAAGTAAGATATCTTTTTTGATAGTTTGCAGCCTGTTTTGTTGAAGGTGGTTCAGCAGTTGATTGTAATTTGTTGTTTTTATGAGAGAAAGTGAGCTCCAGTGCTTCTACTCTGCCATCTTAATCCTGTCTTCTTTTGGGCCAATTTCTGCTGTATAGCAAAGTGACCCATTGTGTGTTTGTGTATGTGTGTGTGTGTGTGTGTGTGTACATTCCCTTTTTTATATTATCTTCTATCATGGTCTATCCCAAGAGACTGGATATATAATTTCCTGTGCTCTACAGTAGGACCTTGTTTACCAGTTCTAAATGTAATAGTTTAAATCTGCTAATCCCAATTCCCAATCCATCCAACTCCCTCCCTCCCCCTTGGGCACCACAAGCCTGTTCTCTGTGTCCATGAGTCCGTTTCTGTTTTGTAGATAGATTGATTTGTGCCATATTGTAGATTCTACATATAAGTGATATATATGGTATTAATTTCTCTGACTTTTTTCCACCTGATAATTTCTAGTTGTATCCATGTTGCTGTGTATGACATTATTTCTTTCTTTTTTTGTATATATGTACCACATCTTCTTAACCTGTTCATCACTCGGTGGACATTTAGGTTGTTTCCATGTCTTGACTATTGTGAAGAGTGCTGCTGTGAACATGGGGATGCATGCATCTTTTTGAATTGTAGTTTTGTTAGTATGTATACCCAGGGGTGGGATTGCTGGATCATATGGTAGTCCTATATTCAGTTTTCTCAGCAACCCTCCATACTGTTCTCCATAGTGGTTGTATCAATTTATACTCCTATCAACAGTTTAGGAGGGTTCCCTTTTCTTCACACCCTATCCAGCATTTGTTATTTGTAGACTTACTGATGATGGTCATTTTAACTGATGTGAGATGGTACCTCATTGTAGTTTTGATTTGTGTTTCTCTAATAATGAGTGATGTTGAGCATTTTTTCATGTGCCTGCTAGCCATCTGTATGTCTTCTTTGGAGAAATGTCTGTTCTGATCTTCTGCCCATTTTTCGGTTGGGTTTTTTTGTTGTTGAGGTGTATGAATTATTTGCGTATTTGGAGATTAAGTCCTCATAGGTTGCATCGTTTGCAACTATTTTGTCCCATTATGTAGGCTATTTTTTTTCTATGGTTTCCTTTGCTATGCAGAAGCTTTTAAGTTTGATTATGTCCCATTTGTTAATTTTTGTTTTTATCTCTATTGCCTTGGGAGACTGACCTAAGAAAACATTTGTACAGTTATGTCAGAGACCATTTTGCCTCTCTTCTCTTCTAGGAGTTTTATGCTGTCATGCCTTAAATTTAACTCTTTAAGCTGTTTTGAGTTTATTTTTGTGTATGATGTGAGAGTGTGTTCTAGTTTCATTGATTTATATCCCAGCAACACTTTCTGAAGAGACCATTTTTTTCCCTTTTTTTTTTTTTTTTTTTGTCTTTTTAGGGCCACACCTTTGGCTTATGGAAGTTCCCAGGCCGAGGGTCGAATTGGAGCCACAGCTGCCGGCCTGCACCACAGCCACAGCAATGCCAGATCTGAGCCACGTCTGTCACCTACACCACAGTTCATGGCAAGGCTGGATCCTTAACCCACTAAGCAGGGCCAGGAATTGAACCCACCTCCTCATAGATACTATTCAGGTTCGTCACCACTGAGACACAATAACAACTCCCCATTTTATATTCTTGCCTTCTTTGTTGAAGATTAGTTGACCATAGTTGTCTGGGTTTATTTCTGGGCTCTCTGTTCCATTGATCCATATGTCTGGTTTCGTACCAGTACCACACCGTTTTGACTACTATAGCTTTGTAGTATTGTCTGAAGACTGGGAGAGTTATGCCTCTTGTCTTTTTTTTTTAACCCCCTCAGGATTGCTTTGGCAATTCTGGGTCTTTTTTATGATTTCAAATAAATTTTTGGATTATTTGTTCTAGTTCTGTGAAAGATGTCATGGGTAATTTGATAGCAATTGCATTAAATCTGTAGATTGCTTTCATTCCCCATTGCTTGTTCTTCTCCTATGTGAATCCCTATGATTCATAGATTGGCATGCTTTATATTATCCCACAGATCTCTGATGTTGCTTTCTTTTTCGGTTTTCTGTCTGCTTTCCTGATTGGATGGTTTCCACTATTTTATCTTCCAAGTCACTTATTTGTTCCTTGTATTATTATTCATTCTGTTCTTCAATGCCTTTAACTAGGCCTTTGTCTCTGCAAATGAATTTTCTAATTTTTTTCTTGGCTCCTCCTTATAGTTTCTAGTTTCTCTTTTAAAAGTAATATGTTTTACTGTTGATATCCATTCTTAATTCCTTCAGAATTTTCTTACCTCCTTTTTTTTTTTTTTTTTTTTGCATCTTCCACATAGGGAGATTCCCAGGCTAGGGATCAAATTGGAGCTACAGCTGCTAGCCTGTGCCACAGCCACAGCAACACCAGATCTGAGCCGTGTCTGTGACCTACACCACAGCTCATGGCAACACCAGATCCTTAACCCACTGAGTGAGGCCAGGGATCGAACCCGCAACCTCATGGTTCCTGGTCAGATTTATTTCCACTGCGCCACAATGGGAACTCATTCGCTACCTCCTTTTTCAATTTGGTTTCTATTAGGTTACAGAGGTCTGTTTCATTGTTTGCACCTTCAGGGGAATTCTTTTGTTCTTTTTACTGGGAATGGTTCGTGTACTTCTTCATTTTTGCGTATATTTTTCTTCTTATGTGAGTTTAGGGAAAATAATTACGTACTGTAGTCTTGCAGGGCTCTTTATATGTGGGAGTGTCCCTGGGTAGCTTGTGAAGGCTTCCTATTTTTTTTTTTTTTTGTTTGTTTGTTTGAGGGCTGCTTTTGGTTTGGATGCTTGCTGTCTCTTTCCTCAGTGTGTGCAGGCTGTTATCAGTTTGACGGGGGTGAAGAGGTTTATGGCCTGCATGTGCTTCCAGGAATGGGGGAGGACACCTGTAGGCAGTGCCCAGAGCCTTTGGCAGAGGGAGTGGCAGGCCCTGTGCATTCCCAATTGGGTGAGCGCTGCTGGTGCCGGCAACTGCTGAGTTGACTAGGGCCAGAAGTGATGCCTGTTCACAGGACCCTTATTAGTGGTGGGCCTCACTCACTTCAGGAGTCAGAGATGGCAGCAGCAATTTGCACCCGCCACCGTAGCCTGTGCAAGAGGTGCCCTGCTGCCCGAGAGCCTGTGCATGCACAGAGAAAGAAGTCCCTATGGCAATTCTGTCCCTCTTCTCAACTTCCCAAACAAGGGTGCCTTGCTTTTCCTCCAGGTCCAGGCCTCCTCCCATGCTCTCTCAGCTGTGGTGCACTGCTCCCCCGAGGCTGTTTCCACATAGCCAGTCCTAGTCCTTTACCTGTAGCCTGAATCTCAGAGCCCAGCCCCTGTCTGATTGTCTCAAGCTAAGGTGCACCTGCAGTGTATGAAAGTTCCCAGGCTAGGGGTTTAATTGGAGCTGTAGCAGCAGGCCTACACCACAGCCATAGCAATGTGGGATCTCAGCTGAATCTGCAACCTACACCACAGCTTACAGCAGTGCCAGATCCTTTAACCCACTGAGCAAGGCCAGGGATCAAACCTGCATCCTCATGGATACTAATCTGGTTTGTTACTGCTAAGCCACAATGGGAACTCCTTCTCTGAGGCTTTGAGGCTCCTCTTCCGTCCCATCTGATCTCCCTGTTAGCTAGGTGGCTCCTAGAGTACAGATTCCTTTCCTCTTTCACAACTTCTTTCAGGCATGCTTGGCCTGTCCTGATTCCTCTTTTTCTCTTTTCTCTCTCTCTTTTTCCCTTTTGTTCTACCCAGTTATGTGGAGGGTTTCCTGCCCTTTTTGGAGAATTGATGTCTTCTGCCAACATTCCATATATGTATATGTTCTTTGCGAACCATTCTACATGTAGATGGTTTTTTGTTTTTGGGGGTTTTTTTTGGTCTTTTTAGGGCTGTACTCATGGCATATGGAAGTTCCTAGGCTAGGGGTCAAATCAGAGCTATAGCTGCTGCCTGTACCACAACAAGATGGGATTTGAGCTGCGTCTGTGACCTACACCACAGCTCATGGCAATCCCTGATCCTTAACCCACTGAGGGGCCAGGGATTGAACCTGTGTCCTCCTGGTTACTAGTCGGGTTTGTTACTTCTGAGCCACAATGGGAGCTCCTGTTTTATTTCTTTAATGTTTTTGTGGGCGAAGATGAGCACCATGTCTTATTCCTCCACCTTTTTTTTTTTTTTTTGTCTTTTTGCCATTTCTTGGGCCGCTCACGCGGCATATGGAGGTTCCCAGGCTAGGGGTCTAATCGGAGCTGTAGCCACAGGCCTACGCCAGAGCCACAGCAACACGGGATCCAAGCTGCGTCTGCGATACACACCACAGCTCACAGCAACGCCACATCCTTAATCCACTGAGCAAGGGCAGGGATCAAACCTGCAACCTCATGGTTCCTATTTGGATTCGTTAACCACTGAGCCACGACGGGAACTCCAAGAAATTATCTTTTGTGATGCTTTTACATATTTGCCTCTGCTTTCTTGTGGCCTTGTTACCACTCCTTCTGCAGTCATTGTCAGCTCTTGTGTCACCTTTTCTACATCTCCATGTTTTAACACCACTGTTTTTTTTTTTTTAGCAACTTCTTTTCCCCATGTTAGTATTTCCTATAAGATGAACAAATGAGGTACATGAGTTTGAGTTTGTTTAGGCAAACCCTAGAAGGTAGTATCCTTGTCAGCCTGAGGCAATGAGTTTGAATGTCAACCCTTACTCTGCAGTTAGCACTGATAGCATTTTTTAGTACATTGTCTTCTTTCTTCAGATTTTGTTGGGCATTTTCTACTACAAGGAGCCTTTAACCTTAGCCAGGTCTTTAGCCCTCCCCCATCAGCAAAATGGGGGATCTCTACACCCCAGGTTGTGGTAGTGATTAAATAAGACTGGAAACAGGGAGAAAGAATGGGCAGAGGAATTCTCGACTTTTTCTCTAATCTTCAAGTTCTGTGCTTTCTAGATTAACGCTTTCTGTCACGGGGGATGGGTTTCCGGCAAAAAGAGCCCCAGCAGCTACTTGCTGCCATTCTGCATGGCCTGAAAACGTTCCCCGCTGTCACTTCAGTTTTCTCATTTGTAAACGAGGAACACAACTTGAGGATGAGGATAGTGCTGCCTGTATAGCGTTGGTCTGAGGCTTTCACCATAAAGCCCTTGGCACGTGGAGAGCACACCATGGGCTTTGGAAAAAGGTGATGAAGTAACAGTCCTTCCTCCTTTTTTGCAGAAGCCTCGTCGTGCGTGTCTCTTGGAAGCACATCACTGAGCGGTCCCTCCATCCACTGCCCCTCCGCTGCCGTCTGTATTGGCATCCTCCCAGGCTTGGGCGCCTACTCCGGGAGCAGCGACTCTGAGTCCAGCTCAGACAGCGAGGGCACCATCAACGCCACCGGCAAGATCGTCTCCTCCATCTTCCGAACCAATACCTTCCTCGAGGCCCCCTAGGTCCTCTGTCTTTACCACAGGGAGCTCCTCCCCGCAAGTAGACCGGACAGTTTATTCTGCCTACAGGCATTAGTGGCCTCAGAAAACTCCTTTGCCTGCTCCCTGTTGACACCATGATGTTTTTAACCTCATCTAAACATGTGCCAGAATCTACTTGTGGCGCAACTTGTGTTTGGTTTCTTTCTACTCTAGTACAGATGCCCAAACCTGTCTTGTGGCCTCTGCCCTCACTGATGTTGTAAGGCAGAGGTCACTACCCAGCAGAAACTCCACTAAAAATGCCCTGGGAAGATAAGCACCAGTTGGCTTGCAAAGGGTTTGAGTTCTGTTGCTTTCTTGTTTGTGGTTTTTTTGTGGCTTTTTTTTTTAATCTTTTTTTCCTTTCCCAGCATGACAAAGGGAAAAAAAGGCAGTTATTGACAGGTACCATTGAAGCATTGTTTTCTAGATGAAAGCGCCGTTAGCGCGAACGTGTTGTGGGATGTGCAGGGGGAGAGAAGGACCCAGGTGATGGAACGACATGCTGCCTCGGCGCTGACTGCCTTTTGATGTTAGGAGACTGTAAGAATCTAAACCACATCCACAGGGGGTGTCACTTAACACCCATAATTCGTTGTGAGGTTTTTCCTCACCCTTGGCTATTCCTTCACCCCCCCATCCAATCCCATTTAAGACTCTAAACCTTAGAGAAACAAACATAGGCCTTTTTTCATTGTAGCTGGAAATCAGAGGTGCTGGTGGGTGTGTAGACAAGATCACTTAACTTCCGGCCGTGGCAGGAACTCTAGTATTGCACGCCACTTGTATATTCTAGCTATAATGTGTTGAGACTCCTCTCTCTTGGATACATTTATGGTATGGCTTCTAACTAATGAAGCCATTTCTAGATTTCTAGCCTAATGGTGCTGCCCCATCCTTTCCCCTTCTTTGATCCACTGCCCCTCCTGCTCTTCTTTTTCCACACACAGCAGCTTCCAGGCTGTGAGAGCCAAGACCTAGAGGTACTGCTCCACTTCTGTGTCAGAGGGAGGCAGGCCTCTCCCTGTGGGAGGGAGGGAAGGATGGTGGGATTCAAGGTCTGGAGGCCTGGAGGGCAGAGGTGAGCCATGGGCTCTTTAAAAAGTCTGTCGGCTCCCCTGCTTCACAAGAATGAGCCTGTGTGCTTCTTACTCCCCCTGGGTTCCTATGTCAATTGTTTCTACTTCCTTGGGTGTGAGACAGAGAGACACACACAGAATGTGTTGACACTGTGATGCTGGCAGGCAGAGAAGCTCCTCAGTTTTAACGTGGGCAGAGAGGCCCCTGGATCTGCTCCAACCCACTCCTTTTCACTCCCGATGCAGTGACACCCTGGTGCCCGCCGGCAGATGGCTACTTCCCTTCACCCATAACCAATGCCTTGTGAATTCTTCTTCCTTTTCAGAACTACTCTGTGCTAATTGTTCTTGACTTGTTGGTACAGGCGTGTCGGCTCCAGCCTAACAAACAAGACATTTAGGTAAAACTGTGGAGGCACCTTCTGCTTCTCTGCTTCGTTGTTCCTGCGATAGTGCTGCTGTTATTATAGCACATGCCCCGAGCAACCTCAAATCATTTCAGGAGGCAGACCAAGGAACCAAGTCACCATCTTTATGTGGCTTTTAAAAGCCCATTGCTATACCTCATGGCCTCTCTTAATGTTGGAAGAAGTTGCCAGAGGGTTGCAGGGATTAAAAATACACATTAATTTGAAAGCTAATAAGCCTGTCAGAGAACAGGGTCTTGCTTTTCTTGAACTGGATCTTGTGCTCCCAACTCCCTTCCATCTACCGTAACAGCAAGATGGTGTCGAGGAGCTTGACTCCTCAGACTGAGATTTCTGCTCTTAGTGTCTCCGGAGAAATGGAGAATCGCTGCTGATCATTTCCTCTTGTTGCCGTACCTGTTGGTGGAGAGCAGAGACTCGGGTTCTTTTGAAATCTTGAGTAGCAAAGCCGGGTCTGGTCTGCCCAGAGGAGGAAGCAGCCTTGAAAAACATCTCATGTGGACTCTGTGGTTCAAATCCAAAGAATAGGAAAGACAGGAATGGAAGGAAACGCTGCTTTAAATCATAAAGCATAGCACTCATGCCTTAATAGGTAATTGGGATTTTATAACTAGGTAAAAAGGGATTAAAAATAAGGTTTGGGATGGCTTTTTAAAACCTGCTTGCGTTGTCCTGAGTCGTAATCTTCTTACAACTTTGAACCACATGAGGGAGAAGGCTTGTCTGTGAGAAGCCCTCTTGCTGGCTCTGTCGGGATTATCTCGCTCATCTCACAGTACACCCTCTCTCTTAACCACTTCCTGCCAGCATCTCCCTTTGGCCTGTCACCCACCTGGCGGGAAGTAAAGGAGCATGAAATTCAAAGCACCCAGTTTTCTATCCATAAAAAGCAGGGAGGCCAGTGTGACTGGACCCAGAGAGCTGGTGGGGACTGTTGGTCTGCTCCCCTGGTCCCAGATCTGGGAGGAAAGAAAGCCGGCTTCTCAAACCCAGAGTTGGGAGGGCATTCTAGACTTTTTCAGGAGCAGTCTAGTCTGAAAGTTGAGTTGCTAACTAGGAGTGGCTTTGGCTAGTCCCCTGTGTCCTCATTTCTCTCTCCATCTCATGAGTTCTTCCCCTCCGGCTACCTCTCAGGGAACGCAACCCCGTTCCACCTGCTGTGGATACTCCACAGTGGTTATGAGCTTGGAGCCAGACTTTTGCTAGCTAGGTCACTTGGGCATGTCCTTCACCTTTTGGGGCCTCAGTTTCCTCCTCGGTAAATAGGAATAAAGACACCAACTTCCTAGTGAGGATGAAAAGTGATCTAGATTAGATACTTGGTGTGGTATCTGGTGCTCGGTAAAGGTAGCCCCCCTCATTAGTGTTGTTACCCTCGGCCTCCCCCGTTTCTGGGTAGAGCGTCTAGAGCTTCTGGTAGTGATTTATGGCAGGTTTATCCATCCTACTGGCATTCCTCAGTTGCAGCTAGAACACTGACATGACGATGGGTTAGATCTGGTCGTCAGAGCTCCAACCACCAGCTTCTGCTCTGTGCCTTCCTCTGAGCTAAATGTTAATTGCTCAGGCACACCCAGTTCCTTGGCTCGGGTGTCCTAGCCGTGGGTATACGGCTCAGCTGTCGTCTTAAGCCCCTCCAGAAAAACAAGGAGTGAGCTCAGAGGCAGCGCACCATCATTTGCACTTGGATGTTTCTTGATTTCCTGGCGTGCCCAGCCCACTTACGCGTAACAGTGTGGAATGCAAGTTCTGCTTGGTGGGAGGCTAGATCTTGGCAACACTTTCATAGTCACAGGGTGAGCCCAAGAAGCCAGCTGCACGTTCATGCCTTAGTGATGCTGGCAAGGGCTGGCATTTTGCTCCCTTACCTGCTGGAGCAATGGTTTAGGGAGAGAGGGAGCGTCACAGTATTAACAGGCAGAATGTGAACCAGCATCAGAACATGGCAGAGTGGTGGGCAGCCTGACCCAGAGACAGCCTCTGCTCTGAGCTTTAAGCTGTCCGCTGGGCGTCTCTGTCTGTTTTAAATGGTCCTGCACGTCGTGATCCTTATGTTCGTGCCACGTGTGTTCCTTCAGGCAGCATCTCCCAAGGGCCTGCTGTGGATGGGCCAGGCACTGTTTAGGACATTTACAGACCGTAGCATCTTTCACCCTGGGGGGGAGAAATCCTGTGAAGCAGCTCTTCTCTTACATCTTATAGAAGAGACCAAAAATCACAGTGGTTTAGTGACTTGTCCAAGGTCACACAGGTAGGTATCAGAACCAGAATTTTAACTTGAGCCTCTAAGTTTGGCTTTCTGTGGTTTCAACGAAACTTTAAAACAAATGCCAAGTGCCACAAGGGGGGAAGGAATCGTTTAGTCCGATTTCCAAGTTGACTTTTCATCCTGCTATCCATGTGTAAGAACCACGTAGTCACCAAGGCTTGGTTGGTTGGTTTTTATTGAAATATGATTGGTGAGTAACATTCATTTCAGAGCTACAACATAATTATTCAGTATTGGTATGTATTGTAAAATGACCCATCACAATAGTTACCAAAACATTCTTCTTGTGATAAAAGCTTTTGAGATCTATGTTCTTAGTAACTTTCAAATATACAACATAGTATTGCTGTGCATTACACCCCCAGAACTTAGCTTGAAGTTTTTTCATTTGATTTTTTTTTTAATTGAAGTATAGTTGATTGACAGTGTTGTGTGGTTTGTTTTTCTTAGCGGTGATTTGTCTGGTCAGGAGTTCAGCACGTTCCTTTCCCCAGCTGAGAGTAGAGGACTTGCTTGACTGATCCACCCAACCTCGGGCAGAGAAGGGGTTAGAAAGAGCTGGCTGGGTCTGCTGCCATGTGAAGTGGGTACCACACTGAGGTAGGTGGTCCATAGGAATTTGAGCGTTTGGGATGGGTCCAGATGCAAGGCAGGGGCTCGACCTTTTTTGTTTTCCTTCTTTTTTTGGCCATCCCGCGGCACATGGAGTTCCCAGGCCAGGGATCAGATCCGAGTTGCAATTGTGACCTACGCCACAGCTGTGGCAACACTAGATCCTTCAACCCACCGTGCCAGACCAGGGATTGAACTTGCATCCTAGTGTTGCAGAGATGTCCCTGATCCTGTTTCGCCCCAGCAGAAATTCTGCAGAGACTCCACCTTAACATGCCCAGTAGATGTCTGTCTGCCCAGTGCCAGCGGTCTGGTAAATGATTCCCGCGGGAGGCGTAAGGGAGAGATCTGCATGAGCTCTCTCCGAGGGCTGTGGAGGGCGTGCTGGGGGGAAGGCTGTTCCACTATAGAGGCCTCTAGTCAATCAAAGCTTGGCAGATTCTCCTAGGTTGGGTTGTGTACAAACTTCCCTGGATGTGACATCAAGCTGGATTCACTTCAGCTACCAAAAGGTAAGGTGTGCTCTTATTTCAGCCGACACCCAATCTGGCAGTCGGCTGAGCAAGGGTGGGCCCGATATGAACCAAAGCAGCCCACCCTTGGTGCCAAGCTGACCCCTGGGCTGGTGTGCTGTGATTTCCCAAAGGTCCTGGAGGAAGCAGGGCTCCGTGCAGTCCCGCAGGCCTCTCGGGAGAAGTGAAGTTTTCCCTGGAGGATATTTCAGCTGACTTTTGGTGGCTATGGAATCAGCAGAGGCATCTGGAGCCTAAGAAGATGTCCCTGCTCGCTCCCATCAGATAAACACCAGCTCCCGAGCTTACCAGGCTGCCAGAGGTAGGAACCCACCTGGTTGCACTGCCCAGGTCTAGCAGGCCCCTAGTAAGAATTACTGACCTGGGAGCGTCAGTCCAGATGGCCGACTTCCCCGTCTCACTGGTGAGCAAGGACAAATTCACTGGGAACTCAAGCAGAAGTCTCCTTTGTAGAGTTGAGGGAAGATGGTCAATGCAGTGGAAGCAGTGTGGGTTCTGTGGAGTCGGCCAGACCCGGAGCTCAGTGCTGGCTCTGCCTCTAATAGATTGAATTAGGCTCTCTGCTTGTTTCCTCATCTCTGAAATGGTCCTAGGCAGGGGCTAGTGGAAGGGTCATCAAGATGATGCCTGTAATGCACTGAACAGGGAGCTGGAAGCCTAGTGTTTAAGTGTTGTTGGGTGTGCCCAAGCCTGTGGCATAGGGGCTGACTAGAGCTCCAGGGAGGAGCTGGACAAAAGAGAAAGGTGTGTCATGTAGCGCAGAGGGAACGGGCTGGTTTCACGAAGTTGGGCCTGAGCCCAGCGTGGGGCATGTGGTAGAATCCAACGGCTGCTGCTGCAGGGACAGGGGAAGCCCTGTCCAGCATCCTGAGGCCAAAGAGGCTTTTGCATGCTGCAGACCACAGGGCGTACCCCAGTGCCCGGGGGGACCTGCAGGAGGAGCAAATGGGTGGTGGCCGGGGGACAGACATGAGACAGAGTGTGGGCCAAGAGGAAGAAAGCTGGGTCGGCATGGGTTCTGCAGGGGCCCGGAGGGCCTAAGCTTGTTGGGGAGGGCTCGTGTATTTATTGAGCCTGTATGATATACCAAGTTCTGTGCCAGCCTGACAGGCATATTACTATTGCACGGAATGCATGTCCCCCAGTAGAAGTGATGACACTGACTTCACAGGTTTGCCGGGGGAAAGGGGTTTTCATGGTTCTTTTCCCAGATCAGCGAGCCCTTCAGGTCCCAGCTGAGAAATGAGCCGACACAGGGACGTCTGAAACTCCTTTATTACCCTGAGTATAACAAAAAGAACACGGCCACAGTATAAAAAAACAGCAGAGATTAGGTGCAGGTTTCCACACAAAGTATGCACCGGGGACACGTTCCTTTGAGTCTGTAGCTAGTTACTTGGAAAAAGCCAGTTATGATTGTAAAAATTTTATTCTCTTTTTGTATCAATAATCCCACTAAAATTATACAAAGTACATTCAATACTTAAGAGTGGCAAGGGTGGGGAGAGGAGGAGAGGAAGCCAGTTTGGCCTGGAAGCATCATCAGTAGACTCCAACAAAGGAAGCCCAGCTGGGCTGGAGGAAGTTGGGGGTGGAGGTCCGGTTGTAAAAAATAAAAATGTGGATCAGTTAAAAAAAAAAAAAAAAAAAAAAGGCCACCCACAAGGAAGCAGGGTGAACGTGCACGTTCCTGGGAAGGCGGGCAGCCCAGCCGGCATGCTGCTGCTGGGCGAGGGCTGGCACTCAGGCGGGCTCCGAGTTGGCGGGGGGCAGGTTTTTATGCTTGAAATACTGAACAACTTGTTGGGGCAGCTCTGCCAGCACAGCTTTGGCCAGGGTCTCTTTTGCCGCCTGCAGGGTAGGGTGGAGAGGTGAGAGAGAGAAGGTATCTGAATGAAGTGGCGAGAGGGACAAACTCGAGCTGAAGGCCAGAGCTGTCAGCTCCCAGCCCAGGCCTGAGGTCCCAGCATTAGCAGTGCTTTCTTTCTTGTTATGTGTAACTCTTACCTTGAGCACTCAAGATGCCCGGGAGTAATCTTTTAGGATGCATTTGTCTGTGGGAGGTTTTTGGGAAAGAGATGGTGGAGGCGAGCCACTCAGCCTACGTAGCTGGCAGACATTTCCTGAGCACCTTCTTGGCCGGTATGAAGGGGCTGTGACTGAGTCACTGCTCGACACCCAGCCACAGGCAGGGCACCTGAGGAGCTCGGTGAGTGTCTACACAGGGTCTGGGTGGCCAGTGCCCAGCATCTCTCCTCAGGGAGTCATACTTCAGAGGAAGGAGCTGAATCAGGGCAGGCAAACCCAGAAGGTACCATGCAGAGGTGTGCACGCCAGTGGGCACACGTTGGAGTGGCCAGTTCTTACAGGGACTGACTCCTTAGGAGCCCAGCACCCTGAGATCCTTTTGGCTAAGGGAGCTGAGGCCAGGAGAGGTCAAGGAGTTGCCCAGGGCCACCCAGTGTGCCTCTGGGGCTGCTCGTGAGCCCAGCTGCCAGGGCTTCAACCAGGAAGCCAACAGACCTTGTCAGCAGACCTGAGTTACCCGCAGGCCAGAGCAGAGCCACCTCTGGAAGCAAGGTAGGCCACCAGTTCCTCCTGGAGGTGGCCATCCTCAGATGGCCTTGTTTTCCACCTGAAGTGAGGAGGCTGGAAAGCCCTCTCAGCTCTGGGCCTGTGCCCTCATCCTTCTGTCTGGGCTGTACTGCTTCCCCAGCCCAGCCTTGGATAACTCTGATTTCTGGCTCAGGGTTAGAGGGCAGCTCCTCCAGGAACCCGTCCTGGAGTCCCAGTCTGGACTGGGCACCGCTCCCCTGAGTTCCGGCAGCTTGCTGAGCAAGTGCTCACACCGCTGTCACTGTGGCCTCTGCTGGGGCAGGGCCTGGCATGGCGCCCGGCACGCGGTAAGCCCCCAGACAGGATGTAGTCAACAGGGCTGAGGGTAGAGCAGCCTCGGACCGGGCAGGCAGTCCCGGTGCTCATCCTTGATGACTGAGTGTGGTCGTCGGGGTCCTGGAACCACCCCTCCCCAGCCCAGCCCCCACTCACGTTGCGGAATTCTCGAAAGGGCACGAACTGCACAATATCGCGGGCTGCCTCCTCCCCTGTGTGGGAGCGCAGCGTGCGGCTGTCCCCGTCCAGGAACTCCATGGCAGCGAAGTCGGCGTTACCCACACCCACGATGATGATGGACATGGGCAGCCTGGAAGCCTGCACCACGGCGTGCCGCGTCTCCTCCATGTCGCTGATGACGCCGTCCGTGATGATGAGCAGGATGAAGTATTGCTGCGGGAAGGGGTCAACAGGCACTCGGCACAGACCTCGGCCCCTGGCGAGCTTGCCCTCTGTCCTTTCCCAACCTCCCAAATCCCCTGACCCCTGGGGAGAAAGTGACTCTTCTCCCCGAGCTGTTGCCAAATCCCAGCCACCTCCCTCAGGGCCTGGCCCCTGCAGGCGCTCCTGCGCCTAAACTCTGACCTGGTCGCTCCAGTAGTCACCACCACCACCTGGGACTCTGGGCCACTGACTCAACTCGTGGCACCTCAGTTTCTTTATCTGCAAAGTGGGAGTTCCTGCACCTCTCAGAGAGCATGCCATTCACAAGGCAGCAGCAGCCCGGGAAGCAACAGCTGTATTTCTGGCTGAATGAGGCCCTGGCTGCTGAGGAAAGGGCCTTTTGGCAGGTGGGCTCCAGGACCAGCCTCCCTGTCTCTGCTCTGCCTGCCCATAAACATCTGTGACCCTCTTCGTTCCCCCTCAGCACACCCAACCCCGGAGACACCCTGCAGGAGCGAAGCGGGCCATCTAGGTCAGTGCTTCTGGGCCTGTGGGACTCTGCTGCCAACAAGCAGACCTGCAGGCACAGCCCAGTCACAGGGGGGAAGGGATCAGCTTTGCAGTGGACTTTGAATTCTACAGACTGCGCCCAAGAGCAAGTCTCAGTTTGGTGCTAGTGTGTCCCGCTTGCTAACCTTCCTTATTAACAGTGAGACGGCAGGAAGCTCAGTGCTCCAGGGACAATGGTCTCCAGGTAGACTTTGATACCACTGTGGAGCCCGTTGTATTTATTTTTATTACTCTCTATTTATGAAAAGTGATCACTAACTTTTTTCTTACAGTGGGTTATACGATTTCTTTATAAAATTATTTAAATGAAAAAAATACTGAATAATTAGTGTAGGTGACAGGTGGCCATAGGGTAGGACTATGGAGGGTGGGGGGGTAAGTGAATGAAGTTCAGGAAAGCTCCATGGGCAGGAGCTCTACAATTCCAAGCTGCCTGAGACCTCATTTTCAACTTGGCTCTGTCCTTGGTACCCTGGCCCCTTGGGGGGAACTGTGTTTTCCTCATCCATAAAATGAACAGAAAAGCCCTTGTGGCCCTAATATTCTCTGTTTGGGGCTTTGGCCTTCTAGTCTGAACCTTCTGATTCTCAGGAGAGGAAATAGGGACTCGGACTAGTCAAGGTCATGAAGCTAAAAAGGGCAGAAGCAAGCCAGCATTTGGCCACCTTCTCACCCAACAAAAGCTGTCTGCTCCCTGGGAAATGTACAGAGACCGTAAGTTCAGCCATCTACGATGCCTTGCTGTTTTGCCTGACGGCTAAGCACAACCCTGGAAAAGAAGGATGAACCACGTGGAGGTACCGACCCCATCATCCTAACCCCCAAAACCCCTATAGGAATAATCCAATTCCTCCTGCACTGTGCCTTTAAGAGACAAAGCATTTAGCTGGGAATGGATACCTGTTGCTATGGAGATGGCAGCCTGAATCCCTGCAGTGGAGGGCTGCTGCTACCAGCCCCTGTGTCTGGGGTTGGGGGGCACCTTGTAAGCACACAGACTCTTGTCCCCTCACAGCCCACCATCATCCATCATCCCGGCATCCCATCCCTAAGTGACCTTCTAGCCCCAGTTCCATCCTACCAAAACTGTCCAGGGCAATATTTCTGGGGGCACTAAGCTGGCAGGAAGGAAGGCACTGAGAGGCCTGGAGGTGAGGACAGAAAAGAATGCTTGGCCTTGGGCCACCAGCCTCACCACTCAGCAGGTAGAACTGGTCTCCAAGCCCCTTCCAGCTCAGACAGCGGTGTGCCACTCTCCTCCCCACATGGCCCTCTTGCCTCTCCCCTTACAACCAGCCACGTACTAACATTAGGCGACTTGGAGCATGCACGCCTGGGTCTCTCTCTCAGCCCTGCAGCCTTCTTCCCCAGGGAGGTGAGCGAAGCGAGGACCTGGGTTCCTGCAGAGCCGCAGGCACCAACTGATGAGGTGAGGAAATCTGTGCTAACACACAGTCACGGTCACCACACGCTCCCTGTCACCCTCACACGGGGATTCCCCTTTTAGAGATGGGGAGACAGAGAGGTTCATTGAACTGCAAGAACTCACAGCCAGGAGTTACTGCTATGGTGCAGTGGGTCAAGAATCTGACTGCAGTGGCTCAGGTCACTGTGGAGGCATGGGTTTGATCCCTGGCCCAGTGCAGTGGGTTAAAGGATCCAGTGCTACTGCAGCTGCAGCGTAGGTCTGGGCTATGGCTCGGATTCACTCCCTGGCCCAGGAATTTCCATACGCCGCAGAGGCAGCCATTTAAAAAGGGAGAAAAAGGACTCACAGCCAGGGAGTGGCGTAGTCCAGACAGAAACCCAAGCTTGGCTAATGCCAGAGTTGGGGCTCTTTCCACAGTGGCATCAATGACCAGTAGTTGTGGCAGGGAGAAGCTTTCTGCCCTCTCCCCAGCCGCCCAGTGTCAGAAGGCCTTGGGTGTCCAGGCAGCCCAGGGCAGGAACAGAGAGGCATGGCACTGGACCTTAATCCTCACTCCTACGTGCCAGCTCACCACCATGCCACTCTCC
The DNA here is from genome assembly GCF_016906955.1 of Phacochoerus africanus. Taxonomy (NCBI): domain Eukaryota; kingdom Metazoa; phylum Chordata; class Mammalia; order Artiodactyla; family Suidae; genus Phacochoerus; species Phacochoerus africanus. The sequence continues at coordinate 18,856,442 of NC_062551.1, read as the reverse complement.
TGTGCCTGGCCTTAGCTTCTGCGCAGCTGGACCTGCGCGGGAAGCAGCCTGGACCAGCCTTGGCATTGAAAGTACAGCTGACAATCCTGCGCTTCACGCCCATCCCAGGCGAAAAGAGTTTAGCCAGGAGCCCAGGGGCCCATGATCCCATCCCCAAGCTAGATGAGATGGAGGGGCGGGGGCTGTGCAAGGGGCAAAGGAAGCGTAGAATCGGCAGGTGGAGGTGAAAGGGCCCTGCTGTCCCCACAGACAGTCCTGAGCTATCTATCCCAAGCTTTCCCCACTCTGTCCCTTTCCTGGTTTACTTCCTTCTGCCTGGTGTGCCCTCCCGGGCCACAGCTCAGACCTCTCTGAGCGCCTCCTCGTCCATCCCAAGCCAATGTGAGGGCTCCTCCCCGCCCCCGGCTCTGCTTCCACTGCCAGTGATCAACCCTTGTGTGTGTGTGCAGGGGGGACTGGACACGCCTCTCCCCCTGCACCCTGAGAGCAACTCAGGGCAGCCCCTCCCCTTGTACCTTCCTCATCACATGGCCTGGCACCCTGTCATGCTCCACCAATACAGCTAATTGCTGTCAGGTCGAACCCCAAACCCAAATTCCCCATACATTTCAAGGATGGAGTATCTCTTCCTTTTCCCCAGAGGTTCTTCTAGAGCCGTAAATAGCCACTTCCCCTAACACATTCAACATGCAATTTGATTTATAAGAAATTAACTTGACCACAACAGTTCCAGGCAGAGTCCAGGGAAGCTACACTCATTCCTGGCTTATTTTTGAGAAGTTGGCTGCTCAGGGGCCTGGGGAGTAGGGGAGAATTCCCAAGGTACTGACTGCTTCCCAGCTCCCCCTCCACTAAGACACTAGTTACTCAGGAGGCCAACGAGCAATGGGCCATAGATGGGAAGGCCCAGGTCATACAGGTCAGAGCAGAAGGAAGGATGAGGCCCCACAACAGGAGGCCCCTGGTCCCACCCAAACCTCTCAATACCTTTCAGTGACTCCTCACTGGCTTCGAAGGGATCTGTGGGAGTTGGCCTAACTTTTCCACCTCATCTGCCCCTTCTCCCACACCTCTTCCTTCAGGTCCATCACACACCATGCCTCCATGCCTTTGCCTGTGCTCTTCCCTCTGCCTGGGACAAACATGCACACACACACCAGCTTCATGAGACTGACTCTTAAGCTCTCCAAGTCTCAGCTCCGACGTCACTTTTCCGGGAAGCCTACCCTGAGCCCTCCGAGTTAGGTACCATCTTTATAATCCTGTACTTCCATCATCACAGGTTAATCAGCTGGCATCACAGCTGCTGCTTCCTGGCCTGACTCCCCACCAGACCACAGGCCCTAGAAGGGCAGAAGCCATGGCCGCTGCAGCATGGTCTCCCCAGTGCTGCACGGAAACATACTCTGTGGAGATGACCTGTGAGAATGAATGGGAGAGCATGGGCCTGCCTAGAGATGCTTCCACCACCTGCTCTTCATTTGCTGTGCGTAGGTGGGCATGCATGTGCCGGGGACAGGGAGGGTGAAGCCACACCAAGTGTTTCCCAAAAGCGTCAGGTAATCTACAAATTATTTCCTTTTGGTTGGGACCTCAGTGTGCTCGGCATCACCAAATGCCAGCCCAAGAGGTGTCCTCAGAAGATCCACCTGCCCACTGTGTGCCTATTGTGTGCCAGGCGCTATGCTGAGCAATTCCAATCTGGCTGAATCCTCGCAATGCTCCTATTAGGCTAGAACTGTTCCATCATCCCCACCATAAAGGTGAGAAAACTTAAGTTCAGAGAACTTAAGCAACCAGTTCTGGGTCACACAGCCAGGGAGGAGAGCTGGGGTTTGAACCAGGTCGATGGGCCTCCAGATCTTGAGGCTGAACCATCAGGCAGTCCCACCTTCAGGGCACAATGAGATGTGGGATGGAGTAAAGGTGGGAGGTAGAGAAGCAGCTGTAGCTTCTTGGACATCAGAGGGGGAGGGGCCAAAAGAGGCCCCTGGCCTGCCTCCTGCAGCCCAGAGATGCTGGCCCAAGGTCACACGGCTGAGGTGGGTGACTCCTCCAGGGTAAGAGAGCCAGGGGAAGGCTGCCTTCTCAGGCTGGGGGGGACCTGGTCATGATGAAAGTGTTTGGGGTATCGCAAGGATTAGGACTGGTCAAGATTAGAACTTGCTCAGAGAAAAAGCCAAGTTCTTCCCTCTGGGGTGTGGGCGCAGGCCTCAGTGCTGTTGGTCAGCACACAAAGACACACTGCTTGCAGTCCCCGGGGCCCAAGGCCCCCCACCCCCCAAACCAAGGATCCCGCAGGCATAGGGCCCTTCTCCCCAGGACCTCATTTCTTGGCAGCCCTGCCCTAGCTTGGCAGGTGAAAGAGCCCTGGGGGAACAATGGGCTTCATTCCAGCTCCACCCCATATTTTTTCCCTTAACCAAGAATGCAGGTCTTTCTGTCATGCCTTTGAAAGCTGGTTCAGCAGGGAAAGAGGCTGGGCAGGACTGCGGCCTGGCTGGCAGCAGACGTCCAAAAGGTATGCAAGCTGAGGGGCTGCCTGGCCCTCTACCCTCTCCAGCCAGTTATAGCCCTGTGCCCCAGGAATTCTGAAAAAGCAGCTCCCAGGTCCCCCGAGTTGTTGTCCCATTCAGGGGGGCCTTACTTCTCCCATTTCATAAAGGAAATAGGCTCAGAGCAGGAAGAGACTTGTCGCAGGCTCTCAGCTGCCACCACCAAGGCCAGGACTAGAGCAAGTCATGTTCCCTAAAGCAGAAACGACCAGGGCCACCTTCCTTTGAGCCGGTATCACACACCTCCTGTATGTCCCCGGTGTCTGCCGTTCCCTCTGCCCTGGGGGCTCTTTCTAGGACCCCCTGCAGCCTGTCCTTTCTCATCCTCAGGTTGCTGGATGCCAGCTGTTGTGTTATCTCATTGAATCCTAACCCCACCCCCTCGAAGTAGGGCCTATTGTTATTCCCAACGCACCAGCGAAGAAACTGAGGCTCAGGGAGGTTAGGTGGTTAACCCAGGTCACACAGTGAGGAAAGGGCCGGAGCTGGATTCAAACCCTCATGGGCTGACCCCCAAGGCCCCTTCTCTACAGGCCCTCTGCTGCCTCCCAAACACTCAGACTAGGTGCTGCGTCCTCTCCTCTCTCATCACGTCCCTCCCCTCTTTCAGCTTTGCCACTGGTTCCAGGAAGCCAATCTCCCACCTACACAGTGACCAAGCACGCATCTCCCTCCTCGGGGCAGTCCCGCTGGGACCAGATCCCTTTCCCTTCGGGTAAAGCCCTGGCTAAGTCGCCTCCTCCCAGCTCCTTGCGCAGTGCATAGCTCACAGCGGGGCCCACACAACAGAGGCTTTAATCTATCCATTCCCAGAGCATGAGCTCCTGCCAGCAAGTGAATCAGACAACACACAGCCTGGCCCCGTGGGGCTGAGACTCCAATGGGGAGACACACGATGCACAAAACTCGCAGAGTATGTGAAGGAGATGGTGCCGCTGTCATCAGAGTCAGGATGGGGGTAAACCAGGCTTCAGGGGGGTAGTCAAGGAAGGCGGCTGGGGGTGGCATTCTCCCATTTCATAAAGGAAATAGGCTGGAAGCCGTCAGGCAAAGAGAGTAGATGACAGGGCAAAGGCTCTGTGGGGGGGACAAGCTTGATGTTTTTGAGGGACATCAAGTGAAGGATAGGTGCTGGAATAGTCATCAGTGAAGGATGGGGTGCAGGGTTGGAGGGTAGAAGGCAGGGAGGGGCAGGACCTGCTGTTTGCAGACGAAAGGACCCCCCCAGCAGGAGAATGAGTAACAGGGGCAAGAAGGCGGAGAGGCAGCTGTGGTGTCCCGTGACAGCTGACAGTGGCCATGGCTATGGGGAAGTCTTCGAGTTCAGGCGATTATTTCAAAGGCAGAGTGGGAAAGGTAATGAGGAAGGGACTTTAGCAGGAACCCTTTCTTTTCAGAGGAGGAGCCTGGAGAGGGGCGGGGGCTGTGGCCATGTCCCAGGGCCCTGGTCAGGAGCCACGTTTCAGTCGCTGTGCAGGTCCCACTGCCCCAGGGCTAGGTACCGGATTCTCAGCCTTGACCCAGCCTACTTGTGGCAGCAGCCCTGGCACAGTGGGAGGAGAACACCACTCATGTTGCAGGTCCTGGTGGATGGCAGGGGAGGAGGGCAAAGGTGACCCTTTGTAACCCCAACACTGGGCCTGCAGCTGGGGGGTGGGGGAGGGACAGGACCAAGGATGCAGATGCCCAGGACAGCCCTTTACCATATATTCCAGATGTCACACAGCTGCCCTGGCAGCTTTAGGCCGGGCTAAGCCTTATCACTAAATGCCAGACCCCGGCCAGACAGTTCTAAAGCCCTCAGCATGAGGTTGGAGTGGCTCTAGTGGGAACCAGGTGGCCCAGCTGGTCAGCTTTAAGGCTGCAGGCATCACTGTCTGCTGGTTTCCCTCTGCCCTGGGAGACCATTCCCATTAATCACAGCCCTATTTCCTACTAAGCACAAGTGAATGAATGGAATCGCTGCATCTTCCCCAAGCCTGCACCCCAGGAAGCCAGACCCACCTAGTTGAGCTCGCTCCAAGCCCCTTAGCATACCTGCAGGTAAATCCAGGCACAGAGAGGCAGGGTTTACCCAGGATTTTAGAACAAGGGGCGGGGGGCATGAGACCCAGCTCGCAAGCCCCCTGGGTGGCGCTGTAGGAAAGACAGATCTCTGACTCGCCAGGAGGGCCGAGCCTGTGCCAGCCCTATCTTGATACATCCATGCCAGTGGTCCACTTACCGTGGCTGTCTTCTGCTGTGTGGCCTGGGCCGCAAACCGCGCCACGTGGTTGATGATGGGAGAGAAATTGGTGGGACCGTAGAAGCGGATGTGGGGCAGGCAAGCCGAGTATGCCTGGGCGATGCCGTCCACGCCTGCCTCGGGGAGAAGACTCTAGATCAGCCGGGTCCTCCCTGTCCCTGCACCTGCCTCTGTCCCAACTGCTGACCACCCCGAAGCGCCAGCCATGGCCAGTCTGGGCCCTGTGAGACTGGAAGGTCTCAGAGGGCAGGGCCAGGGTGATATAAAAAGCCCTGAACATGGAGTCTGACCTGAATTCTAATCCCACCTTTGCCACTTCTTAGCAGGGTTGTAGGGGCACTGAGATGCCTACACGGTCCCTGCACACAGTAGGAGCTCTATACAGCCATCATCATAAGCCTAAGAATGCCCCCCTGCCCTGTGGTCCTGTCCCAGAGCCCTCTGGCCAAGGATGAGGTTGACCAATCTGACTTGGATAAAATGTCTCTACAGACCTGCTCCAAACCGCTCAGACCCCAGCAGGACAGAGCTTCTGAGTCACAGTATCGTCCCCAAATTGGCTACCTGAAGCATTCCCCTTGCAAGTACAAACCTGACCCAGCTTCAGAACTACCCAACTACCCAGGAAAGGAAGATGCCACACCCAAAGCAAGTCCTAGGCTAAAAGGTCTCATGGTAGCAAGGACCACCCTCCATCCACCTGGAGCCCCTTCTCCCTCACTTTTTTTTTTTTTTGGTCTGTCTTTTTAGGGCCATTCCTAGGCTAGGGGTTGACTTGGAGCTGCAGCTTCCAGCCTACACCACAGCCACAGCAACATGGGATCCAAACTGCATCCGTGACCTATGCTGAAGCTCACAACAAAGCCGGATCCTTAACTTACTGAGCGAGGCTGGGGATAGAACCCACATCCTCATGGATACTAGCCAGGTTCATAACCTCCTGAGCCACACTGGGAACTCCTTCACTAGTTCTTAACTGACTCTGGGAGGCTCAGAAATCCTCAGGGTAGGGGCAGGGTGAGCACAGACTTCACAAGGGCTGCCTGCCCCTCCCCCCGCCCCAGGCCACGCTCCATCCTTGGGTGCCAAGGCCCTGTGGGGAAGCTGGGGCAAGACAGGGCTGGGCCCTCCCAGCGGGGGGTTGGGAAGGAGGTGAGAGGCCATTAAGTGTGCAGTGTGCTGCCTTCACCTCCTCCACATCTGCACAGGGCTTCCTGTCAACACTCCCCCAGTTTTCATCTGATCACCCGAGCAGGTATTGGAGCTAATGGGCAGGCGAGGAGGCAAAGGCCCGGCAAGGTGCAGTGATCCCACCAAGGTCACACAGCCAGGAAAGGACAGCAGCTGGCCTTGAATCCAGGGCCACCTGACCCCGAACTGCAGTTCCTCCCCACCTGTCTTCCCTGAGGGGAAGGGCAGGGGGCAAAAGGACAGAAGCCTGTGATCCTCCCACCTTCGCCCCAGGGAGCTGGCCAGTCCTGGCGTAAACTCAGGGCAGATGACACTCACCTGAGCAGAAGGGGTTGGTAGGGTTGAAGTTGATGGCAAACTCATGGGAGACCTGAAATGCAGAAAATACAATGAGCTGGCAGCCTCCTGGCGCTACACCGGGACCCAGGCTCACCCCGGGCCAGGCCAAGGCTCCTCTGAAGGAAGCTGGCTCTTTGCTGCCCCACCCAGGTCAAGGCTATTGATATCCCTGCATCTGCTTTCACCTCTGTGGGGTCTCACAGAGGGGCCCAACCACCCCATTTCCATGAGGGAGGAACCTGAGATCTTTCTGCATCACCCACCTCTTCTAGGGGTCAGGGCTGTCTATGCCTCCTTGCCCCACAGAGTCCCTGCAGAGGGCAAGGACACCATCTGAGGGTGGCGGGTTCAAGGAGCAGTTGGAGAGCCCCTTTGTACCCGCTATCAGTGGTGGGGCTCTAACTTCTTAGGGCCCATCTTACTAATAAGCACGAGTGCTTGGGAGGGAGCCCACTTTATGCCAGCGAGCCAGACTGGGACTCAGCTGCCAACCCGCTCAGAGCGGGACTGGGGGATTGGGAAGCATAAGGGGGCTGGAGCGGCGGGGGAAACATCAAAAGCGGACCCCACACCCTCCCAGATGCTGCAGCGCGCACACAACCAGAGCACCGAGGGACCCATAACCAGACGCCATTTGGGGCTTCAGGTCAGACTGTAGTGGCCGCAGGACCCGGGGCCTCGGACAAGGCCGGAGCTCAGATGGGGGACCTCCCTCCCCGGCTGCCTCACAGCCACCATCCACGCTCAGCCCCTGCCCCGGGAGCTGTGTGCCACAGCCCCCCGTGTTCAGCACGGTGCAGGCCTCCCCTCACTCCCTCCTCACAATCCAAAGGAGAAAGGCCTGCAATTACCCCATTTTTCAGATGTGAAACTGAGACAGAGAATGGCCTAGAATGTTCCCACACTCTCCCATTTACTGAAGGGGAAAGCTGGGGCTAAAACTGAAGTCAGGCTGCCTCCTGAGCTTGCAACACCTGAACCCGTGCTCAGGAGGTGTCCTGCTCCCGAGGACTTTGAGGAGGAGGGTGAAGAGGTGCCCCTCCCCCCTCAGCCACAGGAGGAGAGCTTCAGTCCTGGCACAAACAATCCCAGACGGAACCCTCGGCTCCAAGACGTGACCACGGGGGTGCTGGAAGGCCCTACCACATCCAACGTCCACATTTGACAAGTAAACAAACTGAGGCTCAGAGAGGGGAAGCCCGCAGAACAGGCCTGAGACCCAGGCCCCTCAAGCCAGGTAAAGGGATTTAGACCCGGGCCTTAAGGAGCCCCTCTGGGCCATGAGGGGAAGGGCTCAGCAGCAGAGTCCTTGGCACTGCCCTCTGCCAGGGAGCCGAGGCGAGGACCCCTCCCCATTGAGGGGAATGGGCTTCTCTGTTCTTTGTTCCCTCAGCCATAAGTGCCCGCCATGGAGCCACTCCCTATGTCCCTCGTGGGCCCTGTTCCTGCCCTGGGGCCCTCTGCACCCTGTCCCGATTCTGGGCTCCAGGTATGGGGGCTGGAGGTCCTTGTTGCCATGGAAACCTCCTGAGCCTCTACAGAGATTAAGGAGGGGGCTTGTACAAAGGGGGCTGAGAGAGGAAAGTGGTTGCCAGGGAAACAGGCCTCCCTTGGGCCGATTTCCTGCAAAATCAGATTTCAGGAGATTTTAGAGACCAAGGGGGAAAAGCCCCCTCCTGATAGAGATGGATTAATATTCTGCTTTCTCGACCAAATTCTTCATTCCCGGCTCTTTCCTTCTCTTTTTTTTTTGATGGTCAGGTGGGTGGAGGCTGTGAGAGGTCACCATTCATTCGCCCAGGAGGCCTCTCAGCTCACCCACTCCACCCAGCAGCTCCATTTCCCAGGTGGAAAAACTGAGGTTCAGAGAGGGCCCAGGAAGGCCCAGGTCACACAAGTGAGCCACCACAGAACCAGGACCCGATCTGGGGGACAAGACTTCATGCTGCTGGGGGCAGCCCTGCCCCCTCCCACACTTGCTGCCCTGCTTTGCCTAAGAAATGCCAACAAACATGACAAGCTTCCTGGAGGCCACCCCAAGCCGATTAGGGGCCCCTGGGGACTAGCCGCCACAGATCTTTGTCCTGGGCCCCCCTGCCGCCTTCTGACAATGGTCTCTTTCACCCTGCTTGGCCAGGCCCCACCCACCCAAGGTCAGTAAGTTCCTTAAGATGCTGTTCCCTCTGGTCCTAGGAGCGGCAGGGCAGTGGGTAGGGGTGAAGAGAGAGCTGCAGGGATGTCAGAGTGACCAGCTGAGCCTCGGTTTCCCCATCTGCAGAGGGAGGAACGTTATAAACTGGGCCCTTCCCACCCAGAGCTTTGCGCAGATCATCCTCTGCCTGATCCCTCTCTGACTCACTTTGAAGGGCCAATGCTTCCCGAGTCCCTCAGCCCCGACCTGGGACGGGGGTCCTCCTGGGGCTCACCCAGCCTGGGCCCAGGGAGGAACAGGTCCCAAGGGCAGGCAGTCCTATCACACACTCCTTTGAGCCCCTTCCAACTTCCCACACTCAGCAAAGCAACACTCCTGTCTGCTCAGGCCACTGGGCCCCAGCTGTACTGTCAACAGTCATGTACTGCCCAGCGGGTGTGCCAGGCACTAGGGCACGGCGAGAAGGAGACCTAGTGCCCTCCCTGAGCCGTGGAGGGAGACAAAACGCAAACCAACACATCCAGAGTGACCACAAAGTTTTTGAGGACAGGGCCGGGCATGCTCACTCAGGGACGTTCTCCCAGTGGGAGTGGTCCCCCGCTTCAAAGCGGCTGACTAGGCTCAGGGAAGTCAGCAAGGGGGCAAAAGGCCAGGGGAAGACTGCACGCAAAGGGCCCGAGGTGGGAGCGACCTAAAGCAGGTTCACGTGGCAGGGCGAGGTCAGCTAGGGCCTAAGGCAAAGTAGGGGTGGGGCAGGGCCAGGCCTGGCAGGCTCCACTAAGATGGGAAGGGGACGCGGGATGGAGCATCTGCCCTCGCCAAGCTTCCCTCTGGCCTCCCTCCTGGCAGCACCGGGCACTCCAGCCTGACCAGGCCCCAGCCTCCCCAGAGCTGCCCCGTGACATTTCCAACAAGGCTTCTGTGCAAGAAAACATCTCATTCAGCCAGAGTCCTCTGAAAGCTGCCTGGTGTCCTAGCAACAGGCTCCTGCTGGGCCTGGCCTCACCAGCTCGCCCTGCCTCCAGTGGCATCACCGTGTCTGCCCAGAGGCATAGCTCTGGTCCCACAGGATGCTGCTCCATCCAATATGATGGCCAGCAGGCCACAGAGCTGCTCCCTGAAATTCTCGGTGAAAATCATCCTCCCCTGAGAGGGTGGGAGGGGAATGCTCGCTCTGAGAACAGCAGCATGCGGTACAGCAGGGCAGACAAGAGGGGGCGCTGGCTGAGACAGACCTGCAGCTTTAGGAGCCCTCTGTGCCCCCACCCCCAGGCTTCTCATCAGAGAGCTAGCAGATTCTGAGAACAGACTCGAGAGGCCACCTGCCCAGTCGGAATCCAGGCTCCCTGTTATGAACATGACCTTGGGCAAGTCATTGAGCCTCTATGTTTTCGCCTGTAAGGGACATCGCCCCTTCTTTCCAGCCTGTCCCTCCATCACCCCAGCCAGATCCCACTCAGCAGTCAAAAATGCCAACAGCATGCCACGTAGGCCCACCCCACTGCTCGCTGCAGGGCTGGCTCCCCACCTCCCTGCCACCTCTCTCTCTCCATCCTGCCTACCTTCTCTCAGTTCCTCCAACTCACCCTGCCCCTGCCTCCCAGGCTTCACAAGGCTGTCCTCCCAGCCCTGAACACTCCATCGCTGCCTCAAGCCCCTCTGCAAACTCCCATTTTCCCTTCCCCTCTTGGCTGAGACCTCATCTCCTCCAGGTACCTGATGCCCTAGGCCGGGTTAGGGCCCTGCTCTGGGAAGCGCTGCCCCAGCTCGGCACAGATGTCACTGCCTGTCTTTAGAGTTGCCAGACAGAGTAGAGGATGTCCAGTGACATCTGGCTTTTAGGTAAACAATGGATAATTCTTCAGTATAAGTATTCCCAGGCAGTACTTAGGACACACTTAAACATGGGTATCCTGTATTTGTATTTGCCAAATCTGGCATCTTCCCTTCCGACCTGGGTACCAGGAGGCAGATGTCTTAACTTGTTCCTTGGTCTAGCCCCACTGCCTGCATGACTTTCAGGCTGAGAAATGAGTGTAAACGCAAGAAGGCAGGGCAGCTGGGCCCCAGCCCGACCTTTCGAAAGCACATCCTGGAGAGGCCGTGCACACAAATCCCATCTCAGCAGAAGGAAACAGTCTGGAGTCACTTACCTTCCAGTCTGGGGGTAACTGCGCCCCAAAGCCCAAAGCTGGAAACATCTTGTCACTAATCAGAGAGAGGAGACAGAACACTGTGAGACAACCAGACAGTGGCCTCATCTGCCCACACTCACCCTCCCAACCCCCACCCAAGGCTGGGCCACTCTGCCTTGCCCACCTCCATGGACAAAAGAAAAAAACTTAGCACCTCAAGAAAGAACTCTGTTTGAATGATCCACTGCACTAACCCACCTCTGGGTACCTGGTGAATAAGACGCTTGACCCCCAGCTACACCTATGGCAGACACTGCTCATCAACTACAGCACTTTTAACCAGTGCGCCTGAGTACAGCTTCTAAATCCTTCTCAAACTGGGACCTTGTCAACCATTAAACCACAGTCATGTTGTGAGTGAAATGTATTGGCTGTCTCTTTTTTTTTTTTGCTTGATACAAAGGGCAGTTGAATGTGTGTGTGCTATTGTCATTATTGAAGTGTAGTTGACTTACAATGTTCTGTCTGTTTCTGCTGTTGTACTGCTGTCTCTTGACCTCCCTTTTATGGCTGAGAAAACTTCTCCTAAAATGAGAACACTGGCCTGACACTCAAGATCCGTCATCATCTAGCCCTAGAGCCTAGTCTTATCTTGGCCTGCCCTCCCCCGTTCCCCACTCCCCCAGCCCTGGCCACCGGCTACTCACTCTTCACCAAACATACAGGGCTTCCTCACACTGCAACTTCAATCATGTTGCACCCCTTCTTGAAATACCTCTCCCCAGTCTGTTCCCTGTGGCGAACTCCTATTCATCCTCTAAAGCCCAATTCAAATGGTCCCTTCTCTCTGTGGGTTTTCTTGAGACCCCAGAATGCCTCTCTCTTTGGTGCTCCTATAGCTCCTGCCTCACAGATAAAATGCTCTTGCAACTCCAGGGATTTCATCCCTGTCTTCTTCCTGGAGTGGAAACTCCCTGAGGGCAGGGACCGTGTCTCACGAGCTCATTCATTCGACATGTATTTATTGAGGAATCCTCTGGCAGTGGACAAACTGTCAGGGGCTGGGACAGAAGCAGGGAGACCAGTGAGGTGGCTTCGGAAATGCTGTGGGCAGGAGGCCATGGTGGCTCAAACGGGCCGGCAGCAGTGAGGGTGGGAGGAGAGGCTGGATTCAAGCATATGCTTCGAGAAGATTCCCTGAAGGAATGATGAGGGAGATGAGGCAAAGAAAGGAGGTGAAGGGTTTTTGGAGTGGTGGTGCCTCTCCCTGGGATGGGGAAGAGGGCGAGAGGGATAGGAGTGGGCCGGGTGTCCAGTTCCATCTGAATGCCCGTGAGAAGGCTCAGCCAAGGGGCTGAGTGGGCAGGTGGATACAAGGCTCTCTGGAGTGGCTAGAGCAGGCTCCTCTACCTGACCAAGCAGGTGGGGACTCCCACCTCCCTTGCTCTGCATGCTATACCTCTCTTAATGTGGCCTGGGATCACAGCCACCCCTTAGGAGTCAGGAGCTGGTCCGCAGGCTGCCTCTCTCAAGGCCAAGTACACACAGGATTCCTGGGTCTGCTCTCGCTCCTGTCAGATCTCTGGGACCTGCTCCTTTCTCCCCAGCTCCCCATGTGTTGGCCTCCTGGTCAGTCCACCCTCTGACCTGGAGGTCCCAACAAGCACCATCTGTGACAATGATGCCACCACCCTCAAGTGACTTCTGGACCCTCCAAGGCCCTCTCGACTTCGCATCTGACCCATCCTGGCAGTGGCCACACTCTCTGTACAGCTCTTCTTCACTGACTGGCCACTGCGCCCTGAACCCAAAGATCTCCAGGAAGCTCGGTCATGGGAAGAGGACCCGCACAGGCTGGCTGTTACTCTGAAGATCCCAAGAGGAGTGGGACTTCTAAGCCACTAGGTGGCAGCTATAGGAATCAAATGTTTGGGTTCCAGTTCCCCAATCTGTGAGCCAGTGGATAAATTCTCTATCCACACCCTAGGCCTGTATTTCCCCAGCTCTAATGGCAGAGGCTGCAGCTATAGCAAACAAGTTTCATTTTCTTATTGGTTGCTTGGTGTACTGTGTGGAGAAGGGTCTCAGTGTGGATCTGGGCTCAATAGGTAAGAGATCAGCAGTTGATTAGCAATGTCTGCCAAGGGTATAGGAAGGGGCATTAATTCCATGTTCTGGCCACTCCTAGATTTGACGATCTCTGAGTCCCTCTTAGCCTTGACAAGCTGAGCTTCCTAGGATGGATGGAGCCCAAGCTTACCTGTCATAGTCCTGAATGATTTGTCCAACAGCCCAGATGGCCGACAAATACTCGTTGGTGCCCATGGGGTTGATATAGTGCAAAGAGGAGGGATCAAGGGGATTTCCATTGGAGGCTGTGAAGTCTATGCCAACCTGCAGAGCGGGGAAAGGGCCAACCAGTGTAGCCAGAGACCTCAGCTCCCTAACTCACACCCAAGGAACAGAGAGAGGCTGATGGGACATGGGAAGCCCTCTCATCCCCCGTCCTGACCCGCCCTCCCATAAGATAGTCTGAAACCTATAAACTGTCTATTACTCCTTCAGCTCTAATGCTGTCTGTGGCTCCCTACTGTCCACGTATAACATCTGTTTTGTCCACATATGATATGAAGTTAACTTAGAGCCCCAAATTCCTTTTCTCCCCCACTGTTCCTACCCACACCCTCATCTGCTCCCACTTCCAAGCCTTCATTCATGAGGGTCCCTCAACCTGAACAGCCAGGTCTAATTTTCCTCCAATTTTAAGACCCAACTCAGAAGCCACTGCCCCACTGAAGCTGTTCCAGACACCTGACGCTCACACGAAGCCATCGCCCCACTGCCCCATCTAGCAAACGGCACCAGGACCTGGGCTGCCTGGCTGGGCAGTGGCCCCCTTCCCAGTCAGACTGGTGCTCACTGCAGGAAGACACCAGGCCCGGGAGCCAGGTCCAGGGCTGGGCAAAGAGACCGGGGGTGACAGGTGGGCAGGATACCATGCTCCACCTGCTCCTCAGCCCCAAGGGAATTCTAGCCTCTGCAAGGCAGCACAGAGGAGCGGGGAAGGCTTAGGAGGGGGCCCCAGGGGATGACACGGCCACCTGAGGACTTGGTCAGGATGGAGGGATCCCTGCAGAGGCACAGTCTGGAGTCTAACACACAGGAGGTGCTCAGTGTCACTTTCTGGGTGAACACACACACACACACACACACACACACACACACGAGGAATAGTAGGGCCTGGCTTCTCTGCAAGGGATCGGGGGTGGGGGTGGGGCGTAATGGTGACCAGTGAGGTAAGTGGTCAAGGCCAATCCCCTGCCTCCTTGCAGTCCTGCAGCTGCCTTCCAGCCCCCATGGGATCCAGAAGTGGTGGCAGAGAGCTGGGAGGCAGGCAAAGTATGGGGCCCCAGCAGCTTCTCCCCTGGGCCTGAGGCTTCCCTTCGGGGGAGGTTCAGGACAAGTCTGTGGAGCACACGCTCCAGGCCACAGGCAGAGCGACAATTCATTTTCCAATGAATATTCACTGAGCACCTGCCCCGTGCCAGGCACTGAGTGATGCACTGAGGGCGGGGGAAACAAAACAATGGGATACTCACAGTCGCTCGGGGGACAGGGGTGAGCGAGAAATACTTAAGAAAATGTCAAAAGTGACAACTGCCCTGAAGATAATAAACCAGGAGAAATGACAGAGGTGACCCCTGTGTCACAGCCCCCAGGATGGCAGGGCAGCAGCTGCGAGAAGGTTCTGGGAAAGAGCATCCCAGGAGCAGAGAATAGCAGATGCAAGGCCTGACGACAGAGCAGAGCCTGGTGCGCTGGTGGGACAGCGAGGATCAGTGCAGACTGAGCCGAGGGAGCAAGGAGGGGGCAGCAAATGAGGCAGGGGAGGAAGTGGGGAGAAACTGGGCTTTTTTCCATCTGAAGAAGTGTAGCCAGTGGCAGTCAAGACTGGGCAGCCAGGCTGACGGCAGCTAAACCCTGACTCAGGCCCATCCACCTCTACCCTCTCTTCTGGGCCACGTTCACCTTGCCCTGGGGATGTCCTTCCTGAAATCTGTCCCCAGTCCCTCCTGCGGCCGCTGTGGCCCAGGCCCTTAGGGAGGCTCCGCACTGGGTTGGGGAGGTGGGGGGGTGAGCCCTACCGTGAACATGAGCTGGCAGCCTCCCAGGATGTAGTCCAGGAAGGAGTAGTCCCGGTTTATCTGCAAGGAATCAGAGGGGTCAGCGGGCCCCCGCCCCGTGCCCGAGGGCAGGTGCCCTCCCGTGGCCACGCTCTCACAAACAACCTCAGAGGAGACGTTGCTCTGTGCCCTGACAGGGGTCAAGGAGACCATAAAAGGCAGACAGGCCCGATCTGATTACAACACAAACCAAATCTCTCTATAGCAAAACAGTCGGAGCAACAGTTCCCAATAGGTGGGGGACACACACACAAACACACACACGGGTGCGCGCACGCGCGACGAGCCCGGGCAGCGTCCCAGGGTCCAGTGTCAATCATGCCTGCCAATTACAGGACAGAGAAAGCCTCAATTTGTCACCATTTGGTCCTTGAGCCTCTGCAGCCCTGACTGACCTTGACTTTGAACAGAGAGGGGCCAGGCCTCAGGCTCAAGGCCTTCTGCGGGAAATTAATAAAGCCGCTAAAACACTGGATGGTCTTTGCCTCCTTTTGGCAAAGGCTATTGGCCTTCCAGTTTGGGCAGTAGAAGGGCTCCTTTCAAAATGAATGTATTTAAGTCAAAAAGGACACCAAGGGAGTTCCCGTCGTGGCTCAGGGGTAATGAACCCAACTAGTATCCATGAGGATGTAGGTTCGATCCCTGGCCTTGCTCAGTGGATTAAGGATCTCGCGTTGCTATGGCTGAGGTGTAGGCCAGCAGCAACAGCTCTGATTTCACCCCTAGCCTGGGAACCTCCATATGCTGCAGGTTAGGCCCTAAGAAGCAAAAGCAAAAACAAAAATGAGGAGCCGGCACTGCCATGAGCTGTGGTGTAGGTCTCAGACACGGCTCAGACCCCACGTGGCTGTGGCTGTGGCGCAGACCTAGATCGGCAGCTGTGGCTCCAGTTAGACCCCTAGCCTGGGAACTTCCACTTAGCTCAGATGTGACTCTAAAAAGCAAAAAGACACCAAAATGGGAGGAGACGGGGCTGATTACAAAAAATAATAAGGCAGGAGCCACCAATTATGAAGGGGGATGTAACAAGTTTCAGAAATAAGGATCGGAAATCGTGAAGCTGTGACCTGGCAGCTTAACTTTCCCAGGGCACCCCTGCGTTGCGACCTCACTGAAGTGAATGCTCACGTAAATCCTAGTCTCCAGATGAGGAAACTGAGGCCTGGGGATGGCCAGCAGGTAGAGAGCATGCCAGGACTTGGAACCTTCAGGCCCAGGGTCCAGGGTTCTCACAACCCAGGCCTGGGCTGCCTTCCTTAACATCTGGCAGATAAGGGGCCACCAGATATCCAGGGGGCCTGGCCCCTGACCTCAGTCTGGCCACTGCCAGGGCAACCCCACTGTCCTCCTGGGCCTCCGTGGCCCCAGTTACACCACAGAAGTCACAGGTACCTGAGCCCTTCCTGATGTCACTTGCCAGAGGACAGGGCGCCCCATCCTGACGGCCCCTGCCCCTCTGATGCTGAACATGCAGTGGGCACAGCCTGGGAAGCAGCAACTGCCCACCGTCACCTTCCAACTAGGAGACCCTGGGAGGTCACCTCAGCACCCCCACCCGCGCCTTCCACGCAGGAATGGGATGAGACGAACCCTGTACCTGCTTCAACTTGCAGCATCCCCTCTGAACAGATGAGGAGACAGGGGCCCGGAGAGATTAAAGAAGGTCACGGAGCTGGCATGTGGCACAACTGGGATTTGAACCAGCCCTTGCTGGCTCCATACCCGATGCTCAGCCTGTCCCTCCTGCAGCGATACCTCCTTGTGGGACCACAATCCTGACCCCTGCCCTGGGCCCACGCGCGCAGGCTCACCTTGCAGGAACGCAGGATAATGATGCCGGAGTTTTTATAGTTCTTCTTCTTCCTCTGCTTCTTGGGGTTGATACACTCAAACTCCCGCTGGGCCACACCGGAGGAGAAAGAGAAGCTAAACTTGGGGCTTCCATGGGGACTGACCCTCCCCTGGGCCCCAGAGTCTACCCCGCAGCGCTGACCCGGGGGGCAGCACGCCTCCTCCAGGAAGCCTTCCCAGAAATGGTTCCTGCCACCTTGGGCTCATGCCAAGCTACACCTGCCCCGAGTAAGAAGACGTGCACCTGCTCTCCATCCCCAGACAACTCATCGGCGTCATGTCTACTGTGGCCCAGGGCCCAGCTTCTCAGTTACGCGGACAGCTCCTGAGTGCTCACTACGACCAGGCACTTTACCTGTATAATCTCATCTAATTCCCACTCTACTCTTCTGCCTCCACTTGACAGAGAGGAAAACTGAGGCCCGGGGAGATGGGACGTCTTGCTCAGAGACGCGAGGCAGAGAGATGGGCTCTGAGCCCCAGTCTGCCTGATTCAAAAGCTGGAGCCCCTTCCCCATCCCCTGCTGAGGTCTTGGGGGTCACACACTTGCATACATCTCACCGGGACGCCGTCACGAGCCTCACACATCTGTGACACCGAGGTCTGGAACTCGCCAATGAAGTCATGGCCCCCATCATTGTCATAGTCATAGCACATAACCTGCAGAGGGTCCAGCGAGGTCATCCCAGAGCTGGCCCCCCAGGAGGCACTCAGCTCCTTCAGCTCCCCGAGCAAACTCCATGTATTTTGGGGGGTGTTGCCTCCCTCTCCCCCCAGATATGACTGGCTGGCTTGGGGTGATGCTGGTAGCTCCAGAACCACCTCCTGCAGGAAGCCTTCCCTGACTGCTGGGAAATGGAGAAAGGGTGCCGCCTCCAGCACTGGAGGCTGTTCCCTCTGGTGCAGGAAGCTGAACACCTCACTGGGTTGTGGCCCACCTGGGACACGGCCTGGAGCCCTCCCTAGACTGGTGCTTTTTCCTGAGATGGGCACAAAATCATCCCAGCTTGATATGCTAACTTAGCTGCCAAGAGACTCCTAGGAGGAAGGCACGGGTTACTGTACCCATTCTACTGAGAGGTAAACTGAGGCCCTGAGTGGGAAGCACTTGCCCAAGGTCTCACAGCAGCAGTAGTAGAGCCAGAACTGGACCCTGAGTTTCCTGGAGCCCTGTCCGGAGATCCCTACGTGGCCTCACTGCCTCCCCCAACCCCCCTCTGCGCTCAGCCCCGGCCCCTGAGGGCTGAGGGCTTTCAGAGACCAGTAATCACCATCTTCATCACAGCGACAACACTTGGTCGTTTCCAAGGTGATGCTGCGTCGTTATCCTCGCGAGCAGCACACAGCCCTCCGGGAGGAACAGGGCGGTCGCTCTGTTCCCGTTGTAGACAGGGGCTCCCAGAGATGAGGGCCCTGCCCAGACCATTCAGAGGGTCGGGCAGTGCCAGGCCAAGGCCCCAGGCCTCCTGCCCCTCCCCCCACATGGCTTCCTGTTCCATCTTCATAAGGAAGAGCTTTGCCAAGGTGTCCCCAGGAAGCCCCGGGAAGACTGGGAGGGAGGACAGCAGCGGGGTTCCTGGAGCCCCCCCCTCACCTGGATGGGTTTCTCCATGTCCCCATCACACAGGGACACCAATGGCACAGTGAATGGCTTCCAGACGGGGTCCAGTGTGTACTTGATGACCTGCAGGACAGTGAGGGGCAAGGGTGAGCTCAGGCGCGGGGCCAGCAATGCTCTGGGGCTGGGCCAGTCCAATGGGACAGAGCGGCAGCAAGGCGGAGAGAGCCACAGCCACGCTTCTAGGGATGGAAGTGAGCACCCCTGTGGCAGGGAGGGAACAAGTCCTTCAGGTGCCATCATGGGCTTCCCTGTGCACTGCAGGACTGTGACTGCTCAGCGCCATCCTGGGCTGTCGTCATCCTGAGCGGGACATCGAGAGGGAGACTGTTCCCAAGGCAGAAGGAAGCTCCCAGCAGAATGGGATCTGAGTGGGCTGGCCGGGCAGGCCCGCTGGCTCAGAGACCCCCTGGAGCTCCAGACACCCACCTCAGTCCTGTGGACCAGCATCCACTTGCCATCATCTCCTGGTTTATAAAACTCGAGAAATGGGTCTGACTTCCCAAAGAGGTCCTGGAGGAAGCAGGAGGATGCGGGTGAGAGAGGCACAACTCTACTGGATTCAGATGTGACGGGGGTGTGATCCAGCTGCCGCCCCCAGTCCCGCATCAGGAGTGGGAGCTGTGGGCAGAGCCAGCCTGGCCCCTCTTCCCTCGGCCTCTGCAGGGCTCAGCAAGGGGCCCAGGGCAGCTGCAGCCCCTTGGAACCATGCACCATCCCCAGGAGAAACCACCCCATCCTGGAGTAGCCAGCGCCTGTGCTCAGAGAGACCCTGAGACCTGGAGCCTGTGGAAGTTACGACTCCAGCATTTTAGATGGGGCAGGACATCAAGAGGGAGGTTGTTCCCCAGGCGGTAGGAGGAACCCAGCAGGGTGGGTTGTTTATTTTAGTGGGAAGCTGAAACACTGAAACTATCCTAGCAGAAGGGCCTTTAAAACTCCATTTATTTGAGAAAACGTGTCATTCTAGGAGCTCCCACTGTGGCACAGTGGGTTCAGGATCCAGCATTATCTCTGCAGCGGCACAGGTTTAATCCCCGGCCTGGCTCAGTGGGGTGAGGATTCAGCGTTGCCACAGCTGTAGTGTATGTAGGTTGCAGCTGTGGCTTGGATTCAATCACTGGCCAAGGGACTTCCATCTGCCGCAAGTGCAGCAAAAAAAAAAAGGTGTCATTCTAAAGAGGCTGTATATTCAAGAGGGGGAGACACTAAATAAGTAAATAATATACATTAAGCAGCAATTAGTGTTAAGGAGACAAAGGAAGAGGGGACAGAAAATCAGGGATCACTGCAATTTCAGGGAAGGTCTCACTAGAAGGTGACACACGAGCAAGGGCTTGAGGGAGGGCCTGTCATGAGAATACTCAGGGCAAAGAACATTCCAGGCACAGGGAACAAGTGCAAAGGTCCTGAGGCCCGAGGATGCCTGGGGGAAATCCTAGGACAACACAGAGGCCGATGTGGCTGAAACAGAATGAAGTCAGGGAGTCAGGGGCTGCGGACACATTGGGTGGGGCCCCGAAGGTTATCAGAAGGACAGGCACTTATGCTCAGTGAGATGGGCAGGTTTCCAGGTTTCCGAGGAGGAGGTTTCCAGCCCTGTCTCGAATACCTCTAAGTGATGGGAAAGCCACCACCTCCATGGTGAAGACTCATCTGGGGTGGCCGGTAGGGCCATGTGCTATGAACTTGTCCATGGAGGGGCAATGCAGGTGGTGGCCAGAGGCCCCCAAGCCAGGCCACCCAACCCCAGGGCTGGGGGAGCAACGCTGCTTCTCGATGGAGGACCCCTCTGCTGCCTGCCTCACCTTCTTGTCCAGCTTCCTGCCCGCCAGACTCAGCGTGATGACCCGGTTGTCCGACAGCTCCTGGGCAGCAATCTGTGAGACCAGAGGAATGCTGGGGTCAGGGCTGCTCCCCAGATGCCCTCCGGCTGCCCTTCAGGCAAGGTGGACAGAGGCTGCCCCAAGGGTCAACCCTCCAGGGCTAGGAGAGGAGGGGAGGGCAAGGATACTGCCAGGTGACGCTGGCTAATTCTCCTGTCTTCCTAAAGCCTGTTTCCCTCTTCTGGAAAATGAGATTTTTAGTAAAAACTCATCTGGGGTTCCCATTGTGGCTCAGTGGGTTATGAAGCCGAATAGTATCCATGAAGATACGGGTTCGATCCCTGGCCTTGCTCAGTGGCTTAAGGACCTACCGTTGTCGTAGGTCACAAACGTGGCTCGGATCTGGCATGGCTGTGGCTGCGGCATAGGCTGGCAACTGCAACTCTGATTCGACCCCTAGCCTGGGAACTGCCATATGCCGTGGGTGTGGCCCTTAAAAAAAAAAAAAAAAACCACCTCATCTGGATATTAGAAATAAGAAAATGACCCCCATGTGGCTCAAAAGAGAGGCCGTGAGATGGCAGGGGGAGTTGAAGCAGAGACCTGACATAGGGGGTGGTCTTGAGCTCTGGGGGAGAAGCTCGGGCCAGAGAGCAGCCAGACAGGCCCCCTGCCGCCCCCACTGCAGACCCACGGAGCACACACAACCACCCCCGCACACTAAGGCTGCCTCCACTCTGCGGCTGGGGACCCTGAGGCCCAGGGCAGGGAAGGCACCGGAACTCCCTCAGCTGGCTCGGCGGCTCACATGGGTCATGGGGCATCCATGCCTTGGCCATCAGCCACGCCCTCTGGCCCCAGGCCAGCCAGCGATGCGCCAGCGGGGTGACCCCGAAGCTGCCACCTGCCCTCTCTGGGCCGCTCCTCTCCCCTCCCCCACAGAGCGGCAGGGGAAGCCCTCTGGCCACCAACAACCCAGGTGGGCTTCCTCCCCTTCCGCACCTTGAGGATGGCCTCCCCAAGAAGCTATTTGACCCTGAGAACCCCAGACAGGCTGGGCTGGAGGCCCTTCCTCCCCTTCAGCTGAGACTTAGCCAACAACCCTGGAGGGGCGGGCCCTTTATTGCCCCCATTTCACAGGAGGGAACCCGGGTCTAGACGGGGAACCTCCAGAAACGCTGGGGGGGGCAGCACGCCCCTTGGGTGGGATGTGTCCAGGCTGGCATCCGGGGGGGGGGCAGCCGGCTTGTGCGAGCATTTAGACAGGGACGTCTTGAACCCCAAGAGGTGACATTCCCCAGGAGGGGACCATTCGGTGTCAGGGACAGTGGATTAGGGCCTGGTGTAAGTGCCAGGTAGGCTAAGAATTCATTTTGCCTTGACCTCGGGCCATGAGCACCAAGGGAACAAAAACAGCCAAGACTGCTGGGTCCCTCACAGCGTCAAATGCATGACTCCGCAGGCAGTGGGGAGCCAGGAAGGTTCCAGAGCAGGGGAGTGGCACCGCGTGAACACACACAGGTGCAGCCCTCCTCCCCACCAGCGCGGCCACTTCCCGTGGCTTCGCACGGGCTCTGAAGGGGAACGATCCAGGAGAGACTCTCACTAGCTGAACTGGCTCAGGGCACTTCCTCCCTGGGCGTCAGCGGTCTCGTTGGTAAGACCAGGTTTCCTTGCCTTCCAGGAGTCTGGGCACCAGAGAGCTCATCCGTGCCAAGGGCCTGCGCATGGCAAGAATCACTGTGCATCGTAGAATCACTGCGCGTCGTACAATCACCGCGCATCACAGGAACCATTGCGCATTGCAGAGCCGCAAGCAGAGCTCCCCTGGGCAAGGCTCTCCTGAAACGCCTGAAAGACCCCCAAGGGGGGATGGGCAGGGGCCAAGCCGGGAAGGGGTGCGGCGGGGGCGCGGGGGCTCTGGAGGCCTCCAGGGCTGAGTAGGCACGTCCCTGCCCCGCGAGCCGACGTGGGGGCTCCTGGCAGCCCCCACCCCCAGCCCCCAGCTTGGCGGCTCCATCAAATGTGGAGCCAGGAACCCGTTGCTAAGAGACCTGTTGCTAAGTTGTAAGTTGGGCTTTTTTACTCCAAACAAAGCTGGTGATTATCTGCCAGTGAAGCGGCCCATTGATGGGGGCAGGGCAGTGGGCTGTGCGGCTGGTGGGGGCACAGAGAGCAGGGAGCGGGGCGGGTACCGTAATCAAGCCCTTCCCAGCAGGCTTGTCATTTATCAGCAGCAGAGGCCGAGTGATCTTCTTGCTGGAGACAATCTGGAGGGAGAGAGGACAGAGAGATGCTGGCCCTGTGAGGGCTGGCGAGGAAGATCCTTAACAGGCGCCACTCAGAGCAAGATGCTCCGTGCCAGGCGCCGGCTAGACCTCCCCCTGCGTGATCCCCACCATGGGAGGCAGACAGCAGCCACGGCTAACCGCACTGGGCAGCAGAGGAGACGGAGGGAGGCCCAGAGAGGTTAAGACACTTGCCCCAGGTCCCGCCGCTGGGCTGGAATCCCAGCAGTCCCATGCCCGCTGATCTGGCTGCCCCCAGGAAAAGGCTCTTGCAAGGCCCACCTTCTGGAGACCAGTGCAGGGAGTTCAGCCCCCTGACCACCCACCTCCCCTGAAGCGATTCACAGCCCTGATGGAGAAGATCAAGCCCTGATGCCTTCTGTGTGTGTGCATCGGTTTGAGGAGTGAATGCATTCGCAGAGGCTTCAAGGCTCAATAAATACGGCACAGAAAGGCAAAGCCGAAGTCTCTGGAACGTCGCCCTCCCACCCGCCTCTGTACACCCTCTTCCCGCATCCTCCACACGCCACGGTTCTCCGTTTCTTGGGGAAGATGCCAGTGGTTCTTTGTACCACTAGCGTGTTCCTAGTCCCCCCCACCCCAATGCTGGTTCTTCTTCCTAGTCCACTCTCCACCCTTCCCCACCTGGGGACCCCAGCACCCGGCTCCCGATCCTCTGGCTTGTGGGGGTTCAGCCACTGGGGGTGCCAGCAGGAGCTGGAAGAGCAGGAGGGTAGAAGGGCTGGGCTGTGGCTTGGCAGAAGCTTTGTTGCTCATCCTTGGCCTTGGCTCTAGTCCAGAGGCCTCCCGTGGCGGCCACAGCTCTCCCCAGGCCCTGACAACACCACTTCCTGCCGGGCCCCGCCCCCCAGGCTAGGGGTGGCCGGGCTTCCCGCTGGCCTCAGGCCCTGGGTACGTTTCCCCACCCCTTGTGGGCTCCCTGGCCCTGCCCACTGGTCAGTGGGCTCTCTCCTCAGTTACCCTTTGTGGTGGGCAACCTGAGAGACACACCACAACTTCTTACACAACTGCTGGGCCCTTGCTTTTTTATTGAACATCAACTCCTGGCAGGCCCGGGGGCATTTCGGTCTCCACTGGCACGTTTCAAAGGCTTTTCTGTTTTATTCACCTACCATCCTTATAGGCTGGGCAGAGCAGTCATCATTATCCGCAAGTAAGATACGGGGAACCGGAGGCCCAGAAGGGGCTGGGGGCTTGCCTTAGGGCACGGAGCCCCCAAAACTGACTGGAACTTGTGTCAGGGGCTCCTAGCCCTGCAACCTCCATTAGCCTACCAAAACCGAAGCTGGAAGGGGAAGCGTGACCCAGAGAGGGAAAGGAATTTACCCAAGGTCACACAGTGAGCCAGCCACTAAGTGGGACTACCATGGTGACTTGGTTGCTGGTCGGAGGCTCCCTCCCCAGGACGTCAAGACCACACCTGCTTTCTATCAACCAGAAGCTCTGGCCACAGGTGGCCGCTGCTATGTGGTAACATCTGGCCAGCCCTGTGCTCAGCACTCTCCAACAGGAGCGCTTGAGTCTGGCCCCGACGCCAGCAGCATCCTTCCCCCTTTGTGTGCCTGCTGGCCCCCAGGGCTCTCTGCACTTGTGATGCCACCTTGGGGGCCAGACAGAGCAAAGCAGGCAGCAGGAGACACTCCAGAGGGGCGGCCTGGTCCCCGGGAGAGCCAGGAACTGCCCTGCCCGCGCCCCCCACGCCGCCCCATTTGGAGGGGGCCCGGCTCACCGTGCCCAGGCTGCAGGAGAACTGGCCCAGAAAATCATGCTCCTCAAGCTTCGTGCTGGACTTGTCCTGGTCAAACAGGGCAAACTTGAGCCTCTGCACCTCCTCGAAGCGGTAGTCAAGAACGAACTTTTTGGAGAAGGCGGGGTTGAGGTTGTTGACGGCAGTTTCTGTCCTGTCATACTGGCAGAGGGGCAGGGAGACAGGAGTCAGAGCAGGTGGCTGGTTCCCCCCTTCACAGGCCGCCGGAGATCATGGTGCTAACAGTCGGAACACCCATCTCTGTGCCAGGCACCCCAGCCTGGGTGGCTGCGGCCATCACTGCTCCCAGCCCATAGATGAGGACACTGAAGCCCAGAGAGGTTCTGTGACTGACCCAAGGCTCAACAGCTGGAGGGTGGGGCCGAGATCTGAATCCTGGTGTGACCCTCACATGCACGCCTGTAACCCACCGGGCCCTGGTTCCACACCCAGGCCCCAGAGCTTGGGCTCTGCCCCTGCCTAGGTAAGTGACAGAGGGAAAGTCCCTGTCCCCACCCGGACCGCAGTTTCCACTTCTGTAAAAGGAAAGGATTTGACTCTCTGGGGTTTTCATCCTTCGTATTTGGGGAGAACCCTTTTTTGTCAAACCGCATTTTAAAAGGAAGCTGAGAGAAGGGGGGGGGTACCCGGGGGAAGGGCGCGCAGGAATCCACATCTCCCAGGAGACGGATGTTTACACGCTCCCGGATCCCGGGAATGTCAAGACTGGGGACAGAGTGGCCCCCACGCCCCACATGCTGTGCAAACTGAGGCCAGAGGAAGAATAGGGCCTTGTACTTTGGGTCACTGTGGGGCTGGGACAGGAACCCCGCCCCTGGCCTCCTGCACGGAGGCCCCAAACCGCGGAGTCTGGGTGACAGTCTATTTTGGGGCCTGGGCTGTGTTGATTTTTCCTCCCAGCCACCCCATTTCCAGGGGCTGGAGAGCAGCAGGGACGGAAGAGGTCATGGCCCTGGGCTATTTTTAGCCAGGGTGTCTAGCCTGAGTGGGACAGAGATTGTCAGGGAGGTGGGGACACAGGGGGTAGGGCGGGAAAGGACGTCACTCCCTGCGGGGCAGCGGGGGGGTTCCGGAAACCTGGCAGAAGGGACTCCAGACACGCCAGCCTTAGGCCTGGGGCTTCCTCCGGGGAGTCCTCTGTTGACCCCGTATCCCACCACCCACTTCTGGCTGCACTGACAAGGTGCTCTGCCCACCCTGTGCCCCAGTTGCCCTCTGTAAGATGGGGCAACACTCCCAGCTCATTTCCTTGGCTTTGTAAGAAGGAGCCAACATCTGTGGAAACCACAGTATGCTCTGCGGGATGCCCACCAAGCCTTAGTTAAAGTATCTGGGAAAATTCATGTGCAGGTGAAACTAGCTGCAAGGCCGGCTCTCAAGCTGTTAACAGCATTCTCCCGGACAGGCGGGTTCCTCACCCTTTTGGTTTCCTTGCTTCTACCTGGATTTTCTCAATGCACTACACTGAACACAGGCCCCTCTGGGAATAGGAAGCAAAGCGTGTGTGTGTGTGTGTGTGTGTGTGTGTGTGTGTGTGTGTGTCTGTGTGTGTGTGTCTGTGTGTGTGTGTGTGTGTGTCTGTGTCTTTTTAGGGCCACAGCCTCGGCATGTGGATGTTCCCAGGCTAGGGGTCGAATTGGAGCTACAGCTGCCAGCCTACACCACAGCCACACCAATGCCAGATCCTTAACCCACTGAGCGAAGCCAGGGATCGAACCTGCATCCTCATCGATATCAGTTGGGTTCTTTGCTGCTAAGTCACAATGGAAACTCCAAAACAAAGCCATTTTTAAACCTTGTAAGTTTTGGAGAGTTCCCTTTGCGGTGCAGCAGAAACAAATCCGACTAGGAACCATGAGGTTGCGGGTTCGATCCCTGGCCTCACTCAGTGGGTTAAGGATCCGGTGCTGCCATGAGCTGTGGTGTAGGTCGCAGATAGCTCGGATCTTGTGTTGCTGTGGCTCTGGTGTAGACCGGCAGCTGTAGCTCTGATTCGACCCCTAGCCTGGGAACCTCCATATGCCATGGGTGCAGCCCTAAAAAGACAAAAGAAAAAACAAACAAACAAAACACAAATAAACCTTGTAGGTCTTAACAATTTGTGTTTCTCAATAACCTTTCTTAAGTTGCATCTTTCCCCAGCCCTCGGGCCAAAGCCTTCCAGGTCAGAAGTCCTTGGCTGTGGCATCAACATTCCTGGCTCCGGGGCTCTCCAAGGTGGCAGGGGGAATTAAAAAATCCTCATTTCACAGATAAGGCAACAGGCTCAGAGAGGGACAGCCACTTGCCCAGCCACCCAGCAGGGAGTGACAGAGCTGGGGCTTGGTCCAGCTCTGGGACCAAAGCCTGAGTTCCCTATTTCTCTGTTTGCTCCTCACTGACTGTGCTCGTTTAGGAATAAGTGGGGAAAGTTATCTTAAAAATGGAAGCAATGGAGTTCTCATAACGACTCGTATCCACGAGGACGCAGGTTTGATCCTTGACCTGGTTGAGTGGGTTAAGGATCTGGTGCTGCCGCAAGCTGTGGTGTAAAGTCGTGGATGTGGCTTGGATCCCGTGTTGCTGTGGCTGTGGCATAGGCCAGCAGCTGCAGCTCAGATTTGACCCCTAACCTGGGAATTTCCATGTGCTGCACGTGTGGCCCTAACAAGCGAAAAAAAAAAAAAACAACTTTTGGAGTTCCCGTCGTGGCGCAGTGGTTAACGAATCCGACTAGGAACCATGAGGTTGCGGGTTCGGTCCCTGCCCTTGCTCAGTGGGTTAACGATCCGGCGTTGCCGTGAGCTGTGGTGTAGGTTGCAGACGCAGCTCGGATCCCGCGTTGCTGTGGCTCTGGTGTAGGCCGGTGGCTCCAGCTCCGATTCAACCCCTAGCCTGGGAACCTCCATATGCCGCGGGAGCGGCCCAAGAAATAGCAACAACAACAACAAAAGACCAAAAAAAAAAAAATTTTTTTTCTAAGTAATCCGTGACTTCCAGGGGCCTGACCCCACCTAGGTCCCCGGGATCCAGCGGGAGCTCCTCCCCAGCACTGCAACCACCCTCCACCCCCTGCAGACGCACACGGAGGGGGCCTCACCTCGATCCACCTGCAATCATTCTCTGTGAAGAGGACACAGAAGGGGTCGGACTTGGAGGTGACGTCCCGGTCCAGCAGGTTCTGACCACTCACCGATAGCTCCACCTTGCACACGCAGTACTGGGAGCCCACGGGGGCCGCCCCTGATGCTGGGGCACCCCCGCCCGGTATGTAGGCCATGGGGGTCGGCAATGGCGGCAGTAGTTCCTCACAATCTAGGGGGACAGCACTGGGGGTCAGCGAGGGAACAGATGTCTATCTATTCCAACACACCACCCTGGGGAGGTGTCATCACCAGACCCAGCAAGATGTGGGGACAGAGATGGAAGGCAAAAGCTTAGAGAAAGAATGCAAGAAATGTATGAAAAACACGTCTCTAGGAGGCGTGTTCAGTTTGTCTTTGAAGTTATTTCTCTGCTTTGGTCCCTCTTTACCTGTGAGATGCAAGTAAATTACACATGTGTGATGCCCATGTGTCCGTGTTGCCCCTATCAGAGCAGCAACAAATCACAGTGGACATAGGCATCCCATTCATTCTGCCAGGAAAACATGGGCTTCTCATGAGCAATTTTCAACAGGCACCTTGTGGCTACAATGGAGGTTGTAAATGCTCGGGTTTCCCTCACTACCTTGGCCACTAGGAAGCTCACTTCTGGTCACTCCCAAAACTTGAGTTTGTTCATTATCTGTCATGTTCATCCTGTATCGCCAGCCTAAGAACAGTGAATGGTGCACAGGAAGCACTCAGTATATATTTTGTTTGTTTTTCTTTTTCTTTTTCCTTTTTTCGGGTCATACCCACAGCATATGGAAGTTCCCAGGCTAGGGGTCGGATCGGAACTACAGCTGCTGGCCTACACCACAGCCGCAGCAATGCAGGATCTGAGCCGTGTCTGCGATCTGTACCACAGCTCACAGCAATTCCAGATCCTTAACCCACTGAGCGAAGAAGACAAGGATCGAACCCACATCCTCATGGATACTAGTCAGATTCATTCCTGCTGCACCACAATTGGAACTCCTACTTCGTTTTTTTTGTTTTTTGTTTTTGTTTTTTTTGGCTTTCTAGGGCCACACTCACAGCACATGGAAGTTCTCAGGCCAGGGGTCATATCAGAGCTGCATTGGCCAGCCTACCCTACAGTCACAGCAACGTAGGAGCTGAGCCGAGTCTGCGACCTACACTGCAGCTCACAGCAATGTCGGATCCCCAACCCACTGAGCAAGGCCAGGGATGGAACCCGCATCCTCAGGGATCCTAGTCGGACTCACCACCACTGAGCCATGACGGGGACTCCTCAGTATATATTTGTTGAATAAAAAAGATGAGTGTATAAATCAACAAATAGACAAACCTTCCCTAGCGCGCAGAGCTTTCCTGAGTTGGGCCTTACCCTCAACGCTGAATTCACTCTTTCACTCAGACACAAAGTCCCCAAATTTCAGGCTTTACGAACCCCCTCCGCTGTGAAGGTAAATTTCTGCTATTTCTTTACTCGAAGCAGCTCTGTTTGCCTCTGAGTGGAAGGTGTTCATCTGGAGCAAGCGTGGAGAAACCCATCTCCAGGGGCAGAGGGGAGCTCTGGGTCCCAAACGGAGCAGGCCCTATACACGAGCCCTCTGGCTCTCTGTACCTCGGTTTCCTCCTCTGCCCACGAGATGTCCCGACACAGTCCTACGAGGCTCCTGGGCTCAGATCCTATCTCCACGGGCACATGTGAAGTGAACACAGGCCTGCATCCGTGTGGATGAGCCCAGCCTCCGGACGCTCACCTGCAAAGGCCAAGGTCTGACACCTTGACTAACCTCCCCGGTGCTTGGGTCCCTGGCCGTGCACCGGAGGAGGAGGCAAGAAGAGGGCCTTCCTTCTGGGGACACAAACCCACCTGACCGAGCTGCCCTGCACTGTCTATGAGCTGAGCCCGACACCGGCAATGACGACACCAATCCTTCCTCAGCCTGGGGGGGCAGGTCCTAATATCGCCCCATTTTCCAGAAGATGACACCCAGACTGGCTCATTTATTCTAGAGAGTCTCCTAGGTCCCAAGACCTGAGCCAGTGCTGGGATCCTGCAGGAAGAAGCCCACCCAGCCTCAGCCCCCTAGGAGCTCCTGTTTCTGCCTGGCTGATGGCTTGGGGAGGGTAGCTGGGTCCCATGGGCTGCAGGCTCAGGGAGGGCGCTGTGGCTTTACTGTGAGAGTGGTGGAAGTCCTGATGGGTTTTAAGCAGACAGGTGACATGATCTGATTTGTGTTTTAAAAGCTCACTCCAGCCCCCGTGGGGAGAAGGGGTGGTTAGACTAAGGAGAGGCAGCAGGGAGGCCGGGGAGGAAGCGGCTGTCACCAGGCCCACTCTCCCTCCCTCCGACCCCAGCCACAGCCTGCTCCCCAAGCACTGCCAGCCTCTCACTGGGCAGACAAAGCCCTGGTCTGCAGGAGGCCTGGTGGGGGGGGGATGAGGCCTGCAGCCAGAGGCCCCTCTCCGTCTTCCACTCCAGACACAGTGCCCCAGGCGTGCCTGGCAGGGAGAGGATCTGGACAGCGACAAAGCCAGTGTTCAGCCCCCTCCCTCCCCTGTCTGTCCCTAGAACCTCATTATAATCACACGAGCCCGGAGCATCAGGACAGCACTACAATTTGCCTGCAGGATTTATTCTTGTTGTGTAAAAATTAGTTTCCATTGGAGGGGCTGCAGGGCCGCCCTCCTTCTCACTGTGTGCAGCTGGGTGGCCGTGCCAAGTGGAGGAGCAGTGAGCAAATCCTCGGGGGAGCAGGGCCACCCGAAATGGACATCTCACCCGGTGGCTGAGAGAACACCTGTTGGTGCGTATAGCTACCCAGACGTGGCGGGGAGACACAACAGCCTATCCCATTTTACACAGCAGGAAACTGAGGCTCACAGCAGGAGTCACCTGTCCAAGGTCCCAGAGCCAGGAGACAGCAGAGGTAGGGTGTGAGCCAGAGCTCCAGACTCCCAGGCCAATGTGTGGCCTTCTGGGGTCCGGCATGGTGGGACCGAGAACCTGGGGGCGGCATCTGAGAAGTCAGCCAGGCCAGAGGGAGCCTGAGGCTAAGAGGGCCCCAAGTGCCCCAGGTTCCTCAGGGGTTACCCTGCCCACGCCCTTCCTCTCCCATCACCACTGACAGGGTGGATTCCAGCTCACCCGGCTCATCTCTGCCTCACAGGCCTCCTGAATGACAGGCTATGTACCACCCCGCCTGCTGGGCCACCATCCCGCCTGCTGCCAAGTCGGAGACCTCTGGTTTCATCCTGGGGGGTGTCAGGTATACACGCCCAGGTTCACACACTTCCTGGTGCATGTACCCAGGGGTACACACAGATAAACACACACACACACACATGCACGCACGCACGCACATGTCCCCAGACTAACAGGCCAGCGCTCAGAGGAACGCTCTGGGCCACTTCTCCCCCATCCTCCCCTGTCTGAGGTCTGAGCTTCCATCCTCACTCTGTCCTCCTCCCCTTCCCCTGGCGCTCTCAGGCCTGGATAAGGGCGTGGCCAGGAGGGCCGGGTCCCAGGGGAGGGTCGGGCGTGGGGAGCTCCTTAGAGGCCACTGCAATGCCACCTGGATCAGCTCGAAGGCCCCCGCTAGGGTGAGCGGTGAGTGGGCCGGGAGGGGCGCTCCTTCCCAGCGAGGGGCGGATACCACGTCCCCACTCACCCTCTGGTTGGAAGCTTCTGGATATCCGAAACGGGGAGCACATGGTGTCTGGAGTTGGGGCTGGCGGGGGGTCAGCGTGGGCCCCTCTGTGCCAGCCGGCAGCGGGCAGCCAGGCCAGACCCTGAGGCCTGACGCAATGGAAAAAGAAACCACAGCTTAGGCTGGGCCAGGCCCCCTCCCCTCCTACTCCAGCAAGAGGGCAGGCGGGCAAGGTGTCATTAAGCGAGGGCTGGGCCTGCCATGCGCATCTGGGCAAGATGCAAAGGCTCCCTGGCTCCCCGGTGCAGTGCTGACCCGCCCCACAGGTAATTTGAGGTTTCAGGCTGGAGAGGGGCCTGTGAGCCGGGGCTTGCTTGTGGATGGATGGTCGGGACTCCTGGCCCAGATGGGCACAGGCCTTCTGGGGTGACCAGAGCCCCAGGGGAGGAAGTGGAAGGTGGGCATACAAAATGAGTAGTCCCTTTTACGGATGGGGCAATGGAGGCAAAAAGCCAAGTGCTTGCGAATTCCCGTTCATTCATTCAGCCATTCATTCGGCAAACATTCCTTGAGCGCCCTGGGGCTACACAAGTGAACAAGACTGAGACTTGAGGAGTTCCCACCGTGGCACAGTGAGTTAAGAATCCCACTGCAGCAGTTTGATCTGCAGCCCAGCACGATGGGTTAAAAGGATCCAGCGTTGCCACAGCTGCAGTGTAGGTTGCAGCTGTGGCTCGATTTTAACCCTTAGACCGGGACCTTCTGTATGCTGTGGTGTGGCCATTTAAAAAAAAAAAAAAAAAGACTAAAGATTAAGTTCCCACAGGCTCCACTGGCCCCCGGCTCCTATATCATCTTAAACTTTGGGCAGAACAGGATATAAAGACTCTGGTGCTGAGCTACAGGTCTAGAACACTAGAACATTCCAGCTTTAGCCAGAAACCTAAGAACCCGTCATCCCTGACTTTTGTCTTTCCTTCACCCCCCATATCCCACTACTGCTGTCGATTCCACCCCCCCGCTGGGTCCAGCATCACCCCCATATCCCCGCTGCCACTGCCTTGGCCCGGCCAGGCCCATGGCCTCAGGCTGGCCACACACTGGCCCATGACAGGTCTCCCCGCAAAACCCCAGCCCCCAGACTCTCTCTTTTCTACACCAGAGCTAGAAGGAGTCTTTGTTTTATTTTATTTTATTTTAGTCTTTTGAGGGCCACATCCACGGCATATAGAGGTTCCCAGGCTAAGGGTCTAATCAGAGCTGCTGCTGCTGGCCTACGCCACAGCCACAGCCATGCCAGACCGGAGCCAAGTCTGCAACCTACACCACAGCTCACGGCAACGACGGATCCTTAACCCACTGAGCAACGCCAGGGATCAAACCTGCATCCTTACAATTACTACTCGGGTTCATTAACCACTGACCTATGACGGGAACTCCTGGAAGGAGTCTTTAAACATGGAAACCAGAAGCTACCACAATGAATTCCCCTTCCAGGTCAGGCCATCTAAATCCCCCACCCCCCAACCCCCCACCCCCTGAGGCCAACTGGGCCTGACCTGACCTACCAGGCCACACTCCCCCTCACTCAGCTACACTGCCTTCCTTCTGCCCTGTGAACATGCTAATTTCTCTTCTGCCTCAGGGCCTTTGCACTTGCTGTTCCTCCCGCTAGAAATGCTTTTCTTCACCTGACGGGTCTTAGTTGTCAGCTTCCTGTCACCTCCTCAGAGGCCTCGCCTGGTCACCCAAGCTAAGGTAGTGTCGGCCCCACACTGTTTCCTTCACAGAGCAATGCGACGTGCAGCTGTTTTACTCCTTTGTCTTTTTGCCTTGTGCGTGTCTGTCTGCCCCTCTAGAATGAAGTTCCACAAGGGCGGGATCTCCACTGCTTCGCCAGCACCCAGAGCAGCACCTGCACGTAGTGAGTGAACAAATACGGAGCAGACGAACGAGGGAGGGAACTGCCAGGCAGCCTCTCCACCCCGCAGCCCCCGGGGAATCACAACTGCCTCCCTGATGCACATGTCGCTTGAGTGATCACAAAGCCCCTTCTTCATCCCTGGTCCAGCTCCAAGAGGCCAGCACTAGAGAGGCTCATGTCCCACTTTGCCAAGGTGGAAAAGGAGGCCCAAGAAGGGGCAGTGATGGTGCTGAGGCTGAGAGCTAGGGCCGCCCAACGCCATTCTTCCTGCCCGTCA
This sequence comes from Phacochoerus africanus, assembly GCF_016906955.1. Taxonomy (NCBI): domain Eukaryota; kingdom Metazoa; phylum Chordata; class Mammalia; order Artiodactyla; family Suidae; genus Phacochoerus; species Phacochoerus africanus. Next base: position 18,823,322 of record NC_062551.1, on the reverse strand, counting down.
CCGGCCCAGCAGCTCAGGCCCCAGCAGCCAGGCTGTGCAACTCCCCCCGCTTCACTGTGGGGCAGAGGTGCCCAGGTGGCCTGAAGGGGCCCCAATGGTGAGATGGGGCAGTGACAAGAGACACCATGACAGGCGGGCACAGGGAGAGGGGCGGGAGGTACAGAGCCAGAAAATGGGGTGAGAGGGGCAGGCCTGGTGCCCAGGGAGGCAACAACCCCCACTCCAGAGTCTCGCTTGGTGGGGACCACGGGCAAGGGCAACAGCGGGCTGGCCTGTCAGCAGTGGGGCAGGAGGGGGCATCGTGTGCCCTCTGAAAAGGCATGCTCAACCTGCTCTCTGAAAAATGAAAAAAAGAAATTCTGTTTTCAGTGCCAACCACAGGAAGTGACAGTGGCAGTCACAAGGCGAGAGGTTCGGTCCTCTGGGCTATGCTATGCAGCTCTTAAGAGCATAGCCTCTAGACTCTGACTGCTGGGGTTTGAATCCCTGGTTCTATCATTTACCTCCTGTGTGATCTCAGGCAAGTTAATAACCTCTCTGGTCTTTGTTCTCCTTCTATAAAAACAGGAACATGAAAGTGCTTTCATCAGGTATTGCTGTCAGGATTAAGTGGGGTAAAGCACTTAGAGTGACACTAGGCAGCTTGTGCTATTATCAGAGATGCTTGGCGGCTAGGGGCCGGGGGAGAGGTGTGTGCAGATTGTGGCATGCAACGGGGACCGACCAGGAGTTGAAACTGGTTGAGAGGAAGCTCCCGTGTGGCACAGTGTGTTAAGGATCCAGCGTTGCTGCACCTGCGGCCCGGGTTCAACCCCTGGCCTAGGAACTTCCACGTGCCACAAGCACGGCCAAAACATACCCCCCCCCCACAAACTGGTTGAGAATATGACTCTAGGCTCCCTTTCTCGGCTGGAAGACACAACCCAGGGACGCCGAGAGAGACCGAGGTGGCGGATGGGGGGCCAGGGAGGGAATAACAGACTCAGACTCCAAGCCCGCACGCCCTTCAAGGTTCTGGATTCCTGGTCTGTGGCCTCAAACACCCTCGGGGCTTCTGGATCTTTGTGCTTGCAGCAAATTCTGCTCAGTGGGGTCTAATCGCTGACAGCAGAGGATCCTGGGGTGACCTGAGGCTCTCACACTCCAGGTGTGGTTCCCAGATATGCCTCCTCAGCATCTTCTGGGAGCTCGTAAGAAATTCAGGTTCCTGAGCCCCAAACAGACCTGCCCAGAGTCCCAAGAGTGGCTTTTGTGTTTTAACAAGCCCGCCTGGCAACACTGCAGTGGCTAAAGGACACACAAATCCTAGAGGAGTGGGGGATGGGAAGGGCATCTTGTTAAAATGCAGATTGCGACACAGCAGGTCTGGGGAGGGACCTGAGAGTCTGCATTTCTAATAAGCCCCCAGGTGTGGCTGAGGTGGCCCGTCTGACACCACGCGCTTTAAACACCGAGCTCCCGGGTGGGCAGGGTGGGCAGTTGCTACGTCGGCCCCCAACACTGACCACGCTCCCGGGATGGCGCTGGTTTAGGCCGCTCTTGGCATCATCAGGCCAATGTCATTCTTGGTCCCTATACAAGCTCTGCCAGCTTCACGTGCCGAGTTCTTGCACGGTCTCAGCAGACCTCCGAGTCTGCAGCCCTGGTCTAGATGGAGACCGTTTGGTTTTGTAACAGGAACCCTTGGCTAGCCAGACGCGAGAGCCCAGCAGGCTCTGATGGCTGCATTTACTGAGCTTTCCAAGCTGGAATGTGCCCTGAATGCATCCAGATCTCAGGTGCCTCCTTTACCCGGTTTCCCAGATGAGAAGATCCAGGAAGACCAACGGCCCTGTATTAGGGTTCTCTCCAGAAAAGACAGAACCGGACACTATCTACACAGAGAGAGAGCGAGCTTCCTTTTAAGGAACTGGCTCGTGTGATCATGGGACAGACAAGTCTGAAATCTGCAGGGCAAGACGGAGGCTGGGAATTCAGGTAGGAGTTGATACTGCAGTCCTGAGTCTGAAAACCATAGGGCAAGCCAGGCAGGCTGCAAACTAGGCACGGTTTCTAGGCTGCACTCTTGGTGCTGAATCCCTTCTTCCTGGGGAAACTTAGGCTTTTTTTTTTTTTTTTTTTGTCTTTTTAGGGCTGCACCTGTGGCATGTGGAAGTTCCCAGGCTAGGGGCCGAATTGGAGCTGTAGCTGCTGGTTTACACCACAGCCACAGCAACTCCAGATCCGAGACAGATGGGTGACCTACACCACAGCTCACAGCAACCCTGGATCCTTAACCCACTGAGCGAGGCCAGGGATCAAACCCATGTCCTCATAGATACTAGTCAGGCTCGTTACCGCTGAGCCACAACGGGAACTCCTAGGCTTTTCTTTAAGGCCTTCGATTGATTGGATGTGGCCACCCACGCAATGAAGAATAATCTGCTTTAACAAAAGTCTTAAATGTTAAAAAAAAAAAAAAAGTCTTAAATGTGAATCACATCTAAAAAATACCTAGAGATCAACATCAGACTGGTGTTTAACGGATGGCAGCTCATCATAGCACAGCCTAGTTGACACATAAGACTAACTCCTCATAGCAACTTTTAGTTCCCAGGAGATCTGTTGGGGGTAGGAACACAGGGTGCTGAGGCTGGAGATCTGGACCAGCCCTTTCTTTCTTTCTTTCTTTTTTTTTTTTTTTTTGTCTTTTTGTCTTTTCCAGGGCCGCACCCGTGGCACATGGAGGTTCCCAGGCTAGGGGTCTAATCAGAGCTATAGCTGCCGGCCTGCACCACAGCCACATCAACTTGAGACCCGAGCCATGTCTGCGACCTACACCACAGCTCATGGCAACGCCAGATCCTTAACCCACTAAGCGAGACCAGGGATGGAACCCGCAATCTCATGGTTCCTAGTTGGATTCGTTCACCACTGAGCCATGACGGGAACTCCTGGACCAGCTCTTTCTAACTGTGGGAGCTTGGAGAGCCCACTCCCACCCCGTCAGCTGGCAGGGGAGAGAGGGGATGGCGTGGCGGTGCTGATGGAGACATAACAATAACACCCGCCCCAGGGCCTTTGCATTATGGACTTTAATTCCTATAGCCTCACAATGTCCTAGAGCAAGGTGTCATGACCACTCCCATTCTCCAGATGAGCAAACTGTGGCTTGGAAGGATTTGCATGCCAGAGCCTCTGCTAATATGACTCTGGACAAGCCATTAGGTCTTTTGAGTTCTGGTTTTGTTTCCTTACCCATCAAGGGGAAATTGTAAAATGACTGACACACTGGAGGTACTGGCTCAAAATGAGAAAATCCTCCCTGGGACTTAGATATTCTCAGGACAACATCCAAACGCCCAGACAGAGCCCCCGGCTCCACACACACACACACACACACTTCTGGCTCTAGCTACGTTGTTCGCTACACAGAGTTCCAGCAATACCCTCTCAGGCCTCCATCACTTTGCACATGCTGTTCCATCTGCCCGGAACACCCCTCCCGCTTCTTCACTTAGCTCCGTCATCCTTCAAACTCGGTTCAGCAAAACCAAATGCAATCAATACCACTCACCTCTGTGCACCTCCACCCCAAAGATGGCCAAGACCCAAAAGTCTGACAGTCCCAAGTGTGGATAAGGAAGCAGAGCAACCGAATTCTTACATGTTGCCAATGGGAGTAGACTCTAAACGGGTACAGCTGCTTTGGAGAAATGTTTGGCAGTGTCTACAAAGTTGAAAAAACGCACCCCTTATGAGGACCCAGCGATGTCCACCAGAAACATGCAATGTGTTCACTAAAAGACACACGTAAGAACATTCAGGGCCATGCTGTTTGCAAGCGCCCCGGGCTGGGAGTCCCCTAAATGCCCACCATCAGGAGAAATGGTAGACAGATGACCGTGCACACAACGGACCCCGCTCCCCTGGGCGAGGAGGAAGCACAATAGCACCAGCACTAAGACCGGGTCCCAAGAGCGTGTTGAGTAGAGGAAGCCAGACGTGAAGGAGAGTGTCATCCTGCACAATTTCATGTGTGTGAAGTTAAACTCGGCGAAACGAGTCTACGCTATTGGCGGAGGGGTTGCAGGATAGGGGGAGAGGGTGCTAGTGCCAGGAAGGAGCCACCAAGGGTCTTCCTTGCCGGTCAAGTTTCTGTTTCTCAGGTTGGGTGCTCCTAATACGATGGCGTGGGTTTGTGAACAGTCATTGAGCTGTGCACGTGGGAAGGCTGCTCTAATTTTTATTTTTTACTTTTTATTTATTTTTGTCTTCTCAGGACCACACCCGCCTCATACGGAGGTGCCCAGGCTAGGGGTCGAATCGGAGCTGTAGCCACTGGCCTATGCCACAGCCACAGCAACTTGGGATCTGAGCGGCGTCTGCAACCTACACCAAAGTTCACAGCAATGCCAGATTCTTAACCCACTGAGTGAGGCCAGGGATCGAACCTCCGTCCTCATGGATGCTGGTCAGATTTGTTTCCACTGAGCCACAACAGGAACCTCTGCTCTAATTATTATACTATACTTTAACAAAATGTTAAAACACACACACAATATCAGCAGGTTAAGAACCAGGCACTGTCACTGCAGTGGATTGGGTCACTGCTGTGGTGCAGGTTTAATCCCTGGCCCAGGAAGTTCTGCATGCTGCAGGTGTGGCCAAAAAATAAAATAAAATAATTTTTAAAAACGTGGCAACTTGGGGGCTGCTCTACGGAGCACTCCCTGAGCCCCTGGTCCTAGAGGGGAAGGCACGTGCATTGTCACCATAACCACAGGCTGAGGAAATGTCACCCTCAGTTGAGCCGAAAGATGAGACCAGACCTCATCTTCACCTCTGTTGTTCGCAGCAGCACAGAGAGGCAGAGAATGGGAGGGAGCTCGACAAACATTATTTGCTGAAAGTAAGAGAGAAAAGCCCAAGGGCAGAGGATACGTGGCATCCTGGGGTTGGAGGAGCCAGGGACCACAGAGTCACAGAATCCCAAGATTCAGGAATCCTGGGATTTCAGGAATTGGGAGTTCTCTGAATCTCTGAGCTGAAAGACTTCAGAGTTTCTGTGGTCTCACCTTCCAGCCGCAGCTCCACCCCCCCAGGGCCCCCCCAGAGTCCTCTATGGGGAGTCCAGCCCCAAGCTGCTCATCCTCCCTGGGGCCCTCCTCACACACCCACTGCTGTGCAGCCTCCTACCAGGCAGCACGCAGCCCCCGGACAGCAGGCTGGTGCTCTTGTCAAGAGGTGGGGGGCATCTTGACACAAATCACTTCTCCCCCTTCGCTAAGGCTGCCGTGCTCTGAAACGCTGTGCTCCCGACAGGCAGCCAGGCCATTACAGGGATAAATATAGCCGCAGACAGGATGGGGAGCAGGCTGCCACAGGGGTCGACCCTGACACCACGCCCCTCCCTCCCCAGGACCCCAGCCTTGGCGAGACCACACCAGAGGCGGGCCCTGCTCTACAGCCCCCACCCAATCACTAAGTCTGGGCTCTGGGGAAAGGCGCCCCCTTCGTGATGCCCAAGACCCTGGTTCAGCTGCGCCTTGTGCCAAAGGGCTTGGTCCCGGGGTCTCCCCAGCCTGTCCCCTCAGGGGCTGGCCCAGCAGGCTGAGAGGCAGCCTCCACCCTACTCCCCCAAGGAGTCCAGATGCTGGGTTCTGTCCTGCTTCTGCCACTGCCTCCCTCTACGTCTTAGCTCCTTCGTCTTCGAAGTGGCGCTGGCCCAGCCCTGCCCTCTGCCCCCGCAACAAGCCGGGTGAGGATGTACTGTTGGGACCAGCCAGTACTTCGGGGGCCTCGGGTGGGTCTGGCCAGGCTCACGGGGGTGGGGTGGAGGGAACAAAGCTAGGGGAGGGGGGAGGACATGGTGACAAGGACCAGCAGCGAAAGTCATTCCAACCTAGCCTCATGTGAATGGGACTGCGGGGCAGCCTCAGGGCCTGGGCACCCCCACCCCCACCCAGGGGCCTGCCACAGGGAGACTAGGAGACAGGGCTCCCCACTTTCTATGTGAACGCCGCCCCTCAAGCCCCTCCCTCTCTCAGCCTCAGTTCCCCAGTCGGGGCTCAGGATCCCTCCAGCTTTGGGGCATCTACACGTGGCGCTCAGTCTTTGCTGGGCAACTTCGGGTTTCTAGCCCCCCAGCTTCTGCCCAGAATCTCCGGGGTTGGCTGGGCCTTAAAGGTGCAGTGCCTGAATCCCATCGTGGGGTCTAACAGGGCTGGGTGCCCTCTGCTCCCACCCTTCCCCACCTCTGGCTAATGGCTTTCCACCCGCCACGCCGAAGAGGGGCCCACCGGCCCCTTCTCATCCAGACAGTGGGGAGGGGCCTCCCCAAGCCTCCGCATCCCAGGCAGGAGGCCCAGCCCGCCAGCCCCAGGCCCTCCACAGCAAGTCCTTCTGGCCAAGGACATCGCCATCTGGTCCTCAGCTCCTGGTCCCGGCTCCCAGGAAGTCTTCCCCGAGGGGAGGGACATAAAAGCACTGCCCGAGTGTTTCCTGTGTGCCTGGCCCTGTCCTGACGTTTCCGCCCCTGCACTTAGGCCTCCCTGTCAGCCCGGCGGACGGGCCCGGCTCCTATCACCCCATTTCGCAGATCAGAGAATGAGGCCCAAAGAGGTTATGTAACCTGCCTGTTAGAGGTGGAACTGTGTCGACATTGTAAGACCTTGGAATGCGATCCTATTTGGTAACAGGGTCGTTGCAGACGTAAGGGGTTAAGGTGAGGACGTCCTGGAGCACGGGGGGCCCTTATTCCCACATGCCGGATGTCCTCAGGGGAGGACAATGTGAAGATGCAGAGGGAAGGCAGCCAGGAGAAGGAGGCAGAGACTGGACTGATGCTGCCACAAGGTAGGGGACGCTTATACCGACCAGGAGCCAGAGGAGGCACGGAGGCACCCTCCCCTGGAGACTTTAGAGGGAGCGCACCCCTGCCGACACCTTGGACCTCTAGCCTCCAGAACTGTGAAAGAATACATTTTTGTTGCTTTAAGCCGCCCAGTTTGCGGTGCTTTGTTCCAGCCACCCTGGGACTCTTAACACACTGCCCAAGGTCACTCAGCTGGCCAGTGGCAAACTGGAGTTTGAAATGAGGCAGAGTCCCCTGTGCTCTTACACAGCCCAGCCCTCCCAGGGGGGCCCAGAGGGAAGTGACCTTTCTTTTGCTTTTTAGGGCTGCACCTGCTCCCAGGCTAGGGGTCGAGTTGGAGCTGCAGCTGCCAGCCTATGTCACAGCCACAGCAACGCCAGATTCAAGCTGTGTCTGTGATCTGCACCACAGCTTGTGGCAATGCTGGATCCTTAATCCACTGAGCAAGGCCAGGAATCGAACCTGCAGTCTCATGGATACTAGTCGGTTTCATAACCCACTGAGCCTCAGTGGGAACTCCAGGGATGTGACTTTGACTCACAAAGACTGTCAAGGGCCCCCAAGATGGGAGGAGGTGGCTAGTGTCATCTGCTGGAAACTGATCTCCTGTGTCATGGGGAGGGGACAGCCAGGGCACAGTGGGCAGGGCAGATGCTTCCAGCTCCTGATGAGACCCAAGAGCCACTGAAGGAGACAGAGAGCCGGGGGTGGGGGGCGGGGGAGGGAGAACGGGCTCTGGGATACACTGAGCATGTTCCACCTCAGGGCCTTTGCATGTGCTGCTACCTCGGCCTGCACACTTCTCCCTCCACCCTTCGTTCGAGAATATCCACGGAGCACCTGGCGGGAACAGCTAGTCTGGGATATACCCAGGCATGCCAGGTTACAGATTGATATCTCAGCTTGAGTGTCACTGCCACTTCCTCCAGAAGTCTCCCTGATGCCTCATGCCCATCTCCGTCACTTCACTCGGCTTCATTCTCTTTTTGGCATTGTCTACCATCTGAAGTTTTCCTGTCTCTCTGTCACTTACTTGCCTCACGCTGTTCCCCCCAACTCTATTCGGAGCTCTGTAGTTGTGCCCCAGCTTTGGCACAGTCCCTGGCACAGAGGAGCAGTTCGATAAACAGCTGTTGAGTGATGAATAGATGGCTGCACAGTGAGGGAAGCTTCCTGGAAGGCAGGGACCCAAAGCCACAGGTGGAAGAGGAATCACGCTTTTGAGTAAAACCCTCTTGGATTTCCAAGCCCTTTCATAGCTACCTCAAGAACCACATGAAGGAACTCCCGCCGTCATGGCTCAGTGTAAACGAATCTGACTAGCATCCATGAGGATGCAGGTTCGATCCCTGGCCTTGATCATTGGGTTAAGGATCCGGCGTTGCTGTGAGCTGAGGTGTAGGTCCCAGACAGACTCAGATCCCGCAGTGCTGTGGCTGTGGTGTAGACCAGCGGCTGCAGCTCCCATTGGGCCCCTAGCCTGGGAACCTCCATAGGCTGCAGGTGTGGCCCTAAAAAGGCAAACAAAAAAATAAACACCCACACAAGCACATGAAGAGAGCATGGGGAATAAAGAAAAGCATGGAAAGAGTTCCCAGCCTAAAGCCCCTCATTTTCTAGATGAAAACACCAAGGTCAGAGAGGGTAAGAGACCTCACCCAGCACACCTCAGTCCTCCGGGTCAGCAGGCAACGGCAGTGGGTGAACCCCCCCCCAAGGTCAGCAGCTCCCCCGTCCCCCTCCCCTAGTCCCCAGTCCTGCGGCGCCAGCGAGTCCGCCTTCTCCCAGACCCACACCTTGCCCTTCCCCGAGGCCAGCCCTTGTCCCTCCTCCATGGGTGAGTCCGCTGTGCTCTGACGGTCCCCCAGCACTCGGCGTGGTGAGACGGGGATCCCTCCCGAGATCCCAAGGGGCTCGTGAGTCTTGCAGGCTCCATCACCCAACGTCACAGGCTCATTTAACAGGAGGCCACAAGGAGGGCCGGACTCAGCCATTCATCTTCCCAACCCTGACTGAGCCCCTCAGAGCGCAGGCAAAGCGCCCTCGACAAGGTGGGACACAAGGTGTCTCAGCCCGTTCGTGGAGCTGACCCTCTGCGGAGGAGGGCAGATAACAAGCTGACACATGAATGAATGAATCAGACGACTGGAGAGGGTGGCAAATGCCCCGGGGAAAATTTAGCAAGGTGACGTGATGGCGAGTGAGGGTCAGCAGCTCATTTCGTCTCAGGCCCTGGAGGCAGGTGTGGACACGGCTGGTGGAGAAACACTCCAGGACACGGGCCAGCAGAGCCCTCTGGACTCCACCAGAGGCTGGGTCGCCCAACCAGGGGAGAGGACACTGGGCTGGAAGCCAGGAGGCGCCTGGACTCTCTCACAGTCCCCAGAGCCTGTGGGCCCTCAGGAAGTCATGAATCCCCTCGGGACTCCACATGCTCCTTCTGGATGTCGGGAAGGGGGCGGTGATCACTGCCTTCTCCAGGTGCTGCCTGCCAAGACCCCAGGGTGACCCGGCCTCCTGGCTCCCAAGGAGCCCACCCTGTGCCCTGCAGGGGTCCACACTCCAGAAGTGACCGTCCCTGCTGGGTGAGCGGAGGGAGACGAGGGAGACCTCCATCAGGCAGATGGGACCCTGGCCTTGGCTGAGGGCTTCTCAGTAGGGGACTTGGCCTGGAGACCATGCCCCAGAGGGAATTTGTAGAGAATGCTCCTCTGCTGTCCATCCTCCTCAGAGCCCCACAAGGGGCAACAGGAACACCCCGGTGGATCCACCATCGACCTTCCGCCTAGTGGCACCTTGCTCGTCAGGGTCCTGTCCCTGTGACAACCCAGAAGTCTGACCTGTGGATTCCGAGGCTCCCCTCTCCAGGAAGGAGGTGGGAGAGAGAGGAGTGAGCTGGCCTGAGAAAAATCCCAAAAGGAATCCTAAATCAGTAACCCACTTCGGGCTTCCTAATATTCCCATAAATAAGCTAAGCGGTTAATGCTGAGTGCTTCTCACACACCAGTCACAGGGCAGGCCCACAAGCCCATGTCATGTAATTTAACCCTCACAACTACCTTTAAGGAAAGACACAACTACCCTAAAAGATCACAAGGGGGTAGAGTATTGTTCTCACTACTTTCCAGGTACGGCAACAAAGGCTCTATCCCTGACCCTCTCTTTACACCTGAGGTTTTTTTTGGTTTGTTTTTTTATGGCTGCACCTGAAGTATATGGAAGTTCCTGGGGCCAGTGACAGAATCCGAGCTGCAGCTGTGACCTACCCTGCAGCTGTGGCAATGCCAGATCTTTAACCCCCTGCGCTGGGCCGGGGATTGAACCCATACCTCTGCAGCAACCTGAGCTGCTGCAACTGGATTCTTAACCCACTGCACCACAGCTACTCTGCCCCTGAATTTTTAATTCTTATGGCCTCTGGGAGGGCAATCTCTTGACCACCCGTGCACCTAACTTTGCACGACACCTGTCCCCTGTACCGGTTCTAGCCCCCTAGCAGCTCTGTAAACGCGATTGTGTCATACTTTGCTTCATTTTACCAGTGGAAAAGCCCTCAAGCCCTACGATTGACGAGGCAGGCAAATAGGATGTGGCAGCGGACCAGGAGGGCCCAAGTGTCCACGTTCTTAGTCCCTGGTTCTTTCCATGGAGACAACTGCCTGGGTGACCCCTCCCACTCTGGCCAGCTTTGTCACATGCCTGGGGCAGTCCCAGGACTCACTGGGCCCCCTGCCAGAAAGAATGCAATAAAACCACTCCTTTATGTTGGTACCGGCCTCTGCATGCACAGGCCCTGGACTGTTAGCCCATTTTACAGACAAGGACCTGGAGGCTCAGGGAGGAGGAGGGTCTGGGCCTGGGTAGGAGGCGTTTGAACCCAGGTGTCCCACAGCTCCCCATCAGGGCTGACCACAAGCAGGCTGCAGCTGCTGGAAGGTTACAACCTGGTTCCTCTCTCCAATTACTGAAGCTGCGGGTGCCCCCATGAAACAGAAAAAGCCCTCCCTCCCTCAGTTAACAGTCCACAGTCCTAGGGAAGCAAAAACTAAAGGCGGACAAAGGGCCACTTGGATATTTCTCCGAGATCCTTTGCCCGTGTCACTTCCCCCAGTACATAACAGGGCTGGCGGGGTCGCAGACAGCAAGAACCTCTAACTGGCTACCAAAGCTCCGGGTTCCAGTTCCACCTGTGACCTTGGGCAAATCACAGCCCCCTGTGAAGGAGCCCCTTCCCCAAAGGGGGTGGTTCGACAAGGCTGGGGGATGGGATGCGAATAGGAAAGGAAGAATCTTCTATTTACAGAGAAGCAGCGCTTCGGGGGGACAGGGACTGGGAAGGAAGAAAGGGCTCTGCTCTCTTTCTCCACGTTCTCCCCTCCCCCGCCCCAAACACACAGGTGCCAGACAGTTTTTGCAGGAAAAAAACTAGTTTGCAAACACACTCCGACTTCTGGGAAGCTGCCCAGCTCCACTTCCTCTCCTATTCCCCCTTCGCGAGCTGGGAGCGGGCTCTGGAGCAGTTCCCTGCGGCACCGGGGATGCCCGGGTAGGGAGCGAGGCGAGAGGGCGAGAAGCGGGGCCAGCCCGACCTCAGGACTTCCGAAGCTGCGGAGGTGGCGGACCTCCACCTTCCTGACGCCCCCAGTTCCTCGGGGGAGGTAGGAGGGTCCCTAAACCATTGGGCTCGGAGCACACCCCCCCCCCGCGCGCGCGCGCGCCTCGCCCCCGAGGGCGCCACCATCCTCCAGGCACTATGCCCTTGGTTACCCCACGGTCGGGGCGAAGCCGGAGCGCCCCCGCGTGGCCGGGTCGCAGCTGAGTCATCCAAACGCTGGGGTCGGGGCGAGCGGATGGCTGGGGGCTTTGGGCTGTGCCACCCGGGAGGCGGCACCTAACTTCCTTCCAAGCAGCCGCTGGCGCCAGAAGCCGAGCCCCAAGGCCGAACTTGAGCCCTCGTTCCAGGGCGCCCCGCCCGCCCTTTGCCCGCCGGGGCCCCACTCACCGCGGGTTCCGCGGGCGCTGCCGCCCTCACCGCGTGGCTGCCGCTCCCCGTGCTCCGGGCCACCAGGGCATCCTCGGGTGCTCCCCTGCTCCGCCGGGCCCACGGGCGCGGGACGGGCTCAAGGCACTGCCCGCGCAGCGGTGGCCAGCTCGCGTGCGCTCCCAGCCGCTCGCGGTCCGGTCCTCCTCCCCGGCCCGCCGGGCGGGCGGCGGCGGCAGCTCGGGCTCCTCCCTCGGCCGAGGGAGGGGGGGGGGGCGTGGGGAGGGAAGTGGGAGGCGGGGCGGGCGCTTCCTGGAGGGGCGAGCTCTCCCACGGGCGGAGCGGGGGCGCTGTCCCGCCCGCCGCCCGCGGCTTGGAGCCCGCCGCTGGTGCGCCTCGGGACTCTGAGTATTCGAGGCTGGAATCCGAGGGTCCGAACGTTCCAGGCTAGGACTTCGCGGATCGGAACGCCGCTAGTTCTCACTCTTCCCAGGCTGGCCTCGCCCGAGCCGCCGGCGCCTCCGAGTAGCCTGCACCCGGCTCTCAGGGCCGCCGACGCGGGATGCGAGGGGTGGGCTCAGCCCCGGCCTGCGGGGCCCTAGGACGCCGCCTGCAGCCCCGACTCCAAGGGCTGTCGGGCTCGATGCTGCGCCCTCGAGGGTCTGGTTCTGGGCTATACTGGCAGCACTAGGACCGCTGTTTGCTCCCTCCCCTTCTCCCCCCAGTAGTAAAAGAGCTCGGCGTTTTCTTATTGCCGCTGCGACTGGGAAGATGACACATACGTATTTCTGGGACAGAGCTGATAAGACAGTTCGAACAGTGCCTATAGCCGAGGGCAATTAGGCGGGCCCTTGTGACCCTGACGCCAAGTCCGCCCTTCTGCGGTGGCCTTCTTTGCCCTAGACAAGGGAGCAATTCTTCAGAAATTCGCCTGTCGCTGGGCTCCCGTGCTGCAGGCCACTCCGTTTTTATATGCCCGCTCCCTCAGTCCCTCTACCCAATCCAGTGCCTCAGACAGCAGAGCCTCATTTAACCAGATTGTGGGGGACAGAGCTGTCTCTGAGATCTCAGGGCCACGTCCAAAGCCCTTGGCTCCCGGACTGGGCAGCTGGGCATTAACGCGCAGTGCTTGGGTTGTGGGATTTCCGTCAGGCAGGTGAGGGTTAACTGGGAGGCTCACAGCTGCAGCCAGTGAACCTCCCTCCAAGTCTGAGTCACAGGCACTTTGCAGCCTTAGAGGGCGGCTGTTAAACAGCCCCAGGGCTCTGAGCTTTGTTCTCTGCCTGCCTGCCCCCACCTCCCATCCATCCCTCTTTCTCCAAGCTCTCCCCATCTTTCCTCCACATTAAGTCCTCAGAGCCCTCAGCCCAGCTGTGAGGCCAACCCATCCAGAGGTGTTCTGAGACCCAGCTGCAGCCCCTCTTCCTCCAGGAAGCCTTTCCTGATTGATATGGCCCCCAGAATCCTTCTCCTCTCCTTGCTCCAGAGCAGAAGAGCCAGGCACTGGGACGGACAGTGGTGAACCTAAGCAGAAAGTCCCTCCCCTCAAGTTGCTCACCTCACAGGGCTAAAACCACCACCCCTGCAATCGTAATACAGTATGAAAGGTGCAAAATCTCGAGGCAAGGTGATTCAGAAGACCTGAATCAGCTGTGGGAGTCAGTGAGGCTTCCTCTAGAAGACCTGAAGGATGAGGTAGTTGGGCCTGCTGTGAGGGGTGTGGGGAGACACTGTATCCTTGGCCAAGGGGATGGAGTACAATGGCCAGGGGTCATGGCAATTCCGCTCCTAGGTATCTACCCAAGGACAATGGAAACATACCTCTATACAAAAACTTGTACATGAATGTTGGAGTTCCCATCATGGCTCAGTGGTTAACGAATCCGACTAGGAACCATGAGGTTGAGGGTTCGATCCCTGGCCTTGCTCAGTAGGTTAGGGATCCGGCATTGCCATGAGCTGTGATGTAGGTGGCAGATGCGGCTCGGATCCCACGTTGATGTGGCTGTGGTTTTAGGCCGGCGGCTACAGCTCCAATTAGACCCCTAGCCTAGGAACCTCCATATGCTGTGGGAAGCAGCCCTAGAAAAAGGCAAAAAGACAAAACAAAACAAACAAACAAAAACTTGCACTTGAATGTTCATTGCAGCATAATTCAGAATAGCCAAAAAACAGAAAGTTCCGTCAATTGATGAATGATAAGCCAGATGTGGTCTATTCATACAATGGAACATTATTCAGCCATAGAAAGGTATAACATACATATAATATGGATGAATATTGAGACACTATATTAAATGAAAGAAGCCAGTCACAAAAGACCACATGTTGTATGATTCCATTTATACCAATGTCCAAGGGCTCCCGCTGTAGTGCAACGAGATGGGCAGTATCTTGGGAGCACTGGGACGAGGGTTCAATCCCCAGCCCAGCAAGGTGGGTTAAGGATCCAGTGTTGCCACAACTGTGGATTATTAGTTCGTGCCTGTGGCTTGGATCTGATCCCTGGTCCAAGAGCTCCATATGCTGTGGGGCAGCCAAAAAAAGACAGATGTCCAGACTAGGCAGAGCCACAGAGAAAGCCCATTAGTGCCTGCCTGGGCTTGGGAAGGAAGAAGGGTGAGTGATTGCTCTTGAAACCAGGCTTTTTGGGGGACGATTAAAAATGTTCTAAAATTATAGTGACAGTTACCCAACTGTAGATGTACTCCAAACCATTGATTTATATACTTTGAGGAGGTGACTCTTATAATATGTGAACTATATCTCAGTAGAGCTTTTTTAAAAAAATTTCAGGGATCAGAGGAGTCCAGAGGTCAGTTGTTTAAGGCCAAGTGTCCTCATCGTGGGTTGATTCTGCAAGATGTTGTCTATCTTTGATCCACATACAGTGCAAGGCTGTTGCTGCAAAATGTTGAAGTCTTTCTTTGCCCTGATAGAGGCCTCTCTGTGCACCATTGGGAGGCCTTGAATTTCCCTAAATAGGCTGCTATTAGGGCATGTGTGTGTGTGCACTTGTGCAAGTATGTTTGTTAACACCTGCCATCTGGATGTTATTTGCACTGCCCAGGCTGTCCTGACAAACAGATCAGAATAATTAGGATTGCCAGGACCCTTCATTAGGCTTGTGAGTTCAAGTGCCATGAAGTAGCACCACCTGTGTAGCAGGTCCCGGCTGGCCTCAGGTGTGTGTGAGTGGAGAGATGACATAGGCTGTCCCAGTTATCTATGTGACATCGCAAATCACTGCAAGCGTTATTATCTTATCGCTAATGGCTCTGGGTCCGCTGGGCTCAGCTAGAACAGTTCTTGCTCAGCGTTTCTCAAACAGTCAGACTTTCTTGCAGCCAGACTGTGACAGGCCCTGGAGTTATCTAGAAGGCTTTTTCATACGTTTGTCTGGCAATTGATGCTGGGACCTCGGCTGGAACACCTACCTGTGACCGTGCCACATGGCCTGGGCTTCCTGGTGGCATGGTGGCTGGCTTCCAAGAGTGAGTAGCCCAAGGGAACGAGACGGAAGCCTGATTATCTTTTATAGGACCCAGCTTTGGGTCCTAACCATGAGACCACCGGGGAACTTCCTGCAGCGGCTTGATGGGGGATCGCAGTTCCCAGACCAGGGATTGAACCCCAGGCCACAGTGGAGAAAGCACTGAGTCCTAGGACCCAGCTCTGGAATTCATATAATGTCACTTCTGCTGCAGTCACTGGCTCCCTGCATAGACTCTGCCTCTAGGTGAGAAGAGGGTCACAGTCACATTTTAGGAAGAGCATGTGGACGGGGAGGTATCTCCGTGGCCATCTTTGGAAAGTACCATCTCCCCACAGCTCGGGGGGTGGTCGTTGACTTGGAGGCACAACCTCGATGGAGCCACCCCACCAGGGATCTCCCAGTTAGGAGTGGGCGTGGCTTACTGTCCCGTGGCCTCTCCCGCGGAGAGTCGTGGCCGGCTTTGATTCCCAGTCCAGTCCAGATACTGCTTGGGTGAGATCACAGAGACTGCTGGGCCTCCGTTTCCTCCTCTGTGAAATGGAAGGATAGATTTAGTATCTGCTTCATGGGAGGAGGGTGGGAATCCAGTGAGACCCCAATGTGCCTAGCATGGTACCAGGCATGCCCAGACACCAGGGCTAACGTGCTGTTGTCAGTGCTACTTTTAGGATGCAGTGCTGTGGTCCGTCTAATGCAGGGAATCCCCTTCTAGGGTCAGGATGCCCAGCTTCCCCCTCCCACCCCGCAGGCCCTCCAGTCAGCCCCAGACATTCCCATCAGGCCCAGTCCTGCACGGGAGTACGCACTTGTGTGCAGGCATGGGACTCCGGGCACAGCCCGGGAGACTGATGCTTCCGGCCTAGGGGACTCAACCTGGGGACCCCAGGAGGCCTTTATTCTCTAGTGAAAGTTCCTCTGCTGTCACTGCCTCCTCCTCAAGGCAAAGGTTGATTTCTGGGCAGCCAGGGCAGGGCTGGGGCTGGTGTGGGATGAGCAACAAGGTGTGGCTGCCAAGGGCCCAGGGCGAGGGAGGCCTCTAGCTCTGGGGCTTTGAGACACACTGGGTGGGGGTGGGGTGGGATAGGACGAAGACTGCTCTGGCTAGGGGTCCAATCGGAGCTGTAGCCACCGGCCTACACCACAGCCACAGCAATGCCAGATCGGTGCCACGACTGCGACCTGCACCACAGCTCACGGCAACGCTGGATCCTTAACCCACTGAGCAAGGCCAGGGATTGAACCTGTGTCCTCATGGATACCAGTCAGATTCGTTTCTGCTGAGCCATGATGGAACCCCCCTCCTTGGAGGATCTTTACCAAACCAGCCACTGCAAGGTCTTTTTCAGGAAGCTCTGGATGTGTCCAGAGGGCGTATCCAGCTCTGGCTGAGGCCACCGCTCTCAGGCCTGGCCTTGGCCATGCAAGGGGGGGCCAAAGTGGGAGCAGAAGCAGGGCCAGGAAGCAGGGCAGGCCCCTCTTGCCTTCCTGGGGCCCCTTCTCTCTGAGGAACACACAGTCCCACAGATGAGTTAAGTCCCCAGTCAGGACTGCCCTCCTCCTTCCCTTCTTCCTCCAGGGTTGGAATTTGAACTCCACTAAATGGCTGCTGTGTGACCCTGGGCAAGCCTTGTCCCTCTCTGGGCCTCCTTTGTAAAAAGGGAGGAGACTGTTACTGAGATTGGAGCTGTGGGTCTAGAGGAGGTCCCAGAGGGTGAAGAGGGTTTTCAGAACTATAACCAGACAAGGCAGGAGACAGAGGATTGAGACGCCAACCTGAGGGAGTGCGGAGGTGGAGCAGATCACCTTTGCAGCTGGGGAAAGTAGGTCCTTGCGCTTTGTCTAATTTGGTTCGGGCCCTCACTTGGCAGATGAGGAAACTGGGACGGCACCTGTGGGATTAAGAGTCACAAAATTTGGGAGTTCCCGTTGTGGCTCAGCGGGTTAAGGATTCAACATTGTCTCTGTGAGGATGTGGGTTCAACCCCTGGCTTCACTCAGTGGGTTAAGGATTCGGCTTTGCTGCAAGCTACAGATGTGGCTTGGATCCAGTGTTGCCGTGACTGTGGTGTAGGCCAGCAACTGCAGCTCATTGTTTGATCCCTGGCCTGGAACTTTCATATGCTGCAGGTGCAGCCATAAAAAGAAAAAAAAAAAAAAAAAAAAAAAGGAGTCACAACATTTGAAAGTTGAGAGTAGATTGTAAGAGTTCTTATCTCGGAGTTCCCATCGTGGCTCAGTGGTTAACAAATCTGACTAGGAACCACGAGGTTGTGGGTTTGACCCTTGGCCTTGCTCAGTGGGTTAAGGATCCAGCGTTGCCGTGAGCTGTGGTGTAGGTTGCAGATGTGGCTCGGATCCTGCGTTGCTGTGGCTCTGGCGTAGGCTGGTGGCTATAGCTCCATTTCGACCCCCTAGCCTGGGAACCTCCATATGCCATGGGAACAGCCCTAGATAAAGGCAAAAAGACCAACAAACAAAAAAAGAGTTCTCAAGGAAGAAAAAAACTTAAAATTTGCATCTAAGGGAGATGGTGGATGTTAACTAACCTTAGTGTGATAATCATTTTACATTATACATAAGTCAAGTCATTATGCTCTACACCTTAAACGTATACAGTGCTGTATGTCAATTACATCTCAATAGACCTGGAAAGAAAAAAGGTAGAAAAAAAGTAAAAAAAAAAAAAAAGTGAAGCCCCAGGTTCATTTCCTGGTGCTCCCCACTTACTAACTTCCACTTACTGTATGTTCCTAGTTTGCTTTTGGGTACCGTAGGAAAAATCTCTGGGTCTCAGTGTCTTCATTGGGGAAAGGAGGGTCACCAAGATCCACCAGGACAAAATAAGGGATGGAGGTGCAAAGCTTGCCTGCCCTCTCCCGGAGGCCACGTGCCCCAGACCAGTGGTTCTCTGACGCTGGCTGCACATCAGAATCACCTGGAGAGCTTTCTAAATACCACTCTAGTGTTTGTGCCTTGTTTTTTGTTTTTTGTTTTTCTAAGGGCTGCACCCACAGCATATGGAGGTTCCCAGGCTAGGAGTCTGATAGGAGCTACAGCTGCCAGCCTACACCCCAGCCACAGCAATGCCAGATCCGAGCCACATCTGCGACCTACACCACAGCTCACGGCAATGCCAGATCCTTAACCCACTGAGCAAGGCCAGGGATCAAACCAGCATCCTCATGGATGCTAGTCAAATTCGTTTCCGCTGAGCCACAACGGGAACTCCTAAATACCACTCTATTGTTTTAAAAGGCATTAAAAAAAATTTTTTTTTTTCTTTTTAGGTTTGCATACACGGCATATGGAAGGTCCCAGGCTAGGGGTCAAATCAAAGCTACAGCTGCCAGACCACACCACAGCCACCACAACATAGGATCCGAGCCGTGTCTGCAACCTACACCACAGCTCATGCAATGCCTGATCCTTAACCCACTGAGCGAGGCCAGGGATTGAAACTGCATACTCATGGGTACTAGTCAGATTGGTTTCTGCTGCCTCACAACAGGAACTCCCATAAAAGGCATTTGAAAAAGCTCTCCAGGTGATTCCCACGTGCAATCAGAATTTCGATCCCCTCACGGGTCTGCAGTTTCTCTCAGTGGGGTCTCGCAGCTTTGATATCACTTGGGGGCTTCTTAGAAATGCAGAATCCCGAGCCCCACCCCTGACCTGCTGAATCAGAATTTGCATGTTAACAAGATCCTCAGATGACTCAATGCACATTACAGTGTCTGTAGGTGATTTTAACGTTTGAGAGGTACTGGCTCTGACAGGGGATTTCAGACATGTGTGTGTTTAGGGGAAGGTCAGAGTGGGTAGTCCGGGAGGACTTGAGGCCTGAAGGGGAGGGAAGCCAGATTCTGTGACTCCCATCAGAAAGGTGGTTCTTCAATCTGGAAGACTTTAGGATGAAAGCCAAGTGACAAATCCCAGCCTTGCCGTTAGGGAACTTACCGGCCCGATGACCTTCTTATGGAGAAGATGCATGTGTGGAAATGATTTTGAATACACTGCTTACTGCTCCATCGCCTTACTTTCCTTTGAATTTTGTTTTCATGTATCTCTTTGTTTATTTATTTATTCGTCTTTTTAGGGCCACACCCGAGGCATGTGGGAGGTTCCCAGGCTAGGAGTCCAATTGGAGCTGTTACGGCCACAGCCACGCTGGATCCGAGCCGCATCTGCAACCTACACCACAGTTCATAGGAATGCCAGATCCTTAACCCACTGAGCGAGGCCAGGCATCGAACCTGTGTCTTCATGGTTGCTAGTTGGGTTCATTAACTGCTGAGCCATGATGGGAATTCCTTCATGTAGCTGTTTAAACTGAGCTGACATTTGGGAGAGAAGGGGCAGGGAGACAGAAGCTTCTCAGTGTGGGACAGAAAAATGGTCCAGGCCTCCAAACAAGCAGGTGGCAGGAGAGGCAGTTTGATAATAGAATGAGCAAGGTGATTGCACCCGACGAGGGCGCCGCCAGCTCTGCAGTGCTGACAATACTGTGGTCTGTTTCAGGGCATCTGCAGTTTTCTGGCATTTAGAACCTGTGCAGAGCTGCAGGGGGAGAAAGAAAAGAAATGGAAAACAAGAAAGCAACAAAGAAAGAGGCTCTGAGCGCTGGGCTCTGCCCTTTGTGCAGTTCACCCGGCCCGAGCTTCTGGTTGGTGCTCTGTTCGCTCCTTAGCGGTGCCTTCCCCAATCAAGGGTTCCTTAGGCTTTGAGGAGCTTATCCTCCAGTCTTAGGCAAGGGGAAGAGACAGCACCCCTCCCCGCCCTTGGCATCATTTCCCAGAAAGGGAGACCGAATTTGGGGCTCAAGGTCACCAGGTAAACTTCTTGGATCCTGTACCTGCCCATCCCCTCCCCCATGACCAGCTGGAGGCCCTTCTTGATGCCAGGTGTGCCCTGTCTCTAGCTGGGTAAGAGTGTCCCTGTGTGGGGTGTGGGTGCTTGGCGCTTGGCTGGAGGGCTTTCTCCTCATGCTTGGTGGGGACTGAGGATAACGTAGAGGCTGGCAACGGTCAGGGCTGAGCCGTCCAGGAGAGCCACAAGCAGGCTGGGACATTCCAGGTTTCCAGGCCAGGTGGAAACAGTCTCTAGCATCACCTCCTAACTCATTCTGGGTACAAAGGGGAACCTATCTCAGGACACGCAGTGAGCCAGCCTGCCCTCCAGTGGTCCTCTATAGTAACTGCACCCTCCCTGTTCCACTTTTTTAAAAAAATTAATTTTAATGGTGTATAGTTATAGTTTAATTAATTAATTTATTTTTTGGTCTTTTTTCCTTTTCTAGGGCCGCTCCCATGGCATATGGAGGTTCCCAGGCTAGGGGTCTAATCAGAGCTGTAGCCGCCGGTCTACAACTCAACCACAGCAAGGCGGGATCCAAGCCACGTCTGTGACCTACACCACATTTCACGGCAAGGCCAGATCCTTAACCCACTAAGCAAGGCCAGGGATCGAACCCGCAACCTCATGGTTTCTAACCACTGAGCCATAACGGGAACTCCACTTATAATAGAGCAAAGTGAATCAGTCATATTAATATAGTATATATACTTATTTATATATAAATACTTACGTATAAACAGATCCATTCTTTTTTCCCATATAGGTTATTACAAACTATTGAGTAGATTTTCCTGTGCCATCCAGTAGGTTCTCATTAATCATCTCTTTTACACAGTAGTGTGCATGTGTTATTCCCACCCTCCCAATTCTTTCCTTCCGTGGTTTCACCTATGGTAACCATAAGATTGGTTTTGAAATCTGTCAGTTTGTTTCTTTTTTTTAAAAAAAATAAGTTCTGGAGATCCCGTCGTAGCTCAGTGGTTAACGAATCTGACTGGGAACCATGAGGTTGTGGGTTCAATCCCTGGCCCATGCTCAGTGGGTTCAGGATCCGACGTTGCCATGAGCTGTGGTGTAGGTTGCAGATGCGGCTCGCATCCCGTGTTGCTGTGGCTCCACTGTAGGCCGGCGGTTACCGCTCCAATTGGACCCCTAGCCTGGGAACCTCCATATGCTGCCCCAAGAAATGGCAAAAAGACAAAAAAAAAATTCTTTTGTATCATTTTTATTAGATTCCACATATAACTGATATCAGATGATATCTGTCTTTCTCTGACTTACTTCACTTAATCTGAGACTCTCTAGGTCCATCCCTGCTCCACTTTTCACAGTGGGGGGCTCCTCTGGAGGAGGACAGCCTCTTGGCTATCAACTTGTTTAACCCACAGGCAGGAGAGGGGTGCTGTTTTCCCACCACTTCGAGACTTTCTCCACTTTACCTGATATTCAGTCCTAAGGGGAAGGGCATGGGCAGGTAATCTGTACCTGCATCTTCATACGAGGGACCTTGCCCAGGTTGCTTCCCTCCAAAGCCCTGGGGTCCAGGGGGTGTTACTAACTCATACAGAAACAGTTCCTGGCCTTGAAGACAGGCAGCAAGGGGGCAAGTCACATTCCTTTCCTTGCCTGTCTGACTTCCAAAGCCATATTCCCAACATGCCACCTGCCTGTGGAAACCCTCTTGCCTGGAGTTCCCAGGTTCTCACAAGGACCAGGCAAGCAGCAAAAGGGGGCAGGGAGTACTGGGGAGTGGTGAGGACTGTGGCACATTGAGGGATGTGCTCCCATCTGTAGGGCACAGTTACGGTCTCCAGCACCTTACTCTTTTTTTTTTTTTGGTCTTTTTGTCATTTCTTGGGCTGCTCCCACAGCATATGGAGGATCCCAGGCTAGGGGTCCAATCGGAGCTGTAGGCCCTGGCCTACGCCACAGCCACAGCAACGCGGGATCTGAGTCGCATCTGCGACCTACACCGCAGCTCACGGCAACACCGGATCCTTAACCCACTGAGCGAGGCCAGGGATCAAACCCACAACCTCATGGCTCCTGGTTGGATTCGTTCACCACTGCGCCACGACGGGAACTCCCCAAGTTCCCAATTTTACATATCAACAATTAAATCAGAAAAGAGTAAAAATATAATGCAAGCCAAACAAAGACTGTTTTGAATACCGTGAGCTTCTCTATCACCCTCATGATGCAGGTGAGCGCTGGAGGGAGACGGTGACTTGCCTTCGATCACATGACCACGGATATGGAGAGAGTCTGAACTTGACCCCATGTCTCCTGACTCCCAGGCCAGAGCTCCTCTGAGCATCTCTCTGTGGTCTGCCCTGCTCTCTAGTCCCCAGGGCAGGGGGTGAACTCAGACTCAGGCTAGAGGCCGGAAGATCACTCACATTTATTGATCAAACTTGGCTCACAATCCTTGGGCCTTCTTGGAAACAACATGAACACTGTGAGCTCCCGGGAGTTCAGTCAGATTCCACTGAGGTAGTGGCCGGGTCCAGCGGCCTTGCCTAACTTGGCAGTCCCCACCCGCTGCATCCTTAGATCTGGCTTTGTCCCTTACACAGGACAGCCCAGGCCTGTGATCCCCAAGGTCAGGCTAACGCTACCTGGCCCTGGGTTCTAAGACCTGGGAAGCTACGGGAGGGGTGAGCCAGTTCCCCGATTGGGAAAACTGAGGCTTGAGGCGAGAGGATAGTCATCCACAAGCCTCGTGGCTAAATCCCTGGCTTGGCCCAGGGCCCTGGACCTCGGGCCACTGGGCTGGTCAGTGCTTGTATGCTTTCCTCATCCCACTTGTTTGGAAGACATTCCCTGGTTTAGCTGCTCTGGAAAGGTAATCTATAAATACATACTTTGTTTAAAAAATTAATAAATTAAATCTTGGACCAGCATGAGGGCATCTGGCCAGCCACATGGCATACGACATGGACATGTGCCATGTCTCAAATATGGACTGCCAATCACATGTAGTGATAGAACCCACGCCAACGACCCACAGGCCACACTGCAGGTTTCATGCAATGTCACATGGAACGCTGCCACGTGCGACCTTCTGTCTCTTGCATCACGCCACGACATCCTCACTGTGCTGCATGTCCCCGACTGGTCATGCATGTCATGTGTGATGGAGGGTGGTCTGTCGGCCATGGTAGGCTCTTTGTCGCCCAAAAAGTCCATTCTGAAGACCGTGCCTGGAAAACGGCGTCTCTCCCTCCTGGAACAGTGTGCTGGCACAGGCAGCTGAGGCTCTTTTCCTGAGCCCTCTATCCTGGGGGATAGAAGCGGACATCACTTGGCTGTATTGGAAGGGTCTTGCGGGGGCCGTCAAGCATCCCAGGGGACCTGTGGCTGATGGTCGAAGAAAGCAAAGTCCAGCCTGGGCTCCTGGCTCTGCAGATGCTGGGCCGTGTCCTGGGGGATGGGGTTATTCCACAGGCTGCGGGGCACAGAGACAGACATTCAGCACTGGGAGCTGCTTACTTATCCTCGTCTCTACCCTCTGTCCAACCCACAGATGGGGAAACTGAGGCCCCAAAGGGGAAGAGCTGTTCCCAGAGTACCTGGCAGGTAGGAGCAGGTATTAGACCAGCATGGCTACCTTAGGGAGATGGTATCCCCCATGCCCACCCCAACTTCTTCCACTCACTCTTCTTCCCTGGAAGCTAGTGATGCCAGCTGGGCCATGCTCATATGACACATTGTGCAAATAAGGAGAAAGCCCCCCCCCCCTTTTCTTCCTTTTTGTTTTTTTACCATTTCTTGGGCCGCTCTGCGGCATATGGAGATTCCCAGGCTAGGGGTCGAATCAGAGCTGTAGCCACCGGCCTACACCAGAGCCACAGCAACTCGGGATCTGAGCCGCGTCTGCGACCTGCACCACAGCTCACGGCAACGCCGGATCCTTAACCCACTGAGCAGGGCCAGGGATTGAACCCGCAACCTCATGGTTCCTAATCGGATTCGTTAGCCACTGTGCCACGACGGGAACTCCGAAAGCTCCCCCTTTTTAAGACACTTTATTTCTATCTTCTGAAACTGTCATAATATACTGAGTTTTATAGAGCAAGACCCTTCACTACTACCAGAAACCTAACACGTCAACGGTGTGAACAGTGTCCTTTAGATGCAAGGCCTTGGTACAGTGTGCAGCCTGTGCAACTGTACATGGTGGCTCTGATTACAGTTACCATTTTAAGCACTTGCTATGTGCCAGGCATTGTACTCAGTGCTTTGTAGAATCATTTAGTCTGCAGAGCGCCCGTCTAAGGCCGATATGATCATTGTCTCCAGTTTACAAATGAGGAAACCGAGGTTCAAGGAGGTTGAGTTACTGAGGCAAAGTTACACAGTCAGCAACCAGTAGAGCTGGGATTTGATCCAGGTCTGCTGGCTGCCACATTCCTGGTGGAGTGGGCCAAATCTCCTTTGATAATCCCCAATCCAGGAGTTCCTGTTGTGGCGCAGCAGAAATGAATCCGACTAGTAACCATGAGGTTGCAGGTTCGATCCCTGGTCTTGCTCAGTGGGTTAAGGATCTGGCGTTGCTATGAGCTGTGGTGTAGGTTGAAGATGCACCTCAGATCCCACAATGTTGTGGCTATGGCGTAGGCTGGCGGATGTAGCTCTGATTGGACCCCTAGCCTGGGAATCTCCATATGCCGCAGGTGCGGCCCTAAAAAAGCAATAAATAAGTAAATAGATAACCCTCAACCCAGGTCCTGCCTCCTCCTACAGAAAGTTCCTTTGCATTGTAGAGGCTGCTGTGGCCCCCACCTCCCACCATTCTCGCCCCTGCAAGTCCTGTTACCGAATGACTTGGATGCCAGAGCCCTGAGCCAGCCCTTCAGCCAGGAGCCAGGCTCCGTAAGCTGTGATCCGATTCTTCTCCAGGCTTCCCGGCGGACACAGAGGAAGAGGAAAGAGACTGGCGTGAGATAGGAGAGGGAGATGGAGCAGGTTTCCCTATATCCATCTCCTGGGCCAAGGTTGGGGGGGGACACAGGCTCCCCACACATCTGCTTAGAGAACTCAGCAGACAGCAGTGCGGCAGGAAGGCTGAAGGCTGAGACCCAGGGGCTGGGAGGGGACCGGGGTGTGTATATCCAGGAGGGCTTCCTGGGATGCAGGGCCCTGACCCCAGGCTCGCTTGGTTTTTCCCCAGGACACAGGTCTCCCCTTGGCCCTTCTCTCCCCATTGTGGCCCCTCCAGATGTGCCCCTCATACTCCACTCTCTTCAGTCGGCCCATCCGCGGCAGGACCTGGGCCAGCTCAGCAGCTGCCTCGTCGCCGAGCAGATTCCAGGACAGCCTGCAGGGTAGAGGCCCCAAGGTCAGTGGCAGAAAGCAGTGAGGTTGAGGGCAGAGACGGATGGCAGGTGGGCAGGGCGGGGGGGGGGGGCTGCCGGGAGGGGGGGGTGGGGAGGAGCCCGTGCAGGTACCAGAGAGCTGCCTGATGGGGTGCTTGTGTGCCCTCTCTGAAGCCTTTTCCTTCCTACCCCCTAACCCCATTCCCGAGCTGGTCACCCCTCAGGAACTGGCTCTCCGGATCAGAACACGTGGTCTTCGGAAACAACATCATGATCCAAACTCCCACCACGCACGTGCCTCCAGCCTGACTTTGCCTCATCTCTGCATCGCCATGACCTCTATTATTATTTATCTCATGTTTTTCTTTAAATCAGTGCTCCCTCTCCCCCTCTGTGTCACTTTAAAAAAGTGAATCTTAGGGAACATTGATCCCTGCTATCAATGAGAAACCTGTGATGAGGACCCTAAATAGAAGGTAGGTACAAGGATAAATACAGTGCAAACGGTGGTATTAACTTCTAGCTGGAAGCTTGTCCTTCCTAAGGCGCTGGCACTGTGGTCTGCCCCCTGCTGGCTAAAAAGGGAGAATCACCAGTGTGAGGAGTTAAAGCGCTGTTCTGCGACCTTCTTTTTGGTGGAACGTCATGAGAATTAAAATCTTTAGAAGGCAAACCTAAAATCCTAAAATCGGTTGTGTCCTGTGCTTTAGGAGATCGCATTTTTTTTCCCACCATAGTCAGGGTCCCAGGGTCTAGTTTATCCCTGGGGCACCACTGCCAGGCCCCAAAGTCTGAGCACCTCTGACAGCCAAGAGGGCGGCAGGCATGGCCAGTGGGCAGGTCGGGGGCGGGAACAGGGGCTGCTGGTTTCAGCCCCTCTTCGCTACCAACAAGCGAGCCTCGCAAACCAAGGCTCCACAAATCAGGCAGGGTGGTCTATCCAGATGCCTCCCAAAGGGAAGGGCAAGGGCAAGAGCCTTTGGAGACCATCTGATCCACCTCCCCTCCCGCCGCTCCACAGCCGGGGAGACAGGCAAGAAAGTCCGAATGGCTTGAAGCAATGACCCTCACAGTTCAGGTATTAGAACCTCCTCAAGAAGGGGATCGGAGTGAGCGTGCCTTCCCCATATTCACATGGGAAGACCCCCAGGGCAGAGGGAACTAGGCCCCAGGTCCCACTTGTCCCAGCTCGGGGCTCTCGCAAGCACTCACATGATTTCTTCCAGGGCCGGGCAGAGCACGAAGCTGGCGGCGAGGGGCTTGGCAGTCTGGTTGTCAATCTCACATGACATCAGGCTGGGGACAGAAAAAGGGACGGGACAGAGGTGTCTGAGTCAGGGGCCCACCTCAGCCCGGTTCCCCTCTGCCCACCCCGCAGTCAGAGCAGGAGGGAGCGGAGTGGCCAGGGTCTGGGGCATCCTGGGAGTCTGGGGAAAGTCCTTCCCCGCCCCCTGTCTTTTCAGGGCCGCACCCGTGGCATATGGAAGTTCCCAGGCTAAGGGCTGAATTGCAACTGCAGCCGCAGGCCTACACCACAGCCACAGCCATGTGAATCCGCCAAGCTGCATCTGTGACCTACACCACAGCTCATGGCCACACTGGATCCTTAACCCAATGAGCGAGGCCAGGGATCGAACCTGCATTCTCATGGATATCAGTTGGGTTCTTAATCTGCTGAGCCATGACAGGAACTCTGAGTGCCCCCTTTTATGTCCCAGACTCCCCCCCATACCTGAGGCCTCTGTCACTTCCAAAGCCTTCCCAGGTGTCAGGCTCAGCCAGAGAAGGGCTGCCCCCGTACCCCTACTCCCCAGGTAGTCAAAGAAGCCTACTTACTCTATCTGCCGGAGCAGCGGGAGCCCCTGACAGAAATGTGGGATCCCTCCAGCCAGGCTGTTCTCGGCCAAGCTGCAGGCGAGGGAGACACCCGTGAGAGGACTCCCCAGGCCCTCCCCCGCGTGTCCCCCTGCCCCAGCTCCATGGCCCCTACTCACCTGATCTCTTCCACGTATGGGCATCCATCCAGTGCTTGGCCCAGGCTCAGCGCCCCCTCCGGGCCCAGGTGGCTGGACCGCAGGCTAGGGAAAGGAAGAGGGGGTGAGGACAGCCTAGGGGACCAGATGTGGGGATTGGAGGGCTGGATTCCCCACCCTCAACTTTGTCTCAGGCTGTACCCCCAGACCCTAGACAATCTCTGGGTAACTGCCTCCCCAACCCCCTCCCCACCCACACAGAACCTGGGTGGGTATCAGGGGCCCTGGCTTTGGGGTCTGAGATCTCAAGTTCAAGGCCTGGCTCCTTCTCATATTAATAGGGTAAGCTTCCTACACTTCTCCTGTCTTTAGTTCCCTTGCCTAGAAAATGGAGCAAAGAGAAATCCCAGCCCCAAGGACCTCAAGCAAGATCAAGGACACGAACTGCACAGTGCCGAGGCCGTGCTGTGTGGGACTTTGCTCCTGCATAGCTCTCTGCTGACACTTCACCCCCAGAGATCGGCTCAAAGGGTACACTGAGCTGGGATTGTTGTACTTTTTTTTGTGTGTCTTTTTAAGGCTGTACCTGCGGCATATGGAAGTTCCCAGCCTAGGGGTCCAACTGGAGCTGCAGCTGCTGGCCGACACCACAGCCACAGCAACTTGGGATGCTTAACCCACTGAGGGAGGCCAGGGATCAAACCCACATCCTCATGGATACCAGTTGGCTCTGTTACCACTGAGCCACACTGGGAACTCCTGTGCTTCTTGGAAAGATGAGGAAACTAAGACTCAGAGGGGCAGGGGCTTGGCCAAGGGCACACGAGGGGCTGGTGGCAGAGCTGGGACCAGGCTGGGTCTCCTGATCTCCCTGTCCCAGATCCAGCGGCGGGAGAGGGGCAGCCAGCCCCAGTACACGTCACAGTTTCCCCGAAGGCAAGGCAGCTCTGCCAATGGAGGGCCCTGATTCCCTGTGCTCCCCGCTAATCTTGCACACACCGCGGGCGGGGGGCCACTCACTGCAGGACCCTCAGGTGCTGGGGCAGCCCTCGGGCCAGCCCCAGGGCTGTGAGATCTCCCAGAGCATTGCAGTCAAGCCTGGAAGAGGAGAGGGGGTGAGACTGAACTCCAGGCTGGCCCGCTCCAGACCCCTGTCCTGTGCCCCGTGCGGGACACACGGGCCAGGGGGGCTTCAGGGACACAGAGGGCAGAGGGCGGCCCAGTGGGCAGACACTCACATCAGCTCCTCCAGGTGCTCGCAAAGGGTGAGGGACTCTGCCAACCGCGCTCCCCCTGCCGGGCCGATGCCATTGGCTGAGAGGCTGAGGAGGGGCGGAGTCAGATCCTTGGACTCTCCCATCCCCCTCCCTCTGACGGGGCCCCAAGGGACAGTACCCCTGCCGCACACCACCCCTGATGGGGCAGAGAGGCCCAGAGAAGGGTAGAGACAGGGCAGGCTCAAGGTCCCGGAATCAGCAGTGCCAGGAGGTAACCCAGACCCTCTGCCTGGATGCTGAGGTTAGGGGAGGATGCCAGCATGTTCCCGGAACGTGGCGTGGCTGCCGAGGGCCCCTGTGAGGAGGACTGGCCACTTACTCTATCTTCCTGAGCTCAGGCAGCCCCGGCAGGATGGCAGCTAAGTGCTCGGCACCGGTGTCTCCGATCTGGTTGTGGCTCAAGCTTGGGGAAAGAACAGCAGAAGAACCAGAGCGGTCAGCCTGCCACCCAGCTCATCCTGTCTGTGTCCTCAGCCCAGAAGAGGAGGTTGACGCCTAGAGAAAGGCTTCGGCCACGCTGATAAAGTCCCCCCACTCTTGCCTTCTCTCTCGGATGTCCTCCCTGGCAGCTGACCTAAATCCCACTTGCTGCAATCCACACTCCCATATCCCATCTTTGGGTCTCCCAAGGTTTTGGTTCTGGGGTTCCGCCAGGTGGAAGTCTGTGTGCCCTCAGGCAGACCCTTGCTTTTGTTGTCTTCCCCTGTCAAAGCTGTCTTGTGTTGGGGGGAGGGACAGGCACTCACCCCAGCTCCGCCAAGCTGGTGGCAGTTCTGAGCGCCTCGGAGAGGTGGCAGCAGCCGATGTCATCAATGCCGCTCCTGCTTAGACTGGAGAAGCAGGGCCAAGAAGCCTCAGTCAGGAGTAAAGGCATTTGCAGGTGCTGTGCTTGTAACTCTACAGTTGGCAAAGCATTTACACATCCAGGAACTCATGTGCCCGTCACAGAACTTCCGGGGGAGGGGGACGGGCAAGGTGGGCAGACTGTAGCCAACGTCCAGATGAGAAATCAGAAGTCCAGGTTGGAGCCGTGATGGGCCAAAGACTTCCAGGGCCCCCCGGGCAAGGTGGCAAAGAGAGCCCAGAGCCCTGGACTAGAGCAGGGGCCACACTGTTTTGGTTTGACCTCCAGGCCAGCTTGGCAGAATGCCAACTCCCTGTGGGTCTTACAACTCAGGCAACTCCTTTCTCCTTGGCATATCCTGTTCTAACCTATGCAAATGGTGGGCTTTTTCTTAAAATCAGTCTGTTTACTCTGCTTTCTGCCCCTGAACACACCTTGCCTCTGGGAGTGGGGAGCAAATCAAACAAAACCAAACAGGTGATGCATGGGTTCTCACACTAAGTTCAGTCTGAGGATTGTTTGGTTTTTTTTGTCTTTTTAGGGATGTACCTGCGACATATGGAGGTTCCCAGGCTGGGGGTGGAATCGGAGCTGCAGCTGCCAGACTACAGCACAGCCACCCCAGATCCAAGCTGTGTCTGTGACCTACACCACAGCTCCCAGCAACGCCAGACCCTTAACCTACTGAGTGAGGCCAGGGATCAAACCTGCATCCACAAAGATGCTGATCGGGTTCTTAACCCACTGAACCACCATGGGAACTTGCATTTGTTTTGTTTACTTTAGTCTCACGAGTTAATTTTTAGAGAAATTCCTTTAGGTAAATTAATTTGGGGTGAAATGACCTGGTTCCCTAAACTCTCTGCGCTCATTGCCTATGGTTCTACTTCACCAGAGTGGTCGGGACGGTAGGGAAACTTGGATAAAAACAGAACGATGCCTTTGTCACTGCTCGGGTTTGTTTTGAGTCCCAATATTTCGTATTTTGACCAATCACATGAAAAGAACATGTGCTATTTGTTTATCGAAGTGGCCAGAGGCAGGAGGGCAGACTGTCCGGGTCATCAGCTCCGAGGCTAGTCCATCCCTACTCTCGAAGTGTGGTCTGTGGCCCCCAGAATCGGCATCGCCTGGGAGCTTGAAATGGGGAGTCTACGCAACCCGGATCCGTGCATCAGAAATGTGAACAAGAGCAGAGGATGACTTAGCACACGGAGGGCTGTTCTGGGACTTGGGCCCAGCCCCTCGGGTCACTCTGGAGCCAGGAGGAAGCTGGTGGCAGAAAGAGGCAAGAGGTAGGGCACCATCCCTGGGAGGGTACAGGGATGGGCCAAGGACAGGAGGCACAGAGGGTCTTCAGGGAGGTGCCCCCAACACTTCCCTGGATGGGTGGTCCCAAGAGAGCTGAGCAGGGCCCTGGGTAACTCACCGGAGGCTCTGCAGGAGGCTCATGTGGCTCAGTCCTTGAATAAGCACGGCCAGGGTGGAGCTGCCCAGAGGCAAGTGGCTGAGGCTGGAGGAGAGGAGGCCACAGTTGGACTTGGCATGGCTGGGCGTGGGTCCCACATGCAATGCCCCCTGATCTCCAGGACAGCCGCTTACATCCGCATGGTGGGAAAGGCAATGGTACAAAGCAAACCCGCACTGGGGAATCCAAATGCTGTTTCTCTGCATCAATTACTAAGGTCATCCAGACTCTACGCTCTGAGTCACACTGGACCCGGGCTATTTATTTATTTATTTATTTATTTTAGGGCTGCACCCGAGGCATATGGAAATTCCCAGGTTAGGGGTCAAATCAGAGCTGCTGCTGGCCTACACCACAGCCACAGCAGCGCAGGATCCGAGCTGAGTCTGTGACCTCACGGCTCACGGCAATGCTGGATCCTGAAGCCCTGAGCAAGGCCAGGGATCGAACCCGACTTCTCATGGATACTAATTGGATTCGCTGCCACTGAGCCACGGGGGGAACTCCCAGACCCAGACTACTGATCAGTAATCATAGCGACCGCATATCGAGCACACACTAAGGGCCATTTAGAGACAAGAGGATATACAATCACCCCCATTCTACAGATGAGGAACACTGAGGCTCAGAGGTCATGCACAGAAAGTGGCAGCATCAGGAATAGAACCCGAGGCTGCAGGGTTTCAATTCCTGGGCCCAACCAGGTCTCCTCATGGATCATGCTCCCTAAGGCCCTCACCCTGGGCAGGAGAGGGGAACGATAATTACTAGTAATAGCAATAATAGCACAGAGTGTGAACTCACATACCACTGAGGAGGTAGGTCCAGTTATTGTCCCCAGAGTTAAGAGGAGGATAAAAAGCACAGAGACGTTAAGGAACTTGCCTAAGCTCACACACCGAGAGGTGACCACTGGAACTGGAACTGAGAGAGTTTCCAGGGTACAGGACTTTCGGCCCTGGGCAAACTGGACAGCTGGTCACCCTGCTAAGACTTGAACCCAGGTGGTACAGCTGCCAGTCACCACCTACGCCCCCACCATTTCACCCAGAGGGACAGGTGGGCAAAGTCGGCTGGATGTGCCGCTGCTTGTCAGGGAGGAGACACTCAGAAATGACAGATGTGAAACTGGAAGAGGCCTCTGAGGAGCGAGGATCCATCACTGTGCTCCCGCTGCAGCTGGGGGACTAAGGTGCTGAGAGGCAGGCAGCCACAAGAGGTGCTGGGACGTCAGGACAAAGGGCATCATGTGTGTCCTATTCACTGAAGCACCTCTGGCTCCTGGCTCTGGCCCAGGGGCTCAGATGAACACGTGCATTTGGCAAGTGCAGAAATGAGCTAATGAATGACCTCATTGGGCCTCTAGCTCCCCCCACCAAAGAAAAGCTTCTAGAAGAAAGGGAGGTTGAGCAGAGGTGCAAGCACACACTGGGGGGCGGGGGGGAATGACGCAGAAACATCTCAGTGGGAAGACAGGGAGGGGTCCTCTGGTCAAAGGTCTCCCTGCTCCCACCTCCCCCCCCCCCCCCCCGCCTCCCCAGGATAAACAGAGGACAAAATGGAGTCCATTAGGTCAAGGCAAAAAGTCAGGGGGCTGCTTTTAAACTGTATTCCAGGAGTTCCCGTTGTGGTGCAGTAGAAACAATCAGACTAGTATCCATGAAGATGCAGGTTCCATCCCAGGCCTCACTCAGTGGGTTAAGGATCTGGCGTTGCCGAGAGCTGTGGTGGAGGTGGCAGATGCAGTCTGGATCCTGCGTGCCTGTGGCTGTGGTGTAGTCTGGTAGCTACAGCTCTGATTCAACCCCTAGCCTAGGAACCTCCATATACCAAAGGCGCAGCCCTAAAAAGCAAAAACACAAGAAAACAAACAAAAAAAACGCCCCCAGCAACTGTATTCTAAACATGCACTGAAAAAAAAAAAATCAGGATAAAAATTCATTGGATAACAGAATAACTGCTCGTTTACAGAACTGTCCCAGGGGATGTCACTGCTAGAGGACTTCGTGTCTTTGTTACTTATTTTCGTGATGATGGAACTTCCCGTAATTAGTGTGTATTTTTGGTAATCAGAAAAAACTCAGAGATTAAAATCAGAGGATGCCCTGCCAAGCATTCTGTCTCAATACTGTCCTCTGTGCAGGATGGGGGCCTGCCCTTTAGACTGGGGCTGTTTCCAGTGTTTCTAAGAATTTGGTGACTCCAAATTACAGGTGAGAGTAAAGGTTGTCAGTTACTAAGGAAACGCCTGTAGGCAAATGGCAGTGGTCGTCTGCGGGTGTGTGTGTGGCCAGTGTTCGTTTTCCTTTCTTGTGTTAATAGGTCCCTGAAATACCACCCCTGACTCAGGGCAGGTAATTGGGCGGGCAGTGATCTGGCCAGTCAGATGATTGCATGCTTAGAGCCACGGTGATTGGTTTAGGGATGAGCATGTGACCTGAGCTAATCCAGGAAGACTCAATCTGGGGACTTGTGGTGCAGGTACAGGGAGAAAGGTGCTCCCTCTCCACTTTGGTAGAAAGCGAGCCTGCAGCTGCAGTGACAGCCTTTCTGTGGCTTGGATGAGTTTGAATGAGTATTCTGTTTCTCGTGATCAAGCATCTTGATAACACTCAGACCAGGTAAGGAAGCGAACCAGAGAGCATTCAGCGCACCTGCTCCATCCGGGAATTAACAGTTGTGTTCACAAGAGATGCAAAGGTTCTTAGGCATGCTCCCAACACCCCCCCCCCCCGCCCCCCCCCTCATTGCACCATCACTTACTCAAGCCTCTTCAGCCAGCATTTGCCCTCAAGGGCTCCCATTAGCACCTTGGTGTCCTCCTTGCCAAACTGATTGTTAGACAAGCTGGAGGGGACCAAGCATGAGGTCAGATGAGGCAAGCCTGCCCAGCCCCTGGAGCTGACCTGTCTCATCAGCCCCTCCTTACTCGCTCAGTCCTCCAGGAGGTTGGCTCTGGGTCTGCAGATCCCAGATCACCCCTCCTGTCCAGTCTCCATAGGGGTATGCCTGGCCCCAAAGGTCAGGCTCTGGGGTCCCCAGGGAGATGGGATGCCCGGGATGAGGGATGTGCCACAGGAAGCCAGGGGCAAGGGATGAACACACACATGCACACACACACACTCACACACACACACACGCACACGCACACGCACACGCGTGCGCAATGATCCTTCCGCCCCTTAACTCTCCCTGTATCCAACACCCATGGCCACTCTAGGCAGAGAAAGATGATAAGCCCCATTTTATAGGTGACTGTCCAAGTCTACAGTGGCACAGTTATTCACCTAAGGTCACTCTGAGGGACCAAGAACCTGGCGCTCAGCCTTCAAGCCACACCCAGGGTTGCCAGGCTTCATCAGGGAGAAAAGTGACAAAGTCTCGCCACCCACCTTTCCAAAGGCCCTGCTATCCCCCCCACCCCCTCAGCTGGGCCATCCTCTCCCAGATCCTTCAACCCTGTGACTCACTCCAGCTCCTCCAGGTGGTGACAATGGCTGAGACCAAATGTCAGGTGGGCTAGCCCATCAGAGCTCACACAGCTGGAGGTCAGCCTGGTGGCAGGGGAGTCAAAGGACAGCGGGTCAGGTAGGAGGTCTGGGTCTTGGGAGCTCTGAATGCTGGTGGCAGAGGGCGAGGAGGTGGGGTGGTGGTGGGGGCGTGGCGGGAGGGGACCCTCCTTCCCTTCCTAAACCTTTCCCACCAGGGAATCATTATGTCAAGACAGAGCTTGGAGGCAGGAGCACAGACTAGTTGAGTATTGCTTTAAACCACAGTCATTCAGGTAGCAGCGTCGAAATGTCTGCCATATACAGGCAGCCCTGTGAAGTCTCGCTAGCTACTGCCGTTTATCAAGAGCTCTGCATCTTTATTTAAACAACGACAAATGTAGCCAGTTTTGGAGAGGGTGTTAAAGACAGATCACACCTTCTCCCAGATGCAATCACTTGGGTTAAAACAGACCTGAAAGTCAGAAAAACTCATTTCCAAAAAGCAAAGAAAAGAGTATTGAAGAGGGAATCAATCACTTTCTCGCCATGTGGCCTTCTCACGACGCTGCACCCAGGCATCATCTCCAGGGCCACGTGTGGTCCCATTCCACAGGGGAGGGACACAGTTCTTTGGAGCCCAGGAAGTGTGGGGGCGGGGCTGAGCTGCACCAGGGGAGGGAGAGGAGGGGGGTGCTGAGTGAGAGTCTTGTCTGCATACCGGAAGTTCTTCAGCTCAGAGAGGGACAGCAGGAGGCTTTGCAGCAGCAGAGAGCTGGCCTCGCAGAGCTTCACCTGGGACAAGCTGAAAAGGCCCAAGCATATTCCAGAGGACGTCAGGCTGGACACACCTCAGGGGGGGTCAAACATCCCACAAAGAGGGGAAAGAGCCCCCCAGGAGCTCCCGGTGGGGCCATGCCCCCCATGCTGCCCTGGGGCTCTCTCCCACTGGCCAGATGTGCTTCACCCCTGCAGAGGAAGCAGGAATGTCAGGGCTTGCACGGCCCCAGCCTCTGCTCATCCTCATCTTCCACTGGCCAGGCTCTCACTTACGACCTGGAGCGGGCACTGTGGTCAACCAGGGAACTCAAGGCCTCAGACAGTGTTTCGGGGTGCTGACCTGAGCTGCCGCAGCCTGGCGCATGTCTCCATTAGCTCCCTGACAAGGAGGCTGTGGTGGGTCCCGAGGTCACAATGAGCCAACCTGGAGGTGGAAAGGGAGAGAGCAGTTTCTAAACACCTGCGTCAGTACTGGGGCATCAGTCCCTGCCTGCAAGTAATACATCTTATGGTAGTAAAGAAATGGCTGATTAAATAAAGTCCTATAGTTTACAAATCAATCATGGCAAGGACTATGAAGGCAGGGACCCTGGTACAGCTGTGCAGGTTGTTCACTGCACAAGGGGACCCAGCCAAGAAGCTGAGTTGGGGCTGAGATCCAGGTATGGCCTATTCCTCATAATGTACCCATGCAGGGGTACCCCAAAGAGGTGACATTTTAATCTCCAAAAATGTCTTATATGGTTTAGAGGAGCTGTGAATCGAGGCATCTGTAAGAGTGGGTGATGAGAGGGCATCATTAAGTCTGGGGGTTGAGAAGGGCTTCTCTGAGGTGGTGGCATTTAAGCTGAGACCTGAAGGACAAGACTGAGTTAGCCAAGCAAAGGAGGAGAAAGAAGGTGTGTGTGTGGGGGTGGACAGAGAACATTCTGGGCAGGGAACAGCCTTTGCAAAGGCCCTGAGGTGAAAGGGAGCAAGGTGGTATTTGAGGAACTGAGCGCTGGTGGGGATGACTGGAGCTGAGTGGGGTTTGGGGTGGGGATGGACGGCATGAAGAGGTGGGCTGGGCCAGATCTCATAGATCATGCAGTGATTTTGGACATCAAAGGACTCTGAGCATGAGTCCGGGGCATGAGAAATCCTGGTCAGAAGCAGCAGTGCCCCTCTGTCCCCCTCCCCCATCACCAGGGTCTTTCTTAGGCCCCAGGTACTAGGTCCCACCTGAGGGCCACGGCTTCTGGGTTCTCCTGATGGGGAAATTCCAGCTGCATACAGAGCTGCTCCTGGGTCTCAGAGATGCTGAGGATGGAAGGGGGAGCCAGCATGAGGCCATGGCCATCTTCCCGCGTAGAAACAGCACAGTCCTGTGTGCTGGGGACTGGAGCTGCCTGGCCTACCGAGCTCCTAGACCCAGTGGGATCTGGGCATAGGTCAGTGGAACACCAAAGCCTTTGCTTCTAGTTAGTTCTTGTGGTACGTACTGTCACCTCTGGTTACAGAGCCATGGTGTGTGTTCCTGTTACCAGGGGCCACTTCCAGACAACCAGCAGGAACTCCCTGCAGTGTTTATCTTGACTCTAAGGCTGACTTCCTCTCTCTGACGGCAGCTTGACTGCTGCACAAGTCCCAACAAGTATGTGTAGCCCCTCACATAGGCCCCAGGAGCTCCTGCCATTGGGGACCCAGAAAACTTGCTAATGACACAGCTATTACCCCACAGGACAAGAGGGCAGTGTCTGGATGAGGAATGGTCCCAAAGATCATGAAAAGATGAAGAATTCAGAGGGGCCTCCTTCCTGGACTCACCTTATTCCAGTGACGTTGCCTGAGGCGTGGGCACAGACTTCCAGCAGGGTGAGCACTCCCGCTCGGCCCACCCACGGCTCCTCTACCCTGTCACACAAGTGGACACAGACAAAGGTCCCCCAGGGTTAGTGGGGATGGGGAGGAAAGTGCCATGGGGAGGGGGGAGTCTGGAGGCTTTGTGGTTTTTGCTTATTTTAAAACTATAAAATTTAAACCTAGGAGGCATTCCCGTCGTGGCTCAGTGTTAATGAATCCGACTAGTATCTATGAGGATGCGGGTTTGATCCCTGACCTCGCTCAGTGGGTTAAGGATCCAGCGTTGCTGTGACCTGTCATGTAGGTTGCAGACGCAGCTCATATCTGGCGTCACTGTGGCTGTAGCGTAGACCAGCAGCTGTAGCTCCAATTCAACCCCCAGCCTGGGAACTTCCATAAGCAGCAAGTGCGGCCCCAAAACGACAAAAAAAAAAAAAAAAAAGCCAAAGAAAGAAAACTAGGCACAAGGAGTTTCTGCTGTGGTGCAACGGGATCTGTGGCATCTTGGGAGTGCTGGGGGCAGGTTCCATGCCTGGCCCAGCACAGTGGGTCGAGGATCGCTGTTTTTGCAGCTGGGGTTTGGGTTGTAACTGTGGCTTGGATCTGATCCCTGGCCTGGGAACTACAAATGCCACAGGGTGGCCAAAAAAGGAAAACAAAACAAAACAAACAAAAAACTGGGGATACGCATAAAACAGAAAATTAACATCACCCTTGTTCCAACAGTTACTGCAACAATCCAGACAGAGAAGGTTATTTTTTTAAACAGTACTTTAAGGTTTAAGAAAAAGTCTACAGGAGTTCCCTGGTGGGTCAGTGGGTTAAGGATCCATCATCATCACTGATGTGGCTCAGTTTGCTCAGGTTGCTACTGCACCTTGGGTTCCATCCTTGGCCTGGGAACTTCTGCATGTTGTGAGTGTGGCCAAAACATTAAAAAGTAAAGAACAGGCCTACAAAATAGATGACCAACAAGGACCTATTACACAGCACAGAGAATTATACTCAGTATTTTGAAATAAACTATAAGGGAAACGATTCTGAAGAAGAATATATATATATATATGCAACTAAATTGCTGAGTTGTATGCCTAAAACTAACACAATACTATAAATCAACTATATTTCAATAAAAATAAATTTAAAAAGAAAAGCTCTACATAACATCATGTTGCAAAGGTAAGGAAATAAAACTATATAAGCATGATCTCAGTTTTATATTTAAAATATATATATACATGGAGAGGAAAAAACATATAGCAAGAAAGAGGGAGACAGAGCTAAGAAAAAATATGAGATGTTAATGGTGATTGTTTCCATGAATGGTTTTTATTTTATTTCTTTTTAGTTTTCAATATTTTCCAAACTTTCTACAATGTACATATATTAATTTAGAAGCATGAAGAAAGAGTGTCGTTTAAAATATTGCTACTTTGGAGTTCTCTTGTGGTGCAACAGGTTAAGGATTTGGTGTTGACACAGTGGCAGCTCAGGCTGCTGCTGTGGCATGGGTTCGATCCCTTGCCCAGGAACTTCCATATGTCATGGGTATGGCTAAAAAAACTACTGCGTTTAAAGTGTTGCTTTTAGGAGTTCTCTGGTGGTGCAACAGGTTAAGGCTCCAGCATTGTCACTGCAAGTGGCTCTAGTTGCTGCTGTGGCACAGGTGCAATCTCTGGCCCGGGAACTTCCACATGCCACAGGTGTGGCCAAAAAAAAAAAAAACTTTAATAAATAAATAAACTGCTGCTTTTAAAGGTCTGTTGGGTTTTTTTTCAAAGTACTACTTTCTTTTTATGTTCTTCTGGGTATTCCACAAATTTTGTTGTTGTTGTTGTTGTTGTTGTTATTGTTGTTGTTGCTATTTCTTGGGCCGCTCCTGCAGCATATGGAGGTTCCCAGGCTAGGGGTTGAATCGGAGCTGCAGCCACCGGCCTACGCCAGAGCCACAGCAACGCGGGAGCCGAGCCGCGTCTGCAACCTACACCACAGCTCACGGCAACGCCGGATTGTTAACCCACTGAGCAAGGGCAGGGACCGAACCCGCGACCTCATGGTTCCCAGTCGGATTCGTTAACCACTGCGCCACGACGGGAACTCCCTCCACAAATTTTTATAATGTGTATTTCTAAATATATATATATATATATATATATATATATATATATATATATATTTTGGTCTTTTTAGGGCTGTACCCACAGCACATGGATGTTCCAAGGCTAGGGGTCGAATCAGAGCTGTAGCTGCCAGCCTACACTACAGCCACAGCAACCCACTGAGTGGGGGCCAGGGATCGAACCCACAATCCCATGGTTCCTAGTCAGATTCCACTGCACCATGACAGGAACTCCAACAAATACTGAATGATTCCACTTATATGAGGAACCTAGAGGAGTCAGATCCACGGAGACAAGAGAGTGGAAAGGTGGCTGCCAGGGGCTGGGGGAGGGGGAGGGTTTATTGGATACTGAGTTTCTGTTTTGCAAGAAGAAAAGAGTTTCGGTTACACAACAATGTGACTCTTCTTAACACTACTGAACAAAGATGTAGCAAAACATGCTTACCGATAGTAAATTTTATGTGATGTGTATTCTATCACAATTTTAAAAAATGTTCTTTGGGGGGAACAACCAGACTTTATGTGCCCCGTTATGGGCTGCATTGAGACGTGCACAGCCCTGGCTATGAAGCAAGGTTTTTTTTTGTTTTTTGTTTTTTTTTTTTTTTGGACACAACTATGTCATTGAATCTCCCGGAGCCTTTCCAGGGCCAAGAAAGTCAGGGGTTGGAGGAACAAACTCAATGACATCACAAGGAAGCACAAGTCAGAGCCAGAAAGTGGGACCGTCTACAGCACAGAGGCTGGGTTTTTGTCAACAGGCCATGGAAGAGTCTCAAGAGCCGTCGCCACCCCAAGCAAACATGACCTTGCCTGGATCCTGGATCCAAAGAGCCAGCTGTCCCATCTGGGGACTGGGAAATTGTAGATTAGACTACGTAATACCTGACACTAAGGAATCACTGCTAATTTTTGTAAGTGTCCTAATTCAACTGTGATTATGTAGAAAACGTTCTCATTTTTTAAAGGTTCACGGTGAAATATTTCAGAGTGATATTTAATGAGATCTATAACTTACTTTAAGATACTTTAGCCAAAAAATTAAAATATGAAGCCAACATGGAAAAACAGGAGCAATTATCAAAACCAGGTGATAGGTTTTTTAAATTGTTCTCTACTTCTTAGAATGTTTTTCTACAAGTTTTTATTTATTTTATTTATTTATTTTTTTGTCTTTTTAGGGCTGCACCTGCAGCACATGGAGGTTCCCAGGCTAGGGGTCCATTTGGAGCTGTGGCCACTGGCCTATGCCACTGCCACAGCAACACGGGATCCAAGCCACGTCTGCGGCAAAGCCGGATCCTTAACCCTCTGAGTGAGGCCAGGGATCAAACCCACATCCTCCTGGATGCTAGTTGGTTTCGTTAACCTTTGAGCCACAGTGGGAACTTCGGTTTTTCTAAAAGTTTTACAATGATCATAGTGAATATATAAACACGATATTTTTAACATGTTATTTCTGACCTCAGCTGGGTGTCCTTTGAAGTTGCTTTTTTCTGAGGTCCCCAAGTATAGGCCCCCACCTTGGAGAGGGTGGCTTCTCTGAGCCTAAGGGGGTTTCTGGGATTAATGGGCTCTGCATCCAGGTGGCAGGATTCTGGGTGCAGGAAAGGGCTAAGACGATGACCTTGGTAGTGGGCGGGGGGACCCATACTTAGGTACCCACCTCTGCCCCCTGTTCCTACCACGGCTCCCTCCAGGGTCACAGGCAGGCCATACCTGAGAGTCAGCAGCCCCGCTGGCCACTTCAGCAGGCCCAGGAGGATGGTCAGCTGCTCCAGGTCCAGGCAGCCCTGGTTCAGCCTGGGGACAGAGGTCAGTTACCGGGAAGGCTCTGGGAAGGAACCCCCTACCCCTCAGCTGCCCCCATGGGCTGGGTTGGGTCACTCACGTGAGCTCTGTCAGCCGCAGGGCCTGGCTCAGGCCGGTGGCCAGTCTGGGCACGTGCTCTGGCCTGAAGCTGCACTCACTCAGCCTGAGGGCGGAGGGCAAGGGGCAGAGCCCGGGCGAGGCCTGTCAGGGTTGCTGTCCTGCTGCCTCCCAGTCTCCCCCAGGACCATCGGGGAGCCCCCCTGAGTGCAAACACTGGGACCAGGGCCTGAGGAAGGGCCAAAGGTGCGACTCCTACTCTGGGAGCTTCTCTTCTCTTTGGAGAGACCCCCACCCCGCTCCCAAGAAAGTGCTAGGACAGTGTCCCTTATTGAGCCCTGACTACAAGGCAGGCCTGTGCCAGCCTCTGGGTGCAGCCCCAGCAAGCAGGCCGGCCGGCCTTACATGCAGTATCTCGTTTAACCCCAACAGCATCACCTACAGGCGGAGAAAGTGACCATCCCAAGGACACACAGCTGGTAAGAAGTAGGGACAGCATCAGGCTTTAATCCAAGTCAGCCGACTCCAGACCCCAAACCCCTCACCACTTCCCTAGTCTCCAGCAGCACCCTGGGCCAGGTCCTAGACCACTGTCTCTCAGATGGGCTCAGAGGAGGACCCAGCACAGCACCAGGGGGCCCCTCCCTCTCCCAGGACAAGGGCCACCGGAAGCGTCCGGGAGGGGCTGGCGTTTGAGCCGAGTCTTAAAGGATTAGGAAAAGCTGATCTCAGGAAAGGCAGGGGAGAGAATGTCAGGCTGAGAGCCCAGAGGCAGGGACACTTCATCGGGCAGCGCGTGTTTGGTGAACAAGGACCAAAAATCCCTTGTGGCTGAAGCTGTGCGCCCATATGTTGCATGTGTTGCGTCTTGTGTGTAGTGTGGGGGGGGGGTGTACGTGGGGTATGTGTGGGGTGTGTATATGTGGTGTATTATGCTGTGTATATGTGTGTGTGTTGTGTGTGTGTGTGGATGGTGTGTGTATGGTGTATCATATGTGGTGTGCCTGTGGGATGGGGAGCAAGCACATGGCAGGAGGTGACAGTCCGGTCAGACTGTGAGAGAGAAGACCAGGCGAAGGAATGGGAACTTTATCCTAAGGGCAACTGGGAGCCATGGAGGGGCTTAGAGCAGGAGGGTGGCACAGGTGGATGTGTGTGCGGCAGGATCCCTCCGGGTGCTGTGGGGTGACTGGAGGAGGCCTAGCAGAAGCAGGGGACCAGGTCAGAGGCCATGGTCATGGTGAAGTCACACATGGAAAGGAACTGACTCAGGGCTGAGAGAGAGAGAGACAGAGCCCAAAGCTATGGGGGCGGGGGAGGGGAGTAGGAATAACAAAAATAGCAGTAATAAAAACAACAACTGGTATAGCACTCAAATGAGCCAGGTCCTTCCAAGCCCTTTATACATATTAACTCATTTAATCCTCACAATAACCCTAAGGGGTAGGTCTTACTATTATTCCCATTTTACTGATGAGGACCTGAAACACAGAGAGGTTAAGTCACTTGTCCAAGGTCACACAGCTGATAAGTGGTAGAGCTGAGATTTCCCCCAGGGAGCTCTAGAGTCTGATCTCTTAACTCAGAAGCCTCCAGACTTATACTTAGGACGTGGCTAAGGGCCATAAACACCATTTGAAGGCCTGGCCCAGGGACTGGCAATGTGGGAAGATTGGGAACAGAGGCAAACCCAGGCAGCAGCATGAAGCTGGGCATGTCCAGGAGGAGAGGACCTGGGGAGGAAGGAGGCGAGGAGTCTGACCCCATGGCAGCCGCTCTTCCCCTGGTCTCCAGACCAGGAATTACCTTAGTGTCTTCCTAGCCTCCTCCTTTCGGGAGAAGTGAATCCAGAAGGTCTGCTTGGAGCCCGGGCTGCAGAGAGAAGGGTGTAGGGAAGCCAAAGGCCCAGCCTCACCCGCATCCTTGGGACCCAGGTGCCAGGCGGTGCAGGAGGGAAGGGAACCAGGCCCACAGGGACGAGGGAGGGTAGAAGCCATGGAGATACCCTTGCCCACCAGAGGAGACCCCTGACTCCTTCTGCGAGGATGCTGACCTTGGCGTTCCCTATCCTGGGCCCTCCCTGGTCCTTGTGGTGCACAGGCCTCAGAGAATGGAAACTACGATCCCACACTCAGTGAACCCTGAGGCTCAGAGGGGGGTGGAGGTTGTTCCCAGTCACATGGGTGGGGGACCACCGAGGATGGGAGTCTTGCTTCCCCACCACTAGCAAGTGGCATGTCTCCTTACTTCACCGAGGCCTCCCGGACACGTGGGCAGGAGGGAAGGGTTTCCACCAGGCGGAGGGCACTTTCCTGAGAGATACCGTTGTGACTCAGACTAGAAGAGAAATGAGGTTCAGGCAGGGGCAGGTTCATCTCCTCCCTTCCAGCTGTCATCTCCGGGAGGAGAGTCCTCCGTGTCCAAGTGTCCATCCTCCAGGCAGAGACAGTGAGGTCCAGAGAGAGGCCAGAGGGGCACTGCCCCCACTCGGGCAGGTCAGGCACCAGACCCTGAGTGGGAGAGCTGCCCCCACTGTGCCTGTAGCCCCTGAGGTCTGAGACAGGGTGATGATGAGGCCAAGCTGGCAGCTCTAGCCCCCGAGGGGTCGAGGATGCCCAGAGTGTAAAGCTCAGTTGCCTAGCAACGGGCTGTATCCCGGCTCTGGCGGCCAGTCTCCCAGGTCACTGGGGAGATGGAGTGAGAGTGAGGAAAACTTCTTAGGGACCCTCCCCGCTGTGAGGACATCTTAGAATTCATGTCCCATAGATGTGGTCAGAGGAGCTTCGGGGAAGGGATGGACCAAGAGCCTGGACAGCTGAGGTCCTGCAGCTGCTTAGGGATGAACAGTTCCTCCCTGCCCAGAGTCAACTTGGGTCACTAAGCTTTAGTCACAATCTCTCGGATGTCTCATGAGAGCTCTGCCCATCGTGAGCGATAAGGGAAGGAGAAAAGGATCCAAGGTGAGGGGGTTCAAGGTAAGAACCCCTCTTTCCTCTCCCCAGCCTTTGGCCTCTGGAGTTCCTGCCTCCAAAGAAGCCCATAAATGTTCCTGGCCCCCAGGAGTCTTCCCCCTTGCTG
The DNA here is from genome assembly GCF_016906955.1 of Phacochoerus africanus. Lineage (NCBI taxonomy): Eukaryota > Metazoa > Chordata > Mammalia > Artiodactyla > Suidae > Phacochoerus > Phacochoerus africanus. Next base: position 18,779,076 of record NC_062551.1, on the reverse strand, counting down.
CCCTTGAGGCTGCTCATCACTTACTCAAGCGAACCGGAGATGGGCACCTGAGGGAGACATTCCAGGAGGGACTTGAGCCCGTCATCACCCAGCAGGTTGGCGGAGAGGCTGCAAGAGGAACGAGGAGTTTGTCGGCGGGCAGGTGTGCCTTCTCTTCAGGTACCACCCAGCACTGTCAGCATCCCCCCACCATCACCTTCACCACTGTGTGCCGCCTCTGTCCCAGCCTCGACGTCCTCACCACCAGCACCATCCCAGCCCTGCTGCTTGGCACTACCATCTCCATCACCGCCACCATCTCCATCACCACTGCCATCGCCACCTCCATCAGCACCGGAAGTACCACCGCGATCCCCCTCACCAGCAGCTCACACTTAACCAGCTCTCATCTTCCCCTCCTGTACCTGGTGACCACTCCCAGGACTCATGTCAGCCTCTAGCAGGCTTTCGGGAGTTAGAGAAAAATCAATTCGCTTTTACTATGTCCTGGCCTGCATCTGTTAGGAACAATAATTTTTTTTTTTTTGGTCTTTTTGCCTTTTCTAGGGCCGCTCCCGCGGCATATGGAGGTTCCCAGGCTAGGGGTCGAATCGGAGCTGCAGCCACCGGCCTAAGCCAGAGCCACAGCAACATGGAATCCAAGCCGAGTCTGCAACCTACACCACAGCCCATGGCAACGCCGGATCCTTAACCCACTGAGCAAGGCCAGGGATAGAACCCGCAACCTCATGGTTCCTAGTCGGATTCGTCAACCACTGTGCCACGACGGGATCTCCAGGAACAATAATTTTTTAACAAGAGTAACTTTAGGAAAAAGAAAGGTTTGGAAGATGCATTTCCCTAACAACAAAAAAGTTGTTTTGGGTCTCTTGGCTTTTTAGGGCCGCACCTGCAGCATATGGAGGTTCCCAGGCTAAGGGCTGATGTGGAGCTACAGCTGCCGGTCTACACCGCAGCCACAGCAATGCGGGATCCGAGCCCTGTCTGCAACCTGCACCACAGCTCACGGCAACGCCAGATCCTTCACCCACTGAGCCAGGCCAGGGTTTGAATCTGCATCCTCATGGTTCCTAGTCGGATTCGTCAACCACTGGGCCACGATGGGAACTCCAAATTTTTTTTTTTTTTTTTCCTATTTGGGAACGCAATATCAGAAATTGCACTTGAAGACTTTTATTTCCCTTCATTGTAGCATCTTATGGTTTCACTACAGCTTAAGAAACAATATAATCAGTGTGCCCTGGAATACGTGAGCTGTGGTGTAGGTCACAGATATGGCTTGCTGTGGCTGTGGCATAGGCTGGCAGCTACATCTCCAATGTGACCCCTAGCTAGCCTGCGAACCTCCATATGCTACGGGTGTGGCCCTAAAAAAAAAGATTAAAAAAAAATGATTTTCACCAGCCACATTTCTTGTCTTGGCCACATGACAACAGGAATTTAAACTGTGGTTTTTTGGTAGAGAGCTCTCTTTACATCCTGCATGTCTTATGCTGAGCAGGTTTTTTTGTTTTGATTTGTTGGGTTTTGTTCTGTTCTGTTTTGTTTTTGGCTACCCTGTAGCATACAGAATTCCCCAGCCAGGGATCAGATCAGAGCCACAGTTGCAACCTACACTGCAGCTGTGGCAACGCCAAATTGTTAACCCACTGGGCCCAACTGGGGATCGAACCTGCGTCCCTGCACTCCAGAGATGCTACTGATTCTGCTGCACCACAGCAAGAACTGCTGGACTCCTAACAGTTTTGAGTAAAGACTGCACTGTAGTTGTGTAACTTAGGGCCACTTCTTAAACTCTCTGTACCTCAGGTCTTTCATGTATAAAGCGGAGACAACGGTACTTAGTGTTGTTGGAAGGATAACAAAAATATGCAAGGCACCTAGGATGGTGGAGAAAGTGCTCAATGGGTCTAAGTTTTTTGTTTTGTTTTTCCTCTCCCTACCCACGTGGGGCTGCACTATTTGGGCACCCAAGACAGGCCACACGGACACGACTTCTCATCGGTTGGAGAGCCCCCAAGCCCCCACCCAAGCTGACTCTGGGGTCCTCCTGAGTCTGTTGCTCTTAACCACCTGCCAGCGGATCCTTCCTTTCGGTCCCCACCAGCCAGCAGAGCTCCAATGCCTTGATCACCACGAGGCCAAGAGGCTCCTGTAGCTTTTTGCAAAGGGCTCCCCAAATGAGAGCAGGGGCACACCCTGAACTAGCTTCACCATGGCGGCAGTGGAGGGGGTGGGAGGGATACATGGGGACAGAGAAGCCCTATGGGTGTGACTGAGTCCCAGGTGCCCCACCCCCCATGAGCTGGTCCTGAGAGGTGTTGAGTACAGACACACACACACACACACACACACACACACACCCTCCAGGGCTGCCCAGGTACATGCTCCCAGGCTCCTCTCCCTCCTCCTCCCTGACTTACTCCAGTTGGCTGAGGTCCTCACACTTGCTCAGCGACCAGCACAGCGGCTCCATGTGCTCCTGGCTGAGGCCACAGCCTGTGAACCTGCTGCAGGAAGGGGAACAAGGTGGGATGCAGCCATTCATACTTGCTCTGCCCTGGCTAGTCCTGGCTGTGGCTTCTGAGCTCCAGGGGGATCTCCCCAAGCTTGGATTCTCTGGAAATGTCCAGCATCCACCACTCCCACCTCCCCCTCAGAGTGATCCCACCTGGAGCCTACATTCTCCCTCTGGGGATGTGGTTCTCAAAGTGTGGTCCCCGACCAGTCCCAGCGGCATCCCTTGAGAACTTGGTGAGATGCATGTTCTGGGAACCCAGCCCAGGCCCATTGAATCAGAAACTCTAGGAACAAGGCTCTCCCGGTGACTATGGTTCAAGGTCAAGGTGAAGAACTACAGCTCTAGGAGTTCCCGTCGTAGCGCAGTGGTTAACGAATCCGACTAGGAACCATGAGGTTGCGGGTTCGGTCCCTGCCCTTGCTCAGTGGGTTAATGATCCGGTGTTGCCGTGAGCTGTGGTGTAGGTCGCAGACGTGGCTCGGACCCCGCTTTGCTGTGGCTCTGGTGTAGGCCAGTGGCTACAGCTCCGATTTGACCCCTAGCCTGGGAACCTCCATATGCCGCAGGAGCGGCCCAAAGAAATAGCAAAAAGACCAAAATAAATAAATAAAATAAATAAATAAATAAATAAAAGAACTACAGCTCTAGGGTCACGTAATGAACAGACATGGGAGTGGAGTGGACGAGATAAAAGGTGATGTCTGCTTCTGCAGAGGGTTTTTTTTGTTTTTGTTTTTTTTTTTAGGGCCACCCCTGCAGCATACGGATGTTCTCAGGCTAGGGGTCGAGTCAGAGCTATAACCGTCAGCCTACACCACAGCCACAGCCATGTGGGATCTGAGCCGCATCTGCGACCTACACCACAGCTCATGGCAATGCCGGATCCTTAACCTGCTGAGCAAGGCCAGGGATTGAACCCCCGTCCTCGTGGATACTAGTCGGTTCGTTAACCATTGAGCCATGACAGGAACTCTGCAGAGAGTTACTGATGCTGGAATTAAAAGTAGCAGCAAGTCTGTCTTTGAGAAGCCTACACTGAGACTATACAGTAAGGTTAATGAATAGCTTGCGGCCACTCGGCAACTTCAAAAAACATCTTAAAATCAGAAAGTGTCTAAGATTAATATCTCAGAGCTTCCATTATGGCTCAGCAGGTTATGAAACCAACCAATATCCATGAGGATGTGGGTTCAATCCGTGGCCTTGATCAGTGGGTTAAGGATCTGGCATTGCCGTGAACTGTGGTGTAGGTCGCAGACCCTTTGCTGCTGGGTGACCAAAGCTCTGAGGCTCACAGGACGTCACGTGCATGCTCTTAGAATGATGCCCTGCAGGGGCTCAACAATATCAGCTCTTTTATTTATTGTTATTTTACAGCTGAGGAGGCTGAGATGCACAGAGAAGGGTCTGGTCCCAGGTTGCTTGGTGAGCCAGGAGCATCAGACAGCTACCAGAAGTGTCATCGCTGCACTCAGAGGTTGCCCCCTCGCCCCATTATCCAGCCTCCAGTGCAATGCCTGCCCCCATCTCACCCAGGCAACCACGGAGCACTGGTCCAGGAGTCAGCAGAGGCGGGACCCTCGCATCTGTGAGTGCCTCTCTGCCTACACATTCCTTTCAGCCTGCAACTTAGTGTCTCCTGTCTGCAGCTGCAGAAGCTGAGGATTGGGGAGGTTAAGGAACTTGCCCAAGGTGCCAGGCCTTGTAGGGCTGGGACTTCAAGCCTGGGGGGCAGGTTGTGGAGACCATTTCCTCGGACAGGTCTCTGAATTCGAATCCAATCTCCTGTTGGCCCGTGACAAAGCCTGGCCCTCTCAGTGTGTCCTCTGCTCTGTCCATCCGGGAGGCAAGTCTACTCGTCCCCAGCCCCCACCGGCTGCCAGGGCACAGCTCCGGGGGACTTACCCACAGCATCCACCTTCCTGCTCCTCGCTAAACCTGAAGTGCAGGGTCATGTGATGGAGGGACCTGGAACAGAGAGCACCTGGGTCAGCCACCCTTGGCCCCACCTCAGGGTGCCCCAGGGGGGCAGGCAACCCTCCCCCAGCAGCTGAGCCTCCCTCCCGCCCCTCACATCCAAAAGACTCCAGGTACCACCCTCCCAGACAAGTCCCCGTCCCAGGGCAATGCCCACCTGAGATCCACCTTCTGAACCCGTGGGTACAGGCTGAAGAGGTCGGCCAGCAGGAGGGGGCTCCTCGGGGACAGTCCCGTCTGGCTCAGCCTGAGAAGGAAAGGGGCGGGGCCCTAGGTGAGCAAGTTGGAGCCGAGCAAGATCAGCGGACAGGCTGGAGGGGAAGGAAAGGAATGTGGGGTTGGCGGGTCAGCCAGGCCACAGGGAAGGAAGCAGGAACTCAGGAGGGAAGAACAGGAGCTCAGGGTCAAGCGGACTTAGGGCTGAGCTCTAGTTCTCTTATTGGCTGTGTGTCCCGGGACAAGTCACTCAACCTCCCTGAACCCCAGTTTCCTTAACTGGACAGCAGGACTACAGATGGTATACCTTCCCATGGGGTGTCGTGAGGCTTGAATCATACCAAGCTTGTGCACCGCCCGGCACGATACCCCTGCTTGTTTTTATTATGTTGTTTGCTATCCCCAAGCATGAACTTCACAGGCGAGTCCTTGCTGACTGGGAATGGGAAGCTTAGGGCCGTAGGGTTTCTCCAGTTCAGCACACAGAGTCAGTTCTTTGGTACTGGGGGCTGCCCTGTAGGATGGTTTAGATCTACTCATTAGATGCTAGGAGCAGCATGACCTCCCGCCTCCTCTGTTGTCATGACAACAAAAGGGTCTCCATTGCCAAGTGTCTCCTGGGGGGCAAAATCACCCCCAGTTGTGAATCGCTGCCTTAGAGAAAGTGAGTTGTTACCAACTGGCCCTTGGAAGCATCCTTGACGCCTGCAACCAGGCATCAACCCTCCATCAGCTTGTCTCGTTAGATCCACCCTGAATCTGCCTACTTTTCCCTCATACACCCGTTCCCAGCCCCCTGCCTCGCACCCTGGCTGTACAGCCTCCTCCCTGCTCTGATGTCCTTGCTTGTGCCCCAATCCCTTTTCGACCCAGCAGCCAGGCTAAGCGTTTGAAAGCACAAATCATTCCTTCACCTTTCAAGCTCCCTTAGGCAAAACCCCAATTCTCCTCACGGCTGCCAGGCCCTGCATGGCCCAGCCAAGTCCCATTTCTCTACCAGCTTTGGCCACATTGGCCTTCTGGCTGTTTCTTGAACCCACCAAGCTCAATCCTACCTCAGGGCTTTGCACATGCTGTTCCATCTCCTTGGAATGCTGTTCCCTGCTTTCCACAAGCCTGGCTCCTCTCCTCCTTAAGGTTGCATCCTTATATCCCTCCTAAGAGGCATTCCCTGGCCATCCCCACCGCTGTCTAAATCACCTCCACAATCACTCTTTACCACATTACCTATTTGCTTTCATTTTGCTTATTGTCCAGCTCCTTCTACTACAAAGTAAGCTCCAAGAAGACAAGGACCTGGTTTTTTTTCTTCCTGTCTGCATGTCTCCAGTGCCCGAGCAGTGCCTGGTCCATGGCAGTGCACTGCAGACTGAACAGCACAAAGCGTAAGGTGAGGGTTGGGGGTAGATGCTGTGTGACTAGGGCATAGAGAAGTCCCCTCTCTGATCTGAGGCTTCTCACCTATTTTTTTTTTTTTAAAAGGGCTGCACCTGCAACATGTAGAAATTCCGAGGCTAGGGGTCAAATCGGAGCTGCAGCTTCTGGCTTACACCAGAGCCACGACGACGCCAGATCTGACTTGTGTCTGTGACCAACACTGCGGCTCACAGCAAGGCCAGGATTGAACCTGCATCCTCATGGATGCTAGTCAGGTTCATTACCACTGAGCCACAACAAGAACTCCCGCCTACTCATTTTAACCCACAACTTCCATGTCCAAAGGCATACTTCCTAATCCAACCTCTCCTGGAAGAGTGGGACCATGGTGGATTGTGTAGTTTATCATGGGCTCTGCCATCCTTGCCCACCTCTGGAATGTCACACGTCGCCTCTCTCCCTCCCCACAGGACTCAGGCATAAGTGATCCTGGGCGTCCTCTGAGCGGTCCCGGAGATCCTTAGCATGAGTACTTATGCCGCTGTTATTAACGGTATGATTTAATTTCCTGTTGTATTTTTCCATCTCAGCTGCAGCTGCTTTTGCCCCCTGCTAGAAAAGTATTTAAAGTAAATCCTTTTTAAATTCTAACCAGTCTGAGCTGAAATTAGAAATTAGAGTTTTAAATACTTTGGGGGATGTTGCTTAAATTCCTCTTTGACAGAATTAGATGGTGACCTTTAAAAAGGGGTGTGTGATATATACACAACCCACACTTGGGTCCCTTTCTAGGAGCAGGTGACCTTCTTGTGGACGGGGAGAAGTACCATGGCCCACTGGCCACAGGCCTCCTATTCTATAAGCTACGTTTAGAGCGAGTGTCTTGTTTGAATCCCAAACCTGGGGGAGGGGTTGGAGATGAGTCCCATTTGTCAGATGAGGAAATTGAGGCTTTGAGGGGGTCCAATAACTCCCCCAAGGTTGATAAGATACTAGGGAAGTGCTGGAAGCCCCCGGTTGTGCCAGGTAAAATGATGAAAGAGCCCAAGAGAAGGAGAGAGGGGACAGAAGGGGGTGACTTTGCAATGCAGAGCCTCAGCCCTGACAGGGAAATGAGGCATCCAGGCTTACTGCAGCAGGCTTAGTTGGGGGAGCCGGGGAAGGTGACGCAGCAGGGTCTCCAGGCTCTGGTCACTCAGGACCTTGCAGAACAATCTGTGAAACAAAGCATCTGAATGAGATGGGGATGCCTTGGGAAAAGCTAGGAGCATGGCCTCACAGCCAGGACCTTCTGGAGATAGGTTCTAAGCCAGGATTGCCCAAAACACCCCCTCTGAACACTGGGTCCTTGAGTTACCATGGAGGCTGGAAGAAAAGGTCAGCCATATATGTTTGGAAAATGCTGGTGTAAGCTACATTAATTTTCTCTGCTGTGGGACTTCTCAGAGACTTTAACCCACTCTTGTGCATTGTAAATTGTCTAAGGGGCTAGAGGAGACTTTTTTTTTTTATTTTTTATTTTTTTTAAGGGCCACACCCATGGCATATGGAAGTTCCCAGGCTAGGGGTCAAATTGGAGCTGGAGCTGCCGGCCTACACCACAGCCACAGCAACGTGGCATCCAAGCCGCATCTTCGATCTACACCACAGCTCACGGCCATGCCAGATCCTTCACCCACTGAATGAGGCCAGGGGTCAAACCCGCATCCTCATGGATCATAGTTGGGTTTGTTAACTGCTGCGCCCCGAAGGGAACTCCTAAAATAGACATTTTCAGTAGATGTTTATAGTAGACATTTTTTCCCTACAGACAAGGATTAGCAGATTATTTTGAGGCCATGAAGACTGGCCTGTGGACACGCCTGTTAAGAATTCCAACCCAAAGTAGTGGACATAATAGTGGCAATTAACAGGCACATAACAGGCCAGTGAAGAAGAGGCGCGGGGTAGCAGGGGCCTCTGACTGGCCCTCGAGACCAGGCCAACCAGCTGATCACTTGTCCAGATAATTCATCGGAAGCCGGTCCACTTAGCAGAAACTCCTAATACACCCTCTGGTCTCTGCTTTGACTGGAGGACTGGGACAACTAGATTCTCCAGGCACCCTGGGATTTACAGACAGCCCTCCTGGGAGGCTGGGGCCACTTCCGGAGCCCCAGAGGTGCTTGGACTGTTTTCCTTCTGCTTTCTCCCCCTGTGCTGCCCCTTCTTCCCTGTCCCTGTTTGCTTGTCCCCTGCAGACTGCCCCTTCCACTCACTGGGGCTGCCAGGAGCCTGGCCCACCTCCACTGCATTACTGTCTGGTTGGAGGGGGACCCAGCTTCACCTTGGGGGTGGTGGGGGGGGACAGCAGGAAGGGCAGCCTGTGGTCCTGGAGCTGCAAGTGAGGAACTTCCGTCGGGGCCCCTGCTGCAGGCTCAGCTCTACCCTCTCTGTCCTGGGACTGGGCCTGGGGCTCTGAGCACAGACAGAACAGGGGCCCTCATTGAGGGGTGGTCTGCCCACAAACACCGGGGGCTTTCCACTGGATGCCACATACACACAGTGCTGGGGCCTCCGGTTGGGTCAGTGTGGGGCTTACACATTGCTTTATTGTGGGTCTTTTGTTTGTTTTTTGTGTATTTTTTTTTTTTAGCAACAGAACCTTTTACCCATTACAACACCTCACATGGACTGCCAAAATGGACAAAGGCAAAGTGGACTGGCCATGGTGGAATTGGGGAGGGGGAGGGAGCCCCACCACTTTCCCTGGCCTCCCCAGGAGAATCCCAGGACACAGCTGGCCAGTCTGGAGACTTCAGCATGAAGCACTTTGATAACAATACTCCCATATACGGTCCCAGCACCACAACTGGCAAAGTACCTTCATACTCACCCCACTTTCTCCAACCTCTTCCTCTTTAGCTCCCCCATCTGTGTTGAACCCTGCTGTACTGCCTGCGTGTGGTTGACACAAAGCCTCCCACTGTGGATGGTGGGCCTTAGCAAGCAGTGCCCCTGAACCAGCTACCTTGTGCCCAATAGGGCCTGGCCCAGTGCCTGATATACAGTAGGTGCTTAACAGTTAAATAATGAAAGAGTGCTTTTTGCAGCATTGGCTCTTACACTATTAAGAAAAAAAAAAAATGCCTGGAAGTAGCCTAGATCCCAGAGAGGGGTCACTGCGTACCTTGTGACACATCCAAACTATTCATGGAGGGTTAATGTTAAATTGAGCAGTTATGCAAATGTGGTGTAAACAACACATAAGAGACAATTAGGAACAATGGGCTATTTGATGATCTTGGCGTGTCATAAAATCATATTCATATTTTAGGTTTGATAATTGTTTTGTGATTATGTCAAAAAATAAAGAGTATTTCTCTTTTCTGTCAACGCATACTGAAATATCTACAGATGAAATTATAAGGTGTTGGGGAGTTCCAATCGTGGCTCCACAGAAACGAATCTGATTAGTATCTATGAGGACTCAGGTTCAATCCCTGGCCTTGCTCAGTGGGTTAAGGATCCAGTATTGCTGTGAGCTGTGGTGTAAGTTGCAGATGTGGCTTGGATCCCACATTGCTGTGGCTGTGGTGTGGGTCGGCAGCTGTAGCTCTGATTTGACCTAGCCAGGTAATCTCCATATGCCACAAGTATGGCTCTAAAAAAAGAAACTATAAGGTGTCTGGGAATTGCTTCAAAATAATGTGTGCATGTTTGTTAGGGCCACGAAATGATAACCATTGAGGTAGGTAGAGAGGAACTGGGGTCCATTACTCTAGTCTCTCTGCTTATATATGTGTGTGTGTATGTGTGTGTGTGTATACATATACACACATGTGTATATATATATGTGTGTGTGTATATATGTGTGTGTGTGTGTATATATACACACACACACACATTTTTTTTTGTCTTTTCTAGGCCACACCCACAGCATGTAGAGGTTCCCAGGCTAGGGGTCTAACCGGAGCTGTAACTGCCAACCTACACCAGAGCCACAGCAATGAAGGATCTGAGCCACATCTGTGACCTACACCACAGCTCACGGCAACACCAGATCCTTAACTCACTGAGCAAGGTCAGGGATTGGACCCACAACCTCATGGTTCCTAGTTGGATTCGTTAACTACTGAGCCACAACGGGAACTCCTGCTTTTATGTATGTTCTAAAGTGTCCATGTTAAAAGTGTTTTTTTAAATCAAAAAGTAATTTTTGAGTGTGGAAATCTGACAAATACAACCTTGGCCAGGTGATTAAGGTCAAAATCAACAGTGATAAGTCATGACCATTGCACACACCCTTGAGCTACAGTTTTGTCTTGTTTTATTTGGCTGTGCCCACAGCATGTGGAAGTTCCCAGACTAGGGACTGAAAGTAGGCCACAGCAGTTATCCCACCCTCAGCAGTGACAATGTCAGATCCTTAACCCACTTAGCATGCACTCCTGAGATGGGATAAGAAGGGCACTTCACGTCTGGGGTGCTTTTTCCCTAAAATCCATCACCCTAATTTAACCATGAGAAAAACATCAGACAAACCCAAATTGAGGGACATTTTACAGTCTGACCAGTTATCCTCAAAACTGTCAAGGACTTCTGGTTGTGTTTTGGGGTACTAACAATGAAATATCAAAAAGGGAATGTTAAAAAAAAAAAAAACAACCCTTTTAAAATAGCACCAAAAAAAGGAAATCCTAGGAATAAATCTGACCGAGGAGATAAAAGACTTATACACGGAGAACTACAAAACATTAACAAAGGAAATTAAAGAGGATTCAAAGAAATGGAAAGCTACCTCATGCTCCTGAATTAGAAGAATTAATATTGTTAAAATGGCCATACTACTCAAAGTAATTTACAGATTCAATGCAAAGCTTATCAAATTACCCATGACATTTTTCATGGAGCTAGAGCAAATAATCCAAAAATTTATATGGACCAATAGAAGACCTAGAATTGCCAAAGTTATCCTGAGGGAGGAAAAAAAAATCATGCAAGAGGCATAACTCTCCCAGACTTCAGACAATACCACAAAGCTACAATAATCAAAACAGTGTGGTACTGGTGCAAAAACAGACATACAGAGAATTCTTATTGTGCCTCAGCAGATTAAGAACCCAACTAGTATCCATGAGGATACAGGTTCAATTCCTGGCCTCACTCAGTGGGTTAAAGGATCCAGAGTTGTCACAAGCTGTGGTGTGAGTCAAAGATCTGGCAATGCCGTAGCTGTGGTGTGGGCCGGCAGCTGCAGCTATGATTTGATCCCTAGCCTGGGAACTTTCATACACTTTACGTGTGGCCCTAAAAAGACAAAAAACAAAAACAAAGACAGACAAACAGACATGCAGATTAAAGAGACAGAATAGAGAGCCCAGAAATAAACCAGTACACCTATAGTTAACCAACTGTCAACAAAGGAGGCAAGGATATAAAATGAGAAAAAAACATTCTCTTTAGCAAGTGGTGCTGGAAAAACTGGACAGCTGCATGTACATCAACGAAACTAGAACACACCCTCACACCATGCACAAAAATACACTTAAAATGGCTTAGAGACTTAAACATAAAGACTTAACATCTTAAAACTCCTAGAAGAGAACATAGGCAAAATCATACATAGGTTTTCCTAGGTCAGTCTCCCAAGGCAATAGAAATAAAAACAAAAATAAATAGATGGGACTTAATCAAATTTACAAGCTTTTTGCACAGCAAAGGAAACCATTAAAAACCCAAAAAGACAACCTATGGAATGGGAGAAAATAGTTGCAAATAATGCAATTGACGAGGGCTTAATCTCCAAAATATAAAAACAACTCACATGACTCAACAGCATAAAAATAAACAACCCAATCGAAAAATGGGCAAAAGATCCAGATAGACATTTCTTCAAAGAAGACATACAGATGGGCAACAGGCACATGAAAAGATGCTCAACACACTCATTATTAGAGAAATGCAAATCAAAAGTACAATGAGGTACCACCTCACTGGTCAGAATGGCCACAGATAACAAGGGCTGGAGAGGGTGTGGAGAAAAGGGGACCCTCCTGCACTGTTGGTGGGAATGTAAGCTGGTGCAACCACTACAGAAAACTGTGTGGAGATTCCTCAGAAAATTAAACATAGAACTACCATCCTGGATGGTATTCTGGATCAGAGAAAGGGCATTCCTGGAAAAACCAGTGAAAATCACATCAAGTCGAGACAGTAGTTAATAGCCATGGAGCAAGGCTGGTTTCTCAGCTGTGACAAATGTCCCATGGTGATGAGTGATATTAACAACAGGGGCAAGTGGGTAAGGGAATTCTCTGGACTAGCTTTGCAACTTTTCTGTAAATCAAGCCTCAAATTATTCTAAAATAAATGATTTATTTAAAAATTCATTGGTTTGGAGTTCCCATCGTGGCTCAGTGGTTAACAAACCCGACTAGGGACCGTGAGGTTGCGGGTTTGATCCCTGGCCTCACTCAGTGGGTTAAGGATCCGGTGTTGCTGTGAGCTGGGCTGTAGGTTGCAGACACGGCTTGGATACCATGTTGCTGTGGCTGTGGTGTAGGCTGGTGGCTACAGCTCCAATTGGACCCCTAGCCTGGGAACCTTCATATGCCGCAGGTACAGCCCTAGAAAAGGCAAAAAAATAAAATAAAATAAAATAAAAATTCATTGGTTCCACACATCTTTATATTCCAGAAAGGCTATAATGTTCTGTTATGAGATTAAAGCTCGTTGCAGAGCTTATTAAGATTCTGTGTCTGGGAGTTTCCAGGGCACAGTGGAAATGAATCTGACGAACATCCACGAGGAGGCAGGTTCGATCCCTAGTCTCATTCAGTGGGTTAAGGATCCGTTGTTGCCATGAGCTGTGGTGTAGGTTGCAGACACTGGCCTGGCACAGTGGGTTAAGGATCTGGCGTTGCCGAAGCTGTGGCCACAGGTCACAACTGCAGCTCAGATCTGATCCCTGGCCTGGGAATCCCTTGTGCTTGACAGCAGCCAAAAGAGAAAAAAATCCTCCCCTCTGTGCCCATGTGTGTTTGAATAGGCAGAGAGACCTTTTAGGACACACCCCAGGTGACCAACACGGATAATTAGCTTGTTGAAAGGGCCAGAAGGGCATTTGAGCTGAGAGCCAGAAAGCAAGAAAAAAGATAGCAAAATGGAAAAACACATGTGGGGAAACGTAAAGTGAAACTGCAGAATGCCGCTGGTCGGTGACTTTGAATAGGAAAAAACAATATGCAAAGGGAGAAGCCACCAGGAAAAATGACATCAACACTGAGTTAAGAGAAGGGGTTATTTAGGTGAGGCAAGTTCAACTTGGATTCCTTTATTTCCAGGTAATTATTTTAATAACAAGTGTGATGATGGAAGGAAGTCTGTTCACTTTGCAGATGACAAAGCTGAGGCCCGGGAATTAAAGCCCTTTGCCCAAAGTCACCCAGATTGTAGATGGCTGAGCCAGGACTCCTGATTCTAAGCCCAGTCTCTGGTCACAGACCCAGGCATTCTGGGGTGAGCTGGGACGAGAACGGCCTTGGGTCTGTGACCAGAGACTGGGCTTAGAATCAGGAGACAGGCTCTGGCCGTGAAGGCAGCCTCAGGTGGAGCCAGGGTGGAGCTCCAGAGGTGGACAGGGGCATCTGGGGTTCCCAGATGCCCTGGGTTGGGTGGACGAGATAATGAAGCCCAACGGGACACAGCCCTTCTCCGCGGGTGGGGCACAGCCTCTCCTGGTGGGCCGGCCAGGGTGCCTGAAGCTGAGGCCATTGGGAGGCAAAGAGCCTTCCACTAATGGGTCAGAGAACTCCCATGGGGGTAGGACCACCGGGTCTGGCAGGAAGGGACCAGGATGGATCCACCTGGCCTCTAACCAGGACACGCCCCACCTCCTGCCCCCACCAGATGGCCCCGGGCAAGCGCCCACGTTGTGCTTCTGGGGGCTGTGTCCTCTGTACTTACTCGACTTCCAGAGGCCCCGGGCACTTCTCCAGAGTCTCACAAAGGCGGGAGAGGCTCGGAGGCTCCAGCTGACACTCCTTGAGGCTGGAAAGGGGCAGCGGGCAGGGCGAGGGTGAAGGAGGGCTCAGGGCCCCTGTCCAGCCCGGGGGCTTCCCCCTTCTCTCAACAACCCTCCTCCCCTACCGGCACCCTGTGGCTCCCCATTATCCTGCTAAAAGCGAAACACCCTTCCTGCCGCTTCGCTTGCCTCCACTCTCCCTGGAGTGGAGTATAAGCTCCAGCCACAGGGAAATGCTTCCCAAGAACCAAACTTTCACTCCTCCGGGCTGCCTGGGATAATCCCCTCCTCGCCCTTCCCTGGATAACCCTGTTCAGGCCCCAGCTAAGGTGTCTCCCTTCTTAGGTGAGGAAACCAAGCCCCAGAGAGCAGAAGAGCCCAGCCAGGGTCTCACAGCCCCTCAGGACAGAGCTGGGGAGTCTTTGGAGGAAACAGCATGGACTCTTTTCTCCAAGAGGTATGCTGGTGCCAGCGGCCCCATCACAGCCCTCCCCCTTGCTTCTCTTTCTTTGGGCATCTCTCAAATTCCCTTTCTCCTCTCTCCGAAGCCCCAGCCCTCACATTCAGGCTCTTCTCACCCCCTCACCCATCACCCCATTGTGGTTACCCACCCCCCCCCCAACACAAGAAGTGGGTAAGACGGTACCAGAAGCTCCTGGGGATGCGGCGCTGACGGAACCCCAAGAACTGGGCTCCAGCTTGAAACTCTGGCAAAGATCCGCCAGCCAAGAGATGCCTAGGAGAGGGGAAGTCACTTTAAGAGGAAGGTCAAAGCATCCACATTGGAAAACTGGACTCATTAGTCAGGGCCAGGAGGGGTCCGTGGGACAGTCAAGTCCATCCCTGTACAGATGGGGTAACTGCGGCCCAGGGAAGGGAAACCAGGGTGAGAAGGCAAGCAGCTTACACCTGCCCAGGTCGGATGGTGGGGTTGGGGGTGTGGGTGGAGGGCAAGCTGGGACGAGCCCTCCCTCCTCTCTGATGACAGGGCGCCCGGCTCCACTAGGGGGCAGCCGGGACACCTGAGGAGACCTAATCAGGGCTCCCTGTTTACCGCCAAGAAGTGGAAACTTTCAGAGCACCAACGGTTCTTGGTGCCTCAAATGTGATACTCAGAGTGTGAAAGGGCAGCAGTGATTCAGATGAAAGTCAGGAGCCTGAAAAGGTCTGCAAGAGTCCTCGGAGGCAGAACCACAGCAGCTCCCCCCTCTCTCCCCACACAGCAGCGACCTGCTAGCACCTGTTTTGCATCACCCGACGGCCCCTCCCTTCCTCCTCCCTACCCACTTCCGTTGTGCAGACCTTCTTCCAGCAAAGATGGAAGCCCCCACCCCCACCCCGCCCATTACAGCACATTTACATGGGGGAGGGGGTTCTAGAAGTGGCCATTCTAATAGTGGCCGGCATGGGTCTAGGGGGTGGGGGCACCTATAGGAAAGGCGGACCAGAGAGAAGGCGGTCCCCCAGCTCTCCTTACCTGCCTCTGCTGTCACCTCTCAGGATGACGTGCTGGCTCTCAGAGCTGCAGGCAGAGAGGAGGTGGCAGTCTGAGAATGGGCCACGGGCCCGCTTCCCAGGCAACAACAAGAGACCAGATGAGTTGGGTCAAGAGAGGCCCGGATGGCGGCCCTTTTTCTCAGCCAGTAGGACAACAAATACACGAGGCAACGACTACATTCAGTAAGGCACATTCCAAGCCCACCACCGATATGATCTCTCTTGATTCTCACAATAAAATTGTGATGTAAGGCAGAGTTCTTAGCCCCACTTTGCAGATGAGGAAACTGAGGTATCAAGGGACCCAGTGACCCTCTCGAAGCAGCACAGCAGGTAAATGGCGAGCCTGGATTTGAACCTGGTCTGTCTGCTACTGCACCACCCACTCTTGATGGGGAGAGAGGAGGAACAGGCAGACTTCACCTGAAACCCCCAATGACCTGCTTGGCCCGGCCCAGGGCAGCTTGGCTGGCTGCCTTCCCTCCTACATTCTCATCAGCTCCAGAGACCCCCCTCCCCCCAATTCAGGTAGGTCCCTGAGCACTCAAGGGCCACCCAGGAGCTCCCAGTTTTCCTGTCTCTTGGAATAATCCAGAGAATAAGGACAGGAGAGCACATGGATTGTGTCCCATAGTGAATTAGGGGAAATTTCACTGTCCCTGGAGCTGTATTTCACTCATTCGTTCATTCTATTCATTCATTCCACAGACACACATCACATAGTCACTGGACCTTGGCATCATGCCAGGGCCCTGAGATTGCTACCCTGTGAGGGGGACAGATGCGGGGCAGGGCGGGGGTCCAGGGGTGCACTCACCTGAAGTCCAAGCGCTGAAGCCACTGCACTGTAGAGAAGCATTGGGTCAAACTGAACACAGCATCCAGGGACAAACCGTTCTCACTGAGGCTGGAGAGTCAGAGGGATGATGCTGACACGCTCACTCAGGACTCAGAAACACCCTCTTTGTGATCAGAGCGGGGGTGGGGGTGGGGGCTGTCCCTCCTGCTCCAGACAGTGAACACACTGACCCCAGATGGTAAGGGCACCTCCACCATCTCCCCATTGCACAGATGGGGAACGGAGGCCCAGAGAGCAGCCAGGTCTTGGCCAAGATTATGAGACATCTTGGGGACAGAGCTGAGATTAGCACTCAGTGATTCCCTCTATCTATGATGAATCTGGGGTGTGTCTTTGGACCAGAGTTGTGCCTCAGTTTCCCCACCTGATGAAGGAGGGGCAGTGCAAAGTGAAAATGTGCAGCCTCTTATTCAAAATGCAGGAAGAGAGTTTTCCCTTCTTTCATTGTCTGTCTGTCTGCCCTGGTGGTTGGGTTTTTTTTTGCTTTGTTTTGTTTGTTTTTGTCTTTTTAGGGTGGCACCTGCAGCATATGGAGGTTCCCAGGCTAGGGGTCAAATCAGAGCTACAGCTGCCGGCCTACACCACAGCCACAGCCACCTGGGATCTGAATTGCATCTGTGACCTGCACCACAGCTCACAGCAATGCCCAGCCGACTGAGCGAGGCCAGGGATCAAACCCATATCCTCGTGGATACTAGTCGGATTCATTTCCGCTGAGCTGCGACAGGAACTCCTGTCCTGGTAGTTTTCATGTGCCATTTAACCACACACTCCTCGGGCCCTGGGAGACTGGCGGGTGAATGTAGACCCTCACAGGCCATGGGTCCTACCAGGCGTTCACGGGATTGAGAAAGTCACAGGGGAATTTGCCTGAAAGCTCCAATCTGCATAAAATCTGCCTGCAAGGGAGAAGCCTTCTCCCCACCACCTCCCAACTGGTCCCTAACAGGAACAGGCACGCTCCTCCGGTCCCAACATCCCAACAAAGGTGGCCTGAGCAGGAAGCTCCCTCAGGCCTCAGCACTGGCTGTAGCCAACACCTCAGGCATCCACTTTAGGGTTTGATATGTTAACTGACGGGGAACCAGGGGCTCAGAGAGATGATTTGTCTGGGGACCCGGAGAGCCTAGGGCCTGTGGCCAGGTTCCAGTGGCCCGGGAAGAGCCAGGGAGGAGGAGGAAGGATGTGAGCCAGGAACACAAGGACCTTTAAGGGCCCGGGCACTCTGGCTGGCTGCAGGCAAAGTCCGGGGCTTCTTGGCCTCCTTCCAGGGCCTCCCTCCCATATGGAACCCCACCCCCCCACCCCCAACTCTCTGCCAGGTGCTTAGGGCTCTCAGGTCTCCACGGGGAACCCTGCTTGGATGTCCTCTCTCTTCCAAACCCTCTCTGCCTCCCTGGCCAGCGCCCCATCAAACAACCCCTCCCCAAACCTCAGGGCCAGAATGGCTGCGGGGCCCGTTACGTTAATCTGTCATTCTTCCCACCCCTGCCTGCCCTGCCCCCAGGTGGCCTGGGCCTCCCAAGAGGCACAGGGGGACAGATTTGAGAAGTGAAACTTTATCTTAGAAGCCTGAGTCACAGAGCCCAGTGTTATGAGAAACAACCCTGTCCTGAGCCCTTGCCAGGAGCCTGGGAGGAGCCCAGGTGGCGGACATGCATTTTAAGATGTCATTTTTTTTGCTTTTTTTTTTTTTAAAGAACTGCACCTGCTACATTTCCCAGGCTAGAGGTCTAACTGGAGTCGCAGCTGCCGGCCTATGTCACAGCCACAGCAATGTGGGATCCGAGCCACATGTGCGACCTACACCACAGCTCAAGGCAATGCCAGATCCTTGACTGAGCGAGGCCAGGGACTGAACCCGCATCCTCATGGATACCAGTCGGGTTCGTAATCCATTGAGCCACAATGGGAACTCCCTGATTGAATTTTTATAACCCCGAGGGAGGGAGATGGGACACAGAATACCCCCCCCTACCCCCACAGCAGTGTCCCCCCTCCCTCCCACACCCACTCATCCCAGTGAGATCAAACCTAAGAGGATGTGCCCAGAGGGCTACTTACTTCAGCAGCTGCAGGGCACCCAGCCCTGGGAGCAGCTGAGCCAGCAGGGCCACACCTTCGTCCCCCAGAGCATTGCCTGATAAACTGGGAGGGGGGAGGGGAGGCCGAGTCAGTGGAGGGTGGAGTGGAGACGGGAAGAAGTTGGCCTTTCCATCCGGCTCAGCCTTGCTGCTTCTCCTGAAACCGGGACGCGGCCCTGGGCTGCCAGGCCGGACCTCAGCACATGCACTGGGTCAGCTGAGGTCTCCCTTAGGGTTATTTTATTATCATTATTTTTTTTAATGGCTGCACCCACGCGTTTGGAAGTTCCTGAGCCAGAGATTGAATCTGAGCCACAGCCGTGACCTGTGCTGGACCCTTTAACCCCACCACCCCCAGGATTCTTAGCCTCAGGTTTGGGACCCCTGAGAGGGCAGGGATGGACTTCCTGTATTTTAGGGGGGAAGAGTCACAACTTTCACCGGGTTCGCTAATAGGTCCCTGATGGCAGCAGGGACAGAATGGATGATTTAAATCTTTTTTTTTTAAATTAATTTATTTATTTTTCCGCTGTACAGCACGGGGGCCAAGTTACCTTTACATGTATACTTTTTTCCCCACCCTTTGTCCTGTTGCAATGTAAGTATCTAGTCATAGTTCTCAATGCTACTCAGCAGGATCTCACTGTAAATCTTGAGAAAACAAAACAGCTAACACCTAGCAACTGCTGGGCCCCACCCATCACCTGCCAAAGGGGGAACTACTCACTCGAGGTACGTGAGGTGGCAACTTCCTCCCAGCGCTTTGCAGAGCTGCTCAAGGTGCTGGGCTTGCAGGCCACAATGTGTCAGCCTGTGGAAGGCAGAACCACAGCCCTGCAGCATCTGCCCCTCTGGACGGTGGCCAGAGCGGCCGCCACCCCCAGACACACAGGCAGAGAGGCTTGCAGAAGGGGGCCTGGGACGCATCTGGCAGCCAGGCAGACAAAGAGGGACCGACACACACTGCACACAGAAGCCAGCTGTCCTGCAGGCAGAGAAGAGCCAGTCACAGACAGAGAGAGAGAGAGAGGCAGACCAAAATGGAGAGATGCAGAGATGAGAGAGGGAGATGCAGAGACAGAGAGAGACCAAGTGTCAGAGGAGAACAAAGAGACAGGGAGCGGGACTCAAATGGACGCAGAATCAGAGAGAAGGCTGGACGAGGTGTGATGGGAGCCCTGCGGGGGCTGAGCTGAGCCCCCAGGCCTAGGCCTCAGGATCAGGAAAGAAGGGGCCGCGAGCTCCCCGTTCTCTCCATCCAGAGTTCCCACAGCCCCTCAGCTCCTGGAGGCCAGGGGAGCTAAAAAGTGGTGGGGACCCTGGGGAGGGAAGGTGATTGGGGGGCAGCGTTGTGAGCCCCATGGGGGTGGGCTGGGCAGAGGAGGTGGGAGGCAGGAAAGCCAGGCCACCACAGCAAGTCGTGTCCTCCAGTGAGGAGCCCCTGGGGCGGGAGATCCAGGGACGGGCTTGGTGCCCAGGAGGGAGGAGGCCGGGACCATGCCCAGGGCCTGTAGGCCATCACTGTATCTGGTGCTTGGGGAGTGCAGGGACAGCTCAGAGGGCATCTGGAGCAGGAGGCTGTCAGGAAGCACAGCTCTGGATGGACACGCCAAGGCCAGGCTGAGCACATGCCTCATCCACAGCCCCAGACTCCATCCTCAGCCTCATTTCCCACCATTCAATCTCTACATGAAGCCTGGGGACAGTCAGACGTTGGTTCTGAATGGGCTTCTCGGCTTTCTGGCAAATCACTTATTGGGAGAACATAAGTCAATTGCCTTAGTCTGCTGCTTGATGGATAGTAGGTGCTCAATGAACCTTGGCTATTAGTATCATTAATCTCATCACCACCATCGGTGGCTTCAGAGATGTCAGCCTCAGCTCAAGCAAGCCCGCAAAAGCTTAGACCCTACAGGGGAGATCGCAGGTGAACACTGAGGAGCAAAGAGCCGAGTCTCCACCCATGTGCTGGGCTGCGGAAATCCAGGAGGGAACCCTGGAGGAGGCAACCACCCTCTAAAGGGTCCTTGTGCCAAAGGGGGCCAGAAGTTCTGACCCAAATCAGAGCTATCAGGTGATCCTCTGGGCTCTAGGCTGAAGAGCCTCCGTCTCCCACATGTAGTTCCCCGGCTACCCCACACCTGCCCCAATCTGCTCTCTACGGCTGCCACCCAGGGCTCTCTATGGGTACCACTTGGGAAGTGGGAAGGCAGTTTGGCCTTTGAGCCTCCCCTTTGGGGCTGGAAGCCCAGCCAAGCATGCTGGCTTCCTGCAGCTTCGTGAATTGGTCCAGGCCCCAGCAGTTGAGTTGGACGGTCCCGCTGTGGAGGTCAAGGAGGGGGTGGTCCAGGCCATGGGATGAGCAGGGCGTGGCATTGGGGCCCTACCTCTTCTGGATCCCCTCCTGCTCCTCTGGTTCTGGGGCAAACATGAGCACCATGGTTTTGTGCAGCAGACTGCAGAGAAAAGAGGGAAGCGGGGAGGCAGGAGGCTTACGGGGGGGTCCTGGGCTGCTCTGTGTCATTTTGTAACCGGGTCTCAAGGGACCTCTAAGGTGCCACCTCCCTGCCTCTGGCTGCAGCACTTCCTCCTACTTCACCCTGAGGTCCTCTGAACTTCCTGTGGGCCTGAAGTTTTCTACTGCAGAAATTTCACAAAAGTACCAGCCCTCATTTCCTGGAAGGTCTTTGTAAGTTAACTTCAGTTCTGCCTTTTGTCTGTTTGCTGCAGGCTGAAGCCCTCCCCTTCCTGTTCCTCGTGTGCCAGGTGCACCCTCGGCTGGGGCTACTTGCCCCAGCGTGGTGAGGTCTCTGCCAGGTTGGGACAGGCACTGAAAGTCCCCATGAGGCTGTGACTGAGAGCCAGAGCATCCCTGAGCTCATCTTATATATAAAACTGCCTTTTTTTCTTTTTATGGCAGCACCTGCAGCATATGGAATTTCCCGGACTAAGGGCTGAATCAGAGCTGCAGCTGCCGGCCTACATCACAGCCAAGGCAATGCAGGATCTGAGCCACATCTGTGATCTACACCACAGCTCAAGGCAATGCCGGATCCTTAACCCACTGAGCGAGGCCAGGGATCGAACCTACATTCTCATGGACACTGTGTCGGGTTCTTAACCCACTGAGCCACAACGGGAACTCCTAAAACTGAATATTTATATGTATATAATATTTTACATGAATTTTGTATATATAATATATATCTATTTCCTACTATGAAAGTCATACTTCTTCCCAGTGGAGAACTCAGAAATACAGTAAAGTGAGAAGAAAATTAAAAAAAAAAAAAACCACTCATAATCTCTTGCACCATTACCACTAATAACCACACGTTACCCGTTGCCACTGATAACATTTGGAGTAGGTCCTTCACGTCTTTTATTTTTTTCCTTTATGCAGTTAATATTCATGCTTTTTCTTTCTTAAAAAGTGGAAGTAAAATTACAGATTCCTCTTTCTTTTTTTTGTATTTTTTTGTATTTATAGGGCTACACCTGTGGCACATGGAGGTTCCCAGGCTAGGGGCTGAATCGGAGCTGCAGCTACAGGCCTACGCTACAGCCACGGCAACTTGAGATCCAAGCCGCATCTGTGACCTACACCACAGCTCGGGGCAATGCTAAATCCTTAACCCACTGAGAAAGGTTAGGGATCGAACCTGCATCCTCATGGATGCTAGCCGGGTTCGTTTCTGCTGAGCCATGATGGGAACTCCCACAGAGTCCTTTTTTAAAATTAATATTTCAAAAGACAGATGAAGCAAGAATTACACAATGGTGATAATTATTGGTGGGAACTGGGGAGTTCATTATACCATTCTCCCTACCTTTTGGTATGATTGAAAAACTTTCTTACCAAAATGATAAATCAAAATTTTTATGTTTACTTAAGATGCCACAATCATCTCTCCATAGTGAAGCTTAAAGCTGTACCTATAACATGGTTTCCTTAAGTTCTCTCTCCCTCTTATTTATTTATTTATTTTTTTGGCCATACCTGTGGCAGGGATCCAACCTTTGCCACAACAGCAACCCAAGCTGCTGCAGTGACAATTCCTGATCCTTAACCCGCTGCGCCACAACAACGCCTCCACTGAGTTCTCATCTCTGGAGGCAACTCAGTTTACTGAACTAATGTCACTAATATTGTTAAACATTTATTTTCATTTTTCCCTTTATAACCAATACTGTGGTAAACATCCTTGCTGGTCAAAGTATTTGCACAATGACGGCGATTTCTTCACGATAAGCTCCTAGAAGTGAACAGAGTGTCATCTGGAGGCCCCAGGGGCCTTTACTCAATCATTCAATGAACCAAGGTCCCCGAATTCACCTCTTGGGTGAATGGGGTCTCCCCTTCCTCCTTTGAGGGGTGTTTACAGCAGGGACCACACTACTCAGTTGAGAGTCCCCACGGGTGGGGACTGTGTTGACATTAATTAGCATCTGTCCTCAGCTCCCCAGACTGAACACGGAGACTCACAGAAGTAAGGCTGGGCTCTGTCTTAGGTGGGGTTCCCTTAGGAGCAGAGTCACTTGGTCACTGTGTACATGCTATACCAAAGGCCTGATCTCAGGAGAAACCAGTAAGGGACCAGGGGAAGCAGAACAGGGCAGGTCCTCGCCCAGATCCCACGGGGAGCTCTGGAGCGGGACTAGCAGCAAAAGTTTGCCCCACCTCAGGCAAGAGGGCTGGAGGGGTATACCTCTGCCTCTGTCATTGGCCGCTCCTGGTTAGGGGGATAAGGAAGGGTGTAACCTGCCAGGCATCACTGGTTCTTATCAGCCCAGGGCACTTCTGCAGATGAAGTACAAGCTGTGAGCGACCAGTACCCATAGGAGCTGGGAACAGGTGCTCTGGCTATAAAGGGGGTCTGGATGGGGCACTAGCAGCATCTCCTACAAGCCCCAAAGGCCTGGGGCCAGAAAGAATTCCAAGGACCTAGAGAAAGCCATGGGAAAGCC
Organism: Phacochoerus africanus; assembly: GCF_016906955.1. Classification (NCBI taxonomy): domain Eukaryota; kingdom Metazoa; phylum Chordata; class Mammalia; order Artiodactyla; family Suidae; genus Phacochoerus; species Phacochoerus africanus. The sequence continues at coordinate 18,755,572 of NC_062551.1, read as the reverse complement.
CGGGGCTCTGGACTGGAGGGGGAGTGGGTGGTGGTGGTCCCCTGGGAGTTCCCACCTGATGTGTAGCTCTGCCAGGGTCCGGCAGGTTCTCACTGCACTCAGCACACGTTGCATCCCAGCCACAGAAAGCCCATTGTCGCTGAGGCTGTGGAGAAGAGGAGGGAGGAAGCCATCAGTAGGCGCTTGGAGTCCTCAGCCCCCTCTTCCTGGCTCAGCAGCTGGCTGCTATCAGCCTTGGAATGTCTTGGGTCCTTAACCATGGGGTCTCAAAGGATTCTGGCCTGTGTAGACACACCAAGAGTCACAGAACCTATCCTACATAGAAAACAAAGTTCTCCAGCTGGAGCAGTACGAACTGTCTCACTGCTTTTGCCTCTCTGATTCTTGGTTTTCTGGTCTGAAAAATAACCGCCTTTCGAATCCCATTCTACCAATGGGGAAACTGAGGCCAAGAGACACTGAGTTACTTTCCTAGGGTCGCAAAACTACCGAATGCCAGAGACAGGATTTAAATCCAAAGCCAAGGCTCCAGACCACTGCTAATTCCACCTCAGCACTCTCTCTCCCACCCAAATTCGTACTTGACGCTAAGACCTCAACATACCTCGCCCAAATACCACCCCTACCCTGCACCATGCAATAACACAGCAACTCAAGAGCCTACTACTCTTTCTTTTCATCCCACCACCCCAACAACCCAGCCCTTCACCTCAAAACCATATCGCCGTCCTAACAAACCACTTCTTCTTTCAATATCCCAATTCATTACCCCAGCACGCAGCCACCCCATACCCAATGCAACACTGCACCCCACCCCACCCTGGGGGCTACTGTGGACAAACTGGAACACAAGCTACTGATGCACAGCGAACACATTCTATATGAGCAAGGGGATTTAATAGTAAGCAGCTCATGCCAGAGGCAAAGGCAGGGCATGGTTGGACCACTCCAACTATGGTGGAATTGGGAGAAAGCAGGGGTGGTCGGTGGAGCAGCACTCTTTCTGGTGACCATGGGCACAGGGACCAGGGGTAGCAGGGACAAGATGGGGCTCTTCTGGGCCCTCCCTGGTACTCAGCAATGGGTGAGCAACTCACTCCAGCTTCCTGGCGATGTGCAGCTGGGGCGCAGCCTCTGCCACCAGTTGACAGCCTTCATCTTCCAGCTGGTTCCCTGAGAGGCTGAAACAGAGGGGTCTGATGTCATACGCTGCTTGGGTGGGGCACCCCCAACCCTCAGAATTCATACAGTCCCTCAGTGACTTTAGCCAAAGCATCACTCCAATAAAAGAGCCTTAATTACAACAAACACTGATTGCCTCGCACTGACCTAGGTGCTTTTACAATTATTGGCTGTTTAATCCTCATAACCCACCCTATGAGGTGCTCTAAGATTATCCTCCTTTTGTTTGTTTATTTATTTATTTTTGCTTTTTAGGGCCACATCTGTGGCATATGGATGTTCCCAGGCTAGGGGTAGAATCAGAGCTGCAGCTGCCGGCCTACAGCACAGCCACAGCAACACAGGATCCTAGCCTCATCTGCGACAGACACCACAGCTCATGGCAACACCGATCCTTAACCCACTGAGCGAGGCCAGGGATCAAAGCCGCATCCTCATGGATACTAGTTGTTACCACTGAGCCACAATGGGAACTCCCACAATTCCCGCCAATTCTCTCTCTCTCTCTTTTTTTTTTTTGTCTTTTTGTCTTATCTAGGCCTGCACCTGTACCCGTGGCATATGGAGATTTCCAGGCTAGGGGTCGAATTGGAGCTGCAGCTGCTGGCCTACGCCACAGCCACAGCAATTCAGAATCTGAGCCGTGTCTGTGACCTACACCACAGCCTATGGCAACACTGGATCCTCAACCCACTGAGAGAGGGCTAGGAATTGAACCCTCAAGCTCATAGTTCCTAGTCGGATTCGTTTCCAATGCGCCATGACTGGAACTTCTCCCCCCAGTTCTTAATGAAATGGCATGCCCCTCCCCATGCCATCCACCCAAAGCTGAGGCCCTTCCCATGCTGCCCTGCCAGCCCCTTCTGTCTCCTGTCCCAGCGCTTCCCATGATACTCACTCCACTTCATCCAGCTGTGGACCTTTCCGGAGCTGGGCGAGGAGCAGTTTCACATCATAGACCCTGAGCTGACACTTCTGGAGCCTGGGGTGGGAGTGAGAGCAGAGGCATTCAAGGTCAGAAGCGACACGATGCCTCCTCCAGCTCTGAGTGTGGTGGCCAGGGTCTGGGGCAGCTTGGAGGCCAGCAGATCTGGGTCTCATCTTGACCTGTTTCTTAGTAGCTGGGGAACCTTGGAGAAGGCACTGAACCCATCTGAGACCCGTTTCCTCCTCTGAGACTCGGATTCCTACCTACAGCGTGCCTGCTTGGCAGCATTTTCAAGACAGTCCCAATGAGGTAATGGATGTAAACTCCCACAGTGCCCGGCACACAGCAAGGGCCCATTGCATTACAGCTGGTACTGTTGTTTTGACAAATGATCCTCGCTCAGGCCAGGATGGGTCATCCATGTCCTTTCCCTGTGTTTCCCTTCATCCTCCCTGCCCCTGCGAGGCTCCTCTGGGAAGGGGCTCTCCCCACATGCCCTCTCTTTGCCCTCAAGGCAAGGGATCCCACCGAGGTACCTGAGCTCCAGGCTTCTCCTCTGAGCCTCTTTCCTCAGGCTGGCATTTTCCTGTAGGTCTGGGTCTCTGGCAAGAACAAATCCAACATTGGCCTGGTTTCAGGAATCCGGGGCCTGATGGACCATACCTCTTCCCTTGGTTTCTAGGGGCTGAAGACCCTGTGGCATGACCCACAGTAAATGAGTAACACAGATGGTTGCTCCAAAGTACTGAAGGTGCTTTTCAGAAAAGCAGCAGGAAGAAAAGGTTTGAAGTCAGCTGGGACCTTTATTCAAATTCTGGCTCTGCTACATATAGCTGTGTGGCCTTGGGCAAGTCACTTTATCCATGTGAGCCTCCAGTTTCTCTTCCTTTCTTTCTTGGCTGCACCTGTCACTAGGGGTCAAATCAGAGCTGTAGCTGCTGGCCTATGTTTGATCCCCTATGGCGGGGGATCGAACCTGCATCCTCATAGATACTTGTCAGATAACTGCTGAGCCTCAACAGGAACTCCCCATTTTCTCTCTCTCTCTCTTTTTAGGGCCTCACTTGTGACATATGGAAGTTCCCAGGCTAGGGGTCGAATCAGAGCTGCCGCTGCCAGCCTATGGCACAGCCAAGGCAATGCAGGATCTGAACCGCATCTGTGATCTATACCACGGCTCAAGGCAACGCCAGATCCTTAACCCACTGAGCGAGGCCAGGAATAGAAGCTGCCTCCTCATGGATCCTAGTTGCATTCTTAACCCACTGAGCCACAATGGGAACTCGCTGCCTTTTCCCTTTTTTAACTGGAAGAGTTTCCCCTGCAGAGTAATGCCAATACCACCATATCGTCAGGCCCTCCCTAAGGGCCTGATTCAGTCTGGGACTTCTGGGGATGGTCCCTCCTCACAGGGGCTGAATGCGGTCCAGAAGGTAAGTCCTTGGCCAACTCTCAGAAGTAAGTCATTTCTCAGAGCAGCAGCGGCAGGAAGAATCTCCACATTCCAGCTCTTTGTAAGTTCTTTCGGCTCCTTTTTGCCACCACTGCCTGAGCCCAGATGGCTTTTCGGTGTGAGCCCAAACCAAACCCATCCCTTTCTTACCTTTGTAGCTCTGTGGTCGTCTCTGTAGGTGGGGAGAGAAGGAAGACGAGGTCTGTCTCCCTGCAGGGTCAGACAGCGAGTGTGAAACCAGTACAGCACCCCCTGCGCCTGCACCCCTGCTACCCAAAACATCCGGAGAAGGCTGATGTCATAATTGACAGAGAAATAGAACTGGCAAAAGAGCTCAAAATCAGACATGTACAACTGTGACTATGTCATTGCTTGATGAATCCTGAGCATTTGAAAAAGTCAGGGAAACAGTTTTTATCTTTAAATTTATTATTTTTCTTTTTATGGCCTGTACCTATGGCATAGGGAAGTTCCCAAGCTAGGGGTTGAACCAGAGCTACAGCTGCCAGCCTATGGCACAGCCACAGCCATGCCAGATCTGAGCTACATCTGTGACCTGTACTGCAGCTTGGAACAATGCCAGATCTTTAACCCACTGAGCAAGGCCAGGGATTGAACCCACATCCTAATGGACACAATGTCGGGTTCTTAATTCTCTGAGCCACAAAGGGAACTCCAAGGGAAACACTTTTTATAAGATAATAAAAAATTGGTAATGCTGAAAGTGTTTATAGGAGCCGCAGTGTTTTAGGATGAAGAGGCGGGCCACTTAACCGACCCTGTGATCCAAACCGGCAATGTTAGTTCAGCACCACGGAGAGCGATTCGTGACCAGGGATTCGTTGGTAGATTGTTGGTTTCGTTTCCTGCATCCATCTATCTATTCATTTATCTTTCCATTCGTTCCAGGCCTGAGCTAGGCTCTGGAGACACTGATGTAAGTAAAACAGACTCATGCATGCGCACGTAGGTCTTACAAACTAGTGGCCTCCTCCTTGTCCCATCCCCCACTTACCCCTTCCCTTTTCTCAAGACTCTGAGGACCAAGATCCCATGCTTTCTGCTCACCTGACCTGCAGCTTCCTAATGGTAGGGTACGTGACTGCCACCTTTGTCAAGGAGAGGAGAGTTGACACGGAGACACTGTTGCGGCTCAGGCTGCATGATTGTGCAGAGGCATCAGGAGGGGATCCCCCATCCCACCTGCCCCAGACTCTCTTCTGTCCAAGGGAGGGGGGGGGTGACTCAATCAGGGGTGGTGGAAAGACTGCTTACTCAAGCATCCGGAGCTGCGGCAGGCGGGGAAGTATTTCCACGATGTTCAGGACCTCCCCGTCCTTGAGCTGGTTGTCCTGAAAGCTGCAGGGAGACCAATGCCCAGTCCCTCAGCCCTGAGGTTGAGAGACTAGGCAGCCCCAGTTGGCAGGTGATAGGTATGGCCATCCTTATGCAGGAGACACAAGACAGAGGCCCACAGACAGTTTGTGGTATCTGGGAGGCCCAGATAGGTCCAGGTAAGAAGAAAGGCCCTCGATGGCTCACTTCTGTCCTTGTTCAGTTCCTCTGGGAGCATTTCTATCTAGTGGCCCAAGGGATCCAGATGATGGACTGTGGAGAGCTCAGCAGGTGGGATGAGAAGACCCAGCACTCTATTCTCTGGGCTCTGTCTGGGATGTGCCTGATGCCTGAGTTTATCAGGGCCCCTTGGCTCCCAGGTGATGGGCAGACCGGGATGCAGGAGAAGCTGCTTCCAGCCTCATCTCTGTACCAATTCACCCAAAGCCCTAGGTCAAGCACTCTCCTTTCTGGCCTCACATTCTCCACCTGTCAAATGGGATCCAAACCAGCCCTGCATGGGTTCCTAGCTAAAGGGACAAAGGAGCTGAAGAGTGTAGGGGTGCTCTGAATGTGATCGCTTGCTCAGGACAAAGGTTTGGAAATAGTGAACTTGTTGACATTGACTTTTCCTTCTTAATTATTGAAAGTAACCTTAATCTTTTCTTGTATCGTCTGTGAACAAAGACACCCAGCAGAAGGGTGAGCTCTAGTCCAGCTAATGCCCCACTCAACAAGCATTGTGCCCTAGTGATGGGATGCCTCCTCCTGGATGGAGGAGTGTCTTCTCTAAATCTCATAAAGATGCCATTTAGGGTAGCAGCAGTCCTGCCAGGGAGCTGCTGAGGAGGATTCCTGGCCCCGCCCTCAGGCCGCTCATCACAGACACAGGGCAGAGTATACAGCTCCATCTGTGTTTACCTGGGTGTGTGGATCTAAGTGTGCATGCGTGTGCTGCACATGTACATGGGGCCATATACCTAAGTGAGCAGGTGGGTGCAAGTGTGTGCATGTGTGAGCACCAATGTGAAAGTAAGTGTGTGTCTCATACATTTATGTGCACCCACCTGGCACCTGCCAACACACTGCCATCCCCTCTTTCAGGGTCACAGAAAGAGGGGAGGGATTCTCAAGACTCAGGCTCCTTCAAGATGTCCCAAAATATTAGCACTTCTCTGGGGTCTCTGGGAGCCTTGCATTTGGATTTAGTCCCAACCGTCAGACTGATGCCCCTTCTCTCTCGGTCTCATTGAAAATGCACTGTCCAGACCCTAATGGAATATATAGGACACAGTGCAGGCCCACGAGGGGCCCTGGGACCTGGGCAGTGAAGCCTCCCCTTAGTCCGTAAGCCCTCCTTGGAGATTACTCACCTGACCTCTTCCAGCTGTGGACAGAGGGGCAAAGCCTGCACCAGGTGGCTGATGCCTCGGGCAGTGATCCTACTTCCTGACAACCTACAGGATAAGCAAAGATGATGGGAGGAATGGGGATGGAAAAGGGAGTAAACCAGAGATCTGCCTTCATCTGTGTAGGGATGAGGGGAAGGAGGAGCGTTCTGGCATCCCCAGCTGAGGATCCACCTTGGTTCCAAGCCTTGGCTCACCCCAGCTTCTTCAGGCTCCCCATTGTTGGCAAACTCCTGGAGAGGGCTTCAGCAAAGGCATCCCCACACTTCCTGCTCTTAAAGCTGTCGCAGGAAAAGTCAGAGTGGCAGAAGATCAATAGAGGGCAGGGCTTAGAGGTTGTCATCCATCCCCTCCTCCAACAAATGGAATTTAATACAGTAACGGCAATCGTAGTAGTAGATAGTAGTAATTGCTGCAGTGGTAACAAATAGCCATTATGGTAGACACGGCTAATTGTCCACTAAAACCTGTTCTCTACTGTAGCTATAACAGGGAACACAGTGATAGCCAGAGGCAATGTTTGCCTGCCTGCTGTGCAGCTCCATATGACCGTATGACTACGTTCTCATCAGTGGAATGCAAGTGGGAAAGAATGTGCTCTATTTCCAGGACCAAGCTTTAACGCATTGGACACGTCTAATTCATGTTCTCTCTTGCCCTTCCCTCAATCCAGAGCACAGATATATCTGTGACCCAGCTTTGACCATAGAGATGAAGATGCCAAGGAGAAGATGGAATGACAGTGGAAGGGCCCTGGGTCCCTGCGTGATCATGTGGAGCTGAGCCAGTCTGCTGACTTGGACCACTTTCATCTGAGTCTTCCACGAAAGTAAAAGATAAGTCTACCTTATTTACTCTACTGTATTTGGGGATCTGAGCCACGTGGGATCTGAGCCACATCTGCGACCTACACCACAGCTCACAGCAACACCAGATCCCTGACCCACCGAGCATGGCCAGAGATTGAACCCCCATCCTCATGGATACTTGTGCGATTCGTTTCTGCTGAGCCACAGGAGGAGCTCCCAGGGGTGGAGGATTCTTTGTGACTGAAGCCTAACCTTTTCTCTAGCTACGACACACACTGAGCCTTTACTGTGTACCGGTACTGTGTATTGTGTACTGTGCTAAGAGCTATTTTTCATGTACGATTTCACCTCATTCTCACAACAACCCTATGAAGTAGGTACTATTACTGATTTATTTTAGGGATGAAGATACAGACAGAGAAGTTAAATAACCTGTCCAAACCAAACAGGCTCTAGCAGCCCAGCTGCTATTCCAATCCATGACTGGGAGAAAGAGAGGGAAAGGGTGAGTCCAGACTCCCTGACAAGAGGTGATCTAACTGGACTTGAGAGTTCCTGGTGCGGCGGGGAGCTTCCTCACCATGTCACAGGTTAAGAGGCGACAGGTAGGGGCCTATCTGTTCTGATAACTGAGGTTCTTACTGCTTCCCTCACAGGGGTCTGCCAGACTGACTGGCTTCCACTCGCCCCAAAGTCCAGTTCTCTCCCAGGGATGACCCCAGGGCCTCCCCTGTGCCTTTCCGTCCTGACTCTCACCTGAGATTCTCTACCTGCCCGCAGCCTGCCAGGGCTTCGGGACAGTGTGGCTCCAAGGGGCAGCCCTCAAAATCCAGGTGGATGGGGGCGTCCCTGTGCCCGAGGATGTTGGTCAGGGCAGCCAGGTCGGCATAGGTCAGCAGAAAGTTGCGGAAGGAGAGGTGATGGGGGAGGCTCTGGGCCACGAGGCTGGCCAGCTCCGGCTTCTGTGTCTCAGCCACGCAGTGACATAGCTCTATCAGCTTTGGCCCCGTCAGCTTGCGAGTGGCCAACTTCTCCAGGGCCTGCATGACTGCCGCCTGCCTGGCACGCACCCACACCTCCTCCTGCTGTGCCAGGGGTGTGAGGAAGGGGTGGCAGGCGCAGGAGGCCAGGCCGGCCAGAAAGGTGGGAAGGTGGTGGTCTAAGAGGCCCAGCCTAGCTTTGGTCCGCAGCACCCAGCGAGACTTGAGGGTGACATGTTGGGCAAGTGTCTCTCTGTCCACCTTGGGGCTGGCCATCAGGTGCAGGGCAGCCAAAAACTGCTGCAGGCTGAGGTGGGTGAAGACGTAGCCTGTCTCCTGGTGCCCGGGTTCCGTGTACACACAGAAGGAGGTCAGCAGGCCGAGGGCCGCCGCGAAGGCCATCGTGGGTGGAGGGATGTCTCCTGCAGTGAAGACAACCTTCCCCGTCTCCAGGCCCCGCAGGGCCACCTCCCCAAGGCCCATCAGGGACTCGGCAGGCAGGAGCCCTTGGGGGCTGAGGGAAAGCACCATCTGCATGTAGCTCTGGGTCACGGTGGGCAGGAGGGCTGCAGACTGGCCTGGAGAGCGGCCTGGGAGCAGATGGTGGAGGCAGAGGCAGGCGACCTGGCACAGCGCGGGCACCACACACATGCTCCAGAGATGCCTGCTGGCCCGCAGCTCCGCGAGGGCCGCCTCCTGGACTGGCTGGTCGCTGAAGAAGCGGCTCACGTACGCCTCCACCCGTGGCCCGTCAAAGCCCCACATGCTGACCGTGACCACCTCCGTGGGCAGGCAGGCGGGCAGCTTCCCTGGACGGGAGGTGGCCATGACCCAGCAGCCGGGCAGGAGGGTCCCATGGCAGAGGCGGGAGAAGAGGGTGAGGGCTGACGCCGAGGCCTCAGGATCTGCAGCCTCCTTGCTGGAGCCGGGGTGGAGGACCTCGTCCAGCCCATCAAAGATGAGCAGGATTTTATTAGCATTCTCCTCCAGGTACTGGAAGACCGCCTCCGGGCCGGCCTCGGGCCTCAGGTACAGATCAAAAAGGAGCTGCGGCAGCGTCAGGAAGTTTGTGATCAGGTTGAGCTGGCGGAATTCGAAAAGGAACAGGGCCTGGAAGCGCTCCAGCTGACCGTCGGCCCACTCTTGGCAGAGCCGGTGGGCCAGCGTGGTCTTGCCCATGCCCGCCTTCCCCAGAAGCACCGTGACTCTCGGGCCCTTGTTGGCTTTGGCACTGAAGAGGTCCCGAATGCTCACATCCGTGCCATCTTCTGCCTTGGGGCCCCCCGCAACAGTCCCCTCCTGAGTGTCGAAGGGCACAGAGGCTCGGTTCCATTGCAAGATGGGCGGGATGTAGGTTCGGTGGCAGGCGACCGACTGTCCTGGCCCAGGGCTCCTGCTGTCGTAACGCTGCTGGGCAAACGTTCTCAGCAGCTGCAGGTACCTCTTGGCCAGTTCTGCAGGGGGCAAGGAAATGACATGAGGGCAGGAGGCCTCCCTGCCCCTGGCTCCCCTCACCCCAGTATCAGGTTGTCGGGAGCCTGCCACCTCAGCTGTGTGGGTATAGGGAGGGATGGCAAGAACACGCAGGAGCTCTTGTGCAATCCAGATTTCTAGATTTTTTTTTTTCTTGCTTTTTAATGCCACACCCATGGCATAAGGAGGTTCCCAGGCTAGGGGTCATATGAAAGCTACAGCTGCTGGCCTACGCCACAGCTACAGCAATGCAGGATCCGAGCCCTGTCTGTGACCTACCCCACAGCTCGTGGCAATGCTGGATCCTTACTCCTCGGAGCAAGGCCAGGAATCGAACCTGCAACCTCATGGTTCCTAGTCGGATTTGTTCCCGCTGCACCATGATGGGAACTCCAAATTTCTAGAATTAATTGGTTCTAAAGGAGCACAGGATCTGGCAGCATTTACACGGGGCAGTGTGAATGGGGAAGTGTTGCTCACGGACTCTGTTTTGCAAAAGGTTTTCACTAAGATGGGGGAGGGGGAAGGGGGCATTTCCTTCCTAATATCTTAGTGCAACAAGCTTTTACTGTGACAGCTGAGTAACCTGCACACCCCCGTCCCCAATATTTCAGTTGGGCAATGCCCAGGAGTGAGCACTAGCATCCTGTGGGCCCAGGTGCTGACCACTCAGAACTGCGAAAGCTAATGAAGACTCAGTATCTCCAGTGCCAGGTGTTGACTTTCTAACTGCTGGGTCATTTGGAAGACCTCGGGTGGCCCAGGGAAAGCCCAGGGGGCACACCTGGGGGATAATGAAGACCCTCGCTGGGGTGGCCTGAGGTGGCATCCTATTTTATACAGATGTGAATCCTCTGACCAGCTGAGAATCCTCTGGCTACGCCCAACGGGGTTGGGTTTCCCAGCTGGTGGGAGAACTGGGAGAATGAGAGAAGATTCTGTCTCCTCATCACTCCCTGGCCTTTTCCATCCTCAGCAGCCCCCATGTCTCTCCAGGGCCCCCCAGGGCTTGTGTTCACCCTAAACTGGCCAATGACAGCATAGCTCTGCAGTCTTGCTGGTCACATCCCTGGAGTTCCCTCAACCCTGAGGACAAGGGAGTGTCCCTGGAAGAACCTGGATGATGAAGCTGGGACCTGCTGGGATGCTGTGAGCTCCTTCAGCTGAGCCATCTCTGGAGAAGCCTCTCTGTGGTCTATTGGGAGGGGCTTCCTTGCCAGACCCAGCTCTCCGCTCTGCCCACCTAGGAGGACCTCACTCCCTCCCCCACTGGAAAGTTAGAAGAGAAAAGTCGCAGGGCCCCAGGAGGCCTATCAGCAGGGGACAGAGTCCAGGATCTGTGTCTTCACCCCGAGGCGGTTCAATCCAATGTTCTGGTCCCTCCCCGCCTTGGTACCCACCTCGCTGCTGCTTCCTGCACTGCTTTGGGCGAGGGGAGGACCCACAGCTCTGATGTGGCCGCTTGAGGCCTGGAAAGAAAGGAGGAAAGAATTCGGGGGGTTGAGGGTTTGGGATCAGGGGGTACCCAGCACCTTTAGGGAGCTCCACTCCATAGACAGGCAGCAGACAGACAAGTATAACCACACTCGGGGACTGAGTGAGGGTGGGCAGCCGGCAAAGGCTGCCTCCACCTCAGCTTCTGTTGGCAGTGGGTCCCAGGCCCAAGTGAGAGGCCTGGAGGCTCTGGGCCCGGGCATCTCCCAGCCCAGAATACAGGCAGTGGTCCCACAGCCAACAGCCTCAAGCACTAAGTGGCTTGGAAAGGACCCAGCTCTGTCGAGGCCACTGCGGGCTGGAAGAGTGGAGCTTCCGCCAGGCTCGGCCAGGCCGGTGCCCTGTCTCCTGGACAGTGTGTTTGTCATTCTCATTTCACGTCTCCCACGTGTCCTCCCTTCTCTTACTGGTTTCCTGAGTTCTTGTCTGGTTGCATGGATGTTCAAGAGTCACTTTAATACTTTCCTGAAGAGGCTGGGAAAGGAAGGAAGGGAGAGGAGAACAAGAAGGAAGGGGAGACAGGAAAGAGGAGAAGAAGAAAGCAAAAGAAAGGACCGTGGAAGAATTTTAAGAAGTAAAACAGACACTCCCACAGCCAAGCACTAGTGACCAGTCAGAACATTCCCTGGAACAGGTTTCTTGCCCTGCCAGGTGTTCAACTTTCAGTTGCTGGTTTACAGGGAAACCCACGGGCCCCAAAGAGGGGCTGGAATCAGTGTGAGGCTATTTCCGTATTTTAGCAAGTCTCCTATAATAAGGGACTCATTGGCTAAATATCAACCAGACCTGGTCACAGCCATGTGACAATTAGGCCAGCTGAGGGATCAGGGACAGAGGGACCAGGCATCAGGTCAAAGAGTTCTGATTCACTGGGGAGCTAGGAGCACGGGATGGATGTTTTCTGCTAAAGCCTGTTGGTATTACTGGCATGCACAGCTGTCAGCACTAAGTTGATACTTCCATAGAAATGGAACCTACAGAGGACAGCATACTCAACAGTGAAAGACTGAACATTTTCTTCGAAGATCAAGAAGGTGGCAAGGATGCCTGCATTCACCACTTCTATTCAACACAGTCCTGGCAGTTCTAGCCAGAGCAAGTAGACAAGAAAAAGAAATAAAAGGCATCCAAATTGGAAAAGAGAAGTAAAATTATCTCTGTTTGCAGATGATGATCTCATACGTAGAAAACCCTAAAGACACCACCAAAATGCTGTTAGAACTAATAAAGGAATTCAGCAAAGTAGGAGGATAAAAAGTCAATGAACAGGAGTTCTCTTGTGGCACAGTGAGTTAAGGAGCCAACATTGTCACTGCACCAGCTTGGGACACCGCTATGGCAGTGATGGATCCTTGGCCCGAGGACTACCATATGTGGAGGGTGCAGCCAAAAAAAAAAAAAAAGAAAGAAAAAAAAAGAAAAAAAAAGTCAACAACACATAAAATCAGTTGCACTTCTATACATGAACAATAAATAATCTGAAAAGGAAATTACAAAAAAATCCATTCACAATAGCATCAAAGTGAATAAAATACTTAGGAATTAACTTAACCAAGGAGGGGAAAGATTTGTACAATGTAACTACAAAATGTTGCTGAAAGAAATTAAAGAAGACATAAATAAATGGACACACATCTGATACCATGGATTGGAAGACTTGCTAAGGTTAAAATGTCAATATTACCCAAAGTTATCTACAGATTCATTGCAATATCTATCACAATCCTAAAGATGGTTTTTGCAAAATAGAAAAGCACATCCTAAAATTCATATGGCATCTCAAGGGACCTTGAATAGCCAAAACAATCTGGAAAAAGGACAAAATTGGAAGACTCATATTTCCTGATCGCAAAACTCACTACTACAATGTTACAGTAATCAAAACAGTGTGGTGTGGGCATAAAGACAGACATAGAGACCCATGGAATAGAATAGAGAGCCTGCAAATAAACCTTCACATATATAGTCAAATGATTTTTGACAAGGGTGCCAGGACCATTCAACAAATGGTGCTGGGAAAACTGGATATCCACATGCAAAGGAATCCAGCTGGACCCTTACCTGACTCCACATGCAAAAACTACCTCAAAATGGATCAGGGACCTAAATGTAAGACCTAAAATAATAAACCTCTTAGAAGCAAACAAGGATGAAAGCTCACAACACTGGATTTGGCAATGATTTCTTGAGGATGACACCAAGGGCACAGACATCCAAAGAATAAATGGACAAACTGGACTTCATGAAAATTCTAAAAACTGTACATCAAAAGAAACTACCCACAGAGTTAAAAGGCAATACATGGACTAGGAAAAAATATTCGTAAAACATATACCTGGTAAGAAATTAATATACAGAATTGAGAGAGATTTCCTAAAACTCGACAACAAAAAACAAGCTAATTTGAAAATGGGCAAAGGACTTGAACAGACATTTCTCCAAAAAAGGTATACGGATGACCAATAAGCACATGAGAAGATGCTTAATATCACTGATGATTAGGAAATGCCAATCAAAACTACAATGAGAGACCACTGCACACCCATTAGGATGGCAACTATCAAAAAAACCCAGAAAACAACAAGTGCTGGTGAGGATGTGGAGAAACTGGAATCCTAGGAATGCAAAATGGTACAGCTGCTGTGGAGAACAGTATGGAGGTGCCTCAAGAAATTAAAAATAGAATTACCACATGACTCTGGATTCTGGAGTTAAAAGCAGGGTCTTACGATATTTGTACACCCCTGTTCATAGCAGCTTAGTCATCATAGGTAAAACATAGAAGCAACCCAAGTGTCCATCGGCGGGTGAATGGACAATCAAAATGGGCTATACACATACAATGGAATCTTAACCTTAAAAAGAAAGGGAATTCTGGAGTTCCTGCTGTGGCATAAGGGGATCAATGTGTCTCAGCAGCAGCAGGGACTCGAATTCAATCCTTGGCTCGGCACAGTAGGGTTAAGGAAGTGGTGTTGCTGCAGCTGTAACGCAGGTCACAACTCTGGCTCAGATTGGATCTCTGGCCAGGGGGAATTTCCATATGCCTTGGGGAGGACAAAAAAGAAAAAAACGGAAGAGAAAGAAAGAAAGGAAATTCGGATACATGATACACCATGGATGAACCTTGAGGATTTTATGTTGAGATAAGCCAGTCACAAAAATACAAATATTGTACCATTCTACTTATACTAGGCACTTGAAGTAGTTAAAATCCTAGTGACAGAATGTAACTGGTGGTTACTGGGGGCCCGGAAGAGGGATGAATGGGGAGTTATTGTTTAACAGGTACAGAGTTTCGGTTTTACAAGATAAAAAGAATTAGGAAGATGGATGGTGGTGACAGTTGCATAACACGTGTGTATTGAATACCACTGAAAACTCAAAAATGGTTAAGGTGGCAAATTTGATGTTATGTAATCTGCCACAGTAAAAAAAAAGAGTGAGAGAGAGAAAGAAGGTTCTGTCTTTTTTTTTTTTTTTTGTATTTTTAGGGCCACACCCATGACATATGGAGGCTCCCAGGCTAGGGGTCGAATCTGAGTTACAGTTGCTGGCCTACACCACAGCCACAGCAATGCAGGATCCGAGCCGTGTCTGCGACCTATACCACAGCTCAGGACAACGCCGGATCCTTAACCTACTGAGTGAGGCCAGGGATCGAACCCGCAACCTCATGGTTCCTAGTCGGATTTGTTAACCACTGAGCCACGACGGGAACTCCAGAAAGAAGGTTCTGAAGAGAGTGTGGCCCAAGGGTTGGTGAGATGGGCTGTTTGATTGCTACCTCTCTGTGTGCCATCACTAAATAAGTCAGAGGCTCCCTGGGTGTGGTTGTGGATCAGTGTCAGGCCTGAGTGTGCTGAAGTGGTGAGGGGACTGAGTCTGTGGGCTGGAGCATGAGGCCCTGAGGTCTGGGGACAGGGAAGTGAGAATGGGCTTCCCCTAGTGAAACCAAACAGGGGATTCTGCCAGTGGCCAAGGGCTGACAGCTTTAGAATCTCCCCGGAGGCTCCAGGTTAGACCCCTAGGAACAGGTGTCAGGACAGGGCAAAGCCTTGAAGAGCAGAGAGGGAGCAGGTGAGGCTGGGAGCCATGGAGAGGGGTGCGGAAGGGATACGAAAATCAGTCAGGGGATGAGGCTGATTTATGGGAAACAGCTGTGACCGGCCACTAACAGCGTGCTCCCGGTTTGAGGTGGGGACTTAGCGTGCTCACTGTCCCCCCACCCCCTGCTTCCCAACCCCAGGACTTACCAGAGTGGGGCTGAGACTCAGGTGGGCGCTCCTCATCAGCTTCCAGCTGACTGGGGAGCCCTGGAAAAGCGGAGGAGATAATATGCTATGGAGACGTGCTAGGATGCCCTGGGAGCAGCTCGGATGGATGTCTGCTCAGGGCCCATCCTTCAGGGCAGGTTCCTTGGCAAGCAGGAAATACATTTATGCTCAGTGATCTGTGGAGGGCACAGCTGGAGGGGAGCCTTGAAGGCAGCTGGGGGCAGAAACATGTGCACAGCTAAAGGTTTGTGCACGCACAGGTATGGCTGTGCACACATACACGTGTGTAAATGTGCATGTGCACAATGCATCCCCCGCCTGCCCTGCACTCTGCCTTGTTGAAATTTTTTTTTTTTTTGCTTTTTAGGGCCACACCTGCAGCATATGGAAGTTCCCAGGCTAGGGGTCGAATCGGAGCTGCACCACAGCCACAGCAACTTGAGATCCGAGCTGTGTCTGGGAGCTCACGGCAACACCGGATCCTTAACCCACTGAGAGAGGCCAGGGATTGAACCCGTGTCCTCACGGATGCTGGTCGGGTTTGTAACTGCTGAGCCACAGTGGGAACTCCTGCCTTGTTGAATGTTTCGGTGAGTTCTCACTGCCTCTCACGCCCGCCACCCCTCAGTGTTCTGTGCTTCACCACGGTGCCATATAAACAGAAAAAGCCCAAGAGGAGTTTCCATCGTGGTGCAGTGGTTAACGAATCTGACTAGGAACCATGAGGTTGTGGGTTTGATCCCTGCCCTTGCTCAGTGGGTTAAGGATCTGGCATTGCCGTGAACTGTGGTGGAGGGTGCAGATGCAGTTCGGATCCTGCATTGCTGTGGCTGTGGAGTAGGCAGGCAGCTACAGCTCTGAGTAGACCCCGAGCCCGGGAACCTCCATATGCCGCGGGAAGCCACCCTAGAAAAGGCAAAAAGACAAACAAACAAAAAGATAAAGCCCAAGAAACGTTTGCTGACAGAAGGAGCTCAATAAGCCTGCCCAGCAGTGGAGGTCGGAGGGCTCTCCCTGTGCCTATTTCTGACCTCGTTGCAGAAAGAAACCTCTTGGGTGTCCCAGGCTATTTGGAATTTCCTGGCAGGGGCAACTAGGGTGGTACAAGGTGGAAGGGAGGAGGAGTCCTCCAGGTCCCCGGTGGATTTGGTGGCATCAGGGCATCTGTTTTGGGAGGTGTGCAGAAACATGGAATTTTGTTCCTGGCTTAGCCAGGCTGTCTCTGTGTGACTCAGGGGGGGTCCCAGCCTGGGCCTCTCTGGCTCCCCATGACTGTGGTGGGGGTGGAGCTAGCTGGCTGCCTTCCCCCTCTAATAGCTGCCCTTACCTTCTCCGTGGCCCCAGGTGCTCAGCAGCAGTACCTCCAGGTCCAGCGGCACGTCCAGCTCCATGCACACACAGTGGATGAACGCCTGCCAGGTGATCTGACTCTGGGTGTGCAGTTTTCTGAGTTGTAGGACGACCCTCTGTGTGGGGTCTGAGGCCTCGTTCCTGGCACCCACGTCCATGTTGGGGAGGAAGAACTTCACCTTGGCACTCAGCCATTCTGAGTGTTTGCAGAGCAGCCTCACGAGCCATCCCCACAGGTTCTTGGTGCCCAGCTGGAGACTAATGGAGTCCATGAGGAGCCAGCCCTGCAGGGACCAGGTAGACAGGTGAGCTGGGGGGCAGATGAGTTTGGGGACAGGTGAGCTGGGGGGCAGGTGAGCTGGGGGAAGGCAAGAGGAACAGTCCAACACCCCACATCTGAGGGGAAGAGGACAGACAGAGAAGTGGCTTCTCTATGGAGTCTCAGTGCCTCTGCCCAGGGCTTGGTCCCAGAGATTAATCTCCTTCCGCATCCCCCTAACCCCTCAATCTGTGCCTGTGTCCTGGCTCTGGAATGGTCTAGTTCCTTCCCTGTGGAAGGTATCCTGACAATGCTTTATTCATGGACCCATCTGTGCTGCTCTGTGTCTGAGCTAAGCTCATGGCTGAGACAACTAGTTATCTCCCCAAATCTGTTCTTCCTTTCTTCCTTAGTATTAGAACTCCTAAACAGTACAAGGTCATCGGGAAGAGACTATATTTTCCAGCCTCCCTTGCAATTAGATGTAGCAATGGAACTAAGTTTTGGCCAATGAGATGTAGGTGGAAGTGTTGTCTATTCTTTGCTTCTTCCTGTTGGCTGGAATGCTGGCGTGATGGCTGGACCTTGGGCAGCCATATTGGACTATGAAGTGGAAACTAGGGCTACGGAAGGTGGAAGGTAAAGCTTTCTACCTGCCCTGCACTCTCTGATTTTGAAGGAAATCAAGGAAATACATTTCTATTCTGCTTAAACCACTGCTGCTTAGGGCTTTCTGCTACTCACAGTGAAACCTAATCCTAACTAATGCAAACCCTCTCCTGTCTCTAGGTAAATTCTCCTCTTCTAAACTAGAATTCTTCAGTTTATAACTTATATTAGGAATACTAATATAAAGCAAAGGGCACATACATAGCAAAAGCCTAAAGTGTACGCAGGCTCTTGGATTCAGGAACTCTATTCGACAATTCCGGGCCCTCTAGCCTTAGGAAATAATCATGGATGTACATTACATTTTTTATTTCAAAGATATATACTGCAAGATTATTTATAACAGTTAAAAGTTGGAAGCAAAAATGGCCAAAGCTGGGGATCAGTTAACTAATTGGCTGTCCGTCATACAGTGGAATACGCTGCAACATTTCCAAGTGTACTTTCTGGTGCTAGTTCTTTAATAATAGAGGCAAACCTTCAAAAGGCACTTCCTATGTGTTAGGCATTATTTTACATGCTTTGTGTATCTCATCACATCCTCACAACTCCAGAGACCCCGTTTCTAACTCTGAAAAGGGTGGGAGGGCCACCCAGGGGCCAGCCTCACTCACTTCCAGAGGTTGGGACAGGGGCCATGTGTCCTGGGGTTTAGACCCAGCTGCTCCTTTGACCCCCAGCAGAGGCCTACTAGGCACATGTCCCCAGCCACCTCCGGTCATCCCTCCTCAGCCAGACTAGCAGCAGTAACTCCCTGCTCAGGCACAGAGCTTTGGCATGCATGCAACATGCTCACGTCCACAGGGATCACCACCCCCGTGGAACAGATGGAAAGATGAAGGCCAAGGGAGGGAAAGGACACACCCAAGGTCATACTGCATGTCTACGGCACAGCCAGGCTCAAAACCGAGATGTCTTGCCTCCCAGGCCAGTAAATTTCCAAGGCTTTGGAGCCCTCCGTGGCACCAGACATGGGCTCAGTCCTTGTACTTTGTGTGATTCTGGCACAAGGATGTGGCCATGGTCTAGGGCATGGCTTCTTTTCTGGGCTACAGTGTCCAAAGTCCACATGGCTCAAAAATCATCCAGGGCCACAGCGTGCCAGGCAGGAATAAACAGTGCCCAGATGGTACAATTTCAGGAAAAGCCCTTTAAACTCAAAGTTTTCCCTCCAGCCAGTCTACCATGATGGCTTTGTTTCCACTACTAGCACTCTATCCCCTCGGTGGTAAGACACGAAGCTTTTTTTTGTTCTTTTTTTTTCCCCCCTGCTTTTTAGGGCCACACCTGTGGCACATGGAGGTTCCCAGGCTAGGGGTTAAATCAGAGCTACAGTTGCTGGCCTACACCACAGCCACACAAATGCTGGATCCGAGCTGCATCTGTGACCTACACCACAGCTCATGGCAATGCTAGATCCTCAACCCGTTGAGCGAGGCCAGGGACCGAACCCACATCCTCATGGATACTAGTTGGGTTTGTAACCCGCTGAGCCACAGTGGGAAGTCCTCTCTCTCTTCTTTCTAGGCTCTTGGTAGGACTGCATCTCTCGGCGGTCTTGAAAGTAAGCATGGTCAGGAGACTTGCTTTGGCCGATGAAATAGGTAAAGAACAACCCATGCCGCATCTGCGGGGGAGTTTTAAGGGCCAGTGTGGGATTTGCTGTGTTGGCTTTTTCTCCACCACAGGGCCAGCAAGAACGCAGATCTTGGCTGCTCCTTTAGCCTGCATCTGGGGAAGAGGATCGTGTGGACTGGAGGTCCCAGTCAATTCACATTAGACAACAAAATACCTTTTGCTGTCATAAGCCACCAGGACTTTGGCGGCTGTTTGTCACCGCAGCATACACTAGCCTATCCTAACGGAGACACTCCTAGCCTGAGCCTGTGCAAGTCTCTTCCCTCGGTCACACCATCCACCCAATGGGTAGATATTGCCACAGGCCTTTGCTGATGTTCTTTGCCTGATGATTTTCACTCCCGTGCTGAGAGGTGACGAAGGGTAACTTGGCTGCACTGGGGGGAGAGTCCAGGGAGGCAAATCTGGGTAGGGAGCAGTCTTGGCAGCAGGAGGGCGGGGGTGGAAGGAGTGGATGGGAGGGAAGAGAAGGGGCAAAGGGGAATGACCACCTACCTGCTTCCTGATTCATCACAGATGTCCTAGGATGTCCCCAGAGGGGGTCTCATGGGTTCCCGGCCAAGCCCCTGTGCTGGATTTGCAGGTTCTTTCCATAGGACAGGCCCCTATGAGAGAGGAGACAGGGCACACTCCCCATCATTAGTCCGAGTTCCCAGAGGAATTCTGTAAACAAGGCACTGACCCTTACCCCTGACATCTCAGAGGACACTGGCCCAGAATCAGTCCCCTGTCCCCAGGCACAGATCTTATTCTTCCACAACCATAGTTCTTTTTGTCCCCGCAAAACGCACAGCCCACCCCTCCCTGGTGTCCCCTCCCGCCACACCTGGCCCAGAGGATGCCCCTCTTCCCTTCCCAGCTTAAATATTCCCCTGACAGCAACTCGGGATGTCACAGCAGGCTTATTACAGCTAATTTAGTGGATGGAATTCGCAGGCTTATTACAGCTAATTTAGTGGATGAAAATGAATTAGTCCTCACTGCAGATATCTGCTTCCATTCCCGGTAAAACTCCAAAGAGGTTAGGCTTTGCAGTGGGAACACGTTTTTAAATACTGGAGAGTGAACATGAGAAAACACCCAGAGGCATCGATCGATCACTGCCTCACTCAGAGGACAATAACATCATGCTCAGGTATTTTACAACAAGTATAAATAGAATCTAACCTTTAAAAACTGTCAGTACGGAGTTCCCATTGTGGCTCAGTGGTTAACAAATCCGACTAGGAACCATGAGGTTGCGGGTTTGATTCCCGGCCTTGCTCAGTGGATTGAGGATCCGGCGTTGCTGTGAGCTGTGGTGTAGGTTGCAGATGCGGCTCGGATCCGCCCGCGTTGCTGTGGCTCTGGCGTAGGCCAGCGGCTACAGCTCTGATTCGACCCCTAGCCTGGGAACCTCCAGATGCCACGGGTGCGGCCCTAGAAAAGGCAAGAAGACAAAAAACAAAACAAAACAAAACAAAAAACCCTGTCAATCACGACGTTGTGCACCTGTAACATATAACACTGTACATCGACTGTATCCCAATAAAACAAAATAAAATGATGCTATGTCTCCCATGCCAATGGAACTCAGACAGCTTAACTAACAATAAAGAAGAGACAAGAGAAAAGATAGCTAAAAAGTCCATGGAAGAACGGATGAAAGGCACAAGATCATGACAGGCACTGGTTGAGTATCTGCAATGGACGAGGAATGTCCCTACAAAGTTCCAGACTTCAGATCAAGTCACATCAGGAGGGCAAATTCTAATGTAACAGAGATAAGTGCTAGAGTTAGAAATAAGGAAAGGAAAAAAAAAAAAAAAAAAACTACATCCCGTGGAAGAGCTACTGGGGTACTGATGGTATTTTTATTTTTTTATTTTTTGTAGGGCTGCACACGTGGCATATGGAGGTTCCTAGGCTAGGGGTTGAATCGGCTCTGTAGCTGCAGGCCTGTGCCATAGTGCACAGCAATGCCGGATCCTCAACCCACTGAATGAGGCCAAGGATCGAATCTGTGTCCTCATGGATACTAGTCAGATTTGTTTCCTCTGAGCCATGAAGGGAACTCCACTGATGGTATTTTTTTAAAAGAAAATTGTCAAATTCTAACAGAAAAAAATGGAGAGAGGCAAGAGCAGCTTGAGATAACTCCTTGCTATGGACTGAATGTTGGTGTTTGTCCCAGATTTATGTGCTGAAGCTTAAAGCCCCAGTGAAACGGTATTTGGGGATGGAGCCTTTGGGAGGCAACTGGGTCAAGAGGATGGAGCCCTCATGATGGGTTTAGTGCCCTTTTAAGAAGAGGCCGGGAAAAAGCATGCTTCCCTTCTCTCCCCCCCCACCCCGCCCCGACCCTCTCTCTCTCCCTCTCTCTCTCTCTCCCTGCTCACTGCCATGTGAAAAGGACACAAGGAGAAGGCAGCTCTCTGCAGATCAGGGACAGGGTCCTCATCAGACACTGGACCTGCTGGCACCTTGATCTTGGACTTCCCAGCCTCCAGAACTGCGAGAAATGAGTGTTGTGTAAGCTACTTGGTCTATGGTATTCTGTTAAAACAGCCATAACCAAGACAAGCCTGCCTAGCATATAGAAAGTAAAAGAAAAACCTTCCCAAGTCAGTAGGCATATTTAAGGCAATGCCTTAAATACATTACAGTAGGATATTTCTGAGAACTTAATAAAATGATAATAACAGTCATTTGGCTTAAAGACTTAAACCTAAGGCATGACACCTTGAAACTCCTAGAAGAGAACACAGGCCAAACATTCTCTGATATAAACTGTAAAAATGTTTTCTTAGGTCAGTCTCCCAAGGCAATAGAAGTAAAAACAAAAATAAACAAATGGCACCTAATCAAACTTACAAGATTTTTCACAGCAAAGGAAACCATTTTTTTTTTAAATAAAAAGAAATCCTACAGAATGAGAAAATGTTTGCAAATGATGCAACCTACAAGGGCTTAATCTCCAAAATATACAAACAACTCAATGGTAATAAACAACCCAATGGAAAAAGGGGCAGAAGACCTAAGGAGACATTTCTCCAGAGAAGACATACAGATGGCCAGTAGGCACATGAAAAAATGCTCAGGATCATTAATTATTAGAGAAATGCAAATCAAAACTACAATGAGGTATCACTTCACACCCATCAGGGTGGCTGTCACTAATAAGGCTATAAATAAAAAATGCTGAAGAGGGTGTGGAGAAAAGGGAACCTTCATACACTGTTGGTGGGAATGTAAATTGGTGCAACCACTATGGAAAAGAGTATGGAGGTACCTCAGAAAACTAAAAATAGAACTACCACGTGACCCAGCAACCCCACTCCTGGGCATCCGTCCAGACAAAACTTTCCTTCAAAAAGATAACATGCACCCCCTATGTTTACTGCAGCACAATTCACAATAACCAAGACATGGAAACAACCTAAATGTCCATTGAAAGTTGAATGGATTAAGAAGATGTGGTACATATATATAATGGAATACTATTCAGCCATAAAAAGAACACAATAATGCCATTTGCAGCAACACGGATGCAACTAGTCATTATCATACTAAGTGAAGTAAATCAGAAAGAGAAAGACAAATACCGTATGATATCACTTATACGTGGAATCTAAAATATGGGATACATGGGAGTTTCAAGCTTAGCTCAGCAGTAACAAACCCCACTAGTATCCGTGAGGATGCAGGTTCAATTCCTGGCCTTGCTCAGTGGGTTAAGGATCTGACATTGCTGTGAGCTGTGGGGTAGGTTGCAGAAGTGACTTGGATCTGGTGTTGCTGTGGCTGTGGTGTAGGCTAGCAGCTACAACTCCAATTCGACCCTTAGCCTGGGAATTTCCATATGCCACAGATGCGGCCCTAAAAACAAGACCAAAATAGAAGAAAATAGAATAAACTATGGCACAAATGAACCCATCTACAAAACAGAATCAGACTCACAGATAGAGAACAGACTTGTGGTTGTCACAGGGTTGGGGGGGGAATGGACTAGGCATTTGGGGTTAATAGATGCAAACTATTACATTTAGGATGGGTAAACAGGGTCCCACCATAGAGCACAGGGAACTATAGCCAATCTCCTGGGATAGATTATGATGGAAAAGAATGTGAGAGAGAATACATAACTAGATATATAACCGAGTCATCTTGCTATACAGCAGAAATTGGCACAACATTGTAAATCAACTATAATAAAAAAAATTTTTTTTAGGAGTTGCCATTGTAACTCAGTGGAAACGGATCTGACTAGTATCCATAAGGACCAAGTTCAATCCCCAGCCTCGCTCAGTGGGTTAAGGATCCAGTGTTGCCGTGAGCTGTGGTGTAGGCTGCAGATGTGGCTCGGATCTGATGTTGCTGTGGCTGTGGTGTAGGCGAGCAGCTGCAGCCCTGATTTAACCCCTAGCCTGGGAACCTTCATATGCCACAGGCGCAGCCCTAAAGAAGATAAAAATTTTTAAAATTTAAAAATAAAATGAAATAAATTTTTTATTTTAAAAATAAATTACTATCCCCCAACATTATAATAACAGTCATTTAGACAAAAATGGCAGCGAAGACAAAGTATTTGTCTATTTCATAATAAACATTTAGAATGAGAATTAGATAAAAAGAAAAAAATGAAGGCAACTGTATCAAAGACTATTCATTGGGAGAGTCAGACAATAATGGAGAGGCTTCCAAACAAAAGCATATTATCAAGTAACTGTCATTAAAAGTTTATGACGCCAGATTAAAAATTGACCTAAGGAATAGAATAGAGTTCAAATTAGCTTCACACTCACTTAAAACTCACTGTTTAGTCAATGGCATTGAGAGGAAAATATGGAAAAACACATAGTGTTACAACACATAGTAATATAAGTGTTTTAAATGGAAAGAATTATTATTATTATTGTTAATCCCATATGGGATCAGATTGGAGCCACCTAAGCCGCAGCTGCGACAACGCCGGATCTCTAACCTACTGTGCGGGGCTGGGGATCGAACCTGCACCCCAGCGGCTCCCAAGACACTGCCAATCCCGTTGTGCCACAGTGGGAGCTCCAAAAATTATTTTTTTAAGAAAGTAATTCAGTTAAAATTTTCTGTACGGGCAAATTAAAACCACAACCAGATGCCATTTCACACCCACATGGAATGTCTATGATGAAAAAGAAGATAATACACGTGTTAGGAAGGATGTGGAGAACTAGGAACACTTACCCATTGCTGGTGGGAGTGGGAATGCAGAATGGTGCAGCCACTTTGAAAGGTTGTCAATTCCTTACACTGTTAAGCAGAATTACAGCCCAGCAATTTTCTATTTCTGGGTCTACGCCCAAGAGAAATGAAAACATTCATCTACACAGAAGAACATAAATATTTAACATCTGTAATAGCCCCAAAGTGAAAGCGGTCCAAATGCCCAAAAACTCGTGAGTGAATTAGCAAAATATGGTTTAACCAGACAGCATTATTCAGCGACAAAAGGAAACAAAGGGACATTACATACTGTAACATGGAGGAACAGCAAACACATTATGCAAAGTGAAAAAAGCTCCCAAGTATACCAGTAACTGAATTCAATTTTTTTTTCGGTCATGCCTGTGGCATGTGCAAGTTCTGGGGCCAGGGATAGAACCTGTGCCATAGCAATGACCCAAGCTGCTGTGGTGAAAACGCTGGATTCTTAACCTGCTGTGCCATGAGGGAACTCCAAGAGAATTCAACTTTCAAAAGCTATGGCACATGTATGTTTTAAATGTGTTGCATATGTCTGCAAATATATAGAGACCAACTCTAGAGCTACACAAGAAACGTGACAGGGACTGTGTCTGGGGAGGCGGCCTCAGGGACACAGGCAAAGGAGAGCCCTTTACACCTTACAGTTTGCTCTCTGTAATTCCTCATCTGTGGGTTTGAATCTACAAACGGGGATTCAAAGCTACAAATGTGGAATCCACAGGTAAAGAGGGCTGACTGCACGGTGCCGTTTTATTTTATTATTTTTTGGCCGCACGTGCAGCAGGCAGAAGTTCCTGAGCCAGGGTTCGAACGTGCACCACAGCAGCAACCCCAGTCACATTAGTGACAATGCCAGAGCCATATTCTCTAGGCCACCAGGGACCTCCAGTTCTATGCCATTTTATATAAGGGACTTGAGCATCCGAGGATGGGAAACTAAGGGCCACCTGCACTCTTTTGGACTACCTCGTGCCATTAAAACCTTTCAACAAGTACCTTCCGATTTTTTCAAAGCCATAAAATATTCACATTAAAAACTAGAACAGACATTTCCCCAATGTGGAAGGAAGAGAAATTCACGATGAGTAAGTACAAGAGCCTATCAGTAAAGTTCACAGAAATGGAAGTTCCCTACATAATGTGAGCTAAAATGAAAACCATTAGGAAGGCAATAAATGAGGATAAATACCTGCATTAAGTATGACAAGATAAAGCCTGAGAATTCAAATTAAAAAGTAATTCAGGAGTTCCCGCTGTGGCTCAGCAGGTTAAGCGCCTGACATAGTTTCTAGAGGACTCAGGTTTGATCCCTGGCCTCACTCAGTGGGTCAAGGATCCCACGTTGCTGCAAGCTACGGAGCAACATGGACCAGATCTGGGCTTGCTGTGGCTGTGGTGTAGGCCTGCAGCTGCAGCTCCAATTTGACCCCTAGCCCAGGAACTTTGATTTGCTACAGGTGTGGCTGTAAAAAGAAAAAAAAGTAATTCTTTTTTTTTTTTTTTTTTTTTTTTTGCTTTTTAGGGCCACACTCACGGCATATGGAGGTTCCCAGGCTAGGGGTCAAATCGGAGCTACAGCTGCCAGCCTACATCACAGCCACAGCAACGGTGGATCTGAGCCATGTCTACAACCTACACCACAGCTCATGACAATGCCAGATCCTTAATTCACTGAGTGAGTCCAGGGATCGAACCCTCAACCTCATGGTTCCCGTCAGATTCGTTTCTGCTGAGCCACGGCGGGAACTCCTTGTTTTTGTTTTATTTTGTTTTGGTCTTTTTAGGGCCCCACCCATGTCATATAGAGGTTCCCAGGCTAGGGGTCCAATTGGAGCTGTAGGTGCCAGCCTACAACAGAGCCACAGCAACACGGGATCCGAACTGCATCTGCGATCTACACCACAGTTCATGGCAACACCATATACTTAACCTACTGAGTGAGGCCTGGGATCGAACTCTCATCCTCACAGATACTAGTTGGGTTAATTAAGCACCAAGCCATGATGGGAACTCCAGTAATTCTTATATATAGAGGAAACATTTTATTCTACTTTCTGTGTGTGTTACAGGGACAAAACTACATTTTCATTGAAAGAGTGGTTGAAAAAGTTGAACAGATAATGCAATGAATATTTGCAAAATGCCAGGCAACATCCTTTAGGTTTTATCTATTTTAATTCTTACAGCTACTCCTCCTGGATGCCTCCTACGCATTAAAAAACTTGCAGGTTCCAAACTGATCTCCCCTCCCACCACCCACCACCCGCCACCCTCCCCATTTCAGTGACGGACAGTCTCCAACTTCCTCAAGCTCAGGCCAGAGATGGCTTGGTTTTCCCAAGCGTCTCCCAGAATCTCAATTCCTCCCTCTGCTGCCTGGACCCAGCACCATCATTTCACACCAGGATTCCTGCATCAGGAAGCTCACCCCCAACACCCCCGACACACGGCCGGTGGTCAAGCTAGCATGTGGCCTGTGCCGCATACCCTTGAACCTCGTGCTCTTCCTGTCTCAGCCCAAGGAAAGGCCAAGGTTCCTCTCAACATCATCCAGTGGTTCGCACAGTTAAAAACAACAAAATCAAATGCAGTAACTTGAACATTTCCCTCGCTGTGTTGATTGCGTTCCACCTATTTTTAAATTAACTTCCGGCACTTTCTGGGGTTGTTTTTAGAGAAACTTGCTTCGTTCATCAAGATCGTTCAAACTTCATATGCAGCACACAGTTGTATAGATAATATTGTTCTTGTACTTTTAAATCTCCTCATAGCTTTACAATTATTTCATTTCTTTTACTTTGCCTTTTTCTCCATGTTAGATTTGCCAGTAGGTGGTATCTCACGTCTAAAAACTAACTTTTGTTAGTTTATCAATTTATTAATTATCAATTGATAAATGTATCATTTCTCAATTCTGGAGAATTTTCCTTCTTTGGTTTTATAATTTTTCTTTCTTTTTTCTTTTTTTTTTTTTGTCTTTTTAGCTATTTCTTGGGCCGCTCCCGCGGCATATGGAGGTTCCCAGGCTAGGGGTTGAATTGGAGCTGTAGCCACTGGCCTACGCCAGAGCCACAGCAACGTGGGATCCGAGCCACGTCTGCAACCTACACCACAGCTCATGGCAACGCCGGATCGTTAACCCACTGAGCAAGGGCAGGGACCGAACCCGAAACCTCATGGTTCCTAGTCAGATTCGTTAACTACTGCGCCACGATGGGAACTCTGCGGTTTTATAATTTTTCTTATCTTCCTATTCCTTTCCCCTGATTTACTGATACTGTTTATTAGTCTTTAAACTTCTGAACTTTACGGCTTAGGCCATTTTAAGTGTCTTCCTTTAAAAGTTAATAAGAGGAGTTCCCGTCGTGGTGCAGTGGTTAACGAATCTGACTAGGAACCATGAGGTTGCGGGTTCGGTCCCTGCCCTTGCTCAGTGGGTTAACGATCCGGCGTTGCTGTGAGCTGTGGTGTAGGTTGCAGATGCGGCGGCTCGGATCCCACGTTGCTGTGGCTCTGGCGTAGGCCAGTGGCTACAGCTCCAATTAGACCCCTAGCCTGGGAACCTCCATATGCCGCAGAAGCGGCCCAAAGAAACAGCAAAAAATAAAAAAATAAAAAAATAAAAAAAAAATAAAAGTTAATAAGAGAGAATACTTTTGGACAATTTCCAGAAATCTATATTGTTTATATAAAATGTATATTGCATTACTAGCAGACTGTAATTTTGAACAGGGTCATTAATAGAGGGGTGAGGTTTGTTTTTTTTAAATCTATGCCATTAATTTTTTTTGCTTTACTGTACTGTACAAAGGAGAAGTCCTATATAATTTCTGCTTTTGGAAATATGTTGAGACTTCTGTTTTTGGCTTAGTATATGAGAAATTCAAAAATATTCCCTGCACATTTAAAAGACATTCTTTTTCAGTAAAGATGGATTTCTGTCTCATAAATTATACCAAAATAAAATCTAGATGGAGCTAAAATCTAAAAGTAAAAAGTTAAACTACGAAAGTAGTAGATTATAGGTGTTCACTTTAAAACCATTCATAAATCTGTCCATCACTATTTTTATATTTTTCTATATGTTATATTTCACAGTAAGAAAGTTAAAAAAATTTAAGTGCCAGGAGAAAATGTGGGAAAAAGTTGAAAAAAATTTCAGAGTGTAGGGGGCCTAGGTAAACATGACACAAAACTCAGAAATCACAAAAGAAAAACTGGATGAAACTGACCAGATATAAATTAGAATTTCTGTATTGCCAAAAACCATCACAAAGTTAAAAGATATCACATACTGGATAAGCATGTTAGGCACACGCAGACAAAGATATAAATGCAGTTTTTGTGGTTTTTTTAAAAATTTTTTGGCCACATCCACACCATGTGGAAGTTCCCAGGCCACAGATCAAACCCAAGCGACAGCTGTAACCTAAGCCATAGCAGTGACAATGCCAGATCTTTAACCTGCTGAACCACGAGGGAACTCCAAGACAGAAGAGTTAACATTTCAAGAGTTACTAAACAGGCGTTCCCATCATGGCTCAGTGGTTAACGAACCCGACTGGTATCCATGAGGACACGGGTTTGATCCCTGGCATCGCTCAGTGGGTTAAGGATCCGGCGTTGCCGTGAGTTGTGGTGTAGGCTGCAGATTCGGCTTGGATCCTGCGTTGCGGTGGCTCTGGCTACAGCTACGGTGGCTACAGCTCCGATTCGACCCCTAGCCTGGGAACCTCCATATGCCGCAGGAGCGGCTGTAGAAATGGCAAAAAGATAAAAGACAAAAAAAGAAAAAGAAAAAGAGTTACTAAACAGCAATTAGAAAAGATATTCAACTTCACACAAAATGAAAGAAATAGATGTTGAAACTAAAAAAAGATATATTCCATTTTCCACCATTTAGATTGGCAAGAATGCAAATTAACAGGCATTTTAATTTTGATGCTTTGCTAGTAGGAATGCAAACTAATACAACCTTTACCTACCAAAACTGCAAGTCTCTATAACCACACTTAGCAACTCCATGCCCAGGAATTTAGCTTTCGGATATGCTCATAATGTGCAAGGTAACATATGCTCAAGGATATTTAATGTGGCCTTGCTTATAACAGCAAAAGCTTTGAAATAACCTAAATGTCCACTGAAGAGGAACTAGTTAAATTATGGCACATCCATGCAATGAAGTCCCCTGCAGTCATTAAAAAGAGACAGAATTATGTGGAATGATACAGAACAGTGTCCGAGATCTATCACATTTTTCAAAAAGGGCAAGGACAGAATAGGGTACAGAGTATACTGCATTTAAATAAAGAAAAAAATGTGTACATTCATAAAATAAATGAATATTGGCAGTTCCCTGGTGGTCTAGTGATTAGGACTCAGAGCTTTCACTGCTGCAGCCCAGGTTCAATTCCTGGCCTGGGAACTGAGATCTCACTTTAAGCTATTGCATGCCACAACCACAAAACTCCCAAACAAACCACAATCTAAATACATGAATAATTCTGGAAGAAACGCATAACAATAATTGCCCCTAGGGAGGGGAACATTTAGAATTTTATACTATTATCTAATCAAAGTTAATTTTTTTTGGCCATACCCACAGAATATAGAAGTTCCCAGTTCAGGGCTTAAATTTGAGCTGTAGCTACGACCCACACCACAGCTGTGGCAATGCCAGATCCTTACCCCACTGTGCCACAGCAGGAACGCCTCATCTTTTTTTTTTTTTTTTTTAAGATTGAATACACCTTTTACCTCAACTATACTGGTTGTCATTCAAATTTCCATTGTTCACATTTGGGTTGGGATAACATCAAAGGAGGAGATTGGTGCTCTATCAATTTCTCCACGCATGGCTAGCAGTTTTTAAAATTTAAATATGAACTGAAATGATGATTTTAAAGTGATGCTAAATTTATGGGTTCAGTTACCCAAATGCACAAAGTTTTATTGCTGTTCTACAAAAAACAAGATAGCAGAGTGGCTGCTAATAGAACAAAGGAAACCTCAAGACTATCAAGGCTTCATATTTGCATTTTAGCACAGGGACCTCTGGCTAACAAAGTTTTATCTCTAAGAATCACCAAGGCATCTCTGGGAAAGGGCGGTCAAACATGGGGCTCAGAGAGAGGCAGTGAAACGCCCAGCAACACACAGTCAAAAAGAGTCAGTGCCTAGAGGGAATCCAGGCATGCGGCTTTTTGGACCCATGCACCTGCCACTCTAGGTCCAGACAGTGAGGAGGCAAAGGGCCACGGGCTCTGTCAGGGTGATGGTCTCACTGAGGGGTCTGCAGGGGAGGATCCCTCCATCCTGGCTCCAATTTTAAGCAGACAGCTCCTTCCACTGCCCTCATAGCTGTGCTCTTGGGAACCTCTCCTGCTCTCCTGGGAGTGTCGTAGAGGGAGGGGAGGGGAACCAGTTCCCTCACTCCAGTCCCAAGGCCCTTGCTCCCTGCACCTGGAGAGCCCCCCACCTCTAGACCACACACATGCGCACATGTACACACGCATGCGTGCACGCATGCGCACATGCCAGTGCACATTCCCCTGGCCAGAGCTGTCTCCAAAACCTACCTCTGACCCAGCCTCACTTCTGTCTAAACCTCCTCTAGCCTCTCCCCACCTGCAAGATGAAGCACCATGTGAGTATGACTTCCACAAAGCATGCCCACATCTGGTACCCAAGAAAGGCTCAAAGGGTGAGTCAACCAGTGGGCTGTCACCATCTGGGTCCTGGCCACCTCCAGGCCCTCTCACACCACACCTGTAGCCCCGCCACGTGACCACATTCCCAGCTCCACCCCACCAATCCTCTTTCACAGCTCCCTGCCTTGCGCACATGCCCTGCGCTGCCTCGAATGCCCTTCCCCTCCTTTTTTTTTTTTTTTTTTTTAGCACCTTGCAAACTCCACCTTCTCCTTCTACCCAGTTCCTGGCTTCAAGACATTGGTCTGGTTACCCCACGGCTTGCTACCTCGGGGTCTTCATCTGTAACATGGAGGGGCTCTAGATCGGGCTTCTAGAAGCAGAGCCCAAGGGAGGGGTGTCTGTGAAAGTTATGAACTGAGAGCAGAAGGGAAGGAGGACAGGAAGTTATTTATTGAGGACAGACGGGAAGAAGTGAGGCAAAGATGCAGTTTCAGGAACAGTCTAGCTTCAGCCTGACCACAGGGACCACGTGCTCGGGGGTAACAGGTGTTGGCAAGTCCCCTGGCTTGTTGGGACCTGCTTCCTCAGCATTACAAGGGGGATTCCACTTGCTGTCCCTGTCCCCAGGGGGCTGACAGGGAGGGTCAGGCCGAGGACCAGGGTGTGGGAGGCAGGAAGCCCTGTTCCCCCAGCACTGGCAGAGCCCATGGTCCTGCCCTGGCTCCTGGGCCCAGGGGGAGGAAAGAGGACAGAAGAGGGTGATGGAAGCCAGACAGCGGGAAGAGAGAGACAGAAATAAGAAGGCTGCAAATGCTAACGTCAGGATGAGGAAGGATGTGGTTGGTGGGGACGATTAGAAAGGGACCCCCGGTCATGCCAGCCACTTGGACATCTGGACAGATATAGCTCTGAAAAAGGAAAGTGCTGCTCATGTTGGTATCTCAGGACCAAGATCAGGCTGGGGGTTGCCATGGTGGACCAGGATCCACAGAGGCCCTCAATCCCTCTCAGAATTCTCCCCGGCAAACCCTGCAAGGCAGATGACAGAGAACCCAGGACCTGTGCTTCCCTCAGGGCTGATCACAGCCTGAGGCTTTGAAAGATGCCTGAGCCCAGACGCAACGTGGGGCGGAGTCGGAAGGACACTGGCTGTGGGGTCCCTGCCAGGCCCATTTGTAGACGGGGAGACTGAGGGCCAAGAGGAGAAGGCCTTGCTGGCACTCCCAGCAAATAAGCCAAGTGGGACCAGACAGATGCAGTGGGCTCTCTTGGGGCGGGTGATGCAGCCCCACCCCAGG
The DNA here is from genome assembly GCF_016906955.1 of Phacochoerus africanus. Lineage (NCBI taxonomy): Eukaryota > Metazoa > Chordata > Mammalia > Artiodactyla > Suidae > Phacochoerus > Phacochoerus africanus. The sequence goes on along the minus strand of NC_062551.1, from coordinate 18,723,139 downwards.
AATCACCCTCCTTTCATGGGTTCCCATGGGGGGACCTCCAGGGAGAGGTGAGCAGCCATGTCCTCCCTTACCCACAAAAGCTGGCACAGTGGGCAAGATGGGTGCTTGACACAGCCCACTGCCACAGGGGGATGTTCCTTTGAACATCCTTATCGTCCCTCACAATGACACGCTACTACAGGACTTAAAATGCATGGTCACATGCTTTACGGAGACTTCCAGGAGTGAGGGGACCTCCCCAGATCACCAGCTAGAGAGTTGCAGAGCCGGGAGTTGAATGAACGTCCCCTTGCCTCTAAGCCCTTCTGGGGGGTGGCGCAAGCCTACACTCCCAGCCTCAGGCCTGGGCCTGGGCCTGGGCGGTCCCCGCTCCAGATCCAACAAGGCCTCCCTCTTCTTGTCACTGGACACCAGGAATCTGGGTCCCAGCCCTCACGCCTAGAACTGAAACCACTTCCTTCATCCCAGCCACCTTCCTGCTCAGAAGGCTCAGACTCTGTACCAAGGGACCGCTAGGGTTTGCGGATGTGTCCTCCTCTAAAACCAGGGTGCCCACAGCCAGCCCTGGCCAGGCTCGGACAGCAGTTGGCCAGGTGGTAGCCTTGCCTCTCCCCCTCAGCCCAGGCAGCTTGGTTCCAGCTCCCAAAGAAAGTGGCTGGTGAGGCCTCCATGAGAAGAGTCCTGTCCAACACAGTCCTGGGCTTCCAGAGGCCTCTCCCTGGATCTGCCAAGGCCAGCGGGTCCCCAACTTGTGTGTATGTTCGAGTCACGTGGGTTTTAAAGATTCCAGGAGTTCCCGTAGTGGCGCAGTGGTTAACAAATCCGACTGGGAACCATGAGGTTGCAGGTTCGGTCCCTGCCCTTGCTCAGTGGGTTAAGGATCTGGCGTTGCTGTGAGCTGTGGTGTAGGTTGCAGACGTGGCTCGGATCCCGCGTTGCTGTGGCTCTGGCGTAGGCCGGTGGCTACGGCTCCGATTCGACCCCTAGCCTGGGAACCTCCATATGCCACGGGAGCGGCCCAAGAAATGGCAAAAAAAGACAAAAAAAAAAAAGATTCCAATCATGCTGGAGAGGGTGTGGACAAAGTGGAACCCTCTGACACTGTTGGTAGGAATATAAACTGGTACAACCACTATGGAAACCAGTACAGAGAGTCCTCAGAAAACTAAAAATAGAACTACCATGTGATCAAGTAATCCTACTCCTGGGCATATCTCCAGACAAAACTCTCATTGAAAAAGATACATGCACCCCTATGTGCTTTGTAGCACTATACACAGTAGCCAAGACATGGAAACACCCAAAATGTCCACAGACAAATGAATGGATTAAGAAAATGTGACCATATATATAACGGACTACTCATTCATAAAAAAGAAGAAAATAATGTCATTTACAGCAACGTGGATGGAACCAGACACTCTCATACTAAGTGAAGTAAGTCAGAAAGAGAAAGACAAATATCATATGATATCACTTACATCTGGAATCTAATATATGGCACAAATGAACTTTTCTACAGAAAAGAAACTCGTGGACAAGAACAGACTTGTGCTTGCCAAGGGGGAGGGGGAGGGAGTGGGATGGACTGGGAATCTGGGGTCAATAGATGCAAACTATTGCTTTTGGAGCAGATAAGCAATGAGATCCTGCTGGATAGCACAGGGAATTCTATCTATCCAGTCACTTGTGATGGAACATGATGGAGGATAATGTGAGAAAAAGAGCATATATGTATATGTGTGTGTGTGTGTGTGTGTGTGTGTGTGTATGACTGGGGTCACTTTGCTGTACAGCAGAAATTGACAGAACATTGTAAATCAAGTATAATAAAAAAAAATTCCAACGGGCCACACCCAGATCAATCACAGCACAGTCTCTGAGGGCGGATCATAGGCATTGGTACCTATGGCAGCTCCCAAGTGATGAGCTTAGGAACTACTGCTCCAGGCCCCAGAGATGCCCACCTCTCCACCCCCACCGGGGAGAGACTGGCTCCTTGTTCCCTGGGGCTGGCGCCCTGCTTTCCCAGCAAACCAGAGCCCAGGGGTCTGCGGATAACCAGCCCTCCTCCCGCCTCCCTCACTGGGGTGGGGAGTGCCCCTGCTGCCTTTGACCTGTTCTTGGCACCTCGTGCCCAGCTCTGTGGTTCCGTCAGCTCCTCTCACGCCCACACCAAACTGAAAATGAAGCTGAGGCCTGGAAATCCCCTCTATCTCCAACCACATGGTCGGGGCTGTGGGCGAGGATCCCAGAGGAAACTTGTGCTGCTTGTGGAGGTTGGTGGCGGCGGGGAAAGAAGGCTTCAGATGGAAAGGAGAGAAACTAGATCATGAGGTTCAAGCTCACGGGCTGGAGATGGGTCTGCCCACTTTCAAGGGCAAATTGACAGTGATTTCTAAAACTTAAAGTGCATCCACCTTTGGACCGCATAACCAAACCGCTTGGCAGGAAGCCACGTGGAGAGTCACACAGCCTGGAATTTGGATAGGAGTGTCCAAATAACTCATATCATAATCAAGTTTGGTGTGACCACACCTCTACATTATGGGCATGAAGGTCACTGCTTACGTGTGACATGGCTGGCTCCTCAATATGCATTATTAAATAAATAAGGCACATGTAAAATGATATGCACAATATGATATTATTTGCCTAAAGAATACATATAAAACAAAAAACACCAAGAATCGATTTCTTCCTCCGGGTCTATAATAACATGTTTTTCATGAATTCTGGAGCTAGGCTGCCTAGGTTTGGGACTAAACTTTGCACCCTTCACAGGCTGTGTGGCATCAGGCAAGTTGTACAGCAAAACTTTGCACCCTTCACAGGCTGTGTGGCATCAGGCAAGTTGTACAGCCTCTCTGGGCCTCAATGTTCTCACCTATAAAACCAAGATAATAACAGTACCCACCTCTCAGGATTGTTGTGGGGCACGAATGAGGTAATAGGTCCTGCTTAAAATAGGTCCTGGCCATTAGTGAGCCGGATACAAGTGTGGGGGGGATTTTTTGGTTGTTGGGTTTAGATAAAGTTTGTTTAACGTGAAGGCTTAGATAAAGTTCTGGAAGGCAACAAACCCCAAACCGGTTACCTCAGACTGGGAGACGACAGACGGAGATCACGAAGCAATGAGCAAGGGAAATTTCAGCCTTATCTATGAGGAGTTTAGCTTTTTGCAAAGTCATGTGTTACCCGTGTGGTTTCAACTGAAGACATTTATTTATTTATTTATTTGTTTGTTTAAAGTGAACGAAGACAAAGTCAGTGACCAGAAAGCTGGACACTCTCAAGTCAGAGGAAGAATTCTGCTTCTGGGGTGGATCTTCTGAGCCACTTCCTCTCAAGCCAGCCAACAACGCCCCCTCATACAAAATGGGCAGAAGAAAGGCTTGGGGTAGGGGTCAGGGGACCCATTTGTTGGAGCCTGGGTTCTGCACCCCATTGCCCCAAACTGACTTGCTGGGTGACACTGGACAAGCTTCTGCCCTAAGCCATGGCTCACTTTTTTTTTTAATCAAGCAGGGTGAATACCAGCCCATGTCACAGGGATCTGCAGCGCTTTAGGGTTAGAAGGCTTGGGTGTGAATCCTGATTTCACCATTTTGTGCTGCAAGACCCAGGTCAAGTTTCTCAATCTCTCTGTACCACAATTTCCCCATCTTTGAATATGGATGATGATTTTGTATGTATTTCTCAGGGTCATTCTGAGGATTGGAAAAAATAATTCATACAAAGATTATAGCACAATGAGGGGACATGGCCAGTCTACAGTTGATGCTAGTTGACGCTCATCTCATATACTGGGTTTTCAGCTCAGGTTGGTCATCGTGCTACAGCATTCTACCTGCATTCCCTCAGTGGCTCCTCAATCAATCTTTCAAGGAAGATACTGCCTTCGTTTTGCAGACGAAGGAATGGACTCTGGGAAGTCAAGAAATAATGAGTAGATTTAAAACCTCTGCTGAACCCAGAGGCTCTTTCTTTTTCGGCCACCCCACAGTATATGGAGTTCCTGGTCCAGGGATCAGTTCCTGGATCCTTAACCCACCGTGCCCGGTCGGGGATCAAACCTGCATCCCACCACTCCCAAGACATCACTGATCCCGCTGTGCCACAGCAGGAACTCCCAGAGGCTCTTCCCTAACTGAAGCACCACATTGCCTTCAAGCATGAACCACAATCATTTCCATAGCTCTCTATTATTTTTCTCCTGTAAAATATAATCTGTCCTCATTTGAGAGTTCATTGCAGAAATACACAATCTGATCTTTCTCTTTCACAATCTTATTCTTTAGGGTTAGGAATATAATTTCTGAGCCTTCTTACCCAGGTTGGAGGACATTTTTATCTTATCTGAGAATCAGAGTATCATTTCCTTAACAGTGTCCTAGAAATCATTTCACTTTTAACTTGATTTTCTAAAGTATCATTTGCCCTGGATGACCCCCAAAAGAAACCCAAGGGAAATAAAAACAGAATGATGCTTGTTGAACTGGAACTGGGCATTGCTGCCTGCGCAGGGGGCTCTGGACGGAGGCCTGGCCTCGGGTTGTCTGAAAAGGTGATCAGGGGTCTGAGAGGCTTTACAGACCTTAGCACCCAAATTTCTTCTTAATCAGGAAAGATTAAAGAGAAGTGAAAAGAAGACAGCAGCTCTCACTTTATGACTTAATGAATGACTTGTCCCTGCACCTTTTTAACATCATCTTGTTGACTCTCCCACATAAATCTCTGTTGAGGCAAACCCTGACCCGTCCATTTCAAGAAGAGAATTCTGAGGCCCCCAAATGCGCAGGACACCTTCAAGAACTTAGGGGAAGATTGCTGTGAGACACATAAAACAGCAAACTATTTCTCTCTTCAAACAAGATGACCTGAAAAGATCTGAATATCTCATAGTGCCAGCTCCCCAGGGCTTCAGTACTCTCTCCATTTTGCCATGAGGGGCAGAAGGAACTCTCCCAGGCAGGGGGTTGCGGTTTAGTGAAGGTACAGTACCATCCCCGCAAGGAGATGGATGTTGGGGGATCAGCAGCTTCCTGCAGCCTCTATATCCACATAGTCTTCTAGGAGAGACTTCGGCAACATGATCTCAAACATTCAAAAAATAATGGTTTAAGAGAAGATTCTGAGAAGATGGCAGAGAAGGAAGCATGAGGAATATGACTCCTCACCTAGAAACAGTTCTTAGGAGAATCTGTGTGGTATAACTGTTTTGGAACCCTGGAGCCTGTTGAAAGCTTACAATTTCCAGGGGAATTCTGGATAAATTTTGGTTAGTTTTGGTCAATTTCAGTTCTTAGCGCAATAGGAGGTACCCATCCCCCCACTTGTGGCAGGCAGCTGCACATGCTCCTGGGGTAGCTTGCACACAGCTTGCAGGAGCCAGAGTGGGTAAAAAGGACCCAATATTGGAGATTCGTGCCCTGCTTGCCGATTGCTGTTTCTGATCTCAGGGGTGCAGACAGAATGAAGCCATTATTGTTGCACTTTCCCTCAATGTTGCAAGCCCCTTCCCCTCCAGCTGAAGTGACCTCCAGGAGATTTAAAGGGCCTGTGCCCTTTGTTCTCCCCTTCAGTTTTGCTTTTCACCTTTTTGGTAGGAAGACACTAAAGACTAGAATATTCAGAAAGAACTACACATGTGGGAAAAATTAGAAAATGACTGCATATGCTCAAGGAAAGACTCAGAAAAGACATGAGAAGATAAAAAAACATAAGAAGACATTAACTTTACATGTCAGGTTGATCTCTGGCACAGAGACCATTTATAACAATAAAAAAATGAACAAAAACAATAACAGAAAATTGGGGAAGGGGAATAATCTGATTTCCAGAGTTACCACATTAGTACATTCAAATGTCTGATGTTCAACAACAACAACAAAAATCACAAAGTGTACAATGAACCAGGAAAGTAAGACCCACTGAAAGAAAGAAAAAAATTCAACAGAATCTTTCTCTAAAATGGTATATATATTAGACAAAGACTTTAAAACAACTGACCAAAGAACTAAAGGAATATGTAGAGAAATTCAAGAAAATTATGGATGACTACAATAGAAACAGCAATTAAGAGACAGAAAATCTAAAAAGAAACCAACAAGAGATTCAGGAGATGAAAAATATCATATCTGAGGTGGAAAATTCATAGGGGGATTCAAATGCAGATTTGAACAGGCAGAAGAAAGAGCTGAGAAACTTCAAGGTAGGACAATCGAAATTACTGAGGCTGAGAAACAGAAAAAGATGGAAGAAACATGGACAGAGCTTAAGAGATGTGTGGGACATGATTAAGTGGACCAACTTAGGCATTATGGGAGTCCCAGAAGAAGAGAGAGAAAGGGACAGAGAGAATAATTGAAGAAATGATGGATGAAAACTTCCCAGATTTGATGAAAGAGCTGAATATAAACATTCAAGAAGCTTGATGAACTTCAAGTAAGATTAGCTCAAAGAGACCTACACCAAGGCACATTATAAGCAAACTTTCAAAAATCAAAGACATAGAGTTAGCCTTGAAAGCATCAAGAGAGAAGTGAGTCATCACATACAAGGACTCCTCAATAAGATTATCTGCAAATTTCTCCTCAGAAGCTTGGAGGTCTGAAGATAGCAGGCCCATATATTCAAAGTGCTAAAAGAGGGGAAAAAAAAAAACCACCTGTCAATCAAGAATCCTATATCCAGCAAAACTGTCCTTCAAAAATAAGGGAGAAATCAAGACATTCCCAAAGAAACAAAAGCCGAGTGAGCTTGTGACTGCTGGATGTGCCCTTCAAGATATGCATGCTCAAGGGTATCCTGCAGAGTGAAATAAAAGGACATTAGACAGTACCTCAAAGTGACATGGAAAAATAAAGGTTAACTACATGGATGCTTATAAAGCTAGTATTACTATAGCAATGGTCTGTAACTGTACTTTTTGTTTTCTACAGGATTTAAGAGGCTAATACATGTAAAGAAAAACCATTATTAGTATAAAGGCTGTATTACTGTAACTTTGGTTTGTAATTCCAAGTCTTATTTTCCCCTATAAATTAGGAGACGAATTCATTTTTTAAAATTATTAGTATACATTTTGGGCACAAGACATATAAAAATGTGATTTTGTGACATCAACAACATAAAGGGGTGGTGATGGAGCTGTAAAGGAGCAGTTTTTGTATGTTATTGAAGTTAAGCTGTTATATTCAAGTTAGAGTGTTGTAACTTCAGTATGTTAAATGTAATCCCCATATTAGCCACAAAGAAAACAGCTACAAAATACATATACAAAATAAAATTAAGAAGGAATTTGAACATTTCATCACAAAAGTTAACTAAACACAAAAAAAAGAGAGGAATGCAAAAAAAAATGAGGGACAAAAAAAGCTATGGAGCATATGAAAAACAAATAGCAAAATGACAGAAATAAGTCCCTCCTTAGCAGTAATAACTTTAAATGTAACTGGATTGAACTCTCCAAACAAAAGACAGAGATCAGCTGAATGGATAAAAACACATGATCCAACTATACACTGTCTATAGGAGACTCACTTGGGATTCAAAGACAAAAACAGGTTCAAAGTAAAGAGGTGGAAAAAATATTCCATGAAAATAGTTAACCAGAGGAGAACAGGAGTGGTTATGCTAATGTAAGATAAAGTAGATTTTAAATCAAAAAAGTTTACAAAAGGCAAAGAAGGATATTATGTATTAATAAAAGGTTAAATACAGCAAGAAGATATACCAATTGTAAATATTTACATACCTAATGACCGACAACCAAAATATGCAAAACAAAACCTGGTAGAATTAAAGGGAGTGGGGGGGTTTCCGTTGTGGTGCAGTGGAAACGAATCTAACTAGTATCCATGAGGATGTGGGTCCAATCCCTGGCCCTGCTCAGTGGGTCGGGGATCCAGCATTGCAGTGAGCTGTGGTGTAGGTCGCAGATGCTGCTCAGATACAGTGTTGCAGTGGTGTAGGCTGGCAGCTGCAGCTCTGATTTAACCCCTAGCTTGGGAACTTCCATATGCTGTGGGTGCAGCATAAAAACAAAAACAAAACAAAACAAAAAGAGAGAGAGAGAGAGAGAAGTAAAAAAGAATTTAAGGGAGTAATAAGCATTTTTACAATAATTGTTGGAAACTTCAATACCCACTCACAATATAATGGATAGAATATAAAGCAGAAGATAAGTGAGGAAATAGAGGACTTAAACACCATAAAAAACCAATCAGATCTAATAGACATATACAGAATCCTCCACTCAACAAGAAGAGCATACACACTCTCAACTGAACATGGTCTATCTGCCAGAACAGACCATGTGTAAAGTCACAAATTAAGTCTCAATAGATTTTACAAGATAGATATCACAAAAAGTATCTTCTTTGACCATGACGAAGTTAGAAATCAATAACATAAAGAAAACTGGAAAGTTCACAAAATTGTGGAAATAAAACAGCCCATTATTTTCCTTTCCTTTTCTTTTTTTAGGGCCACAGTTATGACAGACAGAAGTTCCCAGGCTAGGGGTGGAATCTGAGCTATAGCTGTCAGCCTATGCCACAGCCACCGCAACACCAGATCTGAGCCACGTCTGTGACTCATACCACAGCTCACAGCAATGTCGGATCCTTAACCCACTGAACAAGGTCAGGGATTGAACCCACATCCTCATGGATACAAGTTGGGTTCATTTCCACTGAGCCACAACAGGAATTTCAAAACAGCCAATTTTTAAACAACAAATGGATCAAAGAAGAAATCACAAGGGAAATTAGAAAATACTTAGAGATGAATTGAAAACAAAAACACAACACACCAAAACTTATGGGACATAGTGAAAGCAGTGTCAAGGGGAAATTTTACAGCTACAAATGTTTATATTTAAAAAGAAGAAGGAGTTCCCATCATGGCACAGTGGAAACAAATCTGACTAGGAACCATGAAGTCGCGGGTTAGATCCCTGGCCTTGCTCAGTGGGTTGAGGATCTGGCGTTGCTGTGAGCTGTAGTGTAGGCTGGCAGCTGTAGCTCCGATTAGACCCCTAGCCTGGGAACCTCCATATGCCGTGGGTGCGGGCTTAAAAGGACAAAAGACTAAATAAATAAATAAAAATTTAAAAAAATAAAAAGAAGAAAGCTCTCTAAACAATTTAACTTTACAACTTAAGGAACTAGAAAATGAGAGCAAACTAAACCCAAAGCTAGCAGGAAAGAATAATAATAATAACAATTAGAATGGAGATAAGTGAAAAGAATAGATGAACAATAGAGAAAAATCAATAAAACCAAAAGTTGATTCTTCAAAAACATCAACAAATTGACAAGCCTTTCGGACTAAGAAAAAAAGAGAGGAGACACAAATTACTAAAATCAGAAATGAAAGGGGAGACATCATTACCAATTCTACAGAAATAAAAAGAATTGTAAGAGAGTATTATAAACAATTGTACGCCAAAAATTGGATAATAGAGATGAGATGGAAAAATTCCTAGAATACTAAACCTACCGACACTAGATCACAAAGAAGTAGAAAATCTGAACAGACCTATAACTAGTAAGGAGATATATTAGCAATAAAAAAAAAAGTCTCAACAAAGAAAAGGCCTGGACTTGATGACTTCACTGGTGAATTCTATCAAACTTTTAAAAAGAACTAATACTGGAGTTCCCATCATGGCTCAGTGGTTAATGAATCCAACTAGGAACCATGAGGTTTTGGGTTCAATCCCTGGCCTCGCTCAGTGGGTTAAGGATCCGGTGTTGTTATGAGCTGTGGTGTAGGTTGCAGACTCAGCTCAGATCCCATGTTGCTGTGGCTGTGGCTGTGGCTGTGGCTGGTGCCTACAGCTCTGATTAGATGTCTAGCCTGGAAACCTCCATATGCTATGGATGTGGCCCTGGAAAAGACAAAAAAAAAAAAAAAAAAAAGAACAAATACTGATCCTTCTAAACTTTTCCAAAAAAGTTGAAGAGGGAGAACTCTTCCTAACTCATTCTAGGAGGCCAGCATAACCCTGATCCCAAAGCCAGACAAAGACACTCCCCCCAAAAAAAAGAAGAAAAGAAAATTAGAGACTAATATCCCTTATGAATGATTCAAAAAAATATTAGGAAATCAACAAAATATTAGCAAACCAAATTCAGCTGCCTATTAAAAAGATTACACACAATTACCAAGTGGTATATGCAAAGATGGAATGCAAGGATGGCTCAACATATGAAAATTGATCAATATAACTGCCACATCAACAAAATGAAGGGGAAAAAAAAACACACAAGCATTTCAGGTGGCTGAATGCAGAAAAAGCATTTGACAAAATTAAACACCCTCTTATGATAAAAAAACATTCAGTAAGCTAGGAATAGACAGAAACTACCTCCACATAATAAAAGCCACATGTGAAAAACTCACAGCAACATCATACTCAATGATAAAAGACTGAAACCTTTTCCTCTAAGATCAGGAACAAGGCAGAGATCATTGCATTCACCACTTCTACTTAACACAGTGATGGCAGCTCTAGCCAGAGCAATTAGGCAAAAAAGAAAAAAGAAAAGAAAAGGCATTTAAATTGGAAAAGAGAAGTAAAATTATCTCTGTATGGAGATGATAGGATGTTATATGTAGGAAATCCTAAAGATGCCACAAAAAAAAGCTGTTAGAACAAATAAATGAGTTCAGCAAAATAGCAAGATAAAAAGTCAACACACAAAAGTCATTTGCATTTCTATACATGAACAATAAATAATCTGAAAAGGAAATTACAAAAAAAATCCATTCACAATAGCATCAAAATGAATAAAATACTTAGGAATTAACTTAACCAAGGAGGGGAAAGATTTGTACAATGTAACTACAAAATGTTGCTGAAAGAAATTAAAGAAGACATAAATAAATGGACACACATCCTATATCACACATTGGAAGACTTGCTAAGGTTAAAATGTCAATATTACCCAAAGCTACCTACAGATTCAACGCAATATCTATCACAATCCTAAAGACGGTTTTTGCAAAATAGAAAAGCACATCCTAAAATTCATATGGCATCTCAAGGGACCTTGAATAGCCAAAACAATCTGGAAAAAGGACAAAATTGGAAGGCTCATATTTCCTGATCACAAAACTCACTACTACAATGTTACAGTAATCAAAACAGTGTGGTGTGGGCATAAAGACAGACATAGAGACCCATGGAATAGAATAGAGAGCCTGCAAATAAACCTTCACATATATAGTCAAATGATTTTTGACAAGGGTGCCAGGACCATTCCATGGAGAAAGGACAATCTTTTCAACAAATGGTGCTGGGAAAACTGGATATCCGCATGCAAAGGAATCCAGCCGGACCCTTACCTGACTCCACATGCAAAAACTACCTCAAAATGGATCAGGGACCTAAATGTAAGACCTAAAATAATAAACCTCTCAGAAGCAAACAAGGATGAAAGCTCACAACACTGGATTTGGCAATGATTTCTTGAAGATGACACCAAGGGCACAGACATCCAAAGAATAAATGAACAGACACCTATGGTCAATTAATCTTTGACAAAGGAGGCAAGAACATAAAATGGGAAAGACAGTCTTTTCAGCAAGTATTGCTGGGAAACCTGGACAGCTGCATGCAAATCAATGAAACTAGAACACACCCTCACACAATGCACAAAAATAAACACAAAATAGCTTAAAGACTTAAACATAAGACACCATCAAACTCCTGGAAGAGAACATAGGCAAAACATTCTCAGACATCAGCCTTACAAATGTTTTCTCAGGTCAGTCTCCCAAAGCAGCAGAAGTAAAAGCAAAAATAAACCAGTGGGACTTAATCAAACTGACAAGATTTCGCATGGAAAAGGAAACCAAAAAGAAAACAAAAAGATGACTTACAGAATGGGAAAAATTAGTTTCAAATGATGTGACTGACAAGGGCTTAATCTCTAAAATATATATACAAACAACTCCTACACCTCAACAGCAAAAAAGCCAACAACCCAATTGAAAAATGGGCCAAAGACCTGAATAGACATTTCTCCAAGGAAGATACACAGATGGCCAACAAGCACATGAAAAAATGCTCCCCATCACTGATTATTAGAGAAATGCAAATCGAAACTACCACGAGATACCACCTCACACCAGTCAGAATGGCCATCATTAATAAGTCCACAAATAACAAATGCTGGAGGGGGTGTGGAGAAAAGGGAACCCTCCTTCCCTGTTGGTGGGAATGTAAGCTAGTACCACAACTATGGAAAACAGTATGGAGGTACTTTAGAAAACTATACATAGAACTACCATACGACCCAGCAATCCCACTCTTAGGCAGATATCCGGACAAAACTTTCCTTGAAAAAGATACATGCACACACATGTTCATTGCAGCACTATTCGCAATAGCCAAGACATGGAAACAACCCAAATGTCCATCGACAGACGATTGGATTAGGAAGATGTGGTATATATACACAATGGAATACTACTCAGCCATAAAAAGAACAAAATAATGCCATTTGCAGGAACATGGATGGAACTAGAGACTCTCATACTGAGTGAAGTAAGTCAGAAGGAAAAAGACAAATACCATACGATGTCACTTATATCTAGAAACAAATATACTACACAAATGAACCTTTTCAAGAAAAGGAAACCATGAACTTGGAGAACAGACTTGTGGTTGCTGAGGGGGAGGGCGAGGGAGAGAGAGTGGGATGGACTGGGAGTCTGGGGTTAATAGATGCAGACCGTTGCCCTTGGAATGGATGGGCAACGAGATCCTGCTGTATAGCACTGGAAACTATGTCTAATCACTTCTGGTGAATCTACACATGTATGTACCAGGTCAACACGCTGTACAGTAGAAAATTGACAGAACACTGTAAACCAGCTATAATTAAAAAAATAAATTAAAAAAAGGATTTATTCTAGTTCACACTTTCCATTACAACGGGACACTTGGAATAAAATTTGAAAAAAAAAAAAAGAATAAATGAACGAATTGGACTTCACAAATTTTTCCCTTTTAAAAAATTTGTATTAAAGTATAGCTGATTTACAAGGGTCCTTCCATTTCTGCTGTACAGCAAAGTGACCCAGTCATTCATATATATATATATATTCTTTTTTTTTCCATACTAGCTTCCATTATGTTCTAACCCAAGAGATTGGAAACAGTTCCCTGTGCTGTATGTAGAGTTGAATCCCATTGCTTATCCATTCCAAATGTAAGAGTTTGCATCTATCAACCCCAGACAAAATAATAAATGAACAAATTGGACTTCACGAAAATTTTTTCCCTTTTCCTTTTCAAAAATTTTTATTAAAGTCCATCCCACACCCTCCTCCCTCCCTGTGACAACCACGAGTCTGCACTCCATGTCTGTAATCTGTTTCTGTTTTGTAGATAGGATCATTTGTGCCATAGTTTAGATTTCACATATAAACGATATTATGAGAATTTTAAAAACATCAAAAGAAACTATCCACAGAGTAAAGAGGCAACCCATAGCATGGGAAAAACATTTGCAAACCATATACCTTGTAAAAGATTAATATATAAAATATAGAGAGAACTCCTAAAACCCAAGAACAAAATCCAAACAAGTCAATTCAAAAAAGGACTTGAACAGACGTTTCTCTGAAGAAGATAAACGAAATGGCTCATAAGCACATTAAAAGGTATTCAGTATAACTAATCATTAGGGAAATGCTAATCAAAATTACAATGAGACTCCACTTCACACCCATTAGGATGGCAACTATCAAAAACAAAAAAACAAAACAAACAAAAAACCCCCAGAAAACAAGTGCTGGTGAGGATGTGGAGAAATTGGAATCCTTGTTCAGCGCTGGTGGGAATTTAAAATGGTACAGCTGCTGTGGAGAACAGTATGGAGGTGCCTCAGAAAATTAAAAATAGAATTATCACATGACTCTGGATTCTGGAATTGAAAGCAGGGTCTTGAGATATTTGTACACCCCTGTTCATAGCAGCTTAGTCATCATCGGTAAAACATAGAAGCAACCCAAGTGTCCATCAGCGGATGAATGAATGGACAGGCAAAATGCGATATATACATACAATGGAATATTAGCCTTAAAAAAGAAGGAAATGGAGTTCCTGTCATGGCGCAGTGGTTAACGAATCTGACTAGCAACCATGAGGTTTCGGGTTCGGTCCCTGCCCTTGCTCAGTGGGTTAACGATCCGGCGTTGCCGTGAGCTGTGGTGTAGGTTGCAGATGCGGCTCGGAGCCCGCGTTGCTGTGGCTCTGGCGTAGGCCGGTGGCTCCAGCTCCGATTCAACCCCTAGCCTGGGAACCTCCATATGCCGTGGGAGCGGCCCAAGAAATAGCAAAAAGACAAAAAAAAATTTTTTTTAATTAAAAAAAATAAAATAAATTAAAAAAATTTAAAAAAAGAAGGAAATTCTGCAAGATGCTATAATACAGATGAAACTTAAGGACATTTAAGCTAAATGAAATAAGCTTAAAGACTAATACTCTATGATTCCACCTATGGGCAGTACTTCGAGTAGTCAAATCCATAGAGATAGGTAGCAGCATGATGCTTGCCAGGGGCTGGGTGGGGGAAGAATGGGAATCACTGGGTAATGGGCACCGGATTTCACTTTTACAAGATGCAGAGAGTTATGGGGATGGCTGGTGATGATGGATTCACAACAATGTGAACGTACTTGATAGCACTGAACTGCACACGTAAAAGTGGTTAGGATGGGAGTAACCCACCTGCAGAGGCTCCGGCAGCTGCAGAGGCCTGGGTCTGATCCCCCGCTCACAAAAGCGGGTTAAAGGACCCAGGTGCAGCCTCGGTGTAGATCGAAGCTTCAGCTCAGATTCAATTCCCGGCTTGGGAACGTCCTTCTATTGTGGCTGCAGCCATAAAAAAAAGTTAGGATGGTAAATTTGATGTGTGTTTTCACACAATAAAAAATTACAAAGTCCGTATATCCCTATGGAAGTCCACACCGGGAACTGAACTGAAGCAAACCACCAGCAGAGCTCTAGTCACCCAGGTGTTCAGCACAACAATGGGGGTCAGCTGCGGCTGCCAGGCTGCCAGCCCCACCGTTTCTGGTACAGACGAAGTGACTGGGCCACCTGAAATACCATGGGCCTGGCGGGAGGCGGGGGTGGGGGGGGGAAGCAGTGGGGGGGTTCCCAGCCCCTCCATAGGGGGATCTCCTTGAACAGAGGGCTCCCGCACCAGGTTCAGCCCTTTCTTAAAAAAGGCAAAAAAAAAAAAAATCACAGGAAGTCCTATGAGCTTAAGTCCTCCTCCCCTCTCTCCCTGTTCCCCCCCCCACCCCCCACCCCAGTCCTGCTCCTCCCCCTCCTCCATCCCTCTCTGTACCCCTGTGGCCTCTGCCTGGTTCCCTCTTCCTCCAGACACCATCAGGGTCCATGGCTCCCTGCCTCACTCCCCTGCCCTGTTCCAAGGGCCCCTTAGGAGGGGGCCATACCTGGCCTCTCCGTTCCAAACCCAACCCTCCCTCTGCCCCCCGCATGCCTGTCCCTTCACCTGCCTTGTCTCCCTTCACTGCAGTCACCACTCCCTGATGTTACTGCATGTCTTTGTATACCTGTTACATTGTCTGTTTCTATCAGCACATCACCCCCCGCCCTGGGTGGGAACTCCTGTGTTCCTAGCTGTTGCCCAGGACCCAGTGCAGGGCCTGGCATGTTGAAGAAAGTTGGCAGATGCCTGCTGAGGGGGTTCAGGACTGCAGGGTCAAGCTGGAGCCAGCGTCTGTGTTGTCGGCACCCACCTCGTAGGAAGTAAGGGAGTCACCCCACCAAAAATACCTTTTAGCCATCCTACCCCCAAGAAGTTCCTGGAAGTTTTCTCCTTGTGTGGCCTGGCCTCTCTCCACCTTCTCCACATCCTCCCTTCTGTCCTCTTTCCTCCTTTCTTCTGTTCTGGAACAAATAGTGCACCCGCACCCCGTGAACATGCTCCAGTCAAAACGACTGCCCCTAACCTCACGTCCCGGGCCTCGCTCACCTCTTGGCACACAGGCCCCACCCATCCCAATCCCATCACAGCCGAGTCCCAGGAGGACTTCCTTCCCTGAGAGAGGAATTCTGGTCAGGGCTACGGGAAGTTGTTTTGTTTTGTTTTTTGCTGTTGCTTTTTAGGGCCGTACCCGGAGCATATGGAGGTTCCCGGGCTAGGGGTCAAATCGGAGTAGTAGCTGCCAGCCACAGCCACAGCCACCGCAATGCAGGATCTGAGCCTCCTCTGTGACCTACCCCACAGCTCATGGCAATACCCGATCTTTAACCCACTGAGCCAGGCCAGGGATCAAACCTTCATCCTCATGGATACTACTCAGGTTCGTTACTGCTGAGCCACAACGAGAACTCCAGCCATGGAAAGAATGTAGATGTCACATCTTGTTTTTTATATAAAACAGAGGAAACCATCTACGTGTACTAGGAAAAAACAAGACTCAATTTAAATGTTTGACAAGGACTTCCCGTGCGGCTCACAACATAACTACTTGGCGTTGGAGTTCCTGTCATG
This sequence comes from Phacochoerus africanus, assembly GCF_016906955.1. Taxonomy (NCBI): domain Eukaryota; kingdom Metazoa; phylum Chordata; class Mammalia; order Artiodactyla; family Suidae; genus Phacochoerus; species Phacochoerus africanus. Next base: position 18,706,589 of record NC_062551.1, on the reverse strand, counting down.
GCGCAGTGGTTAACGAATCCGACTAGCAACCATGAGGTTGCAGGTCTGGTCCCTGCCCTTGCTCAGTGGGTTAAGGATCCGGCGTTGCCGTGAGCTGTGGTGTAGGTTGCAGACGCGGCTCGGATCCAGACGTGGCTCTGGCATAGGCTTGTGGCTACAGCTCCGATTCAACCCCTAGCCTAGGAAACTCCATATGCTGCGGGAGCGGCCCAAGAAAAGCAAAAAAAGACAATAAATAAATAAATAAATAAATGTTTGACAAAGATTATGGTTCAGCCATTCTTTGGCCAACTATGTAGTCAGTTAAGATGACATGTATTTATATTACAGACAAAGAGCTAATTTCCTTAGTATATAAGGTGCTTTTATAGTCAAGAGGAATAAGACCAACAACCCAAGGGAAAAGCAGGCAAAGGATATGGACAGTTTGTGAAAAAGAAACAAGTGACCCTTAAATATTTGAAAAGATTCCCAAAATCATTGATAAGAGAAATGAAAATGAAACTAAACAAACAAAAAAACCCCACCATTATTTGAATACCAGATCAGCCATTGTGGAAAAGTTTGATAACACATGTGTTTCGAGGGGGTGGGAAGCCGGCCTCCTCACACATGGCTGATGCGAGTGAAACTTACTACAACACTTAAGGAGGATAATTTGCCAAATTTATAAAAAAGTTCAAACTGCCTATTTTCCCCTTCCCCTTGCATATGCACTCCCAGCTGTTCTCCCTAAAGATTTACTCTCATAGGCAAAAAGGATGCTTGAACGGACATGTGTAATAGCACTGATTGGGATAATAAGAGACAGGAAACAACCTAAATGCCCAATCATATTATAATCAATTATGGAACAACCATGCCCTGAAATATTACGCAGCCCTGAAAAAAGAGAAAAGGACAGTGTGGTTTTTTTTTTGTTTTTTTTTGGTTTTGTTTTGATGTGGAAAGATTTCCAAATTACATTAAATTTTAAAAATCAGGATAAAACCCACTAAATACAGCATACTATCCTTGTGAGAAGGGGATGCATATATAGATATATACTTGTAAAGGCTCTCCTGGACTATCTTAGGAAGGAAACGTAAGAACCTGATAACACTGGTTGTTTTCAGGAAGGGATATCAGGGGGCCAGGAGACTTACTTCTCATTACATACTCTTTTTTTTGCATGTTTTATATTATTTTATTATGTGGATGTACTAGATACTAAAAATTAAACCACTGAAAAATGATATTGCATTTAGTTTTCCTTTAATATATAATTCCATATTATTTAGTTTAAAAAGTATAATTCCATTTTAGCTTTTATAAGTCAATTAAAAAATAGGAATATAACACATAGAAAAAAAGACGAGAAGAAAGAGGGAGTTCCTGTTGTGGTGTAGTGGAAACGAAACTGACTAGTATCCATGAGGATGCTGGTTTGGTCCCTGGCCTTGCTCAGTGGGTCGGGGATCACGCATTGGCATGAGATGTGATGTAGGTCACAGACCCAGCTCGGATCCTGAGTTGCTGTGGCTGTGGTGTAGGCCAGCAGCTGTAGCTCTGACTCAACCCCTAGCCTGAGAACGTCCATGTGCCATGGGTTCTGCCCTAAAAAGCGAAAAACAGGAACAAAAAGACTGGAAGAAAGAAACCAAACTGAGAATAGAGGTCATCTAAATGAAACTTAATTTTCCCTTGGGTTCCTTAAACCATTTCCTTTGGCGCTAGAGCATTCCAGCCAGAGGGCTCTAAAATTCTGGGAATTCAGCAGAAGACTTTGTTAATTTTTTTTTTTTTTCATTTATGGCTGAACTTGTGGCATATGGAACTTCCCAGGCCAGTGATCAAACCCATGCCTCTGCAGCGACCCAAGCTGTTGCAGTCAGATTCTTAACCCACTGAGCCACTGGGAGAAGCTCTAGCAGAAGACTTTGGAGTGACTCACAGGATGGAGCAGGAGTCCCATCAGAAAGAATCAGGATTGAAACAGGCAGGATAAACAAGTGATCTCATGCTTCCTCAGGCCTCTCCCCTTCACACTCCAGGAAACCTACTGGTTTCATACCCTGGTCTGCTAGGGAGAGAGGATGACTGCAGAGCAAAAGAGGCGGGGGTCAGCGGTGGCCAGAAGAACTGAGTGTACAGGCATCTCCAACCTCCAGATCTGCAGAGAGCTTGAGAATACCTAGGGCTTCCTAAAGGAGCAGAATGGCCATTCACGACAATGTCGCCCAGCTCTCAAGGATCTAGGAAACCCCTGACAGCATGGAGGTTACACAATCATGCTTATTCTAAAGGGGACAAGCCCCACGTATGACCAAGTACTTGGCTGCCTCACCACTTCCGCCTGGCTTTCAGGGCAGTGGATGGCAGACACATACGCCACCAGCGAGGTCTCAGGAACCAAAGCCTTCGCTTCTCAGCCCGCACCCACCACCAGACTGATCCATTTCTCGGATTTTTTTTTTTTTTTCCTTCTCTGATCGTCAGGGTGTTTGGCTCTCAGCCTGAGCTGCCGCCAAGGTAGACATCGGGCTACCAGCCAACACAACAGCTACGAAAAAATAGAGCCGGTACAGAAAACCAGTAGTGTGCATCCTCAGAGGTTACAAAGTATTTGCACCTGTCTTAGTTTGCTTAATCGTTAGGCCTCCAACTCCCTGTGGAAAGCAGAGGAGAGATTCTGGGAGGGTCGATTGGTTCCTTAGCTTTGCTTCCGCTGCAACAAGGAACCACAAACTGGGCGGGTTAAAAGGAGAAATGCATTCCCCCACAGGGCTGGAGGCCAGATGTCTGAAATCAAGGTGTCTGGAGGGCCACATTCCCTCCGAAGCCTCTAGGCTCGGACACTGCCTCGCCTCTTCTGGTTTCTGGTGGGTGTGGGCACTTGGGGGACTTCCTTGCTGGGAAGGTAGCTGCCTCATTCCAGTGTCTGCCTCTGGGTCACATGGCTGTCTTCTCCCCACCTGTGTCTACCTTCCTGGGCTGGGCTCTTCTCGTAGAAAGGACACCAGTCATACCGAATTAAGGGCCCCACTCTCATATGACTTCATTTTAACGACTTACATCCCTATTTCGGAATAAAGGTACATTCTCGGGTAGAGGGGTTAGGACTGCAACACATCTTTTTCAGGGACACAATTCAAGCCATGACAGACGGGAAAAGACACCCTCAGTAGTTTTGCTGAGTTTTCCTGAGAGAAGCAGGGATATATGTTGGGTGTAAGGACACTGACTTGACCCTCCAAACATCCAGTCACCTCTGCATCTCGGCCAGGAATAAGGCCAAGCGTATCACGAAACTCTGCCAAAGAATTTTCCCCTTCTGCTTGCCTGCCTTCATCAAGGACCCAGCACTCATGCTTGCGTGGTACCTTGAGGTGAACCATACGCCGGGCACACCTCATCTCCTCCAACCCACCAAACACGCTCTGAAGGACCTCTTATCGTCCCCATGGCACAGATGAGGAACCGAGGTTTTCAGGGATAAAACAGTCAGTCGGTGATCAGCAAGTAAATTCAAGGTGCCAAGAGGCCTGGTCTGTCCACCTCCCACCCTAGGCATCAGTCAAGCTGCCGCTGTGCTTTGGAGGCAAGGCAGGTGGGCATAATCAGTGGCCAGCCAGCGCAGGGGTTCAGTAAGGATGGGGAGCCTGGAGGCGCCATGAAATCATCTGCTTTACCTCTCCTTTCTGTTCTCCACGAAGAGACCAAGCCTAGTGCTTTGCTGGGCTTATTGCTTCTTACAAAAAAAAAAAAAAAGCAATTTGGAGGGATGAGGCTCCAGGTACATCCCACCTGCCATCCTCCAGTTTGGAAGCCTAGGGCTGAAGGGGGGCGGGGGGCGGCTTCCCTGCCTCTCCCCAAAAGGCCAGCCCAGGCCAGCCAACTCCAGGTCCTGGCCCCCAGGGGTGAGAAAACGACTTGCAAATGCAAAAAGCAAGTAACAAAATGACACCCCTGTATTCACCTATTATTTATGAGGTTAAAATAATTCAGCCAGAATAGTCTGTGGAGACTTGACATTACTGTTAAAATGTTTAAAGTTATGCCGATGGTTATATATTTTTATCAAAGACTCCTTCTTTTAGTACATTCTAAAATATTTCAGCCGAGATGCCATGATGTCTGTTTCTCTTTTGTTTCAGAATGAGGTGCTGCGGGGATGAAACTGGGCTGGGCTGGGGTGAAGACTGCTGAAGTTGAGTAGTGGTTACATACGGTTTGCTTATATCAAAACCGGCAAATGTTCACAGCTCAACCCAGTTCTACCCCTTCCACTTTTGCACATGTTTGGAACTGTCCATCATAAAAAGTTTTTTTGGAGTGTGTTGAGGATAAAAAGTCTGATTTGTGCGCAACGAGCGGTGGGACTTCTGAATTCTTTAAGAGGTGATTAAAGGTTGAAGCTCCAGGAGGTGGCAGGAGCAGGAGCGCCGAGGGAGGAAAGGAGCGGGAACGTAGTCGCGTCCTGAAACCCAACCCCGGTGACCCTGACTTGCTTTCCTCTGCGGCTGGAAACTCATCCCCCAAACTCTGCCGGGGGGCAGGGTGAACGCCGCCTGGGACGCTGGCGCCCCATCTGCCCACCGGTTCACCAGTCCAGCCATCGTCGGTGCGACCATTCATCCGGGCAGCCACCGCTCCAGAGCCCTCCAGCATCCCCTCCTCCCCGGCTCGGCGCCGCATTCGCACCCCGAACCTCCCCGCCCCGCTCGCCCCCGCAGGGTCCCGCAGCCCCGCGAAGTGCTGGGCACTCACCGGCTGCGCTCCTGGCTTCGCTGCGCTCCCCACGAAACTGAAAGTAGGCGCCGAGAGCAGCAGGCAGGCGGCGGGTGCTGGGAGCCGGCGGCCACTGCCGGGAAATCACGTGGATTCGCGGTGCCCCAGCGCCGGCGCCCGCGCGGGATGGGCGGGGGTGGCACGCCTGCTCCTGCAGGGCCGGTGCCCCGCGCCTCTTGGCGCTCAGCCAGCTTTGCAGACGGGGCCCAGAGACGGCCCCAAGGGACGCGGGGAGCGCTAGCCCCTTGCGTGGATGCGAGACTGAGGCACAGGTATAAAGGCTGGCGCGCGCGGGGCGCACCGGTGGACTCCGGCTCTCCCCGCCTCCCTGGAGACTAAGGAGGGATGGGACCGGATGGGAAGGAGATGCTCCTTGTATGGGAGGAGGAGACTTAGAAACCAGGGGTCTAGCCTCCTTTTCTTCAGCGCTCTCCAGGATGAAGAGAGGGGAGAAAAGGGCAACCACCACAATTGGCCTTACTGAGCCCTTGGCCCTCTGGACGGTGCTAAACATGGTCTAGAATGCCTCTCATCTAGTCCTCAAAACAGCCCCAAGGGAGTTCCCGCCCTGGTGCAGCTGAAACGAATCCTTCTAGTATTCGCAAGGATGTGGGACAGATCCTTGGCCTCGCTCAGTGGGTTAAGGATCTGGCGTTGCCGCGAACTGTGGTGTAGGTCGCAGATGGGGCTCGGATCCTGTGTTGCTGTGGCTGTGGTGTAGGCTGGCAGCTGTAGCTCCAATTTGACCTCTAGCTTGGGAACGTCCATACTCTGTAGGTGAGGCCTTAAAAAGCAGCAAGCAAACAAACAATTGCAGGTGCAATTATTACCCCCTTTACAGGTGAGCACACGGAGGCTCCGAGAGGAGACAGGTGAAGGAACTTGCCCAAGACACACAAGGGACACAGGCAAAGATGAGATGAGGAAGAGATAGGACAAAGGGTGCTGAGGTGGGGGCGCAGAAGGAGGGGGAGAAGACTCCCCCAGGAGGGAATGAGAGCGGTCCTGAATGGCCACTATCCTTTCAAAGTTTACCACAACCTCCCTGGTTTTTTCTTTTTTCCTCTTTTTTTGGCCGCCCTACAACACATGGAGTTCCCAGGCCAGGGATCAGATCCGAGCTGCCCCTGCGGCAATGCCAGATCCTTAACCCACTGTTCCAGGCTGGGGATCGAACCTGTATCCCAGCGCTCCAGAGATACCACCGATCCCTTTGCATCACAGTGAGAACTCCCTCCCTGGCTTTTTGCATTCCATGGGGGACAGGAGCACCCTTCCTCCAGCAGAGGAAACATCCTTTGGTGAACAAGTCAGCTTGCTTGGAAGGTCATCCGGCCACCTCCCTATGATATTCTTGCAGTGGAGCAGCTTTCACTCCCAGATCTTCTGTCCCCCTGCCTCCCAGGCCAGGCGGGTGTGGGTGTGGGTGTGAGAGCACTGCAAGGTAGTTGTCACAAGCACAGCCATCAGTGTCAGACGCCTCTGACTTCAAGTCCTACTCTCCAACTTATGGGCCAAATGCCTTTACTTCTCTGAGCCTGAGGTTCGCCACCTGTAGGCTGATTTAATCCCTCCGCGTAGAGAAGTCATAAGAATTTGAGGACCTCAAGTTCAGGCTGATGTAGCCTGTGCCTGAAATCCGTGAGATGCCCTTGTATTGTTGTCTTCTTCTGCAGTTCTCACTACCCCGTGAGATGCAAACCACTTCCCTTCCAGCACTAAATCTGATATTCAGAAATCATGTGAGCACGGATTTTGCAGTCAAATCCTCGTAGGTGATTCCCAGCTCTATCGCTTCTAGCTGTGTGACCTCAGGCCAATGCCCTGACCTCCCCAGGCCTCGGTTTCCTCATCTGCTAAAGAGAGCGTTTCCAGCTGCCCCAGGCCACTGCATGGCATGGATGAGAAAGGTGCATGTGGGCTGTGACTGCTTATGTCCCAGGATCAGGATGTGCACTTCAGTTCAGCTTATGTTCACCGAACAACTGCTGTGTGATCGTCTCTACATGAGGTCCCAGGAAAGGCTATGGCCTGCTCCCTGTCCAGGGTAGGAAGAGCAGATGGACACGTGGACAGATAACCACAATCCAGAGAGACAAAGGCAGACCACTTGCAGATGCCCTTACTTTTGAACAGCCCTTTGAAGACAGGAGAAGGAAAATTATCCCATTAGGCAGATGAGGAGCTGAGATTCAGAGAGGTCAAGTGAGTTACTCCAAGTCACACAGCGGTCAGGAACGGAGCTGGGTCTTAAACCCAATGCCCTTTCCACCCTGGAGGTACCTGGCCTGCCGAGAAGGTTATCCCTGAGGGACTCTAGGAGAGCTATCTCCCCAAATGCTCCCGACCCTCAGCCTGGCCTGTGGCCTGAGAGTTCCCCATCAGCAAGCACATCGTTCCTTTGGCTGAAGGTGCGCAAGCTGCTCTGGTGTAAATTAAATGGCCACCAGTCATTTACACTTGAGTATAAACAAGTGAATACATTTGTATTGGTGGGAAACCAAAGGGAATCTTGAGTGTTTGGATTCTGGGGTAGGAAACACTAGATGTGAGAGTCAGAGGGTCCAGAGAATGGAGCCCACATTTACTGGGCACTTCTGTTTGCCAAGTACCCCATCTCCATGACCACTAGCTGGCATCTGTGAGCACTTAGGACACACTAGACAGTGTTCTAGGCCCTTATGTTTGCTCTTTTTTTTTTTTTTTTTTTTTTACTGTATATGGAGTTTCTGGGCTAGGGATCAGAACTGAGCCTCAGCTGTGGCAGCTCTGGATCCCTAACCCACTGTGCCAGGCTGGGGATTGGACCCACACCCCAGCGCTCTAGAGACACTGCCAATTCCATTGCGCCACAGTGGGAATTCTTGTGCCTGCTCCTTTAACCCTCATGGCAGCCCTGCTATCTCCATTTTCACAGGCCAGAAAACAGAGACAGAGAGGGTGAGCTGTAGGAGATTACACAGCTAGCGACAGAGGAGCTGGGATGTGGACCTAGGCAGGGCAGCTCCAGAGCACCTGCTCTTGGCTTCCATGTGGTGCTCGTTCTAGCTAATCCAGTCCTTATGGGAGCCCTACATGGAAGGCATTACTATCATCCCATTTAACAGACGTAGAAACTGAGGCAGAGAGGGGCCCCACACTAGCAATTCAGACCCAGGTTTGAAGTCCAAGCCTTCCCTATGCATTTCCCATTGCCCAAGACAAGTCCTGAACACGGGGGCCCTATCCTGTCTAGGGAAGCAGCCCAGGTGACAGGATGTGCCTCCACGGGACCTGGCCTTGGCCAGGCTGTGTTTCCTCCCTGGAGGACACAACTTCTGAGAACAGATTTTGACTGCATCAGGGCCAGGACCCCAGCCAGGCTGGCTTATTTCTTGGTCTAGGTCTGAGCTTCAGGGCTTGGATGGAGGGGCCAGGACCTGGGAGAGAGAGCCGACAGGTTGGTGCTGTTCTGCCAAGTTCTGGCATTCCACATCTCTGTCTGCTCAGTGCACGGGTGGGAACGAGCCTCCCAGGGCAGACCTGGCTGAGATGCTCTCTGGGGCGGAAGGTGAAGGAAGCTCAGGGACACCTTGTTCTGGAGCAGAAAAGAGCCACAGTGCCTCCTGGGGTCCCAGGCGGAGTGGGGTCCACAAGGGCCAAGACTCTGAGCAAGCTTGGACCATCCTCTTGGATGGTCAAAGCTTCCGTTTGGGGAGGAAGTGGCCTGGGGCCACCAGGTTGTCCCTATGTTGTGCTTGGGACAGCGAGCAGAAGGGCCCGGGCTTCCCAGCGCCCCTCCCCCTGCACCTGCACCCCCCCCCCACCCCAGGCAAAGGGTGCTCTCTCTGACAGAGTGAGGCTCCTGACGGGTGTCACTACCCCAAAGGCTTTCAGCCCAAGCCCTGGAATGTCCACGTTGGACTCAGGGCTCAAGGACTGGTGAAACCACTCTGACTCTTTCTGCTGGGGCCCTGCCTGTCCCCTCGAGCGCTGCTGGTCAGCTTCGTGGGTCAGATCATTGCTTTGGACCCTGAGCGAGGAAGAGAAACAGGCCCAAGAGAGCATCTGGAAGGAGTGGACCCACGGGGTCACAGCCTGTGGGGCATTCACCCACAAGCCATGGAAAATTACAGCCCAGTCTATTCTCTCCTGCTGTTCCCCCCCCCCAGCCCCCACAATGGGACCTCTCGCAAGCATCCCTCCTAGGCTCTGGGGAGGGCCAGCTGCCATGAATCCACATGACCAGGATCCCATTTCTACAATCTTAGCATCTTCCCAACAGACACACAAGCAGAAGGGTCACGAGATAGGGCAGGATCACCTGGTCCCGTTGCCTGATTTCCTTTAGGGCCCCCGTCTGCCTTCTTTAAGACATACAGTACTAGAGTGACTATTTCTCCAGATCTACCTCACCACCTACCTTGGTCAACATGGAAAAGGTCCATTTAATCCTAAAGTCAAAAAGAGATGGGAGGAGTTCCTGTCGTGGCTCAGCGGTTAACGAACCTGACTTGTATCCATGAGGGTTTGATTGCTGGCCCCGCTCACTGGATTAAGGATCTGATGTTGCTGTGGCTGTGGGGTAGGTCGAAGATGTAGCTCAGATCCTGCGTTGCTGCAGCTGTGGTGTAGGCCGGCCTCTGTAGCTTCGATTTGGCCCCTAGCCTGGGAACTTCCATGTGCCACGGGTGGGGCCCTAAAAAAGACAAAAAACGGAAAAAAAAAAAAGTAAGATAGAAATGAGGGGATTCCCCCCTTGTGGTTCAGTAGCTTAAGGATCCAGGGTTGTCTCTCTGAGGAGGTGGTTTCAATTCCTGGCCTCGCTCAGTGGGTTAAGGGGCCGGTGTTGCTGTGGCTGTGGCGTAGGCGGGCAGCTGCAGCCCTGATTTGACTCCTGGCCCGGGAGCTTCCATATGCCACAGGTGCGGTCATAAAAAGAAAGAAAGAAGAAAAAAAAAAAAGAGTTGAAAATGTGGTCTTCTATTGTGCTCCCATCTCCCCGAAAGGAAATGCTAGGAATTATTCCAAGTGCGCCCAACTACTATTTAAAGCCCTCCCCAGAGAGCAGTCTGGATCACTTTCAGGAGCTTTCCATCCCAGCCGCCAGGCCTTTGCTTGGGCGGGCCCCTCCTCCTGCCATGCGCTCCCTTCTTCATGGGGCCTCCTCCTCCGGATTAAGAGTTTAGGTAGGAGCCTTCTGCCCCCAGCAGTCAGGTCGTACATCCTGGAGGGAAGGAGCCTATTTTGTCAAGAGTATCCTCTGCCTGGCCTCAGAGGGACCAAGGAAGGATTCTGCTGAGTCAACCAGCCCCTCCTCTCTCTGCAGACGTACTGGGAATCCAAGAGAAAGATGTCCTTCCTGGAAGAGGAGGCCTGGATGGGAGTGATGGTGTGTGGTCAGGCCACTCAAGAGAGGCGTTCCAGAGTTCCCGTCGTGGCTCAGGGGTTAATGAATCCAACGAGGAACCATGAGGTTGTGGGTTCGATCCCTGGCCTCGATCAGTGAGTTAAGGATCCAGCGTTACCATGAGCTGTGTGTGGTGTAGGTCGCACATGGGGCTCGAATCTGGCGTGGCTGTGGCTGTGGTGTAGGCCAGCGGCTACAGCTCTGATTAGACCCCTATGCTGTGGGTGCAGCTCTAAAAAGACAAAAAAAAAAAAAAAAAAGAGGAATTCTCTTGTTCTTTGTACACCCCCAGCTGGACCAGTTCCCCGCCTCACCCACAGCCTGCTCACGTGGATGTGCTTGCCCCAGGCCCCAGCTCGTGAATGTTTTAATCCTTAGGCCAGAACACTTCCACCTGTAGTTTATTACAGAGAAACGTCTGCCCCTGCCCCTTGCTGGTGATTAACCTGAGGGCCGAAGGGCCGCCCTAGCTGCTGGTTTCCCTGGTAACTGATGGGCCCACCTGATTTCACTTCCTGGGGTAAATGGTAGCCTTCTATCCTGCCTGCCATAACCAGTGGGGTGTCACTCCAGGACCTTTTGCTTAAGAGCCCCTGTCCAGGAAGCCACTGCTGCCTCTGTGTCTGCCTCAGGCTCTTCCTTTGGTCTGGAGGCTGGGCGACTGGAAGGCTTGCGGGCCTGCGGGGAGATGGGGAGAGAAACCAGGGTCACTATGAGCGCGCCCTCCTCGGAGCAGAGAGCAACCCGCGAGCACGGGACCCTCAACGTGCTACGCTACGCCACGGGAGAGGCCCAGGGAGCCATGGACCCCAGGGACCCTTGGGGTCAGCCTAGCTTCAATTTTCTGAAAATGGAAGGGGGTTCCCCAGGACCCGTGGCTTGGGGATCACGTGGCACTTCCTCTCCTGGATTCCCAATTATCCAAACTCCCAGCACCTTCCTGCTGGCTTAAGCGTTACTTTCCCACACGGCTCACTTCCTCCACCTCCAAAATGAAACCCTCAGCAAAGCCAGGTGACGCGTCATCCGCTGGAGGTTGCATTTATCTGCATTTTCACATTCCAGCGACCACGTGCGGACCCTCAACCGGCAGCATTAGCACCACCAGGAAGGGCACGTGTCAGAAAGGCAGATTCTCAGGCTTTACCCCAGACCCCACCAAATCAGAAACTCGGAGAATGAGCCCAGGAATCTGTGTTTAACAGCTCCTGCAGGTGATTCTGATTCAGGCCAAAGTCGGAGACCCAAAGCACCAACTAACCTCTTTTTTAAAAATTAATTTATTTTTTTAAATTACTCAAATGAATTTATCACATCTGTAGTTGTATAATGATCCTAACAATCAGACAACCTCTTGATTTGGAGTTATGAGTTGTATGAGTACCTTCTCTGATCACCTCTCTTTTCTTCATAACTCTAGGCACCATTAATGGTTATATAGTCTTTTGTTTGGCTAGTTCGTTATTATCTATCTCTGCCCATACCCACTAGACCATAAACTTCATGAAGTCAGGAACCATATGGGCCTGACTCAGAGTGAGAATGCAACCGATATTGTTGAAAATACATCCATCCATACACAAAAATGCTGGGGGCACAGAAACTCTTGCCTCTGATATGAATGTGGCACGTGACCTTGAACAAGTATCCTTCTGGTTCTCAGCCTCAGGAGCTCCCTTTGTACAGCGAAGGCCTGGGCCCAGCTGACCCTTGAGGACCATTCTACTCTTTACCATTTTAGCAGGGGCTCAGTTCGATGCCTCCCCAGTCCAGCCATCCTGCACCAGCACCAACCATGGCATCTCTGCCCACCCTCTACCCCAAGCCTTCTGGTGGCTTCTTCTGCTTCCTTCTGCCTTGAAGCCACACCGCGCTCCCCCTCAGCCACACCAGGATCTCCATCCCCTCAGGTCCTATCAGTGCTCCTCTTTTTTTGGTTTGTTTTTGTCTTTTAGGGCCGCACCCGCGGTGTATGGAGGTCTCCAGGCTAGGGATCAAATCGGATCTGTAGCCGCTGGCCTACGCCAGAGCCACGGCAATGCCAGATCTGACCCACGTCTGTGACCTACACCACAGTTCACGGCAACGCCAGATCCTTAACCTGCGGAGCGAGACTAGGGATCGAACCTGCGTCCTCATGGATACTAGTCAGGTTCATTTCTCTGGCCAGGGCACCTTCGCCTGGCTCTCTCCCTGCTCCTTAAGATCCTGTTCAAACTGCCTTCTGGAAGCACTCCAGCACACAGAAGTCTTGGTTAACAGATTCCTAAAAAGCACAGATGTCCACAGCCAGACTCAAAAGCAAGAAGAGAAGTCCTCAGGAGCCAGAAACAAGAGGAGACTCAAAAAAGTCAGGGGAGAGGGAATGAAACATTCTCAGATGGGGACTTGACAGGTAGTCATTAAAGCACTCTATAAACTTTTCAGATTCCTAACCGAACAAAAAAGAAAAAAAAAAAAAAAAAAAAGAAGTAGGCGTTCTCATCGTGGCACAGCGAAAAAGAATCATGAAGTTGTGGGTTTGATCCCTGGCCTTGCTCAGTGGGTTAAAGATCCGGCATTGCCATGAGCTATGGTACAGGTCACAGACCCGGCTCGGATCTGGCCTTGCTGTGGCTCTGGCATAGGCCAGCGGCTGTAACTCCGATTAGCCTGGGAACCTCCGTATGCCACAGGTGCGGCCCTCAAAAAGACAAAAAAAAAAAAAAAAGTAAATAAAACAATGAAAAATTTGGGAAGATTTTTAAAAAAATCTAAATGCAATGTGCTAACCCGTATTGGATCCTGGGACAGAAAAGGTATATGTGAAAAAAATGGTAAAATTATGGGGAGTTCCTGTCATGGCTCGGCAGAAATGAACCCGACAGGGACCATGAGGATGTGGGTTCGATCCCTAGCCTCGCTCAGTGGGTTAAGGATCTGGTGTTCGCATAAGCTGTGGTAAAGCTCACAGACACGGCTTGGACCCCGCGTGGCTGTGGCTGTGGTGTAGGCCAGCAGCTGTAGCTCCGATTCAACCACTAGCCTGGAAACTTCTATATGCTGTGGGTGCGGCCCTAAAAAGAAAAAAGCAAAAAAAGAAGAAAGCAAATTCAAAGACTGGAGTTTGGTTCAGAGCAGTGTACCAACATTAACCTCTTTGTTATGTGCCATGGTTATGAATGCCTGGGGGGGGGCGGTTTCATTTTATTTCTATTTCCCACTATGTGTGCCTATATTACTTTTGTCTATAGTTTTTGTGTATGAAGAAATATTGATGATATGCAAAGGGGCAAATATTCATATCTAGAGAAATATCAATGGATTTGATTGTGGGGTGCATCTCAGACCCCAGAGGGTGTCCTGTATTACCTTCTAAAATCCATGAAATCCTGGCTTTGGAAAGTTATGTGGCCCTAATGGAGGTGGGCAGTAGTTTGGGGCCTTGTGTGACAAACACCTGTGTCCTACCACCTAGCTTCAGAAATAAAATAGTACTTGGAGTTCCCTGGTGGCTCAGTGGGTTAAAGATTCGTCATTGTCACTGCTGGGGCGCAGGTTTGACCCCTGGCCCCAGAACTTCTACATGCCATTGGTGCAGCCAAAATAAAATAAAATCTTATTAAAACTGTCAAAACCCCCATATGCACCCCCTTCATAACTTGTATCATATTATTTTGATTATCAGGAGGACAACCATGTTTTAGAAACAGCCAATGCCGGGAGAGGTAATGAGAAGAACTGGAGGTTTCAGAGGCCCATCTGTGGGTGGGGTTGCCCACTACTGGCCTCCCTGCCTCCTTCTGCACCCAGATTCCCTCTTAAAAAGTGTAAGCCATTAAGAAGTGTAAGCCATGGGAGTTCCCGCTGCGAGACAGTGGGTTAAGAGGCCGACTGCAGCAGCTTGGGTTGCTGCAGAGGCGTAAGTTCGACCCCCAGCCCAGTGCAGAGGGTTAAGGATCCAGCACTGGCACAGCTGTGGCGAAAGTCGTAACTTACACTTGGATTCAATCCCTGGTCTGGGAACTTCCAAATGCCAAGGGCGCAGCCAAAAAAAAAAAAAAAAAAGTATAAGCCGCATAAAGTTTCCTGTCTGGGCAGGAAAGAAGAGGAATTACACCGTCACCAAAGAACCACGCTCTGGCAGGAGAGTCTGGGCATCTGGAGGCTGGAGACAGTTACCTGGCCTGGGCAGGGGGGGAAGCTACGGGAAAGTGTTGAGACACCGAGAGGGTGCCGGGGCTAGGACGGGGAGCTCACCAGAACTTCTGTGACTCCTGCCTCTGGACATGGGAGGGAGAAAGCTGACTCAGGGTTCCCAGGGCTGGAAAAAGGAAGCAGCTGGGGCCCAGGCTGGGCTCTGAGGCCTGAGCCCTGGGTGCCACCCTCTGCACCCCCCGCATCCCCAAGTCACACTAATTTGCCAGTTGACCTGGGCATCACTCTCATCACTCTTGGCCTTGGTTTTCTTCCTATGTGACAGTGAAGTAACCCCTTGCCCTGCCAGCCTCTCAGGGTGCGGAAAGGATGTCTTTACTTAGCTTTCTGTGCCTCACCTTCTTCATCTGTAAAATGGGGATAATAGGAATGCCCACTGTGGCTCAGCACGTTAAGAACTCAACTAGTATCCATGAGGTTGCAGGTTGATCCCTGGCACCGCTCAGTGGGCTAGGGATCTGGCGTTGCCATGAGCTGTGGTGTAGGTCGCAGACGCGGCTTGGATCCCACGTTGCTGTGGCAGTGGTGTAGGCCGGTATCGGCAGTTCCAATTCGACCCCTAGCCTAGGAACCTCCATATGCTGCTGGTGTGGCTCTAAAATAAAAAAAGCAAAAATAAATCAAATGGGGATAATAACAGCACCTACCTTTGAGCAAAAGGGCCGATGAGAGGATAGGTGAGAGGATCCACAGCAAGAGCCTGGAGAAGGACCGCCTGCAAGGTTGCCCTCCAAAAGGTGCTGCTGTTGCTTTTGTGTAGCAGTGTTCGTGAAATGCCAACCACGCTCCAGCCCCGAGGGAGGAGGCAGGAACCGCGGGGCCCAAGACACCCGCTCCCTACCTTCGGGAAGCTCCGTGTTTACTGGGTAACACCAGAACTAACCATAAACTGGCACCTGATGAGTGTCTTCAGGAGGGGTGCACAGGCTGTGCTGGCGAGCCCTGGAAAGTGAATCTGACCTCTTGCGGGGGTTGGGGGGGGCCTTCCCTGACGATGAGGAATAATCAAAGGGGGCAAGGGAGAGGGGGAACATTCTGGGCAGGAGGAACAGCATGGGCAAAGGCCCTGTGGGGGAACCCGGGCAGGCAGCTGGGGCTGGGGCGGGCAGCCCGGGCAGGAGGGCAGGGCTTCCCATGTGCAGACTGTGAGGCTGGGCTCGGGGAGACCTCACCGCATCAAAACATTGTCTCACTAGTACCTTGCGACAAAAGCCCTGACTTACTACACAGCTGATTTCAAACAAAAGACAGGGACAATCCCAGATGTCAGAGATGCAGAGAGAAGTGAGAGTAGCCTGGAAAGATGAGCTCCAGGATGTGGCCTCAGACCACACTGGCAGGGGGTTTTAACATGTGTCAGAGGGAGACAAGTGAGATGAAGAGGGGAATGGAAACACCTCCTCTCGGGCAGTGAAAAGGAGACCAAATGACTTGGCTGCCAGAGGAAGCCACAAGAAGCGTCGGTCGGGCTGGGTCTGGGAGGGTATAAACTGAGCCTGTGCACGTGCAGCTCTGAAGGATGTGTGCATTTACACTGCCCGCCCGGTGCAGGGTTTCCTGAGCTGAGAAACCAACCTAAAAAGACGGGCCTGAACGAATGATGTAGCCTTTGGGGTCCCTGGCAGGAACACGTGCAAAAGGAGGAAATGCAGGTGATCCAGGGAGCAGCATCTGTCCTCAGAAAAACCAAGCTCCACTCAATGCAGAACCATCCACCGCGCGCAAGAGCCGGCAAACGACCAACAAGAGGAGGTGCTTCTCGAGGCTCTGACATAATGGAACGACCTGGGGGAGACTACAGTGGAACGAATCTTTTAACGATTACAGATAATAGAGCCATAATCAAATGCTAGGACTCTGGGGAGGGAGGGGGAGAAGAACAGACACATTTGAAAATAAAAAGCTGAAAATAAACTCAAGAGAATG
The DNA here is from genome assembly GCF_016906955.1 of Phacochoerus africanus. Lineage (NCBI taxonomy): Eukaryota > Metazoa > Chordata > Mammalia > Artiodactyla > Suidae > Phacochoerus > Phacochoerus africanus. Next base: position 18,690,307 of record NC_062551.1, on the reverse strand, counting down.
TGGAGAGAAGGGTTCCCTTGGGCGCTGCTGGTGGGAATGTGATCTGATGCAGCCGCTTATGGAAAACAGCATGGAAGTGCTTCAAAAATAAAAACTCAAACTATGATATGGGGAGGGCTCTTGTGCTGCAGCAGCTTAAGGCTCTGGCGCTGGGTTCAAAACAACTCGATTGAGAGGTAAGCAGGGGCCCGAAAATGCATGAGCCTGGAGCCCACGCCTCTTATTCTTGATGAGTTGAAGCAGACGAGGGAAGGATCAGCTTTGCTCCTGGAGGCTGCGGTGGGGAACAGATTCAGGGACGTCAGCGAGCAGGAAGCCATCAGTGGGTCCCCACAAGTGATACTGGGAATTGGCCCCTGTGGAGATGGAGAGAAGTGGACAGACTCTAGAAATGCTGAAGACAGGAGTTCCCGTCGTGGCGCAGTGGAAACGAATCTGCCTGGGAACCATGAGGTTGTGGGTTCCATCCCCAGCCTCGCTCAGTGGGTTAAGGATCCGGCATTGCCATGAGCTGTGGTGTAGGTCATAGAAGTGGCTCAGATCCTGCACGGTGGGGTGGCAGCTGTAGCTCTGATTGGACCCCTATATGCCGTGGGTGCGGCCCTAAAAAGACCAAAAAAAAAAAAATGCTGAAGACAGAAAATGGACAGGACTCCACAAGGGGGATGAGGGAGAAGAGCGGGGCAAGGGTGAAGATTCTGAGCTGCACACCTGGAGGGAGGGAGATGTTCGTGGTGTCAAGTTCACAGGCCAGAAAGGGTGGGTCTGCAAAGGGCCAGGGAGTCAATATTCTAGGCTCTGCGGGCCACGCAGCCTCTGCACAGTGACTCCACTTTGCTGCTGTAGCGCAAAAACAGCCCCAGGCAAGAGCGCCTATGGCAGTGGGCATGGCCGTGTGCCAAGAAAATTTACAAAAGCAGACAGCAGGGGGAACTTGGCCCAGAGGAGGGAGCTTCCAACCGCTGGGAACTAGTGTGATGCCTAGGATATGAGTTTTTCTTTCCCTCTTAAGCTCTCTGTGCCTCAGATTGCCCATACATACGAATGGGTATGGGAGTTCCTGTGGTGGCTCAGGAGGTTAAGAACCCAACCAGTATCCATGAGGTTGTGGGTTCGATTCCTGGCCTCGCTCAGTGGGTTAAGGATCTGGTGTTGCTGTGAGCTGTGGCGTAGGCTGCAGACATGGCTCGGATCCCACGTTGCTGTGGCTCTGGTGTAGGCCAGTGGCTACAGCTCCGATTCGACCCTTAGCCTGGGAACCTCCATATGCCGTGGGAGCAGCTCTAGAAAAGGCAAAAAGCCAAAAAATAAACAAAGAAAGGAGGCAGCATACTTCCTCATATTCCCCTTGGAGATGCAGGAGCAGCGTGTGGAGAGATAAGATAGTGGTCAGGGCATCTGTCCCCACGCTGCCAGAATCACAGGCCACAGGGTCTCCCAATATCACATGAGGGCAGCCTTGGCCTCCAGGCAGTCCCCACATGCTGCCCAGGCCAGCCAGGAGCTATGCCAGCTCTGGGCTCCCCCAGCCTACAAACTTCCCAGGCTAGATCCTCTTAGGCAGTCTCAGAACCCTCTGCATGGCCTTCCCTCTCCACTGAGGTCAATTCCTGGAGTCCAGCCTCCCTGCCTTCCCAGAAGGAGTAGGACACATATTCAGCTCTATGCTGATCTGAAGGTCAATGGAGGAGCTGATCTCCAAATCGACAGACTCATTTGGAGTGGATGAGCAGTGAGGTCCCGCTGGATAGCACGGGGAACTCTACCTAATCACGTGTGATGGAACAGGATGGAGGAGAATGTGAGAAAGAGGATGTATATGTGTATAACTGGGTCACTTTGCTTACAACAGAAATTGACGGAACATTGTAAATCAATTATAATAAAATTTTTTTTTTTTAATCTACAGACCTTAACTTGCAAAGAACCAAGGACCCAGGACCTTCGTTCTGCCCTCAGCCGGGTGGGAACGCTTACCCCGGGCTCCAAGGGTCCCCTTGAAGATCACAGATGCATTCTGAATGGAGACATCAGTGGACTTGTCTTCCACCAATCCTATCTGGCTACCGGCGATGGACAGGTGGCTGATCTGGATGCTGGGAGAACAAAGGGAAGGAAGGAAGGACATCATGGGACCTGGGAAGAAGCCAGGGGATGTGTTTGTCCCATCTCCATTGTTTGTCATCCTAGGCTGCCCAGGGCCTGCAGTGGGGAACACCTTGCTTTGTCATCCTGAAGCTAAGGGTCCAGCTTCACCTACTATCAGTCACGGCCGATCCCATTTTATCTCTATTCCACCCGTGTCTGTTCTGGATCAGCTACATGTTGATGAAATCTACTCCAGAAGTCTGGTCTTATTGAATTGTTGATGATTTATTCAGGGTAATCTCTCTCTCTCTCTTTTTTTTGTCTTTTTGCCATTTCTTGGGCTGCTCCCACGGCATGTGGAGGTTCCCAGGCTGGGGGTTGAACTGGAGCTGCGGCCGCCGGCCTATACCACAGCCACAGCAACGCAGGATCCGAGCCACGTCTGCAACCTACACCACAGCTCATGGCAACGCCGGATCCTTAACTCACTGAGAAAGGCCAGGGATAGAACCCGCAACCTCATGGTTCCTAGTCGGATTCGTTAACCACTGAGCCATGACGGGAACTCCCAGGGTAATACCTCTTAACTTCTCCAGGCAACTTGGCCATCTCTGACCCCTTGTGATTTAGGTCTAGGATGGCTTTGTCCTCATTTTACAGAAGGGAAACTGAAGCCCAAGGTCACACAGAGAATGAGGCGATGGGACAGTCCCACTGGACTCCCCGCTAGACCTGGGACACCTCCACTCCAACTGCTGCAGGCAGGTGCTTTCCTCACAAAAGAAACAGCGGCGTTCCAGCACCCCAGCGCCCCCTAGTGGTAGTATGTTCACACCAACGCCAGCACCAGGTTCTCTGCAGAATTCATTTACTGAGTTCGTTTTTGGGGGAGCTGGGGAGAAGGAGATGGGTTTAGAACAAAGACAAGGTCCCTGAACGGTGTCTTCCCCACCCTGGGGCCTCAGACAGACACTCGGACATGGACCCAGGCTCCCCTGCATCCTGAGGGGCCCAGAAGACAGATGTGTTGTGTTCCAGGCACCAAGCCTAGTGCTCAGACCTGGGTTAGAACCTGAGCCTGCCTTGCTGTGTGACCTCCAAACTGCTTAGCGTCTCTGAGCCTGTTTCCTTGTTCAGTAAGCAGGGCGAGCGGGGAGCATGTGATGAAGATAAAATGAGATATTGTTCGTAAGGGTGCCTGGCCCACAGCACACTATCAGTTCAGCCCAGGTAAAGTCAGGAGACTTATTTTGCCAAGAGATCTCACTACGTGCCTCCTTCTACCCCCCACCCCCCAAAGACTCCCATCTGTTTAAGGAAGTGGGAAAAGGCCCTTCCAAGGCCTGAATCTGACTGGGGCGTTTGGAGAAATTGATACACCCAATAAATCCCCATCAGGAACACCTGGGGGAGGGGAATGCATAGGTCGAGGCAGGGACTGGTAGGGGCAAAGTGCCAGGCTTCTGCCCCTGGTACCACGTCACAGGAGGAGCCTGAATTCTCCTGGCTCCCCTTCCTCTCTGGGGCTGGGGCCAAGTCTCGGGCTACTCCCCACCAATCCCCAACTGTTCACACTCCAGGCCTGACTCATGTGTGCAGACCATACTTGATTTGGTCAACAGTCATCATGGCCCTCTGCCCTTGCTATCTGGGTAGCTGGCTTGCTGGAAGGCTGTCCGGATCACCTCAGTGGTCTCCTGCTTCACCAGAAGGGGAGGGTAGTGATGAGGGGTTACAGGGGGACCTGGCCTTGACCATGGTTTAGCTTCTCTAGGATGAGGGGTTGGGCTGGGTCTCACTCTGACATGAGCTAGATGGCTAGGCTTAGGGTGCATAGAGAGAGATTTGACCCCTGACCCTGGCCAGAGATCACAGTCATACTCTAGCCTCTGGATCCGGCACACAGGAACCCCATGATCCTAGTCAAACGGCAGCCCCTGAACCCAGCCGGACACTGAGCCTCACCCAGACTGACACTGCTCCCCCCCAGCACAAACCGAGCCTGTCGTCACAGGACTCCAACTCAAGCTTCCAGATCTTCCACTTAAGAGATCACTGCATTCAGCCTCCCTGTGCCCTTATTGTATTGATCATATCGATCAAGAGGCTGGGGCCCAGAGATGGAAGGGGAGCTGACCAAGGTCACACAGCAGTGACAGGGTCTCCCAGCCTGTGCTCAGGCTAACCCAACTGCAGCCATAGAAGGATGCCCAACACCAAATACACTCTGACCTCCTAACCTTCACCCTCTAACCTCACCCTCAGCTTGACTCTGCTCTGAACTTTAACTCGAACCCCAGAATGACTCTGGGTTCCAGGCAAACACAAACTCTCATGTTGGGCTATTCGCAGCCCCTGCCAGGGACCATCTCACCAAAGAGCCTGACTTTGGTGCGAGAGTGAGGATCACTCCGCTCAGCCCAGGGCTGTCCTCCCTTTGAGCTCAAGTGCAGCCGCCCTGCGTCAGGGCTGGCTTCTGGTCAGGGAGGCTCCTGCACCGTGGGTGCCCCCAAAGGAGCCTGGACAGACAGATGGTGGACAGACAGATGCATGCACAGAGCAGTGGTGGTGATACTTACCGAGAGGGCAGGCTTGGTAATGGGCACACGTCGGCACCTGCCTGGTGGGAAGTGCCTTTTTCGCTGTCTCTTATTTTTTTTTGCCACGCCCACACCTTGCGGAAGTTCCTGGGCCAGGAATCAAACACGTGCCATGGCAGCACCGCGAGCCACTGCAGGTACAACGCTGGATCCTTAACCTGCTGCTCTACAAGGGAACTAGCAAGTACTTTTGGAGCAGGTGCAGACCGCCCAGGAGGGCAGGGGCCGGAGAGCGGCAGTGAGCGTGATTCTCGTGATTCTGGTGATTCTCTGATTCTCGCGGTTCTCTGATTCTCGCGGTTCTCTGATTCTCGCGGTTCTCAAGCAGCAGTGGGAGGCCCTGCGGGCTCACCTGGAGCTCATGTCCATAACGCCCCCACGGGGCACAAGGCACCTCTGGGGCAGGGGGTTTTGCTTAATTGCCGCAGCCCCTCCATCCCCTTCCCGGTTCAGAGGCGAACATCCAGCCAGGATTTCCATCTGCTGCACGTCTCCCCTCCACCATCTGCTCCTTTGCCATCTTCTATGGATCTGATAATTGCTTCTTTAATACTTTCTAGAGGTTTTACTCTTTTTCTTCTTACTTAAATAAGTGGATCTAAGCATAAATTTCATCTCTCACTTGCCCTAAATAGAAAAAGGCCAGCAGATAATGACAATAAAATAAAGACATGTAATTCTTGCCTGACACGCTTGCTTGACAATGACGTTAAGTTTGAGGAGAGCTGTTGCATGTAAGTAATACTCAGTTTGGAGTTCTCCTCTGGTGCAGCACGTTAAGGAGTGGCTTGGGTTGCTGCTCTGCTTTGGATTTGGTCCCTGGCCCTGGAACTTCCACATGCTACAGGTGCAGCCAAAACAAAAATAATAATAATAAAAAAACCCAACTCAGTTTAAAAAGGGAGACTTTGTCAGTGTTCAAGATATTTTGCCTTGACCTCTTCCCTTGCTGTCATGTGAAGTAAACAGGGTATGGAGTTCCCATTATGGCTCAGCAGTAATGAACTCAACTAGAATCCATGAGGATGAAGGTTTGATCCCTGGCCTCGCTCAGTGGTTTAAGGATCCTGTGTTGCCGTGAGCTGTAGTGTAGGTTGAAGATGCAGCTCAGATCTGGCGTGGCTGTGGCTGTGGCTGTGGTGTAGGCCGGCAGCTGCTACTCTGATTCGATCCTAGCCTGGGAACCTCCATATGCTGCACCTGTGACGCTAAAAACAAACAAACAAAAAAAATTAAATGAAATAACCAGGGTATTTAATGCTGCATCTGCATACCACACAGTGTCACCTTGCATTCCCCCCCACCCCCACAAGAGGTGTCCCCACCCCCCAACCAAGGAGCTCTAAGAACAGGTGAACGTGTGGGAGGAGGTGCTGGCATTCACTTGGCACCTCACAGTTGCAGTTCAGAAAGGCTGGGATGCCCGGGTCCAGGGCGGGAGGGGGACTGGGGACCCACTGAGAGAATCGCATTCTGCTCCATCAAACTCATCCTCCCGTCCTAAGACAGTAACAGGAGAGCCAGGCTGACAATGACCATGGCTCTTAGTGCCAAGATCTCAGTCTCTGCGGCCTCCCTCAGAAGACGCCTTCCTGGAGCACCTCATCCTTGCCCTCCCCTCCCTTGCTGACTTCTTGTCTCTACCTGTCCCTGGACACACAGCATCCTTCAGCGTGGATGAGCTCTCGTGCCAATTTTTAAAATATTCATCATGTTAATTTTTAAAACATTAAAAAAAATGGTTATCTGCATAGTCAAAAGTCAGAAAAAGAATTCCCTTTGTGGCTCAGAAGTGATAAACCCAACTAGTGTCTGTGAGGATGTGGGTTGGATCCCCAGCCTCGCTCAGTGGGTTAAGGATCCAGCATTGCCATGAGCTGTGGCGTAGTTCGCAGAAGCAGCTCAAATCTTGCGTTGCTGTGGCAGTGGCGGAGGCCGGCAGCTGCAGCTTTGATATGACCCCTAGCCTGGGAACTTACCTATGCCGTGGGTGTGGCCCTAAAAAGAAAAAAAAAAGAAACAAAAGAAAACAAATAAAACCAATCAACCACAATTGCCTGGCATTAGGAACAAATGTAAATATTGACGGAATTCCCGTCATTGCTCAGCAGAAATGAAATGAATCTGACCAGCATCCATGAGGACGTGGGTTCAATCCCTGGCCTCCATCAGTGGGTTAAGGATCCAGCATTGCCGTGAGCTGTGGTGCAGATCACAGATGTGGCTCGGATCCCAAGTTGCTGTGGCTGGCAGCAGCTCCAGTTCCAATTCGACCCCTGGCCTGGGAACCTCCACAAGCCTCGGGTGTGACCCTAGAATAAAAAGGTCCCCCAAAATTGATAATACCAATGATGCCCCTACCTCTCCAGTGACAACTGCTGTCTACGTCTTGGTTGTGTCCCTTCAAATATTTTTCCTGGCCCCAGGTGGTGATTATTATTTTTCAATGAGATCATACAAATTCTTTAATAACTGTCTTTTTACTTACCATATTGTGACACTCCCTCTACAGAAACGAGTACATTTATACAAAATCTTTGTTTAAAACTGTGTAAAGGGTTCTACTCAGCAGCCGCATTGTAATTTATTGAACCAAACCTCAAAATTGAACATCTAGATAGCTTCCAGCAGTTTGCCCTTGTCCTGGGTTGAATATCTCTGTACATGAGCCTTCTCACACAGCCTTAATTATTTCCTTAGGATATAGTGCCAGAAAGAAGACTTGCTGGGTAATAAACACATAAGGGATTTTTCTGCCCCAATATCTTTCGTGTATGCTTGGGGGCACCCCCACCCCCACACACCCGTCATGTCTTTTGCAAGAATGGATTTGGATTACAGTGGTGGTCTGTATCCTGCCTTCCAAAAATTATTTTATTATAATGATTGGCTAATAAGTCCCTGCCAGTCATGTGGTGCCTCTTATTAGTTTCCTGCGGCTACTGTAACAAACTACCGCCAACTTGATGTCTTAAACCAAGAGAAATGTACTTTTTCACCATTTCTGGAAGCCCAGGAGTCTGAGATCAGCAACACTGGGCTGAAATCAGAGTAGGTGTCAGGCTGCTCTCCCTGTGGAGGCTCTGGGGTGACTCTGTTCCTCGCCCTTCCAGCGTCTTCTGTGAGCTGCCAAAATTCCTTGGCTCGTGGCCACTTCTTTCCAATGTCTGCCTCTGAGCGCGCCGGCCCCTCTGTGTGTCAGACCTCCCTCTGATTCTTTTTTTTTTTTTTTGTCTTTTTGCCATTTCTTGGGCCGCTCCTGCGGCATATGGAGGTTCCCAGGCTAGGGGTCCAATCAGATCTGTAGCCACCAGCCTACGCCAGAGCCACAGCAACGTGGGATCCTACACCACAGCTCACGGCAACGCCGGATCCTTAACCCACTGAACAAGGGCAGGGATCGAACCCGTTAACCACTGCGCCACAACGGGAACTCCTCCCTCTGATTCTTATAAAGACATACGTGGCTGCATTAAGACCCATCCAGCTAATCCAGCATATCTCATTTCAAAATTTTTAACCTGCAAAATCCTTTTTTTTTTTGCCCCATGGAACATTCAGGGGTTCCAGGGATTAGGACGGGGATATTTATCTGTGTCCATGTGTGTGTGGGGATGCTGAGGTGGCATTATTCAGTTGACCCCAGCACCACTGAGGGAGAAAAGCATATCATGAGCCGGTGTTTATACAGCAGGGAATGACGACAGCCCCAGACCTCGATTATACACACATGGGTCCGTGGAGGAGTATTTGGAAGGACCTACACTAGATTGTTGACCTGGGGGGGGTGAGGGCAAGGGTGGGGGAGCTAATGTCACCCTTGAGTTTCAGGGGACTGACCTGCTCCTTCATATTCAGTCATGACACAGAGGAGGCCGCCGTGTCTACGCCGTGTTCAGCGGTCTCTAAAGAAAGAAGAGAACTTCTGGATGCCAGCAGGCCACTCGCCAGCTGTGCGATGTGGGTAAGTCACTTAACCTCTCAGAGCCTCAGTTTCTTCAACCATAAAATGGGTGAGTTGAACCCCTCTCCTAGGGTTGGAGGGAGAACTAGAGGAGGTACTGCTTGCCCGGCCTGGCCCCCGGGGGTCCATCTGACCATCCGGTCGCACCCTCCTTCCCTCCAGGTTTGGGGGGGAAGCTGCTTTGTGAGACCTTCCTCTGCTCTCGCGAGGACTCGGTGCTCAAGGCTGGCGGGGGAGGAGACCACCATCGCTAGAAGGTGAGTCCCTACAGCAGCGCCTGGCACATGGTAGGACCTCACTATGTGTTTGTGGACAGAAGGACAGTGAGGAGGATGCAGGATCTCTTTTAGTCCCTGCTGCCACCGCCGCCAGGCTGGCCTGGGGTTACTCCCTCCTCCCACCGCCTCTGTTAGCACAGGTGGTGGCCCTGGATGCAGGGACAGAGCTGAAGGCCTCCGGGATCCAGCTGCCCCTGTGATGCCCACCTTGGAGCCTCGGAAGGACCTACTGCCTGCAAGCCAGGGGTGAGCTCAGGGGGTTAGCGGTAGCCCCAACAGGCTTGGGGCTGATAGTAGGGAGACAGGTACGGAGCACCCCAAAGAGACCCAGAGTCCAGACTGCAGAAGAGCCGGAAGTGGCCCTCCAGCGAGCCCCAGAAGACCAGCTGCCAGTGCCTCAAGGACCCAGACCAGGTGGTGTCCCTATGGCCCCATGAGTCCCAAACCTCCCTATAACAAGAGGCCCACTCTGTGCAGCCTAGGCCTTCCAGAAAGCCTCAGCCAGTGGCCAAGGGCTAATCTGAGGCAGAGGCCTGGGGCGAGCAGAGGAGGTGGGGTTGGGGCAGGGGACCTTGCCCTCCAGACTCAGAGGGGACTCAGCCTGAAGATGGGCCTGCCCAGCCATCTGCTGCCCCCTGGTGGCCAGTGACGAGCCAGACCCAGGCTTCTGGCCCAGCTTAGTGTCACTAAGCAGTGCTGAGGGCTGGGGCCGGGGAAGCGACTCCACACACAGCCTCCTGTCACTGTTAACAGCAGTGCTCCAGATGCACACACACCTGATACGCCTGTACCCACACAGCTGTTCAAAGCACTCCACCTGCAGGTGTAGACAGTCTCGTGTGCATGTGTGCATGCCCCCCCCCGCCACATAAGTCCCTTACACGCAGGCCAATACCCACCAACCCTAGCTACATCTGCCTATGAGATGCACAAGCTGACACGTGTACACACGCACCCATGGGAGCCACCTAAATAGACAAACGCACCAGCTGGGATTCATGCCTTCAAAAAAAAAAAAAAAAAAATCATGGGCTGTACGTTCAAAAAGCTTTTAGTGTTTCCTGAACCTTCATCACTTAAAACTACTGCTATGATTTCTGCCTTCTCTATACGTGCTTCAGGCTATTATTTACTTAACGTTTTAAACGAACTTGTTTTTAAACTTCATATCCCCACCTTATGTGGAAAAATACACTCATCCAATATATTAAAAAATAGCATGTCATTAAAATAAAGGACAGGCCATCTAGACTGGTTCTGCACACCCGTCTCAGGGCACACTTGCTGCTTTTGGAAAGCCACTGTGTTATTTTGAGCCTTGTGGCCCCTGTATGCTGGGCAGAGCAGTTTTGTGTGTCCCGGGGGTCTAGGCCATGGATGAGGAAGCAGGCGCTCAGCGTGGAGAAGAGACCTCCCCCAGGCCCCTTGGTTGAAACCAGTTCTCCTGCCCCCACAGCCTCTGCCCTTCCCTGGGGACGACCGCAGTGGCCTCATCCCTGCATAGAGCCTTGTTTACCTCCAGCACCACCTAGAGGCCGCGTCTCCATCAGCCCAGCCAGGCCTCCTCTCCTCCCTCAGCAGACCCACTCCCAGGCCTCCCTGGCCCTGGCCTCCCAGCCTGCCTTCCATCATCCACCCCCGCACCTCCCTGCTCTGACCCTGGATGTGCAGCTTTCCCTGCAGGCTTTCAGTGGAGCCATCCTGCCTCCTCTACCCTTTATATGGCAGTTATTTCTCCTCCCTTCTCCCTTCCTGGAACTCCTGCAGCTCCTTGATCCATATTGTTCCCTCCCTTATGACACCTCGAGTGGATCCCACTTTTGACTAGAACCCGCTTTTCTATGATGGATTCGAAGGCACTATATGATCTGCCCCCCCCATCTGGATCCCTTCTCCCACTCCACCGCCCTCACTCACCTTCAGCCACCAGCCGCCTTCTCAGATACTGGCTATGCCAGCCTTGCTCCCACCTCATGGCCAACCAGAATCTTCTGAGGTGGTTTCTGCTGGCTGCAGAGTCCCCCATCTCCCCAGACGCCCAGACTCATTAAAGGCAACTTTGTCTTCTACCAAAAAATTTGTTTTTAATTAAAAATTTTAAAACAATAAAAAGCTGCTATGGCCTGAGCTAACATGTGGGAGCTTTTTGCTTTTAGCTATTTAATTGCTACTCAATACCAGACACCTAAGCCAGTAATTTTCTAAGTATTAACAGTGTATCCTTCCACTGCACTTAGTAACTGCTGTGGACTGATATTTCTACCATGTCCCCCAAGTGTCTTAAACCTTGGCTCCTGCCTGAAGGTCCCCTCCCCTATGTCCTGGTGGGGCTTGGAACCATCTGAACCCTTGTCAGCTGTTCTCAGGAGCACCTTCCCAGAACTATTTTGGGCCTGTGGAATCTGGAGTTGAACCGACGCAACTGGACACCACAGGGAGCAAGGCCCCACTCCCACACACACACACACACACACACACACACAAAGGAGCCAGCTGGGCACTGCCAGCTGCCTGGGGCTCCAGGGCCCTCTTTCAAATGCTGATGTCCCTGCTCTGGAAAACAACAGGCTTTTCCACCCAGAACTTTCAGAGGCAGCCTTCGTCTCAACTCTGGACCCCTGTCGTCAGTGGCCAAGCTGGAACCCATGGAACTCGAATCCATGGCAGGAGGGCAGTCTCATCTCTGCGCTCCTGCTTCGGCTGTGAAGCTCCTCACACTCTTCCATCGCCCACTTCCCCACCTCCAGTCTCAAGTCACCTCTTCCTTCAAGCAAATACGGCCTTCGTAACTTGTCAATAACCACACTTGTCAATAACCACCGCCTTCTGATCATTGCTCTGTTCTGGAGGTTCAGCATTATTTCAAACTCCTTTTACTCCTTACATAGTTATCAGCTGGCTTTTCAAAGCACAGCCACACAGGCAGTTCCGCTGGTGGCTGGCAGGTTAAGGTTCTGGCGTCGTCACGGCTACGGCACGGGCTCAGCTTAAAAAACACACACGTACGCACAACCATACATGAAACAGCTTTGTATTTACCCAGCATCTGGGTATGAAGTGTTCAGGGAATTTTTATTTGATGTCAATGATGTTTCCAGTCACATTTCATTTAAATGATCACGACCATGACACAAGAAGCTGATGTACTTGGCCGAAAACTATGTTCCCAGGCCTTCAGCGGCCTACCTATGACACCATTCACATGAAAATACACATAACAGAACTTTGCTTTTAGGATTAGCCTCAAAAATAATACTTCAAGGAAGGATTAAAGTCCAAAAGTAAGCTCAGCTTACAAAAGCATGACATTTGAGCAGGTCAAAGGTACTTAATGCCCCTGATTTAACTCTAATGGGTCACTACATAAGCCAGCACTGTTTAAATCAGGAAATAGGGGGCAAACACAAGTATTATCTTAGTCACTTTAAACTTTTGCGGCCTTACCTTCTTCATCAGTACTAACAGTCCTTTTATATAAGAAGCAAAATATCCAGTTTACTCAAAAGTCAGCAACTCAACTGTTGATCATCCAGTGACAATGGACACAGAGCAAACTGCTGAGATGACAGGAGTCTCTGCCAGGGTCATTCATAGTAAAACTTTATTGAACAGAAAACCCAGCAAAGGTTTCCACCTCTGCACAGCTCCCCTTGGTTTAAAGTCAAGCACTGCATTTTAAAAAGCAATTATACATAAGTCTTTCCTAGAAAAGTCCTGCTAAAACACGTCTAGCAATTCATTGATTATATAAAGTAGTACACTTAGTGTAATTTAAACATTCCAACAGGAATCAAATCGTACCAGCAGAACCATTTCTGCCTCTATGTCATCTATGTACAAACACACATGCAGACACACACATCTGGAAAGGTTCCTCAGGCATGAACAGGTGACACTAATGCTTTCTACTTTATGTCTATTAAACTACAACAGATAGATATTAAAGCTCTTCACAATAAAGACATGAAAAGCCCTAGGCATTTTTTGTTCATCAATCTGTATCACGGCTTCATGTCCTCCTGCTTTTGCTCAATCACAAAAGCAGATCATCCTCTTTGATTTTTTTTAACTAATTCTGTGCCATTACCACATCCAGGTAAGGAAATTGAGCTGTAGTCAACTGATCCAGTCCACGCCTGTCAAAGCCTCTGGCAGCCAGAGAGCAAACACCATCAGTTTGCTATGGCTGGGGGGCCTTCTGGAAGAAGAGAGGCGAAGAACGTCTTGAAGACAAGCCAGGCTGTGCTCATGAACGAGGGGCTGGTCTGCTCTTCATCCAGTACATCCCTGTCTGGAGGGAGGTGGTTGGGGTCTTCGATTTCAGGATCGGGGCCTTCCTATAAGCAATGAAACACAACGAGAAGACGATTAGGGCCATGAAGGGCACGCAGTAATGAGAGGAAAGGGCAGTGACTCCCTGGCCCCTTGTCCCAAACGCCAAGCCAGCCAGGCAGGAGCCCAGGGAATGATGTCCTGGCTGGAGGGAATCCTTCTCAGGCCTCCACACCACAACGGTGCTGGGATGTTCTCAGGCTTCTCAATATTCCTGGCAGCAAGTATCAGAACAAATGAAGTAACTAGAGCTTCCACTGTTATTAAACTGGTAATTCAATTAGCCATGTCACTAAATGTGGATATTTCTCTGATTCTGGCAGTGTACCAAGTTAAAAAAAAACAAAAACAAAATAACAAACCTAAAAATAAAACAGAGGATTCTAAAAACAGAATCTAGGGTGATGCTTTATGTTAAAATGAATATCCTTGAGGCTGATGCATTAAACTGCCTTATAAAAATTCTATTTCTGTGTGTTTTCTTCCAGGAAATCTGTTCTGTAAGTGAGGGATGCTTATGTTCCAAATGCTTCATCAGAGTAACTATCCACTGGCGGTTTCCATGGTATGTAACACATTGTTACTGAGCATGAAACACTCAAAACAGAGAGTTTTAAAAAACCGTTATTTATATATGCCAAAATGCAAATGACCACATGACAAAAATACCTAACACATTTTATGACATAACGCTTTAAGAACAGCTAGTGCTCTTAAGACCACAAGGGATCTAAAGAGGAAGGTTTCGAGAGCCTGGCGTCTCCCGCCACGCTCACTGGAGGCTTCTCACCTGGAAGTTATTGTTGGGGTCCTGGTTCACAGCTTCCTGAGGAGGACCGTCGTTGGGCAGGTTCTGAACTGGCCTCTGTCGAAACGGAAACCACCCAACGTGATGCCTTCAAAGGAAGCACATAAACGCCATCTTAGCGTAGGCCGGAATGAAATTCACTCAAGCATTTAAGGGTCCTCTCAATGAGAGGAGGTCGCCCGGCTCCCCTCCTCTAATCAGAGCAGCCTCTGATCAGAAGCTCCCAGCCAGGCCTGTCTGCAGAGACATTCCACCACACCAGCTCCTAGACTTTCTCACGGGCCTGTTAGGTTCTCGACAGTCACCATGGAAACTATGTTTTATTCATCACCATGTGCCCAGTAACATAAATAGCATCTGGCACACAGTATACGCTCAATATGTACCTGTTCATCTGAACTAAACCTCACACGTGAAAACCCGAGCAAAGAGGGGAAATACACACACACACACACACAGAGCTGGGATTATAATATATATAATAACATACGAAGACCTAAATTTGGTCACCTAATTACATGATTCTAGAGACTACAGAATGTAAACAAATAACTAAAAGTTTTATCTGGAAAATCCAATTAAATCTAAGGCTTGAAGCACATATGATAAAATATTAACAATGATTAATACTGGATATAAATATTTAATGTATTATTTTAAATAGTCTCTTACAATTTTTAAAAACCAAAATAAAAATCCAGTTTTCTTATAGGGGAAAGACTTGTCAGTTTTCCTGAAAGACAGCTATAGTTTGATAAAAGATAAAATACGTTCTCATTCAACACAAATAAATACAATTTTCCTGTCCATGCCTCAGTATGGTTGTTTTACTGTGGTTCATGAGCCTGGCAGGTCCCCTAGCTTGAGGCAAAGAAGAAAATGTTGTACCTGTACTAACAAAAAATTAACGGTACTTTCCGCAATGCACAACCAAGTCATCAATTCTTCCCATCAAAAGTGCTAGAATGACAGGCTATTTCAATACATCTTCTTAAATAATGACTGAGACTACTCAAAAAAGAGGAAAATCTATATTTGGTTTGAGTCACCATGTAGTGTAATTTGTAGTAATTTTCTTTGTAGTACAGGGAAAAAAAGAAAGCAAAATAATGTGCTTACAGGTACATAACAATGGTGGCCCCCATGACCATGAGGAATCTGCTCAGGGAAGAGTAGAAGTAGAGGATACAGAGAAAAACAGAAAATGTAGCTGCTGAATAGGTCCAATCCAACCAATCTCGATTTATCTCATCATCTTCTTCCACAATAGGGCCACCTTGTGCATTCATCCGCAAATTCTGATTGGCCCCAGGATTAACCACCACTTGAGGAGCAGCATTCTGATTGGCTGGCTGGTTTTCAGCTGGAAACTGGTTGTGGATAGGGGCTGGAGCGGGTGCAGAGACCACAGGTATCTCTTGTGCACTTGGAGAGGGGACGAAAGCCCCTGACGCAGCAGTGGCTGCTAAACTAGAATAAAAATGACAGAGGCAGATACTGTTGAGAGCAAAGCACTGTGAATTTGGGTTCTCATAACCTCATTTATGGAGGGATCTTTCACTATTAAAAATTATAAGTAGGTACATTAAAAAACTTGATTTTTCTTTGATTTTGGGAAGAACTTCTTCACTAATAATCTTATCTATAAAGGCCTTTTTTGCTCTTTAAAGAAGCAAAATTTCCTCTGGAATTAAACATCAAGGCCACCATATAACATGGTGCAGTAACAAATTAAAATTTTCACAAAAACATTAATTGAAAACATTTTCCTGAAACATTAATTGAAAATAACATAGTCTAAATAAAGTCATCAAACTATGTATCTGACACAAACACTCCTGCCTAAATACACAAATTAGTAGTTATCATTTACACCCTATTCCACCCATAATAGCAGATAGACCAGAACCCTGCAGATACTGATGAAAATAGACTCATCCCTCCATTCCTAGCTTTATAAGTTACATGGATGGGAGCTTCCGACTTCCCGGGAGCCCTGGCCACACTCAGCATGTTGGGGAGAGACTCACTACTGCATGTAGTACTGCCGTGCATACATCTGCTGGAACCAGGAGAGCTGCAGCCATCCGTACGTTGTGTAGCCTGAGAAACCAGGCCCCAGGCCTTGGAATGCCAGCTGGGCAGCGTCTGACCTATGAAAGATTAAAAAAAAAAAACCAAAAAAAAAACGCTTCTTCTGAGTTTAGTATGGATAAATGAAAACTAAGTTTATTTTTTTTTTTTTTGAAAACTAAGTTTAAATTACAATAGGGAGTTCAAAACAGAGACAGAAGATGGAACTTTCCGACAGTTACCTGCAGATTACTGTGTGACGCACCTGTGTGACACAGGTACAGAAGCACTGACAGAAGCTGTTCCTACCATGGTCTGGATCCTTGCCCAGCACTGGGTTCTCATCAGATCATCACCATGACATACAACAAACTAGACCTTTTCAGGCTAAGTGGATTCCCACCCTTATTTATTTATTTATTTATTTTTTGTCTCTGCTTTTACTAGGGCCGCTCCTGCGGCATAGGAAGGTTCCCAAGCTAGGGGTTGAATTGGAGCTGTAGCCGCTGGCCCACACCAGAGTCACAGCAACTCGGGATCCGAGCCGCATCTGCAACCTACACCACAGCTCATGGCAACACCAGATCCTTAACCCACTGAGCAAGGCCAGGGATTGAACCTGCAACCTCATGGTTCCTAGTCGGATTCGTTAACCACTGAGCCGTGACGGGAACTTCATCCCACCCTTATTTTGGACTTGCTAAGTCTCACTGAAGGTCTAAACCGCACTAGTCATCCTTTAGGGAGCAGCTCTAACAAGTCACATCTCTCCCAAAGCCTTTTCTGGAAATCTCCCCTCCTCCCAATTCTCGTTTCTCTCTCACCCCCAGATCTGAACACTATAGTGGCAGAGTTCTGTGTGGCATCAACCATGCATGCTTACTGACCACTTGTGCCTTATACAGGCTGCCAGGCTGTTATCTCCCTGGATCCCCAACAACCTTATGGGGAGGGAGCAGTCCCTGTCATCTTACAGAGGGGCACCTGAGTGCGGCCTAGGGAAGACAAAGGTTCCGCACAAGGTCTCTGACCTACCAAGTAGTAGGGCTAGATTTGAGACCTGTTTGTTTGATGCCAAACTCATGTTTCTATCATTCAGCACAGCCCAGGACAGGGTGTGTGTAGCAGTCACCTCTGGCTTTGTGAGCCCTACAGAGTGGACTCCTCTGGCATCACCTCACGAAATTCAAACTGACAGCTGCAGAAAGATCAAGAGGTGGCTGTGTGGGTATCGATGCCAGTCAACTCATACCCTTAAAAAAAATCACATATGCTGGGAGTTCCCTGGTGGCCTAGCACTTAAGGACTCAGCATTGTCACTGCTGCGTCTTGCGTTTGATCCCTGGCTTGGGAACTTCTGCGTACCACAGGCGCAGCCAAAAAAAAAAAAAAAAGAAAGAAAGAAAGAAAGAAATATGTATGTATATATATATTTATATGTATATACACACATATGCACACTGGCTGTTCAATAAATATTTGTCAGATGAAATCAAGTTTTATTATGGTGAAATTCACATAGTCATCTGTGGGCATCAATTCTCAAATCCTATTGCCAGAAAAAGGGGAGGAGTTTTACAAGTTTCTATTCAATAATGAATTCAATTATCCAACTTACATGCTGACAGTATTTTAACCAAATTCCATACACAGAGTACTTCTAAAATGGTATTCTAATACAAGTAGGTCTTAGTATGATGCTGTTTTTGATCATTTAAAAAAGATCCAGTGCATGAAAATGAGTGACCAAGTGCTTTTGCTGGGTTTGATGATGGTACTGCAGATGTACAACTACACGTTTTTAGAGGTAGGTCCTGAAGTATGTAGGAGTGAACCAATATAATGGCTGGGAATTACTTTTAAACACTTCAGGAAGAAAAGGGGAAGCAGATGAACAGTATAGCAAAACATCGATCATTATATGGAGATTCATCACACAGTTCCTTTTACTTTTGGGTGTACCTGTTATCTCCATGAAGGAAAAACACAACTCTGCATTCCTCAAACACCTGAGCTATTACATCAAGTCTTAAGAGCTACTAGGAAAGGGAGGGCAGCACACGTGGGGAGTAATGGAGTTTCAACTTGTAGTTAATCAATTATTTTTTTCCCATAGGATCTTTCCTAGTAGTTATTTCAAGAGCTACGAAATCCAATCACCACAGCGTTTGGTCACTTCTGGCTTTTGGGCTAAGGAAAAGCTCTAACTGCTCTAAAGAGAGGATCTTTTCTCCTAGCACTGCCAATGCAAGCCTTGGTAGACCATTTCTCTAACAACCCTACACCTCTTGTCACCCACTGTTACTGGAGACGAAGTGCAAAGCCACTGGGCAGAGCAGCTGTACAGAGCTGATGACAGCTATTTCTCCGCAGCAGTGCTAATTCCCTACACGAGGTCAGCAGTGTGAAGCACGCCCACGCAGGAGCAGAAATGCTCGTATTTTTCATATGTGCATCTCTGCTTTTTATTTTTGGGTACGGCGTGCAGTGGCTTAACGTGGGATCTCAGCTCCCAGACCAAGGATTGAACCTGGGCCACAGTGGTGAAAGCACCGAGTCCTAACCACTAGACCACCAGGGAACTCCCTTCTCCCCTGTTTAGGTGTTCCTAAGAGGCTATGCATTAAGAATAATTAAATATAGAAGAGTTCTTAAAAATGAAGCCCTTACAAAGCAAAATTCCGTACACTTTAACATTCCGTAACTGTAAGGCATAAACACACCTTATTCTTCAGTTGATAAAAATGAGGCACATTCACTGATGTTATACAGAGCTGGCTCTTCGCTCTAACACTCACCTGGAGATGTTCTCCCATCCAGAGGGAGAAGGGTTCCGAACAACCTCCCTTTGCCTTAAACCATCACTTGAGGAATCCCCAGGAGACGGTCCCTGATTAAGACCGGCGGGCTGTTCTCTGGATTCAGCAACCTAAATAAATGTAACATGAACAGGAGAACAAAAGGCCTGACGCAACTGCCTGAAATCAAGCTACAAGGCTTCTGCTGCTGTGAATGGCTTATATTCCCCACCTCAACCTCTAAACTTGACGAAATCAAATAGATACAATGTTACACAAAGAATACTCTGAAACTTGCTCAAGGCAGTAACAATACTAAAAAAATAATAACAATAAAAAATTTTTTTAAATCCATTATTTTTTCCCTAGAGTAGCTATACTGTAGTTTCACTAAAATCTTCCAATGAAGTTCCTTGGTGAGAAAGTTTCCCATTAATGCTCAAAATATCTCATGGCATTAAATTTATTATCAAAAGATTAAATTTGACCAATAAGATTTATAAATACAACCCAGCCAGCAACTTAAAGAATTTCTTATGCTATGTTTCAGATGTTCAGGATATATAGCTGTGATGCAAATTTAGAGTGTATCACCACCTCAGAATATCAGTACTATGTATTTAAACCAATACTGTGTGAAAAAGGAAGGATTTTGACCATGTACCATAAGTATGCCTTTAGAGGTCACCTGATAAAGACTGTAGCCTCTTCCTATCTAATCGGTCACAATGACAATTTCTAAATGAAGTATGTTCACTTCTTTACTCTTTATAAAAATTAACGGTTCCTTGGAAGCTATTTATTATGTGCAATATTCATGAGCGCTTTGCTAGTTCAGTGATCTGGATACACAGCTACTGTTCAGTCAAACACCATCCCAGAAGAGGCTGCAATGCTGAACTCCCCTCTTCCATTACAACCCCAACGAAGAGTCTGCTACTATTCCCAGGCAGAGGAGAAACTGTCACTTGTACTGGTAACAGTTTCCTATTCCTGATTCTCGCTGGGGAAGAGACAAAATATTTCATGACAAAAAGCTTACTTAAGAGTTTTATCCAACTTCCTTTACTTCTACCTTGAGAGTCTGAACGACACAGATTACTATAATCATAAAAAAGCAGACACACCTTTGTGCTAGCTTCTGGTATTTTTGAAGGACTCTTCACACTGCACACCAGATGCAAAACATGTCGTTTTTCCTGCTGAAAGTAATGAGGAGGTACTTTAGGGTCGGAAATCCGCCTAGGGAGTACTTACAAATATTCAGCAGTTAACATATTAAGTGATACCTTGGGAAGCAAGTCCCTGAGACACTGGTGATCCAACAACAGCTTCCCGGAATAAATTAACCTCTGGTCCTCTGGACGCTTAGCATGGAAAGAAAGAGAGGCACTGGTCAGCATGTAGCCCCCGAAAGTTCCAAAGCACAGAAGAAACTGTTTTATATTAATATTTTAATATTATATTTTTATTATATTTTTATATTTTCATATTTTTATTTACATGTTTGGGTTTTTTTCCCCCCAGCATTAGAGGAAGACATTTTTTCAAAGGCCCCATATACAAACCTTTTATTTCAAAAATATTTTATTTTTATGGCCGCACCTGTGGCATACGGAAGTTTCCAGGCTAGGGGTCGAATCAGAGCTGCAGCTGCCAGCCTACACCACAGCCACACCTGACCCAAGCTGCATCTGCATCCTACAGTAGCTTGAGGAAACCCTGGATCCTTAACCCACTCAGGGAGGCCAGGGATCAAACCCTCATCCTCACAGAGACAGTGTCAGGTCCTTAACCTGAAGAGCCACACGGGAGCTCCAAAATAATAGCATCTATTTATCTGCATGAACTTTAAACCGATCTCCAACATGCAAACAAATTTAGAATGGTAACCTACTTGACTCCTTAACTCCCAGGGAAACTGCTTTCTGCCACTAAAGTCACAAATGTGGGGGGTCCTACAGCTATGAACTTCAAAACTTTGTTTGGTCTCAGAGTAAACTCAAAGTTCCAAGGTCAGCCCTCTCTAAAACCACCTAGCATTGTCCCAAGATAACATGAAGCAATTCTAAACGTAAGTCTTCAAAGAAACTTTTCCCAACGTACGAACGCAGCTATAGAGGAGATGGTGTGTGGTAACGCGCCACATGACAACCCTGTGAGGTTTCGTGTGCCTATTCTAAGGGGGGAAAGTCTAAAATTCACTTGTCCAAAGCCATCTGCTGCTACAGAGTCAGGATTCTAAACCCTCTTCTCCATTCCAGTGATTTTAAAACCACAGTGGGGCCACACGTTTGTACACAAATCTCATTTTTAAAATCCATTTTTAATTCTCTTACCAAAATAGACTTAAAAATAATGACTTCAAAATGATGTACCCCGAAGTCAGTACCCTGGAGCTCACTACCAACTTGTCAACCCACTCCTGCCAGAAAAACCAATTATGCAAAATGTGGAATAAAGGTGCTCCTGCCAAGCAGCCTGAGACTATAAAGCTGTTTAAAACAAAATAACAGCATCTATTTAGCTGCATGAATCACGATTTTATGCCAAACTACAGAAATATTCTGGATATTGTGTTCACCAGTGTTCTCACCAATTGAACTTTATAAGCAAATGCTATACACATGGACTTGTAAAGTGTTACTGTATAGGTGGGGTCCTGCATTGTATTATAGAGTTTCACACTAGAAAAGGCTTGGTAACCACAGGTGCCTGTGACTTGAGGCCTATTAAATACGCAAAGTAAAAAACTCTGCGTCTTTACTGGGAAGGTTGATTTGAAAAAAAAAAAAAAAAAAACAACTACGTAAACAACTGTGATAAAGGCTTCTCACATGAGAAAGCAAATGATGAGTATGCTCCAGCCATAATTTTTGAACCCAAATTTACATATCTGAGACCCTTTTATTTACAACTGTGGGTCTTCAAACTTCCTAAGAGCCATGCTCCTCACCCCAGGAAGTCCTGAAGGAACGCTCTCATCCAAAGCACTGCCTTTCACCAAATGACGCAACTAAACGCTACACCTGCTTCACCAATTTGTGTACCTGATAGCCATTCTCACAGCAGCACTGCCACCTGGTTTCTTGGAGGCAGCCACGGTGAAATTACAGTGCCAAGGCGAATGCTAAAGGAATGGGAGCTTATTAAATAAATAAGCACATTTCAAAAGAACGACTCTGACAGCAAACTCACTTCCACATCCTCTACAATGAGAAACGAAAACAATTTGACCCATGAGCTGCGACACGTTGCAACTCTTCAAAAAAAGGAACGATTTCACAATCGTCTCCAGCCCTGATGCCCTCTCCTGTTTGATGGAGAATTACATTTGTGGGTGGTGAAGCACACTGCTGAGGCTTACATAATATTAGAGTAGGAAGTAAATACAGGAAGGTCCAGCTCAGAGCCTCCATCACGTGGTGGGAACGGGGGGAGGGCGGCGCTAAGGGTGATATTGACAGACTTGTCAACCAAAACAAAGCGAGGAAATCTCTGTAATTGAGGGACCCCAGTCTTAAAATCCAGACTCAGGAGATTCCTTCCACCTATTTCCCTTCCGAATCACTCTTTACCAGAAAGTGCACCACTCTCCCCCGGGACTAAAGAAGCAAAGGCTGTGGAGTCCAGCTCACAGGGAGGGGCCCAGGGCGGAAGACGGACTGGGAGGGAAAGAGCCACGTCTTGCTCCTGGGTGTGGGACCTTAAGTACACACTGCCCGGTGCCCACCATGTTTCTCTGGCCACTGGCTGGCGTTGGCAACTGCCCTCTCCTCTCCGCAACGAGGGGCTATATTCAGAGAACTCATTTCACAGCCTTTATGTTTTCTCATTCGTCTTCATTGGGCGCAGTCCTAACGAGGAGCACACCTCGTCACCCTGACGTTTTGGGGAAACTGAGGCTTGGAGGGTGAAATGACTTGCTCAAGGTCAAAGGGCTGTATCAGTGGTCGGGAGACGGCTGGACGCCAGATCTAGGGTGCAGCGAAGGGGTCTGGACAGTTATGGCAGGAGTGTGAGGCCTTGGGGACCTAGGAGGCGAGGCGACAGGGGAAGGCAGCCAGTCAGGAAGGCGGAGCGATGGCGGCCTGGAACGAGGAAGTGACAGCCACTGGGCTAGGACGGGGGCCAGGAAGAGGGAGACCACAGGTCGGGGAGAGCAGACCTAGGGAGCACCGGCCGTCGGGGGAAGGCCGGCGAAAGGAGGTAAAGGCAAAGGGGAGGGGGACACGGCACCCTTAGGGGCCGCGAGGTGGACAGCCCGGGCGCTGGCAGCGGGAGTCGGGGGCCCCCCTCTCACCGGGCGCTCGGGGTAGACGCGGCTCAGATGGGCCTTGAGGCGGCCCACGCTCCAGCTGCGGTCGCCGCTCAGCTCCAAGTCGCGATGGCGCTGGTTGGGGCTCTTCACCAGGAGCGTGACGGGCTCGGGTTCCGGCTCCATGTTGGCGGCGCTGTGGGCTCGGCGACACTCCCGGATGCCAGGCAGACGATTTCGCAGCAGCCCACAACCGCCGCAACGACGGTTTGCGTCTTTGGGGCGCGCGCCCCCACCTCGGCTACCTTTTATAGGGACCCCGCGCCCCGGCTCCGCCGACAGAACGCTCTGTGGCTGCCGCCCATTGGCTGAGGCGGAGGCCCCTGCCCCAACGTGGCCCAATCGGCGCCCGGCTCCGTGAGCGGAAGGGCGGGCGAAGCACGTGGGTGAGGGCTGATGCAACCTGCCGCGGTGGCGTCACCCAGAGTTGCTGCTGCAGCCCCAGAGTCTGTGTTCGCTGGCCATTCTGGGGTGCGAGCGGCCCGCGTGGGCGCCTCGGCCCTGAGGATACGGTCTTGCTCCTTGGCTCGGGTTGGTCAAGGCGCTTTGGGGCGGGCCGACCCTGCAGACCCCTGTCTGGCAGCCTCTGCAAATTGTTTCCTCACAAAGCAGCACCCCCGCCCTTTTGACCCCAGCCCCACTTACTCTTGCCTTCCCTGGGTGGCGGGCGAGGTCAGGTCCGCCCCCCGGGGGCAGGCCTTCCCCAACCCCTGACTCCCGCCTCAAAGAACCGCTGGGGTGATGCTATTTGTGAGCCCACCTGGAAGGGCACTCCTGGTGCGTTTTAGAAGGGCGAGGAAAATACAGGGCGAGTCTTCCTGGGGTTGAGAATGCAGGCATCCGAACTGATGTTGGCCATTCATCTGTGGCCTCAGACTTGAACGTTACATCCCCAAGTGTGGGGACATCACCCTAATGGGGGGCCAACAGGCCACAATCCAGCTTATGCTGAGAGATGCTAGAAAAGGGCCTCCCGTCATAGAATACTAACACATGCTTCCTTGAATTTGGGGCTGAGACAAGGCAAGCAGGGTTCTCAGTGTCCTAAAAATGTGACCACAAAGGCCTCCCTGATGCAGACACTCTCCATCTGTAGGAAAAAAAAGGTCTTGACATACAAAACTGACATTGTGCTGCCCCATTTGTTCCAATCCTGCTGGGACGTCTGTTTTGCCAGGTGTGTCAGGAGGAACTTGGTCTGGTTGGTGGGTCTATTAAGACAAACTGGGTGGTTAAAAACTATAGAACTGTATTGTCTCAAAGCTCTAGAGGCTAAGTCTGAGATCAAGGTGTCAGGCAGGGTTGATTCCTTCTGATGGTTATGAGGCCAGGTAAGACAAGTGGAAGGCCTTAGAGGAGGCAGCCAGACAGGAGAAAACAGCTTCACTGGGAACTCAGATATATGCCATATATCATGGTTTCCTGTAGCCTGCAGCGACAAGCATTAAGTCCTTAAAACAGCACATCCATTTTCACTCAATAGTAAGAAATTAAAGGGGTGTGATTTTCCCTAGGGAAAAGGCAATCCAATTTCTGTGATTCCCTCTTGAGTAATCAATGAACTAGCTCCTTTTAAAGGACTTTTATTGTTCTGCCTATAGAACAAGGGATTGGGTCCAGGACACGCCCCCCCCCCCATTACCCCAATCCTCAGCTTCTCAAGTCCCTTATATAAAATGGCATAATACTTGCATATAACCAATGTACACCCTCCCATATACTTTAAATCATCTCTAGCTTATTTATAATACCTAATACAATGTAAAGAATTATAAATACCATGTAAATGCTATGTAAATAGTTGCCAGCGCGAGGCAATTTTAAGTTTTGCCTTTTGGAACTTTCTGGAATTTTTTTTTCTTCGGAACATTTTCCATCTTCAGTTGGTTGAATTGGTGGGTGTGGAACCCGCAGATGTGGAGGGCCAACTGTATTTATAAAAACGTTAAATTCAGGAATTTATGAAAACATTAAATGCTAGGAACAGAAAGAGAAACATGGAATGACCCTATTCTCAGTGACCTTACGAATATAATCAGTGTGATAAGACAGGGCAAAAACGGAAAAAAAGACAATCCAAAATCTCATACATCTCTGAATGATTCATGATTACATTGAGGGGTTACAGAGGCAGGTGGAGAAGAGGGGAGACAGAAAACTGGATGGAAGAGGTGGAATTTGAGCTTAACTTTGAAAGATGAGTGGGATTTGAATAAAAATGATAAGGGCAGCAATTATTGACTAAATCTAATAGGGACTTGTGTACACAATTTGTATGAGCAAGTATAGTTCAGTGGTTCAGCTGATGGGTCCAGAACCAGACTGCCTATTTCAAACCCAGCTGTGCCATTTATGAGCTGTGTGACCTCAGGCAAGTTACTCACCCTCTCTGTACCTAAATGTCCTCATCTGTAAAATATCAAGAATAATAGTGTCTAGGAGTTTCTGTTGTGGCTCAGCGGGTTAAGAATCTGACAAAAATGGCCATGAGCACTGGGATCCGATCCCTGGCCTCGCTCAGTGGGTTAAGGATCTGGCGTTGCCATGAGCTGTGGTGTAGGTTGCAGACGGGGCTCGGATCTGGCGTTGCTGTGGCTATGGCGTAGGCTGGCAGCTGTAGCTCTGATTAGACCCCTAGCCTGGGGACCTCCATATGCCTCGGGAGTGGCCGTAAAAAGACAAAAAAAAAAAAAAAATTTTAGGCAACTGCAACAAGTCCAGCCCAGAGGTTCCAGAGCCTAGCTGAAGACAGAGTCCCCTAAGGAACTCTTTTTTCAAAGTGAAGGTTCTTACAACACTAAGTATTAGCAGAGATATGGAGCAATCGGAACTGGCATACATGGCTGGTAGGAGTATAAAATTGTATAGCCCCTGTGGAAATCGGCCTGGCAGTTTTCATAAAGACACACCTAACCTATGACCCAGTTATTACACTCATAGGGATTTACCCAAAAGAAATTAAAGACTTGCACAGGAATGCTTTTTTCCTTTGTAAGGCCGCACCTGCAGCATATGGAAGTTCCTGGGTTACTGCTACAGGCCTCCGCCACAGCTGCCACAGCCACGGCAGATCCGAGCCACATCTTGCAGCAATGCCAGATCCTTAACCCACTGAGCAAGGCCAGGGATTGAACCCCCAACCTCATGGACATTAGCAGGTTCTCAACTCACTGAGCCACAACGGGACCCCCCCAGCACAAAAATGTTGATGGCAGCTTTATTCACTGTTGCAAGACATGTTTCCTTGAAAACTCCATCTTGTCCTTCTTTACTTTATCCCATCTTCTTGACTTACTTTATCCCATCTTCCTGCTTTGAAAAAGAGTCACAGTGCTGGTAAATGACTTAAGTTTAAGAACAAAGACCTAAAGGCATAAGTGACTTAAGCTTAAGAACTGTTATGTGCCTAGAGGTCAGAGTAAGAGCTTAACCCTTTACCACCTAAGTGGCTTTTTAAATAGTAAAAGAACTTATATATAGTAAACAAACCCTGTATCATCCACCCATAGCCACTCCTCACTTGATCTCACAATAAAAGCCGTGTGGTTTCTTGAGGCAGGGCGCTCTTGGTCCCTGAGACCTTGAGTTCCCCGGCTCCCACCTTTACTTAAGATAAATGTCTCTGTGTCTTGTTTTATGTTAACTATTTTTCCTTAAGTTCCACAGCACCCGTTCTCCAGCTCCATCCTGCTGAGCTGGTCCCGGCAAGTGGCGCCCAACGTGGGGCCGGCTCACAAACAGGCAGGCACAAGGAAACATGTCTTGCAACAATTCACCACATGAATCGCCAGGAACAGTTATGTCCATCACCAGGAGGCCAGATAAACACTACGGTATATCCACACGAAGGAAAACTATTTGGCAATAAAAAGAAACCATCTACCATACACATGTAGCAACGTGGATGATTTCAAAACTGTGCTGAGTGAAAGAACCAGACAAGAGGAGTACATACGATATGATTTCATTCACATAAAACTCTAGAATAAGCAAAACGGCGATGGAGAAGAGATGCGAGTTGCCTGGGGATGGGCTGGCCGAGACTGACTTGGAAGGGTCATGGCAAAGCTGTGCTGAAGTCAGCTGGTGCTGGGTCACAGAAACCCAAGGGGACCCTCTCCTCCTGACTCCACTCTCAGTGGCATGTATCCTGACCGCTTGAAATGGGCCAGAGTGGGAATATTCACACTCAGCGATCAGAAAATGCAGAAAAGTTAAACTTTCACCAATGTACCAGTGGGCGTGAGGGACATTTCTGGGGTGGTGAAATATTCTGTCTTGGCAGGGTGTGAGTTAGACAGAGGTGATTTTCAGTGTGGATCTTAGCTGTGTCCTTAAGAGATGTTCCTTTCACCACCTGTACATTTTACCCTCAATTAAACAGGAAAACAGTAGGTTGGCTGGCTGGTCCCACATCAGGCGTCCCAAATGGGACCCGAGGCATCTAAAGTGGTACTGATTCAAGCGCCAGGTTTGGAAACCACTGGTCAAGTGTGGCAATAGTACAGAGTTTATTTTATTTTATTTCATTTCATTTATTTACTTATTTATTTATTTTGCTTTTTAGGGCCGCATCCATGGCATCTGGAAGTTTCTAGGCTAGTGGTCGAATCAGAGCTGCAGCTGCCAGTCTACACCACAGCCACAGCCATGCGGGATCTGAGCCGCATCTGCAACCTACACCACAGCTCACGGCAATGCCGGATCCTTACTCTGCTGAGAGAGGCCAGGGATCGAACCCACATCCTCATGGATCCCAGTTGGGTTCATTATTGCTGAGCCATAAAAGGAACTCCCCAGAGTTTATCTTAAAGTGATAATAATGAAGTCAGTGAGACCTATGACAGGAAAGAATTCCTGGAATCAGCCCAGGGAAGACTGCACAATCTCACCCTAGAGAGTTGGCTTGCTTTTGTGGGCAGAAAGGTTTTGGGGCCGTAGAAAGATGTGATCAGATCAGTATGAACCACATCCTTAGGAAGGCTGGGTTTGAGGGGGAGAGACTTGGGGCGGGGAGATCTGAGTGCTTCACTCAAGAGGAGGTGTAGATCAGCACTAGGCTAGAGCAAAAAAGGAAATGTGAAAAAAATGAGGGTGGGGGAATACATTGCAGAAATAAAGCAGGAAGGAAAGAGGCTTAAGAACAAAGATAGGTGCATGAATAGAGATAATTGTAACATGGGGTGGGGCTGAGAGGCAGGCAGTGCTTACCACCTGCCGGACGCAGTGCTTCATTTCCATGGCATGTAGAAGTTCCTGGGCCAGGAATTGAACCTGAGCCACATCAGTGACAACACTGAATCCTTAACCACTAGGCCACCAGGGAACTCCTAGAATGTTTTTATCATTGCTATCTTACAGCTGGGGAAACTGAGGCACAGGGCATTTAACCGAGGCACTTGTATATATGGTCACAGAGCTAATAACTGAAATTTTCATTTTTTTTTTCTTTTTAAGGCCACACCTGGGGGATATGGAAGTTCCCGGGGTAGGGGGTTGAATCAGAGCTGCGACTGCTGGCCTATGCCACAGCCACAGCAATGCCGGATCCAAGCCACATCTGTGACCTATATCACAGCTCATGGCCACCCTGGATCCTTAATCCACTGAGTGCGAGGCCAGGGATCGAACTCACATCTTCACAGACATTATGTCGAGCTCTTAGCCTCCCAAGCCACAATGGGAACTCCTGAAATTTTAATTTTTGTATTAACTGGTACTGAGGTGTAATTTACATACAGTAAAATACACGGGTCTTAAGTATGCAGTTCAGAGTTTCTATAGTTATAGTCACCTGTGTGAATCCCTGTTATTCCAGATATGTTCCTATCATTCCAGAGAGTTCCCTGGCCCTCCTTCCTAGTCAGCCTGCTCATCTCCATCACTCCTGGTCCCAGGCATCACTGTCCTGCTTTTTGTCACTCCAGTTTGGTCATATCTGTTCTAGAAGTTCATAGAAATGAAATCACACAACACATACTTTTTTTTTTTGTCTTTTTTGCCTTTTCTAGGGCCGCTTCCCATGGCATATGGAGGTTCCCAGGCTAGGGGTCGAATCGGAGCCATAGCCGCTGGCCTATGCTGCAGCCACAGCAACGCAGGATCCGAGCCACGTCTTCAACCTACACCACAGCTCACGGCAACGCCGGATCCTTAACCCACTGAACGAGGCCAGGGATCGAACCCGCAACCTCATGGTTCCTAGTTGGATTCGTTAACCACTGCACCGTGATGGGAACTCCCACAATACATATTCTTTTGTGCCTTTCAAAAATAGAAATTCAGGTGGATCGGGCAAAGAGAAATAGTGAGCTCAAGGGAATGCCTTTTTTTGTTTTTTTGTTTTTTTTTTTTTTTGCTTTTTAGGCTGCACCTGCAGTATACGGAAGTTACCAGGCTAGGGGTCGAATCAGAGCTGCATCTGAGAACTACACCCCACTTCACAGCAACACCAGATCTTTAACCCACTGAGTGAGGCCAGGTATCAAACCTGCATCCTCATGAATACTAGTCGAGTTTGTAAGCCGGTGAGCCACAACAGGAACTCCAAAATCCGTATTCTTCAATGAGATTTCTGGAAATGTGGGAGAAAAAGACTATGGAAATTTTAAAACTTGATGGTAGTAGCACCTCTTTGGTGCTAGGTCTCTGCTGTGACCTAATTCATCCTTCATCTCTGAGAAGGGGAGAGGGAAGGAGCTGAGACCTGTCTTATTTTACAGTCGGACCCGTGAAGGTCTAGAAGGAGCCTGTGCGGAACCTGAGCAGGCAAAAGATCACTGACGGTGCATGTATTTTATTTCAAACAATCTGGTGTCTCAGGCCCACTGGACTTCCGTACATTGTTCTTGGAACTCTTGTTTTTATTTGGTTTCTAGAGATTCTCCCGAAATAATTCAAGCTCCAGCCAGACATCTTGCCTTTTATGGTCATTTCTGAAAACCCTAATCGGGCCCCCCACACAAACCATCTTCTTTAGGCCAGGAAATGGACATCCTGTTTTGTACTCATGAAATCCATCCCATGGCAACTCTCATGCCCACGCTAAGCTGCAAGTAGCTTTCTTTCCTCACCAGAAGTAGCCCTCACAGCAAATCCTCCCAAACAATGTGGCCAGGGATTGGGATGTGCTTTTGTTCAACAAAGAAAGGAGGTATCTCGAACTGGGAAGCTCAGTCTTTGAGTGTGACAACCACTTCCTGGTTACTTCCTGATGCCCGTCTTTTTAAAAAAGCCCATGTTACCGACATTTTTGTAATCAAAGAGAATGAAGACTTATTTGGTTTTGAGAACCCTGAAACTGAGCAGGGCCCTGGGGGAGGGGGGGCTCCCAGAGGGTACAAGCCTTTCTGTGTTACCCATTTCTTTTTTTTTTTTTTTTAGAGAATAGGCTTCAGCCTCCATGACCAAAGTTCCAAAGGGAAGGTTCAAAGAGTTGCTCATCAGGGAAGGAGGGGGAATGCAGAGACCCAGGAGGAACAGTCAAGACACAACAGTGCAGCCCGGGGGGCAGGGTCCTGGTTTCTGCTCAAGGATACACGGAATATCTTTGAGCTCTTCTGCAGAACTCAGCCCCCCCCAAAGGGAAGATGTTAACCACTTTGGTGAAGCATTCTTCATTCCAGAAAGTACTAGGACCAACCACCAGAACCAGGGCCACTAAACACCAGCTTTGAAGAATGAAAGTTTGTATCTACCCTGCTCCTTATCTGTGGCCCTGTTTTCCACTCCCCACACTATAAAACCACTTCCTGGTCTCTCCCAGAGAAGAGCAGAGTCTGTAGGGCATGAGCCTGCTGTGGCCTCCTTTGCCTGGCAAAGCTATAAAGCTATTTTTTTCCTCCATTGCCCAAAACTATCTCCACATTTCCGTGTGGCACTGGTGAAGAGAAGCTGCGTTTCAGCAATAACCCCACTATCTCGTGAGTGGGAAACACCGAGGGGTGTGGCCAGACAAGACTGCCAAGGGGAAGTTCCTGTTGTGGCGCAATGGATCGGAGGTGGTCTCTGCAGCGCCTCTGCACCGGAACACAGGTTTGATCCCCCGCCCGGTAGCATGGTGAGTTAAGAATCCAGCATTGCCACAGCTGTGGCATAGGTCGCCACTGCGGCTTGGATCTGATCCCTGGCATGGGAACTCCATATGTAGATACACACACACACACACACACACACACACACACACACACACACCTCCTTTATCCACTCATCTGTTGATGGACATTTAGGTTGCTTCCATGTTTTGGCTGTTGTAAATAATGCTTCTATAACATGAATTTAAAAAAATCTTTTTAAACGTTCTTGGTTTTCTCTGTGCTGCTGAATGCTACTTTGCAGCCTTGCCTCCAATAGAGCGAGGAACCCAAAAAAAACAACTGCCGTCAGACAACAAAAATCCTTATGATTACTCCCAAAAGGATGGGGTAGATGAGTGGGGGATGTCTGCCTGATTCAATAACCTCTCACAGAGTAAATGCTTGGCTTGGCTTTGCTCTATTTTGCAGGTGCAGCCAGCTCCAGGCTTATGGCTCATCCTTGCTGCTTGGGTTTGGCTCCACAGTGAACACCACACGGCGAGCCCTGCCCGCCAGGCCTGCATCTCAGCCGGGATCGTGGCTGACCTCCGAGGCCCAGGAAACCTCAAAAGCCCACATTTCCCCATCACAGCCACCGGGCCAGCCCTCTTCTAAATTCTGATGGCAGTTCTGCACGTTACTTAAAGGAAAAGAAAAAATCCATGTTTATTTACCTTAAATTTTATAATGCCTTTTTATAAACACAGACTGTTCTAAGCAGAATTAGAATATTGTAAGTATAATTTCGATTGTGTGTTAGTATCTTTTTTCTCTTGCAAAACCCTCAGTTTCCCCAAGCGGGTTTCAGACTGGAAGATGCGTAAGACTACAGAATTTGCTACAGCAATATTCTTTTTTTTTTTTTTTTTGGCTTTTTGGCTTTTTGGGGCCACCCCTGAGGCATATAGAAGTTCCCAGGCTAGGCGTCAAGTTGGAGCTGTAGCTGCTGGCCTACACCACAGCTCACGGCAACGCCGGATCCTTAACCCACTGAGTGAGGCCAGGGTTTGAATCCGCAACCTCATGGTTTCTAGTCAGATTCGTTTCCACTGCACCACAACAGGAACTCCAATATTCTTGTTAAAATGGTGAGACTTATTAACCTCCTCCATGAATTTAATTTTCCTGCTCAGGCCTTCCATTCAACCTTGGGCTTCTCCTTGTGTCTTTATCAGCCCATGACAAACTTTTCCACTCATTGCTCTAGCCTCTTAGCTCTGACCTGGTCCACTCAGGCTTTCTCTCCCTAGGCCTACATCAATTCCTCAGGCCAGCAGGAGTTTATCTGTGGGTCTGGCTCTTTGTGAACAACACTGCCCCCCTCCCCCTGCACCTTGCCCCAATTCCCCAAACCTCCTCACATTAACCAACCCTGACTTTCCCCCCGCCAGGACCCTTGGACATCTCCCATTGGAAGGCAGCCCTTCCTCCCCTCTCCCCCTCCCCATTGCTGCTTCTAGGCTGGTGTGCATCTTAGCAGTCTCTTCTCACTGGAAGCCTTGCCTGGCTGCAGGGACAATCTCTTGACCACTAAGGCTCTCTTCCAAGATCACAAGCTTCCTTTCCATCCCTTGTCCATCTTTATTTATGTATGTATGTACGTATGTATTTAATTTTGCCTTTTAAGGCCGCACCTGCAGCATATGGAGATTCCCAGGCTAGGGGTGGAATTGGAGCTACAGCTGCCAGCCTACACCACAGCCACAGCAACGCAAGATCCGAGCCGCATCTGCAACCTACACCGCAGTTCACAGCAATGCTGGATCCTTAACCCACTGAGTGAGGCCAGGGATTGAACCTGCATCCTCATGGATACTACTCAGGCGTAACCCACTGAGCCACAATGGGAACTCCCTCCCTTGTCCATTTTAATGGTTCCAGCTTTCAGCTCACACTCCCTTTCATTCTGTTCCACTTACTTTTATCTCATCTCTGCTTTGTTCCCACTGCTCATTGTCATGACCCACTCCTTGGCCATTCATTCATTCTTTTTTTTTAAGCTTTAGGGCGGCACCATTGGCATATGGAGTTTCCCAGGCTAGGGGTCAAATCTGAGCTATAGCTATCAGCCTACCCCACAGCCACAGCAACGCAAGATCCGAGCCGCATCTATGACCTATACCACAGCTCATGGCAACGCCGGATCCTTAACCCACTGAGCGAGGCCAGGGATCAAACCTGCAACCTCATGGCTCCTAGTCGGATTAGTTTCTACTGCGTCATGGCGGGAACTCCATTCATTCATTCTTTTGACAAACATTTATTGAGTGGCTACTCTGTGCTAAGTCCTGTGCTGGGCACTGGGGTGCAAAGATGAGTCAGCTGTGGTCACCATTAGGGCTGATGTGCACTCATTCAGCTATTTCAGCCATTAGGATATTAAAGTCCCCCAGGCCAGCTGGTAAACATGCCATGAGTACCTCCAGGTTCTCTGGCCCTGAGACCCCCGGGTCTTCCACCCATCCAATAAATGAAAGTTCATTCCAATTGCCACCTTCATAGAGCTCATCCTCAAACAGTAGACACACTCGATTCTGCTAAAAAAATGTTTACCTCCTGCAGAATCTCAAACTTTGAAATGCACACGCACGTACTCACTCAGCTCCCTTCCGGTCTCTCCATCCACCTCGGAGCCCATGGTCCAAAGTACTTCCGTGTAATTTTATCATTCTCCTTGAATTTCTTGCCCCTGGGCCTTCCATCTTTCTTGCTCGGCCAGCCCTGTCACTGGGGAACATGGCCCCTGCGTCCTGCATATTTGCTGTCTGACCTGGTGCTCAGGAGCCCTGCCAGAGAAAGGCCAGGGGGGCAGGTGTCCTGAGAATTTTACCCCCTTGCACTGGCAGACATCAGCTGTGCCTTCCCTGCTCCTTGGCAAAATTTCCCCCACATTTGGTTGACTCACCATAACCACCACTTCATCAATTATCCTCTGCCTTGCATCTTAAATCTTTCCCCTCTGACCTATAAAAACACCCAGATCTCTTTCTCCCTTCCCCCGTAACAGACATTTATTGCTCAGTGAATATTCATATTGCCCTCTCCCCCCAGCAATTTTCCAGCAGCTTCCATGTGATTTATTTGGCTAATGGACTTCGAGTAGAGGCAACGTGTCCCTTCTGAGCTGAAGCATCTGAAAGCCAGTGCATGACCCTCAGCTCTCTTTTCCCTTCCTTGGGGAGCTGAAAGCTGCTAGCTGAGGGAGTGGCCTCACGAGATGGGGAAAGTTTTGATCACTGAGTCTTAAAGTGGAAAAGGGGGCTTCCCTTGCATAGACGCATTTGTAAAAGAGAAGCCGATCTTCGTCATGTAAGCTACTGACATTTAGAGGGTAAATTGTTACTGCAGCCTAGCCCACCGTTACCCCGGCTGATACACCCATTTAAGATAATAACAATCAAAGGCCTTCTCTAGAGTCTGCTTCTCCTTCAAGTGCTCACCTGATTTTTTGTCACATTAGTCTCTTTATTTTTCTCTCCATCGCTGAGTTACTCAGGCACAGGTTTATATGCATGTCTGCTGCTTTCCTTTCCCATCTGCCAATTATTCCTCAGCCCCAGTCCCTGATCACCCTCGCCAGTGCAAGGGTGTAAAATTCTCAGGACACCTGCCCCCGGGCCTTTCTCTGGCAGGGCTCCTGAGCAGCAGGTCAGACAGCAAATATGCAGGACGCAGGGGCCATCTCCCCAGTGACAGGGCTGGCCAAGCAAGAAAGATGGAAGGCCCAGGGGCAAGGAATTCAAGGAGAATGATAAAAGTGCTTTACCAGCTCACCCTCTGCCAGGCTCCCAGGCATGCCCAGAGCTGCAGTTCAGCAGCTCTCTCAGGGGCTTCTCCTCGCAAGCCAGCTCCCAAGAGGGGGAACTCTGTGCGTCTTGGACCCTTCTCTGGTGCCTCCAAAGGCCTTTGGTTACCTGCTTTCTCCTCCTGCCCCCTCACCCATGATCTTTCCCAGGCTGCTTTGCTGGCAGCCTCCTCTTCCTCCTACCCCTGAATGTAGCCCTTTCCCAAGGTCTAGCCCCCAGCCCTCTCCTTCTCTCTACCTTCTCTCCTGGGGAGCTCCCCCGAGCTGTGAGCTGGATTTCCCCTCCGTGACTGTGACTCCCAAATCCACTCATGGTCTCTGTTCTCAGAGTGTCAGGCACCCCAAGCTCCAGGACCACAATTCTGACCACTGGATGTCTTCACACTTTAAGAGTCTGAAACCAAACCTGCCACTAGCTCACTTCCTCCAGCAGAAAACCTGCGACCTGGCCCTCCATACTGCATAGTTTGTTCATTCTTACAGCTGCCTGGGCTCAACTCCTGGGGCCCGGTTTCCATCTACACACACGCCCAGGCCAAGTCCCAGTTCTGGAAGATGCTGTTCCCCCCCCTTTCCGTGCCCTTTGCCACTCTTAGAGTGTTGAGGCTGGCTGACTTGCTTCTGCACTCCTGCACAGCCTCCCCTCTGGATGCCCTGCCTTTTCTCCTCCTGCTTCCTCCATCTCCCGTCTGGCCACGCTTCCTAAGGCTCAGATCGCCCCTTCACTTTCTGTGGCTCCCCAGTGCCTCTGAGTGAGCTGTGAGCACCTCGGCCTTACTGTGGGGACCTGGCACACGATGACTTTCTCCGTCTCATTTCCATCCTCATACGCCAGGAAGACTGGCTGATTTCCTGTTCCCCAAACATACCTGGTAAGCTGGCCTTACCCTGGCCATGGCTTCAACACCATCCTGCCACCTGCGGTACCTTCTCCCAACCCCAGCCCTCGTTTCTGACGGTAGAATCCCAACGATTGTTCACACCTGTTTGAAATACTCGTTGCCCCAGCCAGAGTTTCCTAAATCCCTTGACCTTCGAGTTTGCTTCCTCTTAGTTGTGTTTTGTAAGTCTCCCATGAGCTGGAGTGAAAAACACTTGTCCTTTCTTACCACTGTCTTTCGTCCCTGCAACAATTCGGCTATCCGGCCCCTCAGCCAGGTGGTTCTTCTTCACGCTTTGCCACATGGTATTTTTAGAAGCGAGTTTGTTACAGCTCCTTTCGGGTAGGTGCGCTGAAGACATGCTGTGCTTTCGGTCACAAGGTTAACCCTCATTGGTGGGGAATTGGGGAATTACCAACGAACCCCGTGGCTGGGCTTTCCTGGGCCCCGTTTCTGTGAACATTTTTGAAGTAGGCAGTTTTTTTTTTTCTTTTTGTTTTGTTTTTTTTTTATATCCTGAGCTATACAAAGTTACTAGCGAAACCTGGTTGCTTTGCATGTGCTTGGGGGCCTCCCAGCAGGTGGTTCTTCTGGAACATTCCAGCGATCCTCATCCCCGTGAAACCTACCTCTCCCTCCCAGCCACACGAGAGGTCGGGCAGGTATGTAAAAAGGGAATTCAGCCCAAACGGGGATCTCCCTGCGCTATTGAGACCCCCAACTTTCTGTCTGGGTGGGGGAGCTCAGAGCACCAGATATGGTGGAAAATGGGCACTGCTGTACTCATGGCCAAACCATGGCAAGTCTGGGCAGGAACTGAAAGAGGATATGAAATCTGGAGGCTGAAGGGCCGCAGGGAAAACCAGGAGCTATCTGGGCATTGGATGGATCCCAGGGAAGATAAGTCCCTTTTGCAGTGACCGATGTGGCTGCTGGCTGGGGCTGGGCCCCGGCCCTGATGACCCACCCCTCTGTGGTTTTCCATGACGTTCAGCATTTTCTCTTCCAAACACAGAGAGAGAGACACACACACACCATGCACCAAAATCTCTTACTTTCCTAATGCCCAGTAGGGCCCACGATGACTTGGCCTTCAGAGCCCCCAGGCACACAGTAGGGCAGCAGGAGGTGGGGGCCAAGGGTGGGGGTGCCTGACAGTGTGCTCTCCACCCTCACCCCCGATTCCACAACTTTGATCAAGCAGGCTTGGGTCAGACCCCAGTCAGCAGCAGGCCAGCTGGCTGGCGACAGCTGCTTTAGTCTGAATCTGTCATTTCACAGACTGCAGCTCAGAGAGGTGAAGGGGCACATCCAAGGTCACAGGCCAGTTTTGTAGGGAGACAGCAACTCAGGTCCAGGGCCTTTGGTGGCCACGGTGGGGCTCTTTCCACGCAACCTCTCCACCTCTCAATTTGAGGCAAGACTGAAAATTCTGGGAGACTTTTATAAAACTGAGGAAAGTGGGTTCCTCGTGAATCCACAAACGCATGTCAGGGAAGCAAAGGGGAGATAAGTGGCTCCTCTAGATGCTCAAGTGGAAATCTGGCTGTCTGACCCACAGAACCAGTGCAAGCTCAGAGAAAAGGTCAATCCAGGGTTGAAAAAAACCACACAGTTAATTTTTTCAAAATGCTCCCCAGAGTTGAAAACCGGTGTGTTCCAAAACAGCGAAATTCTGTTGACTGGGGAAACATATTTTTTATTCATTTCATTGTTTTTGACCTTACTGTGAACTCAAGGCCTTTTTTTTTCTTTTTTAAACAAAGCTACTATCGTTGCTCGAAAATCTGATGTTCAACATGGTAAAAAAATTTTTTTTTTTAAATTCCTGAAGCCAAAGCATTCTCTGTTCTTAGATCAGGGTCTCCCTGAGTTCAGAAGAGGGAGCGCCCGTTTGCCAGAAAATGGTTTTCTATGTGGCTCTAGAAAGGCCAGCGTTCCCGGGGGGAGGCTTCGCCTCTTCTAGAGTTGGAGTTGGTCCAGGTTCCCTGAATGACTCGGGAGCCGGCTAGGCGCTCCGTCTCTCTCAACGAGCCCTGAGGGCTAACAGGACAGGGGCTCGCTTCACAGCCTGGGAGCCCAGAGCCTTGGTCTCTGCAGTGGGATGAACACTAAAGTGCCTGGGGTCCCAACCCCAAGAAAGATCGTTTGCCTCCATGACTAAGTGGGGCTTCAGTGCCCCTGGAGGGGGCCAGCTGGACCCAAAGATGCCTCATTCCTTGGCCACCCCAGTACTATTGGAAGAAGGCCCAGCCAGCTGAGCTCCCAGCAGCTCACCTTCACCCTGCTTAGGGACATCTGAGCTGAAGTGCCCTTTCAGGGAGCCTCACCCACCGGCTTTGGGCATCTCTTTCTCTCTCTCTCTCTCTCTCTCTTTTTTTTTTTTTTTTTGGCTTTTTAGAGCCACATCTGCAGCATATGGAAGTTCCCAGGCTAGGGATCGAAACGGAGCTACAGCTGCTGGCCTGCACCACAGCCACAACCACACAGGATCTGAGCCGGGTCTCCGACTTATACCATAGCTCACGGCAATGCCGGATCCTCAATCCATTGAGCAAGGCCAGGGATCGAACTCGTGTCCTCATGGTTCCTAGTCAGATTTGTTTCTGCTGCGCCATGAAGGGAACTCCTGGGCATCTCTTAATGTACATTCTGCTTCTGCATCCCAGGTGATTGGTGCAAACACTCTGGAGGGGTTCCATCCATAGTAACCTGAACACCCTTACCTGAGCAAGTTTCACCTTCCCCAGTTTCTCTCTCACCTCTGACCCTCACCTTACACTCCCCTCACTTCAGCCCCCTCTGCCACTTGCTCTGTTTGCCACCATCTCTTCTTGATGGTTCCTCCCACCCTGTTCTTCCACCCAGCCTTGGGCGCGGTTTAGACCCGTTTTTTCTTCTTTTTTCTTTTTAGGGCTGCACCTGTGGCATATGCAAGTTCTCAGGCTAGGGTGACATTGGAGCTATAGTTACTGGTCCAGGCCACAGCCACAGCCATGCCAGATCTGAGCCCCATCTGCAACCTAGACTGCAACTCATGGCAACACTGGATCCTTAACCCCCTGAACAAGGCCAGGGATCGAACCTGCATCCTCATGGACACTCGCTGGTTCTTAACCTGCTGAACCACAATGGAAACTCGTAGAGCTTTCTGACTCTTTGCCCACTTTTGCCCTCTTTACACCTACCTCTCTGCCTCCCCATTCCTGACCTGCCAAACCCAGTCCCTAACCAAACCACCATCCTCCATCGCCAGCCACACCTGAAATTTAACACCCTTCCACCAGATTCCCTAGACCTTGCCCCTCCTCTGAAGCTCTTTCTCAGCATGCCCACCATCTATACTCCTCCACAAGGTGTTTTTTGCTAATTCCCTTTCCTTCCTCGAGGGATGAACTGGAGAAATGGCTATGAAACCCACCATGGCCTTTCCCCACGTCAGACGAGCTCTCTGTTGTGTAGAAAAACACAGGGCACAGAGAAAAGTCTAAGCTGTACTTTTTCAGTTGTAGGTCAGCACCCATTAGTGGGTCCCAAGCTCATTTTAGTAGATCGCCAGCAACATTAAAAGGAGAAAAAGAACCAGAACAGGAAATACTGGAGTATGTCATCCATGGTAAGAATAAGGACTGTTTTGTGACATGTTAGTTTCCCTGTGTTTGCTCCAAGTCTCAGTGTAAAAGAGATTTCTTACTGTGTAGGTTGCAGCCCCCAAAAGTTCTCTGGCCTACCAAAGAACCAACCAAAACACTGGAGATGTGCTGTTGAAAGTGAAGGAAGTGAGACGTGGTTAAAGACATTTGCATTATTATGGAGGCTCAATGATCCGTGTATCCCTCCTGTGAGGGCTGCAGGGTGTGTGTGTGTGTGTGTGTGTGTGGTTGTGGGATGGGGCCTGGTTAGGGCACTCCCAGGAAAGAGCCATAGAAACCGTCAGGATTCACACTCAGCACTCTGACTCAAATTTGTATACCAGTCAAAGACTGAAATCTTAATTTGTTGTGACCAAGAGCAAAAGAAAACTTGAAAGGACTCTGGCTCCACCAGAGAGTTTTCCAGAGAACTCCATCTGATACTTCTCCAGCCCATAAACACAAAGCCCAGAGGACGTGTCCAATGGGAGTGAGGTCCAGCCGAGGTTTGGAAATCCTCCAGCTTCTTCCGTCTGATCGACAGATGCTATGGTCCCCGTGGACAGGTGGGTGGCCCGTGCATCCAGGCCTGGGGCAGGCAGTGGCCAAGCCTGGTGCTACTGGCAGTAAAAGGTGAGCACGTTTTCCTGGTTTCCTCGGATCAGGACGACTGGGGGTCTGAGGTCCTGGGACAGCGTCTCCAGCCAGGCCATGTAGAGCGAGCTCGGGCACTTGCCCTGCCTCCCTATGGGCAAGGTGCTGCGGAGCGGAGGAAGCGCCAGATGCCACGTTACTAAGGGGCCTTCTGCACACGGCCCACTTCCTGGTTTGCTTTCTTTTCTGTTTTTTTTTTTTTTTATTCCCTAGGGCTGCACCTGCGGCATATGGAGAGGTTCCCAGGCTAGGAGTCCAATCGGAGCTGTAGCTGACGGCCTACACCACAGCCACAGCAACACCAGAGGCGAGCCATGCCTGCCACCTACACCACAGTTTCGGCAACGCTGGGTCCTTAACCCAATGAGAGAGGCCAGGGATGGAACCCGCATCCTCATGGACACTAATCAGTTCCGTTACCTCTGAGCCACGACGGGAACTCCCTGGTTTGCTTTCTGAACAGCCTCTCTCTTTTTTTGACTGTGCCTGCAGCATGTGGAAGTTCTGGGGCCAGGGCTGGAACTCATGCCATAGCACCAACCCAAGCTGCTGCAGTGACAACGCCAGATCCTTCACCCGCTGTGCCAAAAGAGAACTCCACAGCCTCTGTATTTATTAATCCTTTCCGAGTGCCTTCTTCCTAGCCACCCTAGGAATGACCTCCCACTCTCTTGAAAGCATGACTTGAAATGCACCTTCAGTCCCAAAGCCATGGCTGTAAGATTCCTGGGATCTGGTCACCATCAGCCCCTCCAACGTCACCTTCCACCACCCTCAGCCTCACTTAACCACAGGGGCTTCCTTTCCACTCCTGAGAAAAATGGCAAGCTTACTCCTGCCCCAGGACCTTGGCATGTGATGTTCCTTCCACCCAGAAGGCAGTTCCCCCAGCTCTTCACCTGGCTGGCACCTTGGAGTCCCTCAGGCCTCGGCTCAAGTGCACCTCCTTCCCCCATCACCCTCTCCAAGTCCCTCTTCCCGTCTCTCTGTATCAGCCCTCCCGGTTTCATTACCCTCACAGCACTTCCCACTCCCAGATCCCCGTTTCACTTATTTGCTGTCTGTCTCCCCCACTCGAAGGTAAGAGCAGGCCAGGTCTGTTTTGTTCACCACCCTCTCCCCTGTGTCTAGAACAGAGTCTGACATGGTGAGGCCATGTCCCACCCCAGCAGGCCACTTAGATCACGCCAGCCTCGCCTCTTCTGCCTGTGGCCACAACACCACAACATGTTCATGCATTCCAGCTGAGTGTCCTGGTCCTGCCCCCTGCCTTCTGTGCAAGGTCCTGGGAGCTGGACTCTGCCATCACCCGGGGAGGGCCCTTATCCAAACCACAGTGCTGTGCAATTAACAACATGCCCTGGGAATGCTGTTCGGCCGCATTTTCATGGCTATTTTGGGAAGAGCTTTTTCCATTGTCTCGAGATTCCAAAGATACATGGATGACTGAAGCCTCCCTGCTCTGGGCTGGAGGAGAAGGGGGCACCACACAGACCCCGCTGGCGTCTCATGAAGCTGGGGCAGTGGCACCTGACCTGGGACTGCACTGTTTGTTTCCCTAAAGTACACCCACAGGTCTTATTTCACCTGAACCTCAAAACCTCCCTGGAGAAAAGCTGAGAGAACTGGGCAGGAAGGAGGATGCAGGGCGACATAGGGCTTCGGAGCCCAGCTCTGGCGTCAGAGAAGCTGTAGGAGTTGTGGCTTTGCCATCTCCTCAGCCACGTGGCTTTGACAAATAACTCCCTGGCCCTGAGCCTCAGGTTTCACTCAGTGAGAACACACTCATCCCCCACGGATGCTCGGGAACTCCTAGGAAGCCCTGGCCCACGAAGGGTGCCACACGGAGTAAGTGCTTTGTTAACAGGGGTTATCACCCCTCATCACCATTCGCCAGCACGAGATGCCCACACCAGTGCGGGGCGGAGCTGGACTTTCCTTGAGGTCCTGGGATCTTTGTACCCCTGCGGCCCCTGCTCATGGCGACCCCCACTCTACTGAGAAAGTGAATCAACGTCTCTAAACAGCTGCCTCTTAATTAAAATTTCATCCTCAAAGCGTCTCGCAGGGCAGCCATCCTCCTCCCTGAAAAGGCAAGGTCCCCAGGCCGGAGGAAGCGGGGTCGGGGGGTGGGTGGGAAACAAGGACATGCCCTCAAGCCAGCATCCCCTCAGTTAGACTGTGTGTGCATCTGGTGACTTTCCAGGGAAAAGGAAAAGTGGGAATATTGACACCAGACTTTCCTGATTTAAGTTAGGCCTGAGGCTGAAAATGCCCTCCGGGAACCATTTTCAGGGACCGAATTCAGAAACGTCAAAGGCCCCGACGGGACTGGTGGCTGTGTTATCAGGGGCAAGGGACACCCATCGCTCTTGCTGTGGCCTTTCAAGCCCAGTGTGAAGTTCCCTCCCCGAGTGGAGCCTGTCCACCTGTCGAGGGGCAGCCTCCCCCCGGGGCCCGTCAGTGACACTCCCTACTTCGGCTCCCAGGATGTGAGCCTCTAAGCTCTTAATCTTTAGAAATAAAGCTGCTCCAGAACAAAGAAGGCTTTTGTTCAGAACTGCATCTCTTAGCCACAAAGAAAGGCAGCCTTGGATCTAACCTAGATGCGGAAAGATAACCGCGATTCAGAACCGGTGTCTGAAGCTTCAAAACTCAGTCCGCATTTGGCAGCTGTGAGATCCTGGCAGGTGCTGAACGTCTCTGAGACTCAGTTCCTCAACCCCTGGGTGTGCGTGGCAGGGTGGGGACGGGGGCGACAAAGAACCTCCTCACCGAGTTCTGAAAATTCATAAGGCCCAGTGCCTCACAGAGGCTCAATCAATAAAAGGCAAAGTTGATTACTATTACTTTGGCTACTGTTATTTGGTTTTGAGGAAGCAGTCTTTTTTTTTTTTTTCCTTTTCACGGTCACACCCGCAGCATATGAAGATTCCCAGGCTAGGGGTCTAATCGGAGCTATAGCTGCCGGCCTATGCCACAGCCACAGCCACACCAGATACGAGCCATGTCTGCGACCTACACCGCAGCTCCCAGCAATACCGGATCCTTAACCCACTGAGTGAGGCCAGGGGTCACATCCTCATGGCCACTATGTCAGGTTCTTAACCTGTTGAGCCACAATGGGAACTCTGAGAAAGGAGTCTTTACATTAAAAAAAAAAAAAAAAAAAAAAGAGGTAGGGGTCTAGACCCAAACTTAGGCCAGAAATAGGATGTTAGTGTGGTCAAGGTTGTTGGAATGGTTACAAGACTGGTTTACCAGCTGGGCAGGTTAAGCTGAACTTGAACATGGGCCAATAATCAGAGAAACTGCTCATTAGTACATGATGAATAAGCCAGTTCTGCCTCAAATCTGCTCTAGAAAACAGCTCAAGTGTGCTCTCCAAAATGCTGGGGCATGTGATTTTGTCATTTCACTGAGGCTCGGAAGGATTTTTTTCATCCTTAGAATTTCTGGGGAATGTGGGCTTGTGGGCCCCCCCCACCCTCTGATCTGGAAGGAATTGAGGAATTTGCCATTTTCCACAGTCCCCCGGGGTTCAGATAAAGCTGACCCTCAGACTCAACTGTTCACAGGCAGGTCTCTGGGTTAGAGATTAGCAGGACCAAGCTGCAGCTCCCTCCCAGGGGTGTTGGCTTGACAGCTGTGGCTGCCGCCATGGGGTGGGGTGCTGCGAGCAGGCGTGCAGGCGTCTACTCTGTGGGGACAGGCCTCCTGATGATTTGTGTCAGCTAATCCCACAAAGGCCCATGGGCGAGAGATTCGTTTTCCCTTGAGGTCCTGGGGCTGGGGGAGGGGGAGGGGGCTGGTGCCAGGGAGTTGTCACCTCCCTGGATGAAATTCCTAGTGTTATGGCTTGAGAGACTGACTCATTTTAGTGGCAAATAAATGCAGGATCAGAACATGTTAGACTGGAAGAGAAACTTGGACACAATTTAGTTCAACTCTTCTCTATAATCGGGGGGGAAGCCAAGGCTCAGAGAAGGACGGTTACTTGCCTGAGGCCACACAGTGGACTAAGGGCAGAGACAACATGCAAATCTGCTTCTCTGAACAGAGGTGGCAGTTGGGAAGAGGTGGCTTGACACACTGGGCCTC
This sequence comes from Phacochoerus africanus, assembly GCF_016906955.1. Classification (NCBI taxonomy): domain Eukaryota; kingdom Metazoa; phylum Chordata; class Mammalia; order Artiodactyla; family Suidae; genus Phacochoerus; species Phacochoerus africanus. The sequence goes on along the minus strand of NC_062551.1, from coordinate 18,645,900 downwards.
AGCTGGCACATACCAGGTACCCCACGTGGGCGGGGAATGTCAGGGAGCCATCCCACCATGAAGCCATGGCTACCGCCTTGCCCGCTGACCTGGTCCACACTCAAGCTAACCTGGCCCTAGGAACATTCTCTGCGAGATGTTGGCCAGAGGCTTGGAGACGAACCCACTTTCCCTATACCACAGTCCCCACAATAAAGGAAACATGAAGCACTTCCTTTGTACAAAAAATTATCTCCCCAAACCCCAGGAAGCATGGCTTCCGGCAAAGCCAGCTTCACAGGTGGGCCACCTGTGCATACACACCCCACGCTGAGAAAGTCCCCCGGCTGGGTTTAATGCCCTGCTATCACCAAATTGACATCCTTTTTTTTTAAACATTCTTTTGGGGGCCATGGCAAGTAGCAGCTTGATGTGGGATCTTAGGTCCCGGGTGGGGGACTGAACCCCAGCCGCAGAGGTGAAAGCACTGAGCCCTAACCACTAGACCACCAGGAACTCTCCCATCTTGACATTCTTAATCATTTTTGAACAAGCGGCCCCACATTTTCACTGGGCACAGGGCCCCACAAATTGTGTGCTCCATCCTGGCTTCAGGATAAGAACAAGAAGGTTCTGCCGGCCTCTTGGCCGTCCTGCGGAATCCACAGGTAGCTTGTCCTGGGACATGTCAGTCACTCCTCTTGGCCAGCGCCCCCCACATTCCCTCGGAGCTGGGCCTCTCCCTTGGAGAGGGGACCAGATGGCCTGGCTGACAGTGTTCTGTCTCCTGGCCTCAGAGAGAGTGGAGCCACTCTGAGAACCCCCAGGCCATTGTCACCCTCCCCTTGTCTTCCCCGTACTCAGCCTTGGCCCATACCCACCCAGGGCAGCCCTAACCAGAGCAGTGGAAACCGAGGGTCTGACAGGCATGGAGCCTGAACAGCTGCCCAGACCTGGCACCAACATCTACCAAGGGTGGCCGATGGCCAAAGAGGGCTGGGTGATTCCCAAACAACAGCTTTTCTTCTGGAATGAGCTGGGTCCCCTTTGCCAAGCTGAGTTTGGCAGGAAAAAGGGCAATGGATAAAGGGGAAGCAGGGCCAAAGGGCATCAGTGAGGCCTGGGCCACGTGGGGCCCAATAGCTCTGCCAGCTGGCACTCGGGCCAGGGCGCAGGGCAGACGCAGGCCTGGCCACGTGCTGAGAAGCCACCTGGACTGTGTTCATGGGAGCTGGGGCCTTTTGTCTGCACAAAGGAAGGCTCCGGTCCTCAGCCGGTGGCCATCCCTTCAGAGCAGTCACCCTTGGCCTCGGTGACAGGCTCCTCGCGCAGGGTGCTACTTACACGACGACCAGAGCGGCGTCCCGGGAGTAATCCAGCAGAATCTCGTTCAGCCTCACCTGCCGAAGGGACTGGATGGGGAAAGACATGAGGTCACGGCCTCCACTCCCTGCGCCATCACAACCAAGCCAGGGGCCTCTTGGAACATCTCAAACCGGATGTGTGAATTGTTCCCCATAACTGACCAGAGACTGTCCCGCCTCCGAGAAGGTACCTGAGTGCCAAGCTCCCTCAGTTACCTTCAGCCAAGCGTGGCTCACTCAGCCATGCTCCCCTGGGTCTCTCCCTTCTGACCTTATTACCATCACCAGCAGGATGGCTCATGTGGGGTCAGGGGACCTGGGTTCGAATCTCAGCCCTGAGAGTTCCTGCAGAGAGAAGCTGAGCAGGCATCTCGCCTCCCCGGGCGTCGCTGTCTCCATCTGTGCGATGGGTAGGACAGTGCCCTCTGCCCGGAAATTTAGGGAGTAAGATTAGCTGTGCAAAAGCGCCAGGCTGAGGGGAAGGCCCTTGATGGGCTGGACTTGGAGCAGGGCTGGACGGCTCTACCTCCCCAGTAACAGTGGGCAAGAGCCTCCTGTGGACGCGGAGACTTGCTCGGCGTTGTCCAAGGAGCTGGGCGGCTGTGGGAGGCTCTGGGGCTTCAGGGCGCCAGGCCAGGGCATTCCCCGAAGCCCAGGTGGCCCGGCCTGTGGTGGTGGGGGGTCCTTCCTGGCCCAAGGCCTGTCTGAATTGTCCAGAAATGAATGATGCTCGGGGTCCGAGGGGCACCGGACACTCCATTTGAGAGACTAGAAAACTGAGAGGAAGTGTGTTCACCTGGACCTCACTCGGTCGACACTGGGGGCGGAGTGCCGTTGTGGGAACCGGCCGATGTGCTGGAGGATGTTTAGCAGCATCCCAGGCCCCTCCTGGCTAAGTGGGAGTAGCAATGCCACCCCCGGTGGTGACAACCAAAAATGTCTCCAGAAGTCACCAACTATTCTCCACGGGGCTGCATTGCCCCCTGGCATAGAAGCACTGACCCGGAGCCCACAGGGAGCCCAACCTTAAAATGGCCAGGACAGGACTCTCCGCTGTGGCTCGGTGGTAACAAACCCAACTAGTATCCATGAGGATAAGGATTCAAGCCCTGGCCTTGCTCAGTGGGTTAAGAATACGGTGTTGCCATGAGCTGTGATGTAGGACGCAGATGCGGCTCGGACCCTGCGTGGCTGTGGCTGTGATGTAGGCCAGCAGCTGCAGTTTTGATTCAGCTTCTAGTCTGGGAATTTCCATATGCTGCAGGTGCAGCACTAAAAAAATAAATAAAATAATAATTTTAAAAAAAGGAAAAATAAATACATAAAAATAAAATAAATAAAAATAAAAATTGCCAGGACAGCCACCGGTCTCCTTCAGGCCTTGTCAGAGTCCTGAAGGTGCCGCCTGGGCAGGGGGTGGGGTTTACAGCCTCGGGGAAGGTCAGCCAGCTTTGTCAGCCCACAGGACAAACTGCACCTTGACCTTCACTGCTTTCCTTGTGAATCCCTTCCTGCAGGTGTGGAGGAACAGGGCGGGAGATGGAGGACTCTGGGCAGTCCACTGTCACCACTAGGGGGGTGACTCAAATCGGGCAGGGGGACCAGGCTCCCACGCCAAAGATGACTGTGACATCAACCACTGGGTCACCATCAGCTTGCGCGCTTATGGCTTGAGGACCCCTCAGAGGCTTGGGGCAGGGAAAGTAGACCTGAGGGTCAAGGAACGTGAGTTAAGGGAGCCCAGGTCAGATGGGCACAGGCTCTGCCCCGGGGGGAGCACCTTGACCCCCACCCCACCCAGCAAGTCCCTTCTCTCCCCTGCACCTTGATTCTATTCTTGTTAATCTCTTCATCCGAGATCTTCCAGGGGCAGTCCCGCCTCATCTCGCTGACGGTGGCCTCATCCTTGAAGCCATCATTCAGGCGGAAGGGTGCGACCATGTCCTCAAACCGCTTGGTGCTGGGGACAGAGAGAGCAGGTGAGACCAGGTGAGATGCCCGTTTCCAGGGGAACCAGGCCCTCAGAGGGGAGAGAGGTGGGTACCACAGAGATACACGTTTCAGACTGAAACCCATTCTGATGCTGCTTTTTACATCAAAGGAGCTTCCAGCTTTTTACTCCAAAGCAGCATTGGTTTTGGCACTGATGGTTGGGTCTGACTTTCCACAGAACTTTACAAGCTCTCCACAGTGGCTGACCTGGGATCCACCTCCACCCACCTGACTGTCCCGCAGGTATTTCCTGAGCACTGTCCTGGGCCAGGCTCTGTGTGACCCAACAGTGAACAAACCAAACAACATCCCCCATCCTGAGAGAGCTCATGGTTTTTGCTGCGTGACAAATAAGCAAATAAATACAAATGGGAGGAATTCTGAAGGCACAAATTGAGGACTGGGATGGGGAATAACCAGGCAGGGAAGGTCTCCCTGGACCCAAGGAAGCCCATCCTTCCGAAGCCAGCTAGGTATAGGGCAGAGGAGGCTGGAGCCAACAGAACGGAAGGTGCAAAGGCCCTGAGGCAGAAGTGTGCCTGGGCTGTTTGAGGAGCAGCAAGGGAGCCCATGTGGATGGAGCAAGGCGAGTGCCAGGGAGAGTGGATGCCGACACGTGTTAGGTCAGACAAAGGAGGAAGAGCCAGGAAAGGACACTGAGGAAGGACCACTGAGGAAGGAGGGAACCAGGGGAGAGCAGCGTCTTAGAAGCCAAAAGAAGAACTGTTTCAAGAAGGATCACCATGTCAAATGCAGCTGAGAGGCAGAGAAAGATGAAGACAGAAGCAGGCTCTGCTTGTCTGACAGTGTGGCCATCACAGGCGCAGCTGGCGAGAGCGATTTCAGTGGCGCAGTGGGCGGGCAGCCAGGCTGGAGTGAGCTGGAGGATGAGGGATGGGGAGGCCTCACTTTGGAGAAGGCTGGCTATGCAAGCGGGGAGAGAAGTGGTCCAGGAGGTGCAGGCAGGGGCAAAGGGGGTTGAAAGATCAGATGTGCTGGATGGGGTCTGTGTGCTGGGTGGCCCTGTCCTCTCCACCGGGGAAGGTCTTCCCCCATCTCTGTTCACGGCCTTTCTCAAGGCTCTGCTCCTCCACCAGCAGAGACGGCCCTACTCTCTTGTGCATTCTGGTCCACCTTTGCAGCATTCTGATGGCTCTTGACGCCCCCAGCCTGCACCTCAGCTGGGGCCAATGCCGCAGGAAAGGGCTTCAACTTACTCATCTCCACCCCAGCAGCTCAAGCGCAGCCCTGAGAGAGTGGGAGGGTCAGTCAGTATATCCACCACTATTAAATTGTTCCTTGCTTCTCCTGATTTCCTTCCCTCTCGAGGTTAACAGGAGCTAAAGAGGTCAGGACAGACCCTACTTATTGAGAAGACAGAGTCCTGGAAAATGTTACGTAGACAAATTTACGGAAAGCAGGCCTATTGTAAATTTTTTTTTTTTTTTTTTTTTGCTTTTTAGGGCCACACTGTGTATGGAGATTCCCAGGCGAGGGGTTGAATCGGAGCTACAGATGCCGGCCTACACCACAGCCACAGCCATGTGGGATCCGAGCCATGTCATCAACCAACACCACAGCTCATGGCAACGCCAGATTCTTAACCCACTGAGCAAGGCCAGGGATTGAACCCACAATCTCATGGTTCCTAGTCGGATTTGTTTCTGCTGTGCCACAGCAGGAACTCCGGTAAACATCTTTTAAGAATGTGAAACTGAATTGCTGGCAAAGTAAATCATCCCTTCTGGTCTGACGATCAAGCCTTGCTGCAAATTCACACAAGAGTTTGCTTGAAGTCTGCCCACTTGCTATTACTTGAGAGGGCAGGGGGAGTGGCTGCCCAGACCATTCGACATCTTGCTCCCTGCAAGTGCCAGTGTGGTAACATAACATCAGGGGCTCCAGCTACCATGCTTCTGCCTGAGGGCCTTTGCACCTTCTGCTCTGTTTGCTCCAGCATCCCTCAGACCTGTGGAAGGGACATGCCTCTGCCTGGTCCCTAAACAGAAGGAAGAGCCATCTAGGTGGACATTTGGGGGCCTATGGTTCTGCCACTCCTGGCCACGGCCAACTGGACCAAAGGTAGCCAAGATATAGGCCTGCCAGTGACCTTTACCTTGGCCTGGCAGGAAGGGATGAGCTGGGTGAGTCATAGTCCCTTTGGCAAGCCCTTCAATTAGACAATGCCCGGAGAAGGAAGGAGGCAGCTCGTAGCAGAAGTGAGACTGCAAGGAAAGGTGATATGCAGACAGAGCTTGGAAGACACAAGCAGGCAGAAGCCATGAGACCAGCATTTACTGACCATTGACTCTGGGATGGGTGCTGCGTTAAGCCCATTCCAAGCCACTCTAAGCCAGTGGTTCTCAAACTGGGGTGGCTATGTCAGGACGGGAGAGCTCGTTAGAAATGCACATTCTCATGCCATACCCCAGACCTATTGTCTCAGAATCTTGGGACTGAGCCCCCCCCCCCAAGCTATGTTTTCACAAACCCTCCAGGTGATGCTGATGTTTGAGAACCACTGCTTTACGAAAACACTTCAGGGGTTGGAGAAAAGTTAGAAAACCAGTGTAGGTAAAATCAGCGTTTCGTGAGTAGCAAGCAACCTGAGCTCCTTAAATGTGAAGCCAGAGACATCCTCAGCCCCCAGGTCTGCAAGGCGGGTGGGTGGGGGCCTGGGAGATGAAACACCCCCCTCAAGGGGCAGAACAGCCATGATCTACACCGGGAAGAGCTTCAAAAACACCTGGTCTGTGAAAAGCATGAACGTGAGCATTCATTGGCCTCCAGCCCAGGTGTCCGGCAAAGACCACAGCTCTGATATGCAAAGGACCAGCAAGCGGGGGAGGGAACACAAATGAAACTTAACGGCTGCAAACTCGATCCTTCCTCTTTCTTTCTATACCCAGTCTAGGCAGGGGCAGGAAGGACCATGCTCTTGCCCTTGGCTCAAGGGCCCACGGGCAGAGGGGGGTCTGTTCCTTTCTGCCTGGAACCCCCAGTACAGAGAACTTACTGCTCAGCCCGTGGCTTCTGGTTGATATCAGGAAGGATGTGAACTTCGTGGAATCTCAACCGGAACTTGCTCAGCAGAGAAATGATCCTGGAAGAGAGAGTTTTTTTTTTTTTTTTTTTTAAACTGTATTCATTCATTCAGTGAGTGTTTACTGAGCCCTGTGGAGGATATAGTGGCAAACAAAACAAACCTGCCTTTGGGAGGTTCACATTCTAACCTGGGAGGGGGAGAGACAGGAGATGAATATTGGTAAAGCAGGTCAGATGATGACAAGTGACATGGGAAAGGAATGGTCCTAAGTATCTGGTGGCCATCTCTGGACTAGTGCACCTCACATTTTAATGTCTGTGTACCTGCAGGTGATCTTGTTACAATGCAGATTCGGATCCAGCTGGTTTGGGTTGGGACCTGGGATTCTGCATTTCTAACCAGCTCCTGGGTCATGTGGGGCTACTGGTCACTGGTCGAACTTTGAGGAGCAAGGATCTAAAGAATGCGAGGTGCATTCTACTCCTGGGCATATATCCGGACAAAACTTTCATTCAAAAGATACATGCATCCGTATGTTCACAGCAGCACCATTCACAATAGCCAAGACATGGAAACCACCAAAATGTCCACCAATAGATGAATGGATTAAAAGATGTAGTATAGGAGCTCCTGTCGTGGCTCAGTGGCTAATGAACCTGACTAGCACACATGAGGATGCGGGTTCGTTCCATGGCCTTGCTCAGTGGGTTAAGGATCTGGCATTGAGAAAGATGAAGTTTGGATCCTGCCTTGCTGTGGCTGTGGTGTAGGCTGGCAGCTACAGCTCCAATTGGACCCCTAGCCTGGGAGCCTCCAGGTGCTGTGGGTGCAGCCCTAAAAAAGACAAAAAAAAAAAAAAGACGCAGTACATATATACAATGGACTATCACTCAGTTACAAAAAGAATGAAATAATGCCATTTTCAGCAACATGGATGCAACTAGAGATTCTCATACTAACTGAAGTTAGTGAAAGACAAATACCATACATATCACTTAAATGTAGAATCTAAAATATGGCACAATGAACCTATCCGCAAAACAGAAACAGACTCATGGACACACAGAACAGACCTGTGGTTGCCAAGGGGAGTGAGGGGGTGAAGAGGGATGGACAGGGAGTTTGGGGTTGGTAGATGCAAATGATTACATTTAGAATGGATAAGCAGAAGTTCCCGTTGTGGAGCAGCAGAAACGAATCTGACTAGGGACCGTGAGGTTGCGGGTTTGATCCCTGGCCTCACTCAGTGGGTTAAGGATCCGGTGTTGCTGTGAGCTGTGGTGTAGGTCAAAGACTCGGCTAGGATCTGGCGTTGCTGTGGCTGTGTTGTAGGCCGGCAGCTGTAGCTCTGATTAGACCCCTGGCCTGGGAACCTCCATATGCCGCAGGTACAGCCCTAAAAGGACAAAAGAAAAAATATATAAATAAAAAAGGAATGGATAAGCAATGAGGTCCTACTGTACAGCACAGGGGACTACATCCAATCTCTTGGGATAGAACATGATGGAAAATAGTATGAGAAAAAGATATGTATATAGATGCATGACTGGATCATGATGCTGTATGAAAATGACACAACACTGTAAATCAACTGTAATAAAAAGAAAAAAAAAGAATGGGTGTTAAACTGTAGCAAGGTCCTCAGGGTGGCTGAGGAAACAGATAACAGACATGAACTAAGTATAGAATCAGGAGCAGCAAGCCAGCTGGCCCTGACTTTACCCCCACAGGGAGGAGATGCCACCTGTGGTTTGTGGCAGTCAGGGAAGGCTTCACAGAGGAGGTGGTGATCTGGCTGAATAGTGAATAGAGGCTAAGACTATTACAGGCCAAAGAGGGTCGACAGGGGTGTCCACATTGGAATCACCCAAAGAACCTTCTAAACAACACGCCTGCCTCATCCCTAGCCCACCCACTGCCTCAGAGTCCCTGGACAGGACACAGCTTTGGTGATGCCCCAGGACTAGTTGGTGGTCAGTAAGCACCCCAGGAGAGTGGTCCAAATGAGCCAAGACACAGGGGTTCAGGGATGGAGCCGGAGCAGTGAAGGGCTGCCTGGGAGGGTGTGGGGCATGCAAGGGGCGGAAAAAGGAGATAAGCCCGAAGGACCAGGCTGGGGCCCATCTGTCAAGCCACTGCTGGTCCCTGAACTTGGGAGTAAAATCAGGAAAGCAGAGCTGTGGGCACATGTCTTGGTGTGCAGCCCGGAGGTGCCAGGCCCAGGAAGGGCCTGGGCATGAGGCAGCAACGGGCCTGGGGTCACTAGGAAGGCAGAGGATGTGGCCGGGTCAAGAATCAGCTGGAAGGCAGCGATTTCACAACCTCTGCTTGAGAGACAACCCATGACACACAGTGCCGCAGCCTTGAACGAAACCAAACTGGCTGAGTCCAGCTTTCAAGTGGAGCTAGAACAGGAAGCTGAGAGGGAGGGCAAAGCAGCCTTCACCGCGTATTTTCCTTTTGAGGACACAAAGAAACAGATGCTATGTTTCCCAGGCAACGCTCCCAGGCATGGCTGAGAAGGGTCCTTCAGTAGAGAAGTTCTCAGCGGAGGCGAGGACCCAAGATGGGATTGCTGGTCACCCCTAACTCATGCAGGGGGCAACTCAGAGCAGGTGAGGGGATGTGGTCCTAGCAAAGGACTAGGGTGCCACAGGCTCCCGACTCTGGGGTGTCACAGCGGGTACCAAAGGCTGGGCAGGGTTTTCTCTTTGGCTAATTAGTTACATGATTTGAGGCAAGGTACACCCCATCCTTCCCAGCCCATTTGTGCCCTCTAGTGGTCCCTCCATCCTACAACCTTTCACTTCCCTTGAGCTGGCCTGAAGTAGCAGGTGCCCAGCTCTAGGCACACAGGTGACTCCTGCCAGCAGCACAACTGTGTTCTGCCTTACTATTTACTTCCTTCTCAACTTAAGTCAACTCACATTCTTTTTTTGTGTCTTTTTTAGGGCCACACCTGCAACATATGGAAGTTCTCAGGCTAGAGGTCAAATCAAAGCTGCAGCTGCCAGCCTCAGCCACAGCCACAGATCCACGCAGGATCCGAGCCACTTCTACAACCTACACCACAGCTCATGGCAATGCCGGATCCTTAACCCACTGAGTGAGGCCAGGGAATCAAATCTGTGTCCTCATGGATACTAGTCAGGTCTGCTACCACTGAGCCACAGTGGGAACTTGCAACTCTCAGTCTTACTTAGATACATTTTGAAAGGAAATATCATATCACAATACAAACAGAAAATCAGCATCTCCTGCCAGAAAGATGAGATGTGACCAATAAAACCAGTAAACCAATGTCACTAAATTCTGGTGGATGCCATTGCCTGTCAAGCGCTCAAGCCAGGCTGGCCCTCTCCTGTCTAGACAGAGAACCAGCCACAGGAGAATTAAGTCATTTCTCACCAAGAGATTCTGTGGGATTTGCTGCCCTTTATTCTGGCCACCGAAGTCACCTCTGGTCTCACCATGGATAGTACTCCAAGCTTGGGGGAGGGGAGACAGTGCCCTGAAGGATCCTAAGCTCTGCCTCATTTCTGAGGAGGAGGGGCCTTCTCCATCCTTTATTTCACCCAAGGTTCTCCTTGAGATTTGTGGTTTTATAATTTGACAACCCTCCTGGTCATGGTGAGGACTAGGGAATGCGGTTTTTGTTTTTAGGGTTTTTTTTTCCTTTTGTAGGGCCACACCCACAGCATCTGGAAGTGCCCTGGCTAGGAGTTGAATCGGAGCTGCATCACCACAGCAATGCCAGTTCTGAGCCGGGTCTGCCACCTGCACCACAGCTCATGGAAATGGCGGAGAGTGAATCCACCGAGCAAGGCCAGGGATTGAACCTGCATCCTCACTGATACTAACTAGTCAGATTCGTTACTCCTGAGCCACAGCGGGAACTCCTTTGTGCATGTTATTAAAGAGGTCAGGACACCAAAACAGCTTCTGCAATGGAGAGAAAGCTGCTCTTGCCCAGAGCTCCCTCACCACCACTGTGCCCTGAGCGAGGCGAGCCCACATGGCGCTCCCCACTTACGCCTTTCTTTCCTGGTCCATCCTGTTGATCTGGCCCCCAACAAACACGCGGATCCTGCATTTACTCCATCGCTTCTTCCGGCCCAGGAGATAGGGGACCAGGAGGGTGAGGCCTGGCAAGGAGGGTCCCATGAGACAGGAGAAAAATGCCCGCAGGATGCAGCCCTCTCTGGGTTCCCACCCCACTCTGCCCCGAGCAAGCCCTTGCCCCTCTCTGGACCTCAGTTTGCCCACCCCTATGATGAGTGTACCAGACTAAACCAGAATGGCACACAGGGCTCTCTGGGCTGGGGTTTATTTGGCCTGCATGATGCTTTTAAAGAAGCGAGCTGGTGTTGAATAATTGGGGGATTTCACTTGAAATCTAAATCGCTGTCACTTATCACGTGTCATTCACAAACGACCTCACCACTCTGGGCCTCCGTTTCCTTGCTTGTAAATAATAGTTCCCACCTGGGGACTGCATTAAGTTAAGCCATGCAAACAGTGTTAAGCCTGGAGTAACTGCTCCATCTACATTATCTCGCATTAATAGGATACATCCTGCTGGAGCATGACGTTTTCTTTATATCTAGGACCCTGTCAAGAGTGGGAACAAGAAAGCTGAGTCATGTTTTAAGAAAAATGGGAGAGAATGTTTGGGAAACAAAGACTACTCCTGCGGCTGTCCTGGGCACCGGCCCATCTCTCCCATTTATGTCATGTGCCTGAGACCCCAAAGGCCTGTCTCATCTGAAGCTTCCCCCTCACGCTGACCTCAGCGGCTCCCACAAAAATCCCGCAGTTGACAGTTGACAAGGGAGGGGTGAAGCCAGCCTCCTCTTTGCTGGGCTCTGAGGTCTCACCAGAGGCCTTGTCAAGAGCGATCAGAAAGGGCAGCAGAGAGAGGAGAGTGGCGGCGGGGGCGGGGGGGGGGGGGATGGCGGGGGAGGGGAGCCGGCAGCCCGGCGCTGACCTCCATCGTCAAACAGCCAGTAGATGTCGATGGTCTTCTTGCCCTGCTCCGACTGGAAGACGGTGCTGGCCTGCTCCTCCCGCACCAGGGCCTCGGGGTCCGCGGCCAAAGCAGAGGGGCAGGTCACACGGGAGTGGAACATACTCGCAGGCTGCGGTCGGTCTGAAAACACAGTGAGCTGCCCTGGGAGGGGGGCTGGCCATCACCCGGACTGGGCACACGGTGACAGGAAGCCCCTGCTGCAGGTGAGCACGGGGGAGACCGGCCCAGAGAAACGCAAGGGGCCCTCCTGATGCTGAGACTCCAATTTTCAGGCAGGTCCACCAGGAGCAGGGGCCCTGGATGTGCCGTGCTGATGTACCCCACCCTGCTCCCAGCTTCTCTTCCTGGGACTTCAGTTAGCACTAGGGGGTGGGAGCTGCTCCCTTAAAAACTCCCCTGTGCCCCTCACAAATGCCCACAGGATGCCTCCAGCTCTGCACTGCAGGATCCCCACCTCCAAGAGCATCCTGCCCTCCTGACTGGAGCATGGATGGGGTGGGGCTTGGAGAGCACGAGACTTGGGCCCCGGAGACCACTGGGTGGGGTCCTAGGATGCCCGGACACTGATTTCTCCAGCAGGGTTGGCAGTCTTTATACTACCCCCCTCCACTCCCCGTTACCCACACCCAGGGGTCCTGGGTGTCACTGGCCAAAACCTCCTGCCCTTGACCAAGTTCCCAGGTGGCCCACCGCTAGCCATCCCCCAGGGGGAGAGCGCCCTGAGCCTCTGAGTGGGTGGGACTGACCTGTGCCAGAGACAGACGGTCTGGAGCCACCGGCGCTGGCGTCCTTGCTGTCCTCCGCTGGGTCAAACACAGGGTTAACTGCAAAAGAGGAGAGCTTTGTTCCCAGACTCTCCTGCCTGGGGCTCTTCTGGGCTCCCCCTTATCCTAGGGAAGAAGTGCTGACTCCGCAGCTTCCACCGATCTGGCCCCTGCCTTTCTCCACGAGCCACCCGGCTGCCTTCTGCCGCTCAGAGAGGCCACGCTTTCCCACCAGGCCCTGGTGGTGGGTGGTCCCCGAGCCAGGAACCCTCCCCTTCTAGCAACAGGCCCCCTCTGCAGAGAGGCCCTCCTGCCTGCATGCTCTGTGTGTCTGTGTCCGTCTCCAAAGGACGCTGTCACTGCCTGAAGTGACTCCTGGGTCCATGAGTTTCCTCCTAGAATGTCAGCTTCCAAGGGCAAACTTTGTACCGTTTCCCATGGCACTGCCAGCACCTGGAGCAGCCGTGGTCAGGAGCGTGGTTGCTGCTCTGTAAGTTCTGGTTGCATAAATATTCAGTGAACACTTCTGGGGCCAGGTGTGCCCTCAGCCCACAATGACCCAGATGAACAGACCCAGGCCTGCCTGTGGCGTCCACTCCTCTCTTTCCCTTAGCGCCCCCTCTTTCATTTGTCTCCCCATGTGTTATTTCCTTCATGTCTCCAAAAATTCAGATCTGCATATTTGCATGTGACTTTAGGCGTAACACACATCCCTCCTCAGTGCCCCAATCACGGGCCTCGAGACCAAACGCCCAGTGTCACAGATTTCCGGGTGTGTTTTCATACTCTGGTGTCTTTTGGTGGCCCTCTCTCGCCCCTCTGTCCCTTTTTCCTGCCTACTAGAACCTTTTCATCTCTTCTGGTGACAAAAGCTCTCATCAGGATTCAGGGATCTCACATCCCCTTTCTGGGCCCCAGTTCCTCCATTTAGAACCACGATGATCTGCATTAAAGCAGATTTGGAGTCTGTGCCTTTTATTCCTTTCTAATTTTCCTTTCTCTTCACTCCACCACTTAAACAAGAATTAGGGAGTTCCTGCTGTGGCACAATGGGATCGGTGGCATCTCTGCAGTGCCAGGACGCAGGTTTGGTCCCTGGCCTGGAACAGTAGGTTAAAGATGCGGCTGTGGCATGGGTCACAGCTGCAGCATAGGTTGCAAGTGGGGGCTCGGATTTGATCCCTGGCCCAGGAATTCCATGTGCCACAGGATGGCCAAAAAAAGAAAAGAAAAAAATTAGGTTCTAGAATTTCCTAGGATTCTGTTCTGGTCGTTGCTGTTCTGTTGATGTTTTCTGGGTTTTTTGGCTTTTTTTTTTTTAACTGAAGTTCACAGGCTAGGGGTCAAATCTGAGCTGCATCTGCCGGCCTACGCCACAGCCACACAGGATCCAAGCCACATCTGCGACCTACACTGTAGCTCACAGCAATAACGGATCCTTAACCCACATCCTCATGGATACTAGTTTGGTTCGTTTCTGCTGCGCCACCACAGGAACTAGGGATTCTGTTCTGTTTTTGACAAGGGGTCTCAAGAAGGCAGGGTGTGAACTCACTGTGTGCCTGCATCACCTTGGAGATGTTGAGCCCCTCACGCATCCTCATGACACACACACCGTAGTTGAAATCAAAAGCATCACTGGAAAGAGACATGGTGGCGTCAGCCTCTTCTCCATCCCAGCCCCCGGCCCCCAGGAGGCCGGGTGTCTTGTGTTGGCCCTGCTCCCATCACACCTCCCTTCTCTCTTGGCCTCAGCCTCCGCATGTGTATAATGGGCAGGCAGGACTGGAGAGGCCCCGGACCCCTCTAGCTCTACCGTCCTGTGCATCCTGTAGAACCTGTTCTCAGGGGAAACAGAGTCAGGCCAGTCCTGAAACCAGGCCCTGGGCTCCTGATACACAGGGATGGTCCTGACAACTCTGCCCACAGAGGTGGAGAAGGGAATTACTAGACCCACTTGATAGATGCAAAACTGGAGTTTGGGGAATAACTTGCATGTGATCAAACACGAAGAAAGAGGCCAGCTGGGAAAAGGATTAAGTAGCTGAGGCTGGAAATGCTGAGGACGGCAGGCACACAGGCTGCTCTTGTTCATGAAGGCACCAATAGGTTGTCTATTTGGAACGTGTAGAAGGCTCCTACCCCCCAAGTATATTTCCTGCCTGGTTGACGCAGCACAGTGCTCAAGAGCCCACCACTCAGGCTAACCTGAGAGGCTGGACTCCTTTCATTACACAACTCTGGGACAGGGGCCTTTGAGGCCTCTGCAATTTGGAATTTGGGGATGTTGAAGCTGGGGGTTGGGTCCTGGAGAGCAGGTTTCCACCACCGCCTGCTGTAACTGTGTTAGAGGCAGCTGATGTGCACTGTTCAGAGCTGCGCATCTGGGTCACTGCAGACCTAGAAGTAGGGCCCGGGTCCCCAGCACGCAGCCTCGTGTTCCTTAAATGCTACGGCACACTGCCCCTCTGTACCACATCAGGGCAGAAAAGCAACTCAGGTAGGCATTTTCTGGAGCTTGTAGAGCAAAGGCTGAAGGAGAGAGGGTTTGGAGTGAACCCTGAAATCCCCAGGGAGTTTATCCCCCAGTCCCATGCTCAAAGCTTGTGGCTCCTTGGAGACCTGTTCTTGCTTCTCACTCAGTGGTGCCACCTCACAGTTCAAGAGCTGGCCGTCTGCATGTCTTCTGCAGCTCCCAAGTGGGCACAAGATTTTCACATCAAAACCCACATTTTCAACTTCTTTGAAAAACTAGAAGATCTGGCAACACTGGGTCCACATTTCCACCTGGGCACAATTGGCTGAAGCCAAGTAATGGCTGTTTTTGCCCGTTTGCCACACTCCCCACTGCTCCCTAATGTCCCTCACCCAGCCCACTTCCCTGCGTTACATGCCTGTTCCTTGCCGATCTTGGTGTCTATGATGCATAGGTCAGAGTGGAGAACCCTCAGTCTGCCTATTTCTTCCTCTGCTTTGAACCAGCAGACTTAGGTTCTTACAGTGCCCATTGTTTTCCTTCTCCTTCTCAAAGCCCAGGAAACTCCAAAGGCCCAAATCTAGAGACCCCAGGCCCCACCTCCCCCATGCCCTCACTCACTGCAGGAGGCCGATGTAGTCTTCCACTGTGGCCGGGTGAGCTGACTGCCAGTTCTTCTTGAACCCGACCACCAGGATGTTGGGCTTCATTCTCCCAAGACCTGCGGCCTGTCGGGGGGAGCGGGGCGGGTGGGGGGGCGATGGGGGAGGGGATGGGGGGAGGTGATGAGGGGAGGGATCAGGCGGCTTGTCCCACCAGGGCTCTGTTCTGTGACCAGGGTGGGGCTCTGTCTTAGCCCCAGCTGCCCTCTCCATCATGTGGTGGGGGCTCATGAAATACATCTCCAAGTTCAGGGTCCTGTCCACCTGGACACACCCACGAGAAAGGTGAAGCTACAGCCAAATTTATCCCCTGTGGCCTCTCCATGCCAGGGCCAGTAGCTGGACTGGCCTGTCTGTTCTGAATTATCTCTGTTCCTGCTTCTCTAGCAAATTATTTCTTATAACAAGGGACTTGAATTTGGGTGTCGAGCTTGGAGTATTCCTGGATCATTTAATCCATACATCTTTTATATTTCTCTTTTTATTATTTTATTTTATTTTATTGCTTTTTAGGGCCACACCCATGGCATATGGAAGTTCCCAGGCTGGGGTGGAATCAGAGCTGTAGCCACCGGCCTACGCCACAGCCACAGCAACGCAGGATCAGAGCTGTGTCTGCGACCTACACCACAGCTCACAGCAATGCCGGAACCTCAACTCACTGAGAGAGGCTGGGATTGAACCCGCACCCTCATGGATCCTAGTCAGGATCATTAACTGCTGAGCCACTAAGGGAACTCCCTGTTTTTTTAAATGTTAAAAAATTTTTAAAAAATTTTAAGGTGAAACTTACATAACATAAAACCAACCATTTTAAAACGTATAATCCAGTGGCATTTAGTACATTTAAAATATTGTGCAGCCACAACCTCTATCTACTCCCTAAATATTTTTATAATCTCCAAAGGATTATATCGTATATGCCCTTTTTTTTTTTTTAAGTTTGAGAAATATTAAAAACTATTGAAAAGTATTCCCCTATGTTGACTCGGAATCAACATCTGTTATATTATCCATGCATTCCCTTTTACAAATGAAAAAAACCTGAGCAGGAAAATGAAGTACCCAGTGGAATGTTCTAGAACTTGATCTGAGTGGTAGTTTTACACCACTGAGTGATGTCTGCATGTGTAAACATTTATCAAACTATACACTATTTCACTTTGCTGTCTGTAAATTATATGGTAAAATAATAATAATAAAACAAGATGTGTCACTCAGCCCCTAAAGGCCTCCAAGTCAGTTTCCCAGGTTCCTGGGCACTCAGAGAAAGTGCCCTGCATCAGCACATCTGGAGAAGCAAGAATGGTGGGACGGCTGCTGCAGCAAAAGGGGCTTCAACTAGCCCCTCAGGGCGTCCTGCCTTCCAGGTTGTCTCACCACGTAAGTCCCATGGGGAAGCCCAGACCCACGGCACCTGCATGAGAATCTGGACCCCACTGCGGAGGTCCTCGGCAATGACGTCAGAATAGAAGGCCTTGATCTTCCTCTTGTTCAGCCACTTGGTGTGCCCATTGGCGATGAGCCGGAGCTCGGGCCTCCTCTGTTTGCGGGGTCCCTGTGGGTGGTGGTGGTGGGGGCAGGTGACATCGGGGGGGCTTTCACCCTCTGGCTTGAGCCTCATCCCGTCTCCTGCCCTGGAGCCTGGCTCCTGGGCTCAGCAGCACCCAGAGGTGCTGGTTTTCCTTTATGGAATCATGGGAGGGAAAGAAGAGGAAGAGGGGGGTGGCTGGTGGAAGGAAGATGAGGGGGCATGTGAGAAGCAGCACAGTGGGGAGAAGCCAGTGAGAGGGACAGGGAAAGGGATAGAACTGGGCCCCAGGCTCCACAGCCCCTCCCCCAGCCCACACCCCTACCCCCACCTTGGGCTCCTCCAGGAATACAGACCCACCCCACCTGCAGGGGACACTCACGATGAGCACGTGGCCACAGATCATCAGGCTGAGGTTCCGGGTGAAGGTGCCCACAAAGTCCACAAGGGCCGGGCGGAAGTTGGGGGGCCCCGTGAGCACCAGGCACTGGGGGCTGAGGAGGGAAAGGGAAAAGGGCGTGAGCCATCAGGACAAAGCGGGGGGTCAGGATGCCAAGTACAGGCGCCCCAGGAGTTCTGCCGCCTCCCGGGACTCCCTTCCTAGACAGGGAACCACCCTGTAGCCTCGCCTTCCCATCTGTGACTCCAGGGCAATTCGAGGGACCTTCCAGCTCTCTTGGTGGCCACCACACTGGGTGTCCCTCCTCCACCTGCTCAGGCCACCAAATGCTCTCGGTGGGCAAAGTGCCCTCCTGCTGCTCCACCTGGTGCTCCTGCTCTGCCCAGCCCAGCCAGACGTGGGTGTGGCGGGGGGGGGGGCCTGTCACTTATGAGATCACTGTGTCACCTGGGTGGGTAAGTCAGCCTCGGGGTGAAGAGGCAGCCAAGGACCCTATCAGACTCAGCTGAAGCCAGACAGAATCGGCTGCTCACCAGCTGTGTGACCTGGGGCCAGTGACTTAACCTCTCTGTGCCTCAGTGGTCTCATCTGTGAAGGGGTTAGTAATTTCATATACTTCAGAGGGTCATGGTGAGGCTGTGTAAGGCACCTTGCACAGCAATGCAATGTAGATGCAACCCAATTATTAACATTGTGATCCGGTGGGAAGGGAGTCCCGATCCCCCTTGGATACCAAGGGATGGCTGTATTATTGCCCTGTGTATTTTTTTTTCTCTTGGTCCTTTTTGTCTTTTTAGGGCCACACCTGCAGCATAGGGAGGTTCCCAGGCTAGAGGTCAAATCGGAGCTACAGTTGCCAGCCTACACCGCAGCCACAGCAACCTCAGATCCAAGCTGCATCTGCGACCTTCGCCACAGCTCATGGCAATGCCGGATCCTTAGCCCACTGAGCGAGGCCAGGGATCAAACTTGCATCCTCATGGTTCCTAATCGGGTTTGTTTCCACTGAGCCATGACGGGAACTCCTTACCGGTAGTTCTTGATGTGGTCCTCCACCTCGTTGAGCCCCACTGAGTAGCTGAGGGCCAGGTTGTAGGAGCCAGCCTGCACCGAGGAGCCCCAGTTCACCTCTGAGAGTGAGGGGAGGGGGAGGGGGCAGGGGAGGGCAAGATTAGAAGTCACAGGAGGAAACACACACGCACAGGAAGGAATCGAGCACCTGTGGGACAGGTAGGCAGCCTGCAGATCTGTTCCTAACCTTTGCACATACAATATAGCTGCTTGTTTTAAAGTGATACCTCGAGCTAAAACATTCTCCTCTCTTGAGACAGACAGACCTTCACAATGGCCTGGAAGGCCAGGTTCAGCTTTAGAACTCTAGGCTTTCCTGGAGTTCTACATCCCACCCCCAGATTGCTGTCACCCCAAGATCCTTGCCTGCACTCATGTGCACATCCCTGCCCATGTTTGGGTTTTTTCTTTGTTTTTTATGGCTGCACCTGTGGCATATGGAAGTTTCTAGGCCAGGGGTTGAATCCGAGCTGCAGCTGCCGGCCTGCGCCACAGCCACAGCCACGCTGGATCTGAGCCACGTCTGTGACTTATGCTGCAGCTTTTGGCAACACTGGATCCTTAACACTGAGCAAGGCCAGGGATTGAACCTACATCCTCATGGATACTAGTCGGGTTCTTAACCCACTGAGCCACAATGGGAACTCCAAGACACCTCTGCCCATGTGTGCAAGCTTTGTCCACCCAGCCGTTGGTCAGGCAGCCCTCGGTCTGGTGTGCACACCAGCAGGCCAGCCACTCTCAGGAGGATAGACCTGGGCAGGCAATTCCAGGTCCTGAGTGCCCAGGATGGTGTAGCAATAGAGGTGTGGGCTCCTAGTGGGCACACTCCTGGGGGCTCCTCACCCCATGGGGGGGATGAGGCTGGAGGACCAGAGGATGCCCTGGAGAGCAAAGAGCACAGGGCAGGCCCCCTTAGCTGAGTGGCCGGTGGGGGGCTTAGCAACCTCAGGGCAAGAAGGGACGCCTGACCCCTGGGCACCTGGCTTCTTGTAGATCACGTAGAGCAGGAGGAAGAGCACGACGCCGATGGCGATGAGGGCTGCCCACCAGGTGAGAAGGAACATGATGACCACAGAGATGACTGCCCCGAACAGCGCTGCCCACTTGCTGTAGTATCGGAAGGAGGGTCTCCACCCTGGGGCGGGCACAGGGCAGTGGGTACGCTCAGCCCCTGAGAGCCGGGCAGGGCCTGGGTGGCGATGCCTGCAGTGCCCAGCACCAAGCTTCCAGCCTCTGCCCACCTCCCACCTCCACCTCCTGGGGCTGGGCTCGGAGGCTCTGGGAGGGCCACACGCCTGCCCTGGCTGGCATTCCACCAAGGGGGAGACTCCAGCTCCAGCCAACACAGCCTCAGGACATCCAAGGTCAGCAGTGGTGCTGGCTTCTGTAGCCACAGGGCAGAGGGGGTAAAAGGGAGGGGAAGGATGTAATTCTGCCTGGCAGGTCACACCAGGGCCACCACTAGTGACAGTCGCTCCACAGCACAACTCCAGGGCACCGTAGTCCACGGTCCAGGGAAAAGGCAGCCCAGGGACCAGCTCATCGGCCATTTGGGGCCAATTAGAAAAAGTCTTCCTCAAGACTTTATTGCCGTCTGCCAGAAAATTTTCATAACATACAAATCTATGACATGAGTGGCGCCCCCTGGAGTTGGGCAACGTGCAACCTGCAAGCACCCTGTCTGTGACTTTGCCGATTCCCTTCCCTCTCTGGGGCCTCAGACTCTTGACTCCTATAAAGCTGGTGGAAGAAGGCACTAGAAGTCTCTGCACACTGTAAACAGTATATAAGCCCTGTACAGTACATACTCTAAGTGCCTGATAAAGGAGAGCTATTATTATTATTGTTACAGTTATTATCATTACATGAATGGTCCCTCTAATTTGGGTTTTTTGTTTTTGTTTTTGTTTTTGTTTTGTCTTTTTAGGGCTACACCTGTGGCATACGAAGGTTCCCAGGCTAGGGGTCAAATTGGAGCTGTATCCACCGGCCTACACCACAGCCACAGCAACTCGAGATCCGAGCCACATCTGTGACCTACACCACAGCTCACGGCAATGCCGGATCCTTAACCCGCTGAGCGAGGCCAGGGATCAAACCCAAGTCCTCATGGATCCTAGTTGGGTTCGTTAACCATTGAGCCACGACAGGAGCTCCCCCTTTAATTGATTTCAATTTGAGGGGTGACCTTGGTCTGCCCAGCTGCATCCATGACTTTCACACCCCCCTCCAGAGCCCAGCCCCAGGTGCCTTCCATGGAGGAGGAAGGGGCTTGCTTACCAGGTGAATTGGTGATGGAGGCGTGGAAGCAGCTGAAGTTGATGAGGGCGTAGGAGCACAGGAAGAAATTGGAGATGATGGGGGCGATGGTGTTGAGCTCAGCTTCAGGGACCCCAGGGAGAGAGGAGACAGTGGGTTGGGCAACTCTACCAAGGAGGCCCTGGCACCCTCCCTCCAGGTCACCAAGGCTCAGTGAGTTTCAACTTTCTCATCTGTGCAATGGGTCCATCATTTGGTGATTCTCAAAGTCCAGTGTTTTGTAAACTGTAAACTGCAGGCTTTAAGAGGATGGAGGGCAGGGTGAGGGTAAACCCTGCCAGGCCACGGGATGACCAAGGACAGTGGCTGTCACACTTCCTCTGGTGACCACAAATTACAGTAAGACATACATTTCATAATGTGACCCAAGACACACATCATTTGTTACCTGAAACCTTGAGACAGTAGCACGGTTGCACCCACAGCGGAAACCCCCTCAAGAACTGGCTCCTTCCCTTCCCTGTCTCACAAGCCCCTGCCCTGCCACAGCCCCTGGCCGCCCCATATGCGCTTTTGCACATGACTCATTGTCTCGATGCCTGTTTCTGCAGGTTCCCCAAAACGGACAAGTGCATCTCATGTGCCCGCCCTCTGTCCGTGAGTCCACTGAGTCACCACAAGAGCCCTGCCCAGAGCATCTGAGATCACCCTCCTCAGTCCGAGGTCCAGGCAGAACCACCCACATAAAAGGACATCGAATCCAAGTTGGGGAGGGGTGCATGGTGAGCAGGAAACATCGGGAACATCCGGGGATATCAGGCCTGAGTAGGCGTTGCCATTCCCTGGGTGTGGCCCTGCTGCCTCTTCGTTGGGTGCAGGAGCCAGGAGTGTCCAGTCCCCTTGAGTGGGAGTGACTAGATCATGAGGGTAAGTCTCGTGGGTTGGTGACGCTGGCCTAAGGAGCAGGGATTCAGCTGTGGCAGGAAGATGCTTCCCAGCTTGGGGAGGTTTACCAGCAGCTGACCCCAGCCGGGTTCCTGCAGAGGGACCAGGGGGCAGGGGTCATCATGCCATTGGATGCCCACTGCCCTTGCTCGGTAGGGCCACCTATCTCCTTTGCAAGTTCCACCTCGGCTAAGGAAATCAGGAAGGATTGGAGAGTGTGCACACATTAGTGTGTGTATATGATTACGTGTGTGTGTGTGTGCGCATACACACATGGTCTCTCTCTTTTATTTCTTCTTTTTCTTTTCAGGGCCACTCCCATGGTATATGGACATTCCTAGGCTAAGGGTGGAATTGGAGCTGCAGCTCCCAGCCACAGCCACAGCCACAACGACAGCCACGCCGGATCTGAGCTGCATCTGTGATCTATACCACAGGTTACAGCAATGCCAGATCCTTAACCCACTGAGTGAGGCCAGGGATCAAACCCGCATCCTCATGGACTCTATGTTGGGTTCTTAACCTGCTGAGCCACAAAGGGAACTCCCACACATGGTCTCCCCTGCCTATCGGTGACACGTCCTCTGCGTGTTTGCTCACATTTTGCAGATGAGGAAACTGAGGCTCTGGGAGGTAAAGTGATTTTATCCAGGTAAAGCCAGGATAGAAAGTCAGTCTAACTGATTAACGGGGATCTTCTGCTAGGGCAGCCCTTATCTTGGAGCCCAAGGGATCTAGTGCTCGAGGTTTGAGAAATGAGATTGAGCTAGTTTCTACACCTACAGAGACAGTGACCCAGCTGTTTGAACTGGCTCCCAAGGAGGAATCAGTGAGCCTGTCCTGGGCTCCAGATGTGCCCTGGGGGCTCATTCAGACCTGAGGAAGGAGGTCCCTGCTGCCAGGACACAGGGATGCAGAGCCAGGGAAGGCGGGTAGGGTCCTATCCCCGCGCGGCCCTCACGGCCAGCCAGGAGAGGTGGCAGCCCTATGTGCCCCGCAGCCACTCACCAATGATGATGAAGGCCACCGCGATGGCGTAGGCCAGCAGGTAGCCACGCACAGGCTCATTGTTCTTGCCATAGCCTTTGCCGAAGAAGCCGATGAGCGGGTACAGCTGATCCACACACAGGCACTGTGGACATAGGATGGCACACTCACCCCTTGACAGGGACCTGCCCTGTCCCCTCCCCTGTGGCTACCTGGACCGCAGCCCCTGCTTGTTCTCCCCGTGACCTGGGCAAGGCACTTCCTGATCTGAGTCCCGGCTTCTGACTCTGAAAGGGGAGTGACGGCCTGCGCCCGCCCAGCCCATCTCTCCACCAAGACAGTGAAAGGTTGAACGAGAGGGCTGATCACATGGCAGTGAAACGGGGGCAGTGGGTTGCAGGTGGGGTGCCAAGCTCACCACGCCAGGGCTGCTTCCTACAAGCCTTCACTTCCCCAGCTCCCTTTCCTCCAGGATGGACACTGGGTCATGTGCCTCCCCCAGGCCTCTGCAGTAGTCACCTGGGGAGGGGACCCCTGCACCTGGGCCTCCCAGACACGACCGCCCCCTTCTGCAGCCTCACCTGGAAGACTTTGGCGGCGGAAACTAGACAGGCCAGGGCTGAGGAGAGCGTAGCGCCAAAGATGCCGGCCGTGATCAGGGGTGCGAAGCCCGACACCATGCTCATGGTCTGCAGGGACGCAGGGTGCGGCCCCCAGGGTGAGGGCGGGGCCCAGAGCACCCCAGGGCCCGCTGTAGGCAAAAGCTGGGTCTGGAAGCTTCTGCCTGAGCCTACCACTGTCCCTGGGGACCCAGGACACACCAGAGCAGGAATTGGGCCCTGCCCCCCCCCCCCGAAGCTCTTTCCCCAAGTCTGGGGCCAGCCCCTCAAACCACTTCTGCTCAGCCCAGTCCGGCCTCTACCTGGTGGCCCCTGTGTCTAGCGCAGCGGACTTCCCAGCAGGGCCGCGTGTACCTGGTAGTAGTTCATGAGGCCGAAGCGACAGCTGTGCTGCTGGGCGCACTCGGTAAAGTTCCAGCCGTAGCCGCAGGCCAGCCCCTCGCAGGTGCCCAAGCCAGGGGTCACCGTGTCATTCAGGACCCCAGAGGCATCACGAACCACGCAGGAGCCTGAGGAGGAAGGAAGGCATGGGGAAGCCTGGCTCCCCTCCTCTGTCCTCCCCTCCGACCTGAAAATGCTGGCTGCTTCTGCAGAGGGCGAGATGCTGCTGATGGGCCAGCACTTCCTTTACTTTGTAATAATAATAATAATAATAATCGCCATGGTTTTAGCTACCATGCAGGAACGCTTTTGATGTGCCACGCTCTGTGTTAAGTACAACAAACACTCCTGAGAAACAAGTATTACCGTTATTTTTGTTGTCACTGCCGTTCTTCAGAGTCATAGGGAGCTTAAGTGACCTAAGGTCACAGTGTCCTCCTTAAAGTGGAGACCTGTATCTCAGGCCCTGAGTGGCTGAGACATGGTCCCTTGGCCATCCGTGAGCAGCCCACCTTGCAAGGTGCTTACGGGGAGCAAGAGCATGTGTGAGGATCTCACTGAGAAGCACATGTCAACAGCCCTGATCCGGTTCCATGGCCCACCTCTATCATTCAGGCTGTGTGACCTTGGCAGGTCACTTAACCTCTCTGAGCCCTTGTTTCCTCTTCTGCCACATGGCAGAAACGACAGTGCCCAGATTAAATGTAATGAAGCATGTAAAGGGCTGGGCACCCGATAATAAGTCAGTGGCTAGAATCTTCTTCCTCCTTGTCATCGTCGTCATTGCTTTCATTATTATCCCTAGAGTCAGAGCATGATTTTTTCCTGTAGGATTTTCACACCCTTGAATCTGTAACCTGAGATCTAAAGGGACCAGAAGAGCCTGGTCTGACCGCCCCCCATCTCCGCCACAAACTCCCCCCCCCCCCCACCACCACTACAACAATGTTCTGGCTGCCACCAAAGCTCCTCCTAAAATAAAGTTTGAGGCTCCACTCCCTGGCTTGCCATGTCCTCTAGGCCCAGCTCTCCCCATGCGAAAGCTGGGTGCACCCTGTGACCCCCGCCAGCAGTCTGGGCTGGCGGCTTACCGATGGTGGCTGAGATGGCCAGGTAGGAGATGGTGGTCCAGAAAATGGCCATGAGCGTTCCCTTGGGGATGGCCACAGCAGGGTCCTGGAGGAGGGAGGGAGAGACGGCGTCAGGCAGACCCTGACCTTGGCCCCTCCTTGCAGGGGCCGAGAGAAGGAAACTCGAGATTGAAGACCCACACGGGAGAACGGGACCCAACCAAGGCAATGGCTGAGACCGCCTCCAGAGCCCTGGGAGCCTGAGGCAGGGAGAGAAGCTCCAAGCAGCCTTGGCTCTGGTCCCCAGGGACATTTGGCCAGCGCTTGCTGTGGAGGCAGTGAAGGATAGGGTAGAGGGCTCCCAGCCAACCTGCCTGGGTTCGCCTCCAGGTGATCACTGAGCAGCGTGCGTGTCCTCCCACCTCTCAGCCCCTCCAGCCTCACGAGGATGCTGCTGAAATGAATGACTCCTTGCCAAGCCCCCAGAACCGGGGCCCAGCTCAGCAGCTGGGCTCGCTGTGTGTCATCACTACTACGCTCCTGTTGATCTGTCGGATTCCGCAGCAGTGAACACCTAGACAAGCCCCACGCTCTCCCCTCCTCTCTGAGCAGAGCCTCGCTGGTGTTTTCCTGGCAGTAACACCAGTGGCTGGTGGGGAGACGGAGGCCAGGGACCCGTGAGGAGGGCCCAGCTCACGGAGCCTCGGGTGGCTCGGTCCTGAGCACACCAAGGGCCACAGCTCTGGCCCCAGGGGTGGGGGCTGATCCTGGGGGGAGGAACAGAGGCTGGGATTTTTAAGGCAAATTTTCCCTCTCCGGGCACAGATCCCAGCCTGGAGGGGAAGGCCACATCAGCCACGGGAAGTAAACTCATAAACATGTCAGGTTGCCCTGGACCTTTTCTGCTCACCGCTCAGCTGGCAGGGAGAACCACAGGTGACACTGCTCAATTTCATGGACAAGGCAAAACAAAGCCTGCAATGGTCCAGCTCTCTGTCTCAAACACTGGAGGCCTGAGCTGGAACCCATGGTCACTCGGCGATGACCAGGCCCTGGACCTGCCCTGGCCTAAGTGGAGGAGGTACAGGGGGGACCCTGTGACACAGGGTAGATGGTGCCCCCCACAGGGAGGACCGCAGTGCACTGGGAAACAGGGTGGGGTTCCACTGCGGGGAACCGTGGAAGGCTTCATGGTGGAGGGGACGGTGAGGTGGCTCTGAAGGCATTGGGGATCGAGGAAGGGTGTGGCAGGTCAGAGAGAAGTGGAAGCAGAGCTGGGAGGAGGCCAGAGGCTCTGGAGCACCCAGGGTTGCTGAGGTCTCTGCTCTGGTGGCCCTGCAGCCATGGCCCTGAGAATAGGTCGAGCACACAGAGGCCCTGGTCCCAAGGCCAACAGAGTGGAGCAGCCTCCCATCCCATCTCTGGTGGTTTGGGTTGTGTCTCCAAAAATTCATGTTTATCCAGAACCTTAGAATGTGACCTTGTTTGGAAATAGCATCTTTGCAAATGTCATTGCTTAAACTGAGCCCATACAGGATTGGGCAGGCCCTAAATCCAATGACTGTTGTCCTTGAAAGGAGGGGAGAGGACACAGAGACACACCGAGGCAAGAAGGCATGTGCAGCCAGAGGTGGAGGTTGGAGGGGTGCAGCTAGAAGCTGGAAGAGGCAAGGAAGAATTCTTCCCTAGAGCCTGGGACCTCTGACACCTACTGACACCTGTGTTTTGGCTTCTAGAACTATGTGAGAAGAAATTTCCACCGTCTTCATCCACCAAGTGTGTGGTGGTGTGTTACAGCCACAGGAAGTGAAGACATCAGGCTTCCCTTCTGCCCACATGGCTTGGTCTGAAATCTCAGGGCCCAGCTCACAGGTCAGGCATATCTGGGCCCACATTTCTTCTTGGCTGTGTGCCTTGGGACAAACCCCTTAACCTCTCTGAGCCTTGGTGTCTCCCCCTCAACCTGCACCGTCTGTGAAATTAGAAACTAGCCTGGCACACAGCGAGCCCCCCATCAATGTGAGCGGTTAGAGGCGGGGACTGTGTCTTGACAGACGCTGGGACAACACCAGCCTGGCACAGTCACTAGTCGTCCATTTTCCCCGAGCCTTCTTCCCTCCATCAGAAAACCGAGTTACTCACGCTTTCCTTGCCTATAACACAGGGAGGTTTTGAAGATTAAACCCACAGGCGATTGTAGTCACAAGATTGCTCTGAAAGCACTAAAGGGTTGGAGGATGTAAGGGATTAACAGAAATAATGACAACTTTGTTATCAGCCCTTTAGGTCTTGGCTCAAGTGTCACCTTCCAGAGGTCTCGGGCTGTCTTATGTAAGTTTGAATCGTGCTCCCTGACCCTGACCCACGGATTCCCTGTGCATCTCTGCTTGATCTCTCTCCCCATCACCCAACCACCATCAGGCAAACTATGGACTCCACTTAGGTATTCGTCATATTTGTCGATTATCTGTCTCTTCCACTAGAGTGTCAGCTCCATGAGGGCAGGAATTTGTGTCTGTTTTATTTAGTACTGTATCCACAAGACACTGGCGTCAAAGCAGGTGCTCCAAAAATAGTGGTAGAATGATGAAGTTGTTGGGATAAACTCAAGGCCTCTTTGTTCTAGAAACTTGCGATCTAGCTCCTCTACCCCGGGCAAATCCCTGACCCTCTCTGAGCTTGGTTTCCTCCTCTATAATGTGGTGGCAATGATGGCACAAGCCAACAGCTGCCCCGAGGGGACTATTTGGCACTGTGCCAGCCACATGGTAAAGATGACATTGACCTTGACAATCAGCCCTTAGCACGCCCTCTGCACTTTATGTAAGTCAGCTGGGGAAGGTGAGACCCAAAGAGGGTTTAAGGGACTTGCCCAAAGTCCCCATGAACAGGAGCTGTACTTTGCTGAGGACATATTGTCCCACCGGATGGGAAAGGGGCCAGACCCAGGAGGAAAGGGCCCCTTTAGAGCTTGAGGGCATTGAAGACAGAAGAAACGTCTCCCTCCCCCAGTTCCAAGATAGCTGCCCGGCCCACTGGGCTGGTCGGCAACCTAAGAAGCTTGATGAAGCATCTAGATAAATACTCAGGCTACAATGATCTATAAAGGGGCTGGGAGGGGGAGCCAGGCCACGTGAGCGCAAGCCTGAGCTCCGTGGGGCCGTCAGGCCAGGACGACCAGGCCCCTGCTGGCTGCTCCCTAGAGAAGAGAGGGGAGCTAGGTGAACTTGGCCTCTCTCCCGTCTCCAGGCCCTGCTAGAGCCAGGCTGGGGTTGGAGACGGCCTTGGCTGCACAATTCTTTATTTCTTTCTTTATTTTTTTTGTCCTTTTAGGGCTGTACCTGTAGCATATGGAAGTTCCCGGGAGTGGGGTCGAATCAGAGCTGCAGGTGCCAGCCTGCACCATGGCCACAACAACGCCAGATCCAAGCCACATCTTCGACCTACACTGCAGCTCATGGCAACGTTGGATCCTTAACCCACTGAGCAAGGCCAGGGATTGAACCTGCATCCTCATGGATATTAGGTGCTTAACCCTCTGAGCCACAATGGGAAATCCCACTGCGCAATTCTTAATTCATTCAAGAAAATGCGGGAACGGGCACCATTCAAGTGGAGCTGGAGATGGAGGGTCTTTCCAGCACAGAGCCAGGCTCCTCACTGCTCACCCCCAATTCTTTTTTTGTCTTTTTTTTCAGGGTCGCGCCCGCAGCATATGGAAGTTCCCAGGCTAGGGGCTGAATCAGAGCTACAGCCGCTGGCCTACACCACAGCCACAGCAACTCAGGATCTGAGCCGCATCTGCGATCTACACCACAGCTCATGGCCACACCAGGTCCTTAACCCACTGAGTGAGGCCAGGGATCAAACTTGCATCCTTATAGATCCTAGCTGGATTTGTTTCTGCTGCGCCACAGTGGGAGCTCCTCACCCCTGCTTCTGTACCATCTCCTTGGATGAGCTCACACTGGCAATGACTCCACCAGCTTTCTGGTCTTTCTGAGCCCAGCTCCAGCCAGAAGTTTTGCTGAAGCCCCTGTGCTTCTCTCCTACGTTATTGCACTTTGTACTTCTGCTCAAACACTTCCTGTTCACTATGTTTCACCACTATTCACTTAACGAACAGGCACCAAGCACCTATCACATGTTAGACTCTTAGCTGGGAACAGAGACGCAGAGGTAGGCCCCAGTTCTCTAGACGCAGGGGGACAGAGACCCAGGCGGCCTGACATCATTATAGGAGAACCATGACCCTGACCAAAGGGCTGGAAGAGCTGGAAGGGTGGAGGTGTTACTTTGCAGGGGGGAACAGACCTTTGCAAGGTACATCATCGAGGAGAGCGAGTTCCAGTAGAGGGCACGGCAGAGGCAAAGGCGTGGAGGAGGGACACGGCAACAGGGACAAGGCAGAAGATCCTTGGGGCTGGGGCAGGGGTTGTGGGGCCAGCACCAGCGGGCTGGGGCCAAGGAGCCTGCCGCCACTAAGTCGGTGGAAAGCCCTGGGAGTTGGTGCGCGATCCCGTCTGGATTTTGGAAAGTCAAGCTGGGTCAGTCTTCCCCGCAGGCTGGGGGTCCCAGGAACGAGGGAGAGGACTAACCCATTTTGGGGTAGCCCTCGAACACAAGAGTGCAGCAGTGTCCACCAGCAATCTCAGAAGTAAGTGGCATGAACACGATGGATTTGGGTTGGCTTGGACTGAGTTGAGTTGGACTGGAATGAACTTTTTTTTTTTTTTGGTCTTTTTGCCTTTTCTAGGGCCGCTCCCCCAGCATATGGAGGTTCCCAGGCTAAGGGTCGAATCGCAGCTGTAGCTGCTGGCCTACGCCAGAGCCACAACAATGCAGGATCCGAGCCACGTCTGGAACCTACACCATAGCTCATCGCAACGCTGGATCCTTAACCCACTGAGCAAGACCAGGGACCGAACCCGCAACCTCATGGTTCCTAGTCAGATTTGTTTCTGCTGTGCCACAAAGGGAACTCCCCTGGAATGAATTTTAGAAGCATTGGCCCCAGGGTCTCAGCGCCCAGCTCAGTGCCCAGGGGGCAATCGAGGTAGGACAGGGCCGGGAAGTGGGAGGGATAAATAAGGAAGATGAATCTTTTTCCCCCCTTTTTTAGGGCCACACCCACATCCTGCTCACCTTGAGGTCCCCAGAGATGTTGGCTCCTGCCAGGATGCCCGTGGCTGAAGGGAAGAAGATGGAAAACATCCCGAAGAAGCTGCCGTCTATGCCTCTCCAGTCAGGGACCAAGTTCTGGACAAAAATGTCCGCTGCAAAAGGAAGGCCCGAGTCAGGGCCTCCTGGAGGGCCTCGCTCTCCTCACTGGGCCCAGCCGGGCAGGCAGGAGGCTCCGCCGGTAGCTCCTGGCTGTGGGCGTTGAGGGTGCCATTCTCCCCACTGCCCAGAGGACAGGCCAAATTGGCAGGCAGACTGTCTCCGTCCCCAGAGCCACGGCAGAGGCCCTAACCCGCACGTACCCCGGTAGCTGAAGAAGCCTTTGGAGGCCTTGTCCTCAGATGGGGGGATCAGCGTTCCCACCAGGTAGTTGGCAAAAGAAACCATGATGACGAGGAAGAAGAGCACCTGGGCCTGGGGGGAAAGGAGCCTGGAGGTGAGACGGGCGGGTCCAGCTGCTCGGGGACCCCCAGCACAAAGACCCTGCTCAGGCCCTTCACTCTCTCCCTCATCTATCCACTCAACACCACGATGCCAGAGGCTCTGTCTTAGGAGATAGGGCTCAAGATAGCGAGGCTCTTGTCTTGCTAAGAAGTGAGGAAGAGGAATCTTTTTTACCCTTTTTTTAGGGTCACACCTGTGGCATATGGAGGTTCCCAGGCTGGGGGTAGAATTGGAGCGGCAGCTGCTGGCCTAGACCACAGCCACCACAACGCAGGATCCGAGCAGCCTGTGATCTACACCACAGCTCACAGCATTGCTGGATCCTTAATCCACTGAGCAGGGCCGGGGGTCAAACCCACATCCATGTGGATTCTAGTCAGGTTCTTAACCTGCTGAGCCACAACGGGAACTCCAAGAAGATGCATCTTGAACAGGGGTGTCACGGGGACTGGGCTGGGGCTACGTTAGCAGGGTGGCCTGGGAAGGGGTCTTCAAGGGCCCTAAAGGTGGGGATGAGAGAACAGCAGAATGATCGGGGCATATGCTTGGCTCATTCTGGGAACAGTGGGGAGGTGGCAGAGCTTGAGGTCAGAGCGAGGGGACAAGAGGAGGGGAGCGGCGCCAGGGCCAGCCGAGCTGCAAGCTGCGGCCCCACATCCCTCCTTCCCTTATTTCTTAGCACTGAACCCCTGACCTGGGGGCAGGTTCTGATGAAGACCAGATTTCCCAGCCCCCTTGCAGCGAGGTGTGGCCATGGACCACGTTCCGGCCAATGGGAATATGAGCAGACAGAATGTCTGACTTCCAGGCTGGACAGGAAATCAAGGGGAGGGGGATTCTCTCCTCGTCCCCCTCCTCCCGCCCCTGGGCTGTAGACAAGGAGCTGGGGGCTGTCATGGGATAGGCAGATGAGGGCCAAGCCCCCCCCCACCCCGGGTGGGGGCGGGAAGAGGCCTGGGTGCCTGACCACACACCCTGGACTGTTCAATGAGCAAGATATGACGGACTCCGGTTTAAAGGCTTCTTCCTTAGGGTTTCCATTACCGCTGCAGAATGTAAAGTCTAGCCGATAACACACAGGAGGCAGAACCAGGCCCAGGACTCCCAGCCCCACACTGACCACGCCCATGTGCCCCCTCCAACGTCCTGTCCTCACCTTGGACTCCCACTCCATGCCAGCCAGGGAGATGGCCAGCAGCACGGTGATGGTGACCACGCCGATGATGCGGATGTCATTGATGGGGTCCACGATGGGCGTGCCGTACTCCTGGGGGCGGATCAGGCCAGACTGGGTGCCGCCTCTGAACACCCCACCCCTCCAGTCTCCTTGATTCCCCTCATTTATGGATGCCGTCTTATTTAAAAAACCCCCACAAACGTGGAGTTCCCATCGTGGCTCAGCGGAAATGAATCTGACTAGCATCCATGAGGAGGCAGGTTCGATTCCTGGTCTCGTTTGGTGGGTTAAGGATCTGGCGTTGCTTAGCTACAGCTCCTATTGGGCCCCTAGCCTGGGAACCTCCATATGCCTCAGGGGTGGCCCTAAAAAGACAAAACAAACAAACAAACAAACTCTCCTCAAATCCCTTCTCTGCCACAGGTCCTCCCAGCAGCTACCATATGAGCCTAGACAATCTGGCCCTAAAGGCAACATGCACCCCTGAGGGTGATTTCTGGGACCGGGTCTTTATCTGATGAGATGGTCATGGGCACCCACAGTGATCAGACTGTGGTTTTGATCCCTGATGGGCAAAATTGGGCGGAGAGGCAGGAAGGGCCAGCCCACATGGGGTGCAGGAGAAGGTGGCAGGCTGCCTGGGCCCCCACTGCCCAGGGTCTGGCCCCCGCCGTACCTGGAGCAGGTCCCGCACGGTCTCTGCAAAGCCCACGGTGTGCATGGCCACACCCACAGCATTGGCGAAAGCAAAAATGAGGCCAATGGAGCCCCCCAGCTCTGGGCCAAGACTCCGGGAGATGAGGAAGTAGGTGCCACCTGTTGGGGCAGAAGCCATGAAACCAGAGGAGTCAACTGGCTGGAGTGGAATTGGGGCAGGTGGAAGCTGGGGCTGGGAGAGGGTAAGCACGGCGCCCCGGCGGGCCGTGGCTCGGGGGACAACCCAGGCCATCCCGTGGGTGTGGAGAGTCTGCCCAAAGCCTACATCTGGAATCAGAAGGAGCAGCCTGGGGGGTCCCTATTCGGGCGAGGGTGGTTCAGAGACCCGTTCCCAGGGTGTAGCCTGGGAGACCTACAAGAGGAGGTCAGGGGGGTGGGGGTGGGGGTGGACAGGCTGTGGGGGTGGGGTGGGGGCCCACCTGACTTGACCTTGCCGTTGGTAGAGATGGCCGAGATGGAGAGGCCGGTGATGGAGGTCACTGTGACCGAGAGCAGGATGATGATCCAGGTCAGGACTGTGGGGGTGGGCGGGGCGGTGATCACCCCAAATCTCAGTCAATGTCCCAGACATGTGAGGAACCCAGGTCAGCCAAGGGATTCACCGCGTGACTTAAGCCACTTCCCTTCTCTGAGCCCCAGTTTTTTCATCTGAAAAATGGCTCTCTGTCTGCCTCCTGATACACAGCTAGGTACCTGATGAGCCAATAGGTAAACGCCGTTATGTATAGAAGGGGAGGTAGCTCCTCTTTTAATAAAAAATAAAGTAATGGTTACACTGGATGGGCACTTCTGGAGGCCAAATCCTGTGCTGTTTTATGTGCACCAGAGGAAGCCCGCAACAGGTCTGTGAAGTGGAGATAGTTAAAGCCTTCGTTTTACTGATGAGGAAACCAAGGCTCAGAGAGCTTAAAAACTTGTCCAGGGTCACACAGCATAGCACAGAGCTAGCAGCTGGTGTGTCCAAAGTGCGACTTCCTAACCCACATGCTCTGCAGGAGAAGTTGGTTCCAAGAGGCTAAGGGCCTTACTGAGGGCAAAATGAGCCAGAAAGAGCTCCCCAGGCCTGCTAACTCCACATCCAGTGCTCCTCAGCCACACTCCTCTGACCTCTATCCTTGCAGGGGCCTATGGGCTGTACAACCCAAGTTCAAGTCTGCCCCCTGGGGCCTAGGAAGGCTGGGACCCTCGCTCACCTTCCCCCTGTCGCCAGAGGCAGCACTCACCAATGCCCGCCTGGGCGGTGATCCAAGGCAGCCGCAGGTAGAGGATCACACCCCAGATATTGAGCATGCAACGGATCTGGGAGGAGAGGGGGGTCAGAGGCCATGGGGCGGGGCAAGTACCCCAAGGCCAAACACAGTCCCCACCCCCAATCATGGCATGGCATGGGGCACCTAGAGGACACCTGGGCTCTTTCTTTGCCTTAACCACTTCTTTCCTTCAGTGGCTTCCAACATCAGTGCCCCTCTGGTTCTGTGGGGCAGGGAGAGGAGGGGCACCCAGAGACCCACCTGTCCCTCCCCCCCACCGAGGCCAGAGGGTGGGCGGCAGGTATCATCACCCCCCACTTCCCTCCAAGCCCAGGGTCCTGTGCCTGCCAGCCCCCATCATGGCCCCATGGCCAGCTGCTGGCCCAGAGCCTGGCTTTTAGGGAGGGACCTCAGCAAATGCCAGCTGAGCCCATGCCCCACATACAGGCAGAATTTAGGTTGCTGTGACTTCAGTTTCCAAATTTAAAGAAAGCCAGAACTACTGTAGAGCACAGGGAACTATATCCAGTCTCCTGGGATAGACCATTACAGAGAGGGGGAAATATATATATATATATATATGAAACTCCGTGTATATATATGTATACGTGTGTGTGTTTATAAAGAATGTGTGGGTATATATATATAAAGGATGTATATAAAGCAAAGCCAGAAGCCATAGCTGAAGCTGGAATTCCCAACGGGGGGGTGGGTTGGGGGGGGTGGGGGGGGGGTGCTAGTGTGGTCTTTGGCCCCAGCACATTTTGGGGTGGGAAATGAGGAATATACAAACCCAGGAGATTTTTTTCTTTCTTTCTTCTTCTTTTTTTAAAGTCATTAAAATTCTTAAATGTACTTTAATTTTTAAAAAATCGAGGTACAGTTGATTTGCGATGTATCATATTAGTTTCAGGTCCACAACACAAGTGACTCAAAATTTTAGGCCCAGGAGATTTCTAAGGCCCTCCACATACTTTGAGATCCTGAATAGGCCCAGACCAGGCTGTGACCACCACAGCAGGGGAGGGAGATCCAGACTCTGGATATGGGCCCCTGGGGAGAGAGGGAGAAAGGGGCACAGCCAGCAGGCAGAGTTGGCAGAGTTAAGGTCAGAGCCCAGGCCTCCTGCCTCCCAGAACTTTCTCCCAGATTCTGTATAATCCCCTCTGTAAGGTCCCATAATGTATTCCAAAGCTAAGTTCATTGATTCTTTGCTATCTGGGGACTTACTGGTGCTCAACACTAAAAGAGCAAACCTTCTTTTTCCATGGAGATTGAGAGAACCACTAGTCGTTGATGCGTGCGTTTAGTGCTGCCCTCTGGTGGCTCTTTGGAGAAACACAGTTTCTCCCCACAGCACCAAGGCAGGCATTGATCAAAGCACTTTGCTTCTACTAACTCAATTAATGCTCATCATTCATAGATGAGGAAAGTGAGGCGGAGACAGGTTAAGTAATTTAACCAAGGTCACAATACAAGTGATCAGCCAAAGATAGTTCTGCCCCAGGGCCAGGTCTCAGTCTGGGGGCGTAGTTGGGGGTCAGGAAGCAGAAAAGCAGAGAAAACTTGAAGTCACTCTGCAGATGAGGAAGCTGAGGCCCAGGCTGAGTCTTGGGTCTGTTTTGACCACTAAGGTCCGAGAGTCAGAGCTGAGCCCGAATGGAGCTCTGTATCTCCACCCCCTTGCCTGGACATCCCATCCATGCCCCGCTCACCATCACCCCCTTGATCCAGCCAAAGCGAACAGGTTCCTCAGGGTTCTTCTCAGCCTTGGTAGCTGCCTCGTCCTCCACCAGCCCATCGGTCATCTCATGGCTGGGCCGGCTATCAAAGGCCAGGGCGTGCAGGTGGCTGCCTTCCTGCTGGGAGCCCAGAGAGACCGAGTGTCAGCCAAGCCGAGGTGATGACAATCTATCTCCCAGCCCCCCACCCTCCACCATCCAGTCTCCCAGGCAGCAAACCCAGTAAGCCCCCTCTCTGATGCTGATCTTCCTTACCCTCCTCTCCCCATCTCCTTTCAGCGTGTGCAACTTCTGTTTGTATACGTCCACTGATCATGAACTCATTACCTCCCTGGGCAACCCCTAGACTGCTTGATTGGGTTGCCAATGACTGGGCAATAAACATTACCCCATGTGCCTAGAGCTTGACAGAGCCCATGTACATATTTCAGGCAGGTCTCTCAACCCATGAAGAAGACATCTGTTTGTTCCCATGACACAGATGACAGAGCCAAGGCTCAGAGAGGTTAGGTAACCAGGTCGAGGTCACACAGCAGGGAAGCGCCAGTCCTCTGGGACAGTGTTTACCTTGAGGAAGGAGTGCAGGTCAGCCAGTGTGGGCCGGACCTTTCGGGGTTCGCCGGGCAGGGTGCTGTTGGCATAATGCTCATAGGCGGGCACTACGTCGAGGGTATTGTAGCCGAAAGTACGCATGTAGAAGGTGCTGCCATGGGTCAGGTGGCTGGGATGGCTGCTGTCATAGGCGGTTGGCAGTGGTGGTTCATCGCCCCCCAGCAACGTGCTGATGGTGAAGCGTCCACTGCACAGAGCAGGGTCCCTGGGCGTTTCTGACACTGACAGCTCTGCCATTGTGGCCCTGGGTGTCTGGGGAGGGGGCCAGGGTCGATGGGGACATGCAGGGTGGCTTTATAGGCTGGGCCCACAGCAGGGAGGAGGCGGGGAGATTGGCCCAAACCGCCCAGGGCTGGTGAGCCAGGTCCTCGGACAGGGTGGGAGGCAGAGCACGTGGCGTCTGCAGTCCTGCCCACCATCTGATCGCTGAGATAGCAGCCTGGCCTTGGAGCCAGGCTGGACCAGGGCACACCCAGCCCCTGGGTCCTAAAGAGGCTATTTTGAGTCTGGGGGCAGTGGACACCTGCAGCCGGAGCCCAGGAAGGAGTACTCACCCTTAGGGACCTTATGAGGGACTTTAGTGACAGCCTGATGTTCTGAGGACCCACTCTAGGTAGGTTCAAAAACCTCCCAGAGCAGTACATGGTATTTAGTTTTTTTTTTTTTAAATTTACTTAGTATTTTGACCAGATAAATGGTATTATATTTATACCAATACACACACATTTATAAAAGTTAGTCTCTCTTATTCAGACCTCTCCCAGACACATCTCAGCATATCTAAGCCCTTATGGACCAGCAGGCCCCATCGAGCTGGAGCCCACAACACGACAGGTGTGGGATGCAAGACCTGGTGCCCTGCCCCCCACTCCCCACTCTGAAGGGCCATCCCAGCTCCAGAGGTCCTGAGATCAGCTGAGGCTTTGTCTACACAGCAGGCCCCTCCTTCCCCTGTTCCATCCTGCTTTCTTATCTTCTCTGCAAGCGTCCTGACCCCAAGGGCCCTACTGGTCTGTGCCCTGCAGGCTCACCTTTGTCTCAGAGTCTGCTTCTTGGGGTGAATGGCATCAAGGCTCACAGGAAAACCACTCATCTCTTTGTCATCCATGCTGGGCTTTGCATCTTTTAGCCAATCACCTAACAACCCTTACTGACCTCGGTGGAGACCAGAGGCAGAAACAGAGATGGCAGGTGCCCAGGCTCACAGGCTGCTGTATTAGTGGGGAAATGGATGTGGAAACACACCAGCCCTGCTACGTGATGGCAAAGATGGCCCTGGAGGAACATCAAGGTGGTGACCACCAGGGACCAGACAGACTGGAGTCTTGGAGGACAAGTTGCTCCTCTGGACACAGGGGATGGACTGAGGCCTCAAGGCTACTATCAGCCCCAGGTTTCTGAGCTTGGCTTTTGTTCAGGTTCTGGCCTCCTCGGTTGGGACACATTTTCTTTCCATGACTTGCCCCTCAGACCTGGGCCCTCAGAGCTCACACTGGTCCCCAGATACCAGCTCTGAGATGCTCAGAGTCCCTGGGGCTCCATGACCTCCATCAGCAAATCAGCACTAGAGGACTGAGAACTTGCAGGGGCCTAGCTGGCTGGCTGCCCCTCACTCCCAGTGCAGAGGGCCCAGGATAGGAGGGAGTGCTCAGACCATGTTAGGGCAGCAAACTGTGTTAGGGAGTCACCCTCCAAGATGAGGGTGCTTAAGTGGGGATCTAGGAGCCCCACAAAATTGTGAACGAGTTTTCCTACCTAAGTGCGTTTTTCTGGAACTTGCTAGAAGACCAGCACACAGGAGCAGGGATCTGGACCCACCTGGGTCACTGATACCAAGCAACTAGAACAGCACAGTGCAGGTCCTCATTAAACACTTGTTGAATGAATAACGAAGGGAGCTCAGAACCAAAGAGGTAAAGAGGGGCTGCCACAGACACCCGTGGCTGACAGAACAACCCCAGGGGGGCAGGGAGGGGTCAGTGCAAGGAGCAGGTCCTCCAGATCCTCCCAGCTCAACTGGGCACAGAGGTGAGCGGAGGACGACAGGGCCTCGATGACAGCTCCAAAAGGCCATGATCACTGTGCCCTATTTGGCAACATTTACATCTTCACTATGTGCTCATTTTTCAAAAAGACGTTTCTCCGGGCTCCTTATAATGACTCTCAGACTTGCCTCCTCCCTTCCCAGGACATCCGATCCCTTCTCAGGGAGGCTTCTGCAGGAGCGTGTCCCCAACCCCCACGCCAGCTGCCAGGCAGGTGAAGGCTCCCAGGTAAGGACTCCAGAGCCAGGACCCCAGTCTTGGTCAGTTTTCCACCTTCCCTGCAGCCCCCACCCCGTCTGCCAATTACTCCTTCCCCCCATGGCCTCGGGGCAGATCTTATAGACCTTATCGCCCTCTCCATCTTTAACTGCCACTTGGCTGGTGACAATCACAGCTGCCCAACACCCCCTTACACCATCCCTATACACCCTGTCCTTGGAGCAGCTGTGGAAAATTCCTGATTAAGATCTCAGGGGAGGAAGTGGCCGGAGGGGCCAGGGCTGGTTTCCAAAAGCGCTGGGGCCCTGCAGAGTGAGGGGCCACAGCTTTGCTGGGTGACCTTGAGCGAGCCACTTCCCCCCTCCACGATTCCCAGGCCTGGGTCAGCTCCAAGGTCCCTCCCAGGCCTGGAGGGGAGCACTTGCTGTTTCAAGAAGACTTCCCTGTGCCCCCAACCCCGCATCTCTCTGGGGTGGGATTTCAGCGGGACCCCTCAAAAGGTTTCTCAATAGGACAGTTGAAGGGACTGTCAAACTCCTTGTCCCAAAGCACAGACCCCCAGGAAAGGGGCTTCCTGGCCTTGGAGGGAGGCCCATCCCTCGGGGAAATGCTCTCCTTGACGGGGTACACCATGGGTCTCACGCGCCTCCCGCCTCCCAGGGCTTCAGCTGCCATGTGGTCCCGATCCTACTGGGTGTGAGACCCAGGAGTGGGAGTTGCAGGAACCCAGCCCCCAGCTCCCTCAGTAGCCAGATACAATTGGCACCCCCGCAGTGCAGTTGTCACTCACTCACTAGTCCAGGGTCAGTTCCCGGTGCCCTGGCTGAGGGCCTCTGGTCTCCCCCAGGAGGATAGGGACAATAAAGGAATGGACAGACTTGGCATCAGGGAACTCCCTGGAAGCGAAAACCCGGGCACCGGGGGTGGAAATGGTGAGGACGGAAGGACCAGCTGTCTTCATGGCCACAGAGGCACCTAAGACTTTAGCACCAGGACAGGCACTCACAGCCTAGCCCTGGAGGCAAAGCAGCAAGGAGAGGACAGCTGGCTAGCAGAGGGGGCTGCCCTGGAGGAGAAGGGAGCCAGGAAGGGTGGGCAAGGATGGAGGGGGTCCTGGGGCATGGGGTCCGGGGAGGGTATGGCCAGTGGATGGGACCAGGTGATGGGACCAGGGCACACAATGCCATGGGGGTGGGGGAGGGAAGAGATGGTGGGAGATGAGGCCGAAAGGGGTCCGATCCTTTCTTCATCACACACATTTATTGAGTGCCTACTACATACCATGCCCTATGCTAGGCAAGGGAGGCGCCACAGGGAACAAGACTAAGGCCCTGCCCTCCTGGAGCTCACATTCTAGAGGGAGAGACAGACAAGCAGTGAACAAGCAATTATTATACATTCAGTGATAAGTGCTACTAAGAAAACAAATCTTTTTTTTTAAGGAGGAGGATTTACACCTTTCTGAGCAGTTTGAGCTGAGCTCCAACAATAAGGAGCCACCCATAAGTGTGCAGGTAATAAGCACAGGGGTTCCAGGCAGAGGAGGAGCATGTGCAAAGGCCCTGGGATAGGAGTGTGGTTGGGGATTCCAGACAGCAAGGAGGCCAGATGGCAGGAACTGAGGGACTGAGGAGGTGGGTTGGAGATGTGGAAGGGGAGACACCAGGCCATATAAGCCAGGGTTAGAAGTCTCATGTTCTACCGTGTGATGACCAGGTTTATATTTTTCAGAGGTTACTTTAGCTGTTGTGTGGGGACTGGATGGAGGGAGGCAAGGGCGAAGGAAGACTGGTGGGGCCACTGTGGGTACACGAAGTTGGTGGCCGGGCCAGGGAGAGCTTCGGATGGCAGGGTCATGAGGAGTGTTGAGAGTTGAGATCCATTCTGAAGGCAGAGCCAACAGAACCAGTACATGGATCCGTGTAGCTCAGGGGGTAGAGAGAAGAGGGGGGCAAGGAGGACTCTGTGGCGGAAATGCGGTGTCCTCGCTCATAGGGAAACCTGGCAAGAAGGGCCTTGAATGCCAGTGTAGAAGCCTGGCCTTTGTCCTGGGAAATCAGATCTCATCTGTTTCTGGAAAGCTGGGGTGGTGGGCAGTGCTAGGCAGAGAGAATAGGGCCGGGAAGGTTATGGCGACCGCCAGGCACGAACAGACAACTGCCCAGCTCTGAGCCACAGGGCTCACCCAACTGCACCCAGACTCTGCCAACTCACTGGAGCCTCTGACAAATGCTGAGCCTGTGGCTCCCCCTGGGGATTCTACGGGCCTGGGGCCAAAAGTGGGTGAGGGGCCAGCACCAGTGTTCTTGGAAAGCTCCCCAGGTGATCCTGAGGAGCAGTCAGGCTGAGACCCAGTGGGCTGAAGAGAAGGATCTTCCACAGAGAGACTGCCCGCCCCCACCCCACTCCCACAGCCGCGTCCGCCCTGGTCCCACGAGGCTGGCCTGGAGAGGATGGGTATGATGCAACCCTGGTGTCGTGAAATAGCCGGGTAAGAGGATGCGCTGCTCGTCGGCCTGATTCACAACACCAGCTGCAGCAACCATACCAGAACTCGGCGAGCTTCCTCCTCTGGATGTGGCTCCGAGGCTGTGAGGCAGCGGTGATAAACCTGTGCAAACATCCTCCCCCAGTGAAGGCTGCCCTGGGCCCGCCCGCGTGAAGCAGGGCCCTAGGGCTGTGAAGGATGGAGGGTGGGTCCCTGCCCACGGGGGGCGCACAGACTTGATGGTAGCCAGGAAGTGGGGAGCAGACACAAAACTGTACAGTGCAGGGGGCAGAGCAACAGGCACTGGAAAGGTCTGGGAAGCCAGAGGCTGGCCGCAGCCTCTCCAGCAACCAGGACCAAGAAATCAGGATTTCTCTTGTACCTTGCAAATCCTGGTCCTTCTATCCAATGTCATAGCAGTTGGACACAGAAGCTACTGGCAACTAAAGCAAAAAAAAGGAAACATGCTTGATGATTAAGATATTTTCGCTGTTAAAGGAACTACTCCTGGCTCCTTTTTCTTCACAGTTAGACTTTTTTTTTTTTTTCTTTAAATCTATTTAGCAAACATCCATTCCACAAGTAACTGTAGGTGTTAATAATGTATTAGAGGAGTTCCCATCATGGCTTAGCGGAAATGAATCTGACTAGTATTCCTGAGGATGCAGGTTCAACCCCTGGCCTCGCTCAGTGGGTTAATCGAGGGTGTTTCCGTGAGCTGTGGTGGAGGTCGAAGCTGTGGCTGTGGTGTAAGCTGGCAGCTACCACTCTGATTGGACCCCTAGCCTGGGAACTTCCATGTGCTGTGGGTGTGGCCCTGAAAAACAAAACCAAAAACCAAAAACAAAAGTATTAAACACAGTCTGGCTATTGCGGAGGATACACAGAAGAACAGGGCATGATCGTTGTCCTCAAATAGCATATAGTTCATCAGAGCAGGGAAAGCCACCAACAGCCCCAACCCAAGGCATCAAGGCATAAATCCCTGGATAAAATGCTAGATGGGTTCAGAAAAGGGATGACTTCCTCTGGCTGAGGTGATGATGGATCGAATGCATGCACGAGCATAGTTAGGTTACAGGCAAACAGAGATAAGCAATCCTTTAAGGAGGTAGAGTGCCATAGGTTAGCTTGGAGCGTCCTGGCAACCAAGACAGAAAGCAAAATTATCATCAGTCGTCACTATCTGATAAAAAGAATGAGATATCCTTGTTTCCCCCCTTTTGCTCTTCTCATAAAGAAAATAAATCTCTACCAACTCTTTATCCCTCCACCCAGGCTTGGAAAAGCTTCCAAAATGAGGGTGGCCTGAGCTCATTCCTGCCACCTCAATACAAAATAAAGCAGTGATTCTAGTAAAAATTCAGTCCTGTGGTAACAGACATGACCACAGGCTCTTCACCCTGATGGCTCTGTCGAGAGGCCAAAGAGCCAAACCCACTGTCTCTCCCACCCTCAGCCTTTCACTTTTACATACACCTTTAGTTTTTCTTAACTTCCCTGTTGTCAACGTTTTGTCTTTCTTGAAAGCAATACACATGGTCATTCTGCTCGATTTTGAATTCCACAGGTGCATTTCTTTTTTTTTCGGTCTTTTTTTTTGGGGGGGGGGCGAACCAGAGGCATTTGGAGGTTCCCAGGCTAGGGGGTGATTTGGAGCTGCAGCTGCCAGCCTACACCACAGCCACAGCAACACAGGATCCCAGCTGCGTCTGCAACCTCCACCACAGCTCATGGCAACACTGGATCCTTAACCCACTGAGTGAGGCCAGGGATGGAACCTGCATCCTCATGGATGCTAGTCAGATTCATTTCCGCTGAGCCATGACGGGAACTCCCATTTTTAATCAGAAGACTCTTTTTTAGTGCCTCTGGAGCCCTGGAGCCGCTGACCTGATCCTGGAGCTGGGACCAAGGGGCCTAGAATCATAGCCCCGCTTTAAAAGCTCACTCCCCCACCCCATTCCCCAGATTGGGTCCAGCCCTAGACACATGGAGGGAATGAGAAAGATAGAAGCCAAAGGAAGCTGGACCTGGCTTGGCACCACCTACCTCATGACCTCTGGCACCTTAGTTTCATCATCTGTCAGATGGGTAATCTTCTCAATGAATTTTTTGCTGATCAAGTGAAGGAACTTGTGAAGGAAGCGTTTCAGAGGACATTAATAATGCTCGGCACATACACCTATTCCTCCCACCCCCAGCTCGTTAGCTACCAGAAAAGAAAGGGGGGGAAATCAGCTCATCCTTTAAATCAGTGCTTTCTGGTAAGGGCAGGTGCTAAAAGTTATCAACAATCAAACAAAAAGTTAGGATATGAGGATGAGTTGGAGGGACAAGTTGCTCAGGTTCAGAAGGCAGAAACCCAGAGCTGACTTTGGTCATTTGCAGTCATCAGAGCTCAAGCTTTGACAGAGCAAAACGTTCAGAGGATCCTGGAAGCCCAGAGTGGAAGAGGCTCTTCCCATCATCTGGTTGCCCCCTACCGGGTACTTGAGATAAGCTGCTGACCTCCTCAATACATACCCCAGAGGATCTCCTGCCAGTGTCACCCCTGGTCCAGTAACAAGATAGCACTTGGCATCCAGGCTGCATTTGTGCTAAAGTGGGGAGGGGGCTGGATCCCAGGGGAGTCTTCCCTCCAGATGGGGTCCCTGAGGCTGGGTGAATGTCCCACAGGGTATGGAGCCCCATGGCAGGAAGTTGGAGGGGCTGCACATGGCACAGTAGCAACTCCCTCACCCCCAGGGAGCCTAGTTAGCAGCAGCACTGAACACACACTGGAGAGGCTCGGGATGAACCTGGCAACCTCGTGCCTGCCAAAGGTGGACACAGGGAGGCTGGGGCAGGTGGACACTAGGAAAGAGCATCCTTGATGAGGGCCCAGGGATTCAACCAGAGTTGTTAGATGGTCATTCACTTGTGATTTCCTGGGAAATGTGACACTGATGTCCCTTCCCACGCTCTCACCCCCCCCCCCGCCATGATGCTCTTCAACTGATGCCATGTTGACTGATTAACCACCACCAGCAAAAACCATCCTAGACCACTGGCTTTGACCTTGGTGGGTACACAGTGGGCCCTAGGTAAGCTGCATATCTTTCCTAGTTAGAACTTTCACCTTCCAGTGCCTATCAGACACCCTATGATTTACTGAAAGTCTGTGCTGAGGAGTTGGGGGATGCAATTCCACATTGAGAGAGGCTCAGAAGCCTACTTTACTCCCTGCTTCCAGCCAGAATAAGGGTCTTGACCCTGTTCTTGACCCAGTGCATGAAAATCACATAGGGAGCTTTTAAAAAAAAACAGTCAAAAAAATAAAATAAAATAAAAAAATAAAAAATAAATAAAAAATAAAAAAAGTCAGTGCCTAGACCCCTCCCCAGACCAGGTGAGTCAGAAGCTCAGGGGGCAGGGGCTTGGAAATCAGTAGTTTTAAGAGCTCCCGGGGTGATTCTAATATGTAGCCGGGCTTGAGAATGGCAGGGCTGGGACGTAAGCTAGAGAAAGACGTGTTGGCTAGGCTGTGCACAAGCACAAAATCTGGCTTTTCTTGATAAAGGTAATGCTGATTTAGAGTTGCCTAAAAATAATCTTCCACATTGTAAAAGG
This sequence comes from Phacochoerus africanus, assembly GCF_016906955.1. Lineage (NCBI taxonomy): Eukaryota > Metazoa > Chordata > Mammalia > Artiodactyla > Suidae > Phacochoerus > Phacochoerus africanus. The sequence goes on along the minus strand of NC_062551.1, from coordinate 18,601,834 downwards.
ATTTTAATGAGCTTTTTTTCTCCTGGGTAGACTCATGAATACATAAGCAGGCCACCAGCCCTTTGTGTGGATCCAGTGCCTAAGGCCAACAGACAGCTTTACAACAGTTAATTTTCACAGACAATTGTGTGCCCCAAATCAGACCGCTCCTCATCTCTCTCTGCCAGATGGGCTGCACACCTCAGGTGCCTCCCCAGCCCCCACTTCTTCACCCCTTGGACAAGGTGGATGCCCCTCACTCAGGCTTCTGCTCAGCCAGGAAGGGCTGAACCAAGGCCTACAACTCCGGACAGGTCTCCACCTGGCTCCAGGGCCCCTCAACTCACCTGAGTCCTGCTGTTGCCCCTGCTTCAAGGTCGTAGGAGACATTAACAGCTGCACGAGACTGCTGGGGCCAAGCAGGGAGCTGGAGCTCAAAGGTATCATTCTGGGCTGGCAGGGAGGCCACAGCCAAACCACGTCCTCCCCGGCCTCCCCCAGTCTGCAGTGTGGATCGTGGTCACTTGCAGAGGGCTCCTGCATCCTCCAGCCACAGGAAATCCTGCCTCTGATCTTCTTTCCCTGGCCCTTTCTTGTGGGCATTTCCTAAGGCTCCCTATTTTACCATGGTGTCTGTGCACACACACCTGCTTACCTCCTTCCCCTAACCACGAGGTGAGCTGAAAAAATCAGGGGCTGCACCTCAGCCTCAAAAATCCCTCCATAGCTCTTAGTCCTGGGCCTCCTGTGGGTGCTGAATGGCTGAGTAAAGCTCTCGAGTCAGCCTGTGGGGGAAGTGATCCACTTTTATAGGAAGAGGCCCTTTGCTGGTGGTCTCACCCCAGGAGAAGGGATGTCGACTCATTTCACCACTGTGTCCCCACAGCGTAGAACAATGCCTGGCACAGGGTAAATACTCAAACATTGGTTGAATTTCATTCTGCATTTAGTGGTCACTGAATCAGCAAGAATCACAGGTTGAACTTGACATGCCAAGGTCTGTTCCCTAGTAGCATGTTTTCGACTTACTAATTTTTTTCCTTTTTGGCCATCCCAAGGCATGTGGAGTTCTGGGCCAGGGATCAGATTCCAGCCATAGTTTTGACCTATGCTGCAGCTGTGGCAAGGCAGGATCCTTAACCCACTATGCTGGGCCTGGAATGGAACCTGTGTCCTGCTGCTGCAGAGACACCGCTGATCCTGTTGAGCCCATGGCAGGAACTTCTGGCTTACTAATTTTAATCTAATTTTGTCTCTTGGGGAAAAACAACTGCCATCCTTAGGGTGGGGGTAAGTGATTCCTCCCTGTACCCAGTCAAAAAACCTGTTTTGAAGGGCAGATGACCTAGAGATGCGACTCAACAAGGCTGGGAGCACGGTACACAAAATTAACCTTTGTTAGGGGCGCAGAGTGTGTCAGGCATTAAGTAGGCGATTTCTGTAAATTAACTTCATCTTCCTATTAGTCTGATGGAATAGGGCCAGCAGCCTGCCTGACACCTGAGCAACCCGATTCGGAGCAGGCACACAACTTGCCCTCAGTCACATGATCGCCAGATGGGGAAAGAGGGATTTAGCCCAACTTTCAGGCTAGCTCCAAGGTTTGTGGTGTCTCTTGAAAATGCCCAGCCCTGAATAGGCCCTGATGGGCCCGTTCCATTCAGGCCTCTGTGTTTGGAGAGCCCTCAATCTTGGGCTGGTCCCCCAATATTCATCCCCTTCTCCTCCCCTGCCCTCATTGTTGCTGAGCATTTTCCTTTCAGAATTTAGTTCTCAAAGAAATCTCTGGGAAATCCATCTTGGGCCCTTTGTGCTAAGGCTAACGATCACTGCCGGCCACCAGAGGGCCACATCCCAAACATCCCCATTTGAGGAATCCAAGCGCTCTTTTAGGTTTGGTTTAATTTTCTTAAAAATAGAAGCCAGCTGATGTGTCTGGCAGACCAGTATGGAAGCTCACCCAGGGACCCACTCTGAGTGCGAGAGGGGCAGCTGGGTGGCGAGGGCAAGCACTGTTGCAGAGGGAGGCATTAACACCAACTGAGGAAAGAGACTTTCCAGCTGACCTCCCCAAGGAGAACGTCTTTCCCCAGCAACAGCACTGCCAGCCTGCAGGTTTCCCCAGCTCTGCCTCACTGCCCACCATCCAACCTTACACTTCTCTTTGGCTGGCTCCTTGCCAGGGCTTCCATGGAAGGCTGGCCATTCCTAGGAAACAGCCAAAGTACCCCTTGTTTGGGGTGACCAATGGCCCTCACCTTGCCCTCTTTCCTTGCCACTAGGGAGGCATTTTAAAGGTTTTTACTGAGGACTCCACTGAAAAGCCTCCAGCTCTGAGACCTGGCTAAGTGGGCTATGCTTTACCACAGTGGCCATCTCGCCACCTGCCCCTGGCCCCTTGCCCCTGCTCCAGGAGTTGCCACCAGTCCCAGAAGAGACCATGAAGCCCTACAAGGGGTGTGGGGGCACTTGAATGAGGCCCCGATCCCCAGGTGATTCATCAGGAAGTGGCCTTCCATAGGCCACAGGGGCCTGAGCAAGCTGAGGGCCCTGGGGGAGAGGGAATGGGCTGAAGCTCTTCCACGAAGCCCCTTCAAGGAGAGAACACTGAGGACACCAGGCAGCTGGAGCCCTCGCTCCAGGGCTTCTCATGAGGGGCCAGGTCCCCCAGGTGGAGAGAGACAACCCCCGCCCCCACCTCTTCAGCCATGTGCACATCCCCAGGCAGAATCCCATTCCCAGATCACGAAAACCCTCCTGGTCAGCCACACAGGCAGATACTGTCCAAGGGAGCAGGAGGCACCTGCTCTGGGATCAGGCCCAAGTCTCCCACCATCGAGCCAATCCTGGGTCCCCTTGCCAACCCCAAGGTCAATAACTGGTCCTCGCCCCTTCATTTAAAATGCTTTCTGCTGAGAGCCCAAAATCAACGGTCAGAGACTTAACAGCTCCCAGCCCCAGAATGCATGCCACATGCTGAATTAGTACCAGCATGTGCTGGATTTCTTGTCCCACCACACCTCCAGCCAGACTGACCTTCCTCAGATCCCTGGCCAGGGGACTGAGTTCTGAGGCTGATCAGGGGAGAGCAAGACTTTGGAGCTGGGATAGGAGTCCTGTACTTACAGAAACCCGTGGGGGCTTCGCAGACCCAGGGACGCAGCAGGCCTTAGCCTTTCTCGCAGGGAGTGGAGAAGGGACCCGGCTCAGTCACCCCCAGAGGCTGGGAAGAGGCCCTTCTGCTGCCTTCTGAGGAGCCCCAGGCTGTGCCTCAGCTAAGGACATTCCCAGGAAAGGAGGCCTGAGAGAGGTTTCTGCTCCCCCGAAGGATGGAACAAGGGGACACATGGGACTTGGGATAGAACATTCCAGAAATTGACTGCCTATAGACAAGGGTGGTGGTGAGGGAACCATCCTAAACAGAGTAAATGCACAAGTTATTATACAGGAAGGAACATGCAGAACACGTACAAGGACTCTCTCCCACCCTGTCCCTTCTTCCCACAAACACCACACAGAGCGACAATGTCAGCGAAGCAAAGACTCAATAAAAATAATCAGTCAACCAAGGAATTCTGCCCCTTGCATCCCTAATCAAAGTTACTGATCAAGTGAGAAAAGGCTGTACTTTGCCTCCTTCCTCTCTTTATAAAATACGCATTTGAAATTTCTGATGGAAAAATACCCAGTAGATGCCAGCAGCTGAGGTCAACAGGGGCTCACAGTCATCTAACTCAGCCTGCCTGGCTCTTCAAGCTGAATTCCCGTTACTGCTCTCTCTCAAGTGATTTCATATCTCACTGTCATTTCCACTGCCCACAGAGGCACAAACAGTGCAACAAATCAGGGTAATCCAATTTAGCTAGCGAGCTCCTGGCAGACTGTGCCAAGCCTGGAAGCCTCTACACGGCAGATGCCAGCAGAGGCAAGCCTGAATAGGGTAGCCAGATAAAATTGGGATATACTTATACTAAGAACTGTTTATCTGAAATTCAAATTTAGCCAGGTGTCCTGTGTTTTTATTTGCTAAATCTGGTGCAGATGAAGGGGCCTTCACTGCAGGCCATGTAGGCCTGGATTCTACCTGAGAGCCACCAGCCGAGGCCAGCCCTGCTGGGGCCACCCGAGAGATGGGTCTGTTTCTCTGCCAGACATCCCCTCTGGGATCACTGGCTCCCCCACTTCCTGCTCAAACAGAAGCCACTGTCTGAGGCAAACTCTTAGCTTTCCCCTCCTAAGAAATAGATTCTTAAGGACTCCAAGGGCAAAGGCAGCAGGGAGGGTAGAGTTTGCCATGGGCACAGCAAAAAAAAAAAAAAAAATTCTGGTCTTTACTATTGGTGACAGTAAATCAAATGTCCACCCCTTTCTCAAGGTCTCCCTGAAGATTATGCAGCTCTGCAAATTTCCTTCTTTGAAGGATCAGCCCTGTTTAAACTGACCCCAGGAGACACTCCTCTATACCTTCAGACTGAATGAATGCCTATTAAAGGCCGCTAAGTCTGAATCCAGGAGTGTGGAGCTGGTAGAGGATGTGGGGAGGGCGAAGGCACAGGAGGCCAAAGCAAAGAATCTGCTCAAACATTTGCTGAGCAAACCATCGTGGGCTAGATAGCCAGGAGAAGGCACACAGAAGCTATGTCAAAAATCAAGGTTAGGACAAAAAAATTTCCCTCCTTTCCTGGGTTAGCAATTTAGAGCCAACGGCATTTCCACTTAGGTGATCCTGGTAAAAAAAAGGCAAGGAGCTGGAGTTCCTGCTGTGGTGCAGCGAAAACAAGTGCAATTAGTATCCATGAGGACGTGGGTTCAATTCCTGGCCTCACTCAATGGGTCCGGGATCCGGTGCTGCCCTGAGCTGTGTTGTAGGTTGCAAACAGGGCTCGTATTCTGCATTGCTGTGGCTATGGCTGTGATGTAGGTTGGTGGCTGCAGCTCCAATTTGACCCCTAGGCTGGGAACTTCCGAATGCCATGGGTGCAGCCCTAAAAAGCCAAAAAAAAAAAAAAAAAGGAAAGAGCCCACTTAGACTTATGAGCAACCCTGGGGACTTGACTATCCTGGCTACTACCCCAGCTACCTAGCACAGCCCAGCACACGCAGGAGAGCTATATCTGCTGAACTGAATTTAGGCTGACACATCAATATATGGGGGCCTGCTTAGCCAGGCCCTGGACTACAGCCAGTCACAACAGTTATATGCATAAAAAGGCACAGATCATTTGAAATTAATTTTTAAATTTTCAGTTAGTGGTTTAAGCTTCTTTCTAACCTTTTCAGTTAGGAACAAATGGCAGACAAATTTATTTCCTTTCTGTCCCTGTCCTGTAATGGATACTAGTAACTGTTAGAAGACGGGCCAGACAAAGGTGACTTCTGAATTCAACCTAGAAGAATGAAGACTGGAGTCATCCTAGACCTCAAAACTGCCTCATTTTCCTCCAGGGAGCTACACAATTTCTGCTAAGTGAACTGTTGACCTCTTTACGATATTCTGAAACACAGGTACAAAAGCCTTTTTTATACTGATACATAAAATGAGCATCTTGAACGATACCATAAAACACACATTTCCATTAGGAATTTTACAACATTTTCTCCCAATTTGCTGGACACAGCTCAGTCAATCTCCATGAATGATGGAGCCTAAGTGGGAGCCCAGTCAGGGTGGGGCCTGCCAGCACTTTGGCGGGCCTGGGGCAAGGCACCAGCCTGGGGATTAACTCAGCATTCAGGATGCTCAAGTCACTTCCTGCGTGTCGTGAGGAAAACAATGCGGCAGTGACACGAACTACCTAATGCGCTAGGAAAGGCTCGGATGCCTACCGGAGAAACAAGGATTATGGAGTTCAGTTTAAAGCAGCAGGACATGGACACATCTGCACTTAGTTGGTAAACTGAGTACTGAAGCTTTGGCCGAAAGAGATCACTCAAAAAGAGCAGACAGGGGCGGAACAGTCCTCACCTCTTTCTCCTCTGTATCAGTAAATGTACGATTCTGTGGGAAAGTCTCTAGCGCCGTCCCTAAAGTAACCTAACCCTAGAATTTAAATGATTTGTCACAAGAATAACAAGGCTTGCTTGACCGTCATTAAGTCTCTAACTAGGAGTTCCCGCTGTGGCACAGTGGTTAAGAACCTAACTGCAGTGGCTTGGGTTGCTGCAGAGGCATGGGTTAGATCCCTGGCCTGGCCCAGAGGGTTAAAGGATCTGGCACTGCCGCAGGTGAGGCGGCATAGGTCACAGCTGTGGCTCAAATTCAGGCCCTGGCCCCGGAACACCCCTTTGCCACATGTGCAGCCATTCCAAAAAAACTGAGTGTTTCTAATTAGATAGTAGGTTCTGGTGCGGGGGGGTGGGGGGCAGGAGCAGGGGCTACAGTCTGGCCCCAGTGTGCATGGGCACTGCCTGCTCTGGGCTGAGCCCATCCAGCTCAGGAGTGATAAAACCAAAGGATCAGCTCTGAGAGCTCACTTACTCCACTCCAGTTTCCCATAAGAAGTCAGGGGGCCAGAGTTGTTTAAAAAAAAAAAAAGAAAAAGAAAAAAATCAAAGAACAGAATTCTTGCAATCAAATCTCAAGGCCTCTGAAATGGACCCAGAAGTCAGTACTTCCCTTCGAGTGTCTCAGTGAGTTCATTATGAGCCACTCCAGGCAGGCACTGACCCTTTCAGTCTCCAAGTGCCCTTGATTTTGTTAGAAAGATTGGAATCTCATCTTGGGAGGATGAAAGACCACTTTCTCTCAGTTTCTCTGGGTAAATGGTGAAACCATGGACCAGTGTCAAGGGAAAAGATTTAGTTCCCTGAAGGAGTGAGCTGATGACTCTTAAACCTAATAACCTGGCACAGGACCATGATTTCTGGGCACAGGATGTCACCATGGGTACACGGGTACCTATTGACATTACAGCTTTTCAAATCAGCCTCGTCTCTCCTGCATCACTGCACCAGCAGGCCTTGCTTTATCACACAACTGGCTGGTAAGACAAGCACTGGGGTTTGCTCCATGAGCCTGGCCCTCTGATATGAACTGAGTTCTCTCTCCTATAGATGTCTCTCTCTGGGCCAGTCCTCAACGGCCAACCGGGACTGCGTTCCCCTCATCCCCACCCAGTTCCCCAGTCAGGGCGGCTCAAGGGCTGGTGGTTTTCCTCTCCTTTCTCTGGAAGGTGGCGACCTCCTCCCCTATGCAGGGCTCACGTGCAGCTCTCCTATTTGGAGCTGGGAGAACGGCAGGACTCAAGCAAAGGCCAAGTCACTATTAATTCTCAGGTGTGGATGATGAACAAGAGGCGAGCTGGGGAGCAATTACATATTTAAACACCTTGAGCCTCTTCTCCTTTACGGCACTGTTAGGTTTCTATCTACAAGATCTAGTATTAAAACAACAACAACAACAACAACAAACAGAGCACTAAGCCACACTTTATGAAAAGTCCACGGGGTATTTAAAGAACTGTTAAAGCAAATCCGTTGATTTGTTTAAAATATACATCAGTACATATAAACAGGGCACGACTGGTTAAATCAAGTCCCCTGCTGGGCTTGTCTTCTGAGACTTTCTTAGTAAAGCTCAGTTGAAGGTGAAGAGACGGCACTAGAGGAGGGGAGACCAAACAGTCCCCACGGCCCCTCAGGCTACATCCCTGAGATATAATGGAATCCAAGTGATGAACAGCAGATGGTCCCATTATCTGCAGATTAGTCCTTTACCACAAGGCAAAGCAACAATTAATATTTTTACAACCAGCGGATTGTGAGGGTAACCCTGCCCAGTGAAGAGTTTTCTCCAGAGGAGCAGAAAGCACCTTTGGAGGCTCCGATCTTGAGTCCTCCTGGGAGAGCCGCCTCAGGAGCAGGCCCAAAAACCAGCAGAGCCGACCATGCCCAATTCATTTTCCACAGCCCCGGCTGCCCTGTTTAGGAACAAATACCTGTCCTCACTTCCTCTCCGGTTTAGTCTAAGGCTTCAGGGCCAGTGGCGGGAAAAACAGGGCCAACAGTGGGGGACAACCTCTGCTCAGGGCCCAGATACCCAGGCTGCTGGTGTCTGGGTCCTGTACATCAGACACTCGGAGAGAGGCCCGAGCTGGCCTGGCCACGTGAGTGGGGAAAGGAAGGAGGGGCTGTCCAAGCAGAGGAACCAGCCACTAGAAAAAGGAACAGAAGGGCTCAGAAGCCCTTGCGAAGAGGGGAGAACACAAGCCCAGGCAGCTGTCTCTTGTGGGGCAGCTATGGAGGGAGAAGCGGTGAGGTCTGCCCTTCCTCGAGCTCTGGCTTGGACACTGACAATGTTCATTTTTTAGGACAGCATTTTCTAGCCTATGTTTTCATCTCCAGTGGAATTTCAATTAATCCTGAGATCAGAGCAGATAATCTGCAGGATGATCTTGGACCCTGCCCTGGACCCCAAGGCACAGCCAAGAGAAGAGAGAGGACAAGGAGTGCTTGGCATTTCACACCAAAAGACTAACTAGCCCAAGGCTGAGGTTGGCTTTCGCATTCAAATGAAACTATGCAGTGAACTGTGACCCTGTTACAGGGAATATTATATCTAAATAAAAGCAACTCCCAAAGGCTTCATTTCCTTGCTCATTTTGGGTGAATTTTTAATCATTTAAGGTCAACTTTAACCAAATCATAGATGCCTATATAAGCCTATCATTTTCTAGCCCAAGTACTAGTAAAGACATTTCCTTCCACACAAATAAAAATTGAAACAAAATATCAAAGAAAAAAAAAAAAAAACAATGAAAGTAAAAGAATGTGAAAAGAAATACAAATCAAAGAAATTTATTGGTGTTGACAAAAATACATAATACAAAAAAACAAAACAAACACAACAGAAACAAAACCAGAGACTCCCCCTGCGGCGGGGCCCCGCGCCCGAGGTACTGATAGCCAGCAGCCCCAGGAACCCTCAGAGCATCGCACTTAATTCATGAGGACCTCCATCTGCACCAGCCTCGCATTGGTGTCTCCAGACGTCCGGTAGGGTATCATCCCAGCAAAGGTAATCAGGGCCCGGGCTTGACTGCGGAGTTGCTGAAAGAAAGGGGAAGCAGAGAAGAAACCCTGTTAACTTCCAGCTTGGGGCACTGTCCCGGGAACCACCACTCTGTCCCCTTCCATCTCCTACTCCTTGGTGCCAGGGCAGATTCCTGGCGGTGGATGACAGTCTTACTCCTCCACTGTCACGTGCGTTCCTCCAGCACAGTTAGTTAGGCTCTTCCACTGGGGCCCAATCCCAAAGCCCTTCTACTTAGTAAAAGATGGATGGGCTTGCCAGGCAAGCTGCCTCGCCTGCCACATCTGACCAGCTGCCAACTCCACCCTGTGCCTCACACTGCTGCTCCACTTCCCTGAGCCTCTCTCTCTCCCCTGGCTGGTTTCTGTCCACCTGCTGCCACAGGGACCCGAGTTTGCAGAACCTTCACAAAGCATCTGCATTACCAGAGGCAAGGCCGTACCTGAGTGCAGCCCCTGCCAGTTTTCCTCTCCTACGTCTTCCCTTTCCTTGAACTCCTTCCATTTCTACCCTCCTGACTGAAGGGCTTGGCCCTCTTCTCGCAGACAACAGTATTTCTGGGATTCCTGGATCGCTCCGGAATGGAAGAAGATTTTTGTCAGGTGTTTCAACTATAGAAAGAAGACCCTTCACTCCAATTTCCAAGTGATAAATTACTGAATAAGGAATAAAAGAAACGTAGGAGGAGGGCTTCAGGCTGCCCCATACTGAGATGCACTGGATGTTCATACCAGCAAGAAAGGAAACCGTATGTGCAACAGAAGGGGGTGGTTTACACACATCTTTTGGACCAGCAACAAGACTTTAAAGGAAAACTTGAGGATTACTTCCTTGGCTTCTCAGGGACCATTCAGGAAGAAAATAGAAAGGCAAGTGCCTTTCATGTGATACGTGAAATGAATTGGCAAGTACAGGTCCAATTAATGTCCAAACCAAAAGAAATTTTATGATAAGAGCACACATTAGATTTCCCTTAAAACTGCATAAATGTGCACAGGCTCTCATGCCTAACTTGAAGATCCTTTAAATGAGCTCCAGGGGTGTTCAGGCCAAGGAATCCATCCCCTCACTGAACAGCACTGCAACTTAAACCATGAAGCCAACTCCTTGGGCAGGCAGCTTTTACACATAAGCCTCTCCTCGACCCTATCTTTCATTACAAAGGAGAGCGGTGGGCAAGAGGAAGACAGGAGAATGGCTCTATCCATCATATGTAAAAACTAAGCGCCTAAAAAAGAGATTAAAACACACAAAGAATGTGAGTCCAGCTCGTCTTCCAACCATTCCCTTCAGATGTGGAAAATGGCCACATTTTCTTTGTCTGTGAGCAAGCCCTGCTCTGACCTGTGAGCAGCACACAGAATACCAGAAACACCCACCATTTCAGGACTCATATTCATGATGGCACCGCCCTGGGTTTCTTTTATCATGAAAACTCTGCAGCCAAAGCAAGCCCACCGCTGGCACATCTCCTATTTAGGCTCTTGCCTGTCCAAGTGCAGATGGTGGACCAGCAGCTGCCTCTGGTGCCCACCATGGATGGACCACCACGTCCATGGGCCGCTCCTGAGCACTGCATGTGTGCTGCCTAAGGTGAAAACTTCTACCATTACTCAGGAGGCAGACATTCTGACAACGACAGTGCCTGTGGGGTCAGAGCAGAGAGTGCCCACAGACATCCCTGGAGGCAGAAGGTAGTTTTCAAGGCTCTGGTTTCTTTTTTTTTTTGTCTTTTTGCTGTTTCTCGGGCCGCTCCCGCGGCATATGGAGGTTCCCAGGCTAGGGGTCAAATCGGAGCTGTGGCCTCCGGCCTATGCCAGAGCCACAGCAACGTGGGATCCGAGCGGCATCTGCAACCTACACCACAGCTCATGGCAACGCTGGATCGTTAACCCACTGAGCAAGGGCGGGGACTGAACCTGCAACCTCATGGTTCCTAGTCGGATTCGCTAAATTGGTGACCAAACATATGTACGGTTTTCATGAAAGTGCTGAACTGAGACTCATAAAGTCACCTTGCATTTTAAAATAGGAGGAATTCTTGTGGAATCACTATAAATTTGCATTTCGTTCGATTTCTCTAAGGGAGATATTCACTGACTCAGCACATCCCCCCTCCCGCCACCTTGAGAAGAGTAGCAACCCCATTAATGTTGGATTTCTCCTGAGAGTCCCCTGACACAAGCTTTACATAGGTGTCAGGCAGCAAGAATGAAAAAGAAAAAACCCGAGTAGATTAGGATCAGAGCAATGGTGTCAGACGGTGCAATGGACGGCAAACCAGAAAGGTAGTTCTCAGCGATGGCTCTGGCCAACGCTGGGATCTTACAGAATCACGGTCCTCGATGACTCGCTGGGGCCTGGATGCCGAGGATGGACTCGTCCCCTTGAGCCTCTTAAACTGTGTGAACAAGATGTTCATGGTGGCGAGAAGCACCTCTGAGAGGTTGTGCCTGATCTGGGCAGAGAGAAGGGCATAAAGTAAGGAGGAAGAACAGGTTGCGCCTGGTCCCATCCCATTTCTACAGCTGCCAGGTGGGGCGCTACACAGCCACTGGAGAGGAGCTGACGGCACTGAAATGTCAAGTGTGAGAGCAAAGCCCGGGCAGCGCTGCTCAGGTCAGGTGGGTCACTCTTCTGCTCCCTTCTTGAGCCAGTCCTTCTAGGTGAAAGCATGCTGACTGCATCTGGTCAGCAGAGCCATCACCGAAAAAAAAAAGGCTTCATCTAAATGTCAGTAGGTAGGGCTGCCCGTGCTAAGTTCTCCAGTCCCCACCACTCCGCACTGCCTCCCACCCACCACACTGTCTCCGGTGGCCCTACACAGCCCCAGCAGAGTCCTTGGGAGTGTCTATGAGGACAGGCCCTGGGACACCACTTCAGGTGACATCATGCATGATGTAACCAAGGGAAGGCAAGAAAACAACCAAAGGAGCGGCTGGGGGTTGACTTGCAGCAGGTGTGAAGGGAAGGCTGCCAAGAGGCAGGACCTCCAGAAATGTGCATACCACAGCAGGCAGGGACCCAGCCCACATGCAGAAGCTGCCTTCCTTCTTCCTCTAGCAGAGAAAGGAAAGGCATGTGCCTACAGAGTAACTGTTTTAAGTTGAAACACTGTCAGGAACATCCCTGAACTAGGCAGCTGGCCCTGCTGCCTGTGGTTCTAGAGAAGAGTCTTACCCCAGGTTCACATGGGAATAGCCAGCAGAGGTCTGGGCTGCAGTCCAGATCAGGGAAACCAGAATTTCTGGGCTTGTGCATGAAGATTTTTTTAAAGGTCTAGCAATTCCAATGTGCAGCCCAGACAAGCACCCTGGGCTAGGCAGCGACACATGTGATAGACCCTACAGAGATGGTGGCTCTGGGGCCAAGTGAGTCCATGGTCACTGCACCTGCTTCTTGAGACAAAACAGCTCAGAGAAGGGAAGGAAGGAAGTGTATCATGACGCACGTCTCTATGCCCAATGGAACTACTCAGATAAGATCACTGACATACCCTCTAGGACAAGTGGATATTAAGAATTAAACCAGATCTCAAAGGATCAACAAAAAAACCTATTTCTCCCAAGAACATGTTTGATCACTAAGGCAAGTATCTTTTCTGAGACAATAATCTAATGGGGATACGTTTACTTGCAGAAAAACCAGCCCAGGAAGCCTGGAATTGGACTCATCTGAGTGTGGACGGTGACTGCAGTAGGACTCTTAAAGTGACTGGCTACATTAAAACAAAAGCTTTCAGTGGAAGTGGGGAAAAAGGAATTTTTTATTTCAGGAAGAAAAGGACTCACCTCATCACTGAAATTTCTGAAGGCAGCCACTCTCTCTTCCACACTTTCCTGATTCAGAGGCACTAGCTTCAAGCGATCAATTATCTGTTTAAAACAAACCCCAGCATCCCCATAAGATACAACCATCAGAGTCATTTCATCTCCTTAAACACACAGTCAGCATCTAACATGTTCATAACGGGTTTCTTAATAGCAAATGCTACCCCCTAGTACAAAGGCTTTGATTCTTACTTGCTGACTGACTCAATTCCTATCCTTGTTTTCTGAGGTAGTTTCACAATTGAGAGATTTCAAATTACTCCGAGAAACCATTATGCTTTTAGACTAAAGAAGAAAGGAATAGAAAAAAGAAAAAGAAAAAAAAGAGCAACACAGAAATCCTTTTAAAATTCCCAGGATCATACTTGTCCTTCTTCACTTAACAGGCGTATCGGTGACATTTCCTTTGTTTTAGATGAGTCCCATGAAACATTCTCATTTTTCAAGGGCATACATTAACTTGCACTTCAAACACCCCTCCTGAAACTTACATCAAAGGCTCTGTCAATATGCCCGCTGTGATACTCGTCAAAAAAGGTGATCAAGTCCAACAGAAGATAGAACGTGGAGTCCACAAATTTATTTGCACTGATTCCCTGAGCCCTATACCTGAAGCACAAAAAGAGGGAAGGGAAGTATGAGTAGATGAGGAATTTCGGTGCAATCTATAACTTGAGGATAGCATGTGATTAATGTCAAAACCTCTCTAGATGAGATCAACGAGGGTGTAGAAAATAGTGTTTCCTTTGAAATGGTCAAGCATTTAATGGTGGACTTGATAGAAATCCACCTATAAATATTCGGCCTCCCTTTCAGTGAGCAGCTCCAACCCAGTTTTCTCTGGGTCAACTTCACTAGGTATATCTGTAGAGGGCACAGAAAGTGAGGCCTATCACCACAGCCTGGGAGTTACACCAGTTGAAGTAGGATAACTCCGCTAAGTCATGGGGATAAAAGTAGATCCTGAAACACTGGCCACTACACCTCTAAGAATTCCCCCATCCATCCATCACTAGCTCCATTCCAAAATGCCTTTGGGATGGCTGTTAATGGTATGCAGATGGGTACAATGCCTAGAATTAGGCATGATTAAAATGCTGAGATCTCTTTCATACCCTTCTTCTTGGCAAAAATGTTTACCAAGTGACAGGACCAAGTGTTGGTTATGATGTAGGGGATCAGGAACTCATTGCTGGTGCAGTGACGAGGCAGTAGAGCCACTCTGGGGAACTTAGACGTTACAGTAAAGCCGAAGATGCAGCTGGGTGGGTGCTGGGAGCCCCAGGGCCCCTGGGAGCCGGCTCTTACCGTTCTGCGATGGAGAGCGCCATGTTCTTCAGCCTCTCCTTGTTGGACTGTGGCGCACTGATCTGGGGGACGACAGGGCTGAGCAGTTTGTTCATCAGCTCCAGCACCTTGTCAGCATTCTGTTTGATTTTGGTAAATTAAGGGAGGAATCAATTAAAAAATCATCAGTAAGAGGGAAAAAACTAAATAACCAAAGCAAAAGCGGGAATTTCTGTTGTTTCTTGACTGGATGGTGATGACATGGATATATATACCTCTGGGAAGGCCATCAAGAGGTACACTGGATTATAACTATATATATATATATTTTTTTTTTTTGGTCTTTTTGTCTTTTTGCTATTTCTTTGGGCCGCTCCCGAGGTATATGGAGGTTCCCAGGCTTGGGATCGAATCGGAGCTGCAGCCCCCGGCCTACGCCAGAGCCACAGCAACGCGGGATCCGAGCCGCGTCTGCAACCTACACCACAGCTCACGGCAACGCCAGATCGTTAACCCACTGAGCAAGGGCAGGGACCGAACCCGGAACCTCATGGTTCCTAGTCGGATTCGCTAACCACTGCGCCACGATGGGAACTCCCAATTACTACATTTTTATACCTTTTAATCAGACCACAATCAAAACATTTTTAAATTTAAAAAATGAATTACAACTCTCTTTTTGCCCACTTTTCTCAGTTGGTAAAAGGAGAGAATGCAATCTTGAAGCCACAGAGTCATCAGTGTTCATGCACGTTCTGAGGAAGCACTGCTTACTCCAGCTCTCTCAGAACTCCTGGGCTGCTGTTTTGTTCCCTAGCACACCCCCATCACCAGCCCGTCTGCGGCTGCCCAGAGGGGGAGCATCGGGCATCTGCACCGGTAGCTTTACCACCCAAACATGATGGATGCTTACTCTGCTGCCAGTGAGACGACAGCTCAAGGCCTTCAGGATGTCCTCTCAATATGTCACTTTTGTTTGGCCAGAAATACCTTATGGGCAGAAATAATTCTGAAAAACGGGAATTTCGCCTTGACTGGACCATGAACTGCCTGAGCACTAGGAGAAAATGCCTTAGCAGGGAGAGGGGTACAACAACAGCACCTCCGAAATGTTTGTGCATTTAATGCCCAAAGGCTGACAGATCTATAAAGTGCAGAAGAAGGAAAGGGCACATTTTACCTTGGCAAGGTCATAAAGCTTTGCTGCTTCTTCAAACAGTCCTTTGTTTTCTGCCACAGAAGCAACTTTGTTGATAATAGGCTTTGTGTCACTAGTAAACTTATCTATGACTCCAGGCTGACAAAACAAATTATGGAAGAGAGGAAGAGAGAAACGGGGGAATAGAACTGTTATTTTAAACACAGAGAAGCAACTGGGATCCGAAAACTTCTTTAACTGAAAATGCTTGCCCTGGGCAATGCATGTATTTCATCAGCTAGACTCTGGCTTTCTTGAAAATATGAAAAGGACCAAAGAAACTATACATGAAGAGGCAGACTCACAGGCGGCACAGAGGAGTCAGCAATAAGACTCTGGGTTTTCTGATTTTCTAAAAAATGATCCAGAGTAGGAGAAATTATCAGTGATTTCAACTTTGCTGATGAGTAGGGGGAAAAAATTAGGAGGCTTAGAGAAAATATCTGAAAGATTTTGAATTTGCTAAGACAGATGGCAAAAGAAACCCAGTCCTGAAAAAACATATGGCAAGTGGTGTCAGGATATTTAAAAAAAAAAAAAAAAAATCACTCAGCTGCAACCAAATGGTCAAGAGACTATGGGAGAGGCCTTAGGAACCACAGAGAGAGGGTAGATAGCGTGACGTCTGATTGGCCGTCTGATTCTCCATCTGAGCTGGACCAATCAGGGTGACCTGCTCCCCCGACGATGGCAGCACGAGAGATCAGTGAAGAGGTTCTGGGGTTAAAAAGGACTGGGTTCAAATTCCAGCTCCCTTTCTTACTAGCTGTACGACCTTGAAGATATAATTAACCTCTCTTGTCTCTACTTCCTCCCTTGGAAAAAAAGATAAGGGTTCCCACTGTCTTAGGTTACTGTGGCAATTAGGTGAGATAATTCATGTCAAGCATTCAACACAGGGCCTGGCAGCTGTCACTACTCAATAAGCATGGCCACTGTCACCAGCACTGCCAACTGGTCTTCTACACTGGACAGTGTAAGCGGTGTGAGCTCATCTTGCAATTGCTGGCTGTAAATCATACCTTTGGCATGCAGAAGTTCCTGGGCCAGGAATCAAATGTGAGCCACAGCAGTGACAAGAGAGAGGCAGGTGACCCCACAAGGAGCATGACTGAGTGGGGTCAGGACTGGTCTCTGACACCAGGGCCTCTGCCCCTTCTGCTACATTGCCCAATAGGCATGATGGGTCTCAGGGAATCTAAGGCCGACAGCAGCAGCTGCACCTCTGGGGTGGTGTAGGGTTCAGAGTCCTCGGAAACTACCTTTTGAGACAGGTCAAGTGGATTTCTAACTTTCCCATCTGGAGAGAGTAAGTGCCATAATCTATTCCTTTCTTGCATATATTCTGAATTAAGAATGGCATTAACGTAGCCTTCTCAGGTAAAAAATGGCAGGCATGAACAGATTCAGTATTCTGAACATAATTTAAAACGCTCTCGAATCACAAATTTACACATTTTAAGGAGAAACATCAATGTGCGCAAAATCAAGGCCATCGTTTGGGGCCCCTGATTTTCATTCTTTGTTTTTAAAAAGAGGCAACTTCATTCCAATTTGCATCTTCAGTACCTTGACTTCCAAAATCTAACTGTATTCTTTTGACAATTATAAACCCCCAATTGTAAATTCACACATCTCTAGCGGTGCATTTTACTCACCTTTCTACTTCCATCATTCTCTAGTTTCCCAAGAATCATATCAAACTGCAGAGACAAAAAAAGTTTACTCAATTTACTGAATGAGGATATACACATAATCCACAATTCTTTGGAGACAAGAACAATGAGACTGAATCAATATTTTCACAGTCAGAAAGCAAAGAAAACTCTAAAGCCCTCCTGGCCACATCCACCAAACTCAGACCTCATCAGGTATCACATTAGCTTGAGAACATGTATACTGGAAATCAGAGGGTGGAAAACGAAATAGACATACCTCTCGACTTTCTACCACCAGCTCGCTCACACAGCGCAGAAACATATTTTCTCCTTGACTATCCTTCTCGTCCCTGGAATGGACACAAATAACCTGGTTTCAGGTGTGGCCTCAAGGACTCTGTCATTCCCACAATGGCAGAAATCAAAACCAGCTGAAGTAAATGTTCAAAAGCCAGTCTAACCTGAGGAAGTAAAAGTACTGGAGGGCCTCCCTCGGGTCTGTGGACTCAAACTTGCGGGTGTAGAGCATGAGTAGCCTCACAAAGTTCAGCCTCCGCATGCAGGGAGGGTCACCGGGCTCATGGCTGACTGCACCAAGGGGGACAGAACGGGTCACAACCACACTGCCCTTCTGACCCTCACCTCCCCCCGCCAGCCCACCCCACCAGGAACTATGGGAACTGACTCCAAAGACCCAGCAGCACCTGCTCCTGCAGCCCAGCCAGTGTTTGAAAAGGAGAGCTTTGGCCAAGTCCCTTCACTACCCTGTCCTCAATTTCATCCCAAGTACAGAGTGGAGGAAACAGCATGGTAGTAAACTACCAGCAGGCTAGGCTCTGAATGAAAAGAGGGAGACAACCGACCAATAAGACACGTGCTCTGGGGTGATGCTGCTGTGCTAAGGAAGCGGCAGCCCCTCCCACATATTTATCTTCTCTCCTCGCCTGACTCCCACCCAGGCAGGTACGAGCAGAAGATGGCTGGTGGCGCTTCCAGGGTCCCCAGTCAGAGCCCTAACGGGAACCAGAATCACGACTCCAGGGGCTGCTTCTCCTGCACCACCCTCTAGGCAACCTGACTGGCCACTATAAACTAGCACTCTGCACAGCATTTAATATATTAAACACCCCAGGGAATACTAACTGGGGGAGAGGGGCAGGCATGAACTCTCCCACTAATCATCCTACAGAAGCCCAACTGTCTCTAACACTCTAAAACTATTTATTTGTCCAAATCCTTGCTGGCTGCGCTCTATGTCCACCGCCAGCCACGGGGATGCGTTACGGCTATGCCACTGCCAACAAATACTCACGGAGCTGGGCGCTCTGTCCCGAGGATTTTAAAAGCAGCTTCAGCTCAAAGAGCACCAGTGCCACGTGGACAGCATGGCAGCGCAGCCGCTCCATGCGGAAGAGAAAGGCAATGGCAGCTTCAAACTGCGCTGTCAGGAAGAGCACTTGGAAGTAGAGGAAGGGCTGCTGGTTCACCGTGAAGTGGGACTCGCCTAGAGGGAGAGGAGGTCAAACTGACTCAGAAGGAGCCAGCCTACGGGCAGCCCCGAGCCCAAGCAGAGGCCCTGTGTGCTCAGGACTTGCTGGGTGGGATGAAAGCCCCAGCCTCTGCCTGAGCTGGTGGTAGGGGCTCTGGACACAGCAGACGCCACTCCAGCAGCGCCCAGCTTTCACGTCCTCCAGACCTCACCACACAGCTGAGTGGCGGCCACACTGTAAAACCCAAACTGCCTGTATCAGTTCAGGACCTTAAAATACAAAGGGGGCTGTTTATCTTCTTTAACCTGTTAAGAGTCACTCAATAGGAGAGGAATGAAGATTTCAAGGCTTCAGTTCACTGAGGTTCACGGATGTTTGCATTCAACATTGCCGACCACTAGTTGGAACCTTTTCTTTCCAGAATTTTTAAACAATGAGAGAAGGACAAAAAAGGAAAGCTATTTCTCCCTTGTTTGTGCTCAGATACAGCCACTGTTGAGATGTGAGGAAGCAATGGCCAGGTCCGTTACGTCTCTCTGAGCAAATGTCTACCAGAGCAGGTCTAAGAACTAGAGGAAAGAGTTTACTGTAAACGACCATATGAGTCACAATACGCTGCTTAAGGCCATATGGCGTCTACTCAAATTTGAAATCACTGCTCTGTTGCATTGTGTTTTGAAGATCCACTGCATTCTGAAGGAAAGACAGTGTTTAGAGAGGAAGGATATTTCCAGAAAAAAGCGAAGCAGTAACCTTAGGCGCACAAGAGCGATAAGGCAGTTATGTTCACGGTATCTTACCATAGTCTTCCAACAACTGTTTCTGGAACTGAGAGAGAGTGAGCCTGTCTTGTGGGGAGCTGGTGCCGTCGTCATCAAAACACACCTGGTTCAACTAAACCCCCAAGAGAAACACAGGCATTGGTATAAACTACTTCCCAAGCCGGGTGTGGCGTTGTAGCCAGTCAGCAGCCATGCTCGAGGCTCTGCTAACTGCAATTTACTTGTTGGGAACATTACACCGTAAAAAATGGGCCAGGAGACAAGCACCAGTCAGGCCACCTTACTGGCATCATGCATTAAGCAGTAAAATCTGCTTGCAGAGCATGAGAAGGGGGAGGGGGCAAATGTTCTACTGGGCAAGGGAAGCAGCGCCTGCCTTGAGCCACAGGTAGTCCTCGGTTTTGTCGGCCACCTCGCTCTGGTTGTCGGTGACATCACATCTGCCGATGATACAGTACACGGCCCGTTTGTAGGGATCCGTGTTGTTCCTGAGGGCCCTGCGGTAATGCAGCCGGAGCTTGTTCTCTGTAGCTGGGGACAATCTAAAGACAAAGGAACAGATACACATGCACACATGCTGAGGGTCCCCAAGGGCATCTGACAGCACCCAGGTCCCAACCACGGAACAGGGGCACAAAGCCTTCCTTCAGAGAGGGTAACAGAACGGTCCTGCCCACACTCCCCTGGGTACCCTCGCTTTAACCTGACCTGCAGGTAGGTACCAGCACCAGCGCCTCTGGCTGCCGGCTTCTTTCTCAAGTAGCAGCCTTCAGGGGCACGTGAGACTCTCTGGGGAATCAGTCCTCCACCCCACTCCCCAGCAGTCCTCAAGCAGTGATGGCCAAGGGCAAGTCAGTTCCTCTCTCAGTCCTAAGCTGGCCTCTCCACTCCCTTGTCCCTGAGAGGTCACCTCCCTACACTCAAGTCCTCGCCTCAGGGTCTCCCACTGGGGGAACGCTAAGACGTTAATTCTACTTTACACTCTCTAATGTCAGCAAGACAAGGGCTTACGAACAAGACAACTGACACTGCCTAAAAAAGTAACCCTAGTCTTCCAGAAGTATTGCTCGGGTAACATTATTTCTTCTACATGCAAGTGCATATATTTAAATTGAGTTCAGATATGAACTTAAGTCCAATTACATTAACAAAATCCAGAGAAAAAATAATGCTTAGTAGTTCCTTTAATGCAAGGGAACTAATAAACAACAACAAAAACCTTAGTGAATTCATTCAATGATTACACCTCAAGTTTGCTAACTTCTAATTCTGTGCTTTGAGCTATGAAATGTATGACAACCTATTTTCTTCTTCTTCTTTTTTTTTTTCTGGCTGCACCCACGGCATGCAGGCCAGGGATTGAACCTGTGCCACAGCTGTAACCACAGCCACAGCAGTGACAATGCCAATCTTTAACCTGCTGAGCCATGAGGGAACTCTGACAACATATTTTTATTTGGGCCAACCAGAAAAGCACTGAACAAGAATAAACCAAGTGTAACAACAAGGTTTCATTTTATAGAGTGTCTGTGCTATGCCTTGGATTTTGTAAGTCTAGACATTGGTGTCAGAATGGGGCTCTTTTAATGTTTTCAACTGTTATTCTCCAGAGTTCTACTTATTTTCTAAACTTCGTTTCTTCCCAAGGAGAAACTTATCTGGAGCCATGCACAAGGGAGAGAGCAATGCCAGCGGAGGCTGCCCTGTAGATGCACCGTCTCACTGACCGTACCTTCTGTCCTTGCTGTTCATGTACTCCTGGAACCAAGTTTTAAACTCTCCCAGCTGGTGCTGAGCACGGTTAACCACCTGTGAGGCGGCAAGCAGGTCTCCACAGCGCATGCAGTAATAAATTAAGGCCCACACGGGATGGCCTTCCACCTCTCCATCCTAAAAGAGGAACGGTGCTTGAATAAACAGGCAACCAAAGCTAAGTGATGGCTTTCGATGCGCTGGCCCTCAGCTAAGCCCTCTTCTTGTATTGAGTCACTTACTCTCACGACTCCATTAGGCAGGGACCGTGAATGGGCTCCTCCTCTGTTTTCCAAACCAGGAAACCGAGGCATGGGGATGTTAAATAATGTGCCCGAGGTAAGCTGGTAAGTGGCACTGCAGCTGCAGAGCCTTTCCTCCACAGCACTCTGTGCCCCACATGACTCAAAGCCAGCCAGTGAGCTTCCCTTGGAGCCCCAGTCCCCCACGGCACTCAGGTGACACCTTCTGTGATCATTACAGGTGTGCACTCTTGCAACCCCCACAAGCCAAGGCTGAAGACGTTCACTGACCAATGAGAGACTTATCATCAAATTCAGTTTATACAATGTTGGCCATTAGCCAAATAGCCCCTGAGCTGTTGGTTCAGTTCCTGAGTATCTCTGTTTTGGATGCCGTGCTAGGCACTGGGCATCTAAGAAGGCAGCTGTTCCCACTCAGCACCAGAGCTTTTCTCTCCTAAAAGTGGTTTCATCAAAACCTGCGAAGCATCACCAGGAGCCCTCTGGTTACTCCCCTCTGCTTCTCCCCAACTCCCTCACAAAAGTGGACCTCAGATTTCCTTTCTTGGCTCTTCCACCCTTCCCTTGACAGGACTCTTTCTAAAACCCAGATCTGATCGTGACACCCTACTTAAACCCCTCTGAGCTGTTTATTATCCCAAGTGCTCAGCCTGGCATTCGAGGTCCCACCCTACCAGGTGTCATGCATTTGTCCACGCTGCTCCCTCCTCAGGAACACCCTTTCCCAAACCCCTGGCTGGTGAGTGCCTATTCTTCAAGCACAAGTGCGGCCTTCACCTCCTGTATGAAGGCAGCCTTCTGTGCATCCTACCACCCTTGGTACAAAACACTCCGCACACAGCATGGTATCTAACATAACTGGGCTGTGAGCTGAGAAGAAAGGCACATTCTGGGAACCTTACGCAACTCTGTTCTTCCAGCTGTTTGAGCCAACCATCTCTGAAGTCATGCCTGACTCTGCTGCTCACACCCACAGACAAGTTCTATTGGGTCTATGTCCAGAACCCAATGACGTCATCACCACCCCCACAGCCCGCACCTCCTCTATGAGCAACCTGGACTCCTGCACCACTAGCCTCCCAAGGTCTCCCAGCTTTTCTCCTCGCCCCCTCTGGTCTCTTCTCCAAAAAGCAGTATCCACACATAACCTCATTTAAACTGAAAACATCTATGCATGCACGACTGCTCTGGGAGTGTTAACTGACCACACAGAGAAAGATGCCAGTACCTGAAGTCCAGGCAAGGGAGCTGGAAGTTTGATGTTCAGGAAACTTCGAACCAACTGGTAAGTCCCAGGCACCCCGCCCAGCTGGGCCTGATGCAAGTTTCCAAAGACAGTCACAAGGGTGTAATTCTTATAACTGGAAAAAATTTAAAGGTAAAGAAGAGGCAGACTGAAAACACGTATTACACACATCTGTGTCCCTACGCACTACGTTAGACTGTGAACTCCACAGAGAAGGGCTTGGACTTCAACCGCAGAAGAGGAAACAGCGCGTGCCTGATGAAGCACACTGCATTATTTATTCAGTGGGTGGTGGATAATTGTGAAGGTTTCTCATCACAGCAGATTCTCAAAAGAATCCCTAGAGCAATGTAATTGTGGACTTCAAATGCATTAAAGGCTAACATGTAGAATAATAATTGCTCCAGCTCAGAGCCTAATGCTCTAGTGAGATCTTTTTAAACTTTTAGCTTGGAAAAAATTTAAAGCTACAGAAAATTAAAAGAATAGTCCAATGAATGCTCATATACCCTTTACTTAGACTCACCAACTGTTAATCTTTGTAGGCATGTTTCTCTATGTATGCATACATACACATGTTTACATATGTGCACTTTTCATCTGAACTATTTGAAAATGTTACAAAAATTTAGGAATCGGGGCTACCTAATCTTAAGTACTTCACCATGTATCTCCTAATTAGGACAAATTGCCTACCTAACCTCAACACTATCATGATAGCAGGAAATTTAACATTATGTACTGTTATTATCTAAAATATAACCTATATTCAAATCTCTTAATAATGTTCCATAATTTTTTTTTTTTAAATAACCCAGGGTCCAGTCAAGTGAATGCCTGAAATTTAGTGGTCATCCCACTTCCATTTCCCTTACT
This sequence comes from Phacochoerus africanus, assembly GCF_016906955.1. Lineage (NCBI taxonomy): Eukaryota > Metazoa > Chordata > Mammalia > Artiodactyla > Suidae > Phacochoerus > Phacochoerus africanus. The sequence goes on along the minus strand of NC_062551.1, from coordinate 18,578,442 downwards.
CTTACTCTAGGGTAATTCTACCAACTTTTTATGGCACTGACCTTTTAAAAAGAATCCAGGCAGCTACCTGGTTACAACATCCCATAAGCTGGATAGTTCCTTGTAATCTCATCCAAGTTCAACTTTTTTTTTTGTCTTTTTGCCTTTTCTAGGGCCACTCCCATGGCATATGGAGATTCCCAGGCTAGGGGTCAAATCGTAGCTGCCGGCCTATGCCAGGGCCACAGCCACGCTGGATCCAAGCCACGTCTGTGACCTTCACCACAGCTCATGGCAATGCTGGATCCTTAACCCACTGAGCGAGGCCAGGGATCAAACCTGCAACCTCATGGTTCCTAGTTGAATTTGTTAACCACTGAGCCACGAGGGAACTCCCAGGTTCAACTTTTTTCGTCATGAATCTTACAAAAGCTGATGCTGGTACTGCCACTGAGTCCCCCAGTGAGGCAGGTTATACCATTTTGTCCCATTCATGGTAATATTTAGTTGTTCTCTTTTTTTTTTTTTTGGCCTCTCCACAGCGTATGGAGTTCCTGGGCCAGGGATTAGATCCAAGCCGTAGTTGCGACATAAACTGCGGCTGTGGCAATACTGGATCCCTAACCCATGTGCTGGGCCAGGGAGCGAACATGTGTCCTGATATTCCCAAGACGAGGCCCATCCGGTTGACCCACAGCAGGAACTCTAGTAACATTTAATTTTGATCACTTGGTTAAAAGGTGTTGTCCATCAGATTTTACTGCTGTAAAAACATCTCCTTTTCTCTTTGTAATTAAGAAGTACTCTACGGGGCAATATTTGGAAGTCATGTGATTATTTTGTTCACCAATAATCTTTCACCCAATAGTTTCCACTGATGGTCCTCTACTGTCACATTGGTGGGTCAAGTGATAACTTTCTATTATTCCCTCATCGTTTATATGTTAAATGCTTCTTACAATCCTCTACAGCGTTTTAAAATTGTTTTTACATTAAGATTAAAAGGTCCGAGTTACAGACATCTAAACATGGCGTTAACACAATGAAGAGCTTTCTAAATATGTTTTCTGTCCAAAACAAAAGACTGCCTCAAAAAGTCGGTGCTCCATATACACAAAGATATTCAACACCAGATTAAGTATGATAACAGATTGAAAGTGAGAGTGGAGACAAGAGAAAGAGAGGGAGACACAGAGAAAAACAACTGAATGTCAATTATAGAAAACACTCAATCGGAGTTCCGTCATGGCGCAGTGGTTAAGGAATCCGACTAGGAACCATGAGGTTGTGGGTTTGATCCCTGGCCTTGCTCAGTGGGTTAAAGATCCGGCGTTGCCATGAGCTGCAGTGTAGGCTGCACACTCGGCTTGGATTCTGTGTTGCTGTGGCTCTGGCCGAGGCCGGCGGCTATAGCTCCGATTAAGACCCCTAGCCTGGGAATCTCCATATGCTGCAGGATCAGCCCTAGAAAAAGACACACACACACAACTCAACAGAATTTGCTGTAGTTGTAAAAAATGATACTGACAAAAAACTTGAAAACTATATAAAACCATGTATTGTACATATCTGGATTATAAACTGTGTAAAAGATAAAAATCAAACAAAATACTCTTATGTCCCAAAAAGCTGGGGTGGGGTGGGGTGAGGAAATACAACAAGGTAAAAGGAGCCTCTGGATGTGGGAGAGGAGATCACTCCTTTTTTCAGGTCCTCTTTTTGGCATCTTCAATAGTTCTATAATAATCACGGAGCATTTTTTATAGTGAAAAATAAACACAATTCAATTTAACAAATGTAATGAGCTCCCATCACTGGGAGTATTTAAAAGCAAAGGTTGGAAAAGAGATGAGAGAAGAGTCCTGTAGCAACCGGGACAAACAGATGCTGCCCAGTTCGGTCTCTTCCAACTTGAATGAAGACAACCCACATGCTGGAAAGCGCCTCAGTTGGAAAAGGAGCCTAAACTGCTGAGGGCTAAGAAACACATATCCTGCTTCAAATTTAGAATGCGGCAGGAAACCGACAGACCAACTCTATTTTCTCAACATTTTTAGCCTTATACTCAAAATACCATTTGGGACTGGGTTTACTGTGCCACCTGGTACATTATATCACTTGAAATATTATATGCTATACTGTCAGTGGATTAGCATCAGCAAAAAAAAAAAAAAAATTTTCTGTCTTTTTGTCTTTTTAGGGCTGCACCCATGGCACACGGAAGTTCCCAGACTGAGGTCAAATTGGAGCTATAGCTGCCAGCCTATGCCACAGCCACAGCCACGCCAGATCCAAGCTGCGTCTGTGACCTACACAATAGCTCATGGCAACTCTAGATCCTTAACCCACTGAGTGAGGCCAGGGGTCGAACCTGAATCCTCACGGATGCTAGCCAGATTCGTTTCCACTGAGCCACGACAGGAATGCCAGCAAAAATATTTTTTAAAGCGAATACAATTATTTGAAATACTCCCTTTATCAAAAGGGACAACAAATCCTTAAAAAGGATGCCATCAGAGTGATGTCACTAATATGAAAAAAGAGAATAAGGTACAATAGTCGTGCCAAGGAAACTCCCAAGTAGTCCCAAGTGCTGCTAAAGGAATTAGTGGAACAAGATAATTCTAAAACAGTAAATGAAAAATAAATGGGATGGGTTACATATATAAAACTAAAAAATGCAGCTGGTACCACTAGGGAAGTTCAGCACCAATGTTAAGGTTAGGTTTATTAAAGGAAAAGCAGTCATGAGCAGTTATATACTTACACCCATTAAAAAAAAATCCTAATGGTTTTCATACACTGTAAGAAATTCTGACTGATATTCTGCTGACTAGTAGCAAATAAATACCACTCTATCCATTTGGTTCTTTATGGCTGAAGATCAATATGCCCAAAACCTACATTATAAAAATTTAGTGAAAGTCTGATATAATTATGAATTCCTTGTGCCTGTGCCAGAAAGAATAAAAAACCATTTGGAGTTTCAGATTTTTCATAACAAAGGAATGGAAGCTAGTGAGTTTAATATGTCTGATGGTGTTCATCTTATGTAGCTATTATATAATTATTACAGTATTTGGTACAAAAACCTGTTCTTTCTCTGCTGTACCAAGTCTGAATTACCTTGACTTCCTAATGAAGTATTATTTTGTTGACAAAGGGTGACCACACTACAAGACCACTGGCAGCTGCACGGGCTCGGCAGCAACGAACTGCAACTGAGCAAGCGTATTCAGCTTGGCTTTCTTTTCTTGAGCCAGCGGAGAGAGACCCAGCACCCTGTCTCTGAAATACAGAGGGTCTGCTGCACACTCATGACAACCCCCGCTGGGCAATTCAGAGCTAGAAGGAGTGTCGACAGGGAGTGCTGAATGGCAGGGGCCCTACCAGAGAGAGGGACAATGGTTAGGGCACAAGGGCACAGCCACAAACACCTCGGTGGCCAAATCCAACTAGGGAGGAGGTGGCAAAGAAACCCAGGCACAAAGCAGAGGCGTCAGCAGCCAGGAAGGACCCGGACTCACAAAGATTAACCGAGCAGAGCTGGGTGGAAAATAAAGGATCAAAGGGCCTTCCTAAGGTTTAAGGGTGGTAGTGCTGGGCGAGAAAATCAGAACGCTGAGAGAAAACACAGAGCCTAAGGAGAATTGTTGAATCACATTAGGGACCAGGATCCTGACCCAAGGCATCATGGCCTAATAGTCATGTCCCTGTACTGAGGGACAAAGAGCAGAGAGAGAAGAAAAGCCTAGCCATGTTCCGGGCTCCCACTCACCCTGATTTTATATCAGTGTAGAAACAGTTCTGGTAGAGAAGTGTTTCTGAAAACAGGATAACACCTCTCAGACTTGCTCAACCTTGTAAATTATACCAGCTACAGAGCACTTAGCTTGAGGACTACTTGAAACACGCGATCAGCTGACTTCAGGGGATTGTAAAGGCCCCTCTGTGTTGCCGCTGCCTTACCTCTGCTCCAGGTACCCCAAGGCCTGCCTGACGAACTCCATGCGCACCTCCACGCTGTTACGGCTCTTCAGGGCGTCGGTTGCCGGCGCCAAAAGCACATCTGTCATTTGTTTTACCATGGCCCACATGTCAGAGATGTTCTGCACATAAACAAGACCGCGTGTGACATGGCTGCAGGGTGGGGAAACTGGTTCTTCAAGGTGTTCTGACTCAAAGGCAGGCAGGATGTGGAGGGGGACTGGTCAATGTCCTGAGACCCTCAGGCTCAGGTCTAGTACAAAAGACCCACCTCTGCCCCGCCAGATACTAGGCTCCCGTCTTCCTACCGGCAGCCCCTGTTTGCGGGCTGGTTTTCAGATTAATTACTATACCAGGTCTGACATACCCACGTACATAGTTAAGACCACACAAAAGTAACAAAAACACTGAATCTCAGCGGGTTATCCCTTAAGAAAGAGTGAATACATTTATAATAATCCAAAGATCTAGGAGTTGAAACTCAAGTAGCTGCATTTCTGTCCTTACAAGGTCATATGAGTTTTTTAAGGCTTAAAATAAGAGTTTAACCTACATAATATAGGTTTTGTCCTCCCAGAGACTCTCCAGGGGCCACTGCTGCTATCCCATTTTGTGAGTGTCACGGCCTCCCATTTTTCTGCCTACTCACTCCTTTCAAAAGACGCCTCCCACGCGGCCGCCTAGGAAAGGCATGGGCGTTCTCTCCTGTGTGTTAGCACCACACAGCTGGACCCCCTCTTCCCAGAATCCTCCTGGCTATAAATCTCTCCTTAGAAACGTGTTCCCTGAACCCTCTGCTGACAAAGTTAAGAAGAATCCTTGGAAGACAGCGGCGATTAGACAAAAGCATGTTTACACTGTTTCCAAAGGAAAAGAAAAAAAATCCCCTTTTTATTGTCTCTCTCAAAAATTAAAAAAACTGTAGAAAATCCACCTAAATGACTCTTTCTAGGTGGTAAGATGGTAGATAAATTCTTACTTTCTCCTTTAGATCAGTTTATATTGCCTTATACTTTACTACTTAAAAAAAATAGAGTTAGGAATTCCCATTGGGGCTCAGTGGGTTAAGGATGCAGTGCTGCTGCACGCTGCAGCAGAAGTAGCAGATACGGCTTGATCTGGCATTGCTGTGGTGAGGCTGGCAGCTGCAGACACAGCTCCAATTTGACACCTAGCCTGGGAACTTCCATACACCGCAGGAAGTTGGATAAATTTTTAAAGAGAAAAAAGTGTGTATGAGTGCCTGCTTCTGTTATAGCCTTCCCTCCTTTTCCCATCCTGGCCACCTATCAATCTATTCATCCACTTTAAAAAAATTTTCTCCCCTAGGGGGAGAAAATTGGCCAAGGATAAGAACTGAGGGACAGGAATAAAGATGAAGAGCCAGAGAAGAATGGAGACAGTGGCATAAGAATAATGCTTGTAAAGACCCCACCTGAGTCAAGTTCAAGGGGCTCACTGGGCCTATTGAAGATGCATTTAAAATACATAAATTTGGAGTTCCCATTGTGGCTCAGGGGGTTACGAACCCGACTAGTATCCATGAGGATGCAAGTTCAATCTCTGGCCTCGCATGGCGGGTTAAGGATCTGGTGCTGCCGTGAGCTGTGGTGTAGGCTGGCAGCTATAGCTCCAATTCGACCCCTAGCCTGGGAACCTCCATATGCTGTACCTGTAGCCCTAAAAATAAATATATATATGTATGTGTGTGTGTGTATAGCATCATCATCAAAAACCATCCCAAAATAGTAAAATAAACCTTTGAAGAGCAGTTAACATCTTATTCCATGGCGCAGAGCCTCTCTTTAGCATTATTTCTGCAAAGTTGGCAAGCGCTAATCCCATCAGAACACCAGATCCCATGGGTCTACTCAGGTCAGCTCTGGGCACTACCTTATCATCCAGCTCTGCGACAGAGGCACAGAGGTCCACGAGATTAGGCTGCAGGTGTCCATTTACAATCTTCTCATTATAGATATAAATCTGAAATGAAAAGCAAAGTAAATGCCACAGATTTTATTTTCACCCCTTCTTTTTAGAACACCTTGAAGCAGTTCTGAAACCAGCTTTTCTGCCCAATGGTCAGCAGAAGCGTTAGCCAACCTTTCTTGTCTCAGAGTAGCTGGGTAGCCTCACTGCCTGGAAGGTAAGGCCTCTGGCTGGCTTCCAGTTCTGTGTCTGAGCTTTGAGCAACAGCATGAACACACACCAAAGTTAACTGTGACCCAAGTTTTCCTAACACTGAGGAATGGGAAGAGGGTGGAGCCGGGGGAGGAGTACCACCGGCAGGACTGTGCTGCTCTGCCCAGTAGACCCTCAGTCCTAGTGAGCAAGGACCAAAGGGGGAAGATGGGACGATGGAAGGTCTCCTGCTACTGCTTCCTATGAATCCGAGGCAAAGTTTGGTAAATCTTTCTGGCAAAAGGACTGAAAGAAAGGCCCCAGGCCCAGGGTTTGTGGAATGAATAAGGAGTGAAGGGTTGGAGCCTTCCACATGTGTTAGAAGAGCAGCTGCTGCATATTTGGGGTACCTGTTTCTCTAGGAAAGAATCCCAGTTCTCTAGTACAATCTTCCTAAGAAAAAGGAATATAGGGAGTTCCCATCGTGGCTCAGTGGTTAATGAATCCGACTAGGAACCATGAGGTTGCGGGTTCGATCCCTGGACTCACTCAGTGGGTTAGGGATCTGGTGTTGCCATGAGCTGTGGCATAGGTCACAGATGCGGCTCGGATCCCGCGTTGCTGTGGCTCTGGCATAGGCCAGCAGGTACAGCTCCGATTAGACCCTTAGCCTGGGAACCTCCGTATGCCACAGGAGCGGCCCTAGAAAAGACAAAAAGACAAAAAAAAAGGAATATAGGATGTTTATAGTATGGAAAAGCCATTATTACTCTGCATTTTATTTTAAAAGAACCAATATCATGATGGTAACAACTAGTACGTTCTAGTCTTTGCATATGAAGTGCTTGTTCTACTGAGGTCTGAACAAGGTAGGGATGTCACACAAATCAGGACTCCATCAAACCTTACTTCCCTCTACTTTTTTTTAACGGCTGCACCTGCTGCATGTGGAACTTCCCAGGCTAGGGGTCGAACTGGAGCTGCAACTGCCAGCCAACACCACAGCCACAGCAACACCAGATTCTAGCCACATTTGTGACCTACACCAGTGTGCGGCAACCGTGCAGCAACGCCGGATGCTTAACCCACTGAGGGAGGCCAGGGATCGAACCCACATCCTCACAGAAACAATGTCAGGTCCTAACCCACGGGAACTTACTAAAAAATGTTTTTTAAACCATAAGGTGTTTATCCTCTCAACAAGCATCTACAAGGGGCCTTCCCTTGGGTACTATGTTCAATATGGGATATAAACATCCACTCTCCACTGGAAGGGACAGCCAAGTAAACAGATACATGATGTTACAGTGTCTTTAGTTTTACAAAGCTTTCATCCTCACAGACACAGAAGATACCATAGTCTCCCTCCTCAGAAGCTTATAATTTCATTAAGCCTAAACTCTGGAGGTGCCTGTGGCAATGGAATAAGTAAACCATATAATGAAAGGGAAATTTTTAAAAATCTGAAAGTACATTTTTTTAAAATGTGGGAGAAACAGAGATTTAAAAATTGGAGAAGTAAATAAATCAAGGCACAGTCATAAAACATGAGGGAGTTGGAAGGATGGGGACTGGTATGCGCGAGGCCAATGCAACTGGCTTCAGATGCCTGGAGTTAGAAGTGGCAACAGTACGCTGAAGGAGAGAGGCTTATCAAGAACATTCAGGGAAATTTTCCAAACAAGGGGTGCAAGAAGGATTTCTGATAATACCATCAGCTCACCAAGTAGGTCAGTTAAGGCCACACTCCATTTGCTAAATAACTGGCAACTGAAGGCAGAGACCTCTGTTAAAGGCACAGGGTCTAAAGGTTTCTCCCTGTGCCCAGCTCATCTCCACAGTTGCTGTATGTTTTTGCCTCCACCCACCCACTCCAGGTTGGAGGGAAGGGAGAAGTGGGTAACGCTTGGGGTCACGTGGGAACCACCGGAGTTGGTCATGACTGTGCACATGTTCTTTGGTCACTGCTGGTGCAGGATGAGTTACAGGGAAGAGAAGCCCACCACCCTCAATTCTAGAAACAAGACTGTTTTCTCTTCTTGGTACTCTGTGTAGGAATGTGACATATTATAATAAAATACACAGATGGCCAGCACCAAAAGTTAATTTCACGTAGGTAGTGTCCTAAGGGCAGGTTCAGTTAGTGGGGTCCCTTTACCACAAAGCATCTCAATCCACACTCCCACTATCTCATGGTCATAATATACAGCTAGAACCATGACCCCCAAGATATCATGAGCTTCTCCAGGACAGTAATATGAGGTAACAGTGAATATACTATGCTTACCAAGGCAGAAAAGCATTTAGAAAATTTCTCTCAACAGCAAGAGCTGAAGGAGGTTTCTGGTAATACCACCTGCTGACAAGGTGATCAGTTAATTCAGAACTCCATTTGCTTAGTGGGGCAGTTACTCAGAGCTTTACTGTAGATGGGCTGTTGCCAAATGTAAAATGAGATGCTTTGGTTCAATGTATGAGGCAGATTTCAATTTCCTTAAATCAAACCTGAGTCATTTTATTACCCAATTTGACAGACTTCTCCAGGGACCTAGATGGTAAAATATTAACAAGTCCTCTCAGTGAAAACCCGACTTGCTTTTTCATGGTTTGTCTTTCACATGAAGTCTGTGTTCTCTTTTACTCCTCAGAGGGCCCCTGTAGGATTTTCCTGGATTTGATCTTTCTTGAAAACACACTCACCTGCCGGGCATAGGCCATCTCGATGCTGTCCAGAGAGCTTCGACCAGGGGGTCCCACATCACTGATATAACTTGGCTATAGATAAACAGACATTCAAAACCGGTTCAGAATAGCATTCATTCAGGTAAAGAAAAAAAACAAAACCTCATAAACACATGCTTGTCATTAACAAAGCTGTTAGGAGTCTGTTTCCTAGTCAGATTTCCTCAAGATGAAGACTTAGGGGTTTCAACAGAAGACAATCTCTTACCATGAACACATGAGACGGGAGCAGGCATGGGGACTCAATTAACTCAAAAATAACGGGAGGTCAAAGAGGCTATAAGGGTATCTCAGTGTCTGCTTCTGGAAAGGCATATGTTTGTATTATTCGGTTTCAATGCCAAGCCCTGCTCCACCTCATCTTCTCTCTCCATGTTGTTCTATGCGTGAGCCTCTATCGGTCATATCAGACAGCTGAGAAAATGGAGTTTCTAGGGTCACAACTCTGGGATTCAGACATTTCCAATCTAGAGTCCACACTAAGACAACAGCTGCTGATTAATATTCTGCATCTGAAGACAATGGAGCCAGTCCAAGTTGGGCAGTTATTCATTCATTCAGTAAACATGTGCTAAGTGCCTGCCTGCAGCATGCATAGCTGTGTACACATCCACCACACAGGGATAACATGCTAGCCCATGGAGGCTGTCCCCAAAGAGCTTACCATCTGGTGGGTGGAGTTAGACACCAATATATGGAAAAGCTGATCACAGTCTTTTTTGTCTGTCTTTTTAGGGCCACACATGTGGCATGTGGAGGTTCCCAGGCTAGAGGGCGAATCGGACCTATAGCTGCCAGGCTACACCACAGCCACAGCAACATGGGAGCAGAGCCGCATCTGTGACCTACATCACAACTCACGGCAATGCCGGATCCTTAACCCACTGAGCAAGGCCAGGGATCGAACCCGTGTCCTCAGGATACTAGTTAGGTTCATTAACCACTGAGCTATGACAGGAACTCATACCAGTCTTTTTAAAGAGAAACCAAAGTTATCTTGCGTTTATTTCCTACTGTAAATAAATACGGATCAAAATTAGCTATGTCCCAATTAGGTATAGTAGGCATATTCTTTTTTTTTTTTTTTGGTCTTTTTAGGGCCACACCCGGGGCATATGGAAATTTCCAGGCTAGGGGTTGAATCAGAGCTACAGCTGCTGACCTACACCATAGCCAAGACAAGTGGGATCTAAGCTGCGTCTGTGACCTACACCACACATCATGGCAACACTGGATCTTAACCCACTGAGTGAAACCAGGCATCAAACCTGCGTCCTTACGGATACTAGCTGGGTTTGTTACCACTGAGCCACAACGGGACTCCCTAGTAGGCATATTCTTAAATGTCCAACGTTAGTTTGTACTGTACTGTAGCAGAGATCAAATTCCTTGAGCTTCTCTCATTTAAAATAAAACAAAAACAAGGAAACAACCTAAATGTCCCTTGACAGATAAATGTATTAAGAAGATGTGGGAGTTCCCGTTGTGGCGCAGTGGTTAAGGAATCCGACTAGGAACCATGAGGTGGCGGGTTTGATTCCTGGCCTTGCTCAGTGGGTTAAGGATCCAGCGTTGCCGTGCGCTGTGGTGTAGGTCGCAAATGCAGCTCGGATCTGGCATTGCTGTGTCTCTGGCGTAGGCCAGTGGCTACAGCTCCGATTCGACCCCTAGCCTGGGAACTCCATATGCTGCAGGAGCGGCCCTAGAAAAAGGCAAAAAGACCAAAAAAAAAAAAAAGATGTGGTACATACACACAATAGACTACTACTTGGCCATGAAAAAAGAACAAAATTATGCCACTGGCAGCAACATGGATGCTACTAGAGATTATCATACTAAGTGAAGTAAGTCAGAAAGAAAAAGACAAATACCATACGAAATCACTTACACGTGGAATCTAAAATATGGCACAGAAGAACCTATCTATAGAACAGAAACAGATTCACAGACATAGAGAACAATGGCATTGCTGTGGCTGTGGCACAGGCTGGCAGCTGCAACTCTGATTTGACCCCTAGCCTGGGAACCTCCATATGCTGAGGGTGTAGCCCTTAAAAAAAAAAAAAAAAGACAGAAAAATAAAACGCTCTATTCTCTAAAATCTAAAACAAGGCAGTTTAAAGTAGGCTTCCTGGGAGACAAATGGAGGATAGCAGCAAAACTCCCTAGCACTACCACAGCTGGTAAAGGGATTCCAGCTTGAGCACGCACTAGACAGGACAGAGAGGAGAGAGGCAGGAGGCAGAAAGCTGAGTTATAAACCCTCAATGGACTGTGTGGACACCTGGGTTCCAGGAGGACCACTCCACTCCCTGGCTGTGGAGACCTGGAGCCTCAGATTCACGTCAGTTGATGAAGGCGCTCTTAGATCATCTCAAAGGATCCTCTTCAGCTCTGGTTTTCTGCAATCACTGGTATTAATAGAGCTTTAAACAGTTTACTGTTCAAAATATCCAATTTGATCTCTGCTACAATATAGTAAAAACCAATGTATTGAATGAACATTAAGAATAAAACTAGAGGTTCCCATCATGGTGCAGTGGAAACGAATCCGACTAGGAACCATGAGGTTGAGGGTTCAATCCCTGGCCTTGCTCAGTGGGTTAACGATCCAGCATTGCAGTGAGATGTGGCGTAGGTCACAGGTGTGGCTCGGATCTGGCATTGCTGTGGCTCTGGCATAGGCCGGCAGCAACAGCTCCGATTGGACCCCTAGCCTGGGAACTTCCATATGCCATGAGTGTGGCCCTAAAAAAGACAAAAGACAAAAAAAAAAAAAGAATAAAGCTACTATTTCTAGTAGGACATACCTGATTTTGATCTACATTCGTTTACTACAGTAGGGGGAAAAGTTTGACTAAAGGTTAAACTTTAGTCTTTCTAAAAAAAAGACTAATAAATTTTCCTTATGTTGGCATCTAACTCTCCCCATCAGATGGTAAGTGTGGTAGGTGATGCTGCCTGGCTGACCCAATGACCATTTCAAATCCCTACCTCTTACCTCTACTCCCTGTCACTTTTTCAATATATCCAATGGTGTGCTGGCTTGGGGAAGAGGACCTCTGCAGCGTTTGATGGTTTCTGTCGCATAAATTCTCCCGCCATGGCAGAATTCAAGCTATTCCAAGTGGAATCAACTATACTACAAATTTTCTGAAAACTTAATGACAGGTCCTCATGAGCTGACACCTATACACTACCCTTCCCCAGCCTCTGCCGCAGCTAGGAATAGCCATGCACCCTCATTTTAGCCAATGAGATGAAAGCACAGGCCTGGTAGTACATTCTGGCTTAGTGCAGCTAGTGCTTTTTCTGATAAAGGGAGAAAGAAGAGTCTGGCTTGGCCTTTCAGCTTTCTCCTCTGAATGCAAACAGGATGTCTAGAGCTGCAGCAATCATCTTGTGAGCCCAACGTAAGTGGCCGTGCTAAAAATGATGTACGGAGATAAGGAGGTGTCTCGGATGGCACCGCAGAGCAATTGAGTTAAGGCCCACTCTCCACACCTGCAGACTTCTTGTTAGGTGAGAAAAATAAATCAAGGTTTCTGTTACTCACAGCTGAAAGCATTCCTATCCCAAATGACTGAAAACGAGGTTACAATAACAACGGCTACACTTACTGAGCAAACTACTGTTTGTCAAGCACTGTCTTAATTTCTATTAACTCCACAACCTTATGAGAGACCTACTTTTATTATATCAATATTACAGATGAAGACACCACAGCACACAGCAAGCAACTTGCCCTGAGGTCACTCAAGAGGAAGGCAGTGGAACCATGGTTTGTGTCCCCAGCCTGGGGCCCACACTGCCTGCCAGGGCAGCCCGGGGCAACTGTCCAAGAACCCCCATCAAAGAACAAGAAAGAGTACTGGATAGAAATCCTGGCTCCACTGCTCACTGGCTATACGATCTTGATTGAGTAAACTGCTTCTTTCGGGCCTGGGTTTCTTCAGCTGTAACACAGGGGCAGGAGTGGTACCCACCTCATAGGTTTGTGAGAGGATTAAATGGGAAGAAAACAGTACTTACTTCACAGCATGATTGTGAGGAATAAGTAGAAGGAACTCACTGCCCAACAGCTGACCAATAGGCGCTAGCTGTTATTTTTTAAATAAAAAATAAACAACCATAATGAACACAGGAATAAATCCGACGTTGAACTATGGACAGATATGGGTAGATATGGGCACTGCAGAAACATAACGTAAAATATTTTACATTGTGCTGGCTGGGGATTCTCATCTCATTTTTCTACAGTGAACACACATTCCTTGTATGAACAGAAGCCCCCCACCAGCTCATTTTCTACTTCTGAACTAATTCTGAGTAACACAATTGAGGACTGTTCTATAACACAGCCATCTTTCTGGAAAAGAACTAAGTTTCTAAGTTCCTAAGTTTCCAAGTCTTCTGAAAGTAAAGAGCACAAAGTCTGTTAATTACAGTAACCTAACTGGGGGGAATAAACAGGAGGAAGAAAAGGGGAACAGCACTAAACAATTCTGCAAGGAAACAGTTGTTTTGGCTAAATATACATAAACAGCCTTGAGAAATATTTCCCAGTACTACTCAAAACCTAATTTTAAAAATTATCCATTTAAAAAGTAGTTGGTTTTCAGCCTTCAAATTTCCATTTAAATTAATTCTGCCTATCGTGCTTGTTTTCCAAAGTACCTTTCCTTCATTTGCCCTTGGTCAAGCCTCTATTTCACCACACTTAAAGTCAATTATCCATCAACATTCCTGAGCAGAGGAACCAGCAAACAGTCATTGGAATTTCAAAGCCGGGGTTGCTAGCGGGCTGGGAAAGTAGAAGCCCTTTGCTATGTGGGAGTAACATTCCCAACTTCTCAGGTTTCCTTGGTACTGGGGGCTGATCAGACGTCAGTGGGGATAAAAGGAGCAGCGGAGCAGCGAATCAGAGACCGAAAGGCAGGAAGATGGGAGGGTCGGCCGGAGAGGACAACAAGGGGCTCACCTTGCTGTCCAGAGATAATGTGGAGAAACAGCAGCCTCTACGAGCACAGACATGAGAAGGTTGTTTGGGGAACACTCGGTATAGCTGGTGTTCCCCAAAGAGCCCTTCTAAGAGAGCATTCCAGAACAGGTGGGATGTGGTTGCAAAGTGGCAGGAGGGAATCACAAACTTTTATTAAGCAACTGCTTTTGTACATAGTATACCCAGGGATGAATAAATCTCTTTTCCCAAGGAGAGCACATTTTAGGTAGGGAAAAAGGAATGTAACAGGCACTCACTTCCAGCAAAACAAATACAGAGTAAAGAGAAAAAGAGATGATACTATAGAAGAGAGTTTTTAATTTCCAACTGGAAGAACGGCTTGGCAAATAAAGCAAAACAGAACCAAAGTAATCAATGTACAATAGTTGTCTACAAAAGCTGTACACAGAGGCCCAGTACTACTAGGAAAAAAACACTACCTGGGGACCAGAAGACCCAGGTTCTAAATGCAACCCAACTGTGTGACCCTGGGTAATTATATCTTACTTCTCTGGAGCATAATTCTTCATGAATAAAATGGGAAGAATACTTGGGCCATTTACACAATGAAATCTATTACAGCAACTAAAAAAATGACAGAAACTATAGTACTAACCTAGAAAAAGCTGTACAATAAGTTAAAATAAAAAAATAATGCTATGTTGTAGCATCTTTTATATAAAACGGTACCATTTACTGAATAAACTGACAATAAATTGATCGGGTGGACATATATGTATATATGTGCACATAAATACTTGAGAAGGAATTAGAAGCAAAGAGTGCCAGAGGTTATATTTGGGTTGGAGGTGGAGGAGAGCAGCTGATGTTAAAATGAAGGGCCTGTTGAGTTTAGACTTTTTTGAAAGAGCAGAGCACTTTCCATACTTAAAATCCTACTCAAATTCCAACATGTGAAACAAAACCACCCCCTTAGGAAACTAACAGGGAACCATAAAATAGAGCTTGGAATCATCTAGTCTGGGGTTTTCAAATTCATACTCTGTCCGTCTATATTTTTGCTGTATTCCATCGAATCTAGTACACCATCTATTATAAAGCAATAGGAAAGGAAAATGCTGGCAACTACTGAATTTAAGATGTCTTGATTTCAGAGATGTTAAAATACAGAAAAGATATGTAACTGGGAATTGAAGAAATACATTTATTAAGTCAGTTATCAAAATTAGAGACTCTGGGAGTTCCCGTTGTGGCGCAGTGGTTAACGAATCCGACTAGGAACCATGAGGTTGCGGGTTCGGTCCCTGCCCTTGCTCAGTGGGTTAAGGATCCGGCGTTGCCATGAGCTGTGGTGTAGGTTGCAGACGCGGCTCGGATCCCGCGTTGCTGTGGCTCTGGCGTAGGCCGGTGGCTGCAGCTCCGATTCGACCCCTAGCCTGGGAACCTCCATATGCCCCGGAAGCGGCCCAAAGAAATAGCAAAAAGACCAAAAAAAAAAAAAAAAAAAACAACCAAAAACCAAAAAACAAAACAAAAAAAATTAGAGACTCTGTTCAATATACACAGTTCACATGTCACATCATCAACTGCAATGGTTAAGTTACAACTTAGCTTCTCTACCAAGCCTATTGCTTGCTAGGCTGAGTCTTTTTCCAGACAATACATTCAAGCATCATCATTTATGTCTAATATCAATACAGCCACTACATACTGAGGTTAGATAAAAATTTACTTCTAAATGTTTTACAAGTTGGTTGAGATAGATCAAAGATTCCCAAACTGCTCAAACCCCGCGTGCTGTCACAAAAGCAGTGCACACTGGGAGTGTTCTTTCCCACAGGCCACACTCAAGGAACAAGGGCACGGGGGTTCTTAGCCAGCAGTCTCTTTCTTGCTTCAAAGCACATTATTTTTATTCAGACCACAACTTGGAAAGTTATTAACAATTTTTTGATTCCTACCTTCTGTTAAAAGTTAAACCTTTTTCTTCAATGATATCCAAAGGAAATTTATTTCCCAAATTAAATTTATGTTATTGAAGCATCATTTCCCTTACTAAAACTTGCCAGGCAATAGATACTATCAATGTGTTTTTCCTTTTCTGTTAGAGGAAGACTTGGAGGAAAAATGTTTAAGGAACCACCATATCCATAGTTTGTTTTTTTTAATTTTTTTGGCTGCACCCGAGGTACACAGAAGTTCCCAGGCCAGGGATGGAACCCTCGCCACAGCAGTGCCAATATCAGATCCTTAACCTGCTGAGCAACCAGGAAACTCCTATCCTAGTTCATTTTGCTTTAAAACAAAAACAAAAACAAAAAAAATCCTCAAGCCTATCTTTATATTAAATTACCCAAATTTGGACACTGGTTTTCAAATATAAGGTCAGCCTAAAAAGATCAGGAAGCCTCTTTCCTAACTAATGACTCTTTGGTTTATTCCTGACAATAAAGTGACCAGAAAAGAAAAGAGTGGTTTAGACACAAGTCATACTTTAATTATTCTATTTATGTCAAGTTTTTTGTTTCAGCATTTTTTTTTGCCATTGCTAGTGACATTTTATAAATCAATGGACACTTAAAAAAGGACAGATCCACATTAAAATGATAAAAATAAGCAATAACGTGCAGCTTACTAAATACTAAGCACCACTAAAACACTGCTAAGATGTGCTGAGAACACACTCTATGCCAGCACTGGGCCAGGCGCCTTACACACTTACATTCCTTCCAATGGTTCTGCAAGGAGGCCTTTTACAATGAGGATGAGAACAATGAGGTTCCGGGAGAGGCCTGGAATCCCAGGCCTGCCGATTCCAAAGCCTGCGTCTGGCCTTCACACTCTTTGGTTTCCAACAAAGAGGTTAGAGAAAGTGCCTGACCAAGTGGAGATAGTACCACCTTTCCATCATTTTCAAGAAAATTACATGGAAAAAGCCTTTAAAAACACATGGTTCTTCCACACATCCACAAGAATGGTTGAAATGAAAAAGACAAAAAATACCAAGTCTGGCAAAGATATAGAACAAATAGAATTCTCATAGTACTGGTGTGAGGGCACATTGGTATACTATTTTAGGAAACGGTTTGGCAGCATCTACTGAAGCTGAATGCACGTGTACCCTCTGCCCCAGCAACTGCCCTCTTAAGGTGTACCCAATAGAGGTGAAAACATATGTTCACCAAAAAAACACATATGAGAGTGTTCCCAATAGCTCTATTTATAAAAGGCAAGAACTGGAAACTATCCAAGTGTCCATCAACACCAGAATGGATAAACAGATTGCAGTCTCACACTATTTGGCCAGGAGAATGAATGGCCTTCGACTACGTGTAACAATATACAGAATTTTAAAGCAAGAGAAGCCAGAAACAAGAGTGTATGCTGTTATGACTCCATTTACAGAGAGTTCAAAAACAGGCAAAATTAATCTCTGATGTCTCAGAGGTCAGGACAGTGTTTCTCTTGTTGGCAGTGGGGAGAAGCAGTGAATGAAAAGACACAGTAGTGGCGGCGGGTGGGGGGGAGGGTTGCTAGGGTGTCAGTAATGTTTCTTCATCTGGGGGTGTTCCACTATCAGTAATTCATTGATCTTTTCTGTATATATATTATACTTCAATAAAAAAGTTCAAAACAGCAACAAAAAACAAAACAAGGTTCCAGGAAATGGCAGTCTCCAGGATAATCTGAAGAGGGAACCACGTGCCTCACAGGCCAGCATTTTCAGTAAAGCTATCCATTATGTTAGGTGTCACAATAGAGGACAGCAAAGATATTGGTAATTCCCTTCCAAGAGGACTTGAGGTCAAGGAAGAAGAGTCTACTAAATAGACTAGTCTATTTTTAAGAGAAGAGCAATCAAGAAAGAATAGCTCATTAACAGCTTATAATTACTTCCAAATCCCAATACAAACCACAACCTATTAACACAATTTTTAAAATGAAGTTTATAAAACCATGAGCTGTTCTACTTATCTGCCCAGATTCACAGGAAATGGAGAAAAACATTAGGCTGGCCAACGGTTTTAAACATCAGCTCTTCTTTCCCCAAGACCACTCTGCTTTGAAGACTTGGGGTCTACGAAATGTGCACATGGTAATTACTAATGACTAATTTCCTAAGATAAACGACTTTGGTATCTATTTGGGGGCTAATTTAATAGAAAAACAGAGTTTCAAATCAGGAACAAAGTTATAGATAAGGGATGTGTGAAGTTATCCTCCAGGAATAACTCCACTTTGACCCATACTTCAATAGAACGACGATCTAGAAGTCAACAGTCCTGGGTCTTACCAGCATATTACCGAGCTCTCTGAGCCTCACTTGTTCTCTCTCTCGTGAGAAAGAATGCTAGATAATCATGATACAACTGCCGGGGAAAAGATTTATCAGGAAGCATTGGTAATATTACTTGAAATATGAGTCTAACAGTATAGTTTCTGTGACATTATAATTTTTAACCCGTACCTCCAAATTCTCTGAAACTACTTTATTTTTTTTTTGGCCATGCCTTGACATGTGGAAATTCCAGGGCCAGCAATCGAACCCATGCCATAATGGCAACCTGAGCCCAGCAGGAACAGCAGCCCCTTAAAACACTGTGCCACCAGAGAACTCCCTGAGGGCACTTATTTTAAAACAACAGTAAGGAATGGGTCAGGTGCTTTACATGAATACTAATCTTCCCAGGAATTCCATTTCATCAATAAAGACGGTGAATGCCTGCAGGTTAAATAACTTGGACAAGGTCTCAGAACTACTCAGTGGTGAAGCCAGGATCTGAACCTTAGAGCTGTCTCTCCTCGGCACCAGTGTACTAAATGTGTGGGAAGTCACACCCCCCACCGGCGCAAGGGCAAACATCACCAGTCAAGCATGACGGTCTTTCTTTACTTCTGGGGAGAGGACCTGAGGCTTGCCAAGAGGCACATGGGTGAGCCTGGGAGTGGATCCTCCTTGAATTGAGCCTTGAGATGAGTATAACCTCAGCCAGGACCTTGACCACGGCCTTAAGAGACTCTGAGCCAGAAACTGCGCAGCTAGGCTAAATGCTAGTTTTCAGTCACTATGGTTTGAAATGGTTGGTTACACAGCAGTAGATAATGGAAAAAACCAGTCAGGAAGTTAGTCCTATAATGTGAACAAGCAATGAATGATGGTGGCCTGGACCAGAGTGCTAACAGTGGAAGCAGTACGAAGTGGCTGGATTCTGGGTATATTTTAAGAATAGGTTTAAGTGAATCTGCCAACATGTGAGAGAGACTAGGTGGAAAAAGGGAAGGACAAAAGTGAATCTGAGATTGGAGTTCTCGCCCGTCGTGGCACAGCGGAAACGAATCCAACTAGGAACCATGAGGACACAGGTTCAATCCTGGCCTCGTTCAGTGGGTTAAGGATCTGGTGTTGCTGTGGCTGTGGCATAGGCCGGCAGCAATAGCTCTGATTAGACACCTAGCCTGGGAATCTCTATGAGCCGCCGATGTGGCTCTAAAAAAAAAAAAGACAAAAAGACCAAAAAAAAAAAAGTGCATCTGAGGTGTGTGACTTGAGAAAGTGAAGAACTAGAACTGCCCTTTATAAATTCTAAACATGTTTGGCTTGATGGCTCTGAGACACCTGAGTGGAGCCAAGAAGGCCACTAGAAAAATGAGTCTGGGTGGGTAGGGGGCTTGGGGCTTCGATATTAATTTGAATATTCAGTACACAGATGGCATTTAACACGTAAGTCCAGATGAGATCAACAGGGCAGTGACTGAGAGAGAAACAAGAATAGGTCAAGGATTGAGCACTGGGCCACTCAAACATCTAGAGGTCAGGGAATTGAAGAAAATTCAGTAAAAGAGGCTGAGCAGAGAAGCAGCCAGACATGTTGGAGGAAATCCAGACAAGTGTGGGCGTCTGGAAGTGAATGAAGAAAGGGCTTCAAGGGGGAGATAGTCATCCACTGTGCCAGGACTGCCAGCAGTCAAGCAGATTAGCATTCTCACATGAAAACCTCACATTTGCCATAGCGGTTTACCTTCTGGACTCAACCTACCTCACTTTCCTGAGTAAAGTCAAGGGCATCTTCTCCTGATGCCAGCAGTGTGTGGAGAATCCGCTGTTTCACTTGCTCCCACTCAACCAGCATTGACTCTCGATGGTACTCCTCAGCCATACCGAAGGTCTGTCAAAGAGGAGCAGGGAGAAATGACCCAAACAAGGAACAAAGAACAGTTTTCCTTGCAGTGCCCCAGAAATTCAAAGCCCTTCAGATCTACCATCTTTCCCTGAGCAGAAGCAATCTATTTTAAATTATCCTTAGAGAATTTACTGACAACTGTTTGCAACATGCCCTATTCCATCAAGTCGAACACATTAAAAAAATTTTTTTAAATTGTGGGAAAAATGTACATTTTAACCATTTTTAAGTATACGGTTCAGTGGTATTCAGTACATTCACACAGTTGTGCAGCTCATCACCATACATCTCCAGAACTCTTTTTATCATGCAAAACTGAAATTCTGCACTCATTAAACAATAACTTCATTCCTTCCTGCCCCAAGCAATAGATATCCACCACTGTATTTTTGTCTCTATGATTCTGACCACCTACAGGTACCCCATGTAAGTGCAATCATACAGTATTTGCCTTTTTGTGAGTGGCTTATTTCCTTTAGCATCAGGTCCTCAAGATGTATCCAAGGTACAGCATATGCAGAGTCTCCCTCCTTTTTAAGGCTGAATAATACTCCATTATATGTATACACCACATTTAGTTTATATCCATTCATCTGTCCATGGACATCTGAGGTGCTTCCAACTTTTGGTTGTTATGAATAACGCTGCTGTGAACATGGGTGTAAAAATATCTCTTCAAGTTCCTGCATTCAGTTCTTTGGGGGTACATACCCAGGAAGGAAACTGCTGCATCACATAGTCATCCTATATTTAATTTTTTGGTCAGTGGCATATTTCCAAAGAGGCTGTGTCATTTTTCAATCCCACCAACAGTGCACAAAGGTTCCAATGTCTCTACATCCTCTCCAATACATATTTTGTTTTTTTTTTTTTTATTGTAGCTAGGTTAATGGGTATGAGGCGATAATCTGCATTTCTTTAATGGGTAGTGATGAACACCTTTTCTTACGCTTATTAAGACAAATATCTTCTTAAAACCTTAACATTTCTGAAATCAGGCTGCGTATTACAATTGATAACATGTCAAAAGTTTAAACAGAAGTAATTTTTCTTTGTAGTACATAAAATGGTGGACTATAAAAATCAATGATTATCTTAAGATTTGATGAGCATCTAAAATAAGACCAAAAAAAAAAAAAAGAGTCTCATAGTGTCTTTGTTTTTTTAAGAAACTAATATAGGAGGAAGCAAATCAGAAAAGGAAAAACAGAGTCTACTCAAAGTCACTACTGAAACATTTGGCAAACCTCATTCCTATCTGCTGGTGACACTGCAGGTTGTTGCCAAAACACAGTCACTCAGAAGGAAAAGAAAAAAGAGGGAGTTCCCATCATGGCTCAGTGGAAACGAATCTGACTAGTATCCAAGAGGGCACAGGTTTGATCCCTGGCCTTGCTCAGTGGGTTAATGATCTGGTGTTGCTGCCATGAGCTGTGTAGGTTGCAGATGCAGCTTGGATCCCAAGTTGCCGTGGCTGTGGTGTAGGCCAGCGGCTACAGCTGCGATTCAACCCCTAGCCTGGGAACCTCTGTGTGCTACAGGTACAGGCCCTAAAAAGACCAAAAAAAAAAAAGAAGAAAGAGAAAGAAGGAAAACAAAGAAAAGAAGGACGGGATGGAGAAAGGAGACAAAAAACCAAAACAAAACCAAAACACCCAAAGAACCCTGTGAGGAAGAGATTAAAGCAATTTACAGAGACATACTGAGTCATGCCCACTCTTAGCCTATTATTCTTTAATTGGCAGATGAGGTTTCCCATCAGCTTAAGCCCACTTTTCAAAAAGCCATTTCATTTACAATCAGATTGGCATCGATTTAGGCAGCACCAGGGGAATGAGTATTAGTAATGCCTGCTTTACTTTTGGCAAAGCAGATAATTTATACTGATAATATTCATACACGTGAGCTCTGGGAAACTGTCAGAAAAATCATGTACTCTTCCTACCAATGGGGTGTTCCGGTATGGAGCAATATTTATTAGAATGTGAAAAAGAAAGAAGACGCACAAAAATGATTAGGAAAAGGGTTGGCACATTTTGCAAATTTGATTTGGTCCATCTATCAACAGATCTCTTTTCTAATACACATTCTGAAGACAAAAGAAGAAATAACAATCAAAACTTTAAAAACGAGTCTTTCACCTGGTTTTATTCTCACTGAGAATCAGGCAGAATAGACCATTCCATTTAGCCTGGATTGAAAAAAATAATCTGAGAAAAATATTTTCTCTTGTTACCTCAGTGAACTTAAAAGCTATGCATTTTGAATAGACAGAAGTATGCTAGAACAGAGAGGTGAGGTAGAGGGGAAGAGAAGGGGTAGCTTCCCTAGAAGCTGTCCAGAAACAGTGCACAAGCGAACCACAATTTCTTCTAAAACTCTTCCTACCTAGTGGTTAACTACCTCCACAACCTTGAACCTGTCCTAAAGGGAAAACAGAGGGCCACGGGGCTGGAGGACCAGGGTGGGTAGAAATAAGCAGGTGGAGGGCTGGTGCATCATACAGCTTTCCAAACTCGCAAAAGGAACTGAGGCACTAACTAAGCTGTAGCACTCACCCAAGACATCACAGTGTCATAAGAATTTTTCTTAGGAGTTCCTGTCGTGGCGCAGTGGTTAACGAATCCGACTAGGAACCATGAGGTTGCGGGTTTGATCCCTGGCCTCGCTCAGTGGGTTAACGATCCGGCGTTGCCGCGAGCTGTGGTGCAGGTTGCAGATGCGGCAGCTCGCATCCCGCGTTGCTGTGGCTCTGGTGTAGGCCAGTGGCTACAGCTCCAATTCGACCCCTAGCCTGGGAACCTCCATATGCTGCGGGAGCGGCCCAAGAAATAGCAAAAAGACAGAAAAAAAAAAAAAAAAGAATTTTTCTTAGGGACAAGTCCTCTGTCTGATAAAGAATGGCAGAGCAATAAAGGCAACTGAAGAAAACACAAGCTATCTCAGAGACACCGTGGATGAAGATGGCAGAGGTAAACTTCAAGTATCACGTAACTGTGAGAGTGACAACATGGGAATTAACCATCCCCTGTGAATCAAGCTGACCACCTGTGTGCCAAGAACTACTTCAAGAACACAGGAAGAACTCTGAAAACTGGCGGCTTTCTGGGCTCAAATCCTCAGATATATATGAGAATTGTACAAGGCTACTTATTTAGAAACAGCTCACAACCTGAACAAATAGCATTGCTGTTCCATTCGTTGTCAGTGTGATAAGGAGCTTCAAATAAAAACAAATGGCCCAACAGAAAAATTTTCTTCCCTTGACCATGCCACCCCCAGCTTATCTTAATTACATTAGAGATAATGGAACATCCAATTTGTGGGCTAATCAGGGATGATCAGCTACTCATCTGGCCTCTTCTAGCCTATTCCCTATTCAAATCTGAACCAGCGGATTAGGTACAAAGAAGAATGTCAACCAGAGGAGCTAACGAGCAAGAATCAACAGCTACTCAACTCAGAACTAAGAGGATTGCGAGAGAGTCTGAGGCAATGTGAGAGATAGGAACAGCAGTGACAGCAAGGAAAGAAACCCAAGGGAAAAGAAAAAGGGATAGACTGAAAGGATGTGCAGAGGTCTAAACATTATAAGGAAGGGAAGGCAAACCAGAGAAAATGAAAAAGTAGTGGAGAAACTATTACAGAGCAAATCAGAATCTTTCAAGTTACGTGGGGAAATAAATCTCTCCGAACACAGCGAAGAAAGGAAGGCAGGGGAAGAACTCAGCAACTGAATTAAGAACAGGTGGGGAGCACTCGAACCCCATTTTCATAAAGGGAAGAGGGCAATATGCTTTGACTTCACACCCGCTTACTACTGAGCTGTTGCTGGCTTTTAGAAACTCTACATATGTTCCGATAATGTTGTTCTGTTTTTGCTGGGACGCACCAAATGGGAAAAGATAGGACACATTTATGGTTTTGTAGCTTGTTTTCTTGGCATTTCAGCAGGACATTGGCAAGTTATTCAAACGTGAAATTACCACCAAAATGCCAGGAAGCTGCTCACTTTTTATTGGAAAATGATTCTTGCTCAGCGGCAGCCTCCCTGTGTCCCGACAGGTGAAAGGTCTCCCCCTAGGCCGGCTCCCAACACCGGAACCTCTCCCTCACAAAAACGTGTGCACACATTTTGCACTGTGGTATGTCACTTAAATGTTTTGGCTGGCTGCACATTTAGTCTCAGTATGGCACAACGTTCAGAGCCTGCCAATTTCAGAAACACATTCCTCAGGGTAAATGGATTAATAAGGCTCGGTGGCATTCGACAATCCTAATTTAATTTCATTGGTCCTTTACACCAGGAGAATCAATGTTGTTGAGTAATTCAGAGTGTGAACAACAGCAACAACAACCACCTTAAAATATTTCCAAATCTGAATCAAGTAAATTTCTCTATTTCTAAGAATAAGTACTACTGCCAAAAATATAATTACTTAAATTTTAGGGAATTTTACTCTGATAACTAAACATACCAGTCATTGAAATAATGTCTCTGAAACATTTTCTTACACATTAGAGCTGGCAGCCCCCCAAGTGTCCTGTTTCACTCACATGGGCCCTACTGAAGATATGTATGGATACCTGCATGGAATATTTTAATCAAGCACACTGAGAAGCAGCATTATTTTTTTACTTTCTTATTTTTGAACCACATAAATAATTCACAGATATATTTCACTTGATATAAGGGTTATGTAAATAAACAGCAAAACCCCTACCCACCCTTGCAGGAGAGCTACCACCTTCAGACTAGTGTGAGCATCCAGCCTCCTTCCTGGGAAAAGGTGCATTTTTAGAATCAACTCCACATGATCACTAACCTTCTTCCTCCCTCCTCCAAAGACCCAGGGGCTTGAGAATATCTTACTCCATAAAGCAATGATCTAGAAAGGTTTTGCTCTTTTAATCCTTGTCAGAAACAAATGGAGATAATTCACATGTTAAGTCACATGATCTCTGAGTATCTTGAGGGAATGCTTGTTGCAAAATATTGCTGCACATATAATGGCTGTTCTGACTGATTTATTTACTGTCCTCTTGAGCATCAAGCTGCTGTCTGTTTTAAAGAGCTTGGAGAAATTGTTAGTTTAAAAGGTGGCGTACAAAGTCAAATTGTGCGATAAAAGGAAAAGAAATTGAGTAAAATTATCACTGATCATAATTGCTTTTCTGAAATGCTAATTCAGCAGCAACCAAAATACTATTTATACTGTAGCAATGAAAACAAAGAACTGTCTGACCCTTCCATTTTAAGATTAATTTAATAATTAACTGACCATTCCAGTGTTTCAGATGTAGTCACTAAACACACAGAGTTACAAGCACGGTATTTTCCTCAAAAATGGTTCCTTTAGAACTCTCTCTGATGAACTAAGCAGGAGAGCTCGGCCTGGGACACAGATTCCAGCTTCAGAACCCGCACAACCTGGTATACATGTTGCCCTCACAACAATACACATCTACCTTTGGTTCATTTCTTACCCTCTTCCGGGACTCTTCGATGGCAGACAGCAGAGCATTGTCTTTTTCATTCTTTAGGAAGCCCTAGGAAAGAGGAGAGAAATGACATAACTTAGGTTACAATTAACAAA
Source organism: Phacochoerus africanus (assembly GCF_016906955.1). Lineage (NCBI taxonomy): Eukaryota > Metazoa > Chordata > Mammalia > Artiodactyla > Suidae > Phacochoerus > Phacochoerus africanus. The sequence goes on along the minus strand of NC_062551.1, from coordinate 18,552,871 downwards.
ATTAACCTCAAATACCCAAAAGTACAGAAAAAAACAAAAACAAAAAACATAGACATTATCTGCTACCCTTACAAAAACCTCAACTTGAAAATGACCCATACTGGAGTTTCCGTCATGGCTCGGCAGAAACGAATCTGACTAGTATCCATGAAGATGCAGGTTCGAGCCCTGGCCTCGCTCAGTGGGTTAAGGATCTGGTCTTGCCGTGACCTGTGGTGTAGGTTGCAGATGTGGCTTGGATCTGGCGTTGCTATGACTGTGGGGTATGCCACCGGCTACAGTTCCTATTTGACCCCTAGCCTGGGAACTTCCATACGCTGTGGGTGTGGCCCTAAAAAAGATGAAAGAAAGAAAAGAAAAAAAGAAACCCATATTACAGATACAGCTTTGGCTATGCAGCCAGTCACAGTGCCTGTAAGTGTTCTTCAGTTTATATTTCTCTGTTGCTTTGAGTTAATTCTTCAGTTTCTTCCTAACGTTGAGGAAGCCATCAGCCATCCCCTTTGGGTATTTTCCACTTGTCAATGGCTGGGATACCTGAAAAAATCATTTATTTACACAGTGCTTCTGGGGTTTTGCCACGTGCACTCCCTATTTCAGGCCCAATGACATCTACTGCTTACTTAATACAGGTGGGGTCGGGTGACGAGACCAGGGCTCACAAGTCTAGCTGAATACATGCAGGGTTAAATACCTGCAAAACGCAACTTCATAATAACAGACAACAAACCTAGCTTTACAGCATGGTGCTTCCATTTACTACTTGCATAGACGACTTGATTTAACACAAAACACCCAGACTCTTTTTTTCTTTTCTTTTTTTTTTTTGTCTTTTTGCCTTGTTCCCAGGCTAGGGGTCCAATCGGAGCTGTAGCTGCCAGCCTACACCACAGCCACAGCAACGCAGGATCCGAGCCATGTCTGTGACCTACACCACAGCTCACGGCAACGCCGGATCCTTAACCCACTGAGCAAGGCCAGGAATCGAACCCACAACCTCATGGTTCCTAGTCAGATTCATTTCCGCTGCGCCACGACAGGAACTCTTTTTTTTCTTTTTTTTTTTTTTCACTCAGACTCCCTAAACTTTAGTTTAGTCGTATGTAAAATGACTATTAAGTGATATGATGTAATCAAATGCTTTACCCAAGGTTCCATGCATGCAGCTCTATCTCTTGCTAGGACAGATCAGGTTTAGATCTCCTGGTGACGGTAATGAAAGAGATGCACAGGTGGCTCCCTCTTGCTATTCACTGTTCTCACTGCTCAACCTGAGATCTTGGGGAGGAGGGTGGGACAGGTGCAGACAGAGTGGGCTTCCATGCCTGCCTCCATGCCAACGCCTTGCCCTCCACACAAGGATGCAGCTTTTTCCCCACAGCCTGGGGTTTGGGGCCAAACAGGCATAAGGAAGATGAGCCATCAATTAACAGGTAGAGATCAAAGTCTTAGTTGTAATATGAAAGAATTCACCCTATACGTGAGATCCAACTATACAATGGAACGCAAGGTATCTTCATGTCGAGCACACTATAGGTATATTTATACATGTCCAAAATCACCTGTTTTTTTCAGAATCATGTTTTTGCTCTTTTTGTTTTAGGAATTCTTTATGGGAATATGATACAAAGTAGAATTAAGCTAAAGTTTTATAAGTGACATGCTAAATTTTAAAACATTATCCGAGAGTTTTCGTGAAAACTTACTGTCATGGTTAATTGATTAATTTATTGATCACATTTATATTTCAACAACTGTAATGTTTTGTTCAAATAGTCTCAGATATAAGGCTGCAATTCTTAAAACAAGAATAGGGGGCTGGATTATGTCTTGGGGACAGAAATTTAAATAACATATTGCTCATCTTTACAGAATCCTCAGATCTTTTATGTGTTGGCCCACAGTTCTCCATATCCTGCTGTCACACCCCAACTAGGGCAGTGCACTGGAATGGACAGGGACAACGGTCAGCAGTCGAGAAACAGTTCCCTCACAGGCTCCTCCAGGGCAGTCCCTGAGGCAGCTATCACAACATGGAGGTGGCACCAGATACCTATACTGCTAATTGGGGGTGGGGTGGAGAGAGGCACCCACCACTTGTCTACCAATGTAATGGCATCAGTAAACCAGAGCACAGAAAGCTAGGACCCCAGGTAATCCATTCAGGAGGGGGCAACCTGTCACTCCATGCCTGTTTCTGGCCATTGCAGGGGAACTAGACCCAAAATGATGGGAAGGATTTTAATGGACCATGTTCATAGTCTTCACAGCAAATAACTGCATCAAGTCCACAAAGATTTGTCATGATTTTCCTTTTCCTGGGTGGGTTCTTCATCAGCTAAAGCAAAAGGCTTTAGCGCCACAGTTTATCAACAAAGCTACAGAACTATTATCTCTGGTTGTTGTTCTTGAACAAAGGGTTGTACAGCCTGTGCTCTGTTGTACCTTTTCGTGGTTACTGCTGATTGTCTAAACAAGGCACATTTAAGATGGGGAGTAGTGGTGACAACCACTGTCTGAGAAAGCCTGGTCTCATTTTGTTCTTTCAGGGTGGGGTAGGAGGGGCTGTGCTAAGTGCCCCACTCCCTCTCTGAGCTTCTGTGCTCTTCCCAGTCAGTGACCAGCCCAGCCCATCCACATCTGCATATAAACTGTACACACTATTCGAACACAAATGCAAAGCTTATTACTTCAGACACATTTGTTTAAAAGAAACACAATATTCAATAAGAAACACAATTTCAAAATTTCTAAAAAATGAAATTTCAAGTAGTGGTGAAGGAAAAAAAAAGATATTGCTTTGGGGGCAGACTATTCTCTTCTTTATAAACCTACCTTCCAAAAAGCTCACTTGTCCATCAACAGATGATTGGATTCGGAAGAGGTGGTATATATACACAATGGAATACTACTCAGCCATAAAAAAGAATGACATAATGCCATTTGCAGCAACATGGATGGAACTAGAGAATCTCATGCTGAGCGAAATGAGCCAGAAAGACAAAGACAAATACCATATGATATCACTTATAACTGGAATCTAATATCCAGCACAAATGAACATCTCCTCAGAAAAGAAAATCATAGACTTGGAGAAAAGATTTATGGCTGCCTGATGGGAGGGGGAGGGAATGGGAAGGATAGGGAGCTTGGGCTTATCAGACACAACTTAGAATAGATTTACAAGGAGATCCTGCTGAATAGCATTGAGAACTATGTCCAGACACTCATGTTGCAACAGAACAAAGGGTGGGGAAAAAAATGTAATCGTAATGTATACATGTAAGGATAACTTGGTCCCCTTGCTGTACAGTGGGGAAAAAAAAAATTTATTGGAGTATAAAAAAACACAAAAAAACCCAAAAAGCTCACTTAATAAAATAGACTACATATATTTTATTTTTAAAAACATATATTAGTGACCTATCTTTTGAAAAGACTCTGGTATCTAGAAAAAATATAGTTAATACACAGTCCTAATAGTGTTGGGATCTGTGTGCCATCTAGTGGCAGTTAGTTTCTTGCAAATAACACATATTTTAAGGAAAAATAAATTAAAGAACTAGTAAGTTGGGCAGGAAAATACCTGCCTTAGCCCAAGATTCCCATGGGTCTCTTCCTTGACTTTCCTTTTCCAGGTGTGTTTCCTTTCCTTCCCACTCCTGTGAGGCACCTCTCAGGCCCCTCATCTCGGAGATACACTTTCAGAACTTATCAGAAAATGGGTTCTGTAGAGGTGTGCTGGGTATTAGGAGGTGCCTTCTTTCACTGGGTGGACTCCCTGCCGCAGTGAAGGTTCCTGATTGTGGAGAAGGCCCAAAAACTTACTTCCTACTTGGAGATGCCAGCCCTCTATCTGGGACCCTCAGAGTTCATCACTAATATCCCCTCTTTTTGCCAATGAATGCTTTTTATTTACTCACAGTCTCCCACCCAGCCCCTCTGATTGCTGGACCACTGAATAAAGAACATTACATAAACATCTGCAAGCCTTCTAAGTAAGTAAGATAACTACTCTGGACTTCCCATCTGTATGTATGCTGCTCCTCGCTGCCAGAGTCCTGGAAACAGACACTCTTCTAACTGGCTCCTTGAATGGGTTTTGGTTTCAGGTTTTTTGTAACATATAATAGCCTCCATTCAGGAAGCAATTAAGGGCTAGACACTGCTCTAAGCAATTCAAAGACATTACTGCTAATCTTTTAACAATACGAAAGAATAGACAAGACCGCTGCATTCTCCCCACCGCCACCCCCAATCCCGTTCTACAGGTAAGAAACAGATTTCAGCATTTAACTAACTTGACAAGAGTTCCCAACTGACCAGGAAAAGGCAGAGGCAGAGGCAGAATTCAAACACAGCACTAACTCTCAAAACATCAACTGTTTCTGAAATACTTAGGGAATAGCAAACTTCTAAATTTGGAAAATAAAGATAAATGTCCTTTTCTCTCTATAAGAACGAGTCCAGGAGGAGAGCAAAAAATATTATCTTTAAATTTGCTTCCTTCATCAGTTATTAGTTCCCTTTTACAGATGATGAAGTTGAAGGCTCAGAGAATACTAATTCTTATACTGGTACTAATAAGAGCTAATGCTTACACGGATATGGTGATTATTTTGTGCTAGCTGTGTGTTACACACATCTGGTTCTAGTCCTCACTTTTAACCCAATGCTGAACTGTCTCTCAATACTACTCAAGCGAATCATCCTTGGAAGCATGTTCCTAATATCGGTTTAAACGTTGAAAGGGCTGTGTGAGATGGTTTCCAGAGCTTCTACTAACTCTAAAAATGTTATAGTTCCATATTAAGATCACCTGGTTCATAAGCAGCAAAGTTCAGACTTAAAATTCATTATTTTCTGAACCCTTTTCTACCTTTTCCCATTCTCCCATGCAAGTCAAGATGAGACAAACAGCTATTTAATGCTTGCATATTTATTCCTCTCTTCCCCTACCTCACTGTAGGTGAGGAATGAAACAATAAACATCAAGTTTGGGGCATTCCTTTAGAATGGTGTTTTTCAAAACATGGGTCAGAACCTACATCACGGCGGTAATCTGAGCCACAGCAGTGACAACACTGAGTCCTTAACTGCTAGGCCACCAGGAAACTCCAACCAACATTTTTTAAATGAAATAAAATGCAACAGAGATATGTAGTATGGGTAAATACTGTTTCATGAAATTTTCTTTCAATTATATACACTTATTTGCATGTATGAAGTGGATCATGGTGTTAAATGTCACAGGCAAAAAAGATGGAGAAATTAAGTGTTCTAGACTGCCAATTCTAAGGCGTTCCAAAGTACTATTTTTGATTATTGCTGTGGAACAATAAACACCATTCATATGCACAAGCAATATCTCCAGCCACGTGTTCCATCCAGAGGAAGTCGGCTGCCTTGCCATGTATACTGGCTGAAAACAACCCAAAATGTAACTGTAAGGTAAGCTGATTTTCTTATCAAAAGTGTTGTCACATCTCAGGGACCTGGAAGCCAAACTGGCTTTTATCTGGCTCAGGTTGAGAAAGACAAGCATAAAAAAACTGTCTTTTTTTTTTTTTTTGCAATTTCTTGGGCCGCTCCCACCGCATATGGAAGTTCCCTGCTTAGGGGTCGAATCAGAGCTGTAGCCACCGGCCTACACCAGAGCCACAGCAACACAGGATCCGAGCCACGTCTGCGACCTCCACCACAGCTCAGAGCAACGCTGGATCATTAACCCACTGAGTAAGGCCAGGGATCGAACCCGCAACCTCATGGTTCCTAGTTGGATTCATTAACCACTGCGCCACAACAGGAACTCCAAAAAACTGCCTTATTTCAATCACCACTCAGAATCTGGGTTTCGGAGTACAAATGACTGTAGAAAAAGCAAGTGGGCAAAAGGATTTTTGTCAAATGGCCAAATTCTCTTAGCTTATTTGCTTTCCAAAAGTGAAAACTGTAAGAAATAAGGGTCTCTGTGAGAAATATTTCAGTATCCACTTTAGCTAGGAAAGTATGACGGCAAAAAGAGCTTGCATTGATTCTTTCACGGTTCTTTGCTTCCCACCACCACCAAGTAAGTGATTTGTTGAACGATTATGTAAACAATTGGAACTGAGGAACACACAGATTTTCTAACCATTAAAAAATAAAACAAACAAAAAATAATTAGTCTAAGTTGGCCCCACAAAACAAAAGCCGTATTTTACATGGCCCTCAAACACAAAAGACATTCTATAGGTCTCTTTCCCTTCAAAAAACCAACTGGAAATCCACCCTGTCAAATTTTAAAGTGAGGCAGCCACAGTTGGCCTGACTTTCTAGGAGAAGCTATCTGACAATGTGATAAGTGTTATAAAAAATCTTGCATCTTCTCTCATTTAACCCATACAATATGTACAAATTAGTAGGAAGTCAATAACCAACACTCAAAATAATATTACCGCATGTAAGCAGTGACTATAGGTATCAGTCACTGTGGTTGAAATAAACATTGCCAAGACTCAAGCAAGAGCTAGGAAGGCAACAAAGAAGGAAAGAATCATATAGCAGAGCAAAAAATAAACTTGAAAAACAGGATAATCAAGAGGGTCTGCTCCAAGATGAAACAAGAATTCCAATGTACACTGCAAGTATTCCTCAGAACTTTAGATAGTGGAGAAGTGGCCAGTTTCTGTCAAGACAGGAATATGAGCTGTACTCATTATTTTGCTTCAGCTCCTTCTGAATAAAATACCACTCCCATAACTGCTCCCAAAGCTTCTTCCCAATTTCTGAATGAATGACCTCTTCTGAAGTCTTCTCTTGGGTAAAATTTTTACAAAGGTAAAACTGCCACTTATGGAGAAAGTGAGGATGAACAAAGCAAGATACTGTTTTCAGATGAGCACAACAGAAATCCTGCCTGCACTGGAGCTGCTGCACTTATCAGATGGTGTGGACGGCTTTTCATAAGCTCCCTTTGTGTTGCCTACAGAGAACGCCTCGAAGAATCTTTCAGGTGCAGATATGTTCATTACTGATAAAGCCCAAAAGATGAACAGAGAAATTTAAAGTCTGGGGCATTTTCAAAATCTGGGGAACTTTCATATAGTTTTATAGCATGGTTGGTTATTTTCTTAGATCAATATTTAATGCATTAAAATAAGTATATAAAAATGTCAGCTTAAAAGGCCCACACGAGATGGAATCTCCTTTTGTAAGAAATACAGACTGAATAGCAAATCCAAACTTTACTCTCCAACCCAGGTATTTAGCGTAAATTCCATTGCTTGTTTTCCACACACCAAAAAAATCAGTATTTTAAATTGTTTGCTCATGGATTGCATTAAATAACATGCATATTTTTCCGGACTGCATTAAATATCTATCTCTTCAAAAAATACCCCTACAGAAAGCAGGACAGGTCTGATATGGGGCCACTGTAATATATATTTTTAATGCTGTTGCATGATTTCTCATTGCACATTTATACAAAAGCCTGGCCACCTTCATCAGCAGGTGGCAGCAGACCCTGCAGGAGGGGCTGTGGAATTCATCCCATCATTTGCCAGTTCAGCAGACCAACTGGCCTACAGGCAGCTCTGGAGCCAACAGGTGGCCGACCTTGGTGCTATATAACATGGCACTGTATGGGCACCAGGCAATCTGTCACTGTCAGGCTGCAGGGCCCCATTTCGTACATGGTTTCTGCTACTAGGCTAAACAAAGGGTCACACAATTACATGATAGATTTGGGCCCATTAAGGCAAAACAAATCACTTGCTCCCATAATTCAAATTGGTTTACATGATGATCTACAAATTCTCAAAGGCTGAAGAGAAAATGTGTGCAAATACATTCTAAACCCAAGAATACACAGCTCTGAGCAGAGCTTCCACCCAGATCCACCTATGGTCTTAGGGGCAGCATTCTGACTCAAGTGTACTGGCATGACTGGTCTCTCCAAGTCATGCCAATATAGCCGTGACACAATTCCATCTCACCTGTGCCTTCTGGAAAAGGCTTTTATGAGGGACTCGTATCATAACCCCTACGAAAGAACTAGAAGAAGAAGGGGGAGGGAGAAAAGGAGAGGGGGAGAGGAGAGGAAGGGGAGCTGGAGGAAGAAAAGGAGCAAGGACCTCAGGCTTATACCCTCAGGAATTAGCCCTCCTGTCTCTGGGGAAGGGGAGGGCAGGAAAAGGGGAAGGGGAGGGGAAGGGAAGAAAGTGGAGGAGGTGGGGGGCGGGGAGAGGAAGGGCAAACAGAGAAGGGAGGGGAGAAGGTGGAGGGAATAACTATCCTATAACAAACACACTGTTTCTAAGACTTTCAGCACTGGGTAAAGAAAAAATGTAAGAGGTAGGACTCACCATGCTCCAGAAGGAGAAGCCATCTTTGAGAACAGGGACATGTCATTCCTGTGGGGCATGTCATTCCTGTGGGAAGGAGGCAGAGCACGCGTGCCTCCCTTTGCCAACACAATGTAAGTACCTAACTACTAGATGCCTCTTCCTACTTAATACACCAAGCATCAAACTGGGGCTGCTTAGCATATCTAATTGCGGCACTTGGAGAGTAAGGCCAAGGTTAAGGTAAGGTCTGCACTCCTGTGAGGCCACTCAAGTCTCTGGCGCTACTGTGACAAAGCCAGTTCTGTCCCTTTTAGGGGGTCCAGTGTATTCCTGTTATCTATCTCTGGCCATTCAGGAAAGGAAAGTGATTTGTCCAACTCAGTTATTGGGAAACTCCATGGAAGCGGGAGCAAGTAGTAAGGGCATAGTATAAATGAATAAAATAAAAAATGATGGCCATTTAGTCAATTAGTAGCAGAAAAAAGGCTTTTCAGCAGAATTCTCCCCTCCTCCCAAATCTAGCGGAGCCCTGCAATAACCTTTCAGGGTTGTGTAAGCAACTTTCCCCTGCTGGTCACAAGAGGTCTGAGGAGGGGACATGACTTGCTCAGTGCTAATACCTTACCACTTCCAGCAAACACGCCAGAGCCTGCACCCTACTGATGCAGCAGGATGTGCCATGCTGCAGTCTTGGGCCTCTGCTGGCCATCCTCTCTTTCCACTTCTGGAAAGGAGGACAGACCAGCAAGAACACCGGAAGCCAAGAAAGGGAGAGAGGGCAGCCAGCCAACTGCTCCCAGACTGCTGAGGTGGTCCCACGGATGGAAGCAAGGTCAGCGACTCTGAGCACTTTATCTCCTCTCCTGTCCCCCAAACCCGCACCTCCTGCCCCACTCTACCCCAAACTAGCATACCTGGCTAGAGCTACCATTTGGGGACACAGGAACAGGGAGGATCCTAAAGAGAAAACTCTTCAACCCAGCTTTGCGACTGGAATAAACAGTGTGCCAAAGTATGCCTAACTTCAAAAAGCAGCTAAAGAGCCCTATCCTCACACAAAAGTATGAATAGGTCTGAAAAATATATTAATCCCATAGCCACTCTTAGGTGATGGAAAGATAAGATACATTAAGGGATGATTAAAAAAATGTTTAAATGTCTTAGGAAATTGATTTCTATCTTGGAGACAGAGGAGGCCACATTCAAAGAACTTTGGGTATGAAAACCGCACTGCAGTATGAAACGAGAATGCATCAATAATGGCCTTTATCATGGCCAAAGTCCCCTCCCACTGCCTCCAAACCCACCCTAAAAGAATTTGTTAAAAGAATCCGATATTAAAACAAACAAACAAAACCAAATCATCTGCTTTGTCAGGTCTAGTGTCTCTTTCCTTTGGAAAAAGGAAACAAAAGCAAGATTTGGGGGCTATGAGAAGGATAGACAGCAGAGGGTGTGTCTCTGAGGCAGTCAGGTGGAAGCTGGGTGGTTTTTGCCAGGCTGGTTTCCACAGCGCTCAGCATTAAGCCCAAATGAGTTCTACTTAGCAAGCACAAGGAGAGCCGTTAGTCAAGACAATGTTTGGGGACCACGTGTCATATTAATTCCCTGCTGGTACATGGTGTCAGTCATTTACACTGCAGTTGAAAATCACAGCTCCTCCCGCTATGCAGCATTGCTTATGCTGATGGGACTGGAGCACTGATCATCATGGCTGTCACAGAAAAGGGAGCATTGGTTTTGCTGCAGTTTCTTCTTATTCAGAAATTCTTTTTCAAAAATTTGTCTGGAGACCACTAAAACAAACAAGAGACTTCATAACTTCCCATTGTCTTCAGTGGAATTTGTCATCGTACCCCTCTGCTAACAGTACTTAGGACTTCACACTCTCTCTAAAGGCATAATTAAGTTTGGAAACGTTCTGACTTTACCCTGTCAGAGCTGAGAGAATACTGCAGGATGCACCACTCACCACTGTCACCACCGGTACAGAAAACATGAAACATTGCTGGGCTAAAATGGCAAGTACACTCAACAAGAGGAGAGAGGGCAAGCCCATTTTCAAACACAAATTGCCGGAAATTGACAGGGAGCTAAAACCTTTTGCTCAGCCCATCCATACTAGGAAAAGGGGCAGCCCTCCTCAAGATAAAGGAGTGATGTGCTGGAGGGCATGTCAGGATGCCTGTGCCCTCCCCAGAAGACAGGCACTTTGCACCCTTCATGCCTAAAGTGAGTGGACCTAGAAACTCGACCTGCAGGATATATCTTGTTTTAAATGTTTGTTTATAAATACATATTACCTACAGCAAAGGACCAGGAAGACTCCAAGCATGGCTCAGTAAGTCATTTCTGAGAAGACTGGAAAAGAACATCTCTGTGAGTAGGCTGCTAAAGCAAAGACAGACTCTGCGGCAAGCTCAATCCATTAGATCCATCATCACCAGCCAATAAACCCAAAAGAGAGAGGGTCAAATGTAGACAGAGGCACAGCACAGATTAGGAGTTAGCTGGCCTGGATTTAGGCAAAATGGACTGCTTTCCAGATCTATGACCTTGAGAAACTGGTTTAACGACAGTAAAACCTGCTTTGCTTAACTATAAGATGAGCTGATTGCACTACATAAATTCTAAGGCAAGCTCCAGAAATTCTAACTCCATAAGAGGTGGGAACGGTAAGAAATTAGCATCGTCACTACCACGATGACTATCATTCACTTCCAAAATAATCCGTACCTTAAAAACACAAAAAGAAATACAATATACTTTGTTTATGAAGGCAGTCACATATATTTAATATGTTTTATCATAACCAAAGCCCACAAAGAGCTAGAACAAAAACCAAAGTCAAAGGCAAATAATATATTTTCACTGAAATGCTAGTTTTATTTGCCATAAAGGAGAAGCATAGTGGCCTGTTTCCTAAACATTCGTCCTGTACTGAAAGGACTAAGTGTTCACATTAAAAAAAAAAAAAAAAAGAAGAAGAAGAAGAAGAAAAAGCACAAAGCAAGGAAATTCAGAAGTATTAATAGAAAACATCTACTTAAAATTTTATTTTATCAATACCTGCCCACACCAATTCCTCAAAGGCAACAATCAGAAGCTATCTAGATGTAAATGCTAATTAAATCTTTACTTCAGGAAAATCTCAAAATTTCTGTCTCCTAAGAGAGTAAAGGGTAACTGTAAATTGGCAAAGCAGTGCTCCCAGAGGCATCTTCGAACTTGAAAAAGGAAAAGGACAAGGCCTCGCGTGGTCCGCCTCTTGTCACAGTGTCCTGGTGACGCCATTTTACTCCTTCCTCACTGCCATCTTAGGGCCACGAACGTCTCCTAGCGGGCTGGCCGACGTGCTTGCTTATCTACATTATGGCACTGCCAGAGCAGTCAAAGGTTTGATACGAATACATTTTTTTTTGCAGCAAAAAGAACCAGCCCCTAACTCTACTACCAGCCAGGCTAAAATTTCCAGAGTGAAGAGATTCAGGAATCCCCTACAAGTACCAAAGGGGAAAGCCTCTTCTCAGCAGCCAAACTTGGGTCGACCATGGTGAAGGCAAAGAAAATGGGAGGCAACTAACTGGGTCTCTGCCATGCCCCCAGAGTTATCTGGCACACAGCTTAACGTAAAGCCAGGGAAAGAAAATAAGACCAGAAGCTTCAACCAAGTTTTACTTAAAATATTTCAAAGGAAGGTTCTGTGACACCCTTTCTGTCATCCAACTAAACATTTTATGCAAGCAAAGACGCAGTCAAAATGGAGTGCTAATGTGCTATCCTACAACTCTTTGATTTCAAAGTGCAAGCCTATAAAAACCAAAGGAAAAAAATCCCTTCGCATTCTACCACATAATAAACAATTAATATATTAAATGTCCCTCTCAGGATTAACAAAATTACACTGAGATCTAGGCTCTTATGCTACAAGCGTAAGCTTAATGCAAGATTTATGGAATCTTTGTGGGGTTCTAAACGGGGTTTAGGACAACAGAGCCTTCCTATTTCAATGAAAAGACTGATGTGAAAAATCCTCTCTCCTAGTTTCAAAAACATCTCTTAGTTGGAGAAAAGGGCATTCAGTGACCAGAGAACAACAGCTGGTGCAACAGGACTTGGAAGAACACCTGGCTTTATAAATTTGATATCAAGCTAAAAGAGTCTCAGACATCCAGTTCTGTGAAGATTCAACTTCTGGAATAGCTACTAAAGCATTTTGAGCAAATTCTTCATGGTACAGTTTACTGTAAAATTACTATAAATTCTTTGGGGTTAAGTGCCTTTAAAAAGATAAGCACACAAATCAAAGTTAAAATCCACTTGTTTCCCCTTAGTAACAGCCAAGGAACAAAGGAATAAGCCAGGTCAAATCTAATTAATTTTAAGAATCAAGGTTTCTAGGCTTACAATCACAAACAAGAGTCTTCCACAAATTGCTTTGAAGTCACAACTATTAATTAATTAGAAGGCACTAAAAATTATCCCCATTAATGAGACTGAAAGCGTCAATCTACTGATCTTTTAGGAGAAAATCTTGCTAAAACATTTTTTTCTTATATATTTTAATCAGCTACTACTACAGAGACCTCACATGGAAGCATTTTCTTAAAAACCAAAAAACAATAAAACCCCTAAAATCCAGCAATTTCCTTCAGGTATGGCAAACAAACTAAAAGACAGTGAAAAGAAGCCTGAACTCTTATAAATATACCATATTCAGATTTCGTTTTTCTCTCAAAGTGTCATTTTCATCTTTGACAAGTGATAAATTCAAACCTCTCATTAACTTAAATTACCAATGAATATTTAATTAAAAGCATGTGTTAAAACAAAACCTATATTTCAAGTACATATACATCACATTACCTTCTAACACATACATAAAAAATACATCCAACAACCTCTGTGTTACACATTTAATATTTACAGCATTCGTTTTAAAGTCTATTTTGCCCATTCAACCAAAAATAAATTTTCAACCTCTCACCACTATCTGAGTATGAGAAATACTTACTGTAGACAAAAGGATTCCATTTTCTTTCCGGGAATGCTCTCCACCCTCCTAGAGAACTCTTCTATGCAGGCTGCAAATTCATTTTCTGAGTTTTACAGTAACAAAGCTCTAGTGCCACAGAACCTAATGTAAATGAAATGGCCCTGCAGCAGCCTTCAGAACCCAGCTCACCTCAACCATGATACAGCTAATTGTTAAAAATGGTGGCTGAGACATTTTTCCATACATTAAATTAGGAGCTCTGATGAAGGCACTGGCATCCTCCCACTTCAGACAAAGGAAAATAATTTGCAACTGTACCAAAGCATGGATAATTGAGTCATCTCCCATACAGGGTCAGTGTTAGAGGTTTCCTCCATCTTTACAAAATGCAAACCACAGCTCATTGTCTCATCTCAGAAATCAATTCTTTGCAATGCTGCACTGGGTCAGAGTTTTAAAGGGATCTTAGCCCTGGTTAAATCCAGACTTCCAATGCCGAGACAAGTGACATTCTCACAGTTCCTCTCCCTTCCCACAGCAGCTCTACTCCATTCCCTACTTGACAGAGCCTCAAGTCTTCCTATTGTTAAGAGTACAGAAAGTCCCACACCTCTGAAGGGAGCTCGATCTCTCAACTAGGTGAGCAATTTCCAAGTCCATGCTTCAGAAAGAAGTCCAGACCCTACAGGTCCCATGATACAAATACATTTCTTAGAATAAAAAGCTATACATCACCTTTTTTTTTTTTAAGGGAAGACAATCAAGCTACTCTTTAATGCTGAATTAAAAGCATTTTCTCTCTGATATTAAAAGTAGTATAGGCAACATTTATAATTTTTATCACCCTCCAGATAATGCTCACATGACTTAGGAAGTTTTCGTTTCACTTACACAAATCACATTTGCTGCACCAAAAACTGGAAATACACTTAAAGGTCTTATACTCTTTTGAGGATGAATTTAGGATAGAAAAAGTATCTTAATTTGAATTACCTACATTTGGTAAGACTTAAGAATTACTCTTTAATTCTTCTAACTTAAAGCCTTATGCTAAAGTATTTCCTACAAGATAATTCCAAATACCTCTAATAGTACTTTTCCCCACAAAATATTAAATGACTGAATTTCTTGTAAAGCATTACACACACACACACACACACACACCCCTACAATTCCAAAGAAGGATCTGGTTTTAGCAAGGAAAAATCCCATTTTAATATTTTACTTCATAAAAGAATCCTGTACTTTACATGCATCTTTTCAAAAAATCCAAAACAAAGTCCATACTACTTACTACTTAAAGGTCTGCAAAAATCCTAAATAATCAACAATTTAAATCTTTAAGCAAATACCCCTTTGCCCCACCCAATAGATTTTTTTTTTAAGAAAAATGTTAGAATGACAAGGCACAAATCTGAACAATCTTCAGGAGAATCAAGTACTTTTCCTATCAAATGAGTTAAATGTTTCTGAATTCATTTCAGTATTTTAAACAAACTGAGACCTTGTCTTTCAGAGGCACTGCAACAACATGCTGTCAATTTAGCAGGGTGCATTTATCTTAATTTCATAGGTAATCCTACCTGCAGTTCTCAAATTTAAGGAGTTACAGACCGGTCGACGCTGTTGGTCACTGCAGCTCTTCCATACCTTCAATGTGGGATGAGCTCTGGTGGAACCAGTGCTCAAGTTTTTCCCACTCCAAACAGCCAAAGAGGAAGGGGGAGGGAAAAAGAGGGAAGAGGAGAGAGAGAAGAGAGAGAAAAAGAAAGAAGAAACAGGAAAAGAGAACACCCTGCAAATGTTGATATGACAGAAGCACTAAAGAGTCCAATTAGACAATAAGATTACAAGGTCCCCTTAAAAGGGGGGCAGGCAGCCCCAGGGGCACAGCATCATCATTCAAGCTGCTCCATACAGATTCAGAGAAGTCTGCCATCAGTTTGAAAGCACAAACTGATAGGAGTAACAGTTTATAGGTTACAGAAGGGTATTTTATTGTTAACGGACTGTACCAAGTTAAGATTTAAGAGGGGGAGAGACAACATGTAGGCAAGGAATGCTATGATACATCTTGTTTTTTTGACCCAAGCCACTGCAATTACTCTGATGTGAATTTTTGATGACTTCCGACATCTTGCATGGTTAATAATCGCTTCAGCTGTCATGTTTGGTTAATGTGGAAAATGCATTTGCTGCATTGTGATGCAGTGCTGTGGCCACAGATTGTAACACCAGTTCTGAAGCTGGTCCCTTAACTGAGCAGCAGGAATTTGCACATGCCATGATGCTAAAATAAATGGTCGTTAAAAGATTTTATACAGCAGCAGGCAGATTCTGCCATTTTAACCTACAGAATGTATAGATCCAACATCCACAAGCATCTCAGATCACTGTGCCCTCATCAACTGCGCTGTCCTTCAAACACAACAGTAAATTCCCCATTTTATATGTTTGGCCTCTCAGTAGTTAAACGATTTTGATAATGTTCAAATAACTATTCAAATTAATTATAGCTTTGAACAGAACTGAGGTTATTTGCATTTCAGGAATACACAGCCAATGAAACTGACAGTGACACGGGAAAATGCAGACCTTTTATTAACATATGCTCAGCTCAACTGTCACTCCTCTATACAACATTTAGGGAAAAAATATATGATGTGTAAGTAATGAATATTCCCATTCTATCATAATGGTTTTTTATAGTGTTCCTTAGAAAGGGATTTTTTTCCTCCATGTTCTAATGTATAACCTGAAAATTAAAGACTACGTTAAAATACTAACATGTGTTTTTTATTGTCACTAAAAGAAATTCGATGCAGCAAACAACTGTGCAATTGCAGGAAAGCTTGTGCAAAAGCAGAGATGAAACCACACTGAAAACCAGGCACCAGATGATTAAAGTCAGATCAGTCAGGTAGTGGACCTTCATTACAGTGCAGATTGCAAAAGAAAAATCCAGAGAAAGACCCTTCCATCTTCAAAAGCAAAACCACAAACCCTACAACTCCAATCTGTTGGCTGCAAAACCAACACCTTTACTGCAGAACCTGAAGGACACATGATTTTGCCAATATCACAATATATATATATTTATACAAATATTAACTTGGCTACTTAGCATCTAGAATTTGGCTACTTAAGGTTCTTATCTATAATAATCATCTTGGTATTTAAAGAAGCAAAATCAAGTCAGACTTTGCTGCTTTAAAAGAAAACCAATTAATATAATCAACTTGTATTTCTTACATCAGAACTTTTGCCAATTAAATGTTCAGAGTTGAGATGTTTCAGACGTTTCTGCCTTAAGAAATAAAACTAAACTAAAAAGAATGAACATAAGAACACATTGGTGTCTGAAGACTGAATAACAATGAAAGAACTTATGTTACTAACATAAAAATCAACACATGATTTCCTTTGTTTTATTCATTGTGATAGCACCAAATGCATAATTTGGAGGTGCATGTGTTAACAAGAGCTGTAAAACTGAAGAGCTTTCTAGTTTTGTTTCTTCTCCTAACTTAAAATTAACGGCACCAACAGTGCTATTCGGTGCCATAGCAGATGTCACAGTAGTTGTAGCGAACATTCAACAATTCAAGCTTTTTTTCCTAGACCCAATACAAGGTACCACTAGCAGCTCAGAAACTGCACAAGGAGGGAGGGAGGGAGTGTGCACTGGGGGTAGCTTTGAAATTAACCAGGCTCAGCTTATGCTCCAATTACCGAACAAAAGACAATCCTGGGGGACCTTTCTCTGAACCAGTGCAAGAAGCAAACTCTTTTGTTTCTGATCAAATAAATACAGCACTGGAGCCTAGTGGATATGCAGCAATAGGAGTCTCTGCCTGGGGATGGAAGGGGCAAGAAAAAAAAGAACTCAAAGACCCCAGTGTGGTTACAGTCAAACCATTTCACTGACGATTAAAACCTATTCCTGAGGGAGACATCTGAAGTTCACTACAGAGGAGTGAGAAAACCCCCTTAAATTACTAAAAAAACAAACAAAAAACAAAAACAAAAAGCCCCACCTCACAGCATCGTGTTTTTCCACCATGGCCAAGTACATTAAGATGACATGTCTTCATGCTAGAGTGAACTGTAAACCAGCCTCTGTCTTCCCAATCCATGAGTATCCCAAGGAAATCAGATGAGTTGCAGAACATTCTGACTGCAAGGACCTCGCAGTAGAGAGTACTGAGAAGTGTTAACTAATCTGCCTCTGACCCCAAGCCAGAATATGTATGTGGAGGTTGTTAAAACACTGGAAAGAAGCCACCTTACAAAGGCAGTGCTTCTCCAATTGTTTTATCACTAGATGAAGTTATCCATTCCTAAATGTCTATTGGTTAGTCCGTTGTTTAATTCTGTGTTTTGGCTTTATATGGCCCTAAGCACCAAAAACTAAAACAATGAGAAAAGGGTAGACAACTAGTAGACCCAGCATTTCTTGATATAAGGGACATAAATGAGCCTGCTTATACAAATGCAGAATGATGTCTGACCCTTTCTACCAAAGGGGATCGATACAATCTTTTCAAAATCCTCTGTGCACTGCACTGCTCTGAACTGCAACAGCAGCTAACCTGTATATCACACACACATACTTATATAAAAAACACAGACACCCAAAAGTGTAAAGACAGATGGAACTTACTACCACAATGCCAAAGTATATTAAGGTCTTTGCGGATTTGAAAGGTCTCCAAATTTCAGGTGAGGACTTGAGTTTTAAATAGTATTCCATACAAATTCCAACAAAGACTGCCTTTAGACAGTTCCTTAGAATTCCCTGTAATAAGCTATAATAGAAAAGTTTCAAGTTTTTTATTTTTATTTCCATCTCTCTATGGATTCTTCCAATTAGTCCATCAAAGAACTTCTTAGCAAAGAAGAGGTATAGGACCAAGAAAGAAAGAAAAAAAATTTTCTGAAAACGGTAGGAAAACTTCCTCTAACTTAAAAGACAGCCAGATTCTAAAGACTCTGACTTTCTCCCTCATGTAGTTAACTGATTTGAAAGATCTGGGTAGGGGAAAAAAAGGAGGGTGGAGACAGTTCCAATTTCCTTAGGCCCACGCTTGAAACACACCAAGGATTCAGAGACATTTTTGAAGGCATTAGTACTCCTTTTTTTTTTTTAACCTGTTACCACTAATAAATAAGATTACAGAATACGAAAAGGAAGCCACTGAAATTCTGTGGTTCAAGTAGAATTACAATAATCACTAGGTGAAGTCATCATGCTCAAGTGAACAACCATAAAGCTCTAAAGTACATTAACAACGTGCAGGGCTTTACCCAATAATCAAACTTTTACACAACCCTGGTGAGCTCTGTTCTGCCTTCTGCCAGGTTCACTGGGCTGTTGGGAAGATCAAGTAATATCACCAGTGGGTAAGTTCTTTTAAGAGTTAAAAATGAGAGGCCATGTGAGGTCGGGCAATCACTGCCTGCTACTTAGGCCTTCTGAGGCACAGCTGGCTCCCAGTTGCCCTCCCAGCCTGCCATCACCAACCTGCTTCCGGCTCCCCTCTCCTAGCTGAGACCTTGTTCCCTGGCCCCATGCTTGCTATACTTTCCCCCAGTACATTCATCTGTACTGCCACAACTCTCACCTCTAGACCAATGGCTCTGGGAAATTCTGCCTGGAGCTATTTTCTGAGCAGTATTTCTTATCCTGTCTTTAAATGTTTCAGGGCCATTTCCACAGTGATGTCTTTAGCCAGAACATCAAAAACTGAAACAAAATCTCGACTCTCAATCTAGTTAATCTTCCCAATTTCTCAGCCTCAACTAATAGTACCAATAGCACCGATCCTTCTCTCGCTATAAACCTCAAGTTATTTCCAAACATCCTTCTTAAACCCATCAGGCACCAAGTGCGACAGATGTTTTATTCCAAACGTCTCTCACACATCTTTTCCTCTCCGTTTTCTCGGCCACCAACCTGGTCCTGGCTGTCACCACTGTGCCTGGATTATTGCAGTTGCCTCTGAACAACACCTCGGCGGGTATTCTTCCATTGGCCAAGCCAACTTCCCTAAGTGTTTCCACACCCTCCCTCCTTTTTTGTTGACATTCACCTGCTCCAAAACCAGTAACAGCGAGTACTGCCTACAACCCACAGCTTGGCAGTCACTCCTTCCACATCGGATCCCCCCTCAATGACAGATTTTATTTCTCAGCACATAACTTCTCACCTCCCTGACCTTGTTCAAGTTATTACTCTCAAATCCTCTTTCACTTCCTGCAGGCTGAACCCATTTAACCTTTCACAGCCTATATTGGGATGCTGCCTATTCTGAGGGTCTTCCCCAACCACCCCAGAATTTAGAAGTCATGACTCCCTTCCTTTCCTCTGAACTCCATATGGCATATAGAATCTCAAGCCATTTCCATTCAATTTTGCCAGTCACTTTACACTGTCTTGGATAGTGTGACCCTATTATAGGAATGTTAGTCTTAGCTCTCTGGAGAGAAAACAATGAGCTTCCAGAGGGCAGTATCCAGATTTTGTGTTTATTCTATTGTCATCAGTGCCTACCACAGTGCTGTCCTTAATGGGCACTCAACAAAACCATTTCATTGATTTTTATTAGTGTTCACGAGGCCCCATTCAGAGAGATGAAGGCAACTACTTAAAGGGGAGCTAAATATTACCTTTGCTTATTGTTTGCACTTTGAAATCTGTTCAGCTCTTTGGGATAATTGCAGCCTTAGGTACTAAAGTCAGATGCTGAGGTGGTTCTTGGCTAATACACAGAGGCACCAAATTCCTTCTTTGTGACTAAGCAATATCACCAACAGTATTCAATTCCCAAAGATGCAACTTCCTTCTTAGCGGCATCTAGAGCCAAGGAGGTTCAGGGAAAATGAGATGGTCCTGGCCCAAAGTCAGTGGTGTGGCCTTCACAGCTGATCTGCCCTAACAAATCAGCTGAGGATGAAAAAGCAATCTGCTAATTTTATAATGACATTTCACCTTGAGTATTAAGCAAGGATCACTAGATTTAGGCAGTTGATAAAAAACAAATCAGATGATTTCTGCATGTTTTACTTAGCAGTAAAATAAATTAAGGTTCATTCTCTGTTGCTTATATGCAAATCTGTCTGCTCAGGGAACAAAAGGGAAAAAGAAGCTCTCTGCATTGAGAAGCTGATGCCCCATACCAGGGGTCTACCTTGCTAAGCCTACAGGTCCAAAAGGGTGGGAGGAGGCTAAGTTTAGAAGTGGGCTGAAAACTTACGTCAGGCAGATGAAAGTAACTTCAGAAGTAAGATTTCCACTTTAAACACATTTTCAAGTAGTTGTACCTCAGCAAGTGCAGTTACTAATGGGAGTGGGCTAAAATGGGGAGCAGAAGCAATTTCCTCAAATATTCCTCCAGGGTAATTCACTGACGTCCCAGGTTTCAGAAATTCAGAATGAGAGCTCTCTGTCAGCTTGGGTCTAGGTCTCTGTCTGTCCGCCTCTCTCTCTCTCTCACATACCCACACAAAAATACTCATAGCCTCGAATGAAGCCTTAGTACTTAGATAAAGGGAATAAGTGATTTTGACAAGAACTTAGAGACTAAATGAAGACTTTCTCCCTCAATAATAATACATGAGATAACAAAGTATATTAAAGACTCATCTTCATCATAGCCATAAAACTTCAGGGGCAATTCGTGTTCCTTGCGGCACAGGTTAAGAAAATAAGGCACAGAAAAACTCAAGATTCTCACAGGTCCAGGTCCTAGATTCAGGACCTTAGTTTCTTGCTTACAGAGTTCTTTACACAATACAATGTGACACTGTACCAACAAAAACTGTCCAGGTGTGTGCTTGATGAAATGCGATTTCATGGACTCAGAAGTTATTACATGGAAGATGATAGTGGATATAAAAGAAAAGCTTCTAGCTTTTGAGTTCTTGTTACCAGTGTACTTTATACAACAGATGTATTTCTTACCAGGTTGATTGTAAATAGAATTCTTTTAAACAACTTCTATTTTAAATTCAGTAGGGAGGCTGTTATTTGAAGGAATACTAAAGTTACATATCACCCCAAGATTTAATAAATGCAGATAATCAGTTTGGATTTGCTTATTAATATGGAGTCCACATTATTACCGTTGTTTTAAAGAAAAGACATGAAAACCTCAATTTTCATGTAATTTTTTTTTGCTGCATATATTTATTATTTCTGTTATTAACTGGAAAACACTGATGAGACCAGAAATTAATTTAAAAAAAAAAAAGACTTCTCAATAGCAAGAAAAGGATTATTAAAATTATTCAATCCTCAATGGCTTAAACAAGGGGAAAAGCGTACATATTTTGCTATCTGGTCAGAATTTCAAATTTACTGACATATATAAGTTCCTGAAATTTTTCTAAAAAAATTTAAGAAAATAAGCAGTTAAAAATTGCATATAATTTTTAACGAAAATATGTGAAATAAGAACTCAATGAATTTGCAACAGAAAACATGGTGACGCTCTGGTCCCACATCAAGGAGCAGGAGAGGTGAGAGGAGGCCCTGCCTTTCATCGCCCACTGCTTTAGGCCAGGACAGACAACCAAGGCAAATGGGATGGGTGACCTTGTCCAGGCCCCAGGAACTTACGCTGCCCTATAAAACCACTGGCTCAGGTTTCCATCTTTGTACCACACCCTCTACATCTCAACAGGAACTTGGGGATCTGCAATTCTAAAACAGTTTTTTGAAGCCGAGGCTGGTTTTAAAATCTGCTCTTCCCACATCACTCCCTCCACCAGGCTTCCAGCAGGGACACTGGAGAGTCATTTTAAAAACAACAGTCCAGGAGTTCCCGTCATGGTGCAGTGGTTAACGAATCTGACTAGGAACCATGAGGTTGCGGGTTCGGTCCCTGCCCTTGCTCAGTGGGTTAACGATCTGGTGTTGCTGTGAGCTGTGGTGTAGGTCGCAGACGCGGCTCGGATCCCGCGTTGCTGTGGCTCTTGCGTAGGCCAGAGGCTACAGCTCCGATTCGACCCCTAGCCTGGGAACCTCCATATGCGGAGGGTGAGGCCCAAGAGATAGCAAAAAGACAAAAAAACAAAAAATAAAAAAATAATAAAAACAAAAGTCCAGTTTTATTAACATGCTTCTTACACACGAAGTCCTCCAGGAAACTACTGAGATGACTAAGACATTTCCAGTTCTACTCCCTTGCCATCTCACATCCTTAAGTCAATACTGGGACATTTCAAGTAGCTGAATCCCCTCGGGCATACCTAAAACACTGAAAATCTAATGAAGATGGGGACTATATTATATCCACTTATGGTGCTTAACCAAAGCATCGTGTACAAGGTTACGTGCTCAACTATATTTATTGATTAACCTGTAAGTTGTTGAGGATTGTTACTCAAATGGCTCGAGAAATATCTGTGTAACTGCGGCTTACTGTCAGCCTTCTCCAACTGTGCTATTTCTGTGCAAACTCACATTTAGAATTTAATCGGGAGTGTTACTGTGAAGCTACCTATATATTATTTGAACTTAATCTAATTAAATTCTATTTAAGCCTTATGGGTGAAATGCCATGTAAGGCTACCTACATGCTTTCTAAAACCAAGAGATAGTTAAGTCTCGTGGACAGCATAGTCAAGCTGGAGTCAAAAGAACTGGGTTGTTCACTTTGAGTCTCAGTTTCCTCATCTGTAAAATGGGAAAATGCCAGCACATCTATATGAAGAACACTATGTATATGCCTATACAATAGAATTACTCTTCAATGCAAAGAGAAGCCATTTCAAATGATTTCAAAGACACAGGCTGCACATTTTAATACATTTTTGAAATATGCAGACTGATTTAGACACTTCCAAGGAAATACTTATTCTGCCTCTCTGCTTTCTCTCATGGCATCTGTTGTTACTAGCAGCTGAGGAAAAGTAAAATCTAACATCATTAACAGCAGAGCAAGATCCCCAGCACTCACTCAATTCGGGAGGGGGTTACAGAGAAGCAAGTGAAAAAGTAAACAAAATGAGGATGAGAGGAGCTGAGGAGAAAGGCAGAGAAAATCAGGTTAATGAATAAAAACAACAAGTCCATCTTTCATCTCTTCTGGCTCCTACTGATGGCAGACGGTGTATTTAATCTGCTGAGAGAACAGATTTAAGGCCTCCCTTTGGCATAGTCCATCCATGAATTATTAACGTTTGCAGAGCAGTAGCACATCCGCTCATAGCATCAGAGAGGAAAGCGATGATTAACCAAGATGGGATTATTAATCCCTTCACTTCCCTTTCCTCTGTCTCCCTCTCTTCTGCATTTCCCCACTGGCCTCGGATTGTTTTTTAGACAGTGTGTTTTAAGGTACAGCCTCCGTATCAGAGTCAATACCTCCATGGTGAAAAAAATAATCAATGACCAATAAGTCAGAAGTTTTTAATATATAAAAATTTTTAACATATTTTATTAACCACTGTGTCCTTCATGAAGCAAAAATAAAAATAAGGGTGGTTACAAATTCTTTACAGACTCAAACAATTAAAAGATAAATACATTGTTTTGGAGGCTGAAAGTTAAGGGCTGGTCCACAGGTAGACTAAATAAAAAAAAGTTGGAGGAGATGGCTAGAAAAGCAGGTTTACCTACACTAGATTTCTGTAACCACTTAACCCAGTGGCTCTCACACTAGAGGGCTTGTTAAAGCACAGATTCTGGACCCCACCTCCAAAGATTTGGTCTCAGTAGGTCTGGGGTGGGGCCTGAGAATTTGCATTTCTAACAAGTTCCCAGGTGATGCTGATGCTGCCAGTCTGGGCACTACATTTCAGAATCACTGACAAAGAGCTTCTTTGCTATTGCCAAGGACATTCAGGGCATGAGAGGAATGGAAGAGGAAATTAAAACCAACCTGAAGTAGAAAGTACAAAGACAAAGATGAGATCTGTAGCTCCTCTTGCCTTCCTAACCCCCAATGAAAAACACAGAGGCCTAAAGGACTCTGTAATGCTTGCTGCTCCAAAATAAACGCTATTCCGTAAACCCCTCTTTCCCCCTCCCCAACGTGAGCTACTAGGATGAGCAGTTAACAAATAGTGAAGACTACATACGAAGTTGAGAGCTAGATTAATTTATAACTTCATTCCTAAAACATGAGAAACAAAATCAAATATGCCCTTTTTTGTCGGTCATTTTCTTCCCTGTCATCCCCCCTACTTATTAGGATTTGGCTCTAATGATTGATCGATCAATCTTCAAAAAGCAAGTAAGCTGTAACAGCCTCACCCAGTTTGCTATGTACTGTAACAAAAAACTCTTACACTCTCAATATCAAGCTGAGTTAGGCACCACGAAAACCAAAAGTAGAATATTAGCAGAAGCTTTAGGCAAGGCCCCAAAATAATGAAATGCACCTCAGGGTACCCATTAAAAGAGCAAAACATGAGCAGATTAGCTAGACGAATAAATTAAATTACACCTCTTTGGGTTTGCAAGTGCAGAAAACACGAATGATGGTAGCACATGAGGAAGAGGCCTACCTCTGGCAGCGGCAAGTCCAGGCTCCCACAGAACCAGCCTCTCCACCAGGCCCAGCTCAACCTCATACCCAGAACTCAACCTACAAAGCAAGGATGCATGCTGCCAGGTTGCAGGAAGCATCCTAACAGCCACAGATTTCACGGCTAAAAAACGGGGGTTGGAAAAAAGGGGGTATGCTCTCATTAGAAATGGCTGCTCCAGAAACCAGCCAGTCTAAAAGGCTGGGGGGGTGGGGGGAGACAAGAAAGAGGGATGCAAAGGACAGAGGAAAGCAAGAATGAAAAGAAAAAAGGAGCAAAGACAAAAAGAATGGACAATGGGAGGATAGTCCAAAGGAAAGAAGGATGGAAACAGGAGGGTGAAATAGAAAGCAAAAAAACAAAATCTATACATAGAACTTCCATATGACCCCGCAATCCCACTCTTGGGCATCTATCCGGACAAAACTCTACTTAAAAGAGACACGTGCACCCGCATGTTCATTGCAGCACTATTCACAATAGCCAAGACATGGAAACAACCCAAATGTCCATCGACAGATGATTGGATTCGGAAGAGGTGGTATATATACACAATGGAATACTACTCAGCCATAAAAAAGAATGACATAATGCCATTTGCAGCAACATGGATGGAACTAGAGAATCTTATACTGAGTGAAATGAGCCAGAAAGACAAAGACAAATACCATATGATATCACTCATAACTGGAATCTAATATCCAGCACAAATGAACATCTCCTCAGAAAAGAAAATCATGGACTTGGAGAAGAGACTTGTGGCTGCCTGATGGGAGGGGGAGGGAGTGGGAGGGATTGGGAGCTTGGGCTTATCAGAACAACTTAGAATAGATTTACAAGGAGATCCTGCTGAATAGCATTGAGAACTTTATCTAGATACTCATGTTGCAACAGAAGAAAGGGTGGGGGAAAAATATAATTGTAATGTATACATGTAAGGATAACCTGACCCCCTTGCTGTACAGTGGGAAAATAAAACAAAAAACAAAAAACAAACAAAAAAAGAGTTCCTGCTGTGGCTCAGCAGAAACGAATCTGACTAGTATCCATGAGGATACAGGTTCAATCCCTGGACTTGCTCAATGGGTTAAAGATCCGGTGTTGCTGTGAGCTGTGGTGTAGGTCACAGACAAGGCTTGGATGAGTTGCTGAAGCTGTGGTGTAGGCCGGCAGCTGCAGCTCCGATTCAACCCCTAGCCTGCGAACATCCGTTTGCCATGGGTACGGCCCTAAAAAGGCAAACAACACAACAAAACCCCAAAAAACTAGCAAAAACAAACCTCTCCCCCGACCTGCTCTGAACCCTGACAGTCTAGTTCATCTAAAGTTTCAAATACGACATTTGTTCTGGTCTGCCACGTTGCATTTGCCTGGTACCAGTGACCTATTCGGACAACATAAACCAGGCTCATAGTCTCTAGTGTGACAAATTTCAAGAAACCCTAAGCCCTTTCACTTAAAGGGCATCTGTAAACTGTCAGCAGCAGCAACAAACATCAGTATCACTTTTTGTTCCAAAGTATATTTCAGATGGAAAAATCAAGGTTTGTCATAACTCAGTATTACTCTTCTAGGTAGCATTTTCATCCATACAATTAATTTAGTTAGCCAGCAAATCTTTCACATGGAAAGGAATAAACACTTCAGGGAAAACAAAAACAAGTAAAAAGAGGTCCAAGAGGAAAGACAGGACCAAAACATCAAGAAATCTGACCAGTGGCAAGAGAACTAGCTTAGGGTTTTTGAGGAGAAAAAAGAAATGTGGGATTTACCTAACCAGTCCGCCTCTTGATGCCTTCCTAAGCAAGGCACGATAATAAGGCTACAGAGAAAGGTATTAAGAAGTATCCAGGTTCAAGTTCCACCTTTGACAATAACTAATCTATCCTGGACAACACCAACACTCATTCACCTCACCTCAAACACTGCAGTGAGGAACAAGATGGTGATGGACAAAGTATTACACAAATACCACTGCAAAATATAAACGTAAGGATTATTATGGTGTGCTCACCAAAGTTCACATAAAATTATCAGCCTGTTACTTCCCTCTAAATCCACCAAATTAGGACAAAGCCACACAATTTCTTTATTTTATTTTTTTGTTTCTTTGTCTTTTTGCCATTTCTTGGGCTGCTCTCTCGGCATATGGAAGTTCCCAGGCTAGAGGTCAAATCAGAGCCATAGCCACCGGCCTACACCAGAGCCACAGCAACGCGGGATCCGGGCCGCGCCTGCAACCTACACCACAGCTCACAGCAACGCTGGATCCTTAACCCACTAAGCAAGGCCAGGGATCGAACCCGCAACCCCATGGTTCCTAGTCGGATTCGTTCACCACTGAGCCACGACGGCAACTCCAAAGCCACAGGATTTCTTAATAACCATTTTTTCCCCAACAGTTTGAGGGGGACAGTGAAATGATATAATTGTTACTCATGAAAGCTGCATCCCTTTTCACACATTAGGAGGTTTTTACATTAGGGAATAAAGGAAAAGACTGTATACTGCTTTATAGGAACTGACCAATTCAGAACTATGAAGGGTATTCTGTCTATTTTAGTAAAGGGGTGAATTTTATTAAAGTACAGGTTGCTCTCTAACACATGCTTCATGAACTAACTCCTTACCACCCTGTTAAATCAATCTTCCTTGTCATTTCAAACAGACGTTCTACAGCCTCAAGTATGTGGTCCAAACAACTCAACACTCCCAAAATGGTCATAGTCAAGAAAGTGCACTATGGAGCCATTTTCCAAGTTCTCTGAATTAAGCATGTCTTGCTTTTGTAATTAGAGGGAAAAGTGAGTTCTCCCTCCTAACGCTATTCACTTCTCATTCACACACTCAAAATCCAAAACTTAATGTTTGTTTTCTCATCATCTAACTCTCTCAGCCCTCATTCAGCCTTCAGTTCCAGTCAAGAAGGGTCCAGGTTGTGAAACAGGCAATGATTTTTACAGGCAATGACTGCTTTTCTTCCAACCACTGTGAGCCCAGCTCCCTTCATAAGCAGGACACTGGACCTGCCCCTCAGCTAGACTCAAATTTCAACTTCATGCTAGGAAAGTGGGACCTGCTGAAGGCCACTCATACAGAGTGCTTAGCTGGGACCTACTCTGGAACACCACCAGGCCCCTTCAGCTCCCCATAGGTCTTCTCTTCAAGATTCTGTTATGTTAATTTGCATTTATTTTTAAGAGCCAGTTAGCCCATAGGGTACCAATCTGCATGACTTCAGGTGCTAATGTTCTGCTGAATGTCACCTTCTCATGTTATGCTGTCTCCTAGAAGTAATTTTGCTACGTAGAAATTCTTTCTGGTATTCTGGAGCCCACACTAAGTTGAGGGCTTTGCATGTGTCTTTAAAAACCAAACACACATAATACCC
Organism: Phacochoerus africanus; assembly: GCF_016906955.1. NCBI lineage: Eukaryota > Metazoa > Chordata > Mammalia > Artiodactyla > Suidae > Phacochoerus > Phacochoerus africanus. The sequence continues at coordinate 18,524,619 of NC_062551.1, read as the reverse complement.
TTAGACAGCCAAATCATATTACAAGAAGTAAGATTTCAACATTCCGGCACACTGCCAGAACTTAATGGCCAGTCAGACGCTAAGTAAGGAAATGGGTCTGCATTAAACCTACAAATAAGTCAACAATCAATAGTTCAGGATTACAGTAAAAATTTGATGTGCCCTTTAAATTGCTTCTAGCATTATCCTTCTAACTCGAGCTCAGCTTCAGAAGCAAAACAAAACAAAGATGATCAAGCAAGAAGCTGGGCACAACCTATTTTCACAAGCACAAAGCCCTGGCATTTCAAAACTAAAAGCTGCTCCAGGATTTGACAGAAATCCTTTACCGTGTACCTGTAGGGCAGCAAACTGAGAAATAATAGGCTGAGCTTTAGACATTAAACCGACAGCTCAGCGAGGAGAAAACTATGGCAAAGAAGCCAGCATCTGGAGATAAACGGAGGAAGCAAGTTTGGCCTTCCTGCAAAACTCATCCCCAACCCCCAACCAGCAGGGGTTTGTATTAGGGTGTATAAACCACATTCCGGCCTCTCGCTCCACCAACATTATTTTACTACTAAGCATATATAAGTAAGAGCAATGCTCACCATGGGCTATCTACTCATTTTGCTCTAGATGAGCAATCAATTACACTTCTATTTCATATTTCTATCTCCTTCCTCCTTCAAATATACCCTGAAAATTCACCCCTTTACTAAAATAGACTTTGTCTACAAACTAAATTTAAAACCTAGGGGAAATAAGGCACAGTACTGAACTCAAATGCACAGAAGAGAGTTTCAGTCTGGCATACCTGCCTCTTAGGCCTTTGGGCTCCTCCTTGGGAAAGCAGGGTTAAGGATAATAAACACCTCAGAGGGTTACTGGAAGGACTGAATGAGAAAACCCAGAAGGTGCTTAGTAGTATCAGAACACAAGAAATGTTCATTAAACCTTAGTTTTGCCTCCTCGATTTTAGCAGGGGTAAAGCAGAAGACAGGAATTGAAACTTGTCTTTGGTGCCATGTTTCACTGCACCAGCAAGAAACACTTAAAGGGAAGGAAGGGGGATAAGAAGGGAGAGATGAAGAAAACACAGGTATTGAAACCAGCACTGAGTTCCTGTCATGGCTCAGCAGTAAATGACCTGACTAGTATCCATGAGGACATGGGCTAAAAAGAAAGAAAGAAACCAGCACTGCCCAAAGTGCGGCTGAAGGAGCACCAGCACACAGTCTGTTCCCATGTTGCAGCAGATAAGTACAAAAACTAAGAAGCATTTAGAAACTTTTATAGCAATCTGACAGAGTAATTTTTATATCTATTGAATTTAACTTTAAAAACTAAGCTTAGGAGTTCCCGTCGTGGCGCAGCGGTTAACGAATCCGACTAGGAACCATGAGGTTGCGGGTTCGGTCCCTGCCCTTGCTCCGTGGGTTAACGATCCGGCGTTGCCGTGAGCTATGGTGTAGGTTGCAGACGCGGCTCGGATCCTGCGTTGCTGTGGCTCTGGACCCCTAGCCTGCGAATCTCCATATGCCGCGGGAGCGGCCCAAGAAATAGCAAAAAGACCAAAAAAATAAAAAATAAATAAAAACTAAGCTTATATTTCGCATGTCTTTTATTTCATTCTTTCTTAGTAATTCATTTCTCCTGTATTTTATTCAAGTACAGGTTAAGTTGGTGCTAAAAAAAAAAAAAACCAAAAATCTTGAGAAGCATGGATTCTGTAGGAATCTTTTGTTTGTTTTGGCCACACCCATGGCATATGGAAGTTTCCCTGGCCAGGAATCAAATCCAAGCTGCAGCTGCAGCAACACCGGATACTTAACCCACTGAGCCACAGGAGGAACTCTTGTGTATACAACACCCATCACCACATTCCTTCAATATGAAGACATGGGGCAGTATGGGACCTCATCACAGAACCAAGTGCCATGTGGAAGCGTTAAACCTTCAAGGATCCACCAAGCCCTGCTCATTTAGAGACTGGTCCTGCTGAGACAGACTGATATGCACTGTGAACAAAAGAGAACCTAGTAAGAAAGGAGAAAGCACTCCCAGATACTATTACACACAATGCTATTGTAGGGTAGGTAGAAACAGCCTTGGAAGGTTATAATATACTTGACTTGCAATAGCATTTTTAAATAGACAATTTTTTTTAAAAGCAAGAAGAGGAGTGGAGAACACTCTCCCCCATATCGTTTTGCTCATGCCATTCAAAAAAAACAAATCCAAGCAGGTAGTAATAAAAAAAAAAAATCAGCCAGTGAATCCACATTCCCACTTACATCCTGCTAACCTAATGCTCCCCTTTGTTCTATAAACTAAACAACCCAATCCTGGTTGTAAATATGTTTTATAAGACAAGGGTTTTTTCTGTACAATTTCTTGGAAGCTGTGTCACGCCCAGCCCTGCTCAGCAGATTCTGCCGCAGTGCTTCAAGTGCTGCAGTTTTCTGAAAAGCACAGGCAGGATTTTGCTGATGGCATCTTGGCCTCACAGCCACTCCACAGTGAGAAGCGGGGACTCGCCCTTCTGTCCTCCAGGATAATTAACACGGTGCGTGCACCGCTGCTGATGGTTAGCGGTACAGACCAGGAGCTACCTTAGCCTCGGCTTAGCTGCCAGCAGCCTAAGCTTGGGGGACTCACTCAGCCTCTCTATATCTGAAGTGCAAGAAGGGAGCCAGTCATTTGTGAGACACGGAAATGCTCAAAAAGAAAGCAACACACACTGGTCCTGAGAGCTCTGCAGCAAAAGAAATCCTAAGTACCGGTCTTGTCAGTAAGAGGATGTTGCCCATTCTACCTGACAGCTTCTTTGTCCTCACCAAACAACAAACACAAGAAGCAACATCAAGAGTCTCTCCTGTCTGAGCCTCTCTCTCAGGTCCTTCACAGAATGTGGATTTTTAGTGGAGATGGTGAGAGCCTGGGCCTCAAAGTTGTGTAACTAGGGAGCCATACTTTGCAACCACCACCAATGGAAAGAGCCCCATCAGGTTGCCGGAAAGCTTTTGGTGGAACATTCCAAAACAGAAATAAGAGATTACGGGGCACTGTGGCAAGCAAATCAAAGTGGCACACAGGGTCAAGGGCTGCCATCTGAGAATGACAGACTGGTCTACGGTACTGCATTCAATATGTGACAAGGTTTTAACCTCCATTTAAATCAAACAGTTCAGCCCATTTCTGGTTCCTGAAACCAAGCAATATAAATATACCAGACTGACGATAACAACAGATGTTTTCCCCATCTCCAGAGTACTGGGGCATCAATAGATATTGGCAGGTTAAGAGAAGGCTAGTGAAGGAGGGAGGAGATGATGCAAGTCCACTTCAAAGGCACCAGGGCCTGGCCAATATTTGAAGTGCTCTATTCAATTGTTAGATAAATATTTCAGCCATAGGCTTCCTCCAAAATACTCTTAGAGAACCATTCCAACTTCTTTCTTCTTTAAGTTGGTAATTGATATTCCCCTGCTCACTACCAGGATATAAGAAACCTCTGAGAAGACAAAAAAGCCTGTCATTTCCTGCCTGCTCAGAATGCATTCAGCATCCATTTACTTGCTTGTTCTGAAAGCCCTGCATTCAGAAGTAAGTGTGAATGGGTAAGTAAAAAGGCTGAAATCTCATATCCTTGGCTCACATAAAAGCAGTTTTTCACATTTTCCACAGACGATGCCTTTAACAGCCATTTTTATTCCAAAGTTACCATTTTTAATTCCATTCACAGGACACTTTACAATAATTGCATACTTTGCTACCAGACCACAATGCCTACCTTTATCCTTATCACAGTCAGAAAAATGAAATCATTTCAACACCACAGTAATCAGCATTACCCCTAATTATAAACACAAAATAGGATGGCACATTAACCTGCCCTGTGAAGACACTATTTTTTCCTTTTTACATATTTACTGGTTTTTACCAGCTCTGAGATTTACTCTGGGTCAGGGTTTAATGAAAAGGAAGAGCAAACATGTTTATTAAATGGGGGTGATGCGGGCACCAGTGTTCACCTAAGAGACAAAGCCTAGCACAGCTACTACCCTGAACAAGAACACAGGGCACAGTTAGATGTGTGTCTTTTCCACATGCAGCTCTGCCACTACAAATGAATTTTGGCCAGAAACCTACCTGGTATTTGTTCCAGGAAAGGGTTTCTAATAGGCTTTGGATGTGGTGGGAACCGAATGCTAGTGAACCCAAGAGCATTATCTATAGGTTGTCTTAAGTCCAAGATAGGCAGCTATTATAAACTAGGAGGTACATGGTAACCTTACTTTTTAATTTTTAAAAATACAAAATAAGGTTACCATGAACCTCCCAATGACTCTCTTAGGAGCAAGAGGAATATAAAAAAGGTCAATAAACACAAATGCTTAACTAAAAATCATCACACTGTTAGATTCCATGCAACAGTCTCTTTAAAAAAAAAAAAAAAAATGTTATGGCCACACCTGCAGCATATAGAAATTCCCAGGCCAGGGACTGAATCTGAGCCACAGCTGTGACCAATGCCACACCTGTGGTCACAACGGATCCTTTAACCCACTGCTCTGGGCTGGGGATTGATCCTGCACCTCCAGAGCAACCCAAGCTGCTGTAGTCAGATTCTTAACCCACTGCACCATGGCAGGAACTCCTCTTACATGTTTGTATTATGTGAAAACATTTACAGAACAAAGTCTTATTCCTTTAGAGTACATCAGCTGAAAATTTCTGGCGTTCCTGTCGTGGCTCAGCAGAAACCAATCTGATTAGTATCCATGAGGACACAGGTTTGATCTCCAGCCTCACTCAGTGGGTTAAGGATCCAACATTGCCATGAGCTGTGGGGTAGGCCACAAATGCGGCTCCTATCTGGCATTGCTGTGGCTGTGGCGTAGTACAGCAGCTACAGCCAAGAGATTCGACCCTGGTGTAGGAACCGCCATACACCGCGAGTACAGCTCTAAAAAGACCAAAAAAGAGAGAGAGAGAGAAAAAGTCTCTAACCATCCATTTTGGGTGAGATCACCATTACGTGCAGAAAAGCCTGCTCAAGCATATTAGAAGCAGAAACAATAAGGAAGATAGGTATGTTTTGTCTACTTAAACCATTTCTCAGAATTGTTATACAAATTATCAGTATGCAAATAGATGTAGCTCTTATGAATGAACTTTCTCTCTTCCCTAATTTACTAAAGCATCTGTGGCAAAACCTCTCCCTGGTACACACACACTTAGCATTTCAATTTCTAGAAACAGATGAAAATGACAACTACTGTTTCTTTAAAAATAATCCCAGAATTAAGATACTGTTTCAGCATGCACCTTCCCTCAACTAATTAGAGCAAGGGAAAGCTCACCACAACTTTTCCTCAGTATTAACACTTAGCCAGGACTAATCCTTGAGAACTGCTATTAGCGTACTTACCATTCTAGGCAAGTCTGACCCCCTCTTCAACAGACTAACACAGGATTTCTGAAACCAATTCACTATCAAAAACTTGCCAGTACTACAAACACAGAATTAGTAAGCCACACAGCTACTTTCCCTCTTAGCTGTTGTAAATAGCTGCACTTAAGCAGCAGTACCTTAATTCTGAAGGTATAAAATTAAAAGATAAACCACAAAAACAACGATTTAGGTGATATGGGATTATACCACCAGTGACTCATTTTTACACTTATCAAAGCCATTTAGTTTCTTCTGATTATTTAAAAGATAACCTAAGAGTGGTTTGAGTACATTCTACATTTCCAAGGACTAAGGAAGGAAATAATGAATATTTTATTACACAGTGTGATAAGCAGAACAAGTTTCAGGTCAATTATTACTGCACCACTGGTCTTACGTGTGATAGATCAGTTTCTCTGACTATAATTTCTTATAGTTACTTTATCCTCTTTTAATAGTTCTTTTTCTCTTTACACAGAACAGATTTCCATCTCGAAATTTAGCAGATTATGAAAGCTTTCAGTTCAGTAAAAGGTTGGTCTTTCTGATAGAAGAGGCTAAATTTTCATTAATCAAGATTTGAATTTGCTGCTAAGTCAATTCTAACAACAATCTAAATTTCTGTTTACTTTGTGGGGTAACATTCAGAAAGCTTTATTTTTTCCTAAGCAGTAAAGCCAACATGCTATATTTGAAGGTCATGGAAAGGGACATATGAGAAGACTATGAAAGAGGTGGCATCTAAGGAAAGCCTTGGAGTGTAAGATTGCAATTAGGGCTCAGACATTTCAGAAGTGCTACGCCAAGCTAGACAAAGGTGGTGAACGAAGGCCCCAAGGTATAAAAGGAAAAGGAAAGGGTTAGATAACCTGGTTAGCTGAAGGAGAAATCAATTCCTCTCTCTTCCCTTCCACACACACATATGCATCCATACTTAACCTGAAAACTAGGGAACTTAAAAAATACTTTTAAAAATCAGACTGTTTCTAGTTGAAAAGTGTCTCTTCAGAAATCTCTTAAACACATTTACAGAGTCTTAATCCGTTTGGACAGAGTAACTACAGCTGAACTCCGGAATCAGACAGGGGTAGGTAGTCAGCTTCACTTTGCAAAGGCCTGAAAGAGAGTATTGAGGATGAGATCAGATGCTCGGTTGAAGTTTGCAGTTACTGGAACAACTAGCAGTAGGTGCCTTATTCCAATACTCCATTCACCTGTGAAACAGAGTTAGATTTGAAAATGTTTCACTAATTACAGTTAATTTACAGTTTTAAATTTTCTGTCACTGTTAAGTATAGTGGGTTGAAGCGTGTGTCCCACCAAGAAGATCTAAGTCCTAACTCCTAGTACCAGTGAATGAGAACTATTGGGAAATAGAGTCTTGCAAATGTAATTAAGTTAAGGATCTCAAGATGAGATCACCATAGATTTAGGGTGAGACCTAAACCCAATGGCTAGTGTCCTTAGAAGGGAGAAGTGGATTTGACACACACGAGGAAAAAGAGATGGAGACAGAGACTGGACTTACGCTGCCACAGACCCAAGAATGTCAGGAGTCACAGAGGGAGAGGACGAGTCTCCCGTAGTGCCTTCGGAGGGTGCTGTCAACACCCCGATTTAAAGTTCGGAGCTCCAGAACTGTGAAAGAATGAATTTCTTCACACTGAAAGAATGAATTCTCATCTTTTCAGCCACTAAGTCTGTGATAACTTGTTGTGGCAGCCCTAGGAATCTAACACAGTAAGTTTAGCAATAATATTATTATATTTTGCTCTAATGTCATTTGGAAATATTACAGCCTAATGCCAAGAAACTGCAGCTCCCATTTTTATGGCCAATCCAGGCTATTTCTGCACAGCCTTCTTGAAAGATACATGTAATCTAGTGAAAAAGTCCAGAATGTAACTGAACTGTGTAACTGTGCACTTTATTACTATATAATACACATCAGCCATGGTACATTAGGTCTGTTCAGACATCAGTAAAAAAGTGCAGTCTGCCCTTGATACTTTTTTCTTTGGACAGAAGTGAGCAAGCTCATCTCTGTGACAGGACCTGTACTCACAAGCAAGCTCATCTCTGTGAGAGGACCTGTACTCAGAGTCACTTAGAATAGAGTGTTTCAGCACCATGTCAATTGTTTCAGCACCATGTCCTCTTAATGGTTACTGCTCTTCTCCTGTTACATAAACATGTAGGCCTTCTTTATGACAACTTTCAAAAATTAAATCAATAAACATTTAAAAAAATTCTAGCAGCATCAGCCATACATATATTTAAGTGGCTTTATTTAAATATGTTACCTTTATCAACCACAGCAATCTTTTAAAAATGTATTCTCAACGCATGCCAACATCACTGATTATGACAACAAAACAGTAACAAAAAACCAGTATTAATTTCAAGCTCCATTAGAAACAGAAGGAAATATAATCAATGTTTACCAAAGAAGGACAATCTATTCATGGGAAAATGCCTTTTCGAGCTTATAAGTAATATAGACAATGGAAGGTACAAAGTCTTGGACGGCATTTATCAAAGGATCCTTCAGCATTTCCTGTTATGAATTTATAAATTAAAATCAGTTCACTCTGACTGATACTTGGGATGTGGGATTCAGGTGCCTTCAGGTCCCAAAAACTGCATTAGTTGGAAAGAAAACGTTTGTACACAAAAATCCATTTATGAAATATTCACATACCATCTATGAAGAATCAAGGTAGGTGAATAATATTTCAATAAACCTCGTAAAAATAAATGAGAAAAAAAAATCCATCAGAAAGTATACCTGATGGGCTGGGGGTTTAGGTTGGAAATGCTATAAAATTGGGTTGTGATGATCGTTTACAACTATAAATATAATAAAATTCATTGAGTTTAAAAAAAAAAAAAAAGAAAGAAAGTATACCTGGGAGTTTCCACTGTGGTGCAGTGGGTTAAGAATACAACTGCAGCAGCTGGAGTCACTGCAGAGGTGTGGGTTCATTCCCCAGCTAGGTACAGTGGATTAAAGGATCTGGTGTTGCCACAGCTGCGACTCGGGTTCAACCCCTGGACCAGGAACTTCCATATGCCACAGGTGTGGCCTTAAAAAAAAGTATTCCTGACTTTTCTAAAAGCAAAAAACTGAAAATGTCCAAATTAACTCTTCTTGGATAATCAACACATTAAGAGAAGAACTAGAAGGTGGACAACTTCACGCTAAGTTTGACTACTTAGCGTGAAGTTGGTTTGACTACTATACTGACTACTATACAAGAAGTCAGGCAAGGACATGATATTACCGTATATATAGGGAATTCAAACATAGGTCAGCTGAGCCACACGATACAACTTAAACTTCCAATCCCTATCAATCACTAGAGCCATCGCAGATCAAGCAAAAGGCTCAATCCTTTAAAAGTTTAATTTTCTCCTTTAAGCCTTTGCTGGCAAGAGGATGAAGTCAACAGAGGATTTTACTTTGAAAGCAGATAATCTAAAATCTTTCCTTTAAAAGGTGTAGATAATCAATTCCCCATTAATCAAAACTAATCTGTGATTGACTATTTTGCATTTTTAAAGCTATACCAGGAAAGGTCAACTGAGAGGTAAAATTTTGAAATGGAGGCATCCTTCCATCGAAGTTCAAAGATTTCCCAGTAGTGCCAGGACCAAAGCTCTTAGCCATACTCATTCCAAATTAAGAAACTCTTTGATGTGCACTGCTAGGAAGCTGTCTAGTGGGGCTGTTGAAGGACAGTGTGCATGCATTAAGTAGAAGATTAGGATAAACGATCATTATGACCCAATACATTTATAAACCTGTCATTAATACCTCAAAGCAAAGAATATGCACCACATCAGTGGGAATTCATGATGGGCATCACTAAATTTTTCTGGGTAGTCCAAATATATATTACACATATATCAACAAAAATCTTAAAAGCAGTTAGTTTTTAAAACAGTGTACTTTGCATTTCAAACATTAAAAACAACTCAAACAACAACCTCCGCAAGTGCCATTTCTTTCCACACTATAAGGGATGATCCCCTAAATATATGGTGATTATTCAAATTATCTGAGCGCTAGCTTAATCACCCACCTGAATCTTGTTATAAGTATCTGTTTTTAGTGCATCAAGTAATTGAAATAGAAGGTAGAGGGAAAATGGCTAAACCTTAAAAAAAAGGGGGGGGGGTAGGTGATGCAAATACACATGCCATGTTAAGATTACATGGAAATAAGATGACAGGCAAATAAAACATAGTACATAAAACTGGGGAAAAACAATCTATTTTTTTTTGCCACCCCCACGGCATATGGAGCTCCTGGGCCAGGGATCAGATCCGAGCCGCAGCTGTGATCTAAGCCACAGCTGCAGCAATGCCAAACCCTTAACAAACTGTGCTGGGCTGGCAACTGAACTCAAGACACTGCTGATCCCATTAAGCCATGGCGGGAGCTCCAAAACTGGATTTTCATACTCCGGGAACATATCAATAACAGTGAAAATAATGAATATCTATAGTTATTCAACTTTCAACTCAAAGTCTAGAGGCTTAGGTTTCTCAACTGGACTAAATGCAGAATTATGACCATTATATGGATTAAAACAGTTCTTGGGAAGAGTAGTAGGATAAAGAATATGATTCAAACTGATCTCAAATAATAAATAACAGAACCATTTCTACTGGGATTTGTCTCTGTAGATCCTACACCCTTTCATCTCAAAAGTAAATCAATGATAAAAATGGTATCCCTCCATCCCTTCACTCTAACACAAATCATTGTCCTAATTCCTCAAAACTAAATGGACTACAAGATTTTCCTTAATTTCAGGGACACACTAACACACACACACACACACACACACACACACACACGCATGCACGCACACACAAAATCAGTTTCTGATTAGATTAAAATAGCAATCAATTGTGCCAGTGGCATGCTAGGTTAAATGAAACTGGAGTGCTCTATTAGACCATTTCCTGGTGCCACTAATGGAGCCAAATACTTCCTAGAAATCGATGAGTAGGTTTCAGTAAATAGTACTTTAAGTTTCCTCCAGTTCTTTGCCAACTGATACAGGCAAAATGCAGAAAAGAAATCGTGGAAGATGAATAGTAAAATTATCTGAGATCTAGCAAAGAAAGCAAGAGAAACTTACACTAATGTCTCTGTGCCTTGGATTAAGCCCAAAGAAGGAAGAGAAATCTGTTCTCACAAATACAATAATTTTAAAAGTACAGGTTGGAGCTGCTTTCCTAAATTCAGTCTTAGAGAGCACTCTGAAAATAATCCAAAGTTCCTCATTATACCTCCAAAGCTGAGCCTCCCATTCTCTTAATATCAGAGGATGAAGAAAGTTAGCAAAGAAATCTGGAATTCCTAAATCAGCTGATCAGCAAAGGGCCAGGGCCTTCTGCCTTGGTGGCATGCTCAGGATTCCAGCTCACCAGTCCCAGCTCCAGGCAGCCCTTACCTGAATGTCTGTGTCCTTCACAGGCTCGAGAGGCTCAAAGGTGGTGGCTGCACTCAGGCTCTCCAATCGCTGGGAGATGTGAGATATGTCAAGTCCCCGAGACCCAAGGAGAACTGACCTATAGGAGGATACAGGGCGGGGAGGAAAAAACAATGAAGACTTCAAATATGCTTCCTACAATGCTAGAGAGTATTTTTAATTCAAAACTTCCTATATACTGCCCGAACACTTTTGGATGATTGTTGTACACCTTTCCAAAAAGATCTACCACCTGGAATAACAGACACAACATTGCATTTTGGTAGTAAGAGAGAGTTCTGATCATGCCTTAAGTAGAGTGAGGGACCTGTCTCAGATAAAATTACAGTATTTCAATTACAGGCTAGACTGCTCCAAACATTTCACAGTAAAGAAAATCATGAGGTAGATACTATTTTCAATCCCCGTTTTACAGATGGGGAACCAAGGTACAAAGGCATTAACCAATTTATCCAAAGTCAAAGAGCCATAAAGCAGCAGAGCCAGGTCACCAAGCTCCAGAGCACAGATGCTTAACCACCACCCTATATTTACAGCCTCTGTAAAGACAGATACAGTGAACCACCAAATTTTAGCAGTTTCAAGAGTAACCCAGTCTAAACTTCATTCATTAACTGAGGAAACTAAAAGTCCAATGCAATCAATAAGTCACAAAGGGCAATGAAACCAGAATCCAAGGTCAGTTTTCCAAAGTTTCTCTTTGAAAGCCAAACATCATGTGCAGCACATCTTCAAATTCTTTCTCTGCTGCCCAGTCCAACAGGAAGCTGTCCCCTGACTAATAAATGCTTTTGAAAAGATGGGAATAATACAGCTGGCTTTAGGTCTACTCATCTGAGACAATCTAACAATGGGAGAGAAAAAAATTACACAGTCTCACTGACATCTAGACCACTCTCTGGAAGAAAGAACCTTAGGGAAATTAACTGTTTAGAACGTTGTTTCTAGATTATGATTTAGTACCCCAACATCCCACTGACAAAGTGTTCATTCTGAGTAACTAAGAAGAAGTTAGATTACCTGGCAGCACAAGTGACCCTAACATCTATGGTAAGATGACCAATTCTGAACTACCAGACTTACTGGATAAAAGAAAGGACTTCTCATGCTTATTTCCATTCTACCAATTACTAGAGAAAAGATGAGGTGCACCCAGCAGGCTCCCCACTGTTTTTCTCTCTTCCACGTACACTGGTCGGCTACCATGCCATCCCTGAGGCTTCTCCTCCAGGTCCATCATTTCAAACAGATAATCTGCCTCTTTCTTCTAACAATCCTTCATAGCTAACTTTGTAGTACAGTGGTTCCTGGTCCTCGTTACACATTAGAATCACCTAGGCAACTTTCCTCCCATGATTCTGATCAGTGTTGGGGGAAGCCTGGAGCGTGGTTATCAGTATAACGCTGTCTTTTCCTTCTTTATAACAACTTTGCTGAGATATTATTCACATATCACACAGTTCACCCACTTAAAGTATAGAATCCCATGGGTTTTAAGTATATTCAGAGTCGTATAACCATCACCATGATCGATTTTAGAACATTTTCATCACCCCCTCAAAGTACCCCTCAACCCATCAGCAGTCATGGGAATATAAAATGCTCCTATCTCCAACTTTCCCCCAATCCCTCACAACCAGTAATTTAATTTCTGTCTCTATAAATTTGCCTATTATGGACATTTTCTAGACGAAATCACACAATATGCAGTCTTTTGTGACTGGCGTCTTTAACTCGGCATAATGTTTTCAGGTTCATCCATGGGAGCATGTATCAGTACCTCAATTCTTTTTATTACTGAACAGTACTCCATTATACAGACAGGCTACATTTCATATTTATGAACATATGCATTCATCACCTGAAGGACATTTGGGTTACTTCTACTTTTTGGCTATTATTTTAAAAAGTTGCTATGAACATTCACATACAAGTTTTCGGGTGAACGTATGTTTTCATTTCTTTTGGGTATATAGCTAGAGGTGGGATTGCTAGATCATACATTAACTTCCTGTTTAACCTTCTGAAGAACTGTCAGACTGCTTTCCAAAGCAGCTATAACATTTTAAATTCCCAGGAGCCAAGTACAACGGTTCCAAGTTTTTTTCCATCTCTGCCAATACCTGTTATTACCTTTTTTGATTACTGCCATTTTAGTAACCCCCCTTTTTTAAACTATTATAGAAAAAACTTTTAATACAAAATTAAAATAATAAACCCTGTACCCATTGCTCAGCTTCAACAATTAGCATGCTGTAATGAACTCTGTTTCACCTACATCCCTACCTACTTTCCTTTCTCCACCATCCAGATTATTTTTAAAAAGATGCAAGATATTCCCTGATTATTTCATAATTTTAAATTTTGTCTTTGCTTGAATAGAATATAAAGAAGTTCTCTACTTGTGAGTAATTGATATGTCTCCAAATGACTTTTAATCTATAGGTTGCCCTTCCATTTGAGTTCTTTTTTTCTTAGAATTTCTTTCTTTTTTTTTTTTTTGGTCTTTTTTAGGGCCACACCTGAGGCATATGGAGGCTCCCAGGCTAGGGGTCGAATTGGAGCTGTAGCTGTTGGCCTATGCCACAGCCACGCCAGATCCGAGCCATGTCTACACCACAGATCATGGCAATGCCAGATCCTTAACCCACTGAGTGAGGCCAGGGATTGAATCTGTGTCCTCATGGATACTAGTCAGATTTGTTTCCATTGAGCTGCAATGGGAACTCCCTTACAATTTCTTTGTTGGAGACTCTGGATCATTTGTCCTGTAGAGCAGTGCTACTCAAACTTGAAATGTACACATGAATCACATAAGAAGCTGGTTAAAATCACATAAGATTCTGTTTCAGTAGGTCTGGAATAGGGCCTGAGGTTCTCCGTTTCCAAAAGGCTCATAGCTGATGCCTATGCTGTTGTTCCATGGACCACATTCAATGTAGCAAAGATGTAGTTTCCCACATAACAGGTTTTACAGACTGCATCCCCATGATATAATCTACCATCTCACTCTGGCCTCTCCTAACCAACTTCCTGTAAACTGAAAGTTCTAACAGTTTGATCAGGTTCAGGTGGCATTATTTTTTGGTTAGATTACTTGAGACTTTTATCAAGAGGCACGTCATGTCTGATTGCCTCTTTTTGGAACATTACCAGACATTGATAAAAATTGCTTAGATTCATTAATTCCTTAGAGGTTGCAGAATGGTGGTATTCTGTCTTTATTAGCTGCAATATTTCCCCTCAGAGACACCCTCTTCATCAACTATGTGGTTACTCTGAATAATGAGTTGGTTCTCTAGCATCCTCCAAAGGTGACTGATGAGTTTTGCTTTAGTATCATTATGAACTCATGAATTTAAACTATTTGATGTATTTCAACACATTGCAGCTATTATCCCTACAATGCTCCAGTCATGTCATCTTTGGCCAGGAGAAGTCGGTTTCAAGTTGGTTTCTGAGTTCTTTTGACAGGTCTCAAGTAGACCATCATAACTGCCCTGCCACCCAGTATGACAAAACATGTTCCTCTTACACAGACCTGCCCCAGACCTGGAATCAGCCAACTCTCCAAAGAGCCCCAGTTACTTTTTATTAATAAATGGATTTTGAGAGACCCCTCTTTGGGTACTAGGATTGCTCACTGATACACTGTATCTAAGCCTTTTTAATAGGGAAAGCTAAAAAGAGTTTTTACTTTTGTTTCAGTTTCCTTAAGATATATTGCATATGAATTCATACTCATACTTCCAATTCAAAACTGAAAACATAAAGTCTGGGGGTGGGGAATTAAGATGGCTGAATAGAAGGACTGGAGCTCATCTCCTCTCATAAAAGTAACAAAATTACAATCAGCTGCTGAACAGTCTTCAACAAAATAGACTGGAAACTCAAGAAAGATATCCTACTCCAGAAGACAAAGGAGGCCACATGGAGATGGTAGGAGGGGCAATTACCTGATACAAGCAATCTGATACCTGCTGAGTGAGCGGTCCACAGACTGGAAAGTGACTATGTCACAGAGGCTCACCCATGGGAGTGAGAGTTCTGAGCCCCACGTCAGGTTTCTATGCTTGGGGATCTGGCATTGGGAGGTGAACCCCTGGAGCATTTGGTGTGAAGGGCCAGCAGGGCTTGTGCACAGGAACTCCACAACACTGGGGAAAAAAGAGACGCCACTCTTGAAAAGGCACACATAGGATTTCATGTGCACTGGGTCCCAGGGCAAAGCACAGACTCCATGGAAATCTGGGTCAGACCTACCTTCGGTTCTTGGAGGATCTCCTGGGAAAACAGGGGGTGACTATGGCTCAGTGTGGGGGAAGAACATTGGAAGCGAAGGTCTTGAAAATAATTATCAACATCAGTGTGAACTCTAGAGGTGGCCACTTTGGAAAAATCTAGCCAAATAACAAACCTGGTGAGCACACAGCCCAACCCATCAGCAAAGAGGCTGCCTAAAGACCCCCCAGCACACAGCCACCTCTAATCTCACCCAGAGACAAAGCCCCACCCACTAAAGGGATAAGAATCAGCTCCACATACCAGTGGGCAGGCACCAGTCCCTCCAATCAGGAAGCCTACAGGAAGCCCCCATAACAACTTCAACCACAAAGGGACAGATATCAGAAGCAAGAGAGGCTACAACCCTACTGTCTGCAAAAGGGAGGCCACAGCAAAAATCTATACAAAATGAAAAGGCAGAGAATTATCACTCAGATAAGAGAACACGGAAAAAACCCAGAAAAAGAGCTAAGTGATCAGGAGATTACCAACCTCCATGAAAAAGACTTTAAACTAAGGATAGTAAAGATGATTCAAGATCTTGGAAATAAACTGGTGGCAAAGATTGATATAAGAAACACTGAGCAAAGAAATAGAAGATCTAAGGATTAAGCAAGCAGAGATGCAAAATACGATAACTGAAATAAAAAACTTACCAGAAGCAGAATACAACCAACAGCAGAATACAGGAGGCATACAAATGAATAAGCCAGATGGAAGACAGACTAGAGGAAATCACTGATGTGGAAAAGAAAAGAGAAAAAAGACTGAAAAGAAATGAAGACAGTCTAAGAGAACTCTGGGACAATGTTAAATGCACCGTCTGTGGATGACATGATACTGTATGCCAGAAAGAAAAGAGAGAGAGAAAGGGCCAGAGAAAATATTTGAAGAGATACTAGCTGAAAACTTCCCTATCATGGGAAAGGAATCATTCATTCAAATCCAGGAACACAACGAATACTATATAAAACAAACCCAAGGGGGAACACCCTGGACACATATTAATCAAACTGACCAAAATTAAAGACAAAGAGAAAATACTGAAAGCAGCTAGGGAAAGGAAACAAACAACATACAAGGAAACCCTGATAAGGTTACTGGCAGATTTTTTTTCAGCAGAAACTCTGCAGGCCAGAAAGGAGTGGCATAATATACTTAAAGTCATGAAAGGAAAAAACCGCCAACCAAGATTACTCTATCCAGCAAAGCTCTCTTTCAGATTTGAAGGAGAAATCAAAAGCTATACAGACAAGCAAAAGCTAAGAGAATTTCAGCACCACTAAATCAGTTTTACAATAAATACTAAAGGAACTTCTCTAGGTAGAAAAGAAAAGGCCACAACTAAAACAAAAATATCACAAATTACAGGACTCACGGTAAAGGCATACATGTGGTAAAGGTAGGAAATCATCCACCCAAATACGCTACCAAAACCAGAAATCATGAGATGAGGGGAGTACAGATGCAAGATACTGGAGATGCACTTGCAGTTAAGAGACCAACAACTTAAAACAATCTTGTATATATATGGAATCCTACATCAAAACTTCATAGTTACTGCAAACCAAAAATCTACAATGGATACACACACACATAGGAAAAAGCAATCCAAACAAAACACTAAAGATAGTCATCAAACCACAAGAGAACAAATCCAAAACAGTTAACAAAATGGAAATAAGAACATACATATTAATAATTACCTTAAATGTAATTGGACTGAATGCCCCAACCAAAAGACACAGACTTGGCACAATGGGTACAAAAACAAGAGACCCACTTCAGTTCTAGGGACACATACAAATTGAAAGTGAGACGATGGAAGAAAATATTCCATGCAAACAGAAATCACAAGAAAGCTGGAGTAGCAATACTCATATCAGACAACATAGACTTAAAGAATATTATAAGAGACAAAGAAGGACATTACATAACGATCAAAGGATCAATCCAGGAAGAAGACATAACAATTGTAAATACATACGCACCCAACATAGGATCACCTCAATATAAAAGGCAACTGCTAAAGCCTTAAAAGCAGAAATTGACAATAATACAGTAATTGTGGGGGACTTTAACACCCCACTTACATTAATGGGCAGATCATCCAGACAGAAAATCAACAAGGAAATACAGGCCTTAAATGATGCATTAGAAGAGATGGACTTAATAGATACTTATAGTACATTCCATCCAAAAGCAGTAGAATACATATTCTTAAGTGCACATGGAACATTCTCTAGGACAGATCACATTCTGGGCCACAAATCAAGCCTCAATAAATTTAAGAAAATTGAAATCAGGAGTTCCCATCATGGCTCAGCAGTTAACAAATCTGACTAGCATCCATGAGGACGTGGGTTGGATCCCTTGCCTCGCTCAGTGGGTTAAGGATCCAGCATTGCCATGAGCTGTGGTGTAGGTCACTGGTTTGGATTCCAAGTTGCTGTGGCTCTGGTGCAGGCCAGTGGCTACAGCTCCGATTCGACCCCTAGCCAAAAAAACCTCCATGTGCCGTGGGTGTGGCCCTAAAAAGACAAAAAGACAAATAAATAATAAATGAATAAATAAATAAATACACCTAGAAGCAAATGATAACAAAGACCCAACAATCCAAATCCTATGGGATTCAATAAAGAAAAAGAAATAATAGGAATCCAAATTGGACAGGAAGAAGTAAAACTATCACTTTTGCAGATGACATGATACTATAACCTAGAAAATCCTAAAGATGCTACTAGAAAACTGTTGTTAGAACTCATCAATGAAATTTGGTAAAGTTACAGGATACAAAATCAATACACAGAAATTGACTGCATTGCTATATACTAACAATGAAACATTGGAAAGAGAAATTAGGGAAGCAATCCCATTTACCATCGCATAAAAAACAAAAACAGGAATATCTAGTCACTTATGATGGAGCATGATAATGTGAGAAAAAAGATGTATACATGTATGTATAACTGGGTCACCTTGCTGTACAGCAGAAAATTGACAGAACACTATAAACCAGCTGTAGTGGGAAAAGTAAAAATCATTATAAATTAAAAAAAAAAAAGGGGGGGATAAACCTACTAAAAGAGACAAAGACCTGTACTGTGAGAACTATAAGATGCTGATGAAAGGAATCAAAGATGACATAAACAGATGGAAAGATATACCAAGCTCCTGGATTAGAAGAATCAATATTGTCAAAATGACAATACCTACCCAAGGCAATCTACAGATTCAATGCAACCCTCATCAAATTACCAATGGTATTTTTCACAGAACTAGAACAAAGTATCTTTTTTTATAAATTAATTAATTAATTTATTTATTTTGGACTTTTTGCCATTTCTTGGGCCGCTCCAGCGGCATATGGAGGTTCCCAGGCTAGGGGTTGAATCAGAGCTGTAGCCACCGGCCTACGCCAGGGCCTACACCAGAGCCACAGCAATGTGGGATCTGAGCCGTGTCTGCAAACTACACCACAGCTCACGGCAACACCGGATTGTTAACCCACTGAGCAAGGGCAGGGATCGAAGCCGCAGCCTCATGGTTCCTAGTTGGATTCGTTAACCACTGCGCCATGACGGGAACTCCAGAACAAAGTATCTTAAAGTTTGTTTGGAAGCACAAAGGACCCAGAATAACCAAAGCAATACTGAGAAAGAAAAATGGAACTGGAGGAATCATGCTCCCTGCCTTCAGCCTCTACTACAAAACTACAGTCATCAAAACAGTATGGTACTGGCACAAAAACAGAAATATAGATTAAACCCATGTACCTATGGTCAACCAATCTATGATAATGGAGGTAAGAATATACAATGGAGAAAAGACAGTCCCTTCAATAAATGGTGCTGGGAAAATTGGACAGCTACATGTAAAAGAATGAAATTACAACGCTCCCTAACACCATACACAAAAATAAACTCAAAATGGATAATTTATAATAGCAAAAACTGTAAACCATGCAACATCCATCAATATGGGACTGGTTGAGTAAATGTGGTACCTGTACAAAGTAGAGTGCTTTTTGGTAACACAAAAAACATGAGAATGTACATTACCATGCAGTGACTCCAGCTCATATTGTTAAGTAAAATAAAAATGCAATGTGGAAGAAAGTAGATAGTACTCTATCATTCCTATCAAAATCCCAACTGGCTTTTTTTCTTCTTTTTATGGCCGCATGTGGAAGTTTTCTTTTTACGGTGGCATATGGAAGTTCCCAGGCTAAAGGTTGAATCAGAGCTGCAGGCCTGTGCCACAGCCACCGCCACACCAGATCCGAGCCCCATCTGCGACCTATGACAAAGCATGTGGCAAGGCTGGATCCTTAACCCATTCAGCGAGGCCAGGGATTGAACTGCTCACCCTGCCTTGCCCTGCCTCCTTGCAGAAACCACAGGGAAGGCTTTGCCTACGTTTTCCTCTTGCTTCTTCTGCCCCTTTTGACCAACTTCAGTGCTTCTTCAGTGGTCCTGCATGGCATGCCCTGCCTCCTATATTGAGTTTATTTAGTCATTTCCATGTGTGCAAGTCTTACTATAACTGATTATACCAAATCTCAGGTACTTTTAAACACGTTCCCTCTTTTTTTATTAGCAGATAAGTATATATGTTTGTGTTATCTGCTTTTGTTAAACACAGCTTTATTGAGATAAATTCACATACTATATAATCACTCAATATGTGTAATTCAAGGGTTTTTATCATATTCACTGGGGTTGTGCAACCATCACTACAACTGATTTCTGAATATTTCCATCACCCAGGAAAGAAACCCCCTCCCCACAGAAGTCATTCCCCATGTCCCCTAATCTACCCACTTTCATGGCAACCTCTAATCTACTCTGTTTCTATAGATTTGCCTATTGTGGACACTGCACATAAATGGAACTATACGATACACAGTCTTTTGTGACTGGTGTCTTTCACTTAGCTTAATGCTTTCAAGCTTCATCCATATTAGAACACGTATCAGTAGTTCTCTCTTTCTTATTGCCAAATGGTATTCCATTATATGGATATGCCACTTTTAGTCATAAAAGTGTTAGACATTTAGATTGTCTCTACTTTTTGGCAATTATGAGTAATGCTGCTATGAATACTCATGTACAGGTTTTTCTGTGGAAAGCTGTTTTCTTTCTTTAATTTTTGTCTTCTTAAGGCTGTACCCATGGCATATGGAGGTTCCCAGGCTAGGGGTCAAATCAGAGCTGTAGCCGCCGGCCTACACCACAGCCATAACAACATGGGATCCAAGTTGTGTCTGTGACCTACACCACAGCTCACGGCAATGCTAGATCCTTTACTCACTGAGCGAGGCCAGGGATTGAACCTGCTGTCCTCGTGGACTAGTCAGATTCATTTCTGCTGAGCCATGATGGGACCTCCAGAAAATTGTTTTCATTTCTCTCAGGTATACACCTAGGAATGGAATTAATGAGTTGTAATGGTAACCCTATATTTAATCTTTTGAGGAACTGCTAGTCTATTTTCCAAAGTGGCGACACCACTTTACATTCCTACCAACAGTATATGAGGGTTTCAATATTTTCCACATTCTCACCAACATTTGTTATCATCTAATTATAGCCTCCTAGTGGATGTGAAATAGTATCTTATTGCGGTTTCGATTTGCATTTCTCTGATGGTTAGTGATGTTGAGCATCTTTTCATTCACTTTTTGGACATTAATATATCTTCTTTGGAGAAATGCCTATTCAGATCACTTGCTCATTTAAAAATTGTGTTGGTTGTCTTTTCGTACAGCTACTATGTAAAACAACATGGAGGTTCCTCAAAAACTAAAAATAGAACTACCATATGATCCAGCAATTCCACCCTGGGATATACATATCCAGAAAAAAGGAAAACAATAATTCAAAAAAATACATGCACCCCAATGTTCACAGCAGCACTATTTACAATAGCCAACATATGGAAGCAACCCAAGTCCCCATCCAGAGACAATAAAGAAGATGCAGTATATAAATACAAGAGACTATTAATTATTTAAAAAAAAATCTGCCATTTGCAGCAACATGGATGGACTGAGAGAACATTATGCTTAGTGAAACAAATCAGAGAAACAAATAGAAATAAATACTGTATGATATCACTTATCTGTAGAATCTGAAAAATAATAATGAATGTAAATGCAAAATGGAAACAGACTCACAGGTATAGAAAACAAAATAGTAGTTACTAAAGGGGAGAGGTGAGACGGAGGGGCAAATTAGGGCTATGGGATTAAGAAATACAAACTACTCTATATAAAACAGATAAGCAGGGGTTCCAGAGTTCCTGTCGTGGCGCAGGGGTTAACGAATCTGACTAGGAACCATGAGGTTGTGGGTTCAATCCCTGGCCTTGCTCAGTGGGTTAAGGATCCAGCGTTGCCATAAGCTGTGGTATAGGTTGCAGACATAGCTTGGATTCCCCATTGCTGTGGCTGTGACTGTGGCGTAGGCCGGCGGCTACAGATTTTATTGGACCCCTAGCCTGGGAACCTCCATATGCCGCGGGAAGTGGCCCTAGAAAAGGCAGAAAGACAAAAAATAAATAAATAAAAATAAGCATGGGTTCCAATGTGGCTCAGCAGTAACCAACCCAACTAGTATCCATGAGGACACAGTTCAATCCCTGGCCTCGCTGAATGGGTTAAGGATCCAGCCTTGGCACATACTTCGTCATAGGTCGCAGATGGGGCTCAGATCTGGTGTGGCGGTGGCTGTGGCACAGGCCTGCAGCTCTGATTCAACCTTTAGCCTGGGAACTTCCATATGCCACCGTAAAAAGAAAACTTCCACATGCGGCCATAAAAAGAAGAAAAAAAGCCAGTTGGGATTTTGATAGGAATGATAGAGTACTATCTACTTTCTTCCACATTGCATTTTTATTTTACTTAACAATATGAGCTGGAGTCACTGCATGGTAATGTACATTCTCATGTTTTTTGTGTTACCAAAAAGCACTCTACTTTGTACAGGTACCACATTTACTCAACCAGTCCCATATTGATGGATGTTGCATGGTTCCCAATTTTTGCTATTATAAATAATGTGCACACATCTTTTCATATTTTTGCCAGTGCATCTTTGGGAGAGATCCCTGGACATGGGATTACTGGGTCAAAAGTAAATTCACTAGATATTGCCAAATTCTGTCCCATAGTCACTATATCTCCACCAGCAATATGTGAGAATGTATCCAGCATCCAGTGATTTTAAAGCATACCAGGATTGGGAACCTTGGAATTTAAAAATTAGCTATTAAAATTATGAGACAAAAAAGGTCATCCAAGTGGCTGGCGCCTGGAGGAACTGTGCAGTACATGGCTTGTGCAATGTGTCTGCAGAAGTCCTCATGGGGGAAGGCTGAGGGAGGAATGATGAAGGAGGCGAGGAATCTAGGGTAGGGATGGTTTTACAAATAAAGGCTGTACCAGAAAACATTCAGCTTCTAAGTGGAAAAATCCAAAGGTTCCCTGCCCCCAACCAGCCCCAAATTTTATAAGCCAGGCAGCTCCTATTGAGCAGAAAGCCACAGAGGCTGGAGTTAAACACTCCAGTCCCAGAACAAGAGGACAAAAGCTATTCTCCGTCAGTACACATGGGGAGCAGAAAAAAGTCAGGAGGCCTGGGTTAGTCCCCCCTGTCACTTACAGAATGAAAATCTTGGACACATCACTTTTCCAAGCTTCGTTTTCCTCCCTTTTAAATGTGAAGAAAAATCTGCCTCTCTCACCTCTCAGGCCCATGATAATCCCTTGGAAACTGAAAGTGCCATATGAACTGGGTAAAATTGTTACTGCCCAAGCTGGATTTGAGTTTTGGTATAACCACCTGCTATCTGACCTTCCTCAATTATAAAACAGAGACAGTAACACTTATTTCACAGGGTTATTTTAAGAGGAAAGTATATAATGCATTAAAGTACTTGGCACAGTGCCTGATAAATATTAAGTGCTCCAAAAGGTAGGTTAGTAGCATCAGCACACAAAAAAATTTGCTGTATAACTTTGGGCAAATAAATGCACGTGTTTTGCATGAACATGATGAAAAGTGTGAAAGAATAAGCAAATGATTAACACTGGTTATCTTGGAGGGTAAAGTCAGGGAGAGTGATTGCTGCCCTTTTCTTTGTACATCTCTACATTGTTTGACGTCTGAGCTGAATGGAAAAATCCAACGAGGCATGGGAAAGGGGCGGGGAGAAACACGCAACTGATGGTGCGTACCAGGGAGGGCTTTTCAGCTACTGATGATATTCTGCGTCCTAACTGTGTAATGTGCACAGAGGTATTCATTCATTTTACTACAATTTTCACTAGAAGTCAGCAAACTTGTTTTATAAAAAGCTGAGAGTAAATACTTCAGGCTTTGCCAGCCATACAGTCTCTGTCATAACTACTCAACTGCTATTGTAGCACAAACGCAGGAAAGACAATACATAAACAAGTAAGTGTGGCTGTGTTCCATTAAGACTTGAACAGGCAGTAGGTTGGATTTGGCTCCTAGGTCTTGGTCTGCCAACCCCTGATTTATATACCTTTATTTATGTTACACAATCTTCTTTATGTGTAAAGAAATTTTTAACAATTTAAAAATATCAAACACATATGCAAAAAAAAATGAATTTTTAGTGAAACTTTTAGTGGAAAAAAATCAAATCTGTTCCCTAAAATGAAAAATCCAAAAAATATATTTAAACAAATGAATTTCAGCATAGAACAATTCAATCTCAAACCTACGATCTAATCTTAACTAAAATCTTTAAGATTTCCTTCACAATTTATTTCAGGTAAGAAAATTTTCCCTATTCACTTCTCTCCTCTGCCCTCATTCTGTACTAAAATATTCACATCACACTTTATGTCTCTGCCTATCAAGGAGATGGAAAAATACAATCATCAGCCCTTTGGTTTCTTTTTAAGCACCTGCCCCACCCTATACCCATTCTTTCAATGTTCCAACTTCCACCTCCCTAAAATGATGAATTTAAGGTAGAAAGAGAAGAGGAAGAATGGAAATTTACAAGAAAGAGAGCATAACTGATAATTGTTACCAAGAAAACATTTTCCCTTTTTGCTCTTAATA
This sequence comes from Phacochoerus africanus, assembly GCF_016906955.1. Classification (NCBI taxonomy): domain Eukaryota; kingdom Metazoa; phylum Chordata; class Mammalia; order Artiodactyla; family Suidae; genus Phacochoerus; species Phacochoerus africanus. The sequence continues at coordinate 18,500,290 of NC_062551.1, read as the reverse complement.
AGCTGTAAGGCTGATGCAATTAAATTATAACTATAGCAACTCAGCTGGCATCACAGTCCTTTCGCTCCAGCAGCATCCTTGCACACAAGAAAAAGCCTGTGTGCTCAAGACCTGAGGTAACTGCAAGCAACCAGAAGCAGCAATAGCAGTAAGGGCCTGTAGGGAGGGCAAGTTAGCAGAAATATCTAAAGGCTGGTTGGGGTGTTGGGGGACAGCACAGGGGAGCAGTTGGCTGCTCTTAACTGTAGTAAAAGAAAGATAAAATTAAAAAAATAAAGTTCCTCTGACTTGCCTTTACCAATACCAACAGAACCCAAACAACTAACCAACATTTTAAAAAATAAAATTCTGGGAAGGCCTACGTAAGAATTTCCACAACATCCTTACTGACTCAGCAAAGCCAAAACATTCAACTCTCAACATTAGTTGGAAAAAGAATATAGCCCTTATACTCACGCCTATGACATTTACTATGTATCCAAAGCAATGTCACACCAGCACTTGGGTCTTTCTCAAGTTCAAGGAATAAAGACTGAACAGATAACTGACAATTTCTTACACAGTATTTCCCAAGCAGGATCTCAGACAACTGACAATTTCTCATAGAGTGTTTCCCACAGAGAATCTCAGCCATTTTCCAGGACCAGCATGATCGCAGCACCCCTCCATCCTCCCATGATCTTCCCATCAGGGCTAAGGGAGCATACGCTCTGAGGTCAGCCTCACTGGGCTTGACTCCTGACTCACCACTCACCAGCTGTGTCATCTCTAAGCCTTAGCTGCTCAACTGTAACACACGGACCACAGTCCTACTATTTGCTGTGAGGATTAAGCAAAATTTTACTGACAGACAGTTCAGTAATGAGTAAATTACATTTCTGTGGGTTGGTTTGTTTGTTTTTTTTCTGCCTCACCAAATTGTAAGTTCCCTGAGGGCAAGGACCATGTTTAACTCATGGCTGTAGCCCCAGAGATGGCCCAGGCCTGGCACATTGAGGACCTCAAACAAGTCCATGGAATCCACAACCCAATTTGTGTGGCAGCAACCACTGGCCGGACAGTCTGCACTGCTCTCCAGCTACACTCTCCTGGGGCTCACCCACTTCCTCTTCTACAATCAACTGGCAGGTGCTGCATTTCTAAGGCCTTTCAGAAGTAGCCTCTGGGGTCACTGACAATAAGCAGACAGAACTCCACCTCACTTGGATGGCTTATCACTAACTGCTCATCAGTTTCTTCCAAGTGCTCTTAAAAACTCTACTCCCGGCTGAGTGCTCTCTGGCTTTGAAGAGAACACTTACCTGTGTGACCCACATTTACCAACATACTTATGTGAGCCATTTATGACCCAACCCAAGCAGGAACTACTGGGGCCCAAAGCTCTTTGCCCTTTCCCACTATGATCATCTCTGCCTGTGACAGGGGCTCGGCGCTTGGGCAGGCAAACAGGGTGGAAAACCCAGGAGGCAGGGAGACAAAGTAAGGCCTGTTTACAAAACCTCTTTTGAATTCCCGAGAATCTGGCTTGTGCCTGCATTGACAGTCTGCATCGAAATCCAAGACAGGAAAGAAGAAACAGATCCTGCCCCCGAGCCACCCAGTACCAGTGCTGCCTCCCCACCAGTACTCACGCCTTGACATCTGCTGTCTCCTGGGACGTGCGTGTGAGGGTACGGGAACGCAGGCGCTCGCCTGCCTGCTGGATCTCCTGTAGGTTCCGTTCCACATGGGGAAGCTCTGAGATGCCCTCGGTCTCAGCGGCAAGCTGTTCAGCTTGCTGAAGGAGCTCACCAAACCCATCAGTATCCATTGGAGAGGCAGATCTTGGGCGGGGGAGAAAAAAAAAGATCTAAATCAAGGGAAAGATGGGCTTCAAACACTGCCTGAACCTGTCACCAGCTTAACGAAACACTAGGACTTTTGTAAACAGACAAGAAGACAGCTCATCAACAAGCAGGATCTGTTCCTGAACACAGCCCAAGAACAACAGGCCTGACAGAGAAAATGAGTCAGACTGGGACAGAGTACATCATTTCTGTGCATACTGACAGCCCCAAGATTGATTTCTGCCACTAGACAAATATAAAGATATTAAGCCACAGAGAGAACTCCTGCCTGCCTCCACAGACTCAAAGCCAACAAGGAAACAGAAGCCACGGTGGCCACCTCGGGAGGCTTACCATCACCCACACCTCCTCTCCCTCCTCCTGTCCTAGACAGAAAACCACCACCACCCTCAGAGGGCTGGGCAATTTATAAGGCCCTTATCTCCTAAGATTCCCAACAACTCTATGAGGATCCTGAGAAGACAGAGAAGCAACTCCAGTCCACAGAGCTCAGCTCTGTACCCAGAACACTCTGCTGCAATGAGCTTGAACTGAGACCAGAAGAACACAGGTCTTCTGACTAATCCCATGTTAGTCTCACACACCTGCTCCTTTGCTAACAGAAAAGACAGTCTTAAAATTCATGTCCAAGTCTTCATTCACTTGATCTTTAGCTTCCAAGGGTACTGAGAGCAGAGTTCATGTCTTGTTATACACGACATTCAAAATATTATAATATACCTACTACTTACAGAAATACCATTGCTACTAATAATTCTACTAATATAAACAGCAGCTGGCTTCTAGACCATGAATTAGCAAGATCACCTATTTCTTCAAAAACTGAGAAAAGCCCTACAGTGTTGATACTTTATGGATATTACACATTTATGAATCGTCTATACGCTCTACCATCCTTGTATAAGGTTCTTGACCAAGAGAATATTTTGAACTCTTACTACCATTTAGTCAACAGAAGATAAACAGTATAAAAATCATTTAAAAAATTTACATTGCTTGGGAGCTCCTGTTGCGGTGCAGCAGAAATGAATCCAACTAATCACCATGAGGTTGTGGGTTCGATCCCTGGCCAAGCTCAGTAGATTAATGATCTGGCATTGTGGTGAGCTGGGGTGTAGGCCGAAGACATGGCTCAGATCTGGCGTTGCTATGGCTGTGGGGTAGGCTGGCAACTAGCTCCAATTAGACCCCTGGTCTGGGAAGCTCCATATGTGACAGGTATGGCCCTAAAAAAAGCAAAAAAAAAAAATTTACATTGCTTAAAAGCTAACAAAATCATTACCCCAAAAAAGAAAAAATTCTTTAAATAGTAGCTCATGTTGATTATACTTTTTCTCTTTGTTTTAAAACCCATGGCTCTATTGCACTTTTGAAATCCCTCTGGTCTGGAACTGTAGTTACAATGTTAATGTAATGTCTAATTTTATCTCAGCTATGAAGCTCAAGTTAATGTTAAAAGGGCATGGTTTCTGCCATAAATCCACAGCAGAAAAATAATTTTTTTTGTTTTTTTGTTTTTTGTCTTCTTTGCCATTTCTTGGGCCTCTCCCAAGGCAACTGGAGGTTCCCAGGCTAGGGGTCTAATCGGAGCTGTAGCCACCAGCCTACGCCACAGCCACAGTAACACTGGATCCGAGCCACCTCTGTAACCTATACCACACAGCTCATGGCAACACCGGATCCATAACCTACTGAGCAATGCCAGGGATCGAACCAGCAGCCTCATGGTTCCTAGTCGGATTTGCTAACCACTGAGCCATGATGGGAACTCTAAAAAATAAATTATTTTTAAAATGAACATTAAAGGACATTAAACTTAAAGTCAAGGGCACAGGTTAAAACAAAAATAGCTCAGCTGGAGTAAACATTTTGATATTCTTCCTAAAGTGCCACGCTGACTTTAATCTTTAGACAAAAAATCACATATGCTATAACTCTTCACCTAAAGTTTCTAGATAATCATTGTCCCTTTTTTTGACCTAATAGAATCAGGCTGTAACTAACTAGCTATCTCTACCTGAGAAAATGGGGGTGGCAGAAGAAGAAAGATGTTCCCAGAGACAGGAGACAGACAGAAGAGTATTATTAAACAAAGGCTCCTGCCTGATGGACAGATCTTTTTCCTCAGAAACCTATAGGGCCAATGCCATTCTATGAACTACCAGAAACATGGCTGCTCACCAGAAAGAGGAAAGAAAAGTAGTATGCTGCCTCTTCCCCCAACCCCATACATTTTTTTATTCTAAGATAAAAATAATTTGTCTAACAGAGTCAAGGAGAAGGAAATACTTTTTTCCTTCATAAGGAAAAAAAAATTTTTTTTGTTTTTGTTTTTAGGCTGACCCACGGCATACGGAGTTCCCAGACCAAGGCTGGGGATCAGGGATCAGATCCTAGCTGCAGCTGTGAGCTAAACCACAGCTGTGGCCGCACAGGATTCTCTAATCCACTCCCAGTGCCGGAGATCAAATCTGCATCCTGGCACTGCAGAAATGCCACCATTCCCATTGCACCACAGCAGGAATTCCCATAATTTTTGAACTCCCTGAATAAAATACTGAATGAAACAAAACTTTTTTGTGTTTAAAAAAAAGAAGAAAAAAAAGGAAAAGAAATGCATCTAACATATTTAACATTTCACATAACATTTCCAAGTCAGAACCTTATACCATCCTTGTATAAGGTTCTTGACCAAGAGAATATTTTGAACTCTTACTACCATTTAGTCAACAGAAGATAAACAGTATAAAAATCATTTAAAAAATTTACATTGCTTGGGAGCTCCTGTTGCGGTGCAGCAGAAATGAATCCAACTAATCACCATGAGGTTGTGGGTTCGATCCCTGGCCAAGCTCAGTAGATTAATGATCTGGCATTGTGGTGAGCTGTGGTGTAGGCCCAGGCAAGGGGTCCAATCAGAGCTGTAGCCACCAGCCTACGTCACAGCCACAGCAACACAGGATCCAAGCCGCGTCTGCAACCTACACCACAGCTCATGGCAACCTCAGACAAAGAAAATGCTCAGTTTCTCAAATCACCTGTCCATACAAAGATTTAAAGTGACAGATTTAAGTAGTAAAGGCAAAATAAAAGTCATGATTTACTTTAATATGGTCCAATAAATAAGATTTTTTTAGTTAATTAAACAGAATTTTGACTACGGTAAATAAAGGCTGAATCTCTAAACAACATCTTAAATTTAATATGCCCCAAACTGAGCTCTAACCTTTTGCTTACAAAACCTGCTCCTCAGCCTTCTCAAAGTGGAGACTGTTACTCAGTTGCTTGGCTTAAAATCCTTGGGGGCCTCTATGACTCACACCCCACACCTAACAAGCCAACAGAGCCTTTCAAATCTGCCATCAAAATACATCCAGAATATTCCTCTTCCCACCATCTCCTCCCATCCAAGTCACTGCTGACTTTGCTGGCTTCCCCACTTCAGCCCTTGCCTCCTATAGTCTCTTCTCAACCCAGCAACCAGTGACCCTTTAAAAGTCTGATCACATCCATCCTCTGTACAGAGTGAAGCCCTACAGAGGCAACCCGCCTCTCTTGACCTTTCAGACTCATTTTCAGCCTGTCCCCCTTGCTTTTCTGGGCTCCAGTCACCCTGGGGCCTCCTTGCTGCTCCCCTAATGGGTCAAGCACATTCCTGCCCTAGAGCCTTTCTTTGTACTACTCCCTACTTCCTCTATCTGCAAAGCGCCCGTCCAAGATAAGTTCATTCCCTAACTCTCTCAGCTAAACTGTCACTTTGCCTTTGATGCCAACCCACAATTTTTTTTTGTTTTGTTTTGGTCTTTTTGTCTTTTTCTAGGGCCGCATCCACGGCACATGGAGGTTCCCAGGCAAGGGGTCCAATCAGAGCTGTAGCCACCAGCCTACATCACAGCCACAGCAATACGGGATCCAAGCCGCGTCTGCAACCTACACTACAGCTCATGGCAATGATGGATCCTTAACCCACTGAGTGAGGCCAGGGATCAAACCCGCAACCTCATGGTTCCTGGTCGGATTTGTTAACTACATGAACCACGACGGGAACTCCAAGACCAAGATATTTATGAGTGCAACCTGCAACCACTTCCCCAGAACTCCCCCATCTCCCTTACTGTCTGTTACCTTGACTAGAATGTAAGCCGCACATGGACAGGGATTTTTGCCTGTTTTGTTCACTGAGGTACCTCATGTTCCTAGAACAGTGCCTGGCACATAGTAGGTGCTCATCTGCTGAATGACTCAGAGGAGTTTTATTCTTCCATTTGTGGAGAGTCTGTTCTTCTCGAAGGCGTCCTACACACCCTTGCCAAATCAGCACCCACTGGCAAACAGAGACCAGAGCAAACACATTTCCTTCTGACTACCAACTGATAGATAACATTTCTGAGGCTGCACAGCATAAGGCAGTGACAGTACAAATGGCACGAATTCAGATCACACTTGGTGCAGACTAGTGCTTTCCCTCTAAATACCCAGACAAAAACCCAGTGGTATTTTAGAATAGCCCAGTTTTCAGGTGACCAAATTCCAAACTAAAAGAACGAATATACATACATGGAGAATTGTGCTATTTAACTTCAGAGTAGAAAATAAGCTTGTTCCATGTCTGTTTGAGAGAAGAGAAAAATGTACATAATACCCTATTTGGGAAAAACTGGATCTGTCTTGCATTATAACTCAACAAGTGGAAACTGATTTACAAAAAAAGTTATTAAAGTTTACAAATCTATACTGTGATGTAGTCATCATCCTATTTCATTAAAATTTTTAAATGTATGATTAACTTAATTAAAGACAGAATTCCTGTTGTGAATTGAATGAACGTGACTAATACCTGAGGATGCAGGTTTGATCCCTGGCCTTGCTCAGTGGGTTAAGGATCTGGTGTTCCCATGAGCTGTGGTGTAGGTCATAGACGTGGCTTGGATCCTGCATGGCTGTGACTGTAGCATAGGCTGGCATCTGCAGCTCCAATTCGACCCCTGGCCTGGGAACTTCCATAATACCCCGTGTGCGGCTCTAAAAAGCAAAAAAAGCATAAAATTAAATTAAAGACAAATTTTAAACATCAACTTAGCCACAAAACATAGGGGTTAAACCAACCAAATATCAATTTTGACCCAAGATACTGAAAACTGATCATGAAAGTACCTCATTAGCTTTGTCCAATAGAGAGAGCTAAAATGATCAGGGGGAGGCCAGATGTGAGAGGGAAGTCTACACTCGGTGTTGGGAAAATCTGGCCAGGACGCATGCAGAGACTGGATGCCGGCTGCAACCCTGGGGAGCTATGGAGGTGGGATCCAGGAAGAAGCTGCACTGAGAACCCTAGAAGGAGTATGTGGAACAGAAAATGCAGCAAAACTGGGACTGGACAGGAAAAGGCCAGCATGGACAAACTCACAGCACGAGGGGAAGGGTGCCTCCTAGCTGTCACTATGACTGTGAGCCTAACTGTTGAGAGGTCTCTAGAAACACTGGAAGTTGCTGCAGAGAGCATCACAGGCTACCAGCGCCCTGAGCAACAAACTGCTCTCTATGCCTCTAGGCAAAAGTCCTACTGAGCCTCCAAAGACCTCCTCAGACACCCGGGAAATCACAAGCCTTAAAGTGAAAAGCAAACTTACCACTGTTGTCAGAAGGCAAGATGGGCTACCCTTGTGGGGAGGAGGGCAGAAAGGAGGGTTCTGGGGGGTTGGTAATTTTGGTTTTCTATTCTGGGTTCTGCTTAATAAATAGTGTGTTCACTTTGTGAACATTCATTGAGCTAGATTCGTGATTTTACGCACTTTTCTCATTGCGTATCGTACTTCAATAAAAAAGGTCCCCCACCCCCAAAACAAAGGACAATAACCCACTGTTTTTCAGAGGCTGCAGTACACCCTGCTCTATTAGAAATGGTGGGTGTTCTTTGTGGGAAATTCCCAAGATCCAGACCTCTTCACCACATCTAAAGGATGCAAGGAAAATTAACTAGAGGTAAAAATTAAAGCCTGAAGCTTTAGAGAGACAGCTCCTACCTAAAGCTAAAACCAAAGGCTGGGCAGACTTCCATTTCCTCAAATTAGTCAGCATTCACCTGCTATTCAGTGTCCAAAAAATTGCTCCTCTCGGGCACATAAACATTCTTAAGAAAGAGAAAAAAAAAATCCCCAGGCTGCACATAGGATGAAATAAATTAAAAAAAAAAAAAAAAGGCAGAGCAAAAAAAATGCATTAAATAATTTTGGTATACTGGCCATTAACATGCCTTAATTATGAAAAATATGGTCATTTCCACATTCCCAATATAACCATGTTAAATATTTAATCAAGCCAGAAAAGAGTAGTTTAGTATAGGAAGAAATGTATTTAGTCTTTGTCCCCGGGTTCCTAGCACAAAGCTTCTAAAACCCCTAGAACATCCTGAAGTTAGGAGTCTTTTATAACTCAGAAGGAACCCCCCTTTTAAGTGCACCTGAGTTTATGTAAATCCAGTGACCTGGAGGGGCTATGCTAGATAGCTTCAGGATGGCTGGTCCCCACAAAGACCAAGTGATTAGAAGGTTAGAACTTTCAGCCCCACCCACCAAGGGAAGTGGGGGGCCGTGGTCCTACAGATTAAGCTCCATGAAAACTTTATTTTCTTTTCTTTTTAGGGTCCCACCTGCTGCATATGGGAGTTCCCAGGCCAGGGGTGGAAATGGAGCTGCAGCTGCCAGACTAAGCCACAGCCATGCCAGATTCAAGTCGCATCTGTGACTTACACCGCAGCTTATGGCAATGTGGGATTCTTAACCCACTGAGCGAGGCCGTAGATGGACCCCACATCCTCGTGGATCTAGTCGAGTTCTTCACCCGCTAAGCCACAGAGGGAACTCTTGAATGAAATCTCTTGCACAATGAAATCTGATGAGCTTCAGGGCTGGAGAATGGCACACCCTGGTTCCACAGAGACAGAGGACTAAGGACACTTCCGGACCTCGCCCTGTGCACCTCTCTATCTGGCCACTCATCTGTATCATCTATAATAAACTGGTGAATGTTAAGTAAATGTTCTTGAGTGCCCACCGTAGCTCAACAGAAATGAATCTGACTAGCATCAATGAAGACACAGGTTTGATCCCTGGCTCCGCTCAGCGGGTTAAAGATCCGGCATCGCTGTGAGCTGTGGTGTAGGTCACCAACTCAGCTCAGGTCCCAAACTGCTGTGGCTGTGGTGTAGGCCGGCTGCTCCACCTCTGATTCGATCCCTAGCCTGGGAACCTCCATATGCCGAAAGTGCGACCCTAAAACAACAAAAAAAATAAAGTAGATGTTCTCCGAGTTCTGTGAGTTGTCCTAGCAATCTAATCAAACCTGAGGGGGTGGGGGCAGTGGTGAGAACCTCTGATTTGTAGCCAATTGGTCAGAAGCACAAGTACCAACCTGGACTTGGCAACTGGCATCTAAAGGGGGTGGGGGCTATGGGACTGGATCCTTAACATGTGGGATCCAGTGCTATCTCCAGATAGTGTCAGGACTGAGTTAAATAGTAGGGAACCCAGCCGCTGTCCAGAAACTGACACTTGCTTGATGTATGGAAAATCCAAAGCTGTGGACTCTCCCGGGTTTGCCTCACATCAGCCCTCTGACCCTGGGACTGGCCCCTCTCCAGTCCCCCTTCCCTCTTTAAATTGTTTACTTGGAGAGTATATGTGGGAGAAGAAATGTTTTGTAAATGATGAAATCTGTCCAGTACATGTTCTTTTGACCCAGCACATAGTGCCAGTGGGAACTCGCAGCCCTTTTCAAGGACACCGCAACATACTCAACAACCCAGGTGAACTTTCCCTTCTCCCTACCGCCCACCATCCAAACAGACCAGTTATCCAAGAAATACCGCGGGCTGAGAAAGAGATGAAAGGGTAAAGACAGGGCCATCTGTCTTTCCTTCAGCATTAAAAGACTCTCTCTCTCAGTTCACTGACGTGCACAGGGAGATGACACCAGCTACTTTCCCTGCAGCAGGTCAATATACCCCAACAATTACTTATTACAGCTCACTGTGGAATTCTGCTTTTACCACATACCTAAATACTACCTCTTTCAATTACAAAGATCTCACAATCTAACAAATGCACATTTAGCACTGCTGTCTTTCGATTGTTGTCAGAGGGGGGAATTTCATTTACATCAGAGGAAATAACTGATGCTGCTACTTATACCTTTTTTATTCAAAATGTACAATGCTTTTTTTAATTATTTTTTTGAAGTTTTAATGTTACAGTAAAATAAATCTAAAAATATTTCAGGAGTTCCTGCTGCAGTGCAGTGGGTTAACAATCCAGCTAAAAAGGAAATGATAATGCTTATCAATTTCAAAGGGTTGATAACACACAGAGAGTATTTTATAAACTCCTGATTTATGTCATTGTAAAATGCTATTATAGCTTATTTCCAAATTTGCCAATTTGGCAACATTTTTCACTTAATTATAAGCATCTCTGCTTCGAATAATCTTCCCGTAAATATGTGATACTAAATTACAACTTATTTGATCACAGCATCATATGCATTCAGTAAGAACTTCTGGGAGACCGTTACAATTTTTAAACGTACAATGTAAAAAAATCCATTATCGGAGTTCTCATCGTGGCACAGTGGAAACAAATCCAACTAGGAAACATGAGGTTGCAGGTTCAATCCCTGGCCTTGCTCAGTGGGTTAAGGACCCGGCATTTGCCATGAGCTGTGGTGTAGGTCACAGATGTGGCTCAGATCTGGCGTTGCTGTAGCTGTGGCTGTGGCATAGGCCGGCAGCTACAGCTCCGATTAGAATCCTAGCCTGGGAGCCTCTATATGCCTCGGGTGCAGCCCTAAAAAGGCAAAAGACAAAAAAAAGACAAAAAAAAGAAAAAGAAAATCCATTATCGAATATGGTTTTTATTACAAATCCAAATCTTGGAGGTGTAAGTCAAAAGAAATTTAGCACTGAATTTCAAGGGGAAATATTGCCCTCAAACTTTCTTATTAATTGGACTGTAATAGGATTAAGACACAAGAACAGTGTTCAATGTTCAACACCAAGATTAATTAGGGAAGCTTCACAAGAGGTATCAAAAACTGAAGGCTGGTTCTGCTCTCCTCTCTTCTGAATAGATGAACTATGGATTAATGACAGTATCATTCTACTCTGTACTGTACCTGTCAGCTGTCAATTACAACAACCACAAGAAAATTACATCTTAACAGATACTACTGGAACAGACATCTCTGGAAGGGGAGGAAAAAGATGATTTAAAAAAAAAATGTATCTTGTTGGATAATTCTTTATAGTCCTGTGAGACTAAAAGAGTTAGACCTAATCATTATTCATAAGGGAGACTTCTGGAGAAAACAAAGAACTAAAATAAATTACCATAGACAGAAGAGAAATTAAAGACCTGGGTGATTCAGTACAGATGCTGGCCTGGATGACTCAGTGTTTGCAGTAAGGAGTGTGTAGTATCAGCTTTCCTGATACATAAAATAACACTTGTATCATTTCATCTTCAATGAGCAAAGAGAAGCAATCTGGAATCACACAGAAACTATCCACATAGGCTACTTTATGACAAATGCTCTAAGCAGAATAGATAAAGCTGGGATAAAGCTGTGGACTCTCCCCGGTTTGCCTCACATCAGCCCTCTGACCCTGGAACTGGCCCCTCTCCATCTCTGGATCCCAGTTTCACCACCACTGGAAGGACGGGGTTGGTTCAAGTGAGTTCTAAGGTCCTGCTTGCCATGAAGAATTTACAAATGAGGGATGTCTTAATGCACTCTTTCAACTCACTTAATGAATGTGTCCTCGGAAGGAGCAGCCCCGCTTTAGTGATGATGAAAATTACCTGTATATAGAACCTTAGGAAAGACATGGGCCCCATATGCACAAAGAGGGCAGGTTCACCAAGTCCATCTCCAAAAGGCTCTGGCTCTTTTCTCTAAACCAGCAGTTCTCAGGTGGGGGCAGCTTTGTTCCCAAGGAAGCATTGGCAATATCTAGGGCATTTTTGGTTGTCACAACTGAGAGAGAGAGAGGGAGAGACCATGTGCTACTGACATCTAGAGGGCAGAGGCCAGGAGTGTTGCTAAACACCCTATGATGCACAGCACAGTCTACACAACAAAGAATTATCCAATATCAAAACAAACAAACAAACAAAAAACCCCACAAACAACCCAGTCAAAAAATGAAAAGATTTAAATAGACATTTCTTCAAAAAGACATATGGATGACAAAAAAATACGTGAAAAGATGCTCAACTCACTAACCACTAGAGAAACGCACATCAAAACTACTATGAAGGGGAGTTCCTATTGTGGCTCAGTGGAAACGAATCCAGCTAGTACCAGTGAGGATGCAGGTTCGATCCCTGGCCTCGCTCAGTGGGCTGGGGATCTGGTGTTGCTGTCAACTGTGGTGTAGTCCGCAGATGCGGCTTGGATTCTGCGTTGCTGTGGTATAGGCTGTCAGTTGTAGCTGCAATTCTACCTCTAGCCTGGGAAATTCCACATGCTGAGGGTGTGGCCCTTAAAAAGAAAAAAAAAAAAAAAAAGTCTGCAAACAAATGCTAGAAAGGGTGCAGAGACAAGGGAACCCTCTTACACTTAGGAAATGTAAACTGGTTCAACCACTATGGAAAACAGTATGGAGGTTCCTCATAAAACTAAAAATAGAACTACCATATGATCCAGCAATCCCACTCCTGGGCATCTACCTGGAGGAAACCACAATTCAAAAAGATACATGCTCCCCCAATGTTCACTGCAACACTCTTTACAACAGCCAAAACTGGGAAGCAAACTAAACGCCCACTGACAGAGGAATGGATAAGGACATCTCACACACACACACACACACACACACACACACACACACACACACACACACAGGAATACTACTCAGCCATGAAAAAGAATGAAATAATGCCATTTGCAGCAACACGGATGGACCCAGAGATTATCATACTAAGTAAGACAGTGAAAGACAAACATCACAAGATATCACTTGTAGGTGGAATCTTTAAAAAGGATACAAATGAATTTATTTACGTAATAGGAAAAGACTCACAGATTTTGAAAACAAACTTATGGTTACCAAAGAGGACAGGTGGAGGGGGAAAAGGGATGGACTGGGAGTCTGGGATTGGCATATGCACGCTGCGGTATAAGGAATGACCGGCCAACAGGGATCTGATGCACAGCACAGGAAACTCTACCCAATACTCTGTGATAATCTATAAGGGAAAAGAATCTAAAAAGGAATGGATGTGTGTATATGTATAATTGAGTCACTTTGCTACACAACAAAAATTATCACAACACTGTAAATCAACTATAGTTCAACAAAACTTTTAAAAATGAAAATAAAATGTGCTGATCTCAATAGAAAAAAAAAAAAAAAAAAGGATTATCCAGCCCAAAATATCCATAGCGTCAAGGTTGAGAAACCCTGCTGTGAACTAAGGAAGGCTTCTTGTCCTGAAGGCCATGACACAGCATCAAAGGCACCTCTGGAAATATACGCATATTTTTTTATAAATATAAGAAAATACAGAAAATAGATTCTAACAAAAGTCTAGTCCCCAGTCCCTCTCCCTGCCCCAAATAATCTTAAAACACTGTATATACAGAATTACACCATTTGTGTTTTTTATAGTGATATGTTCGTTCATACCCCACCATACCAGAGAGCAATGAAAAAAATCAAACTACAGCTACTTGAGACAATAAGGGACACATCTCACAGACAAAAGACTAAAGTAAGAGCTCCTGTCGTGGCTCAGCGAAAACGAATCTGACTAGTATCCATGAGGATGCAAGTTTGATCCCCGGTTTTGCTGAGTTAAGGATCTGGCATTGCTATGAACTGTGGCTCGGATCTGGCATTTCTGTGGTTGTGATGTACCCATAGCCTGGGAACCTCCACATGCCTCGGTGTGGCCCTAAAAAGACAAAAAACAAAACAAAACAAAAAACCTACATAGCCAGATACAAAAACAAAACAACAAAAACAAACTGCATGAATCCATTTATTTGGATTTTAAGAACAGAAAAAAAAAATGAATCTGTGGTGCTAGAAATCAGAATCCTGGTTATTGGGGAGTGGAAGAGAATGACTGGGGGGTACCACAACAGAACTTCCCTGGCACTACAGAAAGTGAAACATGTCCCTCCAAAATTCATATTCTGAAGCCTTAACCCTCAGTGTGAAGGTATTTGGAGAAGGGGCCTTTGGGAGGTAATCAGGTTTAGATGAGGTCATGGAGGGAGGGGGGCTCAGGATGGGATTAGTGCCCTACTAAGAAAAGACACCTGAAGGCTGTTTCCTCTATCTCCCTCCTCCACACCACACACACATTCACCCAGGAAAGAACAGGTAGTGCATCTCCAAGCCACGAAGAGGGCCCTCACAGGAACCCAACCATGTGGCACCCTGGTCTCAGACTTCCAGTCTCCAGAACTGTGGAAAAAAACAAACTTCTGTTGTTTAAGCCACTCAAGTCATGGCAATTTATATGGCAGCCCAAGCTAGAACACTAGGGTATTGGAAATATTCTGTATCTCAATACAGGGGGTGGTCACATGAGTGAATATTTAAAAATTAATCAAGCTCTACATTCAATATATATTATATATAAGGTATAATATACACATATTAAGGTTTGTTTACAGATACCATTTAGAAGAAATAGCAAGAAACATAACATCAGTATATAAAGAAGCTGGGCGTTACCTTCAGAAAGAGCAAAGCTAAGAGTTGGAAGATTTCTACTTTTCATACACTCTGTCAATCCGAATGCTTTTTCATAAGTGTGTGTGATCTTTTCTAATTTTTAATAACCTGTTCATTTTAAAACCTCTAAACTCCCTGCTTCAGAATGTTGTCTCACCAGTGCCCCTTAAATCCGTGATGGCAATGAATGTTAAATCCACATCCCCATCCTGCTTCTGCACCCCACTCCAAGCCAAGAGTTTCCTGGCACTGCCTATGCATTTCCACCCAAACCCATACCTCTCACACCCAGCATGTCTCAAAATGCAGTTATCCACCCACAGTCACAACCATCAGCCGCCCTCCCAAATCCCTCCACCTGTATCCCGGCTTCTCTCTCTCAGGTTCTAAAAGACCCTTTCTGGCATCTGTGCATGACCTTGTAATATTTATTTACAGGTTATACTCCACTCTCTTGGCTTAGAAACCATAAAAGATGCAGATTCATTTTTGAGAGAAAGCAGGAAGGTATTCCTCATCATCCAAACTATTGCTCCTCCCTAACTCCCTACTCTCAGGAAACCAAGTACTGGAGATTCAGGTAACATGTTATGCCTCACTCTCCAAATCTCTCATTACCTAAACAGATTGAGATAGCAAAAGGTACTTTATGTTTGAAGTATCTTCTGTTGCTTTTTTTTCTCTTCTGCTAGCTTTATTAAGATATAACTGACATATAATATTGTAGAATTTTAAGGCATCTATCAAGTGATGATTTGATAGACATATCATACTGTGAAATGATTACAATAACGCTAGTCTGTTGCTTCCATTCTCATCACCATCACTCAAAGCCAGACCTCCACCCCTTTAAGCCCAAGTTCTTACTAGATGCAAGTTCTAGCCCCTACCACTGCACATCTTGCTCTGCTCACTGTGGACACATTCATCTTTCTACCATCATTTTCCCTATGTTGCCCTCATTCAAAAGCCCTCAGTGCCTCCCACTCACAGGATCCAGATGAGATGCTGCTCTTGGAGAAACCCTGTGTATCAGTGATGTGACTTACTCTGTCCCTGACCATCCTTGAGCATGCCTGCTCTGCCCTTCCTCATCCACTTTTCACAACCAGGAACATCTGCTCACCTTCCACTGCACCCCTGAGATCTAGCCAGGAACTCTACTCCCCAGCTGGGTGACTCTGGGCAAGTTAATTACTCCCTCTGGGCCTCATCTGTGAAATGGAAAAATAGTTCTCTCTCTCCCACCTGCCTCAGAGTAACCAAACATTAGCCATCATTTTTACAACAAACTCAGGTCCTCCATGGTCTTCCTTGATACCAGCTCACAGGAATCTCCCCTCTCCTAAATTCCTCTCTACTACATTTATTTATTTGCCGTATACATTTTCATATGGCCAAATCCCCTATTCTTGTGCTCCGCAGGGTTTCTGCAGCCTCCTTGTTCTAGAGCTCTCACAGAGCTATTCTCATCAATATATATTTATTTGATGTTTTTGTCATTTTTATGGGGGGACAAGCATCAGGACCTGTACGTCCACCATCCTGCTGACGTCGTTCTCCTAACTTGCCTTATGTCATTGTCTAGTAACACCTAGTTCCTTCTCCCCCAAACGACTTTAAAAATTTTTTGTAGCTTTTCCTTTTCGCTAAATATATAATTCCAACAGTGCCCTTAAAAACAGTAGCTAGGTCCTCAATACAGTCAATAACTGTTAAGTATAACGTTCTGCAAACCTTCCCCCAAATGTCTAATTGACTCATTTTCTAAATTCCTGTAGGCCTTGTAAAGTCCACCAAAGTTAGAGCTCCATCTTCCTTCTTTCCTTCATTCATTAAACAAATATTTATTGAGCATCTACTACATACTGTTTGTCCAAAGCAACAGGAGTGGAGCTATGGAAAAACCAGACAAGGTTCCCAGTCTTGAGGAGTTTAAGTCTATTAGGAAACAGACAATAAAAATGCATAAACAGATGCATGATACCAGGTAATAATAAGTGCTATTAAGGAGATAAAATAGGGAAATGTGGTAAAGTAAACGGTGGGACTGCTTTAGCTGGGGTGTTCTGAAAAGCTTTTGGTTTTTTTGTTTTTTTATTTTTTTGTTTTTTTTTGCCTGCATATGGAAGTTCCCAGGCCAGGGATCAAACCCGCACAACAGCGGTAACCTATGCCACTACAGTGACACCACCAGATCCTTAACCCACTGTGCCACCAGAGAACTGAGAAGTTTCTTTTAAAAGGAACCTTTGGGAGTTCCCATTGTGGCGCAGTGGAAACAAATTCGACTAGTATCCACGAGGACGTGGGTTTGATCGGTGACCTCGCTCAGAGGGTTAAGGATCTGGGGTTGCCCTGAGCTGTGGTGTGGGTGGCAGACTCGGCCAGGATCTGGCATTGCTGTGGCTGTGGCATAGGCCAGCAGCTACAGCTATGATTTGACCCCTAGCCTGGAAACTTCCATAGATATAGACCTAAAAAGCAAAAAAATAAAATAAAAATTAAAAAAAGGAAAGCTCTGAACAGAGACTTGAATGAAGTAAGGGGGTAAGCTATGGAGACATCTGTCAAGGACACAAGGCAAGTGTATTCACTCTTTGAGAGCAGGAGGCCAGAGGGCTGAAGCACACAATCATGGGGAATGGGGAAGGGTGGTGGGAGAAGAGGTCAGGGCAGGGTCAGACCACACAGGCTTCCCAGTACCAGGCTAGGACGCTGATTTCAGCCTATGTGTGTGATGAGAGCTAGTGAAGGGTTGAGCCTTCTCCAAGGTTCCTTCCCACTGCTGTGTGAGACCAGAGGAGGGAGGGGACAAAGTAAGAACCAGGCTAATCTATCATTCAGAAGACATGATAAACGAGAACAGTGTGGAACAGAGTAACAGCGGTGGATAAGACCCCCTGCCCCGCACCAAAAAAAGAATATGTTTTACATATGTTTTAAGAGTAGATTTAGTATAGACGTGAATTGTTGATATTGAGTGTGAGAGGAAAAAAGAAGTCCAAGACAATGCCAAGGCTTTAGGCCTGATTAACTCAGACCATGAACGTGCCATTTACTGAAATGGGGGAGATGGGAAAGGCAGCGGGCTTGGCATCAGGGGGCTGCCATGAGGATGGCATAAGAATACATAAGTAAAGCCCATGGCAGAGATTCACATGTAGCCAGAGCTCAAAAAGTGACTGTTGTCCTTTTTTCTACTGTCATTAGTTTCTTCTAAAACTTAGGTCTCTCCTTCCCTAAAATAATTCCTCACAATAGAGGAAACTGGGTGAGGGGTACAGAGGACTCCATACTATCTTGCATGTTTTCTGTAAATCTAAATTAATTTTAAACTAAAAAGTTTATTAAAGGAGTTCCCAATGTGGCTCAGCGGTTTAAGAACCCAACTAGTATCCATGAGGATGCAGATTCTATCCCTGGTCTCATTCAGTGGGTTAAAGGATCCAGCATCGCCCCAAGCTGGTCACAGGCACAGCTCAGATCTGGCGTGGCTGTGGCACAGGATGGCGGCTGCAGCTCCAATTTGATCCCTAGCATGGGAACTTCCATATGCTGCAGGTACGGCCCTAAAAAGCAAAAAAAAAAAAAAAAAAAAAATCCTAAACCCCATGTCCTCCTCTGGCTCCCAATCTCTTCATAACGAGATGGCCATTCTTTGCCATACCTCATTCGTTCATCACCCACTGCAATCTAACTTCTGCTTGCCTCCCTCCCATATCCTGAATTCCTGGGCAGTCACCGATGACCTAACTGCCAAATCCAATGGACTCGTCAATCCTTCCTTTCTCACACCCTCTGACAACCTGACCAGTCCTATCTTCCTGAAACTCTCTCTTCCCTTGACTTGGAGATTCTACCTTCTCCCGGTTCTTCTCCTGCTCTCCCAGCTCCTCCCTCTCTCAGCCTCCTCTGCTGTGGCTTCTTTACCTACTGGGCTCTCATATGCCGGGCTTCTATCCTTGGACCTCCTTTTCTCACATTATGTATTTCTCTGGATAACATTCACCTGGGCCATGGCTTCAACTCCAGTTCTGACCAGTGGCCATTATTCTTCCAGATGGCTACAGACCTCTCTGAATCCGTTCACATACACCTGCACACAACAGAACCACACCCATACTCTTGAGCTGGCAGTGTCAGGAGGCTCAACGCTGCCCTTCCTCAGCAAGTCCATCCAAGGACCTCTGAGTCAGGCAAGGATCCTGACCCATCAAACAAAGGTGACTTCCATATCTCTATGCCCAGCCCTGCTCTCCCCAGGCCAATTATTTCCAACTGTCCACCTGACACCTGCACCTGGCTGACCAATGGGTGCCTCGAACTACACATACTCCTAACTCCTCACTTCTCCCTCCTCTCAGCTGCCACTGCCACCACCAGCACCACCACTTCCTCCTCCTGCGTTTGTGATCTCTGTTGGCAAAATGGACCGAGTCAATTCAGTCAGAAACCACCTGAGAGTCACCTGAGCCAATCTCCAGCTCTACTTCTCAAATCTTTTGCAAAGGTGAACCCTCATTTCTTTTGCCCCCACTCTAACCTCTCGCTTTTCTCCTGATTACATCAATAGTCTAAACCTTTTCATTCCTCTAACTCACACTCCCCTTGTCTAGAGAGGTCTTTCTGAAGTGCTCACCTGCTTTTATCCCCTCAGGGACTCCATCTATCCTCTACAGGAGAAGCACTCACACTTTACCATGGCCAAACAGGGCACCCTCCAAAGAATGGGCACTGCCACCCTTATCATCCTCACATCTTACTGTCCTCCCCCCCACCCCCGCAGACACCCTAATAATGCACTCCCTGGGGTGCCCCATGCTGTTTCCTCCCTCCACACCCCGGCACATGCAGGTACACACTACTAGAACACAAACTCACCCTGTCGCAGGGGAACTCCTATATACCTTGCAAAGTCAGCTGGGACAGTCCCACCCACCACAAACCCTCCCACACTATCCTGAACCTTGTGTTACTGTTCTTCCCAGGCCAGCTGGAAGAGGTAGAATAATTTCTTCCTAAGTCTGTCCTCCTTTCTACATGGAGAATTCCTGCAGGTAAGGTCCACAGACTCCTCAGCTACTAAGTTAAGCACAAAAAAAGATACCAAATGTGAAGTTCCCACTGTGGCATAATGGGTTAAGGAGCCGCACTGTCTGGGGGCGGTGGGTTAAGGATCTGGTGCTGCTGCAACTGAGGCTCAGCTTTGATCCCTGGCCTGGGAACTTCCATATGCTGTGGGTGCAGCCAAAAAAAAAGGGTACCAAATAAATGTTTGCTGAATTAAAGTGACCTGACCCCTAAACATACCTAGGGTCTTCACCTTCAGGTCTTTGATCTGAGCCCTCCCTCTCCTTAGCACATCTGTCTTTCTACCTTATTTTCTACTTCAGTCCATCAGGAAGAAGGTTGAGACACTCAAACTCACCACATCTCCAAGTATTTGCACTTGCTATTCCCTTTCCAGGAATGCTCTTGCCCTAGATACTCCCCTCTCTGGTTTCAATTGGGTCTTTATTCAGATAACCTTGTCATCTTTTTAAAAAACAGCCCTGCTGCAACATGCTATCCCTGCATGTTTATTGCTGGTGGTGTCCTCCACAGAAACAGTAGCTCAGCGAGGGCAGGGCTATCTCAGTCACTGCCAGATCCCCAAGCCTCTAACAGTGCCAGGTACACGGATTTATTTCCTATTTATTGAGTACCTACTGTGTGCCAGGTCTAGGTGCTGAGGATACATGAGGGAACAAAACAGATTAAAAAAGAAAAAAAAAACCTTGGAGTTCCCGTCGTGGCTCAGTGGTTAATGAATCCAACTAGGAATCATGATGTTTCAGGTTCAATCCCTGGCCTTGCTTAGTGGGTTAAGGATCCAGCATTGCCATGAGCTGTGGTGCAGGTCACAGACGGGGCTCGGATTCCCACGTTGCTGTGGCTCTGGTGTAGGCCGGAGGCTACAGCTCCAATTGGACCCCTAGCCTGGGAACCTCCATATACCGTGCATGCAGCCCTAGAAAAAGACAAAAAGACAAAAAAATAAATAAATAAGTTATAATTTAAAAAAAAACCACTTCACATTCTAGAAGGGGAAAACAAACAATACACAAGATAAGTGAATAAAATATAAGAACTAAAGTGGTAAAGGAAGATAGGAAGCGAGAAAAGCCTCGCTAGATGACCATTGAATAAAGACCTGAAAGAACTAAGGAAGCAAACCATGAGTACTGAACTGCAAACACAAAGGTCTGAGGCTGAAGTGTATCTGCCATGTAGAAGAAGAGGAGGGTAGCAAAAAATCAAGGTGGAAAAGTATCAGTGGGTCAGATCACATAAAACCTTACAGCTCAGTGTAAGTTCATCTTTAAATGAGAAGACCCATTGGTTGGTTTAAGTAAATGAGTGATATGATCTGACTTGTGTATCAAAAGGATCCTTGTACAGTCAGCATTGCCATGAGCTATGGTATAGGTCACAGATGCAGCTCGAATCCCGCGTTGCTGTGGCTATGGCATAGGCCAGCAGCTACAGCTCCAATTCAACCCTTGACCTGGAAACTTCCCTATGCCTCGAGTGTGGCCCTGAAAAAATAAATAAATAAAAGGATCCTTCTAACTGCTGTGTTTAAAAGAGAAGTCAGAAGGTGACATGAAGACTACTTCAATTATCCAAGAGAGAGAGTTCCCATAGTGGCTCAGCAGGTTAAGGACCCATGTACATGCAGGGTGGATCCCTTGCCTGCCTCAGTGGGTTAAAGATCCGGCGATGCCACAAATGCAGTAGAGATTGCAGATGCAGCTCTGATCTGGCATTCCATGGCTGTGGCATAGGCCTCAGCTACAGCTCCAATTCAACCCCTAGCTCGGGAACTGCCATGCGCCACAGGTGCAGTGGTAAAAATAAATAAATAAATAAAAATCCAGGCGAGAAAGAGAGCAGTCAAGTATGACTCACTGGTTATAGGTCAGAGCCTTTTACCTACTGAGGAAAGGAAAAACAGCAAGAGGACTCTGGAAAGAGAGGTGGAAGGGAGCTTGCTATCTTCATAGGTTCCGTTTGATTCCCAACCATCTCAATGAAGATATTAAGTAGGCAACTGGATATAGATCAAGGGAGAGGCTCAGGCTGGAGATTAAAATGTGAGACCTGTTTCCCTAACACATAGGTATTCAGAACTATAAGCTTTGAGTGAGATCACCATAAATGAAAAATGAAAATGTCCCAAACACAAATAAATGCACAAAGAATTATAGCTGAAAGAAAGATGTGCTAAGATGCCCAAGGACATCCTCTCACGCCCGCCCCCCCAACGACAGAAAAGAAAGGTGACCCTTACTCATGCTGAAAGACATTTCTGTCAAAACAAAAAAAAATCGAAACCGTCTTCTCACACCCGATAAAGGGGCAAACCCCGACCAGCGGCTCTGTCAATGGGTCAGCCAAATTTTGAACAAAGACCCCTGTGGTCGGCCCGTAATTTCTTAAAAAGAGATCCGGTAAACATAGGTATTGCTTTTGCAGAGGATGAGGTGCTGTGAACCCAGAGAAAGTAAAGGCCACCTCCAGGTTCTAATCACTAGTTATCTCCCCGGATGAGAAGGAGCATTTCCCCTGGATGCAGACAGAGACGACAGGCTCGGAGTCATCACCCTCGCCTCAAAGAACCTTTTCCTCCCAACAGGGCGTATCCCCGAGAGGCGAGTGAGTTGGCAGGGCGCAGGCACGAAAGTTATCAGGCGCAGTGTGATGGAGGGGTGGGCTGGCAGGGTAGGGGTGGGCGTGGCACGCCGGCAAAGCGCTGCAGCGTGGGAGGAGGGCAGTCGGAAGGCCAAGGCTCTGTATTCAGAAAGAGGGCAGATAAAAGACACTGCTGAAGCGCAGCCTAACGCTGTAATTGGGGGGGGGGGGGGGGGGTTCGACAGGGCGCTGTGTCGCCGGCGTCAGGCGTGCCGGCTGCCATGAGGCGAACGGGAAGTGTGCGCAGCACCGCTCTGAGACTAGCGACTGGGCTCTACCTAGCCTCGGGGCCCTGGGTTCAAGGACATGCCTCGAGTCGGAAGGACACGGCCAAAACCACCCTTACCTGGCTCTGCAGCTTTGTCCGCCGCTCAGGTCCGGGCTTGAGAACGCGGCCGCCGGTTCTCGCGCCGCGCGCCTGCGCTTCCTGATTGGCCAAGGCCGGCTTTCCCAGAAGCCCCCGCGCGGCGCGCCGCCAAATGAACTTTATGGACACCCAAGGAGGAGGACACGGACAAGGACGGGGTTGGGGCGGAGCTGGGTGCTGGGTGGGGGCGGGGCCTTCGGCTGAGTTGTCAATCCCCGAACACCAGAGGCCCTGCCCTCACCCGGCCCAAGTGTTTAGTCAGCTATAGCCTGAGAAAGCGATTCTACAATTGCCTGCGGATTTCTCGCCCTTTATTGAGCGCCATCCGAGTACCAGGCACTATTCTAGGCCCCGAGGGGCACAATGGTGATCACGACAGGCAAGATCCTGCCGTAATAGGTTCTCAGGCTGATAGGGAAAACACAATATAATAAATCACTTCGAGTTTGTTAAGGACAATGACGGAAAAAGCTGGGTGATGGGAGAGAGAATGCCTACATGGTCAGAGTAGGCTTCTCTGAGGTGACCGCTGAGCTGAAACGTTGATGAGAAAGGGTCGGCCCAGGAGTTCCTGTTGTGGCTCAGCGGGTTAAGATCCCAGCTAGTATCCACAAAGACGCAGGTTGGATCCCTGGCCTTGTTCAGTGGGTTAAGGATCTGGCCTCATCGCAAGCTGCAGCGTAAGTGGCAGGTGCAGCTTGAATCTGGTGTTGCTGGGGCTGTGGTGTAGGCCGGCACCTACAGCTCTGATTCTGTTTGACGCCTAGCCTGAGAACTTCCATACCATGCGGCTGCGGCTATGGAAGGAAAGAAGGAAAAGGAAAGGAGGAAGGGAGCAAGAGTCAACCTAGTCTTGAGTCTTGGCCGTGGAACTTTCCAAGTAGAGGGAACAAAACTGAAGGCTCCATGGAGTTTGAAGAACAGAATTTGACTGGAAGAGGATGCTCCAGGCTAGGTGGAGTAAGACAGACTTTGCAGTTGAAATTATTCCTCATGTAAATGGAAGCCACTGGACAATCGTCTAGCTCTCTGAGTGGAGAATGGACAGTAGGCAGCAGACGGGAGCTAGGAGACTACTGCTTTGTCCAACACATAAGGATTGTGGGACTAGAATTGTCACAGTACCCACTCATACAACATATGTTAGTGCTCACAATGTGCCCAAAGTGAACAAGGCCCAGTCATGATCCAGTGAGAAAGCAGGAATTAAAAAGTATATCTTTTTTTTTTTTGTCTTTTTTATCTAGGGCCGCACCCATGGCATATGGAGGTTCCCAGGCTAGGGGCTGAATCGGAGCTGTAGCCACCGGCCTATGCCAGAGTGACAGCAATTCAGGATCCGAGCCGCATCTGCGACCTACACCACAGCGCATGGCAACGCTGGATCCTTAACCCACTGAGCAAGGCCAGGGATTGAACCCGCAACCTCATGGTTCCTAGTCGGATTTGCTAACCACTGAGCCATGATGGGAACTCCCCCTTAAAAGTATATTTCAATGTAACATGCTAAGTGCGTGACCAGAGCTATGTAAGGATGCTGTGGAGCTCAGCCCCCTCTCTGTTCCCTGATTCCCCCTTTGAAATGCCCAGTCATGGAGTTCCCATTTTGGCTCAGCAGATTAAGAATTTGACTGGTATCTATGAGAATCCCGATTCAGTCCCTGGCCTTGCTCAGTGGGTTAAGGATCGAGCATTGCCACAAGCTGCATTGTGGGTCACAGATGCAGCTTGGATGTGGTGTTGCTGAGGCTGTGACATACACCAGCAGCTACAGCTCTGATTTGACCTCTAGCCTGGGAACTTCCATATGCTGCAGGTGTGGCCCCAAAAAGAAGGAAGGAAGAAAGGAAGGAGGAAAGGAAGGGGAGGGAGGGAAGTAGGAGGAAGGAAGGAAGGGGAAATGCTCAGTCATCTCTATGCAAACCAAAGTTGAGTTCCACTGATGCTGGACTCTGTTCCCTACTGCAACAGTACACGTTGCTGATTAAAATATGTCCTTACAACCCTAACTAGTATCCAGCTTTGTTTATCTTTAACAGTTCATACCAGCATATTGTGGGTTCTGTAAAAATGATTGTTGCTGACTGACAATATGTATGGGTATGGCCTTTGTCCTAAAGTTATCAAATATATCCAGATCCTGTTGTGTTCAGATGATAACTACAAGTACAGCAGCATCTTGCATCTGAATAATGTTTTGTCCCTTTACATTGTTTTTTTTTTCCATTATGTAAAGAAGAATTTTTCATGAGACAAATACTCAAGTAACACTGCCAAATGAAAAATCAGGACATTTACCTTTTGAAGGTGAGTATCTCAATATTGTAAAACCCAGCTATTCCATTCCTTGATCCACACCCAAGAAAAACTTTTACACATGTGCACCAGGAGATATTCGCAGGAATCTTTATAGCAGCATGCCGACAGAGGAAAAAAAACAGCAAGCCAAATGTCCATTAACAAAAAAAGTATAAATAAAATGTGGCTATTATGACAGTGGACTATTATCACACAGCAGTGAAAATGAGTATGCTATAGTTATAAAGACAACATGGGCGTATCATGGAAACATAATGTTAAATGGTAAAAGCAAGTAGCAAAAGACTATATAATATGAGCTCAAGTATTCTAATAAAGCTAAAAAGTAAAACCAAACATTATTCATACATAGATACAATTGTGATAAAACTATAAAACACTGAAATAATAGGAATTTTAAGACTGTAATTATCTCTAGGGATAGAAACATATTGAGAGGATCACTTGGGAAGACATAAGATATGTTTTAGGAGTTCCCACTGTGGCTCATTGGGTTAAGAACCTGACATTGTGTCCGTGAGGATGTGGGTTCCATCCTTGGCCTTGCTCAGTGGTTTAAGGATCCGGCCTTGCCACAAGGCATAGGTGGCGTAGGCCGGCTGCAGCTCTGATTCAGCCCCCAGCCCGGCAACTTCCATATGCCACAGGTGAAGCCCTAAAAAGGAAAAAAGAAACGTATGTTCTAGTTTTTAGGTTGGGTAATTGGTTCATGGTGTTGATTGCATTGTTATTCCTTATTATCTATATATTACATATAAATAATTTTGTATATATAAAATGTTTTTATGGTCTTTTTGTCTTTTTAGGGCCACACCTGTGGCATATGGAGGTTCCCAGGCTAGGGGTCCAATCAGAACTGTAGCTGCCAGCCTACACCCACAGCCACAGCAACACAGGATCCGAGCCACGTCCGCAACCTACAACCACAGCTCATGGCAACGCCGGATCCTTAACCCACTAAGTGAGGCCAGGGATTGAACCCATGTCCTCATGGATGCTGGTCAGGTTTGCTAACTGCTGAGCCATGAGGAGAACTCCCTAATATATTTTTAAATAATAAGGGAAAAATTCTCAAGAAGAAAAAAGCAGAACAATATAGCTATAATTTCAACTTTGTCAGAAATACCCATTAGAAAAGGAGAGAGAAAGAAATATGATAAGGAATGGAGTCTCTAAGGGTTCACAGGCCCTTAAAAGCTGGTGCACTTTTCAAAGCTCACCAGTGAAATGACCGTGCATTCCTCCCATAATCAGAAAAAATGACAAAAACTTGGCTTTTTATTTCGTTTGCACAAGAATTAAAACTACCATCAGCTTCTCAGATATAAAATCCAAAGGATTTCCTTTGAGGATATCAAACGTACCTCCCACTCCTTGAACTGTCTTCTTGTCCAAATGTCACAGACACGAGTTTCTTTCTCCTGATGACAAGGTTACTATCACCGTCATTTGTTTCTGTCTGTTAGAGTTTTCTCAAACTTTGCTTTTAACTGAGCTCAGAACCTTTCAAGCATCGCTGAGGATTGTTCTGAATGTGCTCCCGGGTATTTGTAAGACCTGCCCTTTCTCCTAGAGTTGGGAATTGCACACTCTTTCTTTCTTAAAAGAGATCTGGGAGCAGCAGGGAATCCTTAAGGTCCTCCATTTAGTCTATTGGTGTCCAAACACACTTTAACAGTAGAATCCCTTTTTCAAAGGAATTATTTGGTGAAGCAATTATAAATAATATATATTTTTTTCTTTTTTGGTCCACACTTGCATCATATGGAGGTTCCCAGGCTAGGGATCCAATCAGAGCTGCAGCTGCTGGCCTACAGCACAGCCACGGCAATGCCAGATGCAAGCCCCGTCTGTGACCTACACCACAGCTCACAGCAATGCCGGATCCTTGACTTTAACTGAGTGAGGCCAGGCATGGAACCTGCATCCTCATGGATACTAGTCAAGTTTGTTACCTCTGAGCCACAAGGGGAACTCCAAAATCTCAGTACTAAAAACTATAAGGCACTGCTGAGAGCAACAAAAGAAAACCTAAATAAACATAGGGATATACTATGTTTTTGTTTCTTCATTTTTATAAAAAGCATATGGAAGTTCCCAGGCTATGGGCTGAATCAGAGCTGCAGCTGCTGGCCTATACCAGAGGCACAGCAGCACAGGATCCAAGCCACACCTATGACCTACACTGCAAAGCTGTGGCAACGCCGGACCCTTAGCCCACTAAGAGAGGCCAGGGAACGAACCTGCATCCTCACGGACACTATGTCTGGTTCTTGAACTGCTGAGTTACAATGGGAACTCCCTGGATTGAAGACACACCATGATAAAGGTATCAATTCTCCCTAAAATGATCTATAGATTCAAAGCACTTGCAGTCTTAATTCTAGGAAGTTTTTTAAGAAAATTAATAAGGTGTTTCTAAAATGTATTGGAAAATGCAAAAGGCCAAGAATGTTCCTTCTAGACATTCATAAAAAAGATAAACAATGTTGAAGGGGACTTTTTTATACTTCCAAACATCAAGACCTATTTAAAGCCATAATAATTTTAAAAGAATTGGCCCAAGAATAGATAAATAAACCAATGACCAGAAATGGACCCAGACTTATATGGTTGCCTGATTTATGGCAAAAGTGATTCAGAGGGGGAAAGGATGGAATTTTCAGTAAGTAGTATTGAGCCTATTGACTATGGCGGGAAAACTTCATCCCTACATTATACCATATACCCAAAATAAATTTCACATGGATTATAGATCTGCTGTGAAAAGAAAGCACAATAAAACTTCTGAAAGATAATACAGTAGAATTCATGACCTGGGATTGGCAAGCCTTTCTTAAATAAGACACAATAATCCTTAACTACAAGAAAAAGACTGATAAATTAGATACCATTGAGAGAGCAAAGGAATTGGAAGAAATCTACATTTCTCCAAGACTATATCCAGAATGTATAAAGAACTCTAGAAATCAATGACAGACAATCCAAATAGAAATGAGCAAAAAACTTGAATAAGTATTTCACAAAAGAGAATATTTATGATGGTTAATTTCATGTACCAACTTGACTGAGCCATAGGGTACCCAGATATTTGGTCCAATCTTATTCTGGATGTGTCTGTAAGGGTATTTTTGGAGAGATTAACATTGGAATCAGCAGACTGAGTAAAGCAGATTGCCTTCCCCAGGGTGGGTGGGCCCAATCCAATCAGTTGAAGGCTTAAATAGGACAAAAAAGCTAAGAGAGATTCCTTGGCATGACTACTTCCCAGCTGGTATATTGCTTTTTTTTCCCTTGCCTTGAGACACAAACTAAAACACTCGGCTTTTGCTGGGCCTTGAGCCGGTTGGACGAGGACTGGAACTACTACCAATTCTCCTGGGTCTCCAGCTTGCCTTCTCTGGAGAAACATGACCAGTAAAATATCAAAATAGCAGTAAGTTTATGGAAGGCACTCAACATTATTAGTCACAGGGTAATGCCAATTAAATCTACCATGAATAACCACTAAATAGCCACCAGGCCTTAATGACTACAATCTCCATGAAATACAATCTCCTTCCAAACAATAAACCTGTTTTAAAAGTATACTTGTATGTATCCAATAAACGCATGGCCATCACTACAATCAATGTATAGATTTTCATCCTCCTAAAAAGTTTCCTTCTGTCCCTTTATAGTCAACCTCCTATTTCCCAACACACATCCCAGGAAACCACTGATCTGCTTTCTATCACCATAACTTAGTTTTGCCTGTTTCACAACTGTATGTAAATAGAATCATACCATATATTTTGTGTCTAGCTTCTTTAGTTCAACAGGCTTCTTTTATTCATCCAAGTTGATGCCTGTATCAATAGTTCATTCTAATTGAAAAGTATTAATTGCACAGATAGACTCCATTTTATTTATCCATTCATCCTGATGAATGCTTGAATTATTTCCAGTTTTTGGCTGTTTTGAATAAAGATGCTAGGAACATTCTTGTATATGTTTTTGTGTCAACATATGTTTTCATTTTTCTTGTGTAAATACCAAAATTTCTGGTTCATGTGGCATTTATGTGTTTAACTGTATAAGCAACTGCTAAAATATTTTCTAAAATGGTTGTACCATATCACATTCCTATCAGCAACATAACAGTTCCTATTGCTCCAAACTTAACACTTGGTATTATCAGATATTTTTCTTTATTTGAGCCCTTCTGATAGATGCATAGAGTATCTCTTTGTGGATTTAATTTTCATTTCTCTGGTAACTGATGATAATGTTGAGAAAATGGCTAAATTTAAAAATTGACTAAACCAAGTGTTCAAAAGTTGTGAAGTGAGGATTCTGGGCTGATGGCAAAATAGGAAGCAGCTGCACTCTGTCTCCTCACCGGGACAACAATTGCACTGGCACTGTTTGATGTAACTATTTTGGAATTGTGGGTCTAATGAAGCTTGCAACTTCCAGGGGAAGACTTGGGTGGTAAATTGAAGTTACTTCAATCTATGTTAGCTCAGCTATTAATCCCCACCCCCAGGTCATGTGACAGACAGCTATGTACATATTCCTGGAACATCTTACACACAGTTGCAGGAGCCAGGGTGGGCAAAGAGGGCACTGTCCTCCAAATGCTGGGGAATCTGTACTCTGATCCCCGATTGCTATTTCTGATCTCAGAGGTCCAAAGAGAAGGGTGGCCACTGTTGTTACACCTGCTCCCACTGTCGCAAGTCCCTCCCCCTCTACTTAGTGGAGATGACTTCCAGTTTATTTAAAGGGCCAGTACCCTATTTCTGCCAGCTTCCCTTTATTTTTTTCTTTTTCCTCAGACGTTAAAGACTGGAATATTCAAAAACAACTACATATAAGGGTAAAATTAATAGGTGACCACCTGTGCCCTAGGAAAGTCATAGGCTCAGAGAAGATACAAGAAGACCTTAAGTTTACACTTCAGGCTGACCCTTGGCACAGAGATAGCCTGCAACAATCATAAAAACAAAAACAATAACAAAAAATGAGTAAACCTTGGGGAAGGGAGAGAATCTGATTTCCAGGGTTACTACCTTACTAGATTCAAGTGTTCACTTTTAAAAAATGGCAAAGCATACAAAGAAAATAAATAGAAAAGTATGGCTCATTCAAAAGAAAAAAATAAGTCAACAGAAACTGTCCCTGAGAAAACCCTAATGACAGATCTGCTAGACAAAGACTTTAAAACAACAGTCCTAAAGATGCTCAAAGAGTTGAAGATAGGGAAGAAGTCAAGAAAATGATATGTGACCAAAATGGAAATGTCAGTAAAAACATAAAAAACATATTAGAAACCAAAAAATGCTGGCACTTACTCTGAATTCAGAAATTGTGAAAAGTACAATAACTGAAATGAAAAATTCACTAGGGGATTCAAAGGCCTATTTAATCAAGCAGAAGAAAGAATCATAAACTTGAATATATGACAATGGAAATTATCAAGTCTGAGAAACAGAAAAAAAAATGAAGAAAAGTGAGTAAATATATCTGTGGAACATAAGTGAACAAACATATGCACTGTGAGAGAAGGAGAAGAGAAAGAAGGAACAAAG
This sequence comes from Phacochoerus africanus, assembly GCF_016906955.1. NCBI lineage: Eukaryota > Metazoa > Chordata > Mammalia > Artiodactyla > Suidae > Phacochoerus > Phacochoerus africanus. The sequence goes on along the minus strand of NC_062551.1, from coordinate 18,469,705 downwards.
ACAAAATGTTTGAAGAAATAATGGTTGAAAACTTTCCAAATTTGATGAAGGCATGACAAACATCCAAGAAGTTCAATGAACTCAAAGTAAGATGAAGTTAAAGAGACCCCCAAAAAGATACTTTATAATCCAACTTTCAAAAGACAAAGAGAGGAGTTCCCCTTGTAGCTCAGCAGGTTAAGAAACCAACTTGTATCCATGAGGATGGGGGTTCCATCCCTGGCCTTGCTCCATGGGTTAAGATCTGCTATTGCCACAAACTGCAGCATGGGTCACAGATGCGGCCCAGATCTGCTGTTGCTGTGGCATAGACTGGCAGCTGCAGCTCCGATTTGACCCGTAGCCTGGGAACTTCCATATGCAACAGATGTGGGGGAAAAAAAAAATCTGGAGTTCCCGTCGTGGTGCAGCGGAAACAAATCCAACTAGAAACCATGAGGTTGTGGGTTCGATCCCTGGCCTAGCTCAGTGGGTTAACAATCCGGCGTTGCTGTGGCTCTGGCTTAGGCCGGCAGCAACAGCTCTGATTTGACCCCTAGCCTGGGAACCTCCGTATGCCACGAGTGTGGCCCTAAAAAGAACCCCCCCCAAAAAAAAACAAATCAGAGAAAGAAGCAAGAGAGAAGCAACTTGTCACATACAAATGATCTGCAACATATTTATCAGCAGATTTCTCATTAGAAACCTGTCAACCAAATATCCTGTATCTGGCAAATTGTCCTTCAAGAATGAGGGAGGAGTTCCCTTATGGCACAACAGATTAAGGATACAGCATTGTCGCTGCAGTGTCTTGGGTCCCTGCTGTGGCGTGGGTTCTATGCCTGGTCCAGGAACTTCCACAGGCCAAAAAAATAAAATAAAAAACAGGGAGAAATTAAAACATTTTCAGATAATCAAAAGCTGAGGAAACGCATTACCATTACACATTCCCTTCACGAAAAGCTCAAGGGAGTCCTGCAGGGTGAAATGAAAGGACACTAGACAACAACTTGAAATTGTATAAAGAAATAAAGATCTCAAAAGGCAAATACAGGTGCACTTATAAAAGCAATTAGTAATGTAATAATGTAGCTCCACCTTTTGTTTTCTAAATGCAACTAGTATATGTTTGTAAATTATTAGTCTAAAAGTTGCCAGTATGGTAGCTTTGGTTTCTAACACCACCTGTTGTCTTCTACGTGATTTAAGAAACAAACGCATTTAAAAGAATTATGTTTACGTTTTGGGGCACAAAATATATAAGGATGTAATTCTGTGACACCAACAACAGAAAGGGATGGAGCTATAAAGGAGCAGAGTTTTTGTATGTTATTGAAATTAAGCTGGTATAAATTTGAGTGTTACAACTTTAGGATGTTAAACGCAATCCCCATGGTAACCATGAAGAAAATTGCTCTAGAATATACACAAAAGGAAATGAAAAAGGAATTTAAATATTTCACTATGAAAATTTAAGTAAGCACCAAAGAAGATGGTAAGAAACGAGGGACAAAAAAAAAAAAAAAAAATCTCTAAGACATGCAGCAAACAGATAGCAAAATGACAGAGGTCTCGCCTTACCAGCAATTTCCTTAAATGGAAACGGATTGAATTCTTCAATGGAAAGACAGTGATGGACAGAATGGATCCAAGTGTGTACTGTCTAAAAGAGATTCACTTTGGGAGTTCCCGTCGTGGCGCAGTGGTTAAAGAATCCGACTAGGAACCATGAGGTTGCGTGTTCCACCCCTTCCTTTGCTCAATGGGTTAAGGATCCGGCGTTGCCGTGAGCTGTGGTGTGGGTCCCAGACGCGGCTCGAATCCTGCGTTGCTGTGGCTCTGGCGTAGGCCGGCGGCTACAGCTCCAATTCGACCCCTAGCCTGGCAACCTCCATGTGCCGTGGAAGCGGCCCTAGAAAAGGCACAAAGACAAAAAATAAATAAATAAATAAATAAAAGAGATTCACTTTGGATCCAAAGGCAGAAATAGATTAAAAGTGAAAATATAGGGGGGAAATTCCGTGTAAATAATACCCAAAAAAATAGTGGAAATGACTATACTATTATCAGACAAAATAGACTTTAAATCAAGAATGATGACAAGAGACAAAGAAGGACATTATACATTAATAAAGATTCAATATAGCAAGACTATATTAACAATTACAGCTTCATACCTAATAACAGACCAGTGACATATATGAAACAAAAATTGACAGAATGAAGGGAGAAATAAATAGCTCTACAATAAAAGTTGCAGACTTTGATATCCCACTCTCAACAAAGGGTAGAAAAACAGAGTATAAGTGAGGAAACAGAGGCCTTAACACAATAGAACAATTAGATATGACAGGCATATACAGAATAAAGACAATACACATTTTTCTCAAGTGTCCATGAGACATTTCCTAGGATAGGCCATATGTTATGCCACAGATTAAGTCTCATTAGATTTTTTTTTTTTTGGTCTTTTTTGTCGTTGTTGTTGTTGTTATTGTTGTTGCTATTTCTTGGGCCACTCCCGCGGCATATGGAGGTTCCCAGGCTAGGGGTTGAATCGGAGCTGTAGCCACCAGCCTACGCCAGAGCCACAGCAACGCAGGATCCGAGCCGCGTCTGCAACCTACACCACAGCTCACGGCAACGCCGGATCGTTAACCCACTGAGCAAGGGCAGGGACCGAACCCGCAACCTCATGGTTCTTAGTCGGATTCGTTAACCACTGTGCCACGACGGGAACTCCCATCATTAGATTTTAAAAGATAGATATCTGGGAGTTCCCGTTGTGGCGCAGTGGTTAACGAACCTGACTAGGAACCATGAGGTTGCAGGTTCTATCCCTGGCCTTGCTCTGTGGGTTAAGGATACAGCGTTGCCCTGAGCTGTGGTGTAGGTTGCAGACGCGGCTCGGAACCCGTGTTGCTCTGGCTCCGATTAGACCCCTAGCCTGGGAACCTCCATATGCCACGGGAGTGGCCCTGGAAAAGGCAAGAAGACAAAAAAATAAATAAAAAATAAAAGATATCATAAAAACTACCTTCTCCAATCACGACAGGATGAAATTAGAAATCAAAAACAGAAGTAAAACTGGAAAAAAATTTAATGTGTGGAAATTAAACAACACACTCTTGAACAACTAATGGCTCAAAGAAGAAATTACAAGGAAAAATTTTTAAACAGCTAAATTTCTAAGATGAATGAAAATGAAAACACAACATATCAAAACTTGTGGGATGTAATAAGAGCAGTAAAAGGGGGAAATTTATAGCTCTAAATACTTTTTTTAAAAAGTGACACCTCAGCAAATTAACTATACACTTTAAGGACGTAGAAAAAAAAAAGAACCAAGAGTTAGCAGAAGGAAGGAAATTATAAATATTAGAGCAGAAATACATGAAATAGAGAATTTAAAAATATAGAAAAATCAAAGAAATCAAAAGTTGGCTCTTTGAGAATATCAACAAAATGACAAAACTTTATCTACATATACTAAGAAAAAAAGAGAGAACTATCATGTCACTAAAATCAGATATGAAAGTGAGGACATTACTACAGATTCTACATAAATAAAGATAAGAACACTATGAACTGTACCCCAACAAATGATAGATGAAATGGACAAATTCCTAGAAACATAAAACCTGCCAGGACCAAATCAAGAAAAAAGAAAAAGAAAAGAAAATGTGAGTAGACCTATAATTACCAAGGAGATTGTTTCAGTAATCAAAAATCTCTCAACAAACAAAAGCCTTGGCTCCACTGACTTCAGTGGGAAATTCTACCGAACATTTAAAGAACTACTACCAATCCCTCTCAAACTTCTCCAAAAAAATAATGGAGAGGGAACATTTCCTAACTCATTCTATGAGGGCAGTAATACTGATACCAAAGCCAGTCAAAGACACAAGTAAAAATTCTCAGCAAAATACTAGCAAACAAATTTCAGCAGCATATGGAAAAGATTATGTACCATGACCACATAGGACTTATTTCTGGAATACAAGGATGGTTCAACACATGTAAATCAATGTAATTCTGTTATTCATTAACTGAATGAAGGAGAAAAATCACATGATCATCTCAATTGATGCGTAAATACATTTGACAAGATTCAACAACCTTTCATTACAAAAACACTTTACCAACTTAGAAATGAACATAATACAAGCCATATATGAAAACCCCACAGCAGGCATCATACTCAATGGTAAAGAGCTGAAAGTGTTCCCTCTAAGATCAGGAACAAGGCAGGGATGCTTGCTTTTGCCACTTCTATTCAACATAGTACTGGATATTCTAGCCAAAGTAATTAGGCAAGAAAGAGAAATACAAGACATATAAATAAAAAAGTAAAATTATCTGTTTACAGATAGGCTCTTATATGTAGAAAACCATAAAGATTCCACAAAAATACCTAGTAGAATAAATGAGTTCAGCAAAGTAGCAGGATACCAAGTCAACACAAAAGAATCAGTCACATTTCAGTATACTAACAGTGAAAAATCTGAAAAGAAAATTATAAAAATAATTCAATTTACAACAGCATTGAAATAACTTAGAAATTCAGCTGCAGCTTAGGTTGCAACTGTGGCTCACTGGGAACTCCATATGCCTTGGGGCAGCCACAAATTAAAAAAAAAATTAGAAATTAACCAAGGAAGTGAAGAACATGCACACTGAAAACCACGAAACATAGCTGAAACAAAGACCAAAGGAAATACATTTTATGTTCATGGATTAGAAGACATAATATTGTTATGACGTCAAGGATTTCCGGTTGTGGTACAACAGAATCATCAGTGTCTCTGCAGTGCTGAAATGCAGGTTCAGTCTCCAGCCAGCACAGTGGGTTAAGGATCTGGTGTTGCCACAGCTGCAGCATAGGTCACGACTGCTGCTTGGACCTGACCCAGGGCCTGGGAAATCTGTATGCCATGGGATAGCCGAAAAACAACAACAAAAAAACGTCAGCATTACTCAGTTCAATGCAATCCCTATAAAAATCCTTATGACGTTTTTTGCAGTAGTACAGAAACCTATCCTTTATGGAAGATCCTCAAAAATTAAAAATAGAATTTCCATATAATCCAGCAAGTCCACTTCTGTATACACTCCAAAGACATTATGGGAGGGTCTCAGACTGAGACCCATGTTCATGGGTCTTTGTACACCCATGTCCATCACATTATTTACAATATCCAAATCATGGAAGCAATCCAAGTGTCCACTGATGGACGAATGGATAAGCGAACGTGGCATACAGAGACAATGGAAAATTATTCAGCTTTAAAAAAGGAAAGAGGAGTTCCCGTCGTGTCTCAGTGGTTAATGAATCCAACTAGGAACCCTGAGGTTGCAGGTTTGATCCCTGGTCTTGCTCAGTGGGTTAAGAATCTGGCATTGCCGTGAGCTGTGGTGTAGGTTGCAGACATGGCTTGGATCCTATGTTGCTCTGGCTCTGGCGTAGGCCGGTGGCTACAGCTCCGATTTGACCCCTAGCCTGGGAACCTCCACATGCCGTGGGAGTGGCCCTACAAAAGACAAAAATAAATAAAATAAAAAGGGAGGAAATTATGACATATACAACCACATGGATGAAACTTAAGGGCATTATAATAAATAAGCCAGTAACAAAAAGAAATACTGTAGGATTTCATTTACAGAGTAGCCAAAATTGTAGAGATGTAAAATAAAATAGTAGCTGCCAGGAGCTAGGGAGTAGGAATGGGAATGGGGTTATTGTTTAATGGGTACAGGACTTCAGTTTCACAAGTTTGAAAAGAGGGATGGTAGTGACGGCGCATATTATGACAGTATTTAATACCGCTGAACCATACTTTTGAAAATGATTCAGATGGCCGATTTTACGTTACGTGTATTTTACCACAATTTCTAAAATGTTTTTAAGGCTGAGACCATCATATACTGCAGAGGAGTTTACATAGGAACATTCACTTTGGAAACCTGGAAAAATATACTAAATCTAAATACACACATATTCTGTGATTCAACAGTTCCATGTATGTATATTGTATATACCTGCCTGTCTATATGTCTATCTCCTACATAAATGTGTACACACGTTCACGAAACCCATACACAACCATGTTCATGGCACGATTATGGGCACTAGCCCCAAAGTGGGAATGACCCAAATGTTCATTAACAGAGAATGGATAAACAAACTGGGGGGGTGGTCATACAACAAAATACTACGGTAACTAAAAGATTGAACTACATCCACAAATAACCGCATGAATGAATTTCACAGACGTAATAGTAAGCCAAAGAAACCAGACACCAATGTATGACTCCATTTACATCAAGTTCAAATCAGACAAAGCTAATCTGTGGTGGCAGATTGTCAGGTCGGTGGGAATTTGGAAGGGAGGAAGGATTGTTGATTAAGAATTGAAATGAGACAATTTTCTGAGGTCTGGTAGTGTTCTGTTTTTTCATCTGGATGCTGAGTACATGGATGTATTCACTTTTTAAAAATTCATTAAGCAGTACATTTAAGATCAGGGTACTTTACCACACATATATTATTCATTACGCAATAAAAAGTTTTTAAAAAGTTAAACACTGTGGAATATTCAATATTTTTGCTTCCCAGAATTCATATCCCTTCCCTCCCCTCAACCATTTGCAGTTTAGAACCTTGTTTCACTTCTTTGGTATTCCCCACCACCCTCGGCATGTGGTACCATGAAGGAAAGCAAGCAATATGTCTAAATGACACACAGAATCCAGCGCCACAATTGCCTCCTATCTTGAGCTGCTGCTGCCAGAGAGGTTCTTAGTGGGTGGCAGCAAATTGCATAATGCTGTGTGATCTGTGCCTGAATGATCAGCAATATTCTTTAAAAGTCATTAAAAGCCTAAAAGGGTATACGTCTTACTTTGCACTTCAGGTGAATTTCATTTCAGCTGCACAAAAGGTGACTTGGCATAATCAGAGATGGCAAACAGGCTTTGGCTGGAACATTAGCTCCTGTGTGTTCACACTTGGTCAGGTCTACCAGAAGTCCTGTGCTCAGGATGCTGAGAGCAGGTCCAGGCTCGCTGGAGGAACACTGGGATCATTCGGTGTATCGGTCAGGATGTTCGAGCTCCAGATAACCTATTGAAATTGGCCCGAACAATAAGGAAATGTTTTCAATCTAATTAGAAGTTTGGAAGGAGACGTCAGGGTGGTTGATCCAGCAGCTCACAGTATCCGGGCACTTTCCATCTTTCTGCTGTGTTATCCTCAGGGTGAACTCCATCATTTGGGCATAAAGATGTTGCTGATCAACCAAGATAGACAGTTCTTACCCTTTAAAATGGCTCATAATCCTTGGGCTCGGTCAGAGTTCCTGACCGACACAGGACACGTAAAGATATTCTCTCCTGGATTTCCTGCCATAGTGCAGTGGTTAAGAGACTATGATTCCTGTATTGCTGTAAATGGATCTCGGAAACTACTGTGTCGACTTGGAAGCCAGACATATAAGAATACATACTATGTGATTCTACTTTTATCAAGTTCAAGAACAAGCAAAGTGAATCTCTTGACTGGCAAAGGCACAGGAAAGTTTTTGGAGTGCCAGTAATATCTTATCTTGATCTGAATTGCAATACAGGTACATACATATGTAAAAAGGTATTGAGCTTTATACTTAAGATTCATTTACTTTACCGGATGAAACCCTATCTCAAAGAAAAGATGAATAAACTTCAAATGAAAGAAAAAGTGATTCACATCTCACATTGCACCTGAACCTTGCCACAACCCAGGGGCAGCAGTGCAGGGCTAATCATCATCAAGCATCCTGGGGGACCCTAAACTCCAGGAGGAACAAATGACTTACCCAAGGCTGCAGAGGGAAGTAGTGGTAGACCAGAGCCCACACTGAAGTCTTTTGATCTCGAGGCCAGCGTTTTCTAGTCCGAAAAAAAAAAAAAAAAAGCCCTCACAGATGAACTCTGAAAGAGCTATCCAGTGAAATCCTTAAATGGTCTTTCTTGCCAAGTTTCTGAATTGAGATTGGAAAAAAATCCCACATTCTTATTAATCCACAGCTAACTCTCAGATGACATGGTGAAGGTGGTAGGATTTTTTAAATATCTGGTTGTTTTATTTGTTATTAAACAAACTGACTACTGCCAAAAAAAGAAAAAAAAGCCATCCTTCACATCTCTTCATTGCTGCTGTTTCAAAACAGCTTTGCTGACATCTGCCAACTTTGTTTATGTCAAATTGCACAATTTGTCACTGATGCTGAATTTGCCAAAAGAAAAGTGAATCTGATTGACAAGGCCCCAGGGCTTCTCGCTCTTCCTTTTCAACGTTCCAGATGTTTAAAAAAAAAAAAGTTGGATCCATCCACAGGAAGTCTCATGTGCAGGTGAAAAACGTAAAGGAGCCTGGGAAATATGGTTAGAGTTTCTGCAGGAACTTCGCCTCCTGGAGACCCCATCTTCTTGATTGGTTCAAATTACCCTCAGTTTTCAATTTCTGCCTTTCAGTGGAGCCATCTGTTTTGAGGCCCATCTGTCAGGGGCTCTGTCGTGGTTGATTATTAAATGTATTTGCAGCTGGAGGTTCAGAGGGGAAAATAACATATGACAAAAGAAGTATCCCCCAAAATGAAAGTAGAAAACAGAAACAGACTCCTAGCTATTACCACTCTTAGAAATCAGAGGACTTAATGTTTCTCTGAAAACCCAGGAGAAAATTAGTATCAGCAAACAAGCCTAGTGGACAGTAGTGGACACCGGGTGGCATTGGAGCTTTCCACCATAGCTTCTCCCATCCAAGAACATGCAGGTGTATTCTGGGGAGATTACCTCTTTCATGCTGTGAGTATCCCCACAGGGATAATAAGATAATAATAATCTACCATGAAGGGTTGTCTAAGGATTAAATTAGTTAATACATATTAGGAGCTTAGAGCAATCTTACACATAGTAGGCGCTCAATAAATGCTAACTTTTTTCTTTCTAGCAGGGCCTATTGCCACAATACTCTAGAATTGAGCAGAAGTGTCTCTGACCCACCAGGACAAAGCTGCCATCTGTCTTCCCACCCCACCCTATACCACGTGTCATAGGACACTGCAGTTGTGTATAACTTTCATCAGACTGCGAGGCCTTAACAGCGGCAGCATGACATGTTCAGCTTTATGTCCACCAGGGGGCGCCAGGTGAATGTTAGTTGAAAAAGGTCCAGCACAACCCACTGGCCCCAGGACTCTCAGAATGGTGGCTCCAACACCCAACTGCTAAATAGAATTGGCACCCTCAGCATCTGGTCCAAGTCTAGGCTAACAGTGGCATGTGTGGCATAGTGAGGCAGGGCCAGCTCCGGTATGTGACCCTACCTTGGTGATCAGTGGTTCTGTAATATTTCTGGGCACTGGAAGCATTTTCTGAAACACTAATACCACCAGAACCTCTCTTGCCTTGAACTAGAAGACTCCTGAACCCTCAGATTTCTGTGAACCAAGGTCAGAGCTTACCTGTATGGAAACCATTTCACATGTACTTACCAGGCTACAGCCCCTGTCTGAAGTCTTAGACGTCTCATTTTTATTTTTTTTCATTCTTTTTTAGAGGAGAAAATTAAAAACACTCCTCAGAAAGTCAGGAAAGTGGCACTCAGATAAGAAAAAAAGTTCCTTTATCCACCTGGCTGATAATACAGTTTTAATGGAAAATATATTTGTTTACCTTTTTAATCCATATATGTCTTCAAGACATTTACTTTTTGTAATGCATTTGATTTTGTATTGTGAGAAATCTGATCTTTTGTTTCACAGTTCAGTTTAAGCTGTTTTTTGTTGTTGTTTGTTTGGTTGGTTTGGTCTTTTTAGGGCCATACCCATGGCATATGGAGCTTCCCAAGCTAGGGGTCAAATCGGAGATGTAGCTTCTGGTCTACACCACAGCCACAGCAACACTAGATCCAAGCTTCGCCTGCAACCTACACCACAGCTCACGGCAACGCCAGATCCCCAACCCACTGAGCAAGGCTAGGGATCGAACCTGTGTCCTCATGGATGCTAATCAGATTCATTTTCACTGAGCCATGACAGGAACTCCTAAACTGGACGATCTAAAGGGAGAGGTTTTAACCAACATGGTTTCAATTTTTAAAATCATCAATCAATTTCCAGGATTAAAAAAAATTTATCCTGGCAATAATCAATGTTTCTGTTTTCTTGAAGAAATTAATTCATGCAAGTAAAATTAAAATATGTTCATTTCAATGCAAGGCCTTGTATAGAATAAGCACTTAATAAACGTATCGAATGAATGAAAGGAATACAATAACCTGAGAAGAAACAGACTTGAACTTGTGGATTTGACTGGGCTGGACCTAGCCCATTGTTTCATTTCACCCCATCGGTGCCATTTAGGGAGGATCCATTATGATCTATGTTGGCAAAGAGAGCTCTTTGCTCCCTGCTTCCTTTCAGCAAGCGGGGAATGGGTGCTAACTCAATAGCTGACTCTGAGAGTGCATGGGAGTTGCTTTATCTCTACCTGGCGAATAGTCAGCATCATACTTTGTATCAGAAGATGTGTAATTAGCATACAATGAATCAACAGCTTCTCGCTTCTCTGGGACAATGAACGCTGGAGAACCCCACTATCAAAAAGAGAAAGTTGGGATTTCCCACTGTGGCGCAGAGGAAACGAATCCAAATCCGACTAGTATCCATGAGGATGTGGGTTTGATCCCTGCCTTCTCTCAGTAGATTGGGGGTCAGGCATTGCTGTGAACTGCAGTGTAGGTCACAGACGCGGTTTGGCTCCCGGGTGGCTGTGGTGTAGGCTAGCAGCTGTAGCTCCAATTCGACCCCTAGTCTGGGAACTTCCATATGCTGTACGTGCGGCTCAAAACTAGCAAGCGGGGTGGGGCGGGGGGGGGGAGTTAGGGGAAAGGACCTCGTATGGCAGACATTTATGCTGTTTAATTTAATCTTTCCAACAACTCTTTCAAAGTATCCCTATGTTTCACAGAGGACGTTGCCAAGGTCCTGTAGCTAAGGAACCAGAAAAGGATCTGAACCCAGACTGGTCAGATGCTGGAGCCCAGGGTTTTGCCCTTTTAGTAAGGATGATCAGCAATGAGGGGCTGCTGCTTAGAGAGAAGGGGCTGAGCTGCACATCCCACAGCAGGGACTCAGAGGAGTCAAGAGAAGCAGTGAGGGTGGTGCCAGCGGGCACCTCCTTGCCATACCCGCGTCCCAGCCCTGTCACACTGCCTGTCATTGGGGGAACAGAATTTTGCCCTCTGAGATGCTCCATGGCCAGACCTCACTGTACCACTCTGGTTCTCAGGCATTCCCATAATGCCCTGGGCAAAAAATCAGGGGATCCTATGCCAGTGACTTGTTTGGGTGTCAGGGGATAAGCAGAGGGCAAGTCACTTGCCATCTGAATCTCAGCCCCACCACGTGTCACGGGAAGCCAATGCTTGTCCAAGTCCAACCCATCTGGCAGGACATGATGAGACTCCATGGAAAGATGTGCTTGGAAGTGCTTTGAAAATGCAAGAGACTGTAAGAATGTTCCAGATTCTTCAATTTCTTTCCAAAGAAAAGAAGTTCCAGAGAAATTAACTGCTGTCTAGTTTTTTTTTCTTTCTTTCTTTTTTTTTTTTTTTGGTCAGCATCTGCTAACAAAGGAATGAAAAGTTGATTTTCTTTTATCCTCTCAAAGGAAAACAGCCAGGTGTAGAGGTTAGTATTTGACTCAGCTGTGTAAACAAACAAAACCCAATAATGGTAACAATACCCACACCTAGTTGTTTAAACAAGGTAAGATATTACTTCTTAGTCATGAAAGGGAAGTCTGAAGAGAGGCCATCCAGACAAGGTGGTGGCTCCTTAGTCATCAAGGACCCAGGCTTCTTCTGCACTGATGCTCTACCATCCCTAGCATCCTGCCTCACTGTCCAAAGTGGTTGCTTAGGATCCAGCTATCATGCCTAGGTTTCATCTAGCAGAAAGGAGGGCAGGGACCTGAAGCAGCTCCTCATTCCCTTCGAGGATATATTCCTATGGTTTTACATCCTCTTCCACTTACCAGTCACTGGACACAACTTGGTCACATGGCCACCACGGGCTTCAGAGTAGGCTGGGAAATGGAATCTGAACTGGATGACCACATCCCAGGTAATCATCGGGGTCTTATTACTGAAAGGAAAGGGATGGATATTCGGGGCAAAACTATTGTCTCTGACCCATCATATCTTGAGTTCTTAGGTTCCAGGTTCCTTGTTCCACATGGCATGTGTGTGTGTGTACCTGCATGCATGTATTAGGAGGAAGAGTGCCAGCAGGAGAAACAGGGCTTACACTATAGGAATAGATGTAAGAACTAGTGAAAATGAATAATTATTAATAATAATTTAAAAGAGAACTTCATTTTTCTAAATGGTCAAAAGACTTGAATAGGCACCTCATGAAAGACCATATAAAAATACCAAGAAACATGAATAGTCAACATCCTTCATCATTAGAGACTCTAAATTCAAACCACAATGACCCACTGCTTCATACCCACTAGAATAACCCAGTTTGAAGTCCCAAAGTAACGAGTGTTAACAGAAATGTGAAGCAACTGGAACTCTCACATTCTGCTAGATGGAGTGTGAAGGCTACAACCACTTTAGAAAACAGTGTGGCAGATTCTAATAAAGACCCAGCAGTTCCACTGCTGGAGAGAAATGAAATCACATTATCTACAAAAAGACCTGTCTAAGAGTGCTCAGGAGTTCCTATTGTGGTACAGCAGAAACGAATCTGACTAGTATCCTATGAGGATGTGGGTTCAACCCCTGGCCTCGCTCAGTGGGTTAAGGATCCAGTGTTGCCTGAGCTGTGGTGCAGGTTGCAGATGCTGCTCGAATCCCACGTTGCTGTGGATGGGGTGTAGGCTGGCAGCTATAGTTCTCATTTGACCCCTAGTTTGGGAACTTCCATATGCTGCGGGTGTGGCCCCAAAGAGGAAAAAAAAAAAAAAGCAGCTTGGTTTCTTTCTTCTTTGGGGGGCTGGGCCCATGACACACAGATGTTCCCAGGCCAGGAATCAAACTTGCACCACAGCAGTGACCTGAGCCACAGCAATGACAACTCAGGATCCTTAACGAGGCAACCAGGACACCCTGTAGCTTTCTTCATAATGGCCCCAAACCGAAAACAACCTGAATGTCCATCAAAGAAGCATGGCTAAGCAAACCATGGAGCAGGCCTACAACGGAAGCTCGGAGATGTGAAGGAATAAATTATGGATATATGCAATAATACAGATGAATTTCAGAAACATTGGGCTGAGTAAAAGTAGTCAGAACAAAGAAGTACTTGCTGTAGGATTCCACTCACCTGAAGTTCATGAATAAACAAAACTAACATGGGATAGAAATCAAAGGATGGTGTGGGTGGGTGAGAGGGGGAGCATTTTGACTAAGAGGAGGAACTATTAGGGTCATGGGTATGTTTTGAGTCTTGACTTGGGGGGGGGAGGAGTGTTTTATGAATTGCCAGCCCTGACTCAGAGATTCTGATTCACGGGATCTAGGAAACTGACATTTTTCACCTTAGGAGTTGGCTTGTTTGTTTGTTTGTTTGTTTGTTTTTTTAAATGGCCATGCCCATGGCAGGTGGAGGTTCCTGGGCCAGGGTTCGAACCCATAACACAGTGTTGATCTGAGATGTTGCAGTGACTATGCCAGATCCTTAAACTGCTGGAACTCTAGGAATTGGTTTCCCCCCACACCTTTTTACAGCCCCTCCTGCAGCACATGAAAGCTCCGGGGCTAGGGGTCGAATCCAAGCTGCAGCTGCCGGTCTACACCACAGCCACAGCAACACCAGATCCGAGCCGTGTCTGTGACCTACACCACAGCTCACAGCAGTGCTGGATCCTTCACCCACTGAGCAAGGCCAGGAATCAAACCCACATGCTCATGGAGACTAAGTTGGGTTCTTAAACCACTGAGCCACACTGGGAACTCTAGAATTGGCATTTTTGTCACCGCCTTCCTCGGGGTGTTGAGATGCAGGAGCACAGGACAGATGTGATTTCTGGAACTGGGGAGGGGGGTGTGAAAGCCATGTGGCTCTCAAGGTTCCCCACGCTCCAAAGGACCACAAGGTGGAGATGGGGTGAAGTTTGGGAGAGAGGCCTGGGCCCACTACACACAGGGTCCTGGAGGGGGTCCTCGGTTGGGAAGGTGCAGGAATGCGGGGGGCGCTGCTGCCTATACTGGGCCTGGGGGGTGCAGGCAGGGCCCATCACAGAGGCCCGTGGTCAGCGGGGGGCAGCGGGGAGACTACCTGTGTGGCCTGCCTGGAGCGGCTGGAGCTGAGGGCCAGCGGAAGCTGCACAGCACAAGGCATGGTGACATCAGTGTCCAGAGCTAGTGTTACCAAACCAGACTTGAGTCCACTCACCTGCGTGCAGTAAAGCCCATCTACGGACACCGGTTGTGGTGGATGAAGGTGCAGCGTGTATCGCAGGGCGTCCAGCATGGAGTCCAGGCAGCTGGAGCTGATGGGTTTCAGGGAAAGGTTTTTAAAGACAGAGAGAGGGTGTAGCAGGGCCAGGGGCACTGTGATCGGCTCATGGAGCATCTCGATTGGTTGCTGGTGAGGTAATTGGGAGGCAAGGCCATCAGCCTTCTGGTTCCAACCACTCAGGGATCTGCGAGCTTGCTCAAGGGCAGCCTACGGTTAACTTCTTCCACCTGCTGGTGGGAGGAGCGGTGGTGGGTGGGTTGTGGGGTTCAGTCTCTGCAAAACATCGGAGAAGGATCTGGCTCAGCATATTATCTCTGGCCCTTGAGGAAGACCTGAAAGCCTCTGACTTTGTTTAATGGCTGAACTATTGTTATTTTGCCTTGCTTGGCTAGTTTCCTTTGTTTCTGCACTTTTCTCATGTCTCTGATTAATGTATTGTTTGGCACTGGGGGAAGGCCTAGGAGGCTAAAATTTTTCTGTAAACAAGAGGCAGGCAGAGGACATGGTAGGGGGGCGGGGGGGGGGGAGTCTGTCCTGGGAAGGCCCTGCAGGTTCCTGCTCAGCTGCAATCCTCCCCTTGTCTTTGATACTCTTCCATCCTCCCAAGGAACAAGTGTGGGACAAGAAAGGGACTGAAGTGTCGAATGGAGAGGTTAATCAGAAACTTGGCAGGGGAACTCAGTGTTAGGGGACCCAGTTTTACTCGGAATCACACTAATAGTTAACATTTATTGAGCACTTCACAAGGGCTAAGAACTTTACATGCATTTATTCCATTCACTATCCCTGTATTATAGACAAGAAAACTAGATACCGGGGGACTGGGGGGGAGGGGGGGCGGTGCTGAACAACCTTCCAAGCTCTCACAGCTGGGCCTGGAGTCAGGCGTTGAACCCCGACAGTCTGGGTCCAGGGCTCGCATCCTGACCGTTCATGCTGGTCTTTCCCTTCCACTCACCCCCACCCCTGTGCCTTTGCTTTCCTGGGCCTGAGATGAAATGCTGTAGCCAGGGTTAGAATATGGAGTTTCGGAGTTCCCATTGTGGTTCAGTGGCTAATGAATCCAACTAGGAACGATGAAGTTGCAGGTTCGATCTCTGGCCTGGCTCAGTGGGTTAAGGATCCTGCGTGCCTTGAGCTGTGGTGTAGGTCGCAGATGCGACTCGGATCCCACGTTACTGTGGCTCTGGCATAGGCTGGCAGCTACAGCTCCGATTAGACCCCTAGCCTGGGAACCTCCATGTGCCGTGGGTGCGGCCCTAGAAAAGGCAAAAAGACCGAAAAAAAAAAAAAAGTTTCAAGAGACAATACAATTGAGGTTAGACTCCTCAAAGCCTTGGTGAATGGGACGCCACAATCCCCGGCAGGGCCAGCAGATCTCATAAGTGAGTGAAGAGGGCCGGTATGAGGCATTAGGGAGTGGTGGTGACTGTAGCACGTGCCACTTTAACGGAGGAGACCATTACTGAGATGGTCCCATTAGGGCCATGGTCTGGAGACTCAGATTTTTGCTCTTGTTTTTTTTAAATTATGGTTGATTTACAATGTTCTGCCAATTTCTTCTGTACAGCAAAATGCCCTGGTGATAAATATGCATACATTCTTTTTCTCATATTATCTTCTATCATGTTCTATCACAAGTGATTGGACAGAGTTCCCCGTGCTGTAGAGTAGGACCTCATTGCCCAGCTATTCTAAATATAATAGTTTGCATCTACCAACCCCAAACTCCTAGGCCATCCTGCTCCCTTCCCTCCCCCTTGGCAACCACAAGTCTGTGCTCCATGCCTGTGTGGAGACCCTGAGTTTTAACTATTTTGATCCTTATGGTCCACATTCCTGTCCAGTGAAACATGGGGGGTGGGGTGTGATGCAGCCCCCTCCCCGGGGGGTGGGGTGCCAACTGAAGTGGCGGCTCTCCTCCTCCTCCTGGGTGTCCTGTAGCAGGACGGATGACAGGCTGATGACCTTCAGAAAGTCACGTCTCACCCTGCTAGAGATGAGGGTGTTTATCTTTAGCCCACATTCCTCTGCACATTGAACCTGAACTTTCTGAGGCAGCCAGTCGAGTCCCACACTGCCCTTCTGTCTGTGGGCACCCCTCCTTCCTGACTCAGTAGCTCCATCCCGGGATCTAAGCACCCCCTCCTCAGCGACTCCTTTGCCCCCTGCCAGCTTCCTCCAAAGGCTCACGTCTGCCAAATCTTAGGATTATCCGCCTCCCCCTTTATTCACCCACATCTTCCCGCAGCCTCCTGCTCTATTTATCAGCGGATTTGTGTTTGTTTCTTTCCTTTCTTAAATTCCATGTGAGCCATCCGGCAGCCCCATCTTTCATCTTCCATATCTCGCTGCAGCCTGAGCTTGGGTGTCTGTGGGCTCTGCAGCCAGATATGAAAAGAGGAGAGATTCATTTCCTGCCTCCCGCCTCTCCAGCCCCAAACCTTCCAGTTTAATCCAAGAGCTTTGAAGTTTTTTCGCCTTTGTTTTTGTTTTTGTCATAAACAACAGACATTCATTGTTTTCGCTGTTCTGGAGGCCACACGTCCAAATTCAAGGTGCCAGCGGGTTGATTTCTTTCTGAGGCCCATCTCCGAGGTTTGTGGATGGTTGTCCTCTCGCTGTGTCCTCACATGCTCTTCCCTCTGTGAGTGCCTGTGTCCTAGTCTTGTCTTAGAAGGACACCGGTCATATTGGATGAGGGCCCCCTCCGTGACCTCACATTAACTCAATCATCTCTTTAAAGACTCTGTCCCCAAATACAGTGACATATGTGCGACTGGGGGTTAGCGTTGCTTTAACCTCACAGATAGCTTCTTAGGAAACCTCACTCATCTATAGGTGTCAGCTGGGGTGACGCAGGACATGGGCGTGTGGGCATTCCAGACCCCCTCACAGGCTGTCACCATCTTCCTTCTGACCCTGTGGCCTCTGCCTCCCCCTAAGCTGCCAGGGAGGTTGCAACCCACCCCTGAGTAGGTGTGAGAGACTAAAAGCCCACCTCCTTGCTCACAGCAGGACAGTTCAGGGGTATGACCTCTGCCCCAGAGCACCCCATCCGGAGAGGTCAAGGATAGAGGGTCCCTTGCAACACATGCATGCTAGGCCCCCTCATTCCCTGATCGGTTTCCCTCCTGCCTTCAGCAATCACATGCACAGAATTCTTGTCTCCAGCTCTGCATATGGGCAGAAGAGGGTCAGTGCTGGGCACAGGAGGGAGCAGGGCAATGCCTAAAACAGGCTCGCTTGTCTGCCAAATCTTAGGATTATCCTGAACTTCTATCAATAACTTCAAGACACTTAAATCCCATTATCATAGTAAAAAAAGAAAGTCTTTTTTTTTGGTCTTTTTGCCATTTCTTGGGCCGCTCCTGCAGCACATGGAGGTTCCCAGGCTAGGGGTTCAGTCGGAGCTGTAGTCGCCAGCCTGTGCCAGAGCCACAGCAACTAGGGATCTGAGCCGCATCTGCAACCTACACCACAGCTCACGGCAACGCCAGATCCTCAACCCACTGAGCAAGACCAGGGATCGAACCCGAAACCTCATGGTTCCTAGTCGGATTCGTTAACCACTGAGCCATGACAGGAACTCATAAAAAAAGAAAATCTTAATTTGCCAACCATAGGGACCAAGCTTGATAC
The DNA here is from genome assembly GCF_016906955.1 of Phacochoerus africanus. Classification (NCBI taxonomy): domain Eukaryota; kingdom Metazoa; phylum Chordata; class Mammalia; order Artiodactyla; family Suidae; genus Phacochoerus; species Phacochoerus africanus. The sequence goes on along the minus strand of NC_062551.1, from coordinate 18,451,571 downwards.
ACTACAGCACACGCTTAGGATGCATATGATGCCACCATTAGCGGTATCCTGCAGAGTATGGAGAAATGTTGACATTTGTTGAAGCTGGAGGATGGGTGCATTTCATTTTACTCTACTCTCTTCCTTCACATATGTCTCAAAATTTCTGTAATAAAATCCTTATAAAAAGATGGATGGGGAGTTCCCGTTGTGGCTCAGCAGTAATCAACCAGACTAGTAACTATGAGGATAGGGGTTCCATCCCTGGCCTTGCTCACTGGGTTAAGTATCCAGCATTGCCGTGAGCTGTGGTGTAAGTTGCAGACGTGGCTTGGATCCTCCGTTGCTGCGGCTGTAGTGTAGGCTCTTTTAGTAAGGGAGATACTAACTACCAAAAACTCTCATTCGCAAAGAAAACAGTTAAAGCACAGAGAGGTTAAGTAATTTGCCCAAGGTCATGCAGCTAAGAAACAGTAAGAAATAAGTCAGACAAGGCAAACTTGCAAATTAAAGCGCTCCCAAGACGCCACCGATCCCATTGTGCCACAGCTGGAACTCCCTAAATATGTCTAATTACCTCCAATTGTACTATGAAATTGTCAAAAACATCTTCACAAAATGAACTCAACTGTGACTGATTATAAATTATAAATGCATTCCAAATAGGGCCATTAGCAGCAGTGAAGTTGGGGGCAAAGTCAGTGTCCTAAAAATTCAAACTAAGGCTCTAGGTAAAAGGCGGGGGGCGCCTTGTCAGTTCATGCTAACTCCAAACTATTTTCCCAAGTGTCTGTCTGTCAGCTGGGAACTTAGAGCTCCCTTTTAGGATTTACACAAAGCAAGTTTGATTGTCATAACCTTTTAAAATGCTGGTTGGTTGATAAGAGTAAATTGGGATTTTCTCCAACTTGCAATGAACAAGATGACCACCAGGGGGCAGAAGACAACCAGTAAAAGAAGTCAATCCCTTTTTAAACTATAAAGTGCTCAGGCTTGCAGATTTGAACTAGAGCTGGGCGCTATGACGCCTAGAATTCTGGGTAACCATAGCTAAATTATGTTATTGTTTCTTTTCTTTTTTTTTTTTGGCGGGGGGTGCACATGGAGGTTCCCAGGATAGGGGTCCAACCTGAGCAGCAGCTTCTGGCCTATACCACAGCCACAGCCGCGCCAGATCCGAGTCACGTCTGAGAACCACACCACAGCTCAGGGCAACGCTGATCCTCAACCCACTGAGTGAGGCCAGGGATCCAACGGGTGCCCTCATCGATACTAGCTGGGCTGGTTAACTGCTCAGCCACCACGGCAACTCGATGTCGCTGATTCTTGAAAAAATACATGTAGCTTTCAATCTAACTGCGATTCCTTCCACATTTTCCCGGAGTCTTGATGTAAAGAAAGATCTTAGAAGATAAATGAATAGATTAATTATGTCTGTTCTCAGCTGGAGATTATTTTGCCCCCCAGGGGAGATTTGGCAATAATCTGGAAGTAATTTTGGTTGTCACAGCTAGGGGGAGTGCTACTGGTATCGGGTAGGTGGAGGCCGGGATGCGGCTAAACACCCCATAGTGCACAGGATGGCCCCCACAAGAAGGAGTTATCCGACCCAGGATGCTGAGGTTGAGACACCCTGGATTCAACCAACAAACAACAAAGTCCTGCCCCTGATGAAGTGACACCACGGCTCCCTGGGGCCCTGCTTTCTGTAGCCCAGCCCCCTGGCCAGTAATGCTGCCGCACTGAATTGGGCGAGAACATGGGACGATAGGCCCCATCGCTGTCCCAGAGGAACTGACAGTCTCTGGGGGCTGAAATCACAGATGTCTCTGTGGCCAGGGTGGTAATAAAAAGGGTGGAGTGAACCAGAAGTGAGTAAAATAGGGAGTGGTGGGGACTGTGGCAAGCTGGAGGCTCTCAAGTGACAGTCACCACCCGTCCCAGCTCAATGCCACCGTGGGGAAGAGTGGACCCAGTGTTAGATCTTCAGCCTTTCTTTTCTTTCCTTTCTCTTTTTTTTTCTTTCTTTCTCTCTCTCTTTCTTCTCTTTCTTTCTTTCTTTCTTTCTTTCTTTCTTTCTTTCTTTCTTTCTTTCTTTCTTTCTTTCCTTTAGGACCGTGCCTGTGGAATATGGAAGTTCCTGGGCCAGGGATTAAATCTGAGTCAAATCTGAGCAGAAGCTTCGACCCACACCACAGCTGCAGCAACCCTGGATCCTAAACCCACTGCACTGGGCCAGGGATCGAACCTGTGCCTCCATAGAGACAAACTGCATCATTAACCTGCTGCCCCAGAGCAGTAAAATGCCCCGGATGCATTTTTGTGCTTAGAGAACTGGTCATTAAACGTCTACGAGCACTGCCCTGAAGTTCTAGCATTTTGTGGTGGGAAAATTTAGTGCTCTAAAGACGTCTGCTCTCATCCTCTCCCTCTGCCATGTGAGGACACAAGGGGAAGGCAGCTGTCTGCAAGCCAGGATGAGTTCTCACCAGAAACCAACCAAGCTGGCATCCTGATCCGAGAACTGCGAGAAAATACATTTGTTATTTAAGCCAGAAAGAGGGGGGGAAGTCTGCTTCCTCCAAATTGATCCATAGATTCAATGCAATTCTGATCAGAATCCACAGGAATTTTTCCATGCAATTTTTATAAGATGATTCTAAAATGTATATGGAAGAGCAAAGAGCCAGGAATAGCCAGGACTTTTCTGAAGACTAGCAGGGTTTGGGGGTGGGCGGGGGGGGGTGTGGGTAGGGGTGAGGAGAGAGGAGCTTGTCACTGCTAGCCATTAGGGCTTATCCTGCAGCTTTAGCCAAGTGAGCCCAGAAATGGCCTCCCACATCCATGGCACGTTCGTGTGACAGAAGTGGTCAGTCAGATCAGTGAAAAGAAGAAGGAACTTTCACTAAATAGACCTGCTCACTTACGAGGAAAAAAATGAAATTGGATGCTTGGCTCACCACTATTGCAAAAATCCATTCCAAGAGAGATGAAGGACTTCTATTGAAAAGCAAAACTTTACGAGATATCCTTTAGATATTTGGGGGGATTCAAATGTGCTTTAGACCTTAGAGTAGCAAACAATTTCTTAAACCACCAAAAGTGGATTATATTATAAAATTTGATAAATCTGACTGCTTTAATATAAATAACTTTTGCCCATCAAAACAGAAAGGATAAATTTCAAGAGTGCATAATGAACACTTACAATGCAGTAAAAAGGATACAAACAACTCAGAGTTCCCTCTGTGGCACAGTGGGATCAGTGGCATCTCTGGAGCGCTGGGACCCAAGTTCCATCTCTGGCCCGGCACAGTAGGTTAAGGATCAGGTGTTGCCACTGCTGCATAGGTTGCACCTGTGGCTCAGACCTGATCCCGGCTGGGGAAGTCCATATGCCACGGGATGGCCAAAAAAGAGAGAGAGAGACAGAGAAAAAGGATATAAACAACTCATAAAGAGTAGGCACAAACAGAAAGTAATGACGTTCTAGAAAGAAAGACAAAAAGACAGACAGAGAAAGAAAGAAAAGAAAGAAAAAAGAAAATTCACAAAGACAGGGGTATGTCAAAGGGACACAGGAACCAATTGAAAGAGCTCCTGATGGCTACAGCCGAAACAATTTGAGGAACAAAATAAAGTCCTCTTGGATTACAAATCCAAAGTGTAAAATAAATACCCATGAATCCATGCTGACCTAAATAAATAACAAATGAATAAATAAATGAGGAAGATATAAATTACCTGTGTAGCAGAATTTCAACTAGTGTGTGTAGACACCTGCCCTGAAGGCGCAAAACTTCTCGCTCCTTAGATGCCTAAGTATAAAGTGACTTCCTTCCAAAGAGCAAAGCGTGGAGAGCGGAGAACAGTAACTGTACAGGAGAGACACCTGGCTACTTCGGCCAGGTGGGCAAGGTGAAGGTCGCTTGTGATAAGTCAAGGTGATATGTGAGGTGGTGAGGGCCTCTGTGGTCTTCCTCCCCAAATGCACAACCCCCATCTAATGATGAAAAACACATCAGACACATTCCAGTAGAGGGCATCTTGCAACACTCCTCAGATAGTGGCCAAGTCAAGCAAAGTCTGGGAGATTGTCCCAGCCAAGCGATGCCCAAGGAGATGTGACGACTAGCTATAATGTGGTTTTAAGGGTTTTGTTTGTTTCTGTCTTTTTAGGGCTGTACCCTTGGCATATGGAGTTTCCCAGACTAGGAGTCAATTCGGAGCTACAGCTGCCAGGCTACACCACAGCCACAGCCACACCAGGTCCAAGCCACGTCTGTGACCTACACCGCAGCTCATGGCAACGCTGGATCCTTAACCCACTGAGCAAGGCCAGGGATCGAACTCGCAACCTCATGGTTCCTAGTTGGGTTTGTTACTGTTGAGCCGCACGGGGAACTCCTATACGGAGGTATTTTGGCTGGAATCCTGGAACAGAAAGAGGACATTAGGTAAAAGTTAAGGAATTCCAAATAAAGCATGGACTCAATTTAGTTCTTTTTTTTTTTTTTTTTTGGTATTTCTTGGTCCGATCCCGCGGCATATGGAGGTTCCCAGGCTAGGGGTTTAATCGGAGCTGTAGCCACCGGCCTATGCCAGAGCCACAGCAACGCGGGATCCGAGTCGTGTCTGCAACCTACACCACAGCTCACGGCAACACCGGATCGTTAACCCACTGAGCAAGGGCAGGGACCGAACCCGCAACCTCATGGTTCCTAGTCGGATTCGTTAACCACTGCGCCACGACGGGAACTCCCTCATTTAGTTCTTTCAAGTGAGTACAAGTTAGTGACAGGCATTTCTCAGAAACAAAACAAAACAAAACAAAACAAAAACAGCAACCCACATTTGGCAAGAAACCTATGAAGAGATATTCCGCATCTTCAGCGACAGAGAAAATGCAAATTAAAGTTGCAGTGTGGTACCCCTTTGATGGGCAGAAATTTAAAAGTCCCAACGTTCCAAGGGAGGATGTGTGTCCACCCGCTCTGGGCTGGCCCTGCGGGCTCTCGTGAGGAATCTGCCTTTTGCAGGGAGTGAGATGGAAACCAGTGGAGGGTTTTGAGCAGAAGATTCCTCTGGTTGCTGGGCTGAGAATAGACTACAGGAGGCAAGGCAGACATGGGGAGATGAGTCTGGAAACTAGGACGAGAGAGCAGATGGTAGCTGGGACCAGCGTGGTGGCAAGTGGGGGTGGTGACAAGTGTGGGGCATCTGCTTGATGCCCTCTATCACCCTCTGTGTTCTTGAGTCCCCACCCACCCACACACACCCACACTGTGGACTGAGGGCCCCTGGTGGGCAAAGACTGTTTTATTCATCATTGCTAATCAGTGCTTGCCCAGCACAGTGGAAGCACCTAGGAATGAATACATGCTCAGCCCCAATCACATTGGTCCCTTGCCCCACAACCCTCCATGGCTCCCCATTATCTGGGAAATGATCAAACAAGGCTCTCATTCCCATCTCCAAGCCTTTTCTTACATTGTTCGCTCCTTCGGGAGACTCGGGGGTGCCAAAGGCCCTGCACACATGCCCACTTTGGGCACTTTTTTTCCAGGGGAGCTTGTCTTTGAGGCTTTCGTGTCGTTTTTTCCATCTGGCACCATGTAGCCCGTAGGGGCATGAGAAGACTCACCTGATCGATACAAACGTTGAACCCCTGCCAGAAAAGGAAGTTTCCCAGGCCTGAGAGTGGCAGGTCCTAAGGGCAGGAACTGCCTACCTGCCCAGATAAAACCTCACCCATGGGCGTGTCTCACAGGCCCAGGCAAGAAGGAATGTGACTCAGGATGCGAGGTGGTGTCCAGGCCCCGGTCCTGCTCTGCCCTCAGAGTCTCAAACCCTGGGGATTTCTCACGGCCAGTCTTGGGCACAGCATGTGGTCCTGTGATGCCACGGAGGACGCGCCCTTGCCCCATCACCATCTTCGCCATACTCCTTGATTACAAGCAATAGAACAAAGTGGAAGGTCATTTGCTGGAAGGTGGGGGACCAGGCTCAGAAAGAGGGCTGAAACAAGGAAATGCCACAGGGTTGGGAAGCAGGAGCCACAGATCTGGTCTCGGGGACCAAAGGATCCCATCAACACACATGCCTGTGAAGCGTGTCCTTGGAACTCGTTCTAGCCCATGTTTGCATTTCGCAGGCGAATGTCTGATTGGCTGAGGCTCCCTGAAGAGCAAGGGTCTGGACCTCTAGCTTTTTTAGCTGGACCCCTGGATTTCCCCTCCCTCCAAGTCTGTGTTTGATGGGGGCAGAGGGTATTCCCCGAAAGGAAGTTGATGGGGAGTTCCCTTGTGGCACAGCAGGCTAAGGATCTGGTGGTGTCGCTGCAGCAGCCACTGTGGCATGGGTTCAATCTCTGGCCCAGAAACTTTCACATGCCACAGATGAAGCCCCAAAATTAACAAACAAATAAATAAAATTTTAAAAGGAAGCTGGGGGATGGATGCTGGACAGCCAACTTGATTCATGTCCATCACAAGCCTGAATCCACTCCCAGAGGTCACTTCTCTGGATGAAGAATTTCCCTCTGTCTCTGGAGGACCACATGACACTGGTAAAGCTTCCCAGCTGGGGTGTCCCAAGGTCACTGAATTGCTGGTGGAAGTCCTGGCTTAGCCTTGCTATGGGGGTGTGGGGGTGCAGGAGTGCTGGGGAGGTGTCTCGGGGACAGAGCAGAGGCTAAGCAGCCTGCGTGGCTGTACCCCCACCCCAGTGATGGCTGTACCCAACCCCCACCCCCACCCCATGATGGCGAGGATGTATCAGGCAGGCCAGGGTGGCTGGTAATCAGGCTCAGATCCCATCCCCCAGCTTTCGAAGCAACCTCTGGAATCCCAGGCTCTAGTCCACCTATTCCTGCATATCGCTGGAGCCTCGATGACAGCACTAGCTACCCCACCTTGCTTCTGTCCCCTCCCTTGAGTGCTCCAGAATAAGTCTGTTCAGTCAGAGGCAGAGGCTCAGAGGAGGGATTTCTGAGCCCTGAGAAGTCCCTACTGCTGGCCTGGAGCTGCAACCCAGCCAGCCTTTACATCAGACCCCAACCACCCCGCTTCTCACTAAGCAGAAGTGTCTGCAGAGGGAGCTGGGGCCGGTCGTGCGATGTGGGGGGAACCCGGGACCGGCTTTGCTGAATTCACAGCTTGGCCCCAGGGCGGGAAGTGGATGTGGGCCTTCAGCCAGCCAGGAGTGGCTGCAGAGATCACTCTGAGTACCCAGCAGGGATTATGATGCCAGCGGGGCCAGGTGAGTGTCCTAAGGGGACACACAGGTGTGTGATTCAGTTTCTCCTCTACCCCCCACCCCATAGGGGCTCTGAGCAGACTTGCCTGACCCTCCCCCCAAACCCAAAGAGCTGAATTCATCCTTGGATTAGTTACATTCTTCCAGGTTTCAAGGCCTTTGTTGGTGGAGGCACGCCCTGTCTGCGGGTTGCTGGCTATCTTCAGCCGCGCGCTCTCACCCTTCCTTAAATAATCCCAAAAGTGGGTGGGGGCAGCATCTGACCCCACACAGTATCTGGTTGGGTTCAGCCAATGGACACTGGCAGGAGATGGGAGAGGGAGGGCAGGGGGTCACAGAATCTGTTTTCCAGGCTCCCTTCTCACAAGGTTGAATGTCAACCTATCTGAAGAGCACAGTTCTTTTGGGGGGGTGTCCCCTCTTACAGCTATAACTGGTCTCTCTGGGACACAGTGACAGCCTTGTCCTTACCCTCCAGGCCTAACCTTTTTTTTTTTCCCTTTTCGGTTACCCCAAAGCATATGGCATTCCACTCTGCCGAGCCAGGGATTGAACCTGCATCCCAGTGCTTCAGAGATGCCCTCAATCCTGTTGTGACAAGTGGGAACTCCCAAGCCCTAAGCTTGGTAATGGTGCTACTGCTACAAGCCTGGGAGTCTTTCCATCTCTTGTTTCTTTCTTAATCCTTCCAACTCCTTTGTTTAAAAAAAAAAAAAAATCACTTTATTAAACTCTCCCAGATGGCTGACTGGTTTCCCTGCTGTGCTGAATTCCTGGGACTTCTTGGCATTGGAGGAAACCCCACCCGTGGTATGCAGAGTCCTGCCTCCCACTAGGGCATCTGAAGGTGGCCACATCCTCCTCCTCTCCAGCCTCAGCTAACTGGATTTCCTGGGACCTTGGTTCCTGGGCAAGAGGCGAAGAGCTCGGGGGTCATTCTAGCATGCATTTGCAGGAGCTGTGGTCAACGGTGGCGATGGGGGTAGGGGGGTGTTTGGGGACAGCGGAAGCAGGAGATGGCTGCGCCAACTGCAGCAGCCGAGCCAGACTGCTCCTGGGGCATGCCTGCTGCTTGCCCTCCCATAGCCCCCTGCCCATTTTCTGAGGCTAATTCTCCATTTCCGGTCAATTCCAGAGGACCTCAATACCCTTTCAAAGTATTGCTGTTTCATTTATCTTCGTTAGAGTCCATTTCTGTTGCTTTCACTCCAGGAGCCCTAAGTGATGCAGGGTTTGCTTTCGGAATTCAAAAGGAGGTGAAGTGTCATCGGGACTCCTCTCAGCCAATGTTCAGCCCCTCTGGGTCCCTACAAGACTGGGCAGCACAGCAGTTCTCCCAGAAACCCATTATGCAGCTTGGTCTAATGGTCCTCACGGCCAGCATATGGGCTGGACTCTTTACTGTTCCCGTGACGTTGGTCAGTTGTAGCATGAGTCCCATTACCCTTTGCTCCACCACCTGCACCTTGAATGCGCACTTCTCAGGAGAGAGGATCTGATTGGCTCCATTTGGGGGAACGAAGCATCTGCATTGGGCCAGGCTGTCATGTCCTCTTCTTCCCTTCTTCCAGAAGAGTTAGCCTCCTGCTCTTCCAGCCTACTCACCAATGCTCCAATCTGTTCTGGCCAAGAATTGACCATGTGAATGAATGAATGAATGAATGAATGAATGAATAGAGAATAGGGTTTACTCCTGGCTTCCTGGTCAAACGGAATCACAAACTGAATCTCAAGGCCTCCACACCTTTGTCCTAGCTTGTCTCACACTTGGCTTATCCCAGAGGCCCTGTGGAACGGGCTGTTCTCCCAAAGGCAGGAATGTTCCGACTCTGTCACTCTCTGCCCCAGCTCAGCAGCTGTATCTTAAGGTGATAAATAAATGCTCCCTGAATTCAACAGGCACTTGAATAAGACCTCCTCCAGCTGAAGGATTGGGTCTTATTGATTCGTTTTCTGCCCTCTTGGTGCCTTGCACAATGGTTTGCAAATAGTTGGAGCCGAATAAGTGCTCAATAAACCAAACAGAGAGCATTTATGGATCACTTTCTGATTGTCAGACGCATGTCTGGCCCAGAGGGAAGGAGCACTTACTGAACCCTTTTATGTGCCAAGGATGGTGTTGGACACGTTAAACCTCACAACGAGTGCAGCACAAATGCGCTTTTGTTCCCACTTTAGTGATAAGATGTATGAGGCACAGAGGGGCCCCCAAAATTCCCTGAGTAGTGGAGCTGTGGTTCTAGCCAGGCAGTCTGGCTCCAGAGCTGATGTGTTTAATTGCTTTACTAGTTAAACAAGGTAATAACTTCTATAATTAAACAAAACATTCTGATGCAGGCATTTAAAAAAAATTATAAATGAATCTCTCCCACAAAACACCCATAATGGTCATGCCCGCCCCACCCCTTGGGGAGATGTCACTCCAAACACGGCTTGGAAAGTAAAAAGCTGCCAGTTGGGTGACTGTGTTTGTCAGGCCGGCTGAAAACATCATGTACCCTTCCCCGGAGAGGTTTGGCAGCTGCGGTTCTCCAAAGGGGAATTGGGAAAGAACCACAGCCAGGCACATTTGCGACCTTGGCACCAGGACTTCCAGACCAAACAGAGCCGTGCCATGTCATACCCCTGCCGGAGCCCCCACAAGGCCATGCCCGGCTCTCTCACCAGGAAGCAGTGGCTGGGACATTAGCCCACCCCGAAGGTGGTGTTTCCCTAGCCTGAGCCCGCAGGAGGCTGGAGCGCCCTCTCAGCCTGGCTTGGTCTCTGCAAAGACACTCAGACGCAGCATCCCGCGTGGCGGGGCCTGCTCGCCTCTCCTTCCACAGACTGACAGCAACCAGGTTCCTCCAGGCTCCCTCAGGCCCCAGGATGGGCAGCTGCATGTTGGGGGAATTGGCTTCCAACACTGACTGGGATGGACATAGCGCCTGGCAGAGGCTCAGTTCATTCCACAAAATGATCCTGTGTGACCGTGTCAGGGGATTGCAACCTTGGTTACCTGTCAAAAATGAGGGCTTCCCCTGCCTGTCTTAGACCTAAGAAGTCAGATTGGGGGCTGGGAAGAGGGTAATGGGATGGTAGCTTGGGACTCTTTATTTTATTTTTGCTTTTTAGGGCCACACCTGCGGCATATGGAAGTTCCCAGGCTAGGAGTCAAATTGGAGGTGTGGCTGCTGGCCTTTGCCACAGCTCAGGGCCATGCCAGATCTTAACCAACTGAGCAGGGCCAGGGATGGAACGTGTGTCCTCATGAATACTAGTCAGGTCCCTTACCTCTGAGCCAAAACAGGAACTCCTTTTCTCCATTATAGGTTCTTACAAAATATTGAATATAGTTCCCTGTGCTTTAAGTAGGTCCGTGTTGTTTATCTGTTCTCTATATAGTAATGTGTTATCTCTTAATCCCAAACTCCCAATTTATCTCCTCCACATCCCCTCCCTCCCAGGAGCTCTTTTGATTTTAGTGATTCTGCTGAGCAACCAGGAAGGAGTCCCTCAGAGGAACAGGCCACGTGGTCTCCCCTCTCCCCTCTCCAGAGGGAGCTCAGACTTCCCTCAGACACTGTCCCAGACACAGTGGCCTCCTTGCTCTTTCCTGAAGAGACCAAGTTCTCTCCCACGTCAGGGCCTGTGCTCAAACTGTCCCCTCTGACGGTCAAGCCCACGGGCAAACATCTCTTCACTCAAGCTCACTGCACAGCATTCCCAGTCACAGCCCTTTTGTTTCTTTTTTCTTCTCTTCTCTTTTCCTTTTTGTTTTTTGTCTTTTTAGGGCTGTGCATTCAGCACATGGAGGTTCCCAGGCTAGGGGTCTAATCAGAGCTGTAACCGCCGGCCTACACCACAGCCATAGCAATGCCAGATCCCAGCCGCATCTGTGACCTACGCCACAGCTCACGGCAACGCCAGATCCTTAACCCACTGAGCAAGTCCAGGGATTGAACCTGCAACCTCATGGTTCCTCGTTGGATTCGTTTCTGCTGTGCTACGATGGGAACTCCCCTTTTGTTTCCTTTATTCGGTAATTGTCTGTCTGTAGGACCATCTGTAATTGCAGGGGTTTGTAGACTCCACGTTACGTCGCCACTGAGCCCCCAGCAGGGTTATAGGGCCTACAGTGGGCACATCTTACGTGCCTCTAACGTGAATATAGGTGTTGATACAGATACCAGTTACCCAGTTACTCTGCAGGAGGAGGTAGAGGATACATGCTGTCATAGCTCAAAAAAGCAGAGGCAAGGGGTTCCCTGGTGGCTCAGCTGGTTAAGGATACAATGTTGTCACTGCTGTGGCATGGGTTCAAACCCCGGCCTGGGAACTTCTGCATGTGGCCAGCGTGGACAAAAAAAAAAAAAAAGCAGAGACTAGCCCAGGCCAGACTGCAAGTGGCCTCGACCCCGCCCCACCCCTCCTGCCTATTTTCCCAGCTTCCTCAGGGCACTGGTTCCCCTAAAGCTCAAGTCCTATGTTCCCAACACATCAGGATGCATTTGAAGCAAGAGGAACCTAGGTGAGTTTATTGTCATTCAGTGATTTCATAGAAAAAGGAAAGAAGCATCGGGTCAAATTGAGTATTTTTAAAAATGTAGGTCTGTTCCCACTGTTCCATCTACATCTGGGGCAGGGTCTCCCCTGCATCAGGCCCAGCAGCTGTACTTGTCATGTGGCCCTTTGCAGATGCAGCCCTGGGCACGCAGCACGGAGGACTGAAGGTGGCCGGGAGATGCCCAGGGAATGAACATGAGAAACTGAGACGCTTCTCTGCCACCAACATTTATCGTGAAGACAGTGGGGACCTCTATGTGCCTGATGCCATTATGCCATGTATAGGAGGCTTTCCTTTGGATCTGAGAAACTGAAACTCAGCTAACCTGACCTGCTTAAGGCTCTCAGTGTATTAGGAGCTAATCTTTGCTGCAGAAACCAGGGGTCTGTTCTTCCTGCCCAATACTCCACACTAGTCCTAATGGACATGAAGTCTCCTGCTCAAGACAAATAAAGGAAAACAGAGCCAGAATGAAATCGACAACTTTTATTACAACTCACATATTTCACAGAAAAAGGGATGTAGCATGAAGTCAGCACGTGTGAAAAATAGCAAAATGCAAGTTTGTCCAAGTTGCTCTATTTACATCTGGGGCAGGGTCTCCCCAGACTTCAGGCACAGCAGCTGCACTTGTCCGAGGCCCCTTTGCAGATGCAGCCCTGGGCACACCTGGCACAGCCCGCGGGGCAGCAGGAGCAGCAGCCTGGGGAAGAAAGGGCAGAGTGAGAGTCAGAGGACACTTTATGGGAAACCGCCCTTCCCATCTGCAGGCCTGGCACAAGCTGTCCCCAGGCCCAGGGCACCCTGACTTGAGGATGAGGTGCTGTGTCCTGAGAAAACTGCCCTCAGACTCCAGGTAAAGGCTGCCTGCTCCATCTGAGCCCAGGTCAGAGCAGTCTTGTAGAGACAGTGACAGGGCTTTCAGTCAATCAAGGGAACAACAAAGTCCTCCAGATGAGGGGGCAAAACCCTTACAGAGTTGCTTGGGGCGTGGGAGGGCTGCTGGGGGCTGCGTCTACAGCAAAAGGCTCCATCCACAGTTCAGAGGAACTGCACCTTGTCACTAAGTTCAAGTATAAAGTGCTCAGGACACTGGAGGCTACAGAAAGCTGCATAGGGACACAGAGGACCTAGGTTGTGGGCCGGACTTCATCTATGACAATACTTGGTAACCAACCTGGACTCAGTTTACAATTTTAGAATGAGAGGTTGGGACACAATCATCCTTACGGCTCCTTCACATCCGACTCTAATTCAGGTGCTAAGGGAGCGGACATAGGGTCACAGTCCTGCTCCTGCCTGCTGAGCTCAGGGCTCCCTCCTCTGACTCAGCCCAGACTCCAGACCCCAGACCCCAGACCCCAGACCCCAGGGAAGGCCCCACACTCACTCTTCTTGCAGGAGGTGCATCTGCAGGCTTTGCACGTGCAGGAGCCTGCGCAGCTGCAGGAGCCACCTGCCAGCAAGGGAGAGACAGCAGTGAGCAGGAGCGGGACCCAGGGGCCACAGCAGATGTCAGCAATGCCTCCCTCCCCCTCCTGCTCTGTCAGGGCCCAGCCCTGGGAGCTCCTGCCCCACTCAGGCACATGCAGAAGCCCCAGCTTCTCTCTTCTGGTGTTGGATGGTAGGTCCCCTCCTGACTTCCTCCACAGGCAGGTCCCAGGCTCCAGACCCAGGCCAGGCTGACTGGGGCTGGGGGCCAGCACCTTATGAGCCGAACCCCAACGAAGCAATGTCCCCTCCTCCCACCAAGCCTTGGCAGCTCTGAGGCCTGGAAAGAGCATAGAGTCCCAATCCAAATGTCCCTTGATTTGCTGGGTAACATCAAGAAGGGCAGCCTGTGGCCTCAGTACCCCCAAACTTAAAACAGAGGCAAAAGGAGACTGGAAATGCTCCCAGGACCGTGGCTAGGAAAAAAGGCCTGGAATAATGACAGGAGCCCTCCTAAGCTCACTCACAATCCCCCTTTCTCTCACCCCAAGGACCCCACGTCCTGTGCCTGGGATGGGGCATCCGGAGGCTCGAAGCCAGCCAACTCTTACCTGTGGGGCAGGAGCAGTTGGGGTCCATGTGTGGAGGCAGGTGAGACAAAGCAGAGAGCAACGCGGATTCACTGGTCCAGTAGGAGGCGCATTGCAGTGTAGGCGCCCGCGTGCTCAGGTTTATACCCCAGGAGGCGGCCCGGGCGCAGAGGCTCCCCCGCCCACTTGCCCTCGCCCGGCACATCCCCGCCCGCAGCGCCGGGTCCTGGGCGGTGAGCAAACCTCAGGGCAGAGCGCACGGTTCCGGGAAGGCGGCCGGGCTCCGTGCGCACCGCGCCGGCCTCCCCCTTGGCGCCCCCAGCGGGGAGGGACTTGGTGCCGCGCGGCAAGCGGCGCCCCAGCCTCCCTGCCCGCCCCTCCCCAGCTTTCCGCGAGGTCGGCAAACGCCAGTGTTCCCCGATCTTCTGGGAACCCAGCCCCCGTGTCCTCGCCATCGTCCCCACCCCCAGCCCCCGCAACTCTGCCCTGAGGTGCGCCCTTTCCCGAAGCCCGTGCGCAACGGCAGCCTCGCGCGCACGTCCCATGCTTGGCTGGAGCTTGGAGTTATGCGCAGAGATGGGTGGTGGATGTGACCTTCGCCACCTACCCCTCCCCAACCTGCGCTGTCCTGGTCTCCAGCGTGGTCTTGAGGCAGTGGTTCTCTAAGGTTTCACCTGGAACAGCAAGGCTGTGAACACACGCCCTTGCCTGTCGTCCCTCCTTCCCCTCTGGGCGGCTGAGCAGGTGAATGGGCACATTTCCCCAGGGTCTGCTTTGCCTACATTTGCCAGTGGTTTCCCTCAGCGTAGGCGGCCCAGCCCACTCCAGGATGGAGGTTCCCAAAGCAGGGGATGCACCCCCCCCCCCCGGAAGCGGGGGAAGGCATCAGGGTAGGTGACAGGCGGACCTGGCCTTAAATAACAAAGCCAGACAAGTGGATGTTTCCCTTTGAGTCTTCCTGACAATCCCATACCTTGGAGTCTGTGCCAAGGCTGCTTTAATCACTGCTGCTCTTTCAATTCTAACAGGACACTACGGGGAGGTACTAGTTGAGAGCCCTTTTCCCAGAGACAAAACTGCACACAGTACAAGGAGGCTGCTGACTCAGTGTCACAGTGCTTGTGAAATAAGTTTTAACTGAAGAACAACACCCCCCTTGGCTAAAAGGGCAGCTGCAAGCCTTTTCAGCTCTGCTGGCCTCATACCATCCTTCTTGTAATAATGTAGCAACTATGTACCCAATGTCTAAGCCAGCAGCCCTGCTAATCATGTACCCAGCATGCTTATCAGTTCTGCTTCTGTAACCTTGCTGGCTCAGTTTCTTAGGGAGGAACACTGTCTGCTTGGGGAAGGGGGGAGGTCCCAGGGATGCTTACATGGGAAAATCAAGACCTTGTAGTGTATAAAAGTTGCTGAGAACAAAGACCTGGTGCTCAGACTCTGGAGGTGACTCCTCTGAGCCCGCACCAGTGCTGACTAAACCTTGCTTTTCCACATCTCCGAGTGCCGTTTGTCTCCTTCCACTGCCACGGTCTTTGCGGTTTCCGCAACACTTGGAATAGGTGACCCAGTTCTGTGTTTTGGCATTGGCACTTCTCAACTGAAAGAGAATGTCACTAGTAAAGCCTGCCTTTGGTCCAGAGCTGTGTCTTCAGCACCTCTCTACTGTGTTTCCTCAATCCTGGCTATGACAAAAGTGGTAGAAAAGGAACATATATTTATGTGTTCTTGTGGCTGCCCTCTATGACTAGAAGTAAACTGATTCTCAGATTCAGTAGTGGTAGGGAGATTCATTTTATATAAATAAAATCATTTATATGTATATGATCGTGGTGCAGGTGGCAGCGGAAATTGAAGGCATCATCCCTCATCTGTTTGGAGGACACTGGGAGACTTGATCGTGGTTGTATATCCCTAGTGCCAGCTCCTCTTTTGTGGGAAACAGGATACCCCTCAGTGCAATGGCACATACTCAAGAAGTTAATGAGGACGACACAAGACACACAGCCACGTACACAGTCCTGCCTTATTGGTTTGGAAGTAGGAAAATATCTCCAACGATGCGAACGGTAATAATAAAGCAACAGCTAATATATAGATTACTCACTGTATGCCAGGCTTCATTCTGCGTTTGGTGCATCTATTCAATTCTTAAACCATATTAAATTCCTAATCCTAAATTTATTGCAGGTATTAAATTATTACATAGCCAGACACTATTGTTTTACCATTTTACTGCACAGGGGACTAAGCCATAGAAAGGTGACATCACATGGCTATAAATGGCACAGGTGGGCGTGGCACTCCTGCAGGCTGACTGCAGCATCCTGCCCTCCCCCAGCACTGGGCACCATGACATCGCATGAAAGATGAGGGTACTGAACACCTGGCACAGAGGCAGCAGCGAAAAGAACACTGAGCAGGCAGGCAGATCTTCTGGGTAGCTCTGTGACCTCTCTGGGCCTCAGACTCCATCTATCTGTCCAGCCAGGAGCACAACTGGCTTGACTCAAAGGACCCTTCAGCTCTGGATAAGGAGAGGCATGAGTCAGCATCCTGTGACATCATAGTGAGCCCCTGTGGCCGGGTGTAGGTTCAGACCTCTGACAATGAGCTGTGTGACCTTGGGCAGGTTGCTGAACCTCACTGGAAGAATGCATAATCAGTGTCCTCTGTACATGTTCACTCTCTCACTGGTTGTGGGAGACCAGATGACATGAAGGGTGGGAAAGGCTTCTGTGTTTGTCCAAATACTATGGCACCATGTATCCCAAGGGCTTATGAGGGTCATCTGCAGTTCCCATGACATTGGATCAACAAGGTTCCAATGTCATCTCTGTCTCCACTTAGCCATGCTTAAAAATCATTGAGCCTTTCTCCAGGAGCTTGTTGGGAGCTCAAAGAATTCTCTGTGCAGGAATGTCAGTGTGCAGGGAGTGACCATAATGGCCACTGATCAGGAAGCCCTGTTAGGAGCCAGGCCCCCCTCTCACTTCATCCCTCACGTGGAAATGGACTCTCCTTTACAGAAAGGAGGACATGGAATGTAGAGAGTGTCAGTGACTCATCCGGGTCAGGGACCCTGGGTGCCTGACACCCAAACCCATGCAGTCAGCACAGGCTGCCCCCTTAAAGCCCCTCTTCACACAGGGCACCTGGAGGCAGTCTTGGTCCTGACCTCGGAGCCACGTGACTCCTCTTTCTCTTTGATGGCACATCCACTAGCAGTTCCCTCCACAGCCAGCCAGGGGGACAAACACTTGGAATATGTTGCAATTCACTCAGCCCACCTATCTGTCTAATAAACACCACCACACCCTCCAAACTGCAGAAAAACCATCACCCTGCAGAGAAAAACATGAGTCCTTCATCTGGACCGCTGTCTCAGGTACACCCCCCTCTCACTGAGAAATGGCTGGGAGATTCCCAGTTTCTTGGCTGGTCTCAAGTACCCAAGGGCTGAATTTTGAAGGAAGGGCTGATTTCAGCCTGACCTAGGGAGGAGCTTCCAAAGATTCATAGCCAAGTCACCAAGGGAGCTGTCAGAGGCACTGAGCAGCCAAGGGTATGTCCCTGTGCAGATGGAGGAACAGATATACTCCAGGTGTGTGTTGTCACAATGGGGCATTTGTCAAATATTTCTAGGGCTCCTGCATAATCAACAAATACATATGGAACATGTATTAATCTCTTTAATTTGTTCCTCATGTACTAATGTAATTATTTGTGTGGAATCTAAAAATGGACTTTGTATATTGCATCTGTAACACATTTCCTTAGCGATTCCTTTTCTTTTTTTAGGGCTACACCTGTGACATATGGAAGTTCCCAGGCTAGGTGTGGAACTGGAGCTACAGCCGCCGGCCTGTACCACAGCCACAGCAATGTGAGATCTGAGCTGCATCTGCAACCTACACTACAGCTCACAGCAACGCCGGGTCCTTCACCCAGTGAGCAAGGCCAAGGATCAAACCTGCGTTCTCGTGGATACTAGTCAGGCTTGTTACCGCTGAGCCACAACCGGAACTCCAACAATTCATTTTCTTTACCAAAGTTTAAAACTGTGATAGAGAATAAGAATAGCTCCCTGCATAGTACAAGTCCCTGCTTTAGAAGCAAGCCCTTTGTAGAAATCAAACAAGTGGGGATTTGGATTCCATCCCCTCTGGGTCCTTATGAAGTTCACATCACTGAGGACTGAGTTTGGCAGGAATACCAGGGAATGAAAAGGAAAACTGAGAAGTTTCTGCACCATCAGTACTCATAATGAGAAGCGAGGGGAGCCAGTGCCTGCCTGATGTCTTGATGTCATCTGGACGATGCTTTCATTTTGAACTGAGAAATTGGAGCTCAGAGAGCTAACCTTACCTACTTAAGGCTTTCAGTGTGTTAGCAGCTAATCTTTGGTGCAGAAACCAGGAGTCTGTTCTTTCTGCCCAATACCACACCCTAGTCCTAAAAACATGTAGTCTTTTTATCCAAAAAAAAAAAAAGGAAAAAAGAGCCAGAATGAAAATGACAACTTTTATTATAACTCACACATTTCATAGAAAAAGGAATGTAGCATGAGGTCAGCTTGTATGGAAAATATTGAAATGCAGGTTTGTCTATGTTGCTCTATTGATTTCTGGGACAGGGTCTCCCCGACATCAGGCACAGCAGCTGCACTTGTCCGAGGCTCCTTTGCAGATGCAGGCCTGGGCACACTTGGCACAGCCCGTGGGGCAGCAGGAGCAGCAGCCTGGGGAAGAAAGGGCAGAGTGAGAGTCACAGCACGTGTCGCCAGGAAGCACCTCCTGAGGAAGGGGACGCCAGGAAGTTTGGTCACTGTCCTGCTCCTGCCTGCTGAGCTCAGGGCTCCCTCCTCTGACTCAGCCCAGACCCCAGACCCCAGACCCCAGACCCCAGGGAAGGCCCCACACTCACTCTTCTTGCAGGAGGTGCATCTGCAGGCTTTGCACGTGCAGGAGCCTGCGCAGCTGCAGGAGCCACCTGCCAGCAAGGGAGAGACAGCAGTGAGCAGGAGCGGGACCCAGGGGCCACAGCAGATGTCAGCAATGCCTCCCTCCCCCTCCTGCTCTGTCAGGGCCCAGCCCTGGGAGCTCCTGCCCCACTCAGGCACATGCAGAAGCCCCAGCTTCTCTCTTCTGGTGTTGGATGGTAGGTCCCCTCCTGACTTCCTCCACAGGCAGGTCCCAGGCTCCAGACCTGACTGGGGCTGACTCCAGGCTGACTGGGGCTGGGGGCCAGCACCTTATGAGCCGAACCCCAACGAGGCAATGTCCCCTCCTCCCACCAAGCCTTGGCAGCTCTGAGGCCTGGAAAGAGCATAGAGTCCCAATCCAAATGTCCCTCGATTTGCTAGGTGGCCTCAAGAAAGAGCCTGGAGCCTCAGTACCCCCAGTTTTAAAACAGAGCCAGATGGAGAGTTGAAATACTTCCAGGACTTTGTCTAGGAGGAAAGCCCTGGACCAAGGACAGGAGTCCACCTGCGCTCACTCCCGCAATGCTCCCTTTTCTAACTCCAGGGACCCCACGTCCTGTGCCTGGGATGGGGCATCCAGAGGCTTGAAGCCAGAGGACTCGTACTAGCGGAGCAGGAGCAGTTGGGGTCCAAGTAGAGGCGAGGTGAGGCCTGAGGTCCAAAGCAAGAAGCAACGCAGACCTACTGGTCCTGTGGGAGGCGGGTTGGAGCCTAGCAGCCCGCGTGCTCAGTTTACACTCCGCCACCCCCCGCCGGGGAGGCGACCCGGGCGCAGAGGCCCCGCCCCCTTATCGACCCCGCCCTCTTCTCGCCCCCGCCCCCTTCTCGCCCCCGCCCCGCGGATCCCTGCCCGCAGCAACGGCTCCCGGCGGTGAGCAACGCAGAGGGCTGAGCGCACGCTTTGGTGCCGGCTGAAACGGCGGGACTGTGTGCCTGGCCCACCCCGCCCCTTCCCCGTTTTCCCGAGGTCAGTAGCCACCCTGGTCCCCGGTTTTCCAGGAACCCAGCAGTGTCCTTGGCGTCTTCCCCACCCCCGCCCCCGAGCCGCGGTCCTCGGGTTCGCTCTGCCCGACCCTGTTTACAGCCTCTGCCTCCCGCTCTTGGCCTGGCCTGACTGGAGCCAGAGATTTGTGTCAGCGACTGTGGCGGATGTGACCGTCAGAAACATTTCCCTCAGCTGTCCTGGCCTGTCCAGGTCCCCGCTGTGGATCTTTGGCAGCGTATTTCCTGTCGTGACTCTTGTAACAGCAACGCCAGGAACGCTGGCTTCAGCCTGTATTTGTTCCTAACGCCCCGTCTCCTTTCCTGTCGGGGTGATGACAGGCTGGTTTGGATGCTCCGTTGTTTAAACTTTCCCCTGATTGTCCTCAGCCTATCGGGGCCACTGCTCCTGAGTGGAGGCTCCCTAAAGATGGGATCCCCCCCAGGGAAGGGATCCTTGCAGCTGACAGGCAGACCTGGCATTAAATAACAAAGCAAGACAAGCGGATGTTTCCCTTTGGGTTTTCCTCACAATTACATACTGCTGTCTATGTCAGATCTTGTTAGATCACTTGGCTCTTTGAATTCTAACTGGACACTACAGGGAAATACTAGTTGGGCCCTTTTCCCAGAGGCAAAACTACATAGGGTGCAAGGAGGCTGCTAAGCCAGGGTCACAGCACTGGGAAGTGGTGACCCAGTTTTGTTTTTAGGCAGTGGCACGTCCCAAGTGAAAGAGAATATCACTGATAAAGCTTACCTTCGGCCCCGGGCTGTGTCTTCAGCACCTCTCTACTGCATTAATTCAATCTTTGGAGTGACCAAAGCGATAGAAATAGTATATATATGATTTTATAGCCACCTTCTATGTCTGGAAGTAATCACTCTTTTTCAGTATTGGTTAAGTGATGTCCTTTTATTAATATTTCTAAGAAAGAAGGAATCTTTGAAAAGAAATGGTAAGGAAATCCTGGTGCAGGGGCCAGCAGAAATGGCAGGATCTTTCTATGCTTCTTAGGAGGACACAGGCTGTCTGGCTCACGGCTTTGTATCTGCAGCGTCAGTCCCTCTTTGGCGGAAGAGAGGATAAACCTCTCAGAGGAACTGGTCATGTGCTCACACTGGGCAAGACAGGACACAGACCTAACATACCACCCTTGCCTAATGTCTGGAAGCAGAAAAATGTGTCTTACGCTAAGAACAATAGTAAAGAGGAGTAAACAGGAGTTCCTGCCATGGCTGAGTGTGTTAAGAAACCAACTGCAGTGGCTCAGGTGCTGGCAAAGGCATGAGTCCATCCCTGGCCCGGCCCAGTGGGTTAAAGGATCCAGCATTGCTGCACCTGCAATGTACGTCTCAGCTGGGGCTCAGATTCAATCCCTGGTCCAGGAACTTCCGTATGCTATGAGTGTAGTCATAAGATAGAATTTAAAAAATAGTAAGTAGCTAATCATATAGATTACTGACTATGTGCCAGATATATTTCCCTGTTCTTTGCATGTATTAAATTCTTTAAACCTAAGAGGCAGATGGTATTATTTTACTTTTTACAGCCAGTGGAGACTGAGCCACAGAGAGGTGATACCACATGGTTATAAGTGACACTAGGGGGAGTGGCACTCCTGCAGGCAGACTGCAGCACCTGGCCTTCATTCAGCACTGGGCACCATAACATCACATGAAAGATGAGGATACTGAACACCTGGCACAGAGGCAGCAGCGGGAAGAGCACTGAGCAGGCAGGCAGATTCCTCTGTGTCCCTCTATGACCTCTCTGGGCCTCAGACTCCCATCTGTCCAGCCAGAAGCACAACTGGACTATCTCGAAGAATGCTTCCAGGTCTGAATAAACAGAAGCATGAGTCAGCATCCTGTGATATCATCCTGAGCATCCTGTGGCCAGGAGGTAAGACAGCTCTGGGGTAGGTTCGGACCTCTGACAATGAGCTGTGTGACCTTAGGCAGGTTGCCGAACCTGCCAGTGCGGCCCCTGCATGTTCACTGTCTCACTGCTTGTGGCAGTGACATGAAGGGTAGGAAGGGCTTCTGTGTTTGTCCAAATACTGTGGCACCCTGTGTCCCAAAGGGCTTATACAGGCCACCCACACTTCCATTGACATGCTTAAAAATCAGTGAGCCTGGGAGTTCCCGTCATGGCGCAGTGGTTAACGAATCCGACTAGGAACCATGAGGTTGAGGGTTCGGTCCCTGCCCTTGCTTAGTGGGTTAACGATCCGGTGTTGCCGTGAGCTGTGGTGTAGATTGCAGACGTGGTTCGGATCCCACGTTGCTGTGGCTCTGGTGTAGGCCAGTGGCTAAAGTTCCGATTTGACCCCTAGCCTGGGAACCTCCATATGCCACGGGAGCGGCCCAAAGAAATAGCAAAAAGACAAAAA
The DNA here is from genome assembly GCF_016906955.1 of Phacochoerus africanus. Taxonomy (NCBI): domain Eukaryota; kingdom Metazoa; phylum Chordata; class Mammalia; order Artiodactyla; family Suidae; genus Phacochoerus; species Phacochoerus africanus. Next base: position 18,429,407 of record NC_062551.1, on the reverse strand, counting down.
AAAAAGAAAAAGAAAAAGAAAAAATCAATGAGCCTTTCTCCAGGAGCTTGTTGGGAGCTCAAAGAATTCTCTGTGCAGGAATGTCAGTGTGCAGGGAGTGACCATAATGGCCACTGATCAGGAAGCCCTGTTAGGAGCCAGGCCCCCCTCTCACTTCATCCCTCACGTGGAAATGGACTCTCCTTTACAGAAAGGAGGACATGGAATGTAGAGAGTGTCAGTGACTCATCCGGGTCAGGGACCCTGGGTGCCTGACACCCAAACCCATGCAGTCAGCACAGGCTGCCCCCTTAAAGCCCCTCTTCACACAGGGCACCTGGAGGCAGTCTTGGTCCTGACCTCGGAGCCACGTGACTCCTCTTTCTCTTTGATGGCACATCCACTAGCAGTTCCCTCCACAGCCAGCCAGGGGGACAAACACTTGGAATATGTTGCAATTCACTCAGCCCACCTATCTGTCTAATAAACACCACCACACCCTCCAAACTGCAGAAAAACCATCACCCTGCAGAGAAAAACATGAGTCCTTCATCTGAACCACTGTCTCGGATACACTTTCTCTTGCTGAGAAGTGGCTGTGAAATTCCCAGTAACTTTGCATTTTTGGGGGGTGGGGGAGGGCCCTGAAATGTAGCAGCTTGATATGGGATCCCATTTCCCAGACAGGGATTGAACTTGGCTGCAGCAGTGAACGTGCCTAATCATAACCACTAGGCCACCAGTGAACTCCACTTTTCTGGTTTCAAGTAGCCTAAGGTGGGATGTTGGAAGAGCTGATTTCGACTCGACTTGGAAGGAACTTCCAAAGAGTCACAGCCAGGTCACCACAGAGAACTCTCAGGGAAAGCAGGTGTCCTGTCAGTGGCATTGGGCAGGTCAAGTGTTATGTTCCCTATGTGAATCCAGGGGTTAGGGCTATTCAGGGTGTGTGTTGTCACAGCAGGATATTTGTGAAGTGTTTCTAGGGCTCCTACATGCCTTCAAGGAACAAATATGCAGCATATAAAAATCTCTAATTTAGGAGTTCCCGTCGTGGCTCAGTGGTTAATGAATCCGACTGGGAACCATGAGGTGGCAGGTTCGATCCCTGGCCTTGCTCAGTGGGTTAAGGATCTGGCATTGCCGTGAGCTGTGGTGTAGGTTGCAGATGCGGCTCGGATCCCACGTTGCTGTGGCTGTGGTGTAGGCTGGCAGGTGTAGCTCTGATTAGACCCCTAGCCTGGGATATGCTGCAGGTGCGGCCCTAGAAAAGACACACACACAAAAATCTAATTTGAAATTTGTTCTTCATATATTAATTTCATTTGTATGGAATCTAAAAATGGGCTTTGTATATGGTGCCCTTAACATAATTTCCTTAGCAATTCATTGTATTTACCAAACTTTAAAACTGATAGAAAATAAGAAGTCCCTGCACAGTGTTTTAGAAGCAAGCCTTTTGTAGAAGTCAGACAGGTGGGGACTTGGATTCCATCACCTCTGAGTACTTTTGATGCTAACATTACTGAGGACTGAGTTTGGCAGGGACCCCAGGGAATGAAAAGGAAAACAGAAGTTTCTGTGCCATCAATACACATATTGAGAGGAGGGGGGGGGGAAACCATTGCCTGACCAATGTCCTTATGTCATCTGGACGATGCTTTCATTTTGAACTGAGAACTGAAGCTCAGAGAGCTAACCTGACCTACTTAAGGCTTTCAGTGTGTTAGCAGCTAATCTTTGGTGCAGAAACCAGATCTGTGTATTGTTAGCCCAGTTCTCACCCCAGTCCTCATAGACATGAAGTCTCTTTGTCCAAGAAAAATAAAGGAAAACAGAGCCAGAGTGAAATCGACAACATTTATTACAACTCACATATTTCATAGAAAAAGGGATGTAGCATGAGGTCAGCTTGTATGGAAAATATTAAAATGAGGTTTGTCTATGTTGCTCTATTGATTTCTGGGACAGGGTCTCCCCGACATCAGGCACAGCAGCTGCACTTGTCCGAGGCTCCTTTGCAGATGCAGGCCTGGGCACACTTGGCACAGCCCGTGGGGCAGCAGGAGCAGCAGCCTGGGGAAGAAAGGGCAGAGTGAGAGTCACAGCACGTGTCGCCAGGAAGCACCTCCTGAGGAAGGGGACGCCAGGAAGTTTGGTCACTGTCCTGCTCCTGCCTGCTGAGCTCAGGGCTCCCTCCTCTGACTCAGCCCAGACCCCAGACCCCAGACCCCAGACCCCAGGGAAGGCCCCACACTCACTCTTCTTGCAGGAGGTGCATCTGCAGGCTTTGCACGTGCAGGAGCCTGCGCAGCTGCAGGAGCCACCTGCCAGCAAGGGAGAGACAGCAGTGAGCAGGAGCGGGACCCAGGGGCCACAGCAGATGTCAGCAATGCCTCCCTCCCCCTCCTGCTCTGTCAGGGCCCAGCCCTGGGAGCTCCTGCCCCACTCAGGCACATGCAGAAGCCCCAGCTTCTCTCTTCTGGTGTTGGATGGTAGGTCCCCTCCTGACTTCCTCCACAGGCAGGTCCCAGGCTCCAGACCTGACTGGGGCTGACTCCAGGCTGACTGGGGCTGGGGGCCAGCACCTTATGAGCCGAACCCCAACGAAGCAATGTCCTCTCCTCCCACCAAGCCTTGGCAGCTCTGAGGCCTGGAAAGAGCATAGAGTCCCAATCCAAATGTCCCTTGATTTGCTGGGTAACATCAAGAAGGGCAGCCTGTGGCCTCAGTACCCCCAAACTTAAAACAGAGGCAAAAGGAGACTGGAAATGCTCCCAGGACCGTGGCTAGGAAAAAAGGCCTGGAATAATGACAGGAGCCCTCCTAAGCTCACTCACAATCCCCCTTTCTCTCACCCCAAGGACCCCACGTCCTGTGCCTGGGATGGGGCATCCGGAGGCTCGAAGCCAGCCAACTCTTACCTGTGGGGCAGGAGCAGTTGGGGTCCATGTGTGGAGGCAGGTGAGACAAAGCAGAGAGCAACGCGGATTCACTGGTCCAGTAGGAGGCGCATTGCAGTGTAGGCGCCCGCGTGCTCAGGTTTATACCCCAGGAGGCGGCCCGGGCGCAGAGGCTCCCCCGCCCACTTGCCCTCGCCCGGCACATCCCCGCCCGCAGCGCCGGGTCCTGGGCGGTGAGCAAACCTCAGGGCAGAGCGCACGGTTCCGGGAAGGCGGCCGGGCTCCGTGCGCACCGCGCCGGCCTCCCCCTTGGCGCCCCCAGCGGGGAGGGACTTGGTGCCGCGCGGCAAGCGGCGCCCCAGCCTCCCTGCCCGCCCCTCCCCAGCTTTCCGCGAGGTCGGCAAACGCCAGTGTTCCCCGATCTTCTGGGAACCCAGCCCCCGTGTCCTCGCCATCGTCCCCACCCCCAGCCCCCGCAACTCTGCCCTGAGGTGCGCCCTTTCCCGAAGCCCGTGCGCAACGGCAGCCTCGCGCGCACGTCCCATGCTTGGCTGGAGCTTGGAGTTGTGCGCAGAGATGGGTGGTGGATGTGACCTTCGCCACCTACCCCTCCCCAACCTGCGCTGTCCTGGTCTCCAGCGTGGTCTTGAGGCAGTGGTTCTCTAAGGTTTCACCTGGAACAGCAAGGCTGTGAACACACGCCCTTGCCTGTCGTCCCTCCTTCCCCTCTGGGCGGCTGAGCAGGTGAATGGGCACATTTCCCCAGGGTCTGCTTTGCCTACATTTGCCAGTGGTTTCCCTCAGCGTAGCCGGCCCAGCCCACTCCAGGATGGAGGTTCCCAAAGCAGGGGATGCACCTCCCCCCCCCCCCGGAAGCGGGGGAAGGCATCAGGGTAGGTGACAGGCGGACCTGGCCTTAAATAACAAAGCCAGACAAGTGGATGTTTCCCTTTGAGTCTTCCTGACAATCCCATACCTTGGAGTCTGTGCCAAGGCTTCTTTAATCACTGCCGCTCTTTCAATTCTAACAGAACACTACGGAGCAATCTTTCTTAGGAGCCAGTTTCCTAAAGGCAGAATTACATAGAGCACTAGGGGGCTACTGAGCCAAGGTCACAGTGCCTGGAAGTGGTGCCCTGGATCTGAGTCCTGTCACTTCCCAAGGCAAAGAGTCAGTGACAGTTGCCTTTGGCCCAGAGCTGTGTCTTTAGCACCTCTCTACTGAGTTTGCTCAATCCTGGCAGTAAAAAAGCAGTAGAAAAGGAATACATATAAATGTTTTCTGTGGCTACCATATATGTCTAGAAGTGCACTGCTTTCCATATTCAGTAGTGATTAAGAGTTTGCTTTTCATATAAGTGAACTTGTGTGTGTGTGTGTGTGTGATATAATATATTTATATATTTATAATGTAATATTTTATGTATTATATATTATATAGTATATATATGTGTGTGTATATATAATATATATAAAATATTAAGTAAAATCTTGGTGCAGGACACAGAAATGGCAGGATCCTCCTGTATATGTTAGTAGGAGCCGGGCTGTCTTGCTCATGACTCGATATCCCTAGTGCCAGACACTTTTTGTGGGAAGAGGCAGATAAGCCTCTCAGGACAACTGGTCACATGTTCAAATGCTTTTTGAGAACAGCAAAGGACTCACAGCTAGCATACCAGCCCTGGCTTACTGATTTGGAAGTAGAAAAATACATTCTATGCTTTGACTCATAATAATTATAATTAGATAATATTATAGATTACTGTGTGCCAGGCTTCATTCTAAGTTCTTTGAATGTATTCTAATCTTTAATCCTAAAAGCCAGACACAATTATTTTGCCCTTACAAACAGAGGAGACTGAGCCACAGGGAGGTGATATCACGTGGCTATGAGTGACACAGGTGGGAGTGGCACTCCTGCAGGCTGACTGCAGCACCCGGCCCTTACCCAGCACTGGGCACCACAACATCACATGAAAGATGAGAACACTGAACACCTGGCACAGAGGCAGCAGCGGGAAGAACACTGAGCAGGCAGGCAGATCCCGCTGTGTAGCTCTGTGACCTCTTTGGGCTTCAGGCTCCCATCTATCTGTCCAGCCAGGAACACAACTGGACTGTCTCAGAGGACCTGGACCCTTTCAGCTCTGAATAAGGGAAGACAGATGTAACATCCAGTGACATAATCAGCCACCTGTGGCCAAGAAGTAAGATAGTGCTGGTGTAGGTTCTGACCTATGACTGTGGGCTGTGTGACCTTGGTCAGGTTACTTAACCTCTCTGGAAGATGGCACAATCATTCAGGCTGTTGCATGTTTCCTCATTCACTGGTTCCTGTGCAGCTCAAAGGATTTGCAGTGAAGGAAAAGCTTTTGTCTGTCCAAAATAGTGTTGCATCTTATCCTGGGGGCTCTGCAGGTCCACCACACAGCCCCTGGCACTTGATCAGCAAGGCTTCAATCCATCTCTAGCCACCGCCCAAAGTAATGCTTCCAACCAATGAGCCTTTATCCTGGAGCTTTGTGGGAATTCTGTCCCCACAAATATCTTGGATACTGTCAGAATAGTGGCTACTATTGAAGCCCTAGCTAGGAGCAGCCACATCCTCATCTAACCCTCCACATTGATGTATAAGCTACTTCATACAAATGAGGAAATGAAGGCTAAGAAAGTAGCATGGACCTGCCCACATCACATGGCCAGGAAATGACAAGATGACTGTGAACCAAGATGCTTGACATTCCAACCCATGCACTCGACACCATCTGGCTTCTGCAAACCCCTCTTCACACGGGAACCCTGTGGGCAAGTGTGGACATGACCGCGGGGCCGTGCAATTCCTCTTTCTCTTTGACTGAACACCAGATAGCAATTCCCTCTAAAAATAGCCAGGGAGGACTTCCCTTTGTGGCATAGTGGAAACGAATCTGACTAGTTACCATGAGGATGTGGATTCGATCCCAGGCCTCGCTCAGTGGGTTAAGGATCCTGTGTTGTTGTGAGCTGTGGTATAGGTCGCAGACCTGGCTCAGATCCTGCGTTGCTGTGGCTGTGGCTGTCGCTGCGGCATAGGCTGATGGCTGTAGTTCCTAGCCTGGGAACCTCCATATGCCTTAGGTGTGGCCCTAAAAAGCAAAATAAATAAATAGCCAGGGAGAGAAACTGTTTTAATATATTGTAAGCCCCTGCATGCCTCATTCCTGTCTACAAACACCCCCAAACCGTCCAAAATGCAGAACAGCCATCATCCTGCTGTATTCTATCTGGAAGCAACCCTAACCCTATCTGGAAGCAACTTTCAGGTACATTGCCTCTCGCTGGGAAATGGCTAGCCTATTCCCTCTAAATCCCTAGTCCCTCTCTTGGTTTTATGCAAACCAAAACAGCCAGAATGAAATCGACAACTTTTATTACAACTCACATATTTCACAGAAAAAGGGATGTAGCATGAAGTCAGCGCGTGTGAAAAATAGCAAAATGCAAGTTTGTCCAAGTTGCTCTATTTACATCTGGGGCAGGGTCTCCCCAGACTTCAGGCACAGCAGCTGCACTTGTCCGAGGCCCCTTTGCAGATGCAGCCCTGGGCACACCTGGCACAGCCCGCGGGGCAGCAGGAGCAGCAGCCTGGGGAAGAAAGGGCAGAGTGAGAGTCAGAGGGCACTTTATGGGGAATTGCCCTTCCCATCTGCAGGCCTGGCACAAGCTGTCCCCAGGCCCAGGGCACCCTGACTTGAGGATGAGGTGCTGTGTCCTGAGAAAACTGCCCTCAGACTCCAGGTAAAGGCTGCCTGCTCCATCTGAGCCCAGGACAGGGCAGAGCCCTGGAGAGACAGGGACAGGGCCTCCGGGGACAGGAAAAAGCCAGCCCCCAGAGCCATCGATGAAGTGAGGAAAGTCTTCAAGACCAAGGTGGAGGCAAACCCCAGACAGAACAGCTCCCAGTACAGGCAGGGAAGCTCTGGGCCACCTTCACAGGAAAGGGCTGCGCCAGGTCAGAGAAGCCACACGTGGTCACTAGTTCATGGCTGTAAAGCACTTCTGCCCCAGAGAATATTAGGAAAGCAGCATCACCAGGCAGAGAACTAGTTCTAGTGTCAGGTGGGTTTTCTTGGTGGTAACCTGTATGGGCCTCAGTCTCCCTGTTCTAGAATGAGAGGTTGGGTGCCAATCATGTCCAAGGTGCTTCTAGTCAGGATCCTGACTCTCTTCCTAATGAAGGGGCTGCCAGGAAGTTTGGTCACTGTCCTGCTCCTGCCTGCGGAGCGCAGGGCTCCCTCCTCTGACTCAGCCCAGACTCCAAACACCCAGGGAAGGCCCAACACTCACTCTTCTTGCAGGAGGTGCATCTGCAGGCTTTGCCGCCTGCCAGCAAGGGAGAGACAGCAGTGAGCAGGAGCGGGACCCAGGGGCCACAGCAGATGTCAGCAATGCCTCTCTTACCCTTCTGCTCTGTTGAGGCCCAGCCCTGGGAGCTCCTGCCCCACTCAGGCACATGCAGAAGCCCCAGCTTCTCTCTTCTGGAGCAGAAAGGTAGGTCCCCTCCGATTTCCTCCACAGGCAAGTCCCAGGCTCCAGACCCAGACCAGGCTGACTGGAGCTGGGGGCCAGCACCTTATGAGCTGAACTCCAAAGAGGCAATGTCCCCTTCTCCCACCAAGTCCTGTAGCTCCAAGGTCTCTTCAGAGCACTGCGTCTCAGTCTAGATGTGACCTGCTGGGCGATCTGCAAAAGGTTAGCCTGGAGCGTCAGTGCCCCCAAATTTGAAATAGAGCTAAATGGAGACTGGACATACTTCCAGGACTTTGTCTAGGAGGAAAGCCCTGGACCAAGGACAGGAGTCTATTTGAGCTCACACAGTCCTCCCTTCTCTCACCCCAGGGACCCCACGTCATCCTGTGCCAGAGATGGGGCATCCTAAGGCTGAAAGCCAAGGTCCTTTACCAGGGGAGCAGGAGCAGGTGGGGTCCATGCAGAGATGAGGTGAGCTGGGAAGTCCAAAGCAAGCAGTTAAGCAGACTGACTTCCTTGGTGGGAGGCATGTTGGAGCCCAGAGGTCCGCGTGCTGGGTTTATGCCCAGAGGAGGCAGCCGGGGGCGCACAGAGGCCTCGCTCCCACCTTGCACGGGCCAGGTGAATCTCGTCCATTTGTAGTGAGCAAAGCCCCAGGCTGAGCGTCAGATTCTCCTAATGCACCTGGGACCTGGTGCACACGGAGGGCTGCGTTTGGTGCCTGTTCGCCCAGAGGGACTGTTTGCTAGGAGGTACGCAGTGTCCCACCTCCCTGCCCCACCCTTCCCTTTTCTCCCAGAGGTCAGTAGCCAAAGGGGTTCCCAGGTTTTCTGGGAATTAAGCCCCCTCATTCTCGCTGCCTTCCCCACCGCCCCTGACACCACCCTCCACCCCGCCAACCCTTGTGCCCCACCCCCTACCCCCCACTGTTGTCTTCAGGTTTGCCCTTTCCTGGAACCCGTGTGCAACCCCAGGCTTGTGCTCCTGTCCTCCCAGGTATGGCTGGAGCCTGAGAGTTGTGTGCAGAGATGAGTGGCAGATGTGACTTCCACCACCAATCCCCCCACCCCCTGTCCTCGTCTCCAGGATGGTCCTTAGGCAGCGTTTCTCTGACGTTTCTCCCTAACAGCACCGCTGTGAACACAAGCCTCTGCCTCCCATCCTTCTGTTCTCCAGGGCTGAGTGGGTGGATGGCATTAAATATCAAAGCAAGACAAGTGGATATTTGCCTTTCCATATTCAACAGTGGGAAGAGCACTGGGCTGGCAGATCCTTGGCATAGCTCTGTGACTTTGCTGGTCTTCACACTCCTACCTGTTGGTCCAGCCAGGAGCACATCTGGACTGTTTCCGAGGACCTTTCCAGTTCTGAATAATGAGAGGCAGGATTCAACCTTCAGTGACATCCTAATCGGTCATCTTTGGCAAGGAGGCGGGACAGCTGTAGTCTAGGTTCAGACCTCTGAATCTGATCTGTGTGCACCGTGCACCGGGGCAAGTGGCTTAAAAATCTGTGTGATTGGCACAGTCACTCCAGCCCCTGCAAGCTCAGTCTGTTACTAGTTCAGTGTAGATCAAATGACATGAACGGTGGGCGGTACTTCATCTGCGCAAACGCTGTGGTGGCATCTGATCCTAGAGGGGCAGTTGCAGGTCATCCACACTCTCCCCGCATTAGATCAGTGACTTTCCAATCAAACTCTAACCTTCCACTCACAGTAATGATTGTGAGACAAGGATTAGCCTTTCCCCAAGAGCTTGTTGGGGTTCAACACGATTCATTCCCTGAAAAGTCACTGTGAACACTATTTATTAAGTTCTAGTGAGGCCCAGGCAGCTCTCACTTAATACCACATAAAGATATAATCTGCTTTTTGTAGGAAACGGAGACTCAGAGTTGAGCGACTCATTCACAATTTGCAGCAGGCAGTGCCATACTGATCTGTGAACCAGGACTGCTTGATACCAACATGCGCTCACAGGCTGGCTCCCGACATCCCCTCTTCACACAGGGCACCTGTGGGTAAGTGTGGTCCTGTCTCTTGGGCTATGTGACTTGTCTTTCTCTTTGACTTTACATCCCATAGCAAATCCCTCCCAAAAGTCTCAGGGGGACTGGCCATTGCCATTATTACAAGTCACTCAGTGCCTCACTCTCGCTTAATAAACACCACACAGTTTCATAACTGCCAGGGATCGAACCCGCAACCTCATGGTTCCTAGTCGGATTCGTTAACCACTGCCCTCACCCTGCTCAGGCAGACACGGAGCCTTTCAGCTGGAACCAGTCCCCAGATCCTCTCCCTCATGTTGGGAAATGGTTTGGTGTTACCTCTGAGTTCCTGATCACTTTCCTGGTTTCAAGTAGATTTTGAAGACACCAGTTCAGCCTGACCTGAAGGAACTTCCAAAGATTCAGAGCCAACTCACCACAGGGAGCTCTCAGGGGTAGTGGGTGTCCCATGATGGGTATTGGGCAAGCCAAGACTGATATGCCCTGTGGGCATGGGGGGAGGGGCAGTGCTACTCCAGGTATGTGTGTTTCCATTATGGGCCATTTGCAAAGTCGTTTCAGTGTTCAGTGCACACCTTTGATGAACGTGTGGTTTATTTTTCTTTTTCTTTTCTTTTTTTTTCCTTTTTTTTTTCTTTTTGCCTTTTCTAGGGCCGCTCCCGTGGCACATGGAGGTTCCCAGGCTAGGGGTCTAATCAGAGCTGTAGCCACCAGCCTACACCACAGGCACAGCACAGCAATGCGGGATTCGAGCTGCGTCTGTGACCTACATCACAGCTCACGGCAACACCAGATCCTTAACCCACTGAGCAAGGCCAGGGATCGAACCTGCAACCTCATGGTTCCTAGTTGGATTCATTAACCACTGAACCATGATGGGAACTCCCTGTGTGGTTTCTTTTTAATGGAATTATAGTTGATTTACAATACTGTGTTAGTTTCAGGTGAACAAATGTGTAGTTTTTAAATTTAATTTTTTCCCAGGTTACTGCATTTCTTGTGTACTCATTTAAATTTGTTGAATCAAAAGTTGGGTTTTAGAGAGTTCCTGTTGTGGCTTAGTGTAACGAACCTGACTAGTATACATGAGGACTCATGTTTGATCTCTGGCCCCACTCAATGGGTTAAGGATCCAGTGTTGCTGTGAGCTGCTATGTAGGTTGCAGATGAGGCTCCGATCTGGCATTGCTGTGGCTGTGGCATAGGCTGGCAGCTATAGTTCTGATTTGGCCCCTAGCCTGGGAACTTCCATATGCTGCAGGTGTGGCCCTAAAAAAAAAGAAAGAAAGAAGGAAAAAAATTGGGTTTTGTATATTGTGTTCTTTTGAATTTTTCTTAATAACTCAATTTTATTTTACCAAAGTTTAGGTTTGTGAGGATAGAAAATAAAAACCCCAGCTAGGAGTTCCTGTCGTGGCTCAGAGGAAAAGAATCTGACTCATATTCATGGGGACAGAAGTTCGATCCCTAGCTTTGCTCAGTGGGTTAAGGATCTGGCGTTGCCATGAGCTGTGGTGTAGGTAGAAGATGTGGCTCAGATCTGGCATTGCTGTGGCTGTGTGGTGTAGGCCAGTGGCTACAGCTCCAATTTGAATCCTAGCCTGGGACCCTCCATATGCCATGGGTGTGGCCCTAAAAAGACAAAAAAAAAAAAAAAAATCTAGAAAATTCACACCAGGCTCTCCGTGCAGGGAGTTTGAGACTCTCAGGTAGGGATCAGGTAACTAGGGTTTTGATTCCAACTTCTTTAGGGTCCATCAAGCCTAAAATCTATGAGAAACTGAAGTTATCCAGGGATTTCAGAGAGTGGAAAATGAAGCACTGAGAAGTCACCAGCCCTTGCTGTGCCACCAACCTTTGACATGAGAACAGAGGGGACCTTGTATCTGCCCAACACCTTCATATCATCTGGCCTGATGCTCTTCTATTTTACAGAAGATGAACTCAGTGAAGGAGTGTGTTTTTTTTCAAGGCACTCAGCTTATTAGGGACTAACATTTTGTCCCAGGATCCGAGTCTCTGCACTTCTCATCCAGTCTCCTCCACCAGCCCTGGATGGCACAAATATCCTTATTCCCAGTGCACAGAAAAGAAAGCCGAGTCAGAGTAGTGTCAGCAACTTTTATTATCATTCACATATTTCATAGGAAGGGAATGTAGCAATTGAGTCAGGGTCGTGTAAAAATGCAGGTTGGCCCACATTCCTCCATTTTCATCTTGGGGCAGGTGCTCCCCGACATCAGGCACAGCAGCTACACTTATCTGATGCCCCTTTGCAGACGCAGCCCTTGGCACACTTGGCACAGCCCACAGGGCAGCAGGAGCAGCAGCCTGAGGAGAGATGGGGAAAAATAGATGCCGGAAATGATTTTTTCCCAGGCACCTCCTTGCCCAACAGCAGCCAGGCCACAGCCCTCAAATCCAAGGGACCCTTGGTGGAGAAGAACATGCTCTGTTCCAAGACAGTTGGGAGGGCCTTTGGGGTTTGGGTTCCACTAGGAAATGGCTTCCATGCCCCACCTAAGTCCAGGACAAGGTGGAAAGTCAGAAGCAGCTGTGACAGGTGCCGAGGGGCAAAGGAAGACCAGCCCCCTAGGGCTGTACACTCAGAACCAGTGCTGGGTACCCTCTGTCACCCTGGTGGCATCCCCCAGACACCCAGCGATGGCCCCACACTCACTCTTCTTGCAGGAGGTGCATCTGCAGGCTTTGCACGTGCAGGAGCCTGCGCAGCTGCAGGAGCCACCTGCCAGCAAGGGAGAGACAGCAGTGAACAGGAGACAGTGGTAGGACCCAGGGGCCACAGCAGATGGTCAGCAGTCCCTCCCTGCATCCTCCTCCTGGGTGTAGAGCCCAGCGCTGGGAACTCCTGCCCCACAAAGAAGAGTCAAGTCCCCCCACCCCCTACCTTCTGTGTAAAGGGCTGTGCACTGCCTCCTATTTACCCCAGAGCTATGGCCCCAGGCTCCAGAGCCGGTGCAGGACGCCTAGGTCTGGCGGCCAGGACCTTCTGTTTGAGCCCAGAGAACGCAGTGTCCCCCGCTCCCACCCAGCATAGGCAACTCAGAGGCCTGCAGAGAGCACGGTGGCAGACCCAGAAGCCCATCATTTCCCGGCCGATGCGGGCAGGAGAGCCGTGAGCCTCAGGGTTCCTGTTTGTGAAACTGTCGAGGGAGAAAGCTCATTTGGAGCTCACTAAAGAAATCCACCTCAGCTCAAGTTCAAAATACGCCCTCCTCCAAACCCAGGGACACTTCTTGGTTTAGGGGAAGGGGCATCCGCAGTGCCAGGGCCCGGGGTCCCTTACCAGTGGAGCAGGAGCAGTTGGGGTCCATTTGGAGGCGAGGTGTGGCCGGAGGTCCAAAGCAAGTGGCGGTGGCGAAGAGGCACTTGTCCTTTGGGAGGCGTGTGGCCGAGGAGCCCGCGATTCAGTTTATACCCGAAGGAGGCGGCCCGGGCGCAGAGGCCCCGCCCCTCGCACCTGCCCGGCGGAACCGCGCCGCCCGCAGCGCCCGGGGCCGGGCTGTGCGCCCGCCCGGGTGCAGGCAGGGTTCCGTGAGCAAGGCTTGGGTCGGTGTGCAGCGCCCGGGCTGCCCCTTTAGCCCTAGAACTCGTGGATGGCCGGTGTGCCGGGCGGCTGTAGGTGTCCCAGACTTCCTGCCCGCCCCTCCCCAATTTTCCCGAGGTAGGCTGCGACCTTTCTGGGGGGTATCTTGTCTATTTTTGCCACCCCAGCCCTCCACCCCCACCCCGTGCCATTGTCCTCAGCTTCATCCTTTCCCAGAGCCCGTGTGCAACCCAGCCCACACTCACACCCCTGGTTTGAAGGGAGCTGTGCAAAGACCTGAGGGAGTTGTGTGCAAAGACCCACGGTGGATGTGACTCTTGCCCCCCAGTACCTGTCCCCGCCTTGCGCCCAGAAGGCCTTTGGCCCTGTTTTTTTTTTTTTTTTTTTTGTCTGTTTCAAGGCGGACACTGGCCTCTGCTTCCATTCTTTCTCCACTCTTTAAGTTTGACCGGCTGTATGCGCACGTTTGTCTGGGTCCTTTGCATAAAACTCTCCAGAGACTTTCCACACCCTCTGCCAGCCCACCTCACTCCAGGAAAGCTGTGCAAAAATTGCTCGCAGGGGAGGAATCATTTTAGGTGACATGCAGATCTAAGGTTACATAATATATCAAGAAAAGTAATCATTTCCTTTCACTATTACTGACCACTACACAGCATTTTGTATGAGTCACATACCTGGTTAATCATTTTTTGATCTTTCAACCCTCACAACGACTCTGAAAGAGGAATACTTTTTCTTCTTTTCTTTTTAGGGCCTCACCCAAGGCATATGGAAGTTCCCAGGCTAGGGTCAAATTGGAGCTGCAGCTGCTGGCCTACACCACAGACACAGCAACCTGGGATCCGAGCCACATATGTGACCCACACCATAGCTCACAGCAATGCCAGATCCTTAACCCACTGTGCAGGGCCAGGGATCGAACTCTCAACCTCATGGATCCTGCTGAGTCACAATGGGAACTCCAGGAATGCTATTACTTATGAACCCATTTGGCTGATGGGAAAGGTAAGTCACAAGGAGTAACTTACTTGGGGTCACAGAACTAGGAAGTGGTGTCATTGGATCTGAATCCAGTCCGCTTCCCAAGGGAAGGAGAAAGTCCAGGATAAGCTTTTCCTTTGACCCAAAGTTTTCCTTTGATGTATCTTCAACATTAATGTACTGCTTGAAATCTTTTAAACAGAGGTAAGCCTCAAGCTTATCAGCGCTTCAGGCCTGTGTCATGATTTAGTTCTCAGGGACCTAGATTGTCTTTTCGGTCTGCAAGACATCACACTGGTACTACCTTGATGATGTTATGCTGATTGGAGCGAGTTGCAGGAAGTAACAACTACTCTAGCCTTATGGGGTAAGACTCAAGGAGTTCCTGTCGTGGCTCAGTGGTTAACGAATCCAACTAGAAGCCATGAGGTTGTGGGTTCGATCCCTGGCCTGCAGCATGCTGAGCAGCCCGAGCCGCAGGCATTTGATCCTTAACCCACTGAGCCACCAGGGAATTCCGATTTTTAATTAAAAAAAAAAAAAAAGCCAGTTTCTTAAGATAAATCTCTCTCTGGTTGTATTTCTCTGGAGAATACTAATACAAACATATTTTTAAAACATATAAATCATTTAAAGGAAACATGTTCAGTAAAATACTGGTGCGAATGGCAGCAGAAATGGCAAGTATCTTTCTGTGTGTTCCATAAGGGCACAGGCTGTGGTGTGCAGGGTTATAAATCGCCAGTGCTGATCACGGTTTTGTGAGAAATGTGAAAGACTTTTTGGACCACAGGTCACGTGCTCAAGTGGTGGATGAAGACAACACAGGACACACAGCTAGGCACACCAGCACTGCTTCTTTGTCTCAAGGTAAATAAATACCCCCATATGTTATGTATAATAATAATAACAATAATAATAACCAATAGCTAACATTAAAGACCACTCACCAGGCCATGCTGAGTTCTTTACATGTATTAACTCTTTAATCCCATGAGCCATATACATTCATTTTGCCCTTTAACATGTGGAAGAGACTGAGCCACAGAGAAGTTATGTCACGTGGCTGTAAGTGACACAGGTGGGACTGGCATTCATGCAGGCAGACGGCAGCAATGTGCCTGCCCCCGCCCCCCGGGGCACCATGCCATCACATGAAAGGTGAGGACATTGAACACCTGGCACAGAGGGAACAGTGGAAGAGCACTGAGCAAGCAGTCAGCATAGCTCTGTGACCTCTCTGGGATTCAGTTTCCCATGTGTCACGCCAGGAGCACAATTGATCCATCTCAAAAGGTCCTTCTAACTCTGAATACTGAGAGGCAGGACTTAGTATCCAGTGCCATCATGATTTGCCAGCCGTGGCCAGGGGGTACGTTCAGCTGTAGTGGAGGATCAGACCTCTGGCCTCCCAGCTGTGTGACTTTAACCTCTCTGGAACCGGCACAGTCACTCTAGCCCCTGCATGTCACTCTCTCACTGGCTCCTGTGCAGCTCAAATGACACAAAGCATGGGAAAGGCTTCTGAGTCTCTCCTAATGCTGTGGCAGTGTCTTGTCCCAGGGAGCTCATTGCAAGTCACCCAAACTCCCTTGGTACCAGATCAGCAAATTTCCAGTCCCTATCCTTAACCTCCCACCCAAAGTAATGCTTCCAAACCAGTGAGCATTTCTCCAGGAGCTCGCTGGGAGCTTAAAGGATTCCCTCTCCCGACAGCCAGTGGGGACATAATGATTGTCATGGCCATTGCTTATTAAGCCAGGAGCCAGGACACTGTCCTTTAATCCCCACATAGAGATATACTCTCCTTTTCACAAATGGACGCAGGTTCAATCCCTGGCCTTGCTCAGTGGGCTAAGGATCCAGCGTTGCCCTGAGCTGTGGTCTAGGTCGCAGACGCGGCTGGGATCCCTCGTTGCTGTGGCTCTGGCGCAGGCCAGCAGCTGCAGCTCTGATCTGACCCCTAGCCTGGGACCTTCTGTAGGCCGTGGGTGTGGCCCTAAAAAGAAAAACAAAAAAACACAAACAAGTGGAGAAGGGGAGCCTCCGAGATGTCGACGCACTTTCGCAGGTCATACCACTTGTGGCAAAGTAGGCGGTGAACTGAGCGGCCCACACAGTCAGCGCGGGCTGGTTTCTGAAATCCCCTCTTCACACAGGGCACCTGTGGGCAAGCGTGGGCCTGACTCCTGGGCCACGTGACTTGTCTTTCCCTTTTATTTTACATCGAATAGCAATTCCCTGTACCAATAGCCTGGAGGACTAACTGCTGGCATTAATTACGAGACCGTGGGCGCCTCCTGCTTAATAAACACCCCCACGCCGTTTCCAGGCAGACGTGAAATACTCATCTGGAACCAATTCTCAGGCACACCCCCTCTCCATGGGAAATGACTGGGTAATTCCCTCCAAATCCCTTGTTACTTTGCCGCTTTCACGTTGCCAAGGGCTGGACTTTGGAGGGAAAGATTTCAGCCTGAGCAAGGGAAGGACTTGCAAAGATTCAGAGCCAAGTCACAACAGAGACCTGTCAGGGGTGGCGGTTGTCAGGTCGCTGGAACTGGGCAAGTGTACATTTCCTGTGTGGATGCAGGGGAGGTGGCAGCAGTGCCATACAGGATGTGGGGGGCTCGTTTATGAATTGTTTCCAGTGCTCAACTTTCAATGAATGTTTATAAAACTTCTAATTTTCTTGGAGTTCCCTCATGGCACAGTGGGTTAAGGATCCAGCATTGCCACTGCAGCAGCTTGGGTGGATGCTGTGGTGTGAATTTGATCCCTGGCCTGGAAACTTCCACATGCCAAGGGCGTGCCAAAAAAAAAAAAAAAAGCATTAAAATCTCTCATTCTCTTATTTGTTCTTCATATATTTATTGAAATTACATGTGTTGAATTTAAAACCACGGGCTTTGTATCATTCTTTTATGGCATATTTTTGTGTGTCTTTTTAGGGATGCACACACAGCATATGGAGGTTCCCAGGCTAGGGGTCCAATCGGAGCTGCAGCTGTGGGCCTATGCCGCAGCCACAGCCATGCCAGATCCGAGCTGCATCTGCAACCTATGCTGCAGCTTGTGGCAATGTTGTATCCTTAACCCACTGAGTGAGCCCAGGGGTGGAACTCATGTCTTCATGGATACTAGTTGGGCTCATTACTGCTGAGCAACGACAGGAATTCCACTTCTGTGGCATTTTTATGGTAATTTTTAAAAACCAAGTCTTAAGTCTGTGATGGGTAGGAAATCAAATTTGTTCCTTCACTACGGGGATTTTTTTTCTGGCACCCCATTTAGATTCAAGCAAGTGGGGGAGATTTCCACCTCTTTAGTCACTTTTAAGCCTAAAATCCAATGAGGAAGTGAAATTGAAATGGTGCAGAATGAGAATTCTGGATTGAGAAGTTTCTGAGCCACCAATAGAGCAGACTCTGTATCAGCCCAACACCCTTATAGCACCTGGCCTACGGCTCTTTCATTTGACAGAAGATGAAGTTCAGTGAGATAACGTGGCTTGAAGGGACTAATATTTCCATCCAGAAACCAAGTACTTCTAGTCCATTCCCCACTCCCCTGGTGGGCAAGTCAAGGAAAACAGCCAGAATAAAGCCAACCATTTTTATTATCATTCATGTACTTTATGGGAAAAAAGAAAAGAATATAGCAAACAGGTCAGGTTGTATTTTAAAAAATGCAGGTTTGTACACATTGCTCTATTTACATCTGGGGCAGGGTCTCCCCAACTTCAGGCGCAGCAGCTGCACTTGTCCGAGGCTCCTTTGCAGATGCAGCCCTGGGCACACTTGGCACAGCCCACGGGGCAGCAGGAGCAGCAGCCTGGGGAAGGGAAGGAGGCAGCAGAGATGA
Source organism: Phacochoerus africanus (assembly GCF_016906955.1). Taxonomy (NCBI): domain Eukaryota; kingdom Metazoa; phylum Chordata; class Mammalia; order Artiodactyla; family Suidae; genus Phacochoerus; species Phacochoerus africanus. The sequence continues at coordinate 18,411,584 of NC_062551.1, read as the reverse complement.
GCGCTTGGGGCTAGGGATTAATAAGGCTTCCCATCCTCCCCAGGGGAAGTGCTGCCTTTGCGGAGGAAGAAACATCTACTGCCCTATTTAAATTCCCCTCGGAGACGCAGAGGGCTAGCAACACGGTGGGAGGGGGAGCGCATTAGGGGTAGGCGTAGAGAGAATTGCACTTACTTTTCTTGCAAGAGGTGCATTTGCAGTCTTTGCATTTGCAGGAGCCGGCACACGTGCAGGACCCACCTGCGAAGAGAAAGGCAGATGTAAGAACGGGCCCTGGAGACTTGATCGCGGGCATGCGAGACCGGGTTCCACAACCAATTCGTGGTATCGTAGGTAAGCCACGGACTCTGATTTCCTTAAGTGGTCAGGCAGGGTTTCCTCGTGTAACTCAGAGGAGGGCGCATCAAAACGCTTTAGAAAAGGCAGTTAGTACCCTGAACGTTAAGTGGGGAGTCAGAAATTGCTTCTCTAGCTTTACCGTCGACCTTCAGCCCTGGGCCAGATCTCCTTACCAGCGGCGCAGGAGCAGTTGGGATCCATGGCGAGCTCAAGCGGAGGCTGGCGTGCGGAGACCGCGGCAAAAAGGAGGGCGAGGAGGTGGAGCGGGCGCGCTGGGGCGGAGCGCGCGGCGGGCCGCCTTTATAGCGGGAAGAAGCCGGGGTGAGTGCAAAAGCCCTGCCGGGCCGGGCGCCGCCTGCACACGCCCCACGCTGAGTCACTGGCGGCCCGTGCGGCGCACCGGGCTGTGCACACGGGCCGCGGGGCCACGGTTCCCAGAAGCCGCCCAACGTGAGCACCTCGGCGAGGGAGGGGCTGCGCGCAGATCTCGGATGCCGCGTGCGGGGCGGCCAGGGGCCGTGTGCCAAACGCCCGGCCCCTGCCACCCGCTGCGGGCAAGGTCCCCGGCTACTGCCTTCCCCCTGCCCTGTATTTGAACTTTAGAGGTTAGAGGGCAGGTGAAAGCTGGTCTCGGGGGTCCTGCTAAAAAAGAAAACCGGTTGGAAGTCAGGACAGATTAAAAAAACTCTTTGTACCTGTCCAGGCTTAGTAATTGTGTAGCATCATTTTAAACCCATGGGATGGTTAGTGATGACATACTGTATACTGAGGGCTTCATCATGCTGTAGGGACGGTAGTAAGTGTGTTATGTTCCAGCGCTTGTTTAATCCTCCAACAACCCCGTAAGCTAAGGACTATTCATCATTCCCACTTTAGAGAATGGAGGCCCAGAGAAGTTAAGGAACTTGCCCAAGGTCACAGAGCTGCTGAGTGGCAGAGCCTGGTCATTCAAATCAGTGGGCCCAGCAGATGCTGAAGGCCCTCTAAGGGTAGGCATCACCAACCGGGGAGAATAAGGATCAGGAGCCACAAGCCTTGTGCTCATAAAAGCTCATAGTCATGGGGGCAGCCTCACTGGTGTGTGGGGAAGTTAATACGAGGGTCATCGAGGGTCATCGGCTGGGAAGGAGGTGCGGAGAGAGGAACCCAGTCTAGCCTGGGGGGAGGTGGGCCATTGCCTGGGGCCTGAGGGTGAGAAAGTCTTTGTTGGGCAGGGGAGGGGAAGGAGCTGAGATACAGGAAGCGGCGGGCTGGAAAGTTGGCATGGCCCTGGCATATTTGGAAGGGGAAACCCCACAAGAACTTTCTTCCCCAGTGGCTGCTCCAGGGGACAAGTGGATGTGGTGTCCACATTCCTCTCTGGGGAGGCACATCCTGCCCCCCCCCCACCTGCTGACACGTGTCTGGGAATACCCAGAGTGTGTCATTGGAGCATCAGCGGGTTACTGGAAAGTTCCTGGAGGGCTTAGGAAACGTTGCTTGCTGCACCGGGGAGTTTTGTGAGGAGGTGGGAGGACAGGCTGTGCTTGCAGGGTTTACTGTAAAGTCCTCTGGAAATGTCTTTGCAGCTCAGGTCAGACATCACTTCCTCCTGGGAGCCCATCCTGACCCCCGTGCTAGGTCAAGGTGCCTGTGGAATGTGCTGGTAAACAGCCTGTCCTTTTCCTGCCTGGCACTTCCCATGTCTGTAACACGTAGGAACGTGTGTGGTTCTTGGATTGGTATCTGTGTCCCTCTGTACCTCAGCCTGATGCTGTAAACACCAAGAGCATGCACTGCTCCGGAAATGTACCTCCAGCCCCTAGCCTAGGGCCAGGTTTGCAGGAGGTGCTTAATAAATATTTGCCGAATCGATTAATAGGGGTAATTCTCTCAATGTCTCCCCTCTTTCCCAGCCCCACTCCTTGCATTAGGACTTATTACAAGATGAAAGTAAAAGAAAAAAACAAACCTGTTTTTCACCGCTCTGGGAACTGTGTGCTTGCTCACTCAGGTAAAAATGCAGGGGAGTTGACTATGAAAAGGAGTAAATTCTAATGGTCACTCTGCTGCTCACTTGCTGAAGGACCTCAGATTGTTACGGGCTAGGGCTCCCCAAACCTCATCTGTCAAATGATCAGATTGTGCTAGAATTTGAGTGTCACATTCAAGCATCCTCTGACTTTAGAGCCAAGGGCTCAGAAATCTCCCTGCGTCTGGCAGCCCCGTGGGCTGAGCAGGGAAGGGCTGCTTTTTGGGCTATGGGCAGATTTTGTTCTTGTTTTTTATGTACGCACACACATTACAGAAGCCAGAATTTCTGGTTTTTTAATAAATCAGAGGTCACTTGTCCACTCAGGGGAAACAACTCAACTGTATGAAGAGACCATAAGACTTGTTTTTGCCCTGAAATGTTTTGAATCCTAGGTGTGGGCCATCCGTGTGGGCAGTAAAATTTGCTTTCACATCCAAGCTGTCACCTTTGAGTCATTTTGAGTCTGTGAGGGGAGAGATGACCAGCTAAGGAGAAGGGGGGCCCAGGCCCAGTTTTGCTCATCTCTGTAACCCTGAAAGCCTGGATGTGTGGGGGACAGAGGTGGAGAGGAAGGACTTCCTAATGCCTGCGTTCCTCACATGGTAGGAGGTCAGGGAAAAGAAGCCAACCAGCCTTAGATGAGGAAAAGCACCCATCTGACCCACAGATTTGTATGAGTCATCAGTGTGAGGCAGTGGTGTGGCCCCAGCCTGCATTAATAGAAGCATGCCACTTAGAAGGAGGGAGGTTTTTGTTTTTTTTTTTTGTCTTTTTAGGGCCACACCCGCAGCATATGGAGGTTCCCAGGCTAAGGGTCAAATTGGAGCTACAGCTGCCGGCCTACACCGCAGCCGCAGCTGCAGCAACACAGGATCCGAGCTGCATCTGCAACCTACACCACAGGATCCTTAGCCCACTGAGCAAGGCCAGGGATAAAACCCGCGTCCTCATGGATACTAGTCGGGTTCGTTAACCACTGAGCCACAGTGGGAACTCCGAGGAAGGTGATTTTTCATATCTTTGTTTTTTTTTTTCCTTTTAGGGCCACGCTTGTGGCATATGGAAGTTCCTGTGCTAGGGGTCAAATCAGAGCTGTGGCTGCCACAGCCACGACAATGCTGGATCGGAGTTGCAGCCTGCAGCAATGCCGGATCTTCAACCCACTGAGTGAGGCCAGGGATCTAACCCATACCCTCACAGACACCATGTCAGGTACTTAACCTGCTGAGCTACAGTGGGAACTCCTCATATCTTTTTAACTGCTAAGGTGGATATATATAGTTCTGCTGCCCAGCTATCCATTCATCCTTCCCCTGCGATGATACCCTTAGGTTTCCTTTGTAGAAGCACTCTTCCGCATTCTTAGTCCATATGGTTTGGATGGAGTAGACCCCATCCATGGGTTTTTGGGACAGTCCACCTCCCTGGCCATAGTGATTGGCTCTGATTATGTCACCCCAGCTGTGAACCAGAGAGAATCAAGGGACATGCTGGGAGAATGGCAGATGCTCTTTCCATCTAGACTTGAACCTGAAAGGATGTGAAACTGAGTTTCTAAAATCTTTGTCTTCATAATAAAAAGCCTGAGAATAAATTCATCACAAAGGAAATGGAGTCTGATAATAGCATTGAAACACCTGGATCTAGCCAAACCTGAAGCTACTGTGAATCAAATTTTTCCTTTTTTGGGAGTTCCCATCATGGCGCAGTGGAAACGAATCCAACTAGGAACTATGAGGTTGCAGGTTCGATCCCTGGCCTCGTTCAGTGGGTTAAGGATCTGGCATGGTGTGAGCTGCGGTATAGGTCTTAGATGCGGCTAGGATCCCGCTTTGCTGCAGCTGTGGCGTAGGCCAGCAGCCATAGCTCTGATTTGATGCCTAGCCTGGGAACCTCCATATGCCTCGGATGCAGCACAAAATTTTTTTTTTTCCTTTTTTGTTTAAATCATTATGGATAGATTCCTAATTGCCACCCTGAGAGCTGTATTCATTGTTGGGCTTCACTGGTCCAGAAGAAGCCCTAAGTTGATCACAATAGTCCTAAGACTCAAAACCCCATCATGTGAACAACAGCTGAGAGAGATGAGCAGGTTCAATGTGGAAGAAAACACTTACCCTCAGACATGTGGACAGTGGTTGTTCCAACTATCTATAGCTCGCAACAACTTACCTAAAATTGGCAGCTTTAGACAACAACCTATTTATTGTCTCTCCTGGTTCCCCGGGTCAGAAATTTGAGAAGGGCTCATTTGGGTGATTCTTTTGTTTCATGTATGGCTGACTAAAGTCACTCGGTGATATTTAGCTGATGGATGGGCCAGTCTGGAGGATCTAAGACAGCTTCACCCACGGGTCTGGCACCGTAGCAGGCATGGCTGGAGGGCTGAACTCAGCTGGAACTAAAGACCAGAGCTCCCTCATGTGGCCTCTTCAGCATGGTGGCCTCAGGGTCCTTAGTTCCTTACATTCAGCTCTGGGCTCCAAGGGCAGGAATACCGAGAGGCAGGGGGAGTAGCTGTGAGTTACTTAAGCCCTGGAGCTTGAAACTAGGACAGGTCACATCCACCACATTCGACTGGTCAAGAAGCCACAGAGCCTGCCCAGGTTTGAGAAGACAGAATGAAGACTCTGTATCTTTTTCTTTTTCTTTTTCTTTTCTTTGTCTTTTTTTAGGGCTGCACCGGCGGCATATGGAGGTTCCCAGGCTAGGGGTGGAATCGGAGCTGTAGCTCCTGGCCTACACCACAGCCACAGCAACACCAAATCTGAGCCGCAACCTACACCACAGCTCCCGGCAACGCCAGATCCTTAACCCACTGAGCGGGGCCAGGGATTGAACCTGCGTCCTCATGGATGATAATCAGATTCATTTCCACTGAGCCACAATGGGAACTCCCAAATACCCCCTATATTTTGATGGGAGGTGTCAACACATATGCAGGTATCTCTAATGTGCTGTAGTAGTCATGGGGCATAACATTGAGCACCTACTAGGCACTGGGACATTGAGTTGATTTCACTTAGAGCGCCCCACAGTCCTAAAAGGCAGATACTGTGAGTCCCTCCATTTTACAGGTGTGGCGCTAGAGAGAAATGCGGCCTGAGCAGAGTCTCACAGTTGTAAGTGGCACATGGGGATTTGAATCAGGATGTTCAGACTCCCTTCCTGTGTGTTTATGCCATGCTGGTAAGACAAGAATAGACTTGTGTTCTGTGGTCCCAAAGGCAGGGCCAGGAATAATGATTCTGCCCTGGGTGGGAAAGGCCTTCTTGAAATTAGAGCTGGTCACTCCTGGAAGGGACCACTTTAGGAGATAGTTTCCCATCACTATGGCCATAGAAACAGATGCTGGTGGATTCTGGCATTCGCCAGCGGGATAGAAAGAATATATATATTTATTTATCGCAGGAAGATCATCAACACTGTGGAGGCGGTGAACCAGCCTGGGTACCTGCTTGAGATGCCCGCACCCTTGGAGATGAATAATGTGTTTGACACAGGCTTGGGGACAGGTAGCCCTACCTCTACAAGCTCTCCTTCCAAATCACCCTCGCCCTGGGCACCTCCGTCACCACTATCACGCACAGGCTTGTTCAGGACACCCGTGCCTGTAAATAAAGTTTTAATTTCCCTTTTAATGTGATTAGCATTACAGTATATGTACACCTTGTTTTTCACTGAATGATAAGTTGCGGCAGTCTTTGCATAGCAGTACCCAGACTCTTACAGGATTCTTTTTATTAGATTTCATTATGAAATTTTTGTATTTGTATTTTTGTATTTCCCTCCTGAAGGATATTTAGCTTGTTTTGAGGATTCTGCTGTTACCAGTGATGGTACATTGAACTTCTGGGTTGAAGATTTGTACATTTTATTTTTTACTTTGTTTATTATTATTACTATTATTATTATTTTTGTCTTTTTGCCATTTCTAAGGTCGCTCCCGTGGCATGTGGAGGTTCCCAGGCTAGGGGTGGAATTGGAGCTGTAGCCGCCTGCCTACGCCAGAGCCACAGCAACCCTGGATCCAAGCCACGTCTGCGACCTCCACCACAGCTCAGAGCAACGCTGGATCCTTAACCCACTGAGCAAGGCCAGGGATCGAACCCACAACCTCATGGTTCCTCGTCAGATTCGTTAACCATTGAGCCATGACAGGAATTCCTGTACCTTTTAAATTTGAGTAACTTCTGTTAAAATATTCTCCAAATATCTCAGGACCCTGCTTTCAATCCTTTGGAGTTTATACCCAGAAGTGGAATTGCCAGGTCACAAAGTAATTCTATTTTTAACTTTCTGAGGAACCACTATTTTACATTTCCGTTTTGTTTGTTTGTTTGTTTGTTTCTGCTTTTTAGGGCCACACCTGTGGCATATGGAGGCTAGGGGTCCAATCAGAGCTACAGCTGCCAGCCTACACCACAGCCACATAGCAATGCCCTGATCAGAGCTGCATCTGCAACCTACACCACAGCTTATGGCAACTCTGGATCCTTAACCGACTGAGCGAGGCAAGGGATCGAACCTGCCTCCTCATAAATACTAGCTGGGTTCATTACTGCCAAGTCACAATGGAACTCCTACCTTTCCTTAAATAGTGCACAAGGGTTTCAGTTTCTCCACATCATTGCCAACACTTGCTCTTTTCTCTTTTTTGGATAGTAGTCATTTGCTCTGGTCTGACCGTTCGTGTGCTTTGGGGCCTTTGAGAGTTGTTTGTGTTTAAGTCATGAGGGTGGCGCTCTCATGAACGGGATTAGAGCTATTATAAAAGAACCCCCACAGAGCCCCTAGTCCATTCCACCATGTGAGGATGCAGTGAGATGTCTTTGACCCAGAAGAGAGCCTTCCCCCAACCATGCTGGCACCCTAATCTCAGACTTCTAGCCTGTGAGAAATAAATTCCTGTTGCATATAAGCTAGCCATTCTGTGGTATTTTGTTATAGCAGCCGGAATGAACAGACACGATCCTAATGGGTATGAGGCGATCTAGCTTTATTTTAGTGCTTTTTGTAACACAGGGCAAGCCAGAAACAGAGAAAACAAGCATGGTTAGGTTTAAAGGCCTAGACTTTAGTCAGACAGCATAGGTTCACATCCTGGCTCCACCACATTCTAGGTATGTGACTTTTACACACAAGACAGCAGGTCCAAAATGGAGTCACTTAGGCTAAGCCCCATGTCACCAGACTTGGGCTCTCCCAGAAATGGAATCTTTCATCCATCAGAAATCACCTGATCAGCTCCAGTTAGATGATCTGCCTGATAGGCCCCTGCCATCCCCTAAAGGAAAACTGCAGTAACCATCCCACTTTTTTGCCTGTTCTAACGTCCTTGTTCCTGGTCCCTTCCAGCTATAAAAGTCTTTCATTTTGTGCAGCTTCTCAGAGCTCCTTTCTATCTGCTACATTGGATGCTGCCCAATACAAATTGATATTGGCTCAAATAAACTCTTAAAACATTTTAATATGGCTCGGTTTATCTTTTAACAGACCTCATGCAAATTACCCTAAGCCCTATTGCCCCATCTGTAAAATGGGTATAAAAATCCTATCATTATTCTAGAATGGTAAGGATCAAGTATGATAATGTGCTTAAAAGGATTTTGCACAAGATAACCTCACATTTATCAATTTTTTTGGTGTCTCCACTCCAAAGTAATAAGCATTCTCTTATTTTCCTCTTCCAAATTCTTGCATAGGTTGGATTTTGCTCTTGGGTGTTTAAGTCAATTGAAAATTATTTTTTAGGCGTTTCTGCTAAGGTGCTGCAATAGGATTGTCTTTGCAGCACCAGGATGTAGGTTCTATCCCCCGCCTGGCACAGTGGGTTCAAGGATCTGGCACCACCACGCCTGCAGTGTAGGTCTGTGGCCCAGACCCTGCCTGGCCTGGGAACTTCATATGCCATGGGGTGACCAAAAGAAAATTACTTTTTCTATGATATGCAAAGGGCTAGTCAATTGTTTCAACACTTTTCACTAACTAGTGTATCTTTTTGCTGCTAATTTGATCATCTCTTACTTGCAGCTGCCCTGGGGCCTGGTTTTGAACTATCCTCTGTCCAACTGTTCCATCCCTGAACTGGCACCACTTCCCAAGCTTGAGAACAAGTCCTGCTGTGTGGTTAGAGCAAGGCTTTTTTGTTACTCCTTTTCAAAACTGGCTTGGCTTTTCTTGCATGTTGTTTTTTTGAAACTCAGCTTCCTGGGTTTTAACAAAAATCCTGGTGGACTTTTGAATGGACTGTCCTGATAAAGTAACTTGGAGGAAAACTGACATGTTTACAGCATTGTGTTTTCTGAACTGGGAAACTTTTCTCTCCCAGAGTTCTGTTGTTTCTTTTTCATTCAATCCAGGTAGATCTGAGTGTTCCCTTTCATCAAGGAATGAACCGAAACCACCACGGATTAAAGCTCTCATTACCCTTCTACCCCTTGAAGAAGGGACACAAACTGCCAAATGAGAAGATTTGAAAAGGAGCAGAACAGTCAGCAGTTGGGGAGACAAGCTATTCAAGGCAGTGACCTTGGAAACACAGTTGACATTTTGCCAAGACAGCCCCCCCGCCCCGGGGAGGAGGGGGGCCTGGACTCTCTTCTAACGACTCTGAAGATGCTAGAAAACTCGAAACCACAGGCCTCTGGGGTCTGGTTTTAACTTCCCCAACCCCATGAACAGATGAAGACAGTGAGCCTGAGAGGCTGGAGAAAGAGACAGAGCCACTGGAGTTCCCGTCATGGCTCAGTGGTTAATGAATCCGACTAGGAACCATGAGGTTGCGGGTTCGATCCCTGGCCTTGCTCCGTGGGTTAAGGATCCGGTGTTGCCGTGAGCTGTGGTGTAGGTTGCAGATGCTGCTCGGATCCCACGTTGCTGTGGCTCTGGTGTAGGCTGGTGGCTACAGATTCGATTCGACCCCTAGCCTGGGAACTTCCATATGCCTCGGAAGCGGCCCTAGAAAAGGCAAAAAGACAAAAAAAAAAAAGAAAGAAAAAAGAGACAGAGCCATATGGGCCTGGTCTCTCCTCTCTCCCTAGAGTTGAACTTGACTTGGCAAGAGGGTCAAGTGCCCACTGCAGGTGCGGAGGGCGTACCTGCCCCCCAGAACTCCAGCCCAGTCCGCAGTGGACCAGGGGCCAGCATCCAGATTTTACCTCCCACCGGGCAGTTCCCTCAGACTCAGCTTCTTCTACCCCCCACATCCTTTCCCTTTAAGAAGAGACCAGTCCTTGGTTTATGCCTTTCACAGGATTTATTGTCAATTGCCAGTGGCTAGCAGGGGAAGGGGACCAACTGCGGAGCCTCACCATGGGGACAGGTGGCACTAGGCCACCCAGCACTATTTACACACATTTCGCACGGAGGGGCACGTCCTCACTGGCAGCAGCTGCACTTCTCTTCCTCAGCTTCGGCCCCCTCTCCACCTTTACACACGCAATCCTTGGCGCATTTCTCACACTCGGCAGGGCAGCAGGAGCAGCAGCCTGCAGATAAAACAGGGGGTGCCCAGTCTGAGGGCCTCTCCTCCCCCATCTGCCCCCATCAAAAGGGAGGGAGAAGAGGAGGGGTGCCCCCTTCCTAGTCTCACAGCTGGGTTGACCCAGCATCTCTGGGCTACTCTGGGAGAGGGGTATTAGTAACTAGCCCACAGCCTCTTCTGTGAGTGCAGGAGCTCAGGGATGGTGGGGTGAGGCCCACGCGGGGGGAGTGCAAGGCCCTAAGGAGAAAACATCCAGGGTAAATGGCCTTGAAGGATAAACCTGGAGGAGCAGAGATGGGACAGGTGTAGGTGTCCAGGAGATCCAGGGGGGCCCATGTCCAGTCCTACAAAGAAAGAAGGGCACCTTCCTTCCATCTCCTCCTCCCTCTGCATAGGACACTGCTTTGGGGAGATTCAGGGCAGGTAAAATTGAGGGGGTTCACAAAGGCCGGAGAGGACCCGAGGGACCCCAGCTTCGGACCCCAGCCTCACTACTGGCTCCCCAGGCACTGGAGGTTTTGAGGGAAAGGTTGGGCCAGGCACTGGAGGTTTTGAGGGAAGGGTTGGGCCAGGGTAGCAGTTCTCAATCCCTGCTACCCATTAGAATCCTCTGCGCATTTACAAAAACATCTTGAAATTTACAAAAACATCACTGAAGGAGGGGGCCCTGCAATTGTGTGGTTCTGTGCCAGTAAGGGTCAGAAGCAACTCAACAGGGGGCCTAGGAGTCACCCCTTGTGGGACAGACGCTCTGCACAGGGGGCAGGGGCAGTGGGGTCCCCACACTCACTCTTCTTGCAGGAGGTGCATTTGCATCCCTCGCACTTGCAGGAGCCAGCGCAGGTGCAGGAGCCACCTAGAGAGGGAGGTGCCACAGGAAGGGTTAATGTGGTAAAACTCAGGGTGGGGCCAGGCCTCAAAGGAGGAGGTGGGGTGCCAAATCTCAGTGCCCGGTAGGGTGTAGCCATGCCTATCCTTCATGAAATTACAAATAGGAAATAAAGATCCCTTCCCCCAGATGTCCTTGAGCAAAGGCGAAGGGCATGGGTGCAAGTGAAGGGGCGCTCTGTGCCGCAGGCTGGGGGCGGGGGCTCACCAGTAGGGCAGGGGCAGGTCTCAGGGTCCATGTCGAGAGGAGCTGCCGCTGGAGCAGGTGGAATTGGCTTCTCCCGCAATTGGACGCACAAACGGCAGCAGGTGGCGAGGCTTTTATAGCCCCAGGCGGGGGCGCGCAGGCACGGCCGGCTCGGCGCGCGGCGCCCCCTCTCTCCAGCTGGGAGCACAAGCCTGGGCGGAGGCGCGCATTGCAGCAGCGGTTCCCCTCCCGCGTCGTGTGCAAGGCCCGGGCGCTCCCCTACCCCACCCCGCTACCGAGTGCACAGCCGGGCGCGCGCCGCCCTCCCCACTCGCTGCCGTGCGCGCGCAGCCACCCACTTTCCTCCGTGCGCACAGAGGACACTCCCCGCCTGCCCGCTCACGTGCGCCTCTGCCGCTGCCTCCACCGCAGAAAGGGCGCACTCCGGCCTCTGAAAGCGGAGAAAAGGTGCTTTGTTATTTCCCAGCCCTTCTCTGCCTTTTATGCTCTCCATCCCCTTATTCCTTATTCAGGAGTCTTTGGTATGCCAGGTTCGCCCAAATGGGGGTGCTGAGCCACCCTGCTCTAGGACCCCGTTCCCTGTCTGTCTCTTGGGGGCGGGGGCCGGAAGAATCCTAAGGCCCCTGGGAGGCCTAGAGGGCAGGGCTGGGGTGACTAGTGGGAGGGTTTTTTTTTGGGGGGGGTAATGGTGCTAGGTGGCTGCATCTCAGCTTCAGAGGGAAGCAGATCTCCTTTTATCTGTTCCTTCTGCACTGTTTCTCAGAGTCCCTTGTGCCTGTGGTAGGCTGAAAAATGGCCCCTCCAGAGATAGCTGTGTCAAATCTAGGAATCTGCGACTATTATCTCATTTGGAAAAGGGGACTTTGCAGATGTAATTAAGGATCTTGAGATGAGATTATCCATGATTATCCCGGAGAGGGCCTAAACCCAGTGAGGAATGTCCTTAGCAGATCCACAGAGAATGGAAGAGGAAGCGAGGTGACCACAGAGGCTGAGATGGGAGTGATGGGGAAGGCAGCCCTGGAAGCTGGACAGAGAAGTTCACGTCCTTGCTATAAAGCTGTGTCCTCACCCGGTACTTAATCCCCAGGAAGCAGGGGAGCAAAGGACAGCATTAGACAACTGGTTTAGGGTTAAAGAAGTAGGAGACAGGATTGCTGATGGCATCTCAGACGGGACAGTCACATGGTGACCCCTATGTGGAGGCCTCACTTTTCCTGCTTGTAGTGCAAGCAGCTTTCACAGGGCCCTACTGGGCTTCAGAGGGGCAGGACTCAGCTAGAGATACAGCGAAAAAAAGTTATCCCAGGACCCTTGCACTAAAACATTCGAAAGGTGGCATTGGCGGGGTTAGCCTCTGGCTTTTGTTTGGAATAGCTATTGCCTCCGCAAGAATGGAAGTTCCTTCTCGAGTCCTCCCAAAGCGATCTAATCTAAATCTCTCATACCCTATACATACTCTCATACTCATATGCACTTTTTTTTTTTTTTTTTTTTAAGGGCTGCACTGAGGCATACGGAAGTTCCCAGGCTAGGGGTTGAATCGGAGCTACAGCTTCGGGCCAATACCACACCCACAGCAACTCGGGATCCGAGCCACGTCTGTGACCTTCACCACAGCTCACAGCAACGCTGGATCCTCAACCCACTGGGTGAGGTTAGGGATCGAACCGGCATCCTCATGGATACTAGTCAGGTCCGTTACCACTGAACTGCAATGGGAACTCCATCAAATTCCACTTTTTACAAAGAGCCACTGAGATAGGCTAGGACATAAGCCCCTCGACCACAGTGCTCACACTTGCATTTGGACAGAGATCTCCTCCAGCAATAAAATAATAACAACAAAACTGTAAGGGACTAAAAATAACTGTAGGCATGCTGCAGTCAGGGCAGTTATGGGCAATAAGATATAAAAAGACCATAAACCAACTGCGGTTTCTGAGGTGCTGGGAGCAAAATCAGAGTACTACCCATGATCCCTGCACACAGCGCCACCAAAGAGCGGGCAGATCTGCCCCTACCCTCACCCATTTAAGGAATCAGCCCACCCTCCTTGGATAGGGAGCAAGCGCACCAGTTTCGTGTTTTCATGGGCTTGTTTCTTGTGGGCTGCAGCACGAGGCCCAGTAAAGCCTTGCTTGAATTTCCCATCTGGCCTCTTAGCAATTTCTCTTGGTAAGAGTCCAAGGGCCCTGAGTGGTTACACCCCCTTAGGACTTGCAGCCCTTGCTCTTTTTTTTTTTTTTTTCCCTTGGTAGGCCCACACCCGAGGCATATGGAGGTTCCCAGGCTAGGGGTCTAGTCGGAGCTGGAGCTGCCGGCCTACACCACAGCCACAGCAATGCGGGATCCGAGCCGCGTCTGCCACCTACACCACAGCTCACGGCAATGCTGAATCCTTAACCCACTGAGTGAGGCCAGGGATCGAACCTGCCTCTTCATGGATACCAGTTGGGTTCGTTAACCACTGAGCCACAATGGGAACTCCCCCTGGCCCTCCCTCTTGGGAAGTGGTCCCAAGGCTGCTTTCCAAGGAAGGCAGATGTGGGTGAGTCTCCAGGCTTTGGTTTTGCTGAGTGAAGGAGACTGAGACTCCCACAGAGAGACTGGCCCCTGCTCCCAGTCTCCTCCGTGCACAAAGGGGCCTCTTCTAAATCTGAGCTGGACAAGCACTTTGGTATGTTGGTGGGAAGCTGCCCACTTGAAAAATATTAGCTTCCAGGGGGCCTCCAACTGCCCTCGACTGTGGGGTGGAGCTAGCTGGCTTCTCTGGGCTTTTGCAAGATTGCTTTCTGCTGGTGCATGAGTCTAAGTAAACTTCAGTCAAGTTGAAGGAAGAGAAAGATGAACAAAGGAGAGTCCAAGAGGAGATGCTATCATCTGATATCCCAAGGTATTGAACTTGAAGCCCAAATTGCTTCTCAACATTGGCTCCTGGCAATTTTAGGTGGCAGAGCTCAGCATCTCTAGCTCGACTGTTGATTTCTTGTTTGTTTTCATTTTGCCCAAGGGCACCCTGGCCTCAGACTTATCTGACCTAGGTTCTAGCCTTGACCCCTGCTCAAGGCCTCAATATCTAGGATTTTTTGTGCTGAGTGAAATGGGCCTCCCCACACTCTCAGCCAAGGATGCCTCCCCTCGGGCCTCACAGATTTCCTGGGATCAAAGCCTCAGATCCTGGAGAACCATCTCCCCTCACCTCCTATCCCCCCCCCTTTTTTTTTTGCTTTTTAGGGCCACACCTGTGGCATATGGAAGTTCCCAGGGTAGGGATCGAATTGGAGCTGGAGCTGCCGGCCTACACCACAGCCACAGCAATGTGGGATCCGAGGTGCATCTGCCACCTACACCACAACTCACGGCAATGCCGGATCCTTAACCCACTGAGCGAGGCCAGGGATCGAACCTGCCTCCTCATGGATACCACTCGGATTCGCTTCTGCTGTGCTACAATGGAAACTCCTCCCCTCCCCTCCCCTCCCGTCTTGATGGGTAATTTTATGTGTCAACCTGACCAGGCTCAGGAATGCCCAGATAGCTGATTAAACATTATTTCTGAGCGTGTCTGTGAGGATCTTTCCAGAAGAGATTAGCATTCGAATCAGCAGGTGGAGGAAAGAAGTTCACTGTCGCCAGGTGGACATCATCCACTCTGTGGAGGATCCAAGCGGAACAAAAAGGCGGAGGAGGGGTGAACTTGCTCTCTGCCTGAGCCGAAGCGCTCATCTTCTCCTGCCGTTGGACTCCTGGTTTTCCGGCCTTTGGACTTGAACTAGAACTTCCGTCAGTGGCTCCTCCATTCCCAGGCTTCCAGACCGAATGATACCACTGGCTTTCCTGGTTTTCCAGCTTGCAGGCGGCAGATCCTGGGACGGCTGAGCCTCCATAATCATGTGAGCCAATTCCTAAAATCAATCTCTCTCTTTCTGTGTGTGTACACACACACACACCCCTCTCTCCCTCTGGTTCTGTTTCTCTGTAGAATCCTAATATATCCCCCGACACCCGAGTGGCCAGATGTGGAGAGATCTGAGAAATGCTGCATCTTCTAAAATACCCTCCTCGTCCCCCTTGACATGGCCAGCCTCCTCCTCTTTCACTTCTCAGGTTCTGTGACCTCTGAAGAGCGGGTGTCACTCCAGAGAGTTCCCCAGCACCCCCACCTTTACTTCCCTCTGACCTCTTGTTAATTCTCACAGTGTCAATTTCTTCTGCCTGTGCTCGTTCGGCCTCTGAGGCTCCTTCCCCCGATAGTCACATAGCTCAGTCCCTTCTTGTGAATTTTTGCTCAAATCTTACCCTGCATGAAGCCCACGATGATCACCCACTTTATTTTTTATTTTTTTTAGGGCCACCCCTGCGGCATATGGAAGTTCCCAGGCTAGGGATCAAATGGCAGCTACAGCTGCCAGTCGACACCACAGCCACAGCAATGCTGGACCTGAGCCACATCTGCAACCTGCACCACAGCTCATGGCAACACGGATCCTCAACCCACTGAGCCGGGCCAGGGATCGAACTTGTGTCCTCATGGAAACCAGTCAGATTTGTGAACTGTTGAGCCACAACAGGAACTCCTGTGATCACCCACGTTAAAATTGCAACACATGGAGTTCCTGTCATGGCGCAGTGGAAACAAACCCGCTGCCGTGGTTTCGACCCTAAAAAGACAAAAGACAAAAAAAAAATTGCAACACATACCTCCAACCCTCCTGATTGCTCATGCTTTGCTCTATATTTTCTTTCTTTCATAGCAATTTACACCTCCTAACTAATTTACTATGTAAAGTTTATGTTCTGTCTGTCCTGCCAGAATTTAAGCACCGTGATTTGTTCACTGACACATCTGAAGCGCCTGGGTCAGTGTCCCATACACGAGAGACATTTATTGAACAAACGAATGAATGAGTGGCTCTGATGTCAGGCTGGCTGCATTCAGATTCTGATTGCCATTTACGAGCAATGGGACGAGTTACTAGCAAGTTGCTAACATTTCTGTGCCTTGGGTGGCTCAAGGGTAAAATGAAAACAGGTTTGTCAGGGGCTTAACTCAGATGGCACCTGGAAAGCTCTTAGAGCAGGGCCTTAAATCACGTTGGCCCTTACCAACCATTTGCAAATGAGTCTGGAACTTGGGAGGTCAGATGAAGACTCTGCTGGAGCCTGGGATCTGCACAGCTCCCATCTGACACCCAGCTCTTTTGGTGGCCTCAGCTCTGTGCTTCCTGAGTTGCAGCTGCATCCAATTAACAGGATGATATGGGTCGGTCGGCTAGGATCACTCCTCACCCTGGGCCCTACAAGCCCAGTGCTTCCTGGGAGAAGGGCGTTCAGGGAGATGCTTATCTTTTTAATTAGATTGGAGCCAGCAGGAGGGACCAGGTAGGTTGAGGGGTGGAGATTACTCACGGTCCCATCAACTAATGGATGGAAAACCCCCAGGTGATCTCAGAAAAAAGCAGTGAGCCCAGCAAGCCCCACCCCTGGCTGAAATCAGGCCAGTGCAGGATTAAGACTGTTGCATTACTCTTAGGAGTTTCCCAATTCGGAGTTCCTGCCATGCTCAGTGGAAAGAATCCGACTAGGAACCATGAGGTTGCAGGTTCAATCCCTGGTCTCGCTCAGTGAGTTAAGGATTCGGTGTTGCCATGAGCTGTGGTGTAGGTTGCAGACGCAGCTCGGATCCCTAGTTGCTGTGGCTCTGGCGTAGGCCGGTGACTACAGCTCCAATTAGACCCCTAGCCTGGGACTCTCCATATGCCATGGGTGCGGCCCTCAAAAGACAGGAAAAAAAAAAAAAAAGTTTCCCAATCTATTATCCTGGGACTGAAAATTGGCCAAGCGTTTAAGAGCCTGGGTAAACAGTTGGGTACCAAAAGAGTTGGCAAACATGCTTATCTGTAATCAAAGTTACTTATCGGCGAGGTCTAGAGATTTATTACTAGAATGATTGTGGAATGTGCAATATTGTTCACGGGAGCAGCTGAAGCCGGGGGAAGGGCACTGGTCTACAAGCCCCATCATTCCAAGTTCCAGCTCTTCCAATAACTAGCTTTGTAAACTCTAGGAAGTCTCTTGCCAGTTTGCCATTGACTGACCAGATGACTGCTCATGGCTAATATCTGCCACTTGCTGGGTGCTTACTATGCATATTGAGGCACCATATTGAGTATTATGTGAAGTAAACCCTCCATATATTATTTTATTGACTCTTTCCAATAACCCTACTGGAAGGCATTGTTAACCCATTTTACAGGTGAGGAAACGTAGGCTGGGGAGAGTAAGTGAATTGCCCTGGAGGCAGAGCCAGGACTTGAATTTAAGCACGATGCTCTTCAGCCTGCCTTGATATCTTTAATTCAACTTGCCATGAATTCTAGTTGTTAAGCCAACTGGAATTATGTGCCAGGTTCCAGAATGGCCAAAAACAGTTTGATACTCGAAGCAAACTTTGTGGAATTACAGAATCTTCAGGTCAGCAGCAAAGAAAGTCATCCTGCCCTGCTGTCTACCCACAAGGCAGATCTGAGGACCCTGAAAATGTCTCATATGGGCCCTCTGTGATGTGCAATGTCAGCCTAGCCAGGTCCCATCCCTCTATTGTCAGGGGACCACATCTCTGAGCCTGTGGCAGTCATGAGCTGCAATATCTAGGTTCTAGGGACCCAGCTCTAGCCTTTTGTGACATTGGCTTCCCAACTGCCATCAGATTATTGATGCATTTGGGATCTTAGCCTTGATTTGGCAAAGTGCCCTTCCCCTCCCTGTCTTCCTTATCCCACTCACCCCAGGGTTTGAGGGGTGTTTCTGAGACCCCTCTCAAAAACCCATGCCATGGGTACCATCTGCCTTATTATAACAGTGGGAGGAGACCCAGAGACAGCAAGGATCTTGGCCAAAGTCACACAGCAAGGTTATAGTGAAGCCGGAACTTGAACCTTGTCTCTTGACTCCAAGTCTGATTCCCACGGTCCAGCTTCTCAAAGTGAGATGAGTGTGTAAAACAACCTGGATTCATATGACAAGGTTATTCCCCTTTCAGTTCTCCACCAGTCTTCCTAATTACTTCAAGGAGATGCAATTTGGTGCTAGGATGTCTTTAATGCTTTCATGCTTCTCTCATCCTTGCCCAGCTCCTCTCTTTCTATTTTTTTTTTGGTCTTTTTAGGGCTGCACCCTCAGCAAATGGAGGTTCCCAGGCTAGGGGTTGAATCGGAGCTGTAGCCACTGGCCTACACCACAGCCACAACAATGCCAGATCTGAGCCGCATCTGCTACTACACCATAGCTCATGGCAACGCCAGATCCTTAACCCACTGAGCAAGGCCAGGGATCAAACCTGCGTCCTCATGGGTGCTAGTCAGATTCGTTTCCACTGAGCCACGATGGGAAGTCTCCCCAGCACCTCTTTTTAATAGAGAGGGCGTAAGAGCCAGGGGAAGGATGGGGAGGGAGCCTCAGCTTGCCACAGAACCTAGCTAGAAATGTCATGACCTTGCTTCATTGCCCCTCCATCTCCATGCTTACCCCCTATTTATGGCAAACGATTCCATCCCTCCTCTGCAGTAGTAATACGCAATTTCCTTTTAAAATAAATTGAAGTGTAATAACAGACCAGGTGACATGTGACTATGACTAAAATAGTACAGGTGGTTCTCGAAGGACTGCAATTGGGGAAATATGGCCCTACACCTGGCTGACCCCCTAAGTACTCAAACCCAACCTGGCTGCTGATTCTGTCTCTTGTCCCTTCCTGCATCCTCCCTAGCCTGGCATTGGCACCTTTGTGTGAGGTGTAAACACCACAAGCAAAGTGTGCTCTTCTCCTTGGTCACTGGTGGGATGGGGGTTGTTGGAGGAGGGAAGCAGGGAAGAGCTGCTTCCCAGCTTTTGGGCTTCATAAGGTGGTCAGAATGACCCCAGCAACTGAGCCAAAATCTTGGATCTCAGTGTGGACTCGTGGCTCTCCAGATTGTAGCATGGAGTGTTCCCTCGCGGCCCAACCTCCTCAGAAGAGGAGGGACCGGGGCCTGAGGGATGAGTCATTAAACCCTGAGAGGGTTAGAGGCTCCGGCTGAGACAGATCTGAGTCTTAGTGGGTTGGGGTTCAGGGGCCATCCTCTCATGAAAAGTTCTTGTGCCTGGCTGGAGCTGGACCTCTGTGGCTCAGAGGGAGGGAATTAGGATGGGAAAGGGTGCACTTTAGCTGGGGAACCCAGAGAAAACCCTCGGGGCTCCTGAACTACAGGGACAGCTCTGGGCCTCTGCCGGACCACCCCCCCAACCCCCACCAGCAGAAGCACAATGGGGTTTCTGCACTGTCCACATAACCCGGACCACACTGACACCACTGCCAGAATCTTCTTAAGGGCAGTGAGTGAAGACTGAAGTTCTTAAGAGCAACTGGCTTTGGTGTTGGACCTGAGTTGGAATCTCTCCGGCACCCCTCAGCTGTGCAGTGGGGAAGGTCATACTCCGTAGCTCTTGGGCTTATGATGAGCATGAAATGAGATTCTTCATGCAAATTGCCTAATCATGTAAGAGATGCTCAGTGATCAGTGCTCAATGAACCCTCCTCTGTTCAGAAATCTTCCAGGATCTGGAACCAGCAAATGATGGACACCAGTTCCCTTTGTCTACTTTTCCAGTCCCTCCACGGTCTGGTTCCCACCTACCCTGGCAACCAAATGTAATCCATGCTACCCCAGAAAAGTGCCTCCAAGCTTCTGCTTCTGCTGTTGCTTCCTCTTGGAATTTCCTGCCCACAATTTCCATCTGTTTAAAATCCTACGTATCCTTTGAGGCCCTGCTTCAGTGCCACCTCCTCCAGGAAGCCTTCACTCCTGCATGTAGCCAGATGTAACTGCCCTCTTCAGCAGACCTTCTGTGGGGGTTTGTCTAGATATTTTTTACCCCATAGGAGAAGGGACAAGGTGGTCTGACAGTCTTCCCCACAGACTGCAAGGTCCCAGAAAGCAAGGCTGAAATTCCTTTTTCTCCCCTGATGGTGTGCTTAGCAAAGCTCCCTGCACACCTGAAATGTGCTTCGATCATTGAGTGAATGAATCAGTGCGAGAACCGAGAGTCCGACTTGGTGGCTCGCTCTTTTGGTGGGACACCCTTGAAGGTGGGGTCAGGGAATGCATCACGTTGAATTAAATATATAGGAATGAAGCTACCCTGTGGCCCTCAGCATCCTGCTTTGCCTAATGAGTCACGTGAATTTTTTCATTCCCTACCACAATATTTATTGAGTTCTGCCTTGATGCAGACCTTGTGCTGGGAATGGCGGACATGAGCACGAGGAGGGCAACATCCCTCTTCGCTGAGAACCCACGGTCTGGGTAAGGCGCTCTTGAATAAGAAATCAACACACAGTAAGAGGAACACTGCATAGAGTGGTAGCACCTGTGTCTTTTTACATGAACCAATCTCCCCTCTCTCCCTTCCATGGTGCACTCTCCCCACCCTCTCGTCTGGGGACAGGACCATCGCCTTCTTCCAGGAACGACCTGAGGTCAATCTCACATCTCACCTTACCTCAGTGATTGTCTCCTGTGGGCAGTTGTGCCTCCTGGGGGACATTGAGCAAAGTCCAGAAACATTTTTGGTGGCCACAACCTACTAGGGGAGAGGGATGGCAATGCTACTGGTATCTAATGGGTAGAGGCCGTGGATGCCACGGGACATTCTACAATGTACAGGATAACCTCCCCAATAAAGGACTGCCTGGCCCCACATGGCAGTCGTGCTGAGGTTGGGAGAAACCCTGCTTTACGTTATCCTGTAACAAACCTTGAGATGAGTTTTAGCAGCTTAAACATGTAAGGAAGGGAGTCAGGGGAATCAGAAAGCTGGCTTTCAACCCGTGCCTTATCACAAGCTGGTAATGGGTCTCTGGTTCATCCTCCATTAAATGTGGATGGTCAGGACCAGCCACGCCTCCTTGATGATGCTATTTGGGGGCTGAAATACGAGAAAGTGGTTGAGAGCACTTTGCCATGGAAGAGGGGTGGTGAGGCTGGGCACAGAGAGGGTGAGAAGCCCTGATCGAGCAGATGACTGTTGAAGTCTCTTGGCCCCAAATTTCCAAAACAGTTTCAACTTCAACCCTATCCCTGTCCTCAGAGATAAATTGTACAAATCAGGCTACCTGGGCCTCAGATTTAAAAACACGGGTCAGGAGTTCCTGCTGTGGCACAGTGGGTTAATGATCCCGCTTGTCTCTGTGGTGTTGCTGATTCAGTTGATCCCCAGCTTGGCCCCAGTGGGTTAAGGATCCAGCGTTGCTGCATCTGTGGTGTAGATCTAGCTCCCTTTTCTTTCTTTTCCTTTTTTTGTTTATGGTAGACATTTTTCAAAAATTAAAAAAAATATATATATATATAATCCTTGCAAATATAAATATAGGAGCCTAAAGTACACACTGCTTTACACATGACTTTTTCCTTGCTTACCTGTAGATTATGACCATCTGGCCAGGAAAGTAGTTTGACTTCTACAATTTTACTTTAGTAGATTCTTTCCACAATTTATTTAACCAGTCCCCAACTCTGAGACATTTTTATTGTTTCCAAATCTTCATTATCATATTCCATGCTGATATAAACATCTTGGTGTCTTTTGTGTGTGTCCATCTATAATTTTTTCCTTAGGATACAGCCTTACTTGAGGTGGAATTTCTAGCTCAAAACACACAAATGTTTCCCCTTTTTAAACAGTATTTTAAAATGCATTACTGCCGTAAATTGTGGAAAATTCAGAAAAATAGAAGGAAAAGTAAAAATGCTTTGGGCTCCCTTTCTTCCCCACTCAACCTTCTCTGATCTCCATCCAAGTCAGAGGGTGACCCGAGCAGGTACAGCGTCTGTCGCCGCCTCTCTGAGGTCTCTGTGGTCCCTTAGGCAACACAGGAGCACAGTCCATGGTGTGTCAGCCTCCTGACACAGCACTTTCTTGTTCCAGGCGGCTCTGCTGTAAGAAAGTTCTTTTTTTTTGCTGTTGTTTTTATGTTATGTTTTTTTTTTTTTTTTTTCCGTTTCTTGGGCCACTCTCGCGGCATATGGAGGTTCCCAGGCTAGGGGTCGAATCGGAGCCGTAGCCACCGGCCTACGCCAGAGCCACAGCAACGCTGGATCCGAGGTGTGTCTGCAACCTACACCACAGCTCACGGCAACGCCAGGTCATTAACCCACTGAGCAAGGGCAGGGACCGAACCCGCAACCTCACGGTTCCTAGTCAGATTCGTTAACCACTGCGCCACGATGGGAACTCCTATTTTTGAAAGTTTCATAAGCGTAGTTAATTTATGAGGTTGTGATCATTTCTGCTGTACAGCAAAGTGATTCCGGTCTAGCGATACCCACATCCATTCTCTTTCAGATTCTTTTCCCACATAGATGATCACAGAATATGGGGTAGAGTTCTCTGTGCTGTACAGCGGGTTCCTGTTGGCCAGTCATTCTATGAACAAGCTCTTCTTTATCCTGCCCTAAAAATCAGTTTCCTTGCTGTTTCCTTGCTCTGCTCAAGTGTTACCCATTCAGGGCCATGTGTAACCAGTCTGCTCCCTTTCACTTTGGCTTTTTCCCCAGCTCATCTGCCCTCATGGTCTTCAAGCTTCCCTCTCAGCTGGTCCTGCCTGCGTGAGGGAAAATGTCCTTAACTTCTCTGAGTCTCACTTTTTTTTACCTGTAGAACAGAGATGATAATTCCTATCCTGCAGTGTTTTTGCAGACATTAAAAGACCGCTAACGGAGTTCCCATAGTGGCGCAGCGGAAACAAATCCGACAAGGAACCCTGAGGTTGCAGGTTCAATCCCTGGCCTCGCTCAGTGGGTTAAGGATCTGGCATTGCTGTGAGCTGTGGTGTAGGTTGCAGATGCAGCTCAGATCTGGCATGGCTGTGGCTCTGGCGTAAGCCGGCAGATGTAGCTCCGATTAGACTCCTAGCCTGGGAACCTCCATGTGCCGCAGGTGTGGCCCTAAAAAAGCAAAAACTAAAGTAAAATAAAATACCACTTAGAAGCTGAGTTCAGATGTTTGGTGCAAGATGGAAGGTTGAGGACATGTGTTTACCTCTCCCTCCTCCTGAAAATCCATTGAAAGAAAGTAAAGACAAAGAGGGAAAAAGAAAAAAACTCATGAAAGAGCTGGGAATTGGGGACTGGGGGAGGATGACTTGGACTCATGGACCAAATATTAACATTTTCCTGGAATACCAGAATGGGTCAAGTCATATTAACAGGTAAATGGGAGCTGAGAAGTTCACAGCTCATATCAAGAAACAGAGAAGTCTAGGAGTTCCTGTTGAGGCTCAGCAATAACAAACCTAACTAGTATCCAGGGGGATCCTTGGCCTCGCTCAGTGGCTTAAGATCTGGTGTTGCCTTGAGCTGTAGTGTAGATCACAGACTTGGCTCAGATCCCCCATTGCTGTGGCTGTGGCATAGTCTGGCAGCTCCAGCTCCAATTGGACCCCTAGCTTGGGAACCTCCATATGCTGCTGGTGGGGGCCTAAAAAGACAAAAAAGAAAAAGAAAAAAAAAAGGAGAAGAAAAGTCTCCAGTGTGGTGTGCTATATGTGTGTGTTTATGTGTGTTTTGTTCCATTTTGGGGGAGTCCAAGTGGGAGAGCAGAAGAGAAACGAGGTGCAGAAACCAGGATGGTGACTGGTGGGGGATGTAGAGCCGCCGCATGGCCTCCTTCAGTCGCAGGCTTGCCACTTCCCCCAGGCTGAGAGAGGGATCTTCTCCAAGAGGGAGCAACCGGTCTGGGAGGGGCCTGAGTTCCCAGAGGAGGGTCCCAGCAGATCCTTTCTTGTTTTCACACTGAGGGATGGGCCAGACCTGCCTGCCAGCTCCCTCCCTGGGCGTGTCCAAGCCACTCTGCCAGAAGGCAAGCCCCTCTCCCATCCACAGAGCCTGCTTTCAGCTCAAAGAAGGAGGAATAGGTCAAGAAACTATCAGAAAATTTAATAGTAAAAATAGAAAACCTTTAACTCAGGAGGGAGATTTAGGAAATAAGTTCATTCAGGAAAAAAAAAAAAAAAAAAGAGGAATTCCTGTTGTAGTTGAGCAGCAACAAACCTGACTAGCATCCATGAAGATGTGAGTTCAATCCCTGGCCTCTCTCAGTGGGCTAAGGATTTGGCATTGCTGTGAGCTGCAGTGTAGGTCTCGAACGCGGCTCGGATCCTGTGTTGCTGTGGCTGTGGTGGAGGCCCACAGCTGTAGCTTCGATTTGATTCGACCCCTAGCCTGGGAACTTCTATACACCATGGGTGCGGCCTTAAAAACAAACAAAAAGAAATGAGATTATGATAAAGAGACATTCAGAGAGGTTCTTATATATTAAAATATGATTGACATTATTTTTATTTATTTATTTATTTATTTGTCTTTTTAGGGCTGCACCCGTGGCATATGGAGGTTACCAGGCTAGGGGTCGAATCATATCTGTAGCTGCCGGCCTACACCACAGCCATAGCAATGCAGGATCCTCAATCCACTGAGCCAGGCCAGGGATGGAACCCGCAACCTCATGCTTCCTAGTTGGGTTCATTAACTGCTGCACCACAATGGGAACTCCTGATTGACAATATTTTTAAAGATCAGTACAAGGATTGCAAACACGTTGAGAAACTTCTCAAAAATAAACTTCCAATGAGAAATAAAAGTCCTGTCAGTGTTCATAGCAGCAACACTGACTGTTGGAAGACAATGGAGCAATAAAAAATGGAGCAAAAGAGTGCTAAGAGAAAATGATACTGAACTTAAAATGTGACATCCAGCTGAATTTCAATGGTCAATGAGGCATAAGAGAAAAAGATATTTGCTGACATTTACAGATTCTGAAAATTTCCTCTAATTCATCGTTCTGCTCAAAGATTATTTGAGGTATACTCCAGCAAAAAGGAGTCCAAGACTGAGGATGATGGGGTATCCAAGAAGCAGCAAATCCAACCCAGGAGAGCAATGAAAAGAGAACCTAGGAGTCCCCATTGTGGCTCTGTGGTAATGAACCTAATATCCGTGAAGATGCAGGTTCAATCCCTGGCCCCACTCAGTGGGTTAAGGATCCAGTGCTGCCGCAAGCCACAGTGTAGCTCACATCCATGGCTTCGATCTGGTGTTGCTGTGGCTGTGGCATAAGCCAGCAGCTGCAGCTCCAACTCAACCCCTAGCTTAAAACTTCCATATGTTTCAGGTGCGGCCCTAAAAAGAAAAAAGAGAGAGGGAGAGGACCTAGAATGACTGTGGACAGGTGATCAGGAAAGGAGACAATGAATAGTAGATCATTTAACAAACAACAAGAGGGAAAATTCCTGGCAATTCAAAATGCCAGGAAAAACGAAAGCCCTGTGAAAACAGTACGAATAAAGTCGCAGACTAAAAAGTGTCTTGATTCTGGGTAAGTCTTGGAAGAGAGAGTCCTTCTTACCTTCTTTCTCTGTCAAGTAGCCCAATTTGGGGGATGTGGAGTTACATACTCTTCTTTGTGGATCCATGATCCCCCAGTTCTCCAGTAAAGAGGATTTATGTATACCTAATATGGCAAAAGTTCATTTCAAATGTCATAGTCAATATGCAGACAGAACATGGAGGACTTAATCATAGTCAAACAATGCATCTGATTGCATTCAGCCACACAGTGGCTTACCCACGTAAGAGGTTATTTTTCCCCCTGTTCTAAGAAGGCCAGAAGTGGTCACCTCAGGCCTGAAGCATTTGCTGAAGGAGGTCACCAAGACCCTTTAGTTGTCTCCATCTAGCTTCACTGTCCTAAATTATTTAATTTCCAAACGATGTAGTGACATTTTAGTAGAAGTTCTTTTGTAAAATTAAATCATTCAAAGTTCTAGAATTCAATGTGCATCTAGCTGAACATTCATATAGGTATTTAAATTTAAGAGTAATATGAGTTGCTTAATATTACAAAATATTCCTCCGTTGCCTCCTGAAATGTCTACAAATAGCATAAACTCATAAATGTTTTGGAAGCACAAATTAGAACACAAAATGGAGAAAAATTCATGTGTCACACAAATGGGAAATGATAATTTGACATGAGAACTATTGCATTTGTGATTTTTTTTTTTTGGTCTTTTTGTCTTTTCTAGGGCCACTCCCTTGGCATATGGGGGTTCCCAGGCTAGGGGTCTAATCGGAGCTGTAGACATCAGTCTACACCACAGCCACAGCAAGGAGGGATCCGAGCCACTTCTGCAACCTACACCACAGCTCACGGCAACACCAGATCCTTAACCCACTGAGCAAGGCCAGGGATCAAACCTGAAACCTCATGGTTCCTAGTCGGACTCATTAACCACTGAGCCACGATGGGAGCTCCACATTTGTGATTTTTGGGGAGAGGTTTTATGAGTTAATTTGTCTCTTGTTTCTTCCATTCAGACCCTCCGTGTACTTTGAAAGCAGTTTCCATCTCTGACATTGGCATTGGGACAATCCATAAATGTTATTGGGATTCAGATACAGATACTTAGAAAAAAATAGGCTTTATTTTTTAGAGCAATTTTAGATTCACAGCAAAACAAACAAAAGTATAGAGATTTGCCATACACCCCCTGCCCCTACACATGCATAGCTTCCCCCATTGTCAACATCCCCCACCAGACTTTGCATGTGTTATAACTGAAGAATCTGTGTTGACACATCATAATCACCCAAAGGCCATGGTTTACATTAGGGTTCACTCTTGGTGTTGTACGTTCTGTGGGTTTGGGCAAATGTTGGTGACATACAGTCACCATTAGAGTATCACACAGAGTAGTTTCATTGTGCTAAAAATCCTGTGCTCCGCCTATCCGTCCCTCCCTGCACCAACCCCCAGCAACCCCTGATCTTTTTAGTGTCTCCATAGTTTGGCCTTTGTCAGAACGTCACCTAGTTGGAATCATAAAGTAGGTAGCCTTTTCATATTGGCTTCTTTCACTTGGTCGTAGGAATTTCAGTTTCCTACATGTCTTTTCATGGCTTGATAACTCATTTCTTTTTAGGGCTAAATAATATTCCATTCACACTGTGGATGGACCACGGTTTATCCGTTCACCTGCAGGAGGACATCTTGGTTGCTTTTGGATTTTGGCGATTATGAATAGATCTGCTATAAACAGTCATGTGCTGGCTTTGTAAGGACATAAGTTTTCAGGTCTTTTGGTAAATACCAAGGAGGAGGATTGCTGGATTATGTGAGAGTATGTTTAGTTTTACAAGTAACTGCCAAACTGCTTTCCAAAAGTGGCTGTACCATTTCGTAGCCCACCAGCAATGAATGCGAGTTCCTGTGGCTCCACATCCTGGTGTGTCAGCCTTCTGGATTTTGTGTAGTGGTGTCTCATTGTTGTTTTAATTTGCATTTCCCTGAAGGCCTGTGATGTGGAGCATCTTTTCATATGCTTATTTGGCATCTGTATAGCTTCTTTGGTGAGGTGTCTGTTAAGCTCTTTGACTCACTTTTTGTTGTTTTGAGGATATATGGCAAGAGCTGGAGAAGCATTTTCTTAGGAAAGAGTGTTAGGGACAAAAGCAGATGTTTAGGGTTAATTGATCAGACTGTGCTGATCAAATACCATATTATGAGTGACAGAGGCCCCCACGTATTCTTTAATAAACTTGTGTTTGGTGTATTTGGATAGACAGGCTCTCTAAAGCACAAGCCTCGTGACTGAGCAGGCCATGGACTCTCCTGAGCCTCAGGTTCCTCATCTGTAAAGGGGGGTTATAACAAAGTTCTTCTCCAGGGTAATTAATGCAGGCCTTCCCTGAACACTTGCTGGGCCTGGGGCAGAGGCGAAAATGGAGGATTTGTCTGCAGCTCACCCCTTCTCTTCCCACCCTGGCCCCATTCCACACAGCCCCCATCCCTGAATGCAGCTGCCCCTTGGCCATCCCCTAGGCCTGGGAGTACACAGGCTGATGGTATGGTCCACCCTCAGGCAGGGCCGACCTGAGGAAGAGGCCCAAACAGATCCTGGAATTGGTGCCAGCTACTCAAAGCCCTGTCCAGTCGGTGGGATGGAGATGGGGAAGGGACAGGTATGAGAGTTCCAGGTGGATGTGTCCTCTTGGATCCTCAGACTCCTCACCCCTGCGGAGGAGGCCAGAGACAGACCCTCCAAGGCAAGGGGTCCATAGCAGGGTCCTGATTGTCCAGCTCTTAAGTGGTCCTGATTGTGCAGAGTCGGTGAGATAATGTTTATAAACTGCTTAGCTTGGTGCTTGGTACTCGTTAGGCTTCAGAGTGCTCAATAAATATTGGTTGTTGGTGTTATTATCATTCGGGTGAGAGGGCACCCCTGTGTGTGTCGAGGGTGATCTGCCTGCTCACTGGAGACACAAGGGACTTCCCTGTCCCCTGGAAGGGATCATCATGTCCTTCCCAGGGCCCAGAGCGCTGCCATCACAGAGAGTGACTTGGCAGGGGCCTTCTCCGAGATTCATAAACAGAAGCCTGAGAAGGGCTGGAACCCTCTGAAGCCCTGCTTATGGAGCACCTACTAAGTGCATAGACCCTCTGCTATGGTTTCTCCCTCTGAGGGAGCCACACTTCGCAGATGTGGGAACTGAGCCTCAAGGGGTAAATGACTTGGTCAAGGTCACTCATCCAGGGAGGGTGAGTGTCTGACTCCCAAGGCCCAGCTCTTTCCATCACACCATGATGCTGTGTCTAAAACACATTTCATGGCCAGAGTGGGGAACCTTCCCAGGGCGGTCCCCAACGATTTCCAAAGCGGGATGATGACAGTGTGTGTTATGAGAGTGCCCAGTGCCGGGAAGCACACAGGAAGTCCTGCTCCTTGTTTTGCTGACTGAGCCCATCCCCACAGGACACCCTTGGAAAAGGCTTCATTCCCGCTGGCTCCTGGCTCTAGGTCACCTTGACCTAGGCTGGTGGTGGAGAAGGATGCTCCTGGCCTTTTCCGGGCCCTGGTCTCAGCGCCTTGGCAGCATGAATGAACACCATCCAGAGCTGGACTTTACCTTCTGCTCAGCTGAGGGCAGCATTGTGGGTGAGTGTGAATCTCCGCATCCTCCCCAGGGCAGCTTCTAGGAACTGCTGCTTTCATAGCCTTCCACCCAGGAAATTGTTTCTGCACCTCCGCTTGCTCTCAGGGCATGGCTTTGGAGTCTCTTAGATCTGGCTTCAAATCTCAGTTCTACAAAACTGGTTGGGTGGCCTTGGGCAAATCATTTAAATGCTGTGTGCCTTGATTTCTTTATCTGTAAGATGGGGTTGATCAGAGTACTGACCCCAGGGGATTCTGTTGTGACAAATTAATGCATGGATGGTGCTGGACCCAGAGCCTGGCAGGTCCAAAGTGTTTAGTATTTTAATCTGCTATTGGATTATTTATTCAAGTGGCAGATCATGTGGACCATAGAGTCTTTGGGGTTGGAGGGGGGGCTATGAATTCCCTAAGATTGTGCATAAGGTTGAATGAGGTTGTTGGTATGGGTGTTATTAAGGAAAGGAAGTTTCATTGCTGTCAGTGAATATTTATGGGTGTTGATGACCCCTGCTTCAAGTGGTCCCAGGCACAGTGCTCGGCTCTGTGGACCAGAAAAACACCAAAAGATGTAGTTACAGCCTTCAGCAGCCTTGGGTGATGCCACTGTGGCAGAAACATGTGTGGAATATTCTCTTTGTCTCCCAGATGTTCTTTTTCTTTTCTTTTCTTTTCTTTTCTTTTCTTTTCTTTTCTTTTCTTTTCTTTTCTTTTCTTTTCTTTTCTTCTTTCTTTCTTTCTTTCTTTCTTTCTTTCTTTCTTTCTTTCTTTCTTTCTTTCTTTCTTTCTTTCTCTCTCTCTCTCTTTCTCTCTCTCTCTCTCTCTCTCTTTCTTTCTTTCTTTCTTTAAGGGCTGCACCTGTAGTGTATGGAGGTTCCCAGGCTAGGGGTCCAAGCAGAGCTACAGCTGCCAGCCTGTGCCACAGCCATAGTAACGCAGGATCTGAGCTGCACCTGTGACCTATGCCACCGCTCACAGCAATGCTGGATCCTTAACCCAATGAGCAAGGCCAGGGATGAACCCACAACCTCATGGTTACTAGTCGGGTTCTTAATCAGCTGAGCCACAACAGGAACAACCATGTCTCCCGTATTTTCTTTAACCCTTTTATTTTATCCATTTTTTTTTCTTCTGTCACCTTATTTTCCTATTGTTTGAGGTTTTAATTTTTCCACCTACCTGTTGTTCTCTCTGAAATGGAAGAAAAGGACTCGGCAGAGAGTTTATAAGAGAAAACACTTGCTCAGTTTCCCAGGTTACGTTGTGTGCGTGTGTGTGTGATGCTATGTGCCATCTGGGCTTGTGCTGCCATGGAATATCCCTGGAAGGTCACACCCATTGGTGGTGACAGCCCTCTTGGGGAGGGGCGTACTGGGGTGCAGAGGTGGGAAGGAGTCTTACACCTTTTTAATCTCTTGTGTTTTGTACATCGAGTATGAAGACCTATTTTAAATTTTTTTTTTTTTAAATTAAGGATTCTTCCACCCCACCCACACTTTGCAGGGCTATTGCAGGCATTGTGGGAGGAGCACAGCACACACTGTGTGTGTGCAGTGCTCAGCATGGGGGCTGCTGCACTTAAGTGTTGGCATAATTGCAGCACTTATTATCATCAAGATTAATCGGAATCATGCTAGTGGAGTGAAAGCGCTGATACATATGCAGCAATCTGGGGGTGGGGGTGGGGAAGATGTAACCGAGACCTCAGTATCTCTTTACATGGATGTCCATGAAACGCAAGAACATCAATGTCTGGGTCTGCAGTCACCCTATGCTAACGGGGGACTCAGATAACTATACCAGCTGATGCCCTCCGTGTCTTCACCCTGGGGATTTTCTTTAGGTCTTCTAAGACCCACATGTTCTTGGCTGGTTCCATGCAAAATCCCTTAAACAGCACCACTTACACAAAGCATTCCGAGCCCATTCTATTCCAGGAGAGCTTGACTAAGATTGGGTTACCCCCAAAGTAGACCCTGTATAAGTAGTTTCTTTGAATGGGCATCCCAGGAAGCACTAGAAGGAGAATGGAGAAGTGGGGCAGGGAAGGAGGAAAGCCAATGAGTATAGTGATAAGCAGGCTACCTCTGTGGGCTATTGGAGTTCCGTGCTGCTGAGGACCTAGGGGGACAGTGTAGTACATGACTCAGATGAGTCCCACTGTAAGGCTAAAGATGCTAGCACTAATAATCCACTAACTCCTGTGTGTCATCAGTTGAGGGCTGTTCCCAGGGTCCGCCTGCCCAGTGCATGCATCAAGCAAGCTCTTGCTGCAGGAGAAAACCCTCAGGCAGAGCAGCAGGATCTCAGGGTTCTCAGCCATCTGCAGAAGGGGTGCAGGCTGGCACCTTCTGTATCTACATGGGGTCAGCTCTTCCTGGTCCTGTGGGTTTGGGTAAAACAGTGCCCTGAGCCACCAGACAACCACAAGTGAAAACTTTATTGCTCCAAGCACTTTATAGGAATGTTATCAACACCTGACTTGGGCAAATATATAAAAAGCACAAGCTATTATACAATCATTCCAACTTCTCCATTAATGCATTATACAGATGCTTCCCAGGCCTCGTCCCCAGCCTGATGGATGCATTTCAGGGGCAGCAGCTGCACTTGTCTGAGCCCCCTTTGCAGATGCAGCCCCGGGCACACTTGGCACAGCCTGGAGGGCAGCAAGGACAGCAGCCTGAAAGGGGCAGGAGATTGGATAGATCAGCTTTAGTCTACACTCTCATCTACCCCGCTTGCCCCTTTGCCACTTAGAGGAAGTAGAAAAAAGAAGCGCAGGCCACACGCAGACTCTAATCCACAAGAGTAGAAGACCAGGGACAAGAAGTTGTGGGACATTAGAGCTGGAAGGGACCTCAGGGTTCACCCAGAATCCATCAGAGGTCCGGAATGGGGAAGGGGTTGGCCCAAGGCCACTGATGGTGGCAGATCCCAGGGCTCATGAGGCAAGGCCAGCGCTCCATCCCTCTTCCACTGGGCCGGCTGGAACCTCTTCCTATCCACAAACCCCTTGCAATGCCATGGATGGCCTTGTCGCCAGATGCGCTGCAGCCCGGGGGCCACCACGTTCATGTCAGATCTCTCCCAAATGGGAGGGAGGCATCGAGAAGCCCCTCAGTCCCACCACGGCTGAGGGGTGAGGACGGTGAGAAGAGACCCTCCGAGGTCCCGGCCAGCAGCGGTCCCGCCCCCCACCACACTTACTTTTTCGACCATGTTTTACAGTTGCAGGTTGTGCATTGCATTGTCTCCACAGATGCAGACTCCTCCTAGGGGAAAGGACAGAGCCACAGACATGAACACCAAGGCCAGAGCGGGACACATAGGTGTGCTGCAGG